>NC_135649.1:119378243-120706576 GCF_053574225.1 Canis aureus | reverse complement strand
CACAAATAGCCAAAGTAATCTTGAGAAAGAAGAACAAAATTGAAACTATCATAATCTCAGATTTCAAGATATGTTACAAAGCTCTAATCACCAAAACAGTATGACAATGGCACAAAAGTAGACTGGAATAGGGAGCCCAGAAATAAATGCACACTATATGAGCCATTAATCTCTAACAAAGGAGGCAAGTGTATACAATGGGGAGAAGACAGTCTTAACAACAAATGATGTTGGGAAAGTTAGAAGGTACACGCACATGAATGACATTGGACCACTTTCTTACACCATACACAAAACTAAATTTAATGGACTAAAACCTAAATATGAGACCTGAAACCATGAAATTCCAAGAAGAAAACATAGGTAGTTCTCTCTTTGACATCAGTCATAGAAACATTTTTTTTTTTTTAGACATTTTAGACATTTTTTTTTTTTTTTTGTCTTCTGAGGCCAAGGAAACAAAAGCAAAAATAAATGATTTGGACTACACCAAAAAGAAAGCTTTTTCACAATGAAGGGAACCATCAACAAAACAAAAAGACGACCTACTGTGTGGGAGAAGATATTTGTAAATGATATATCCAATAAGGGTTGAATATCCAGAATATACAAGAACTTACAAAACTCAACACCATAAAAAGCCAAATAACCCAAATAAAAAAAAAAAAAGAAAAATGGGCAGAGGACCTGAATGGACATTTCCAAAGAAGACATCCAAAGGGCCAATAAGCATAGGAAAAGATGTTCACTGTCACTAATCATGAGGGAAATGCAAATCAAAAATCACAATGAAGTATCACTCTACCCCAATCTGAATGCCTAATATCAAAAACAATTACAAGTGTTGACAAGCATGTGGAGAACAAGTACCCTCATGCATTGTTGGTGGGGATGAAAACTGGTACAGGCACTGTGGGAAACAGTATGGAGGGTCCTTGAAAAATTAAAAATAAGATTGTCATGTGATCCAGTAGTTCCGCTTTTGGGTATTTACCCAAAAAAAATGAAAACACCAATTCAAAAAGATATATGTAGCCCTATGTTTATTGCAGCATTAGTGCCAGGAGCTAACATATGGAAGTAGCCCAACTGTCCATGGAGAGGTGAGTGGATACAGAGATGTGGCATATGTGTGCGTGTGTGATGGAATATTTTGCGGCCTTACAAAATGAGATCTTGCCATTTGCAGTAACTCGGGTGGACCTAGAGGGTATTATGCAAAAAGGAAATAAACCAGACAGAGAAAGACAAATACCATATGATTTCACTTAAACATGGAATCTCAAAAACAAAACAAATGAGCTGAAACAGACTCATAAATACAGAGAATCAACTGATGGTTGCCAGAGGGGAGTGGGTTGGGGATGGGCGACATGGGAAAAGAGATATTTCCTACACATGTTATAATACATACGATAAAATGTAAAAACACATGTCTGCAATTCTAATAAAATGTAGAAGAGAAAAAAAAATAATCTAGGCCATAAAGTTAATAGAAGTGAACTCAACATTTGACGTTGCATTAAAAACAATGGAGTCAATGGATTCATCAGGAGAAGCAAACATTGTTCAGCAACATGAAGCTGTAATTTTTTTTTTTTAGATGGGCTTTAATATGGTGAGGTTAAAAGATGATGAAGTGGTCAACACTGACCACAGCATCTTCACTACCACTGAGATGGTAAGCTGTAAGGACATTTTTGTGCCGCGTCTCAACCCAAGCAGATGCTAGAGCATCTAAACGCTGTTTTAGAGAGTTAGACTGCAAGTGGGCTACTTCTCCTTCAACCAATCCTCATTAATTGAATCCTTCAGATAAGTTTTTTTGATAACTTAGATAGGAGGTACTGCAGAATTTTTTTTTTCTAATAAGTCATAGCAGCTTGTTCTCCCCTGATATGGAAAGACAGTGGATCTATTCGCTTTATGGATCATGAACCAAAAAGCAGTATCCACATCCTACGTTGTAAGACTTTAAAGAGTAATTTTGGGGGTGGGTGGAGGACAAATGGGTATTAGTTAAGCTGGAGAGATGCAGAGAATGAGGGGAAAAAATGTAAGCAATCATATTTTTTCAGGAAGATGAATATGTACAACTAGAAATAGTCCCTGGTTCTGCTCCCTAAAACAGAGCCAAGAAAATCATGCATGATTTGACTTGTATTACAAGAAGTCATGAAACCCATGCCATTTCTCAGAATCTCTTTGGTCTTATGGCTGCCAATGTTTACCAGCAGAAATCAAATATATTTGCACCTCAGCACGACAGCCTCAGCAGCACCAAGACGCACAAGTATCAGCACTGGTGGTGTTGAATGCCCCCCTGGGGCCACGAGGAGGGCACAGAGCGAGAAATTGGTTAATTGTGAGAAGTTTTGACGGGTGAGGTTGCAGTCTCAGTGGGATGGACGTTGAGCAGCCATGGCAACCAAAGACTTCCTAAATAGCCAGACGCAGGAAGGTGGCATGGCCATGGTCTGCACTGGGACTCCATGATGGTGCTTTTGCTGGAGCAAAAATGTAACTCGGTTCTAGAGATGGAAGGCATCTCTGTAAATTGCAAACCTTTCAATCAATACTTGGAAAATGTGCAGCGAATGCACTCTAGTACTGAGTGACAGACTAATGTATTTACAGTTCCAAGCATAATTAGGCTTTCTTCTCTGGGTCGGAGGAAACTTTCAATGATGCCAACGACGGGATAAATTTCAGCAAAGAGTAAAGCATGCCTATTTTTTAAAAGGTAGAACTTAAAATCTTGTCTCTGAAGGCAACTTTCATGCTCTCTCTCACCTGGGTTACCTAAATTCCTGCAGACGTAAATCTCTCACTTATATGGTCATATTTTATAGATTTATATAATTTATTTAAAATTTTATTTAAAATTTAAAATATATTTATATATATTATATATTTTTATATATTTAAATGGTCATATGTTTTATATATTTTAAAATATACCCCTGGTGCTCACACATGTATATTAATAACTAAAAATGACAATGTTAATGATAGCTAACTTTATATGCTGTATACTGTCAGGCACAAGCCCTTTTCGGACAAGGTGGTAACTCACTTAATTCTCAAGCTTTGCGAAGTGAGTCCTTTTTATCACCAATCTAGGTAGAGAGAAGTGGACAATTTGATGGAGTCTGCAAAGCTGATAAAGGGTGAGGTCTTACCCATTATGCTATAACTTACCTACACTAATAATTTAATGATATTAATGACTATGAGGATGAATCCTGTAACTGCCATTCACGTAAGAAATAAATGGGAAAGAAAACGCAATAATATAATGTGTATCTTCCCTAATGACATAATGAAGTAGCCCAAAGCTCTGGTGGGTGAGCTGCTCGTGTCAGTGACTCAAACACCATGAGCAGTGTTGGAATTTTTCTGAAATTGTTAACAACTCTTGGTACGTTTCCAAACAAATAAATGACAATTTTCCCTCTAATTACTTGGCAGCTGTGTTCCTGGAAAATTCGGTGCCTATTAAAACTATGTAAAAAAAAAAGGACTCCTTGAGTTTAGATATAAAATGGAGTTAGGTTCTAGATTTAGATAGGTATTGAGAGATTTAAAAAAAAAAAAAAGAATTGTAAATGAATATGTGGTGGGGTATTTCAAAGTTGTGCGGGAAACAGTATGATTTTTGTTGTTCTTTTTTTGTTTCTTTCCAACATACACTACTGACGTTTTTATCATTCCTGGCTCCTGTCCACTAAATGACAATAGTGATGGTAAATTATTATAATAATGGTCACTATAACTAAATCCATAACCACCATTGAAGGGTTGGTTTCGGGAATCTATGGATACAATCAGGATCTCCTTGGACTCTGATGAAATTCTAGGCAAAATGTTAAGTATAGATGGATTCTCCTGGGGAGGCAGTTGATAAGTTACAGCAAATTCTCAAATCATGAGGATCATCTGTTCCTCCAGAAGTTAAAGACCACTGATGCTGGGTATTCCATGACCTTCAAGATTTTTTTTTTTCCCAATTCTTTCTACATCTGGTAACCACACTTTCTGGTTTGCCTGGGGCATTTCTTGCAAGTCAAAAATGTGCATGATTTTATCTGCATCCTCAGCATCCTTTTAAATCCAGTATTCGTGGTGGGTTTTCAACTTGTGGTGACTTGTGTCATTGCTCATCATTGCATTAAAATAAGCTATGATAGGTAGGGTATCATTCTCCGGGGGGTATGTGCAATGAACAGATGGTTTTGAGAGTCACCACTGAAACATGTGGTTCTATCTGAAGCTCAAGCACCCTTTCTAGGTGCTAAGTCATTAACACTAAATATGCAGGTGCTCACAGGTAGTGCACATGGTGTTGGAACAGAAGAAGCTGAGTACTCTGATGACAGTGGCCATTGCTATTGGTGTACCAGTCTGCTGAGTCATAGCTGTTTCCACCCAAAATGTATGTGAAGCCATCAGGGCAAGGTTCAGTGTGGCAACAGGACATCATTGGTTAGGCATATAGCAAATATGTGCTGGAGAAGAAGGCTCAGTAGTCCTGCCTTAGGGTGTATATATAGTCATCTGAATATTTTGTCATAGTAGCTGCATTGTTAACATCACGGTATAAATCTACAGTTATTTATGTTTTGGATCAAACATGAAAACATTTTGTGATAAACCCTCTTGACAAGAATGAACTCTAAAACAGACCACGATTAAGGACAAATTAAGAGTTCATTTTCCATTTCTCAAGAAACTTGATGCTGAAGCAAACTGCACGAAGAATCTGTAAACATTTTTAATTCACAAATGCTGTTGGGATCGCACAATTTACAAGAAAGCAGAGGACACAAATCTGCAGAAGTAACAGCATTTAAAAAAATATCTAGTAGTATTTTGTGAGTTCTTTTGTATTTGTTATATTGTGATATGACACAACACACGGAGCTGCAGAAAGTGAATCTACATGCCATTTTGGGAAGCATGACCTTTCATTTAGATCAAGCGACTGACTATTCAAAATTATCTGTCTCTTCTACAACTTTTCCTGTACATGTACTAAAAGTAATATAAAGATCATAAGCAGGTTGGCTCTAGTGGCAGAGCTTCATCTTCCTGAGCAGATGAACGACATCAGTTGTATATTCACAACTTGAGAATATTGAAATATCCATGCAACTAATTCTAACGGTGGTTCCACTTTTCAACCAAGGACTAAAAGTAGAGATTTTCCAAGTTCATTGTGTCTTCGTTGAAACACCTGGTGTATTATGAACACTTGTTCAATGTCGAAGGTGAACTTACTGTTTTGCAGCCATAAAACGAAGACCATTTTTAGCGAAGTACGTGCACATCTTTATAAACTGACGTTCTTAGTAAATTGAGGAAGCAATGGAGCAGACATGTTCTTGGCAGTGGGGGAAAGCTTCATTTAAGAGTCACCCTTAGGAAACAATAAGTGAACAAAGTGAGCTTTTGGCTTCAAAGGAAAAAAATCTAATTTTTATCTGCTACGGAGAGCTTCCTATACCTAACATCATTTCAGATTGGATTGATGATATTAGCAAATGTGGTTTTGACAATTACGAATCAATCTGCTGTCAGCATCCATGCGGACATCAGTTTTCAGTATCTTTGGATGAATACCAAGGAGCAGGATTACTGGATTGCATGGTGAGAGGATGTTTCGTTTTGTAAGAAACTAACCAACTGTCTTCCAGTGTGGCTGCCGCTCATACAGGAATGCATGAGAGTCTTTTTTCTCCACACCCTTGCCAGCATTCGATGTTGGATTTGGGCCATTCTAATGGGCATGTAGTGGCCATGTAGTTTTTAGTCTCCAAATAGCTATTCTGTGCATCCTGTCCAAGGAGAGTCCGCATACCATGCACTGTCCCCATTTTACACATGGAGTTGTAGCTCCTCAAACTTCATGTGTTGAAACCCAACCCCCAGTATATCTATACTTGGGGGTACTGTATAAAGAGGTAATTCAGGTCCAATGAGGTCATAAAGGTGGGGCCCTAATGGGACTGGTATCCACATAAGAGGAAGAGATACCAGGGATGAGCACGTGCAGAGAAAGGGCCACGCGAGGACATGGGAAGGCAGCCACCAACAAGGTGAGGAGAGAAGCCTCAGAAGGTACCAATCCCACTAATACCTTGATCTTGCACTTCCAGCCTCCAGAACCATTAGAAAATAAATCTTTGTTATTTAAGCCAACCATTCAGTGGTATCATGTTAAGGTAGCCCAAGCAGACTAATATACCATCTTATCCAGAACAAGGATGCAAGAAATATGTATTTTTTAAACACTTTATTTATTTATTTGAGAGAGGGAGACAGAGAATCCAAAGCAGACTTTGCAAGGAGCACAGAGCCCCGTGGGGGGGCTCGATCCCCCAATTGCGAGATCATGACCTGAGCTAAAACCAAGAGTCAGATACTTAACTGACTGAGCCACTTATATGCCCCAAGAGATAATTGTGTATATATGTAAACAAACAAACAAACAAAACTTTTATTTTAATTTTTAAAAATTTATTCATCCCAAAGCAGGGCTTGAACTCATGACCCTCAGATCAAGACCTGAGCTGAGATCAAGAATCAAATGCTTACCAACTGAGTCACCGAGGTGCCCCTAAAGAAATACTTTTAAATAGGACTGCTCCATAGCTCCAACAATTTGATAAAACTTTTTTTTCAGTTAATATTTTTACAATTAATTATAAAAGTTATAAAACTGTAAAATTTCCCTGTCCCTATTTCTCTCTAGTCCTGCGTGAATTAAAAAATTATATATTCACCTTGTTCCACATCCTCCTGAGCTAGTCACTCCCAAATTCCAATTCCTCCCATATTTCATCTTTTTAAATTGGTCAGTCATTTATCTAGAATCCTGAACACATTTTCTGTGACAGTCCCCTTGCAAACAGCTTTCCCGTAATGACATTAATCATTGATTAAAATTTTAAAACATTACCTTCATGTTTAATAATATTAACAAAGTATTTAATCCCTTATTGAAAATTAAATCCATATTTCTTTCTTTTGTGACAGTAGGACAGCTACCGGAGCAGCTCCCCAGCTGCAAGGCTAATGGAATTTCTCTATGGGCATAACAGTTAGTCTGCGTCAACCATAGTGGATGAGCCCTGGCCAGTGTCCTCTGGCAACTGGCAATGCATGTAAGGCTGAGGGGATAAGTTGTAATAACAATTATAAAGGCGATTTGTGTGGACGGTGAGTTGCCCCCATGTTGTCCTCTCCCATGATGGTGGAGGAAGGTGTAAAGCAATGAGCTTTCCAAGTTCCAACCTTTTGCAAGATCCTTGGAGTATAGAGACTTTGAGGAAAAGAGAGGAGAGTCCCAATAGAGAGTGCTTCCCTCTTGGGATTAGCATTTGTGTCCATGATAAAGCACATGGGGGTGAGTCTGAGGGCAGCTGGACGCCAAGACCCAGAGTGAGGAGCCATGATGTCCAGACTATGTCACTGATGTTCAGAAATGCACGGAATGTCTGAGGCTCGGTTTCATCCACTGGTGCCAGCAGACATTTCCTATTTCCTCGTGTCAGAAGAAAACAAAGACGGAGGCATAAAAGTGTTAAGTCAATCATAAAGCATCCTCCACTTACAAAGTTGCATTAATAGCACATAATCATCACTGAATGGTGCCGTTTTGAGAATGGAAATGGAGATATTTCAAATTCTGCTTTATCCTTTACTTATGGGACTCAATATTATTGTTGTACATTTTTCACTCATTCTCTCGGTGATGGCATTTCTTATCCCCGGTAACTGTTAATATGCAGGCAGGCTTCCAAACTCCTCCAAATGCATGCATTTAGGATCACCATAAATCGACAGATATTTACTGAAATAATGAGTTCTAATTATGAATATGAATTGGATTAAAAGGCATGAGGTATTTACCCAGCAATTGACCGGATTAACACAAAAACAGTGGGACTCTGTGGATACTTAGTCTCATGATTTATTGCAAGGAAACATAAATCTGTGCTTCTAGAAGTTTAAACTATATATTTTGCACTTGATTTATAAAACCTGCTAATAAATCCAGTTCAGCTTCTCATTGAGAAACCATTATTGTAAGCATCAGCTCTAGCTAAGTATATGGATTTATAAGCCAAGAAAACCCGTGTGCAAAACGAACCACAGATTTTGAAATCATGCCAATACATCTTATAAAACAACGAAACAACATCCTGTTATTTACAAATCCTTACCTTATACTGAGATGTAAGTAAAGATTTAGAAACCACGGCCTTAAATTATGTACAGTTTTGGCCAGCGTAAGAATCATGATCTAATCTGAATTCAGGGCATTGGAATTTCTGAGGGCAGGAAGAGACATATTATGGTAAATGAATGCTTACGGAGATTTGCACTTGCAGGTAGTGGAAATGGTGGGTGTGATAGATGCTGTTTTGGCACCTTGCCCAAGCCCCCCTCACAGGGCCAACGCACTTGTCCTTCAGCTGTCCGATTTAGGCCCTAATGGCTCACAGGTGGTCTCCCTCCCTCTAGAGCATGGCCTTTGGTTGACAACGAGGTCCCCTGCCTGCCAAGTGACCCCCTACCTCTCCACCCTGGGGGACCATGACATCGAGCCCGCCATGATGTCAGACCGAGGCTGCCTCGTGCAGTGGCTGCCCCTTTGTCATGTCTTTCCTCTTCCCGGCATATCCCCCTGTCACCTTCTTTGTTCGTTTTTCCTTCCATGAATCAAATGCACCCATATTCTTGTCTCGGATTCTGTTTCTAGAGAACCCAACCCATTTCTAACATGGCTTCACACAGAGCTTGCCATTCCAATTCATCTGGATTACCAACTCTAATTTATGGTAAGCGTAAAGTAAGATCTGCTCTAAAGCTGCAGCGGATTATTTTATGGTGAAGCTCCTTGGTCATAGTCTCAACGCCTGAATGCATTAGGAGTATCTTCTCATCTTTCCATTTTGTGCTTGTTTGTACAAAAACCAGAGGTGACTTTATATGTGCAATGATTACCTTAAAAAGGATATTGATATTTCATTTGGTTTCAGTAAGTGAAGTCTTGGCAATCTGAGCTCTGTGTACTGGTGTCTGTTGTGAGATGGGCAGGGTTGTCTCCACCTGAAGAAGAGGCTGCAACGAGATACTGGCTTTTTGACTTCCAAAACCCCTGCTCCCCATCACAATTTGGAACCATCATTAAGAAATGCATTAAGAGCAAAGGACGTTCTGAAATGAGCACACAGCGCTTTGGGAGTTAGCAAAACATTTTCCATTACTCGCGGATGATGATGAAGTAGCTGTAGATGATAATGATGATAATGGGGTTTAAAATATTCAGTACATAGAGAACGTTCCATGCACGAGCTACTTAGATAGATCCAAGGCTATTCGTGATTCTCTTTGGTGATTAACGTAGATGCGTCTACAACTTTCCCTTTGCAACATCTGTATCCCCAGCAAGAGAAACGTGATTCACAAAGGATCTTTCATCTCCCTCTTTTGGTGTGGAGGTGGAAATGCACTTGTTACATGGAGATGCGGTCCAGTACTTCTAATAGGGACAATGATGGTGAATTCATACAGTGAGGGTTAATCCTGAGGCTGTTAATGTTAAATTCAGTATGGTAGATTTCTGGTTACTGCTCATTCATATCCTCGGAGGCGCCTTCATGCACTTGGGGAAAAGCGTAAGCCAATGGCGACTTCCAACAATTGGGAAATTCTAGTTGGAAAGGGGTCTCTCTGGACCCCACAGCGTGGAATCAAATCACTGCTCATATTCAGTGCTTCTTGTCATGGGATTCCATGTAACTTGCCTCTTGGGGTATCGGTATTCTGTGTAAAATGGGTATGATAATACCTTCTAGCTCATGGCTGTTGTGAAGATTAGATTGTAAAAGCAAAGGGGGCATATTTAGAACTGAACCTGACATAAAACACTCTAAATTATTGTGCACATAGTATGTATATGTTATAAATACTATATTATATAAATACTATATTAATATAAATATGATATCAATAAACTATTAATATCATAAGTGATAATGGATTATATAAATACTATATTAATATAAATATGATATCAATAAAGTATTAATATCATAAGTGATAATGGATTATATAAATACTATATTAATATAAATATGATATCAATAAACTATTAATCATAAGTGATAATGGATTCTATAAATACTATATTAATATAAATATGATATCAATAAAGTATTAATATCATAAGTGATAATGGATAATGTGAATATCATAGTTTATACATTATACTATCTATTATAAATGGTTATATTAATATATGATGATATATAATGTAACATATTATTACATAATGCACATGCTGTTAATTAACATAAAACTCATTTGCATGGTTACAAATATTAATGTATTAGTGTTAATACATACATTCATTAATATTTACACTAATATAGTAGCATATAGCATAACATAAGGTATAATTACTTAATGTAACAACTAATTGTGTGTATACAAAGGGACACGGCGGGAGATATAGGTAGGGCGTATATAGAGACATATTTGTTCATGTGAGTGTGTCACATATCATTTTATGCAAATGATGTATTTGGTTAAGAACATTGGCCACAAGTCTAACATTCTTCCCTTTCAAGCAATGGTGACCTGACCGGGGTCCATACCAGTTGGCAGCAGTACTCGGTTCCTCCTCGCCAGAGGTATGGTGCTGTCCTCCCAGACTTGCTTCCCTCAACGTCGACTTGCGTACTACTGGATGCTGTATGACACATTGTAGATTTCAGGGACAGCACGGTCAGGATAGCCCCACTCACGGAAAGGAATACAAAGTCCAGACCAGAAAGTCCGATCATGGAAACGAAAGAGACAACAAGGACAGGAAGACACCAGGGACAGGGCTTAGGTTTGCTTCATTTGGGGGAGATTGGTACTTGCACTCCTGCCACTGAGGCTAGCGATAAAACACGTGCGAGCTAATTGCCATGACTGACTCTCTTTATGAGGCGAGCATATGCCCATGAGTTTTAACATATGCCCAAGACTCCCAGAGGCCTTATTCCTTAAAAAAAAAAAAAAAATCATATTTTTAAACTGGAAGATCTCAACTATTTGTTGCTTGATAATGTTCACTGATATATAAAAACAATCACATTTAAACAGGGGAAAAATACGAAATGAATGAGTGAGGAAAATAAACATATCAATTATTAATTGCTTATTTCATTTGAAAATTACTTATGACACTTGAGACTTATGAGCCAGCATTTCTCTCTAAGAAAATAATGTAATTTTCCTCTTATCCTAGAAATATGTTTTTGAAGAGATAATGCTAGTGGGCTTGATATTATGGGATGCAAACATGCAGTTGGAGGGAGAGCATTGAAAAGAGGCTGGGGTGAGGGACGAAGTAGAGGACAGAGTGGTGGTAAGAGGTTTGCCATTTTTCCTTTATGCCTTCTCTATGATGAGTTTTAAAACATGTGAGAGAAATAGTTTTAAATCCCCTATGCACCTGTCCTCAATTTCATTTTCCTCGCTGTCTTCCCAGCAGACCTTAATTAGTTTGGTTTGAACAGTCTCTCGGGTCTCTGGGTTTTCTTATCATTCTAATACATATGCATCTGTCCATCTATCTATATCTATCCACCATATGTATCTACCTGTATCTACAACCATCTATCTATCATCTATCTATCTATCTATCTATCTATCTATCTATCTATCTATCTATCTATCGGCCTATCTATCCATCTATCCATCCATCCATAATCATCTAGATCTATCTATCTATCTATCTATCTATCTATCTATCTATCTATCATCTATCGACCTATCTATCCATCTATCCATCCATCCATCCATCCATCCATCCATCCATCCATCATCATCTAGATCTATCTATCTATCTATCTATCTATCTATCTATCTATCTATCCATCCATCCATCCGTCATATCTATTCATCCAACCATCCATCCATCCATCTATAATCATCTAGATCTATCTATCTAATCTATCTATATCTGTATATATATTAACATGTATATATTATTTCTTTCATAATTAATTTTCACTCATGGATTGGACTGATACCTGTAACCACAGTTTACATAAATTTGATTATTATAGTGTGACTGATTTCTAATTTTTCATTATTGCAAGCAGTTACCAGGAACATTCTTGTCCATAATTCTGTGCACATAAGCTTCTTGGGAGTAGACAGCTGGCTGGAAGGCTGAGTGCATGTTCAGCTCTCTAGAAGCTTCCAGAAGGCTTCCCAAAGTGGTGTACCAATCCATGCTCCTTCTAATAGTAAGAGGATCCTTTTTAGCTTCATGTTTTCCTTAGCACTTTATACAGTTTGACTCAATTCTTTCCCTAACTTAAGGGAGTTTTATTCATGTTTTAACTTGAATTTCTCTGTCCATGAGTAAAAGATGGCTACTCATGTGTTATTGGCCATTTACCATCTGCCTTCGGCTCAGATCGTGATTCCAGGGTCCTGGGATCAAGCCTCACATTGGGCTCCCTGCTCTGAGGAGAGTCGGCTTCTCCCTTTCCCCTCGCCTGCAGCTCCCCCTGCTTGTGCTTTCTTTCTGTCAAATAAAATCCTTAAAAAAAAAAAAAAATAAAAAGATTTAAGTAATCTCAACTCCAACATGGAGCTTGAACTCACAACCCCAAGATCAAGAGACACACACTCCACTGACTGAGCCAGCCAGGTGCCTTTTTCCCCACTTTTCTTACTGATTTATCAGAATCTGTGTATGTGTGCACTTTATATATTCTTATATACACAGATATTCATTTATTCTTATGTATATATTAAAGTATTATGATACCTTATATTCTTGATATTCTTATATTCTTGATATTCTTATATTCTTGATATTAATCATAAACATTTGGGGTAAAAAAATAAAAAATAAACATTTGGGGTAAAATATGTTTTAAATAGTCTTTATGCATTCGTGGCTTTTCTCTTTCTTGGTGATACAATAATATACATATATTTTTATGCATAATACATCACGTCATCATATTCTTGATATTCATTATAAACAGTTGGGATAAAATGTGTTCCAAAAAAGTCTTTATACATTCTTGACTTTTCTCTTTGTTGATGGTATCTTTCATTTTTAGAAATAGTCATCATCTGTGTTCAAATTAATTTACATTGTTTTCATATAATGGTCTTTTATTTTGTGTGTGTGTTTTACAGCTGAGCAGGGTGGCCCTTTACAGTCTAACTGGCCCAGTAATTTTCAAGGTATGTTTGGACGTCCAGAGGGTAGTACTGAGCCTCCCTCACCCCCAGGAGTGAGGAGGGGAAGTTATGAGGAGGGGCAGACAGACTTTCTGGTTGTTTTATGGATTGCTCACTTTCTGGCTTCTGTTGTCTCATTTTTTTGTTTGTTTTTTAAAGGGTTGCAGTCTCAGCTACCATTCCCTTTGAAGACTCACGATCTACCCAAGTGCTTCATTTCACGTTACGGGTGAAAGCCACACATGTCGCCTGAGATAACAGAATCGTTGAAGAAACTCTAAGTGAAATTCAGGTGTCATATGGTGTGTCACACATCAGCGGCCTTTACACTTATGTGCAAGTTTACCCTACTGCATAAAGGCAAAACCAACACATGACTCTTCCTAATACCCTATGTGTGGGATGCATTATTGCTTTTTAAAATCAATAATCAGATAAGAAGCCAGGAAGCAAGAAGATGTAAAAACACGTGAGAAAGAATATTCCCGCACGATGCCGCTAAACCATAGCCGTTTCATCTTTCTTAAGCAGAGTGCCAAATAACGCTTTTCTTATTACATAACCGCAAAATGAGATGACCATTTAAGACAATCGCAATATTAGAAGCAGGTTACGTTGTTTCTCAGAATTGAGCACATTTGGCTATTATTGGAAACGATTGCCCATAAACACCGAAATCATCATTATCACTTTGCACGGATACATCAGGGTCTCTTTCCAACTGACTTTTAAATCATTTTTACTCATTATTACCCCGTGTCCTGGTTTTTTAGGTGGAAGATATTCCCTCTCAGTACAAAGTTTCTAATTAAATCCTAGACTAAAGTATGAACCTGCCCCCATGTTTTTATAGGAAGTGGACACCATGGGAAGGAGGAATACATGCATTTTCATGATGTTGTTCATCTTTGCACACGTAGAAACCAATCGGTGTATTCTGGAAACATTAATTCTACCCAAGCTTGTTGTAAAGGATCCTAAATTGGGGTTATTGTGTCCCACAATTTTGTGCCTTGTGAAACAAGCTTTTAAAAACTCCCTTTGCTAAGCTTGAGGACATTACACTGGAGTGTAATAAGACAGTCACAAAAGGACACATTTGTATGATTCCACTTATAGGAAGTACTTTAACATCATTAAATTAATAGAGACAAATTCACAGTGGGTGCCGGGGGGCTGGGAGGAGGGGCGAATGGGAGGGGAGTGTTTAACAGGCATAGAGGTTCAGTTCAACAACAAAGTGTTCTGGACGGTGGCGGTGATTGCCCAACCATATGAGTGTACTCAATGCCCCTGACCTGTTCACTTAAAAATACTTAAGATGACCAATTTTCTGTGTATTCCACAAGTAATTTTTAAAAGTCTTTTTATTTTAATACTAAGAAAGATTTTATTGATTTATTTGAGAGAGAGAGTGCACAAGGGGCAGGGAGGGGTAGAGAGAGAGGGAGAAGCAGACTCCCCGCTGAGCAGGGAGCCTGACCTGGGTCTCCATCCCAGAACCCCAGGCTCATGACCTAAACCGAAGGCAGCATCTTAACCAACTGAGCCACCCAGTCGCCCCTATTTTAATACTAATAAATGCATCTTCATTCTACAAATATCATGTATGTGAGCAAAGGAAGAAATGATACAGCTTGAAGTAGCGATTTCCATTGGCGGGTCTGTCATCCTTGTGGCTGATACTGCTCTGGGTTTATGTGAATCACTGAAAAAATATGGTCATTGCCAATATATTTTCTGAGGTTTTTAAAAAATTTAAATGTATTTGACATAGAACATGCTTCGTGTACACTGAGGGTGTGTGATGCTGCTTGGATACCTTTATATACTATAATACGATTGCCGTCGTAGCTTTGGTTGGTAGCTCTAGTATGTCCTGTATGTCCTCTATCATTCATTTCCAAGATACTTTTTTGTGCCGTAGTTATCGTGACGGTATTCCAAGAAACAAAGGACAGGTGATTAAGAATCAAGGAGCATTTGAGCCAAAAGCATGGGTTGGAAAAAACGGGTAGGCATTCTAGAAATGTCTGTGGTTGGCAGGAATGTGAGAATTCCTCAGCCGAATGTCAAATTCCTGTGGTTGGGGATGGGGAACAGGTTAATAAGCACAAGATGATGGGTGGTCACTGATAGAGCTGGAAAGCTGGATGCCCTGACCCTGGGGTTATAGTTTACTTCATTGTCAAGAAGCAAGTCAGGCGTCTTCTGCCACGATTTTTACTTATTTCCCGTCTCCTGGCACGGTGTTGAGATGACGTTGGACATCTTGCCCACAATTTTTCCTTCAAATGAGGGTGAGCAGGACAAGCATTTTCCAGTTTATTTTTCTGACACCCCTACCTAATATGGCAATGTCTACTGTCTCACATGTAGGATGACGTCTGCAAGACTGAGCTGGGATAACTTGCACCGGGGCTTCCAAAATATATATGGAAATGTCAACAGTGGAAATTTTATTTCTTCAGCAATGGTTGGAACAGGCTAGTCAGCAGAGGACCATACGTGCAAGTAGGTAAAAGTCCGAAGTTCTCCTCCTGGAAACGGAACCACTCATCTGTTATCCTTGTAAAGTCCTTCTGAGGATTCAGTGGTATTGTGCATTTCCTATTGTTTTCCTTGAAATCCTGTCCCGTTGAGGGCAATGTCAATAAAACAGCATGCAGAGCCGCTGAGCCATCATTCACATGCCAGCTGATGCCACACCTCATGTCCCTTTTATGAACATTTCCCAAAAGACAGTTCTGTCCTCATTGCATTAAATCAAACTGGTTCCCTCAAAACTCCCAATGGGAATATCACTTGAAGCGATGGTAGGGGAGTAGCAACCATGACAGCCAAACAAGCTAAAATCTGTGAAACAATCCAGAAGCTCTTACCTGTAGATTTCATTGACCGTATTCATACTTTTATTACTACTAACATCTCTGTACTTATAATTTTAACCATTTTTGATGCTTTAGATCAAGGCTTGGCACATGATGACCCTGTGGGCCAAATTGGACCAGCCGTCTATGTTCGTTTTCATAGTTGGTGAGTTAAGAGTGGCCTTTACGATTTCTCAATGGTTCAATTTTATTTATTTTTATTTTTTTTAAATTTTATTTTTGAAACAATAGAAGCAATGGAGGGGCAGAGGGAGAGAAAGAATCACAAGCAGGTTCCACAGCCAGCGTGGAGCCCGGTTTGCGGCTTGAACTCACGACCCTGAGATCATGCCCTGAGCCGAAATTGAGAGTCGGGTGCTGAAACCGTTCAATTTTAAATGGTCGTATAGTATATGTACCTACATAACCTCTTTAGTGTTGCATCTTGGTTTGTAAAAGTTGAAATTCTAAAGTATTTTCTAACTGGCCCTTTAAGAAGGAATTCGAAGAACCCTGCCTCACAATTTTGGTTTAGGATACCTATATATTTAATTCAAAAAAGAGGTCTCAGTGGATTTCATAAAAAGGCCCAGACGGTGGGGTGGATGTTGCCCCCAGGTCAAAAATCATTTCAAAATGCATTTGAGCATTCATGAGCCAATGCCATCGGATGACTTACTAAAGAAACCCGCACGAATGCGAATGTGCTTTTTTTTGTCCCCCCCTAGAGTCTATAAAAAAAAAAACATCTTGTAACTTAAAGAATTTCACTTTTGTTCTGCTCCGGTGAAAATTTTCCTCTTAAATAATTACTAGTAAAGTGGTCTAGTTACACAGGGGTTAGTCTTTGGAAGAAAACGATTTAAGTCCTTCTCCTAAATGCTATTTACACCGTTCTTGCTAAGGAATCACCTAGTAAGTTTCTAAAGAGGGTGCTGGGTCACGGCAGGACGATTTCTAATTACTCGGGAGCACTTTTCAGCGCGCACGGATGCATCGTAGCAGGTGGCTGTGCAGACATGTCCCTTCATTTCGGGAGATCGGATTTTCAAAGACTCCCGTCTATCTGTTGATGGGCCTGTTGGGTCACTCTGCAGTCTACCCCCCGCTGCCCCATATGGGTGCACGTGCATGTGCACACACACACAATCACGAAAGGAGTTAAGCAAGAAACGGACTTCTGGAGAAAGCACACAGGCCTGGCAATTGTCAAGGAGACCTTCTAGACCATGACCGCGAATGCGCGTCCAGCCTGCAATGAGGTCTGCATGAAGGCGGCCTCCAGGAAATTCAGAAATTCTTCTTCTATTCGTTTCCAAAGAACGGCTCTCTTACTCCACGGCGGCAGCGGTTGGATCGGAACTGCTAATTGTTACCATAACAACTGGTTATGCAGGGCGGCCGCTGTCCGGGCGCCGCGCTGTAAATGGACATCCGTGATCGAAGAGGAGAAAGAGAGGGCTCTCCGGAGCTCTCCGGTGCAAGTGTGGCATCATCGGGAGAAGGGGTCAGAATGGGGAGCTCGCCTTCTGGTTTTGTGCCCTCCTGGGTGTGCCTCTATGAGTTGCCTTTTCCCGTTTGTGGAGGAGAGAACAGGAGAGCAGTGACCCCCGGGCACCGAGTTTAGACTTCAGTTGCGTCTTTTAAGAAGACGCTGCAGGGTTGTATATGACGGGTCGACGCTGGACTAAGTACAAAGTGTACAAGGTGAGCGGATCCGGGGCATGCGGGGGTTCTGAGACTATACAGCCCAAGCGGGTGTTAGGAAGTAGGTGCTGGCATCACTCACATGGCCCAGTGGGTGCGGACCCCGGCGGCAGGTGGGTGGCTCAGGCTGTGTGTCCACCTGAAGGGTCCCGAGCTCAGCGCAGCGAGCTGGTCAAGCGTTATTTCTGGGTGTGTGCGTGTAGGGTACTTGTGGGTGACGTTAGTCTTCCACTCGGTGCCCCCGGTAGACACACGGCCCTCCCCGACGTGGTTGGGGCTCATCCGACCTGTTGAGGGTCCGCCTACACCAAAGGGCACAGGAAGGTTGACTTTGCCCTGTGCCTGACAGATGCTCTCCTGCCTCCCACTGCGAGCTGTCCTTGCAGTGCTGCTGTCCCCAGGGCCGTGCGGACTCCTACATCTCTGCCTTCTGGGGACTCGCTCCATGCTTGGGGCCAAGTCCTACTCTGTGATGCCTGAGTCACCTCCCCTCTATTTATCCCCATCTCAGGAGGGCACAAGCCTCCCCCCTCCCTCCTGCAGTGAGAGCTGCCTGCCTCCAGAGCCCGACAGGGCTGTCATCCATCACAGTCGTCATACGCGCTTGTAAATAATGGCTCGGGGCGTTTTATGGGCAGCATCCAATACTGGGGTTGAGCGTTCACAGGCATTTTTCTTGGGCCTTTGTGTGTGTGCTGGGAGCACTCCCACCTGCACGCGTGAAGACAGCAGGGCAGGGCGGGCCTGCGCTTTTTCCTGGGATTCTCTGCTTCCTACAGCATTTTCCGTGGCCCAGTGGGGCCGGATGCATGTTTGCTGGTGGCATCTGAGTCGAGGGATAAGGGACAAGATCCACACTTTTCAGCAGAGCCTGTACTCCGTGCTGTTGCCACCGCTCCCGCAGGACCCGGGAGGGACCTACCTTGGGTGGGACCGTGATTTCCAGTTTAGGGTGGGAAGCTGAGGCAAGGACAAGGTGATTTCCTGAATTCATGCTCTTGTAAGAATTACGGACTGATGGCTACTCAGCACCACCCTCCCCTGGGTGCTGGCTGGAGCAATACCAGCCTACCTAGTGCCCAGCAAATGGGTCAAATCCTCTCTCTGTCCTGCCCTTGAACCTGCATGTCCATCTGTTTGCAGCATCATCCACTTGGCTCCTCTCAGCTTTGCATCCTTGTCCACCAGGCTTGAACTCAGACCCACTTACGGCGTGGATCCCACAGACACTGAGCAGGGGCTGCCCGTAGAGCTCGTCACCCGTCCCTGTCGCCTGCTCAACCTGGAATTACGTGAGAACCATGCACCTTGGAAGCGCCTGAAATGTGACGACGTTGGTTTAGCAGTGGGACGTTTCTGCTGCGAGCCTCACCTGCTGGCCATGTGCTTCTCTGAAGAATGACTTTCTTCCTCTTCAGCATTTTCACACTTAGGAAAAATCAGAATAGTTTGATGGCATCGTGAGCTATTGAGTGCTTGTCCAAACGTACCCATTTGTTCTGAAAATAATGTCTTCCATAGCCCTCCTCCTCCTCTTTCTCCTCCTCCTCCTCCTCCTCTTTCTCCTCCGCAGGATCCAGTTAGGATTCACAAATTGCATCTTGTCATCTCTCTGGAGACCTCTTCATGCTACTACATTCTTCCATTTTTGTGGCTCCTTTCCTTTCTCTTTAGTGACACAAACTGTGTTGTTTCAGAGAGACCCCGTCGGCATGTTGGGCACTACACATGGCAACACGGTGGGTTCTGTACACCCACCGGTCGGGTCCTGAGTCTGGTTGACCTTCAGCAACCGGCCCAGTCACTGAACAGTCTGCAATGTGGATGACTCTATGCCCTGTCTTTATTTGCCTATTTTATTTTTAACAATTCCAATTTTTAGTGATGGCCCATTAGCCTTTCCAGAAAACGGAAGTTGTGACAGAGATAACTAACGGCTTGTCACCGAACACAGAGGTTACGAGATGTCCTTTCTTCATACCCCCACCAGGCATATTTGGGGTCTAGGCAGTTACTCCTTCACGTTTCCCTTCGTTCCATCTTCCAAAGAAACACCTATTGGAAGCAGAAATGATGACAGAGCAGAAATATTGTTTAAAATATTAGGGGGCACGCCTGGGTGGCTCAGTCTGAGTCTTGGTTTTGGCTCAGGTCATGTTCTCAGGGTTGCGAGATCGAGCCCAGAGTGGGTGCCTACTTAAGATTCTCTCTTTCCCTCTCCTTCTGTTTGCGCCCATCACCGCCCGCTCGTGTGTTCTTTCTTTAAAAAAAAATTTTTTTAATAATATATATATTGGCATTTCCCCAAATACCCAGAGACTGGGTTTGATCTAAAATAAACTCTGTTGTATTTCCTTCTGTCCTTTGGAGACCCCATCATTCCGTGATCCTGGAGCTACTTTCACCAATAACAAGAGGAACATTCTTTTCCGGGCCACGTTGTGCTTTGTTTAAATCACTCCCGATTGGATGAACGTTGCCCAAATGATGCAGTGTCGGAAGACAGCGACGTTATGGAAGGCACAGTGTTTGTTAAAAAGGAAGCAACGGCTCACCCCTGCTCCTCACAGCGACCTTTCCTTATCTGATCTTTTTTCTTGGCACCGTTAACAAAACTGGCTTTCTGCACTTAATTACTCTGGGCTTTCTGGAAAAAACCAGCTGGCCAGGACCAAGCCTGATGAGCTCACAGGCTGCTAAGGAAGCACAGGGTAGTGTGGTCTTCAGGCGCCGTGTTCACAGCTCTTGCGATGTGCGGGCGTGTACAGACACGCCAAAGGGCTTTTTGTTTTTGTTTTTGTTTTTTTTAAGATTGTATTGGACGGACTGCATGAACGGGGAAGGGGCAGAGGTAGAAGGAGAAGCAGGCTCCCGCTGAGCACAGAGCCCAACATGAGGCTGGATGCGGAGCTCCATCCCGGGACCCTGAGATCATGACCTGAGACGAAGGCAGACCTTAATGGACTGAGCCACCCAGGGGTCCCCCGAGGGGGTTTCCTTAAATGTTAAGTTCGGGTTTTTCTCAAAGCAAACCAAAAACAATGCTTCCGTCAATTTTACTGTAAAAATAAATAAATAAATAAATAAATAAATAAATAAATAAATAAATAGTTCAGGAAAATTAACAGATCATGAGACATTTAGGAAATGATCTTGCGGAGATATTGACCTGTCAGCTGGTCTGGTGGAGAAGCAAGTATTGACCTAGCAGGTGTTTGTTGACTTTATACTTATCTGCCCTGCTCTTAAAAAAAAAAAAAATACAGGAAGTCTTGCAAATAACTCTACGCCCTAGGCTAAGAACACAGTTGTCAAAGGCTGCCAAAGCAAACTGCTTCCGGGGATTCAAATCCTTCACTTTTGTTCTCCTGTCCCTTGGCTTGCTGTTCCTGAAGGCCAGGTGATTTACCTAGGGGGAAGGCCCCGTATTGAGGGCAGCTGCCCTCTTCTGCAGGTTTAGTTGAGCGCTCACAGAGAATGCAGGAAAACAGAACCGGGAGCTGTCAACCATCCATCCACGGCTCCTCCGCGGGGCCTCCTTGACCTCCGGTTCTCCGAAGTCCACAGAATGCATGTGTGCGGTTCCCACAGATACCAGTCTCACGGGAGCAGAGGAGGCCCTTTTTGGGGAGAAGGAAGTAGCAATTTGGAGTTTTCATAGTGGGGTAGGATTTCAAGTCTGTAGCTGCATTGGGTAGAGCCACTGATCTCAAGTCTCCCAGCATATCTGTTACAACGACCAATGGCTTTCCCAAAGGCCAAGGGCCTCCCCAATGGCCAATGGCTTCCTGTGGTCGCCTTCCTTAGAACTGAGGCTGCCTGTTGTCCCTGGAAGCCTGTTGGCGTCCAGATACGACAGTGGAGTGCTCTCCTGGCCTGAGGGAGGCTGTCCAGCAGGCAGGACAATTGTCTGGTGCGGATGTGAGGTTTGCAGTTCTCTCCACTGCAACCCCAAAATGCTGCTGTGCACGTGTTGATCGGAATGCATTCACCCAGGCTGAAGGGCAGGACACCTGATGCAATAAAGGAACTTCAGAAGGAAGGAGGGGGTGGACGGGGCACTTGAATGTGTGGAAACGTTGAGCCCCAGCCAGAGATGTGAGTGTTGCCAACCTGCGGGTTCGGGGATGGGAGGGGTTACAGAAACAAGGTTAGGCAGCAGTATGTGGGGTGCCAGACCACATCATGGATGGTTTCCATCCAGCTCAGAGTAGGGACACGCAGGGGAGGGCACCCAACTCAATTGTCTTCCACAACATCTCCATGGCGCCCAGAGGAGGGAAGGCTTTGGCGTCATCCCCTGTGTTCTTTCCAAGGGAAGGATTGATGACCGCAGAGCTCATTATCTCCAAAAGTGAAAGGAATTCCACACCAAAGACGTAAATCAAAACCCTTTGAACCGCATTCACGGACTGTGTGATGCAAATGATCCAAGCTCCAGGAGAGCTTCCATACCCGGTTCAGTTCAGCGCCAGAGCAGACAGTCAGTGCATAATCCTTGCTTGCTGTATCCCCCCTGAGGCGACCCCGTGGTTTGCGGAGCGCTTGGGTAAACACCCTGATTGTGGAGCGTCTTCGTCTGATGAGCAGACCCAGAAGGGCGGCCTCGACTTCAAAGCTCACGTTTGGCAAAGTGATTTGTTGTGCTGTCTGGCGTTTGAAGGATCCTGAATAGCTTCATTTTATGGGGGAGGAGACAGCGCAGCTTTGCAGGGCTCGCTATTAAGCAGGAGGGTCTCCTCAGGCTTTAGGTCTCTTACCTCCTGGCTTTTCCTGGCAGAGGAATGTCCCCCCTGGAAACCTTTGAAGGCGCTGCCAGCTTCAGAGCACCCTCATTGTGATCACTGCTCTTCAATGAGCTCATTCAGCCAGGCTTTCCCACAGCTCTCTGTGCACAGCACAGCGGAGGCCTGCTCTGGGTTCGTGCGCCTCCCTGGCTAGGGCCGGCCTTCCCCGGGGCCGGGTGTTGGGGTCGACGCATCTCCCTCGAGCTCCCCAAAGAGCTCCGGAGCCCACCGTGGACAGGCATCTTCAAAAGTCTCACAGGGTGATGAAAGCAATCATTTCCGAGAGGTAACACTGTTTTTTTTTTTTTTCCAAAACGTCCTTTACCAGGGAAACGAGTAGCAGCTCGTAGACAGCCTTTCTCTCCGGCAGCTCTAGCTCCCAAAATACTGAAGGAGCGAGTAGGACTTTTTGTGCATAACCGAAGCTACCTAGTAGGAAGTTTTAACGCCTAGTCTTTTTTTTTTCCAGATTATCTGTGGGCTCGTAAAGGCATAAGGGATGCAGAGCCTCGCACGGAAAATCAGACCCTTCCGTCTTGAACTCATTAACACAGAAGGGAGGTGTCTCACTGCGCTTAACTGCTGAAGGGGAAACGAGCAGCAAGGGGGTCCCTCAGGATTTTGACGATGTTTGGAGACATTTTCACTGTCCTGACCGGCAAGCTTGCTATTGGATTCTGGTGTGTACAGACCAGGGATGCTGCTACATATCCCACGGTGTCCAGGACAGCCTCGCAGCAAAGAAGAATCGGACCCCAAATGTCATCAGCCTGGGAAACCCAGAAGGCAGACCAAGCAGGAAGCAGCTAGCCTGGCATCGGGGCATCATGTTAGCAGACGACGCTGCACTATGTAAACTCAGCCTGTGAGGTCTGTTGAGAGCTGTATGGGCCCCCAGTAGGTGCATTATCTCAATATCCTCTAGATTCAGCAGCTGGAGATGCAGCAGGTAGGTTTGCAGAAGCTAACAGGTGCCTAATTATGTATGCTTAGGGAAACCCCACTTTCCACCCGAGAATCCTCTCGGGGCCACCCCCCAGGGCAGAGCTGGCTGGACCACATGGGGTTCACCTTGTCCCTTTTGACCACACGTTCATGTTTTACATTTTCTCATTATAACAGCATTTCCGTGAGGGGCTTGTCCTTTTTCTTCTCTTTGTCCCACTTGGCCAAACTTCTTCTGACTTTGTATCATTGTTGTGGTTTCTGGGGCAGAACTATTTCCCCGTTGGTTTTCTCGGTTGCTTCTCCTGTAATGTCTTTCTGAACCCACACAGGCATGGCTGACACACTCCGGCATTGAGCGTCGTGGTCCTACTAACTGCTCAAACCCTCCGCCTCTTCCCAAAGTTCCCCTCTACCTTGTACATACATCTCTAAATTTCTTGTTCTGTGACTAAAAGGAATCCCACCTCGTCCTGTTTCCCATACTTGTCCTGTAATTAGGACTAGGTAATATGGCTGCCTTAAAACTAACAGGCAATTTTATAACCCCATATAAAGTATCATTTCCGCATTTTCCCCTTTTCTGCAATGCTACCTGAGTGGAATCTTTCCCAGTTGCTCTCGATACTGCATTACTTCCTTGCTGTTGCTACATATCAAAAAATAACCTGTTGTCATGTCCCCCAAGGCCCTGTCACTTCTTGCTCACACATTCCAGTCTGCATCTCTAGCTTCCGCCCCTCAGTGAACACTCTGTGTTGAACTGAGACTGTCTTATGGTCTCATGAAACAATTCTCCCCTCAACCTGATGTTCTCACCTACAGAATCACCTCCCCGATTCCATTTTGCTACCTAGGCACCACACAGCTTTGAGGTTCAGCTCCAAACCCACTGACTATGGGAATCGTCTTTAACTGGACCTTACTTCCTCCCCTTCTGAGATCTTAGCGTAACCATAGCACTCATATGGCCATTCATTATCTCAGAATTGCAGAGTTGGAAAGGATCTTACAAGTGGTCTGCCTCCATCTTTCTTTCTGCCTTTCTCTTCCTTTTGTTTAAAGATTGATTTATTTATTTTAGAGACAGTGCGCATGAGTGGGAGGGACAGCGGGAGAGGGAGAGAGAACCTCAAGCAGACTCTGTGCTGTGCATGGAGCCCGCTGTGGGGCTCAATCCCAGCACCCCAAGATCATGACCTGAGCTGAAAGCAAGAGTTGGATGCTTCATCAGCTGAGCCACTCAGGTGTCCCTCATTCCTTCATTTTATGGGTGAAACATATTGAATCAAGAAAGCCTTATCACATTGACAAACATAAGGTTTTGCTATTAGAAACTTTTGTCAGACGTTATTTTTTTCTGCTTTACTAGATGGTAGGCCTGGCTTCATATCTGTCTGCATTTGAGGCAACATCTCACTGTGCTGAGCATATGATATGGGTGCTGATCAATCAGATGCGGCGAATCGTTTTGTATATACGTTTTATTCTTCTATGCATGCTTCTACAATATGGGATTTATCTTACAAACCTCATGTCTGGTGACTGTTTCGAGGGATTTGGAAATAGGCAGCAAATTTAGCCATCAAATACCCAGCTCAAGCTGAGGATGCAAAAGAATTCTCTTTCAAACTATTGTGTCTTTATCCTGGTGGGCAGATTCATTTCTCCTGCTGTGGAAACGGTCTTTATTTGCATGGATTCTTAGTTACTTTCCATAGGCAACCAGTTGGAGGCCGCTGTCACCCTGAGATATACTTGCCTAAAAGCAGTTATCTATCGTACAGCCCCCTGAAATGATTCCCTTTCTTTTAAACCCAGCTATTTGAAACTTTTTTTCCATTCTCGGATGCTCATCGATTGCTTACTTCCATAAACATAGTCAGCGATCAATCATGTCCTTATTTCTACAGAGCTGACACCTGCCTGCC
The DNA here is from genome assembly GCF_053574225.1 of Canis aureus. Classification (NCBI taxonomy): domain Eukaryota; kingdom Metazoa; phylum Chordata; class Mammalia; order Carnivora; family Canidae; genus Canis; species Canis aureus. Next base: position 120,681,067 of record NC_135649.1, on the reverse strand, counting down.
TAGGAGTCATTCTCTTAAATACCCACGTGAGTTTTGACTCATTTATTTTGTTTTTCTCAAAAAGAATATAGTGTTCATGACTCAGATATGATCATTCTGCTATAATAAAATCAGTATGTCTTGTTCTGGATCTTATGTCGCTCAGATACTCAGTGCCGCTATAAGCACATCTGAGAACTGGTGTGTGGGTAGGAAGGTTAATCTGCCCAGAAATTAAAATATATTCTTTACCTGATTTAGGGGCTGTGGTCTCCATTTCTTCTCAGCTCCCACCCAGCCCAGCCCCGTTGAACTCCTACCTCACACACTACAGACGTGCTCTGGAGCACCACAGAAAGGAGGTATGCTAGTATTCTCTCCTCTCATTCTTATTTCTCAATCTCAGTGGTATTTTCCCCAAAATACCTCTAGGCAGAATCATGCTTTCAAAAGTCACCCTCCATGGAAGATAGACTTCCCTTCTGCACACTTGCTATCCTAGAAATCTACCTTGATGATGTGCAGCATAACATCTCCTTCAGCAGAAGGGAAACCATTATTTGTGGCAAAACAAGAGCTGTGAGGGAGTCATCCACGAAGATGCAAAAATCCCAGGCCCTAAGTTCTGCTCTGACTGGTCCTCCAAGCCTCTCACATAAAATGCCAAAAGGCACGATGCGTAACCTCTGTGTAAATACTTCCATCCCAGGAACATGCTGCTGTGAATGTTCCCTTTGAGCTGGTAAAACTAGACATGCCTGGGTGGGTCATTCATAAAAATACCAATAAATAGAATTAATATGCAATCTGCCCCAAATCTATGTGTCCCTCTTGTGCCATACTTTACAGAAGATGGCATCTTTCTATAGATTTTACCCTTCTATGAATGCTCACCTCACATAACACACCCTCCTCAACCATCTATTGCAAAGCTTTCTATCGTTTCATTGGGTATGTGGCTTTTCTCTTCTTGCATCCAAGAAAATAGAATAATTTCCAGCTAAAATATCAGGGAGATTATGTGAAATGTTGAAGAAAGAAGGTATGGCATCGATTGCCGTCAATCTTGCTAACTTGGCCTCAAACTTAAAGTGCCGCCACCCATAATGATTTGAAATGTCCTTCCGTGACCCAGTTTCATTCATGGCTTTAGCCTGGGCTCTGTCTTCCTGCATTAGGTGCAGAGTCAGGTTTGATTGTCTATCACCAGGGAGCTTCTTCTTCACTTGTGTTCAATACAAGAGAAACTATACTGCTTGCCAGAATGATCCTTCCAGGGATTCCACGCATGGATCGGATTCAGGAAGCTCAATAGTTACTGCGAGCCATGCAGAAATGCAATAGTTTGCAATTGCACAGAACCACATTTGAAGATAGACAGAAGTTGTACTAGTCTAGGGGACAGTGAATTAACTGTGTTCTTATCTGTTCCTTGTCCAAAAATAAAAACACAAAAAGACCCAGGCCAGCTGGGGCGGTGACCTAGCTCTGTGTTATCATGCAGGTCATGCAAGCGCAAAGGTTCTAGTGACACAGCCAACACACACTATTTCAAAAAAAAAAACAAAAACACACAACTAGACTTTAAGAAATGTGCATACAACACCACTGTTATGGAATTAAACATGCCCAAACTTGATTTTAAACTATGATGTGGAACACAGTTCTGGATAAGTAGGCTCCTACAAAAATATAGCTACCCAGGGATGAAAGTAACCACCACAATTAGTGAAAGCCCTAAAGTAGCAAAGTCCTTCTGAAAATAGATGGGGAACAAAAGTGCATAAGTAAGTACATATGATATGTTATACCGAGATTAATTGCTTTTCGGAATTTTCTCCACATATTTTCACTCTAAGTCAATTTAAGATACTTTGTAAGAGGAACATGGTGATTAATAAGTGTGCATTGACTTAAAAATTAATCCACAGATATAATAAAGTGGATTATCTTAGAAAATATGACCATTCACTTTTCTCAAAAATTCACAAAGTAATTGAATTCCAGTAATGGGATTTACGGATGATTACCAGATTTGCTGTTATTGATATTTACTTAGTGTTGAGAAAAAGAACCCAGTGAAGTCATACATGTTCTTGCTAGAAATAACTATTAAACACATTATGTGCCCCCAACGCAGATTTATAAAACGAGGTAAATGAAAAGACTGAAGTCCAGTTTTCTGCCAGCACCAAAAAAAAAAAATAAAAATAAAAAAAAAAAAGAAAATGATGAATGGACTTCTTACATAATACAAAATGTTGAGTTCTAAAAGTAAATTAGAAAAACGTAAGTGGAAGTAATTATGAATTTAGGGTTTCATCTCTTTCATATTTTCAGTCTTTGAAGAGCAAGTGAGATAGCATTATCACTGTATAATATTCGTCAATTAATTAAAGATCTAAAATCCAAGTAACTTCACAAAAGTTTAGAAGATTGATTACTCCTACTGTATATTTATAATTACTTCAAAACATTTTATAAAATTATTATCATTTAAAGTAGCTAAAGCTTCTTCTAATTCTCTCAGGTAATCTAAAGAAAGATTAATGTTTTAATTCCAAATATAAACATCTGTGTCTGAAAAAACACGCCTTCTTTATTTACAGCTGGTATTAGTCTATTTCTATTTTGAGACTATTAACACTTTTTTTTTTAACATGCCCAACTGAATTAAATCTGACATGTCCTGAGATTATCTGTCAACAGAAATAAGACATAATGTCTTCACATTAAAGTTCAAGGAGCCTCGGCGTATTGCCAAAGTGAGTACCGAAAGGAACATTATAGGTCATTAAAAATACCGAGCTAAGCCTCAAAAGAGGTTCAATATGGTAAGAGGGAGATGAACGCATGGAGTCTGACATGACCATCTAAGGGATAGTTTATACCCTCCAACACCAGTGTTCACAAGACGAGGGCTATGGATAAGAGCAAAGTTTGAAGAGCAATCTGTGTATGTTGTATATTGTATGTATGATATACGCATTCACATTTAATCTGTAAATGTACATTACAGAAAGAACCCCTCCGTGGCACCATAAAACTCCATGCCCCCAAATGCCTCCCTGCTAAATTGCATAGAGGTCGGTCTTAGGTCAGGTGCATAGTTCCATGAGGTTGGGTACCCACATAGCAAAAGGAAGGAAATGTCATAACAGAGTGTCCCTGTAAATGTCGGGCACTAGAGTTTTGCTGATTCCCAGTGATGGGCATGAGGTCCTCCAGCATTAGGGATGAAAATGAGGGGTCTGGAGCCGTTTCAAATAGGCTACCCTCGGGAAGGCTCTTAATGAGTTGGTAGGTTGTACACCTGTGGTTGATGAAGCCACAGTGACCAGCGGAGATTTAAGGCTGCCATTTGCAAGGTCATCTCCATCACAAAAGAAGAAGAGCCCATGCCCATGCTGGAACGTGAAAACCAGGCACCCACACCCTGCAGGATGACAAGTGTTCTATCTTGACCCAGACCCAAACCAAACCGTGCCAATTTCATCGATATTTGCTGGCCACTTGTCAATGATTTCCCTTCACTCTGATTTCTGTCAGTTGCACGAGGCCAGCATGTCTTCTTGGCTGTGCAACATCCTCTTCATCCCTGAGGGTTATTCGCACCATCTTTTCACGGATCGTATAAACTGGGACGCCTTTATCTTTTCCTCAGACGTTTGACCTCATTGTTGGCTTTTACTTCCACCAGGACGGGAGGCATCTTGCAACGGTCTTGATAGGCCTCTCTTCTTCTCAGACATAGAACCAAGTTCGTTTCGTTCTGAATTGTGCTAGAGTAACCTGGAGCCAGGAGTCTCATACTCACATGCTGCTGAGGTCAGAGGGTAAGACTGGTGTGAAGAGTAAGCTGGGTGTGAGAAGGTCCATGGGACAAGCATGGAGAGACACAGCCCCAGAATTTTGGCAGGGAAAGAACAGGAGTGGGGAGCGAGGGCATCCAGCCACGGTCTAGTGACCCCTCTACTACGCAATCTGTGTGAGATTAGGCATCACAGAGAAGAAACGCAAATACTTCCTGGTGAAAATCTGACAAATCTCTGAGCCTGTTTGATTTGGAATCACATAGCACTACACCCTGTTTGCCTGTGAAAATACAGGTCTTCTGTTGCTGAATCTTTCCATTTTTCAGGGAAACAAGACACCAAGTTCAAAAATCCAAATATAACCAATTTTAGGGATGCCTATGTGGTTCAGTAGGTTAAGTGCCTGCCTTCAGCTCGGGTCATGATCCCAGGGTTCTGGGGTTGAGCCCTGAGTCAAGATCCCTGCTCAGTGGGGAGTCTGATTCTCCTTCTCCCACTTGCTTGTGCTCTCTTTCACTATTTCTCTCTCTCAAATAAATAAAATCTTTTAAAAAAAAATCTAACCAACTTTAGATGCTCAATAAATCACATTGAAAAAGACCACAGGTAGCATCAATAAAGTGTTTTAAAATAATACAAAAAAGAAAGTAATACAATCACAAAGAATTATAGATTTTTTTTTTAGAACTAAGGAAAGAGAAAACTTCATTTTTTTTTCTTTCTTAAATAGTTAAGAATGTAATAAAATCAACATAAAGTACAGGAAATTATTCTGGATAGATACAGAATCTCTGCTATACAGAAACGAAGAGATAATCCTTTTATATTGTAGGCAAAGGCAATAAGCAATAAAGCAAGGAAATAGAATCATCAAAATCAAAAACACTTTGCTAAAATTTTTAAAAATTTTTAGAAGTTTTTGTCAAACGTAGGTGTCATAAATCAGGTCAAATAAAATTCACTTCCCAAATCTCGTCTTTCATCAGCTCCTTCATATTGTGGCACAAATCGACACTATAAGCCAGAGTTTAGGGTCTCTAAAGGGCAGGTACTAATTTCATTATAATACGAAGATGTTATCATCAACGTATAATGTGTTCGTCATTGCTATCTTTAAATGAATGAATAAGTGTGTAAAAAAACAAAAATAAAAAGCCACCCCTCTCCCCTCCAACAACCCTCAGTTTGTTTCCTAGAGTTAAAAGTCTCTTATGGTTTGTCTCCCTCTCTGTTTTCATCTTATTTTATTTTTCCTTCCTTTCTCCTATGTTCGTCTGTTTTGTCCTAAATTCCACATTTGAGTGCAACCATGTGATGATTGTGTTTCTCTACTTGATTTATTTCACTCAGCATAATACCCTCTAGTTCCATGCAGATTTCTTTTTGATGGCTGAATAGTATTCCATTGCTATCTATCTATCTATCTATCTATCTATCTATCTATCTATCAATCATCATAGATTTACCACATCTTCTTTATCCATCCATCTGTCAATAGACATCTGGGCTCTTTCCACAGTTTGGCTATTGTGGACATTGCTGCTATGAACACTGGGGGAATGGGGTAACTGGGTGACGGGCATTAAGGAGGGCACATGATGTGATGAGCACTGGGTGTGATATGCAACTGATGAATCACTAAACTCTATGTCTGAAACTAATAATACCCAATATGTTAATTAAATTAAAATTCAGGGCAGCCCCGGTGGCGCAGCAGTTTAGCGCCGCCTGCAGCCCAGGGCGTGATCCTGGAGACCCTGGATCGAGTCCCACATCAGGCTCTCTCTCTGTATGATGCCTGCTTCTCCCTCTGCCTGTGTCTCTGCCTCTCTCTCTCTGTCTCTATGAATAAATAAATAAAATATTAAAAAATAAATAAATAAATAAATAAATAAATAAATAAATATTAAAAAAAAATCAGCTTTTACATTGGGAAAAAAATGGATGCAAGGCACACAAACTCTCTCTCTTTCTTGCAACCGAGTGTGAATTTATGATCATTTCTAAATAAAAAGTTTCAATGAGAAAGAAATAGAAGAAATAGCTCCACGCCGTGCACTGGACAGTCTGCAACCTCTGCCTCACACTGATGTATGAAATGCCGACCGTGGCTTGAATTGCTGGAATGTGGTTGTGATATTTTTGTTTGTTTACGGCTGCTGTTGATAGATATTTGTTCTGGGAAATGACTTGACTTCATGAAAGGCCTTAACGCTTAAATCTGGCAAAGAGGAGCATGTTTGTAAAGCATACCTGTGCATCCCTGAATAACACTGTGAATGTTGGAAGTGCTAGCTGGTGGCTAACCGGCACGCTGTTATGGTCTCTAATAAAAAGTAACATTGAACCGTGAAAACGAACCCTAGAGATGTAAGACAGAGAGACCCAAACATGCATGCCCAAAACTAACTATACGACAAAACAAATTTAAGAGTTGCACTTGGGATCCCTGGGTGGCGCAGCGGTTTAGAGCCTGCCTTTGGCCCAGGGCGCGATCCTGGAGACCCGGGATCGAATCCCACGTCGGGCTCCCGGTGCATGGAGCCTGCTTCTCCCTCTGCCTGTGTCTCTGCCTCTCTCTGTGTGTGTGTGTGTGACTATTATAAAAATAAAATAAAATAAAAATAAAAAATAAGAGTTGCACTTGATTTGGATGATAGAATTTGAGGGCCATAAAGCAGAATTGGGTCCTCTACTTCAGTATGCCACGTGTAAATGGTGCTTTCTGTGGTGCGTCGGTAATTTTCACTGAGATCCCTTTAATACTTTGCGTTGGTGTCCCCGACAAACTGGCGCGTGTCAGTATTTTGGCGGGGCGGGGGGCTGTGTTTCTGAAGTTCTACGTTGCTTCATACATGTGTGGGGGATCCCACACTTTCGCTGATTTGAATTCTGATGAGCATATCTTTCTTTGTAGGATAAAAATAGTAGTTTTATCAGATTACTTAGCACTGATTAAGCTCTGGGCAATCAGTCTCTATCTGCCAGTCTCAAAAAAAAAAAAAGTGATTTATATGCAGTGGAAAAGCACAGGAGACGGGATGTAAGAGGACAGCATTTGGGAGCCATCTGTATCATTCCTTTGTGGGCTCAGATAAACTCGGTAAAGACAACACCCACTGGTTCCTGAGTATTGGCTACACCAGGCTCTTTGTCACTTGCTAATTTTTTTCAGCTCTTTTAATTCTCAATTTGACCCTGACCTTTGTCCTGTATTCTCTCTCACTAACTAGATGAAGAATTTGAGATCCGGATGGGTTTTCCCAGGCGGAGTATTGTAGGCAGAGGCAATGGAGTCCAAAGTCAAGGTCTTAAAGATGCCAATAAAGCTGCTGAAAATTGCATCACTTACTCCTTATCTCATTCTCTGTCGAAAGAAGGAAGGAAAGAAAGAAAAGGGAAAGAAAGTTTTGCCCACTTTCACAAAGTTTCTGGGATGGAGGATTACATATTAAAGCATGATAATCTCCACACGACTAGGCCAATATGAGGTGTTGGCTTTTTTATGCTATACTTTACAGGCAATTTTTTTTTTTTCATTTCTGTCGGAAGACGTGCCTTGGAAGAGAAATCAGGACTGGGCCTCTTTTCAGAGGACTCTTCCTGGTTGATAATTGCACCGAGCCACGCTAAACGGGATGCTGGAAGAAATGTGATGTGCAAACGGAGGGTATTCGGGGATGAATGGATATTTCTATTAATTAGAGCACCTTGGTGTCGGGAGATGTCTCCAAAAGGATGTTTGCTAGAACAAAGGTTTCTCAGAGTTACCTGAGTTAAAAGGATCGATGGCCAGAGAAGTTCAGAGACATTGCATGTAATCATTGTTTCTGGTGGAGTCGCAAGACACAATGCTGTTCAAAACGGTAATATGAAAAAGTCATGTTTGATGGCATTTCCCTTAGTCTTCCCAACCGTTCATGGCAATGACAATTGCTTTTTTAATGTAATATTTGTTTGCTAAAGGGCTGCTGTAACAAAGGGCAAAGATGGGGGACACTTGAACAACATTTATTTCTCACAACTTAATGCTGGAGACTGGGAGTCTGAGGTCCACACATGGGTAGAGGCTGGTTCCTCCAGAGGCCCCTCTCCTTGGCTTGAGTTATATTGGATGAGGATCCATCCCACTGACCTCATTTTACCTTAATCCCCTCTTTAAAGCTCCTACTTCCAAACAAGGTGGTTGAGGCTACAACTTTAACATATGGGTTTGGAGGGGGTGGGTCACAATCCAGTGCATCCCTAACAAATACCCACTAATATTCTAGAAAGAGTAATCTGGAGGACACATCAAGAATGCTGGTGGGGGGCAGCCAAGAATTCTCACGGGTGCTCTGAAAATTATCTGCGAGAATTGGAAGGAAGTGCAGTGGCTTCCTCTGCCACCCAGAGCCGTTCCTCTTGGAGGCAGTCGCCAAGAAGTTTACTAGGCTGCAATAGCATTTCCCTGCGCAGTCGGGTACCTGTTCCTGAAAATGTGCTCCTTAAAAAAGGGCCCTTCAAAGTGACCTCAAATTTCATTTAAAGTTAGAATGTACCATCCCAATGCGCACAGCATCGCCACCACTTTGCTTCTTAGTGCGGGATCACAGCATATCTCCGGTGTGCCCGGTGCTCGTGTAGTCGCGTCCTTGTGATTGCGGATCAGGTGATTTTTTAAGCGCTGAGTCCCAGGGAACGATCAAAGGTACAGAGATGTCGGAAGATGTGCTCTGAATCGTGCACCGCTATTAAAGCAATTATTGGATCAACTATAAATCCAGCTGGATAAACTCTGAAAGAGGAAATCCTTCCCACGTCCCTCAGCCTATAATGAGTCCACATGTGTTCCTTGCTCCAGCTCATATTGACCTGCCACAATGATGCTCGGAGCTGGCCAAGCTTGAAATTATGGAATGGAAACATCTCATTCTGAAAAACCCACAAGGCTGATTCTCAACGGAGTCCCTCCGTGTGAAATAGCAGTGTGTCATTCAGAAATTATGGGTGGAAAGAAAAGTCACCCGTGGGACCTGCCGAGGGAGGGCACTTACTGGCAGGCTGGCGGGCTGTGTGCACGGCAGCGGGGGGGCTGGGTGCTGGGGTGAGGTGGAGGGACCATGATACCCTTTCAGCAACCTGGAGGACATTTTTCTAGAACGCTTTTCTATTCCCAAGGGCTCTGAAAGCTCATTAAGGAACGTCAGTTGGTTCCTGTGTCCGTAAGAACCCGCACAGAAAGTCTGGAATGACCCTGTGAGATGCGGCGAGCGATGGACAATGAGCATCGCTTCTGTGGATTTTAAACCATTTTTCCTTGGTTTCCCAAAGAACGGGCTCACGCTATCAGTGGTTAAGTGGTGAATTAAGAATGCTCTTCTGCTTTTTTTTTTTTTTAATGCCTTTTACTGACACATGGATAAGAGAAGCTGAAATCCACAATTTATTCATGATTTTTCTATAAGTTTAAACCAAGCGGGCAAGCCTCAGAGGCTTCCAAAATGAGGAAAGCTAACTTATTTTGCACAAGATGATCACCTATCATGGAAAACGCCTGGAACTTAGCATTCGATTTTCTGGAGCACATCATTTGGATTGCATATTGCTGAAATTGTTGACTGTAGAGATTCTCAAATCCCCCCATGCCTCTCCACTTCTTCACCATGCATTTCAACCCACTGAATATGCACATCGTTCGTGTAGTGTATTTGAGGTGATGTGTACAATTTATATGTGGGAAAATATGATTAAAGCAGTTTCTTGTTCATACTTGACGGAATATTTTCACGCACGTCAAATATCTCAGGCACTGCAGAATATGTGGGAAATACGCATTTCCATAAGTGTAATAGCACTGGGGACAGACCCATTGCATCACGTGCTCATTGTTCGAATCAGAGGTGGAACATCTCTATGTCATTATGCCCCAGTAAAGCTCTTTTAAAAAATACTAATAAATAAATAAATAAATAAATAAATAAATAAATAAAATAAAAAATACTAAAAAAATATGTTGTCATAATAGGATCTCAAAAATATTCTTGATCTCTAGTAGCCCTTTTGAGGGGTGACATCTATCAGGAATTTCCTAGATATACCAAGATAAAGTTTCTAATAACGTATGATCTAAATTGCGATCTCCGTTTCTACGTAACTGTATAATTTTCACATCGTGGAAAAGAGGCTGTGAGTCCAAATAAATATTTGGGTGTGTTTTCACTCAGAAGATGTGGCAGTGAAAATTTTGCCTTGATTAGGAATGCGATCACAGGCACCTATCTTAAAATATTTCACAACGTGGGGAAAACATCACGTACTTTTATACTTTTACCCCTCGGTCATTTACAATTTGCATGAGCAAACTCTTCTTGTTCTGTGCTATTAAAAGTTGTCTTAGGAATTTTTGTTGGGATTTTACATTTTTAACAAGGGTTAAATTATCCGCTTTTGTTCACAGTTCTCAACTTAATAAATCCCGTGGTGAGTCCTTTTAAAAGCCATTTGAGTATTTAGGATTGAACTTGGTAGACTCATTCTATTTGCACGGAGAGTTTATGCGTTCATGTTATAGCTCAAAAGAGGGGAAAATAGATTTCTGAATCTAAGAGATGGATGAACTCCCTGCAAAGGATTTATTTAATATCTATATCCCTCCATTGCCATCGTGCCCATCATGTAATGGCTCCTAAAATTAATGATACAGACTTTAATAATTTAGAAACTACCGAGTTGTACTTGGGATTTTTGAATTCAGTAGTTTGGTGGTGAAGGCATTTTGTTCTCTCTCTCTTTCTTAAATTAATTAATTGATTAATTTTTCACTCCTCTGTATCCTTGGCTATGCTTTCCAGGTCCGAAATAATACCATTTGCTGAGATCCTATTTATGACTGCTTTCCTCATTAGACTGGCAGATCCATGAGCATAAGTACAGAACTTCTGTATTGACTCACCTGTGTGTTTTGAGCACAGGGGTTATTGAATAAACACCTGTTAGCTGGATGGACAGGTGAGTTTCTGAGAGTCTAAGTTTACAAGCAGATTTTCTATGGCAGCAGATACCACAACATCCTTTCCATGTGGCTGAATTTAGACTGTGGTCTTGACATCACTTGGCGCAAGTAAAGGATAGATTTCACGTCCCTTCAGAAGCTCAAGGAGGCAGAGTGATGGGAAACTGGGGCCATTCCTGCTCCTCAAGGAGATCTTCCTAGCACACGTCTTTAAGCAAAGGATAAGACACTCTTCTCCGAGCCCTGGAGGTCATATGCTTCCGTGAGTGCTCTGCGCAGGACACATTTGGACATATGAAGAATACAAGCAAATGCACCCCAGCCAGAAGGCAACGGTTGTTGTAGCACACAAAGCTAATGAGTCATTAGACTGGCATCTACCAGCTAGCTGTGTGAGCTGGGATAAAGTGTGTCACCTTCCCAACCCTCAGTGCCACCTGGTAAAATGAGAATAACTGTCTAGAGTTTGGGGACAGTGAAAGGAGAAAGCAACTGTCGTGTTTCATAAGCTGTGATGGTTCTACACCTAAACTATTTAATGTGGGGACGTGTGGTCAAGGTGTTGGGTTTGAACGGACACCTCGAGGGACATGGGCATCTGCTGGGAGCAGCTGAAACATTGGCCAACATTGTACGTTGGAGTTTATGTAACACACCATGAGTCTTCACCGTGTCTCTCCGTGCTCTCATGGTGCTTTAGAATAGCAACTGGCACGTATGCATTCATTCATTCATTTCTAGGCTCACGCCCAGCATGGAACCCAACGCAGGGCTTGAGCTCACAACCCTGAGCTGAGATCAAGAGGCGGATGCCCAACCTACTGAGCCACCCAGGCGTCCCAACAACAACAGGCATTTAAAATCACTCACCCCTCCCTCGGTTTTCTAGTGTATGACATTCACATTGATCATAATATAGCACAACATGGTTTCCATGGAGATCAAGAGTTGCATGTTCTGACTGAGCCAGCCAGGTGCCCCCTAAACAGTTTTAAATAGAGACTTGTTACTGGAAATTCAAATAATTTTAATAGTTCTAATTTGGAAATGTTTAATGATTTGAAATAAAAATTCCTTGAGGGTTACTATCAGAGATGAGGGTAGACTTTTATTTTTGCTACTAGAACCGGACTTGGATTAAGATGATCTAGGTCACTGTCACTAACCACATCTGTGATTTTCATCAGGTTCCATAAATTCTCTCCAGTTTACATGTCTCAATTTAAAATGAGGAAATTGGATGAAAGCTTCTGTGAGCTATTCCTATGCTAAGATTTTTTTTTCTTAATTCCATATTTTGGGCACTTTTGACTCAGAAAGCATTTGCTCAATAAATTGAAGAGATAACATTCAGCTTACTCCCTGGTATAACTACATTTCACGCATGGTGTTTTATCGTTTTTTGACAATTCACTTTAAATTGCCTTCTCATTGTATCCTGAATGATGTATTTGTGTATGAAAATTAACTTTACTTTCTACCTCGTGTAGGAAGTTAGCACATTAAGTCACTAATCGGAAATCCACAAGTACCCATAAAGGATATATTCCAAACATCCTTTTTGAAATCTACAACAGAGATTCCTTACTCACAAGGTATGTAAGAAATCATTTTTCTCTGGAGATGGGTGGAGACAAGACCTGTGCTATCTATATAAGCGGTAGTCAGAATAATGCCCTGCTCCAAAATGTTCACATAACTTCCCAGTACCTCTGCAACTATTCCGTTGTATGACGAAGCATTATTGAGGCTGTCCATGGAATTAAAGTATACCTGCTGACCTTAAGATAGAGAGGTTATCCTGGTTTATGCCAGTGGGCTCAATGGAATAAAAAAATGGAATCGCCCACTTTTAAGGACGGACATAGAAGATGTCAGACTGGCTGGTGAGGTGTGAGGACTCCAACTGTTATTCCTCACTTTGGAAGTGAAGGAAGGGGCCACACACAAGGAATGCAGGCAGCTTCTGGAAGCTGGCGGGGCAAGGAAACACCCCCACCCCCACCCCAGGGCCTCCAGAAGGAGCTCAGCCCTGCAGATGTAGTGCTATCAGCCCACTGAGACCCACGCTGGACAGCTGACCTACAGAACTCTAAGATAATCAATCTGTGCTGTCTTAAGCCACCAGGAGTGTGGCAATGTGCTCCAGCCACCACAAAGAACCGATGCACAGAGCAAGCTTGCGTACCCAATGCCTTCAGGACAACGTGCTTGATCTACAATCCCATTTGTCTTGTGTCACGCATCTCCATCCCTCAGATGTCAAAGGGAGACTTGCTTGCCTATTCTTGCCCTCAGAATATCATTCTGTCTCAATGTACATCTTTCATGAAAAAGGCTTGTGTTTGAAAACAGAGAGTAGAGGGTTTCTTGAGTTCATCAAAATGTCTCTATAAAGAAATAATCATACAATGGGCAGAGTTGGCCTTCACTGCAACTCTGTCACCTGACAGCCAAGTTGTTGGGCTGCTTGGACAACCAGAAAGTCCTGATATCCATCCTTAGTTTGAGGGCATTGCTAAGTGGCTAAATCAACCTAGGATGGATGAGGGAGGGAAAAAAGACTATACATTTGGCCATAATTAATTTCATAATGACAAATGAACATATTTTGTTCATTATCCATCAGCACTGTGGACAAAATCTGCAAGCACTTAATTTGTAAATGAGCACTCTAGAAATAAACGATTTTCGCTAATTTACACTGACCTTCTCCATCAGTTAGCGCTAAGTCATTAATAATATATTGTTACTAATTTGCTACAATACTAATCAGCCTAGGGTCAATTATAAACATCATGGACATCACATGGACACTCTACTCATTATTGGGAATCAAATCCTCATCTTTACTGAATGATGAATAGTGACAATGTTCACATTAATTAGGATAAGCTATACTGAGAAGAAAAGGGGGGGTGTACTCCCATCATTTATTTATAAAGCAATCTTCTATTTCATCTCCTTCTTGATTTAGACCCCTTGATTGCGGGAGTTTTCTGCTTGCCTTGGTGTGTTTCAAAATGCCTACTCAGTGCCTTGGTTGACCATGGAAGTTTTTGAATCAAAATACTCGAATGCATGTAGGGGCCCTTTCAGAGCAGGAAGAGGGTGGGAAAGCTGACAAAAATAGGTGGTTTCTGATGGAAGGGGGCAGAGGCAGAGAGGGGAGTTTGGGAATATATGCTAGAGACCAAGACTGAATAACAATCACAATGTGTTCTTGATGTAACTTGATCCTTCCAACGTCATGATGAGGAAAGACACATGTTTGCTCAGGAAGAAGGCTATAGCTTGGGGGGTAGCGGCGGGGGCGGGGGGCAGGTGTGCCTAAGAGGTGTTTGTTTGATCTGAAAACCTGACAAGCACAAATCCTTGGACACTCAGTGCTCAGGTGAGTAACTCTTTTGCTTCCAAATCTGATCCATACTCAATGTTAAATCCCCTTCAAAATCACTAAATTTTCATGTATTCCATGGTAATGGTTTTGATTCTAAGAAGAAATAGGTAAGCAACGTAGATTTAAAAAACACACCAGGTTGAAATCACGATCACTAGATTATAGTCCATCTAGTGAGAATGAGTATTTAACAATGAAATGTCTAAAAAAATGAAATGAAATGATGAAAATTAACATAGAAAAGAAGATACTTGAAATAAGCCAAAAGATATTTGACATTATTTCAAGAAATTCAGAAGTCATGGGGATTGTGTCTTCTGGTCTTCATGTTCTCTTTTCAATGCTTTTCTAGATGGAACCTTTATTGTTTGTCAAAAAAACTAATGAAATTTTTAAAAAATTATTTCAATATTGTGAGCATGCAGTGTGAACAATCCGTGTCATTTTATGAAGGATTTCGTAACCTACATCATTTACGCAGCTTTCATAAATTTTCCACATCTTTCCAGCACACATAACAAATTTTGATATTGCCTTGAATATCTGGATTTAATTTGACAAATACATTTTTTTCTTTCCAAATATCTATGGTTTACAACTTCGCCCACTGACAACTAATTTGGTTTCCCAGGAAATAGTGTAGGACTTATTTTATGTTCACACACACAAAAAAATAGTTGTAAGAGAAAGTGGAATTTGGATAATGACACATATTGAAAACAAACACTCTGCCAGTGCTTGGATTAAGTGAATTCAATTTAGAAAGGAAATGAGCACTTTGAATAAAAAACATATAATTGTGTGTATTTAAATCATTATGTACTAATTTGGGTTAAAACAAGGTATCATAAAGTGAAATTCAATATGAATACCAAGGTGCATTATAACAATCCATGCCCAACTGTTCCCCAGCTCATCCCATTCTTTCTCAGAGAATGTACCGTCGATTAGGTGAGGATCTGACGTGCCTGAGCACACATCACACAGGCCAATAGGACCGACATAAAAGGAAATAAATTCTTGTGTCTCCTATGGTCTCCTGAAAACCAATGAACTTCCAATGATAAATATCTTTTCTTCAAATATTTAAGATCTAGATATGTTTCTTTGTACGATGCTTTGCTTCAAAATCCATCACCACGAATTCTAATATTCTCTAGAGGTGATGTAACACTGACAGAGTTGATGTTAAATTTGGTTCTTCCACTTAATGAGGGACATTTAGTCTCTCGAGTTCTGTTTCTGTTTCCCTATGAACAGCAGATGATTTTATTTACTAATCAAACACCTTTCATGCACTTACTAGTATGTACCAGGTACTGTATCATGCTCAGGGATTATAAAGATAAGTAGGGCTCCTTTGGCTGTTCACAACAGGCTCACGGTTAAAAAGAAAACTAAATATGTGAATAGTCTGTATTAAATTTGAGAATGAGGCACAGGCATTACAAATTAAGACTTAATTACCTTTTTAATTAAAGATTTTATTTACTTATTTGATATATATATATATATAGAGAGAGAGAACACAAGCAGCGGAAGTAGCAGGAAGAGGGAGAAGGAAAAGCAGGCTTCCCATGGAGCAAGGAGCTGGATGTGGGACTTGATTCCAGGACCCTGGGAACATGATCTGAGCTGAAAGCAGACTTTTTAACCAACTGAACCACCCGGGTGCCCCAAGACTGGACTATCTTCTGATGTTGTGCACCTCTTGCTAGAATATAACCTTCTCAGGGCAGGCATTTCTGTTTAATTTTCTGCTGGTATCTACAATAACTACAGCAGTGCTTAGAATATAGTTCAAGAAAAATGTACTCAATGGACAAATGAGCAGAGCCATCCAACAGAACTTTTAGCAATTGTAAAAATGTTCCCTATCGGTGTCATCCAATATGGTAGCCACTGGCCAGACACAGGGTTGGCTACTCATCCCTTTCAAAGGAGCCACACAAGTGAGCAACAGTTGTTTTTTTCTTAAAGAAAATTTAAATTTAAATGGCCTCATGCAGCCAGTGGCTACCATAAGGGACAATACAGGGCTAATGGTTTACACTATACAAATATAAAATACTCTGTTTTCATCCTTGTTGCTGGACTCTTGAAATTACTATAATAATACTTAAAAGGATTTCAGCCATCCTCCTGGTTGTTCTTATTTTCCAAAGTTTTTCTAGTTTTTCTTTGTCTTTCTAAGTGTTATTCTGATTGGTTGTGGCTTATCCGTGGGAACGACATTTCCATATTATTTTGTCTCCTACACTGAATTCCCAGGTGACAAGCTAGGAAAATGACATTGTCCGTTGTATCACAAGCAAAGGCTCCTTACTCCCTGAGAACCTCCTAGGAAGTGATGATTACCAGACCTACAACTGGTGAAGGACACATGGGTGCCTACACATGGGTGAAGGACAAGAATTGTCCGTTCCTAGAAAATAAGCAACACAAACAGTTTTTGGACAAGGGAAGAGATGGTCGCCAAAATAATGAAATTATTAAATAAGCAATTACAAGTACACAGAGATCCTAGTTTTAATCTGTTAGATGTAGAGGAAAATAAGCCAATATTGGGTACAGCAAAGCCATCACTATGGGGCCATCAGCTCCTTCTTGTGTTCATCCCGGGGAGGGCTGCCTTTATTATTCTTCCAAATGCAAAATAAATAAGCATCTACACACAGATCTCAAGAAGCATATTCTGTGTGCAGTAACAAGTGCTTGGACGCTGGCTTGTCTGCTGTGGACACCTCAGCCCTGTTAGGAAGCAATTTCTGGTGAAGAGGCACCAGCATTTTCCTAATCACTTGTTGGTGCTGTTTCTCTTGTTTTGATGGAGAAAGAGAACCAGGCCTACTGCCTGTGGAAAAAAAACTAGGACGTCTCTTAGGAATTTATCACCCTCTTGTCAACAGAGTTTCCTAGTTTGTCTCATTTTCTGCCGGGGCGTGGAGCTCACAGGAGCAGCTGAAGTGGGGAGAAGAAAGAGAGCAGACCAGACTGCAAGAAAGAAGACAATCTGGAAGTGAGTCCCCATCAAGCAGGGAAGCTGAGAATCGGTGGATCGACAAAAGAAGAGCCTGCTTTTGCTCATCATGAGTTTTGGCCAAAAATAAGTAGTAATAAGAAATGATAGTAAGATAGATAGAGTGGCAGGGGAAGCATGGTCATGAAGCCCTCAAGATCTCACAGGGGCTGGCTGTGGCTTTCATTTGATAGAGAAATCACATTTAAAAGGCACAGACCCAAGTCACGGACACAAATTCGGAATAGATCTGTGCTATCCAATATGGTGGCCATTTATCACGTAAGGCAATGAAGCTCCTTCAATGTGGGAGTCTGAACTGAGATAGGCTGTAAGTACAAAACACACACTAGATTTCAAAATATGTAAGCTACATCCTCGGAACATTTTTAATACAAATTACCCACGTGGAAATAATATTTTTAGATATATTGGGTTACATAAAATGTTACGTTAAATCAATGTCACTATCTTGTCTACATTTTTTCCCCCAAATGTCGTTATTAGAAAACTCAAGATGATACAAGTAACGTTTATTACATTTCTACCGACAGAACCATTCTACATGACCCACATCAATAAATTTAGTTCTCTCTTCAGCTCCCTCTGGACCTTGCCAGGCAGGCACCATGTATCTCGTCTAATGGAGGAACATGGCATGGGTCCAGTTGGGCGGCCAGCAACCCATCCCTATTTTTACCCCGTGAGCGTCCCCTCTCTGATGGGCTTCCTATTCATCCTTTGTGTCCTCCACTCCCTCTCTTTGTTCTCCTCATAAGGTAAACATGTTCCTACATTCACTAATTTTGTATGTCTTTGCGAATCATGTGCTATGTTCCCGCTTTGCACATAAAGTCCCTTCTGCTCTTCAACATTCTATCTGCAACATACTTCCACCTGCTACAGAATTATCCCATCATGGAGTGGTAGGGAAAAAACGTGTTTTAACATCCTTCCTTCTTTTTTTTTCTCAGGTCTCTGGTCTCTCTCAAGACAAAATGGTCCGGCCTCCATTCCTTTGGAAGACGTCTGTCCTTAGAATTGGTCGGTCTTTGCTGTGTGACATGTTGCTAGTTTACCCCTTTATCACAGCTAGTGCCCATTCAGCCACATCTTTGTACCATAAATAAAATTACATCTGAAACACAGAAGCTAGCTATTTGACACTTGGATATAATTGTCGTGGGACTTAAAAAATATACATTTATTTACCTAATTCAGGGAGAGAGGGAGAGTGTGTGTGCACACACAGGGGGAGGGGCAGAGGCAAGGGGAGACAAGCAGATTTGGTGCTAAGCTTGAGGCTGACTGGAGGCTCGATCTCACAACCCTGGGATCACGACCTGAGCCAAAATCAAGAGTCTGATGCCTAACTGACTGAGCCACCCAGGTACCCCTTTCATGGGACTATCTTAAGGGGACTAAAAAAATACATTGTAGGGCCACCTGGTTGACTCAGTCAGTGGGCAAACTCTTGATTTCACTTACGTCATGATCTCAGGGTGGTCGCATTGAGCCCTACATGGGGCTCTGAGCTCAGTGAAGAGTCTACTGGAGACTCTTTCCCCTAAATAAATAAATAAATCTTAAAAAAATATGTTGTACATCTGGTAAACTTTGATATTTCCACATCTCACTCCATCCATTGGAGACTCTCCCTGGCCAGTCTTGCCAATGAGAGTGTTTTAATCTCCTGTTGAAATGTGGATTTTTGGATCTAGAAGGTCCCTGTCTGACGTGGGAAATTACTGAGACACTGTGGTCTCTAAATGCCCATGTTTAACTCACAATTAGGTTGCATACATGGGAGTACTCTACAATAGTATCAGAACCGTCCATCTAGAGCTTAGAAACTCACAGTGAGGATCATCAACCACAACCGGTTTCCTCCTTGTCAGGTGTGTTGATCTTCTCAGATTATCCAAACAAAGTACCATACCCCAGGCGTCTTCAATCACAAACGTTTGGGTCTTAAATGTTCTGGAGGCTGGACATCCATTATCAGAGCACCAAGTGAGGTCGGTCTTCCTGGTTTGAAGATGGCCACCTTCTCACTGTCCTTCCATGATGGAGAGATAGTGGGCTCTGGTGTCTCTTCTTCTAGCATGAGGACACTAATCCCATCATGGGGCCCTACCCTAACAAGCTCATTTAAAACTAATCCTCCCCGAAGGCCCCATTTCCATTTTATAAATCAGCAGTGAGGATTTTGGCTGTTTGTGTCTCACTGAGCATCCCATTCCTTCTGTACTCAGATGAAAGGGTATATTTACTTTCAGCTTTTTTTTCTTAATCATTTTTGCTGTGTCCAAGATATAGACAGTAGAAGACTAGCAAATGCTTAGTAACAGGCTCTCCAAAGAAGCTGGGAGAGAACTCCTATTTGTAGTGTTTACCAGTTTCTGTGGCCTAAGTACTCTTACTGTGGCTGATTTCAAGCTACCCATGTGATGGTCACTCAATCGGGAAATGGGAAGAGATGGATCCCATTGAGTTTTTGGGACCCAGCTCCAGGGCTCCACTGAATGTGAAGCAATGCTGACTGCAGTCAAATAACATAGCACCTGGCTGTAAGGTTAACTCTGAAACACACAGAAATCTGAGAAGCTTGGACAATTTATATTAAGGACTCTAATAAAGTTATGACCAGGAGGTTCTATACTGGGTGTGTTGGCCTAGGATTTGGACACACACGCAAAAAAAAAAAAAAAAAAAAAAAAAAAAAAAAATGCAGCTGACACAGCACAGAATCCTAAGGATCAGTTTTAGATCTGGTGGTGTACACCCACCAGCGAGGATCTGTGTGAGATCCACAGCTTTATTGATGCCAAGAAGTAGTTGGCACTTGGAATCATAGAAATGAATGAAGTACTGACAGTCTTATAGCCGTCTCCTAGAATTACAGCAAACAGAGAGGCAAAGAACTGATAATTCATGCATTCAAGTAAATGCTACTAAGGTTTCACTGAATAGATCAGGGCATTCGTGAAAAACAAACAGGATTGAAATGCTTCCAGCTTTTTATTCCTTAGGGAAAAATTCTGCGTCAAGACAAGCGTTTGTGTTTGTTGTGAAAAAGAAAAAAAGTGATGTTTCTATTACTTTCAACGTGTTTTCAGGTGACTTAAAAAAATAAAACAACCTTAAGAAAGATGTCAAGGAGTTAGATTATTCCTCCTTTTTGCTTAGAATGTTGCTGAAAATAGCTGCTTAGATAAACAGATTTCTATTTGGGGACATTTAAACAAACAAACACACATCAATGACAAAAACACAATGTGGATGGCTTGAGGGAAGAGCAGAGAAAATGTGATTTTAAGAAGTTATCCTTTGGAGTTGGGGCAATGGATTCTGAGGCACGATTACATAGTGACTTAAATAGGCACATGATTTTTTTAAAACACTAGAAATGGGTTCTTTCCTTTTCACATCTGTAACATCTCTTTGAATTCTATACTGAAGATCAAGAACTAAACATTTTAGTTTTATGTCCTTCCCATGGGGAACTTTTAAATTAAGTTGGTCTCCAGCCATTATATTTATTTTTAATCCCTTGGGTTTATTTCTCCCAACTGTAAAGCCTCCAGCTTACCAGTGTACTTTGAGCTGATGTGGACTACTCAGAAGACAGACCCATTATCTTACTCAGCAAATGGATTTTCTCATACCTAAGACAAATGATTAACTCTGTAAGCTTTTATAACACCTTGTTGGACTTTTCTTAGAAAAATTACAGGGAATCTTTTTTCCTGTTCATTCTCAAAATATGTAATATTGGTGGGAATTGCAAGGTAGAATTTTACACCTGGGATCTCTTAAAATTACATTTTGAAGACCAAGATCCAAATAGAGGTCTGTCTGTTTCTATAAAACCATCATCTTACATCAGGTTTTCCAGAAGAAGAGCATGTGAGAAGGATTACTCTTACATGTGCATGTGAATTTTTGAAGTGGAGCTCTCAGGAGAGGAGGATGGGGTTGAGGTGGGGAAAGCAAGGTGGACGTGATCTCAAGGAACGTGGACTTCCACCTGACTCCATGGGGAGTTCAGGAGTATGACCCGCACATCACTCAGTAGCACTCTGTTAGTCCATTCAGGCTGCTCCAACAGAAATTATAGCCTGGGGTGGGGAGGGGGGTATCTACAAATAGCAGACACTGATTTCTCTCTGACATCTGCTTCACGGCTCTATGCCTCATCTGTAAAATGGGCTCACAGTTCTTACCTCATACACTCTCTGAGTGGTTAAAGAGAAAAACGTAAGTCAAGAGCTAACTTGACTATTAGCTAACATCAACTGGCACTTGAATGTGAGACCAAAACCCATAAACTCCTAAAAGAAAACAGACAAGAATGTCTGTCACACTGGCTGTAGCAACATTTTTCTAGATATGTCTATGGGGAGACAAAAGTGAAAATAAACTACTGGGACTTTCTAAAAAACAAAACAAAAAACAAAAAACACAACACTTTGCTTAACAAAGGTAACCATCAAGAGAATGAAAAGGCAACCTATGGAATGGAAGAAGATATTTGCAAATGCCATGCTCTATAAGGGGTTAATAACCTAAATATTCGAAGAACTTATACAACTCAACACCCAAACCTACAAATCTAATAATCAGACTTTTAAAAAACAGGCACAGGGCCTGAATAGACCTTTTTCCAAAGAAGATGTAACACATGGCCAACAGACACATGAAAAGGTGCTCAACATCACTCATCATCAGGGAAACACAAATCAAAACCACAAAGAGATATCATTTCACAGCTGTCAAAATGGCTAGAATCAAAAAGACAAGAGGATGTGAAGAAAGAGGAACCTTTGTGCACCATTGGTGGAAATGCAGACTGGTGTAGCCACTGTGGGAAATAGGGTGGAGGTTCTTCAAAGAAATTAAAAGTAGAATCACCACATTATCCAGTAATTCCAATACTGGGTATTCACCCAAAGAAAATCAAAACACGAATTTAAAAAAAATATATTCACGCCTGTGTTTATAGCAGCATTATTTGCAAAAGCTAAAATATAGAAGCAGCTCCAGCGTTCATTGATAGATGAAGGCATAAAGAAGAGGTGGTGTGTGTATATATGGACATATATAGATATGTGAATATATATAAATAAATAAATTATAAATAAAAATATATTTTAATATACATTAAATGGATTTTCTCATACCTAAGATAAGTGATTAGCTAGGTAAGATTTTATAACACCTTGTTGGACTTTTGTTAGAAAAATCGCAGCGAATCTTTATTCCTGCTCATTTCCAAAATATATAAAATTGATGGGAATTGTAAAGTAGATTTTTTAGACCTGGGATCTCTTAAAATTAGGTTTCGATGACCAAGATCCAAATAGATCTGTCTGTTGGTCTCTCTACACACACACATATATGTGTATAAAATGACCATTTTAGATTTTAAATATATTAAAATATATTTTATATATTAAAAATAAAAATGTAAGTTATATAAATATATAATATTCCACAATGGAATATTACTCAGCCATTAAAAAAAAATGAGATCTTGCCATTTGCAACAAGATGGATGGACCTAGAGGGTGTTATGCAAAGTAAAACGAGACAGAGAAAGAGAAATACCATATAATTTCACTCGCATGTGGGATCTAAAACGCAAAACAAATGAACAAAGAGAAAAAGCAGGAATAGACCCATAAATACAGAGAGAGAACTTGTGGTTGCTGGGGCTTGGGGTGGGGTAATGGGCAAAGTAGATGATGGCGATTAAGAAGTAGAAACCTCCAAAGGTAAAAGAAGTAAGTCTGCCCAGCATAGGAAAGATAGTCCATGGTATGGTCATCGTGTTGCACAGTGGCAAACGGTGACTATACTTATTGTGGGGAGCACTGAGTAAGGTATAGGATTGTCAAATCACTATGGGCTACACCTGAAACTAATATAACGTTGTGTGCCAACTACAGAAAAGCAGAACTTAAAAAAAAAAAGAAAGAGCTAAGTCAACTTTCACCATGTGGTGGTGACGTAAATCTGCCTTGATTTACCGTCAGAAACACAACTAATCGGACCAGCCTCTTATGACAAAAATGCAAAGAAGACAGAACCAATGGGAATTTCTGAAGTCCCCAAAAGTATCTGGAGGCTTACGGAACCAGGAACCTATCTCATTCTTGGTACGGTGCCTTTCCCATTGATTCATGGCTCCCATGCGTGAAATGCATTATGTATTAGCAGGCATATCCCAGGTTTTCAGAGTGAAAGCACAAAGCAAGAAGGACTGCTTATATAAGTTCATCAAATTTTAGTATCAAAATACCTTTCATGCAGGATTGATTCGTGCAAGCCATCTGTATACTCTGTGGACAATGCAGCTTTTACGATAAATCCCACCAAGTAATGACGCTAACTTAACTTTTTTGCATGTATTTCTTCTGTATTATTGTAAACAGATACGGCTTTATGTGTAGCATATTTGTGGGGAAATAACTTTTTTGTGGTCAGAATATAAAACACACCGGCATACATCACTTGCGTTGTTGAGGATGTACAGCATCATGCTTCTGGATTCTGTTCCATAATGCTGTACCGAGGAGCAAAGGCAATCTGTAACAGACATTTTATTTCAGCTGTTCTTGCTATAAACACTGTGGTCCTATAGATGCAGGCTAGAAAAAAAAATCAATGTAGCTGAATGAAGCATATTTTCTATGTCTTTATTTCTCACGTAAAAACTTCATCTGGGGAATCCTTAAGATTGAAATGCAGGTAGTTCTAAAACTATATGGAAAGCTGCCTTTTCAGTGTTGCCTGCATTTCTGTTCCTCCAAACACCTGTTATTATTATTATGTTTTTTCAAATAAGTGAGCATCTCAGGAAGGGTAAATTAATGGCTCGGGCTGTACCAGAAGAAGGACAGATCAGAATTATGATTCATTCTGACACGGATGGCATGTGATATTTAGAAACAGCCTGCCCGTTTATAAACAGCTAATGAGTACCTCCTATACAGAAGGCATCTTCTGAGAAATGTATAAATAAGACAGTCCCAGTTCAAAATGATTTTCATATTTTTGTAAAAGAAATCAATGTTTTAGGCCAATACCTATAACACACGGGACAGGCAATACCTTCTGTGTGTTCCCTGAATATAACTGGGCATTTCCCATTTGGCAGGTCCTTCACAAAGAACAGCAGAGAACCCCTTCACCCTCCTCCGCTTGGCATTATGTATTATAAATTGTCTGCCTCGGAAGAGTTCACAAAGTACAAAATTAACAAATCAAAAATAGCAGAATTTCTCTCCGCGGTGGTGCGGGGGAGGAGCTGGGCTTCGGATCAATCACCAGATGCTAGTATCACATTGGATGTTGTTGCTTCATCCTCCGGTCTCTGAAGGTGGAGGTAGGGAGGAAACAAGACCATGAAGAACCACACCGGTGACCGGGGCAAATGCTCCCGGGCAGGTTAGTGTCCACAGATTTCAAATATCTTGGAAGATTCTATTGCACATTTCAGCCTTCTCCTGCGTGAACCATGGGCCCAGGGAGCCAGATGAATGGTGAAAAGCATATGCACCTGCCATAGTTACAGGCGGGAGAAATGTGGATGATCCTGTGAATGTGGGTGATGCCCGTAGCTATGCCAGGACAGTGGGCAGTCCCCCCTTCACATTTTCCATTCGGCTCCTATAACAGTTTTGCCGGTGGCCCTGAATTTAATTGTGTCAATGTCATTCAGACAGAATGGTGTGTGAGCAGGACATACTACTTGGAGGGAAATCTTCCACTAAGTTCTGCATCAGCGCTCAGAGTTAAAATAGATGACAGTGGTCAAGGTGAGCAAAATGGTATATAACCTAGGCGGAACCAAATCACGCCAGACTAGAGGAGCCTGAGTCCCCAGGCCCTGGAACCTGGTTTGGAGGAAAGGTTATTCCTACGCATCAGGTCATGTTCCCGAGAAGAAACCCTAGGGGGTCTTGATTGACCACCGAGATGCTCTGAGAATTACGGACTGCTGTTGTGTTCCGTCTCTTAGTCCAGTGACCCTCAAGTTGAAACAAAAATATTTCAACAACAGAAAGAAAAGGAGCCTGGTGGCTTAAAAGGGGAAGACCTATATATTGGCTAGTGTTTTATAGGAACTTAGTGTATTGTCAGTACAGAGCATGGGAAAGGCTGTTGGGATTAGGCATTTGGTCTAGTCTCCAAAAACAAGGGTGAACTCACTAGGTGCTTTGGGGGAAGACAATTCCTTGATCTGCAATGTCACGGGGAAGGTCATGTTCAAGGTCAAAGATCTCGGACACTCTACAGCTTTGTCTCAGAATCCTAAGTCATCATTTGTCTGAAGTATAGACTGTGTGAGGAAAAGTAAAGGAATTTAAGGCTGATGGGGTAATCAGATGGCAGGGGACCCTGACGGTTCCCCCAGGATGTGCAGCCTAAGACCTTCACCATGGAACTCTTGCTTTGTTTTTGTAGTGTTGACAGTGTTTATTCTTTATTTAAAAAAAAAAAAAAAAAAAGATTTAAGAGGCCCTCACTTGATTCATGAAAATAACAAAAGAACAGGTGGAAACAGAATGTGATTCTGTTTGCAAGAGTGACGTTTACACGTGTCCTTAAAAACGTGATGTTTACAGGTGTCCTTACGATGGATGGCGGCACCCGAAATGCCAGGACGCAGACATGGGAAATTCATCACCCATTTGGTTTCCACTTTGGGGGAAAATTAGGTAGATAGGTGAACTCTGGCAGCGCTGATTGGATGCCCCATCGACGCCAACTGAATTACCTGCCGTTTCTGTTCAAGAATTGTGTGTTCAGAAAAGCTGGTAGGTCGAGCTGTGTTTCACTAATCAGCAAGACCCACTAGTCCATTCAGTGAGCTGAACTGAACTGCCTCTCCCCAGCTGGGGGGCAGAAAACAAGCCTCCCAGACCATTTTCCCAATGGTAAAGTGAATTAATTTATTTGCACACACCTTGGAGAATCTGACAGTCTTCCTACCAGCACTCGGTTTCCTTCTCTCTCTTGTCTTGACTGTTTTTTATGTAGAGGAACCCATGTAGCTTGAGGGCAAATGGGGGGGGGGTTCACCTAACAGAAGAGAATGCAACCAGCACTGTCTGAAACACGGTCGGAGGCAGTGGGTCATCTGAGGCCTGGCGATGGAAGAGGAGAAGCATACATTTACCCGCTTTGGATGATTTAAGAACTTTTTAAGAGAAATCATCGGAAGACAGGGTTGTAAACGCTGAAATCTGTTCTGCTGCAGGAGCTGGGGTCTTAAAATTGGTAAAGGAGATGACAGGTTGACATTTCATTTTAAGAAATTTGAAAATTGATGAGGCGTAATTAACTGGGTTGATGTTTAATCAATTTGAAGAAATCAATTAATGCAACAACATATAATTATCAAGATTCTTCTATTGTTAGGGTGTTGAACACAATACAAAGGTGAGAGCCATTTAATCCCGTAAGGAGGAGGAATGGGAAAAAAATGTTTCTTTATATACATAGAAATATCATTTGATTTCTGGCCATAAAACCGCATAAAAGTTGGGGCACTGATCCACTTTTTAGAGCTGAGAAAACAGGCA
The DNA here is from genome assembly GCF_053574225.1 of Canis aureus. NCBI lineage: Eukaryota > Metazoa > Chordata > Mammalia > Carnivora > Canidae > Canis > Canis aureus. The sequence goes on along the minus strand of NC_135649.1, from coordinate 120,654,267 downwards.
GAGGAGGCCACATCATCACATGGTTCAGTTGTGATGCCAGAGGTAGCTTGCTCAGGTCGTGATCCTGGGGTCCTGGGATCGAGCCCCACATTGGGCTCCTTGCTCAGCGGGCAGTCTGCTTTTCCCTCTCCTACTGCCCACCCCCCCCCATGCTCACTCTCTCTCTCTCTGTCTCTGTCTCTCTCTCTCTCTCGGTCTTGCTCTCTGTCTTTCAAATAAATAAATAAAATCTTAAAAAGAAAACAGGAGTCTCAGTTGGGTGGGCTCTGTTGATATTCCTATTTTACGTGGCTCTCCGTCAGTGCATGGGGAAGGAGCAGTAGAGCAACCAGTCACCCTAGGTTATGTCAAGTGGAACATTAGGATTTGGTGACCTTAACGCCCTGGGGAAGGAAACCACAAGCTGCCCTGAAGCTTTCAAAAACTGACCAGTTTGACTGGAGCCAAGATCTGTCTTGAGATATAACCAGGAGTCAGTCTGGGAAAGGAAGAGTCACTTGAGCCTTTCTTTTTCCCCCCAAGTTTTTATTTAAATTCCAGTTAGTTAACATACGGTGTAATATTAGTTTCAGGTGTAGAAGTTAGTGATTCAACACTTCCATACAACACCCGGTGCTCGTCACAAGAAGAGTCACTTGAATCTTAAAAGGAGATTGGGGTTTAGATAAAGATAGTACTGGGAAGAGTTATCAACATCACACCCTGTAAGGTTTCCTTGAGATCTTCAAAGGCTGTATTTCAGTTCACCAAAAATTCTACCTTTCTGCAAAACTATTCCTGAATGAAGGCATTGAGATAGAAAGGCCCACTCCATAGAGTCTAAATCTTATAATTTACAAATGAAAAAGGCTTATATCAGAGAGCAGAGGGGGCTTTGTATTATTGGATGGAAAAGTCTCTAGGAGACCCATATAGAGCTTAAAATGAAGAAAAACTCTGGTCTAAATATATTAAAACATTTCCCAGGTGGAAAGTTATTGTGGGAATCAAAAGACTTCTAAAAAATTTCTAAAAAATTAAGAGAATTTATTTCCCAAACAAAAAGAAGAAGAAGAAGAAGAAGAAGAAGAAGAAGAAGAAGAAGAAGAAGAAGAGAGAGCTCTTGCCTTAGGAAAAGATTCCATCCTGGAAAGGTAACTCCATCCTTCACCATCAACCTGCTATAGCTGATATGGAATGAAGACGTGTGGCTTTGAAATCAAAACCTTATTCCAACCTAGTGATTTAAAATATCATGTTTTTCAATGGTTAAAAAACAAAACAAAACAAAACAAAAAACAGAAGAAACAGCAAGTGTTGGTGAGGATGTGGAGAAGGGATCTTCATGCATTATTGGTGGTAATGTGGAAGACAGTATGGAGGGTCCTCAAAGAATTAAGAATAGAACAACCATAGGATCTACTGGGTATGGAGATATAGACCCCAAGAACACAAAACACATGAAATTGAATAGATAAATGTGCCCCTATATTTATAGCAGCATTATTTATATTTATTATATTATAATATATTATATTATATTATATTATATTATATTATTTATTATGCATAGCCAAGATATGGAGCATCTACAGATGGATGGATAAAGATGTGGTATAGACAAACAGAGCGATATTATTCAGCCATAAAAGGGGATGAACTCTTGCCATTTGCCACAACATGGATGGATCTAGAGGATATAACGCTAAGTGAAATCAGTCAGCCAGAGAAATACAAATACCATGTGATTTCATTCATATGAGGGATTTAAGAAACAACCAAAAAAGAATCAAATCAAGAAACACATTCTTCACTCTAGAGAACACAGTGATGGTCACCAGAGGGGAGGTGGTGGGTGAAACAGGTGATGGGGATGAAGAGCACGCTTATCATGATGAGCACTGAGTCATCTACAGAATTGTTGAATCACTGTATTGTACACCTGAAACTAATATAACATTTTATGTTCATTATACGAGAATTAAAAATTTTTTAAAGACAAAAAAAATGGTGCTTTTCATGAAAATATGAAGATACCAAAATAGGCTTAGGCTATTTAATCCTGGAAAGAAGGTAACCTCCTACGAAGAATGCAAGAGCCCTCCTAACCCCAACGCCCCTGGAAAATCCAAAACTACAGAAACGTGAATCCACATACCTACAGCCTGAAGAAGAGATATGATTTAACAAGGATTTGGGGGCTCACTGTGGCCAGCATTCTGCATTTTACCGGGAGGAAATAGTAAAGGAAGAGAAGACTTAAAATTATGACACGCTGAAGGCAGTGATGCTGGAAATGAGCTTCGGAAAGAATGCATTTTCTCTTTACCGCCGTCTCTCATAATTCAACCCATGCTATCTGCAGTCTGGAGGATATTTTAATGTGTCACTTAAATGAATGCCCACTGATCTCTGAGTCAAAATTGGTTGTGAAAATAAACGCATGATGATAAGTATTTAGGGGGAATATATCATATCACGCAAGTTTTTGTAAGTTTCAACTTGCAGGAATCTCTGCATTTTTAGTGTGTGTTTATGGGCAAGTCTAGACACAATGAAATTATGTGCAAGTCTAGACGCCTCTTTGTTTCCTTTTTTTCCAAAAAATGGAAACAGTTGCAGAGGCATGCTGGCTATTATTTATATCTTTCATACATACTTTAATAATAAAGCTGCAATATAGATATTTTGCTCACACACACACACACACAGAAAAGACACTGTATTTACCTGCTTAATAGTTACATTTTATGATGTCTTTCTTTGTGATGTGGGTAATGAGTGAATCCCCGGATTTTGCTTGCCCAATATTCAAAGTTTTGGCAGACACAGGGCCACACTGCTTAATGCACTAATATATCATTGTTCACGTGAGAATGATAGATTCTGAACTTTTAACGCTTGATTATGAAAACCAACAGTGTTCCCTTTCTTTCTCACCTGGACACTTTTTCACATAACATGCATATTCTGTGATTGCTGCAGATTCAAAAATGCCCCTGAATCAATGGTCGAGGATGTTGAAAAGGATAGGCATGTGCTGAATGCAATTTTCAGCAATGGACTAGGCCAGGCACTTGATGCTCATTTATTCCTGATTAAGTCCTTCTGGCTACCCTGTAAAGTAAGTGAGGTCAGTAATCTTAAAAAAAAAAAGCCTGTCTGATTTCGGGTTGGGCCATAAGAAAGTTCCCATTTTGCCAAGTATGAAGGGTTAGAGGTTAGATTAAGCACCGTTTAGGTGTTATAGAAAATTAGAGCAATTTGGGGCAATTAGAGTCACATAGAGAACTTGGGTTTTCTAAGACTAAGCACACACACGTCGCATGGATCTTCATGTCAGGGCTAAGTTAATGCTCTAATACTGTGTAGATTTCGATTAGAAAATGTTGGAACTTGTTTCAGAGTCAGTTATTAGCCTAAACTATGCCGATGTTTTTCTTACTTAAAATATTCCAGTATGTCTCTTTTCTTTGAAAGATGGAATGGTAAGAACAAGCCATTGTGATGACACTAGGGTCTCCTCAGCCCCTCTTTCCCTATTTGAGTTGATACATATCTTAGATCAAAGGTTTGATCCTGGAACAAACGCAGGAAATGACATTATCGGACTCCTGATAGGATTTGCTCAAAATTACATAAGTAATATTCTTCCCAAAAAGCTTAACCTGAGTCTAATCACGAGAAGGAAGCAATTAGACGAATCCAATTTGAAGAGCAATCTACAAAACCAGCAGCACGGACTCTTCAAAAAAGTCAATTTTGGGGAAACGAACCAAAAAGGCAGAGGGGCAATTCTAGATTTACAGAGGGTGAAAAGGCATTACAAGCAAACGCCAAGCATGATTATTAAGGAGAGTCTGTTAAATAGATGCACAGTCTTCAGATCTGTAACTGCATTATAGATATGATCTCTTCATCGATAATACATATATGAAATCTGGTGATAATGGGATGATCTTAATGTGGGATGGTACATTAGCTGTTATTTTTATCTATCTTAAATATGTGAGATGTGATCATTGCATGAGGGATACGTGGGAGATGTCTTTGTTGTTAAGAGGTGCACACTGAAGTGTTTTTTTTTTTTAATTTTTATTTATTTATGATAGTCACAGAGAGAGAGAGAGAGACAGAGACAGAGACACAGGCAGAAGCAGGCTCCATGCACCGGGAGCCCGACGTGGGATTCGATCCCGGGTCTCCAGGATCGCGCCCTGGGCCAAAGGCAGGAGCCAAACCGCTGCACCACCCAGGGATCCCCGAAGTGTTTATCAATAAAATGCAGTTACTTTCAATGGATTCAGAAGGATATGTATATATAATGTATTTTATATGTATTCATATATGTACCTATGTGTTTATATATGTAGCTATGCATTTATCATATATGTTACATATATATCATGCACATACCTATGTATTTATGCGTGTGTGTGTGTGTGTGTGTGTGTGTGTGTTTGGGAGCATGCATGAGCCGAAAGAGTAGAGAGAGAACAAATGTAGGAAAATGGTAAATATTAATAGTGACTCTCAAGGAAGGGTATATAAGTGATCATCCTATTATTACAAGTTGTTGTAGTTTTGACATTTGCAAGATAAAAGCATGGGAGGGGGATGGAATGCAGCTCTGATGCCCACAGAGAGATGCATACAGTAGTTGATAAGCATTTCCTGTGGCCGCCCTTCTCCACCCAGCTAAGCTGTAGTTTGCTGACAACATGTCGCCTGTATAGTTTTATATAAGTCCTATTGTTTTCAGAGGTAGCAACTCAGGGTTTTTCTGTCATCAGTGATGATGATTTTTGTCTTTTTTTTTTAAGTCTCTGGGAAATAGCGACATTCACCCAGAGCTGACTACCGGGAATATGGCGGGTAATCAAAATGGCAGCATGATGGAGCAGGGACAGAATGGGAAGGGCTTTGGAAGATACAGCCTGTGAGTTCTGGGCCTAACCTATGAGACTCATCATGTGACATCAGGCAAGTAGCTTTGTGCCTCAGTTTCCCTCTATGCCTGTTAGCGAGTTAACACAATGCACATAAAACTGCATTAAGCTGGTACAGGGCTCATATTATGTACATAATTGCAAATGATAAGTATAACCGATTTTAGCAAATTGGAACGTATGGCCTTTGTAAAAATGGAGAGGTTTTTAAAGCACTAAAACTGATTTTTCTTTTTTTTTTTTTTTGGTATGGGCCATGATGTCTTTTTAAAACAATTTGTACCAAAGGAATTTCAAAAATGGTAGAGAGCAACATTGACAAATAGCACTTGGACCCACAGGTTTGGTCCATTACTTTAAAAGAATTGCACTAAGTGATCCATCATGCATTTGGGTAGAGCTCCATTTGTATGTGCAAACGCACTTATGTTCACAAGTGATAAAAGCTTCAAGTGATTTTCTAGAAGTTGCTAAGAAGTGGGATATTCATGAAGTGGAGTGGGGTGAAATTACATAAGAGCAAGTACTGATTTACTATGTGTGGAATAAAAATGCAATTTCCAGTGGATGGATTTGGGCCGAGGATGGGATTTTCAACAGAACATTTGTCCATGGCAACTATTTGGGGAGTTGGCAGGCTCTACAGCTAAGAACTCAGAGGGATAGGGTGATAATACCATTTTCATATTTATTTACGAGTGGCTTTTCTAAGGGCATTTTTCTCCCCATAACCACCAAGAATTCCTCTAGTCATGAGTCACGGTAATCTTATGAAGTAATTCTTTCCTTGGTAGGAATAAAAGTGAGAAACTGAGCCACATTATTTCCAACTTCCAGTTGACATGGTTTTCAAAATCATTGCCTATTGTATTAGCTTTCCCCTTCTGTCCTATTTTATATCCTCTAATCTCTGACTCCTGCCGGCAACACTGTCCAAGTTCTGAGCTCGGGGTCTGGTTCTGTTTTAACCACGGACGTCCAGAGAACTCCCTTCTTCCCATGGCTGTGATGTTGCCTTCATTTAGTGAAAGCACGTGGACCTGGGTGAAGAGCTCATAAATGGGAAGCTGACCTAGAATTCACTGTAGCTTTCATATCACTCAGCGCCAAATCCCTCTGGGAATCTCTGAAGACGGATGGGGAACCATGGCACGAAAACCCGACATGGCCGATCCGGGTCAGCAGGGACGAATTTCTACTCAGTGCAAAACACATTGTTAAAAGTGGATGTCCATCAGTGGATGGAGGAATACAAACTATGGTGTATCCATACAATGCAATAGTGTTTGGCCATAAAAAGGAATGAAGTACTGATAATATGTCCTAAACATGAACGCTGTAAAAAATATGGGGTGCATGTAGCTATTGAATTTATGTTTTTTTGAATTCCTTGGGTAAATACCCAGTAGTGGAGTTATTGGATTATATGGTCATTCTATTTTTAACTTTTTGAGGAAGCTCCATACTGCTCTCCACAGTGGCTGCACCAGTCTGCATTCCCATTACCAGTGCTTGAGGGTTCCTTTTTTCTCCACATCCTCACCGACACTTGTTGAAAACATTATTCTAAGCGTAAGAAGTCAGCTATATAATGACACTAGTTGAGGAGTCCACTTATAATAAATATCGAGAACGGACAAACCCATACAGACACAGAAAATAGATGAGCAGTTGCCTAGGGTTGGGGGGCACATGACAGAGATGGAGGGAGACAGAGTATGTTTGAAAATGTTGTGACGGTGGTTACACAAGACGGCATATATTCTAAAAACCACTTGATTGTACACTTCGAATGGGTGGAATGTATGTTTTGTGAATTTTATTGCGGTAAAGCGGATACCAAAAAACAACACTAGCGAAAGCAGGCTTTGAGACGCTGTCAGTGGAGCAATGTAAGTAGAAATTGGTGGCTGGGCTTTATTTATTTATTTGTTTTCTGCAGCCAGAGACTTGGTGTGCTCACACCTGCCAGGCGTACACCTGCAAGGCTTATCCAGGATGTTTATGGGATGACACAAATGCCCAGTGCTCTGCAGGGACCCGGGGCAATCCACGCTGTAACTACTATCCCAAGCAGAGCTGAACATTTCAGTTTATTGTCTTGAATGACTCTACACAAGAACCGGGAGCATTACTGCCCTGGGAAAGCCATGTACCTCGGATGGTGTGTGTCTTCCTGGATTCTTCGCCTGCTGCCAAATGAATCCATTTGCATATGCTCAAAATATAAGAGAGCAAATGGGGTATTTTGTGAGTGCACTTTTTTTTTTTTTTAGCTTAAATGTATAATGGTGGCTTCATAAGATCAGTCAGTGGGAAGTGATTTTTTTTTTGACAAATGTGGAAATTAGAAGAAGTTTGAATAACGGGTGACAGGTGCGATCTAATTTCAACATTAGTTTTCACAAGTTTGAATCAAATGCTTTCAAGACACATGAAGTATCTTAATAAGACAAGAGTCCCTGGAAATGAGTTGGAAGGACACTGTTCTAATGGGCTCATTTACCATTTAAGTTTTGAGCAACTCAGTTCCTGAGTCTGCTTCTTGTGTGCTGACCTGATTTTAAAATGCCACTTCTTGTGCTCGCTTCGGCAGCACATATACCAAAATTCCACTTCTCTATATATTATATGGCCAAAGGGTGCATTGCTGAGAGGTGAAATATATCTATACAGATGTATTATATCTACTTATGGGGACATATGTGTACATATTATACATATTTGTACATATATTTAATTTCATCTCTCATGAATGTACTCCTTGACCGTGAAACATGCAATAACAGACAATCTCATAAAACACAATTTTTTGCTATCAGTAATTGCACCCTTCTTCATTTTAGCTGTAGGAATTTGCTTTAGAAAATTGGATTTAGTCACACAAAATTAAAAGGAACCAGCCAGCCATGATTAATTTGACCACCGTGAAATTACCCACCCACCTCAATCTCTCCATACACACACATTTATATGTAATTTTTCTCGTTGGTCAGAGTTTTGCAAAGTCTCTGAATCTTGCCTGTTCTGCATGGATACCTGGAAATAAAGCATGCCACCCCAGAAACAAATCTGAAGGTGCTGCATGACTCCTTAATTGTCCTGTGCTCTCAATCACGCCTGGTACAGTCCATCCTATGTTCCACAGCCACACAAAGGAATTCTTGGGAAGTATGCATTTCATAGAATCACTTGTTAGCTGAAAGCCCTTCTTCAGTTCCTCATTCTTCATCTCCATGGACTTCCCTAGTCTTATCCTAGTTATATTTCTAACCCCCTGAGCCCCATTAGCCTGCTCACAATATCTTAATTTTTCTTGAACTTTTGCTCCCGTTCTATGCTATTTTTCCTGCTGGTGGTATTGTTTCCAGGCCTGATGGAAATTAAAAGCTCCACTTAAATGCATGATTTGACTTTCTCCTGCTTCAGGAAGACTTTCCCGTCATTCCACAGTCTCCCGTGATAGAGAACTCCAACCCTGTATGGGCAGCACACCCATGAGACACGTTTGCTATGAATTGTTTTATACTGAGTTGTCTTTTCAAGTGATCTTCTGGAAAAGCAAATTTATATCCTTTTATATGTGAAAGATTCATATAAAGATCCAGGGACGTGCTGCTTACAGTATTTGCACCCCCTTTTAATCCTGTCCAGAGTATGTACTTGGTCTGCATCCATCAATGTGATGGTGGTAATCACAGAGCTATCCCCAAACTGAGAAAGTAGAAATGCTCATGTCCTCTTGGTGTTGCTGCAATGGAAGAACAAGGCAAATTTAGACATGAGTCTAGTATCATGTTTGGGAAGCTATAACTCCTCTGAAATTCCTCATGTTACAAAAGGAGGTCAAGTGTCAAAATGCTGGATCTTCAGAGCATATTTTCCCCCAATGCTGTGCTTGTGCTGAGATGCAAAACTACTTCCATTCAATGTCACCAGGGATCTCCAAGACGGGGAATTCCTTTTCTATGCCTCCATAACAAATTAATACAAAATTAGCGCCATAATGCGACACCCATTTATTAGCTCATGGTTTCTGTAGATGAGGCTTCCTGGCACCGTGTGGCTCAGCTGTTTCTCCCATTAGAGTCTCACGAGAATTAAAATAAAAGTGTGGAGAGGGCTGTGTTCTCATCTGGAAGTTCATGAAAAGAATTCATTTGCAGACCCAGTCCTGTGGATGGAAGAATAGGGTCATATAGGACTGAGGTCCCTGTTTCCTGGCAAGGTTGTCAGCTACTTGGGTCCAACACTCCTATTCTTTGGCCTTTGGGCCCTCTGATGCCACCCATGAAGGGTCAAGACCTCCTCCTGCTTCGAATCTATCTCACCCTTCCTCTGTCTCCCTCTCCCACACGTCTCCCTGGGTGCTGCTTCTATCTTAAGGGCTCATATGATTGCATTGTGCTCACCTGCATAGTCCAAGACATTCTATTTTAAGGTCGGTTGATAAGGCCTTAACTCCATCTGGACAGTCCCCTTGCAGCAGAACCTAGATTCATGTTTGGCTGAATATACAGGAAACAAGACTCTTGAGGAGACATTTTTTGAAGTTGCATAGACAGGTAACATGAAACCATGTCCAGGGACTCACTAAAGCCAGAATCAAATGATCAGCAGTATGGTACCGAAGCCAGAAACGATGAGATGATGTAAGTCAATGATAGGAGCTAGGCTGTGTAATCTTCAGATTAAGAGGAAGACGTGCAGATCCACAGTCCTCTTGCGAGCCAGAAAGAAAAATACAGAAAGTGGCTACGTTTCCCCATTGTCCAACTCCACTCTAGCCGTATCCAACCTTAAGCACTGCTATAGGTTCCTGTATACCTCCCAGTATTTTCTTTGGCTCTTTTCTGCACCTAGGCTGTCCTTCTTCCTGAGATGCCCTTGAGGATCTCCAACATACTTGTTAAGACCAAATATGCATCCATTTTTTTCAAAGACAGGATACCTTTGCTGCTCTTCCCTGGGCCAATTTTCCTCGTCCTCTGCAATGTCACCCTATTGGGGGCTGTCCACTTGTTTTCCATGAAGCAAGCATCACTCCTTTGAATATGCCTATGTCCCCTACTACACTGGAAGTCTATTCCCATTATTTCCGCAGAACCTTTTGAAAGGTTCCTGAGATGTGGTAGGCACTAAATCAATACTGGTAGAATGAAGTGTTATTACTATAAATTAAGTAGCAGGTGGGTAATAAATCGTGCTGTTGAATGTTGGTCGTGAAGAGCGCGTATAATCATTATGTTGTACCTTTAGTAGTTTCATAGGGAACCAAAAGCTTAACGCATTTCTTTAGGGAAAAATGATTTGGTTGGTAACAGTAGCAGGAAAATACAATTACATTTAAATATTTATGGTATGTTAGTGTGCTAAGCCCAAGCAAGTGGAAGAAGAATGCCAAAGAAAGCCACAAGTCAACCCCAGGAGGGAATAAAAATCAACCCTTGGGTCTACAGAGTTGCAGCTAATTTGCTATAAGTAACACAATGACTTATATTGACAATGCTGAGTACAGGAATGTTGCCACTGGAGTCTTACACCTTGGAGGGATTTATAACGCACTCCACTACGAAGGCTGTGTGGGTAAATCAGGTTTTGGAAACTCTGTAGTTACCCTACGTGGTTTTAAGCTGGGTCCTTGACAAAAGTAGTATTTTACTCAGAAGAGGTGCTTACAGCCACACAAAACCACTTTAAGTGCCTTTGCATCTACTCTGTGTGTTGGCCTTTGGTCACCTTTCTGTTATAGATGGGTTTCCTCCTTAAAACGGGAAACTCTTTCTGTAGTTACCCTGGGTGGTTTTAAATCGGGTCCTTGACAGAAGTAGTATTTTACCCAGAAGAGGTGCTTACAGCCACACAAAACCATTTTAAGTATCTTTACATCTACTTTGTATGTTGGCCTTTGGTCACCTTTCTGTTTATGGATGGGTTTCCTGAAGGAAACATCAATGATTTCAGCACCAGAGGAGAATCTTGCTTCCCTCCTGAGATTGCTAAGTGGTTAGTTTAAGGACTCCATAAACTGTGAATAGCAGGTATTATTAATATTGAATGATAATGATTGTATAGGTGTGTGTTTATTTTCCAAGGATCCTATCACAAACTCCACCCACCACACCTAGTGGCTTAATGCAAATCCCAGTTTGCATCTCACAGATAAGGCTGAAATCAAGGTGTTAGCTCACATGACCTCCCATCTGGAGGTTCTGCAGGGAAATTCATTTCCAAGGTCAGCCAGGCTCTTGGCAAAATACATGTCCTTGTGTAGAACTGAGCTCCTCCTTTCTTGCTGGCTGTTGGCGACAAGTTGCTCTGACTCTGGAGGTCCCCCACGTGCCTTGGCTCATCTTCCTCCATCTCTAAGCCAGTCCTGGCTGGCCCAGTCCTTCTCACGCTTTGAATATCTACTGATCTCTTTTTCTGAACACAGCCAGGAATGGTTCTTATTAGATTGAGCCCAGTCACATGATCCAGGAAAACCTCTCCATCTCAAGGTCCATAGGCTAAATCACACCCAGAAAGTCCTTTCCCCATTGCATTAGAGAGAGTTGCCATAATGAAGTATGACAAACTGGGTGGGGCAGTGGGCGCTGCTTAAACAAGAGAAATTTATTCACTACCTGTTTTGGACACTGAAGCCTGAGATCCAGGTGTGGGCAGGGCTTGTTTCTCCAGAGGCCCCTCTCCTGGGCATGTAGACTCTGTCTTCTCCCCGTGTCCTCACATGGTCATCCCTCTCTGTGTGTCTGTGTCCTCATCTACTCTTTGTAAAAGGATCCCAGTCCTATGGGGTCAGGGCCCACTCTACTGACCTCATTTTACCTTAATCCCCTCCTTAAAGACCCTATCTCCAAATACAGTCATGTTCTGAGATAACAGGGGTTAGAACTTTAACATGTGAATAGAGGAGGACCAATGTAGCCTATAAGGATCATGTAAAATAACATATACAGAGGTTCCATAGATTAAGACATGGACACTGGCAGGGGTGGGAGGCATTATTCAGTCTACTAGAGTTGAATTCTTTAAAACCAGCAAATGATTAGGTTTATAGCAAGAGGTAAAATCCAAGAATTCCTCCCTCACATTGTTATAAAGCAATGATAAAAGTTTTCATGGATACCTTCATGATATATGAGATAATATTGTGTCTAGAATCTCCCAATGGAGGAGCATGCCCATATTCATATGGACTAATGTGCAAATTCAGCTATGGCTCAACATGCAACCTCATATATCTTGGCATACATAAAAATCACTCTGGATTTTTAGTATTATTATTAGTTTTAAATAATCTAAGTTTTCACTGAATTATTCAGATTAACACCACCTGGCAAAGAGGTCCATATTTCCATTACAGCATCACTAGCTATGTGTGACAATTTAAGTTAAAATTGAGATTAACTACAATTATGAAACATTGGTGAAAGAAACCAAAGATCACAGAAATGGAAAAATATTCCATGCTCATGGATTAGAAGAATCAATATCATCAAAATGCCCATGCTACCCAAAGCAATTGACAGAGTCAATGCAATCCCTATCAAAATATCAATAGCGCTTTTCACAGAACTAGAACAAACAAATAATCCTAATATTTATATGGCTCTGAAAGACCCCAACAGAGCCCCCCCCCCTTGCTTTCAAGGCAAAGCAACCTTGAAAAAGAAGAGCTAAATGAGAGCTATCACAATCCCAGATTTCAAGATATACTACAAAGCTGTAGTCATCAAAACAGTATAGTAATGGTGCAAAAATAGACACATAAAACAACATAGTAGACAGCCCAGAAATAAACTCATGATTATATGGTAAATTAGTGTCTGACAAATGAGGCGAGAGTACACAATAGGCAAAAGACAGTCTCTTCAACAAATGGTTTTGGGGAAAACTGGACAGCTACATGCAGAAGAATGAAACGGGACCACTTTCTTACATCACACACAGAAAATAAACTTGAAACAGAGTATAAAGATCTAAATGTGAGACTTGAAACCATAAAAATCCTAGAAAAAGCATAGGTAGTAATCTCTTTGACACTGGCCTTAGCAACATTTTTCCAGGTATGTCTCCTGAGGCAAGGGAAACAAAAGCAAAAATGAACTACTGCAGCAACGAAAATAATCAACAAAATGAAAAGGCAACGTACAGAATAGGAGAAGACATCTGCAATAATAGATCTGATAAGAGGTTAGTATCAAAAATATATAAAGAGCAAGTCAATACCTGAAACCCCACAAATTATACCATTAATAACAATCAGAGGATGTGAACAGACCTATGTCCAAAGACATACAGATGGTCAGACACATGAAAAGATGCTCAACATCACTTGTCAGCAGGGAAATGTGAAGCTACAAGGAAATATATCACCTTAGCCCTGTCCAAATGATGAGTATCAAAAGCATAAGAAATAACAAGTATTGGCAAGAATAGGGAGAAAAAGGAATCCTCGTGCACTACTGGTAGGAATGCAAACTGGGGCAGCCATTCTGGAATACAGTATGGAGGTTCCTCAAAAACTTAATAATAAAATTACCATATGATCTAGCAATTCCACTCCTGAATATTTACCCAAAGAAGACCAAAGCACTAATTTAAAAAGATGGATGCACCTATGTGTTTATTGCAGCATTATCTACAAAAGCCAGGATATACAGAGTAACTTAAATGTCCAAAGATAATGAATGGATAAAGAAAATTGGTGTGTGCATATATACAATGGAATATTAATCATAAAAAAGAATGAAATCTTGCCATTTGTGACAACATGAATGGATCAAGAGGGTATTATGGTAAGTGAAATAAGTCAGTCAGAGAAAGACACATACTATATGATTTTGCTTATAGTGGAATCTAAGAAAGTCAAAGAAATGAACCCAAAGATGCAGACACAGGTCCTTAAACAGGGAGGACAAACTGATGGTTGCGGGGCAGAGGAGTGGGAGATGCGGAGGTGGAGAAAACGAGAGAAGGGGAGTGGGAGGTACAGAGTTGCAGTTACGGCACGGGCAAGTCCTAGGGATGAAAGGTACATCAGGGAACACAGTCTATGGTATGGAACAGCGTTGTGTGGTGACAGTTGGTAGCTACAGGCCTGGTGAGCGTAGAGTAACGTATATAGACTTGTCGAGTCACTACACCGTCCACCTGAAACTGATGACATATTGTGTTTCAACTACACTTCAAATAAAAAAAAAACCACTTAAAATTCAGTTCTTCCAACATAGTGGCCACCTTTCAAGAGCTGCATAGACACTTATGGTTAGCAGGTTTGATACCGGGCAGCACAGATACGGAAGCTTTCCATCAGCATACCAAATTGTGTTCGACAGCACCGGTCTAGACAGTAACAGTATGATTTTTTTTTTTTTTTCGTGATGTGATTCCCTCAAGACTATGTAAACTGATTAAGGGTATTACAATGTGGATGTTGATTTTTTATTTTGGCAATATGCATGATGATTCATTCCTGTAAAGGAGTCATTATCTAGTACATACAGGACGAAAGAAATGAAGACCACCGTTTATACCCAGGATGTCAACCAAGAAGGAAATGTAATTGCCAGAAGATGTATCTGTCTGCTTTGTGCATGTGGTTCGATGTCCTGATGGATTTCCAGAGACACCACACCGGCTTTCATTGTTAGTGATGGATTACGTCCAGTAGACGCCAAAACTCTTCGTTTCCAGCTGATTGTTTTCAGAACCGATCTTCCTTTAAAACAAAGTTAAGTCAGTGTCGGAAGCTGAAAATTACCTGCTGATAGAGATAAGGCCTCCACTTTCGATAAAGAGAAAAACTTTCATTGAGAGTTCATTATTAGTAAGCTTCAGGTTTTATGTATTGACCAGGTGGCAAAGAGATGCAAACCACCACAGAAGTCTTTTATTTTCATTCATTGATGGACACCGATAAAGGCTTCAATACATTTTGCGTGAATTCACATGCCCAACAGAGCTTTTAGAACAATATTTAAAGTTGGACAGCTCTTTGAAACAAATGACGTTTTCGTGTAAGTCCCAGTGATAATTTACCATGATATGGCTGTGCCGTGAACATCGAGAAATTAGCATTACTTGAACAGAAACAGAGGATTAGCCCTCAGGAGGAGAGCCTGTTCGTATTGGTCTGTGTCATGGTGGCAGCTCATGGCCTAATAAATATCTACATATCTGGAGGTTTGGTTAATGCATTGTGGGTATTTATACTATTTTTCAAGTGTACGGGCCTATTTCAGGCGAGCAGTCAATATGCAGATAGGCCTGTAGCTATTTCTTGGGGTGCACTTACCGTACAGGCACGGAACCACGTGGTGTATAAGGACCTTCTGCTCCATTTGGGCGAGAAGTCCCATTTCATTGCTTTTGTGCCATGCCTCCACCTGTTAGGGAACTCTAGCTCTGAAGCATCTTGCCAATCACAAGTTCTCCCAAGCCCCAAAATGTATCCAACGCCGGAGGATGCCTAATTGTAGGAAAATTACTCCTCTGTTTTCAGGGGTGTGGAATAGCACTTCAAAATTAGAATTCCAGAACTTCATATCGTAACACAGCACTTGTCTGTTATTTGGTGTTCTGCAAACCACGTAACTGTTCTGAGCACCTGGCAAAAACGACGAACACAAACTCCCATCAAGCAGGTAGTTAGGCGTCTAAGGACAATGTATCTAAAGCACCAAGGTTGCATGGTCAGAGCATAGGATAATCTGCAGTAGGGGCTCAGCAGACATCGTGCTCGGGACGTATGAAAACCTATAGGAGGGGTTGACAGACACTCCCTGTAAAGCATCAGATTATAGATATTTGAGTCTTTACGGGCCATCCGATTGTGTTGTGACTGCTCTGGTCTGTGGCTGCAGCGGGAAAGCAGCTGTAGACAATGAGCCAACAGGCAGGCACGGCTGTGTTTGCCTTCCTCGTAGTCCAAATTGAAGTTCTGTGATTATCATTTTGGATCAAGACGACCTCCTGGAGTGTTTTTGTCTGCGCATACGACGCACATTCATCGTACACACCGCCCGGAAGAAGCCACTCCGTGGTAAGTGTAATTATGATTTTCATTATTCTCCTCCAAATGATGGTAGTAATATTAACAACCGGTGATAATGCTCATTGTAGAGTTGATACTTGCCAGATGTTTAATCTTCCCTAAGACAATATGAAGTAGATAAGGTGTCTCCGTTTTACAAGAGTGAACTTGGGATGTTGCGAGAGGAGGCCTGAGGCATTGTTGTGCTGTTGAGTCACATGACCCAGTGCTGAAGCCAAGACACAATCCTGCTGGTTAGTCAACACTGGCTAATACCACACTGCCTATTTATGGTACAGAAATAAGAACCTTGTGTGTTGTTATATTCTCATCAAATGTATTTCTCGATCCTTCTCTTACTGCTGTGTGAGCTTGGGGAAGAACCTAACTGTTCCATGTCCTGATTTCTTAACCCAACAAGTGGAAGTGAAATAGTATGTACCTCCCCCAGGCGGAAGTGAGACACTTACATTATAAAAATCATCACACGTGGTCGGTGCTTATAAATATTAGCTATCAGAAGGCCCCTGGGTTAGGTGTGAGCAGCTTGGTGAGAGGCATGTGCTAGAGATAAAGATCGAGATGTCAGCCTAGAAAGAATATATTTAAAGCCATTAACCTGGGTGATAACTCCTTGGGCAAAGGTGCAAGTAGTTTCTCCATTTGTTAAAAAAAAAAGAAGGAAGAAGAAGAAGAAGAAGAAGAAGAAGAAGAAGAAGAAGAAGAAGAAGAAGAAGAAGAAGAAGAAGAAGAAGAAGAAGAAGAAGAAAAAGAAGGAAGGAAGGAAAGAAGAAAGGAAGGAAGGAAGGAAGGAAGGAAGGAAGGAAGGAAGGAAGGAAGGAATTATAGGTGGGTCCTTTGCACAAGTGTATTCATTCCTGGAAGCTGTCACAAATTACCACAAAATCAACATGTGCACAGAGTTGGTTCCTTCTGAGTTCTATGAGGAAGAATCTGTTCTATGCCTCCCACCCAGCTCCTGGTGGTTGCTGCCAGTCTTTGAAGCTCTTTGTCTGTGGATGCATCACTCCAGCCTGTTTCTGCCTTCACATGATGGTTCAGTATCCAAATCTCCCTCTAATTTCTCTTGTGGAGACACCACTCATTGGACTAAGAACCCAACCTGACCCAGTATGATTTCACCTTAATTACAACTGCAAAGATCCTACTTCCAAAAAAAGGACATATTCTCTGGTGCTGGAGGTGACGACTTGAGTGTCTGGAGGACACAACCCACTCTACCTTTGTCTTCACTAAGTGAGATAATGTTTTCAGAAAACATGGATGGTGTAAACATGTACCCTAAATCCAAAAGCTCAGGCCCCACTTTATCACAGGTAAACTTCATCACACCTTGGGACTGGAAGGTCTAGGTCTTGGCTGTTGACCGAGGAATATAGTGAGAGTTAAGACATGGAGTTAGACCTCCTTCCCCAACAGTGGACAGCTGGGCGAGTGCAGCCCCAGTTGAATGGCAGAGAGGAGATAACAGGTGTGGAGCAAAGCAGGGTTCATGAGAATCCACAGGCTGCAAAGATCCCAGTTACTGGAAGACAAGAGGAGTGTGGGCTTGGGAGATCCTATGGTGGCTCCCCTTCACAAACCCAAGAGGACAGCCGACGGTTGCAAAATGTGCTGGGAATTAGCAGTTTCATATGCAATGGGCCACATCCAAGAACCAAGCTCAGTTGTCATGAAATGGGAAGATCAAGGCAAGACCCCTGTCTTTATAGGGCTGGGTTATCAGGTGAAGAAGTAGGCAGGGCTTGGTCTGCATGCTTGCAGCATAGGTGGGGTCTTTAGAACAGGAAAGGACACAGAAAGGGTCACAAGACTGAGTCAGACTGTTGATGAGTGTCTTAAACTCTTCTGGGCAGAGTGGAAAATGAGGAAGGAGACAACGGACGGACGGGGGGCGGGGAGTTAGGTAAGCTCATCTGAATGTGCAAAGCTAAGGGCAGCCAATGGCAGGGCTGGGGTGTTGGAAAGATCGGGGACACACGGGGCTCAATAAGTCTTCATTTGATCACGAGTCCCTGGAAAAAGCTTCTCTGGGGCTTCCCTGACATCCTGTGAATGAGTCAGAAGATCATGACCCCTCACTTGGCTTAGGCCCTTAAATTCCAAGATCCTGATGTCAACCTGCAGATCAGCATGGAGCATAAGGGCATTGAACACATTCTTGAAAGCAATGCTCTAAAAATAAAATGAAATGGAAACTCATGTTTTAAACATCGGTGGCTCCTTCTCTGCTGCGGTCCTTTGATATAGATGTTTTGCTGGAGGCTGAATTAATTAATTAATTTGCATCAGGCCTCTGAACCCAAAGTGCTTCTTTCTAAACTAATATGCATTTCCACAAACAAGTCTGTGACACAGAGGCAAAGTAGGACAGCAAGCAGCAAGCCCCACCTTGCTTTGAATCGGTTAGACGGCGTCCGTTTGGCAATCACTACCGAATCTTTTGATGCACCACTATTTTTAATGCACCATTGAGACACGTTTAGGGAAATTTATTTATCACTGTGAGTAGTCTAAAATTCAATATTGAATATCCCTTTAAACTATTTACATTGCATTGTCGGTGCATTTGGTTCAGGGTGGTGCAGAAATCTCAACCGTTGTAGGAGACGTGTGGATAGTCAAGGTCATTGGGGGTGGGTAGTTAACATCCATGGGAATGCAGATTTTTATTCCAAATTTTATTCTTTCTACTAATAATTATGCCTGGCATTATAATAAATACTCAGGATTTGAACATGAGTATGAGTCAACCCTTACTACCCTCAAGGCGTTTAAAGATTATGAGGAAGAAAAAAACAAAAACCCCACTCTTAAGTATTTACACAGTAGTATGAACCAGAACAGGGATCTACAAACTATAGCCCACAGGCCATATTCAGCCTGCTATCTCGATTGGGAATGGCCTGTGAATAATTTTAAAAATATGTTTAATAGTTGGAAAAAATAAGTACCATAGTATTGTGTGACATATGAAAACGACATGAAACTCTACTTTTATTATACAGTCTTACAGTAT
The DNA here is from genome assembly GCF_053574225.1 of Canis aureus. Classification (NCBI taxonomy): domain Eukaryota; kingdom Metazoa; phylum Chordata; class Mammalia; order Carnivora; family Canidae; genus Canis; species Canis aureus. The sequence goes on along the minus strand of NC_135649.1, from coordinate 120,635,261 downwards.
AATCATTGGCATTCACCTGTATCAGTCAAAAACTTATGTCCACAGAAAAATCTACACATGGATGCATACCGCAGCTTCATTCATGACCGACAAAACTTGGAAGAAACCAAGATGCCCTTTGGCAGGTGAATGGATAAACTAGTACATCCAGACAATGAAATATCATTCAGCACTAAAAAAAATATTAGATTTCAAGCCATAGAAAGATATGGGGTATCCTTAAATGCCTATTATTAAGTGAAAGAAGCCAATCAGAGAGAAAGGTACATCTTGTATGATTCCAATTCTGTCATTCTGGAAGAGGCAAAACTGTGGAGACAGTAAAAAGATCCGTGGTTGCCAAGGGTTGAAGAGGAGAGAGATGATTCAGCAGAAAACACAGGACTTTTTTAAGGCAGTGAAAATACTCTGTGTCCTACTATAACAGGAGTTCCATGTCATTATACATTTGTACAAACTAACAGTGAATGTCCAACACCAACAGTGAATTCTCATGTAAACTATGGACTTTAGGGGCACCTGGGTGGCTCGGTTGTTTAAGCGTCTGCCTTTGGCTCAGGTCATGATCCCAGAGTCATGACATCGAGCCCTGAGTCTGGTTCTAGGGAGTCTACCTCTCCCGCCCTCTTTTCTCCTCCCCACACTCACTCTCTCTCTCAAATAAATAAATAAATAAATAAAATCTTTTAAAAAAAAAAAATAAGATAAAAAATAAACTATGGACTTTGGGTCATCTGATGTGTCAATATAGTTCCATTGCTTTTATTTTATTTTTTAAAGTATTTTATTTATTTATTCATGAGAGACACAGAGAGAGAGAGAGGCAGAGACACAGGCAGAGGGAGAAGCAGGCTCCATGCAGGGAGCCCGACGCGGGACTCGATGCTGCGTCTTCAGGATCACACCCTGAGCTGAAGGCGGCGCTAAACCGATGAGCCCCCGGGGCTGCCCAGTTCATTGCTTTTAACAAATGTACCCTCTGGGTGGGGTGGGGAGAGAGCTACTTTTGAGGGGAGGGTATTGATAATAAGGGAGGCTGCACATGTGTAGGGGCAGTAGGTATAAGGGAAATTTCTATACTTTCTGTTCAATTTTTCTGTTAACCTAAAATGCTCAAAATGTAGTCTATTAAAAACTATAGGAAATGCAAATGTCAGTGTCTGTGAATCAAGTTTCATTGGATACCAATAATACCGATTCATCTGTATATGGTCTGTGGCTTTTTGTGCTATAGTGGCAGAGTCAAGTGTTTGAGACTGAGGCTACATGGCTTGCAAAGTTGAGAATTTCTACCAACTGGGCCTTTCTGGAAAAATTATGGTGACCTCTGTTCTAGGTTAATCTATAGTCATGAATTAAGTGCCATCATGGTGAAAGGCAGAAGGAGTCAGCTCTGCTTCCCTGAGATATCGAGGGAGATGTCTGGGTTGGATCTTGAAGAATGAGATGGGAGTAAGGCTTTGAGGACATTTCTCTTGTCTTTCCAAATTTCCATGCATTCTGTGGCATTTACTGAAAGTAGCAGGCATCCTTGGGGGTGTGAGAAGCTGCATTCACAGAAAATTAACAGAAGACAATAATTTCTCACATTGATATTGAAAAGAGAACCTCACCTGCATGGGTAAGTTTTTGACATTTTTAATTGTTATTGCTTAATTGCTTTAGTTAACAAGTACAGTTTAGGACTTTCATTGTGCTACATAGTGGCATATATATGTGAAGTTAATTTTTTCAAAGAAAGAGACAGAGTTTGAAGACATTGTCAAACATCAAATTACTCATAAAAGGTTGTCCACTCTTGCCACTCTTATTCAACATAGTATGAGAAGTCCTGGCCACAGCAACCAACAAAAAAAAATAAATAAAGAAGGAAAGAAAAGAAAGAAAAGAAAGAAAAGAAGGAAGGAAGGAAGGAAGGAAGGAAGGAAGGAAGGAAGGAAGGAAGGAAGGAAGGAAGGAAGGAAGGAAGAAAGAAAAGGCCTTCAAATTGGCAAAGAAGAAGTTGACTCTGTCACTATTTTCAGATGACAGGATACATATAAAGAAAACCCTCATGGCTCCAACAAAAAAAACTATTAGAAATAATAAGTGAATTCAGTGAAGTTGCAAGATACAAAATTAATACACAGAAATAGGTTGCATTTCTATACTAATAATGAAGTGCCATTATTAAGAGAAATTAAGAAATAAATCTAATGGGGTTGGTTGGTTAAGCAACCAACTCTTGGTTTTGCTTCAGGTCGTGATCTCAGAGTGGTGAGACAGAGACATGTTGGGCTCTACCCTCAGCAGAGTGCATACTTGGGATTGTCTCTCCCTCTGCCCCCTCTCCCTCAAAAGCTTCCTCATGCACGTGCACTCTCTCTCATTCTTTAAGTAAATAAATCTTTAAAAAAATAAAATTATTTATAATTGCATCAAAAAGAATACCTAGGAATAAACTCAGCCAAGGAGATTAAAGACTTGTACTATGAAAAGTATAAAACACTGTTGAAACAAACAAATGGAAAGATATTCCATGTTCATGGATTCGAAGAATTAATACTGCTAAAGAGTCCATACTACCCAAAGCAATCTACAGATTTAATGCAATCTCTATCTAAACACCAACAGTACTTTTTATTGAACTAGAACAAACAATGTTAAATTATGTACAGAATCACGAAAGACCCTGGATAGTGAAAGCAATCTTGACAAAGGAGAACATAGCTTGAAATTCTAGATTTCAAGATATATTACTAAAGTGCAGTAATCGAAACAGTATGGTACTGGCACAAAAATAAGAAATAGATCAAAAAAAAAAAAAAAAAAGAAATAGATCAATGGAACAGAACAGAAAGCCCAGAAATAAGCCCATGATTATATGGTCAATTAACATATGGCAAAGCAGGCAAGCATACACAGTGGGAAAGAGACCATCTCTTCACCAAATGGTGCTAAAGTAACTGGGACAGCCACATGCAGGAGAATGAACTGGACCACTTATACCATACACACAAAAATAAACTAAAAATGGATTAAAGACCTAAATGTGAGACCTGAAACCATAAAAACCATAGAAGAGAGCATAGGAAGTAAGGCCTCTGACATCAACCTTCGAAGTGTTTTTCTAGATAGGTTTCCTGAGGCAAGGGAAACAAAAGCAAAAATATAAGCTATTGGGGCTTCAGCAAGATAAAAAGCTTCTGCACAACAAAAGAAGCACCAACAAAACAAAAAGGCAACTTACTGAATGGAAGAAGATATTTGCAAGTGATATATCCCAGAAGGGGCTAATATCCAAAGAAAAATATAGATAACTTCTACAACCCAATACCAAAACCCCACAAATAATCCAGTTAAAAATGGGCTGAGATCTTGAATAAACATTTCTTCAAAGAAGAAGTACAGATGGCCAACAGATGCAGGAAAAGATGCTCAATGTCACCGATCATCAGGGAAATACAAATCAAGGAGATCTATCATCTTACACCTGTCAGAATGGCTAGTATCAAAGAGATAAGAAAGAAGTGTTGGCAAATAAAATGTGGGGAAAAAGGAAACTCTCATGCACTGTTGGTGGGAATGCAAACCGGGGTGGCCAGTGTGGAAAACAGTATGGAGGTTCCTCAAAAAGCTAAAAATAGAATTATTAAAGCTAAAAACAGAATTCTATTTTTAGAATTACTATACTGTAGTAAACACTACTATGTGTTTACCAAAGGAAACCTTCAAAACGCTAATTCAAAAAGATACTTGCACCCCTATGTTTACTGCAGCATGATTTACAATAGCCAAGACATGGAGGCAACGTAAATATTCATCCATAGAAGAATGGATAAAAGACGTGGTGTGTATGGGACACCTGGGTGGCTCAGTGGCATCTGCCTTTGACTCAGGTCGTGATCCTGGGGTCCTGGGATCAAGTCCCGTGTCAGGCTCCCTGCGGGGAGCCTGCTTCTCCTTCTGCCTATATCTCTGCCTCTCTCTGCATGTTTCTGATGAATAAATAAATAAAATATTTAAAAAGAAAATAAAAAGAAGACGTTGATGTGTGCGTGTGTGTAACTCAACCATAAAAAGCAATGAGATCTTGAATTTTGCAATGACACAGATGGACCTAGAGGATATAATGCTAAGCGAAATAAGACAGGGAAAGGAAAGATAAATGCTGTTGATTTTGCTCATATGTGGAACTTAGAAACAAAACATAAATGCACACACACATACACACAAAAACAGAAACAGACAGGAAAAGACAAAAAAGAAGGTGGTGGTTGCCAAAGGGGAGGGAGGTTGGGTGATGGGCAAAAGAGGTGAAGGGGAGTGGAAGGTACAGGCTTCTAGGTATGAAATAAGTCATGGATGAAAGGTCTGATGTAGGGAATATAGTCCATGGTGTTGTAATAGCGCTGTACGGGGACAGATGGCTGCTACCCTTGTGGTGAGCATAGTGGGACACATAGAATGATTGAATCACTATGTTCTACACCTAAAATTATAACATTGTGTATCAAGTGCGCGTCAATTAAAAAAAAAAAAAAGATGGTTCTTGCTTTTTGCGATATTGTGGTTCAGTGGATGTGTAAGCAATAAAAACTGATGAGAAAAGGACAGAAATCTAGATAGATAAAATGGACTTTCCCCCCTTCTAACACCAACAGAAACATACCACCCACCGCCATGTTTTCTTACCCAAAGGCAGAGCTTTGGTTTCTGGGGCTGGAGTAAGAAATAAATGTAAAACCCAAGAAACAAAGGGAATGCCACGGTCACCGCGGTACGACAAACGCCCACGAGAGTCAAAATTTCACGAGTTTTGTTGTCCCCTGCCATCTTCTCTGGCATTCTCCTTCAAACACCCTACGCTGGACCTGCAGATGTCTCTGTGGCAGCTCCTGTGCGTCAGTACAAGTAATCGTCCTCGTGCTATACGTGCACGTTAGGGAAGTTTATCTCAGGAGACTTCAAACAAATAAACAAAAAGGAGCAAGTTCCTCCTGCCAAATGGTAATGAACGCATTTAAAGGCAGATAAAAGGCACAGGCACGTTCCCCTCTTTCTCAGTAGTATGGGTAGTTAAAGGGCATCCGGCCAAGATGTCAAATAGGGCAAAATCTACTCAACCATGAAGCACCACCAGAAGTTACAACCACATTTCGGAGAAACACTGGGCTACTACTTGGTCTAATGTAGAGAGGATATATTGAACCACAAGTAATGGATTAATGGATTCTCCATGGTGCTCTGCACGAGGAGCCTGAGTAGGCAGTGGGAGTTACTCATGGGTGCCAGCTAATCAAGGCCGGAGGATCAGGCCCTTGCTGCCTTTTCCTCACGTGTGCACAGAGGTGGCCAAATTCCTTTCTGGATGACGGATGGGCCGTGCCAAGGAGCATAAAATGTACAGGCTTGAAATGCGCCATGCCATCCTGGCTCTTTCAGAGGAGAGCCGTGAGGAGTAAGGCTGAGCTCTCCTTGTCTTTGTGCGGGATGCCCACATGGGTCTGTGGTAAGGGGCTGGCAGGTGTGAAGAAAGCTGAGGCTTTTTAATTATTTTTTTTCTGGGATTTTGGCACAAAAAAAAATGGACTGTACTCTGAAATTCATAAACCACAGCAAGTAGCGACTGAGAACAATGACTTAAAAATGGAAGTCGACTTGGAGATCAACAAAATGGGCCACAGCAACATGGATGTGTTTTACAGAGGTAGTGATCATGCCGGTTCCCCAGAACCCAAGTGTCCTTACTTCCAGGATGGAGGTCTGTCTCAAGCAGAGGCATCTTTTAGAGCACAACATTAGCAGGTTGTTAGCGCCATAGGCAGGGAAGGAAAAGCAAGGGACATCGCAGAAGCAAATGCTTTGTGCGAAAGAAACGGGTTCCTCCCAAATCTCCCTATTCCATTATAAACACCTGGTAGATTTTATATTTTAGTTACGTGATGGCTTCCCCAAGTGGAATGCTGTCATCTAAACATGACAAATGCTCTGTCTCTTATCTCTCTTCCGGAACAGGCCAAGCAAAGGCCAATATTTGATTTTGGTTAATGGATTTCTTTTCAGTGACAAAGGCAACACGGCGATCATGAGCACCTCAATACCATAGCAGCCCATTCAGGACATTCCGCGACAGGGAAGGGGGCAGAAGACGTGGAGAGGTGGGATGCTCACACCGCGCATCTTTTCTTCCCCCCTCTACAAACTCTTCAGACTCTTTCTACTTCTCCATCTGCCCCTTTCCCAGATGCCTTCTGTGCCCCTGTCCCTGCTACATGTCTGCAGCTCTCCTCGGTGCACCCACTCATTTATTTATTCAGCAGGCACACAAACGGTTTGCCCCGAGTTAGCGGGTAAAGCAATTAGATTCCTAATCAGATAAAGATGGACTCAGGAAACAGCCTAGATAATTTCTCGTTAAGATCAAGCACCCCTTTGAAAAAGACCATAACACGTCTCCAATTTTGTATGCCAAACGGATCTCTGAATGGGTCTAACTCATTTAGCTCTTTTCCAAAAGTGACAGGTAATGCTTCTCCAAATAATTCAATTTATTGGGGGGATTAAAAAAAAAAGACTCTTGAATCATCCAAACAACTGTGTCAAGCGTATTCCTTGGAATCTGTGGGAGTGTTCGGTTTCAAAGTGCAAGTGTATCCTTAATTTTCTTGGAAAGAGACTTGGAAATATAAGCTATTCATTCCGTCGATTTTAGCCTCATTCACTTCCAGCACTGAAATCAATGTTCCATCCTTTTATATAACTTGGACTAACTTCCCCGTCCAAATACCAAATATTTTACAACACGACTTCTGCAATGAAATAATGATGCATCTGAATCCTCTTCTCTAGGAAGGTATTGAGATTTTGCCTCCCCTGCAGCGGAAGATTTGTGGGTTATGTTCATTAGAGGTGAGTTATTCTAAACAGGACCCCGGCACTTAATCAGTTTGCCATTAAACTGAAGCAAATTCTACTGTGCTGGGATGTAACAGTGCAGATTTTTATACCCGAAAAATAAACACTGCTAGGTCTCCTCTGCAGACTGCGGACCTAGTTATCTGTTAATCAGTGCTGAGAGGCACTTGTTATATTTTCAATACAATATTCAAAGATAAAAGGTCTGCATTAATAGCACCTTGGAATATTTTAGTCTGAGTGCCACAGAGAGGGAATTATGATACTATGAAAATATCCACTTCTGAAGGCACACGTGGGTAGGAGGTAATACTTCATTCCTACAGTGAACATTCCGATAGCTTTCTTTGGAATTTATGTTCTATTTGCCAGAGAGGAAATGCCTCTTTAACTATATTTAAATTGGGGTTGCATGAATATTTAAAGTGATGGTTCCAACCAAAAGAACATTTTTCCTTATGGGATGAACAACAGAAAAATATTCCACTTGACTTTCTCTGTAGCGCTGCAAAGCTATAAACCCCGTTCTCTTGAAAGGGGTTGAAACACCCAGTTATTAAAATAAATAGATTGGGGATAAGTAGCCTAATTCTGGTCATTTATAATAGGGTATTAAAAAGAATATAGAAAAAAATAAAAAAATAATAAGGTAGGGAAAAAAAAAGATTGCATAGAGCCCTCCCCCTAAATATGTAAAGGATAATATGAATTTAGTATAATGACTGTGATAACTAGCCCCTTCTTGCAACCACTCTGTAAATGTAAATTATCCCTGTTCTGCAAATAAACAAATGGAGATCCACAGAAGTTAAAATCCAAACATGTGTCAGGGAAGGAGATGGATTATGAACCCAGGTGCCTCTACTGCAGGTGAGCTCATACCCACACACCCAAGTTGAGAGGACTCTCCCTTCTTCAGGGAGGGAGACTACTCACAAATCTATACACTAATATCAGGAACTTGGTAAAAATAATGATAGCAAACCTTCGTAACCACCGACTGTGTACAAAAACAAGTATTACGAGAAGTTGTACAGAGATGAGCAAAACACGGCCCCTTTGAAAAGCTTATGAAGCTTGGGAGAGAGCAATTATAGAACAAGATCTTAGTTAATAGAAAGAAAATATATCATTTAACCAGGGTACTGCATTCTCTGGGGATTACCTTTAATTATTTTGTTTGTGTGTTTTAAATGAGAACATAATAATCCCGTCACTACAATATCAATTAAATTTGTATAGTTCTGTTTCATCGAATATAAAGTTGAAATTTAAAGGGCTCATTGAGTTTATAGTTGACAAATCCTTCTTATCCCAACTTACAATTCCTGGCTCTTGTATTAAGATCTGAATTTTTTTTCTTCTTCTTTACGGATCAAAGGGATTAAAGCTATTATATAAGAGTGTCTAGAGTTGGCGAGCATCTCTCTTGGGAATTTCTCTGGAATCTATCATAGCTGCCAATCAAGTCCACTAGTGGATATTTTACTGTGTAAAAGAACACTGGACCAAGAGTCAGGAGACAGGGAGAAATATTTAAAACATTAAAAGTATTACTTGACCCCAGTTTTATCAGCCTTCACAAGGAAATTATAACAGCTTCCCTCTTTGTCGATCGGTCGCATGCAATCACAGGTGGGGTTTGTGAAAGTAATTTGCTAATTATGGACAAGTTGACACACAAAATTCACCGTCACGCTGAGGATATAGCTTTTAATTCATAATCCCCTCACACCTAACGTACGACCTGGATTAAAACAAGTGGCCCATAAATGTTCTCTGAATCACGGAATACGTTTCCATGTCCTACTTCTCCGAGAAGTCCACTTCTGATTTCTCGGGATTTTCTGCAGCGCTCAAACACTGTGTCTACACCACCCTGAATCTTAATATATTGTAGTTAATCACCTACCTTCTGTTCATGGCTTGTCAGTCTCAAGTTGTGCATCAGTTTTCCTGACAACGTCTTGAAGACAGAAATGAGTACCTTGACGTTCACGTCAACTAAGAAGATACAGGAAGGTGGTTTGAAAATAGCAGAAGGCTACTATTGATGATGACGACGACGGCGATCATATTGGGATAACCAAGCAGCCATCCTGCCTTCAGAATAAAAGCTGAGCTCACACGTTGACTTCCACAGTTCATTCTGTGTCAGAAGTTAGGGGGATATCAAAGCCCGCTTCTATGCATGGTAGAGGGAAGTCCCCTTGGTCAATTCCAATTTCCTGAATTTCCAGAACAACAATGACTGTGTCCTTCAATCACTATCAGATGCTATCCTGGTTGGGGCTTACGTGTGACACAGAAAGGGAAACTGAGGAATTTCCATATACATCTCAAACTAGTATATAAGATTCCAGTACTGTAGCTCAAAAAGGTCTTGTTTCCATGGAGTCCCTGGTGTTAAATACTTGGAAATAATACTTTCATTAATCCCGCCCAGTTCATTAGTCATGAACTCAGTTAGGTACACTTGGGTATTCTTGCCATGATTGTACTAAAGTCTGGATATTGTCATTTAAATGGACATCTTGGGGCACCTGGGTGTCTCAGTGGTTGAGCACCTGCCTTTGGTTCAGCTCATGACGCCATGGTCCGGGGATCAAGTTCCCCACCGGGGTCCCCTAGAGGAGCCTGCTTCTCCCTCTGCCTATGTCTTTGCCTCTTGCTCTGTGTCTCTCACAAATAAATAAATAAAATATTTTTTAAAAATCCTCGATTGAATAATTGTATAGAAAAATCTGCAGTGTTATTTTCTCCCTGTGACATTAACTTGAAGATATGAGGGGGCATGTAGGGTGATAGACGATGAATATAGGCGGCGCTATTACAGATTTATAGGAGATTTATTTTTAAAAAATCACAAGGTAAAAAAAATTAACAATTAAATAAAAAAAATCTCAAGGTTAGGTATGAGTTATGGGAACAGTGTAATTATTAGCTCTTCTGCAAAAATACCCTCTGCAAATACAATATATTACTTGTGTTCTGTTGTTAGTACTTTCATTCCTACTTTGGCTATATGATGGTTATTATTTCTCTGTCATTGAAGCCTTGTTTGATTTACCCCCAGGGCCCATTTCCTCCTACACTACCTTGTTGCTTTTCTTCTGCTTCCCTTCCTGCCTCCTTGCATCTGAGACATGACTACGGGGTTGAAGCATTGTAAGGTGGGCATGTCCATCATATAGGAACTGCTGCAGCTCCTACGACACAGAGATACGCCCCCATAGTTGTACCCAGGATTTCTCTACTGGAAAACTAAACTCTCATTCCATTTTCTAAAGGAAGAGAGTAGTTTTCTAGGAAACCTCATGGATAAGGCAATGCCTTTTTTTTGACAAAAAAACTAAAAGAGGACATTTTAGAAACTATCCAATCTATGCATTTGCAACATGCTGTGGGATTCACTGAGAAATAACAGCACGTTCTACATTTCACAGCAGACCAGTTCTGTACTGGTCAAGGCACTCCAGTACACAGTTTCACTGGGCCAGCTGTTGATATTCAGAACACCTGAGTCATCTTAAAAGCTGAATTTATAAGCCTTTAAAATATGTGATATTTGAGCTTATTTTTGCAAAATATCGATTGCTATCTAGTCTCTATGTTGATCTGATAAAGTAACAGTAATGTTTCTCAAGAGACACTGAGAGGTCACGTGATAGCAATGTGGTTGAGGGGAAAAGGATGCTGTCTGATAGCAAACACACAGTTGACCTGATGGCTTTGTTCCTCAGCTCTTTGATGAAAGAATGCTATCATATGAATTGTTCTTAGTGCAAACTTTCTTTTTTTAAATTTTTATTTATTTATGATAGTCACACAGAGAGAGAGAGAGAGAGAGGCAGAGACATAGGCAGAGGGAAAAGCAGGCTCCATGCACCGGGAGCCTGACGTGGGATTCGATCCCGGGTCTCCAGGATCGCGCCCTGGGTCAAAGGCAGGCGCCAAACCTCTGTGCCACCCAGGGATCCCCTTAGTGCACTTTCAAAAAAAAAATTGTCTCTTTGTTGCCACTAAACTTCTAGTTCCATAGGAGAAAAATGACTCGATAGTACAAAAGTTAATTTTGGAATCTTTCAGCTAAGGGACCATCCGAGATTAAAGATATTGATAAATTTAACTCAGAAAAAAATTGCCTGTTTGTAACACCTGTATTCACAGAGCAAATAATGCTGGTCTTTAAAACAAGATAAATTGTCTCACTGTGGGCACCGTTCTCTATAATCTGACACTCTGCAAATACAGTTCTGGATTGATATTTCTCTCATGATTTTTGAAAATACTATGACCTTGCCAGTCAGATGGAGATAACCAGAAGCAAAATTCATTCCTTAGCGTATCCTGCGCATGCACATTTACCGGAGAGCTTAATGCTACTTGAAATGCGCCATGCTTCACCCGATGATAATCACTGCAAACTTCCAGCCAAACATCAGCATCATTATATGCATTGATACGATGTAGTTTATCTCATAAAGGCGTAAGAAACATGTTGCTATCCTTGTCTGGGTTAATAATCTGATGCCCAGGTTCTCCTGAATCCAGGCGGTAGCAATACAAGAGCTGAAGGGAAGTGAACTAATATTGTGAACAGATAAGAACATTTCCTTCATAGTACTCTTGGAGTATCTAGGTTGCATTATGATAGAGTCTTCATCACGAAAAAAAAAAAAAGCATCAGTGCTTGCCTAACCGATTATTAGGTCTATGGCTCGTATTTGAGCTATTGTTTCTTCTAACGCAGATTTCCAAGGAGACTGTATGCCCATTAAAATTTGGAAAATCCTGACTAGAATTACAATAGCAGTTAAGTTCCTGAATTTCTTTTTTTACTACATTTGTGGCAATCCTAAAGATATCACCCACTCAGAACGGATGGCTTATTTTATTAAACTATTCCCTACATGAGAAAAGTAGAGTAGCGAATCTGATGTAGTACACTCCATCATTGTTCACTCCCAAGCCACACACACATACACATGAAAAGGCCATTAGTGGTTTGAATATCCGCACATACCAAAAGGGCATGATGCTGAGAATCAATGTAGTATCTATAGACCCCAGCCACTAAATTTCACAAATGACAGACAAGAAGATTGGAAATCATCTCAAAACTCAGTTGATGGGGTGATCACAACGATCGCCATGTGTAGGGGGCACGTGTTGCTTTGAAATTAATTAGCCATTGTTGGAATTTACTCTCATCTATGCTTGACAGACACGGTCACTTTAAATTATTTACTTATTCATTCATCAATTACTGAGAATCAGTATTGTGCCATAGAGAGTCCTAGGCTTTGGGGTAAGGACCCTGGTTTCAAGGAGCTTGCAATCTACCAGAGGATGATGGCGTGGTACAACAGCATGAGGGACACTCTGCTATGATGTGGCTGGATGCAAAGTCAGGAGGCTTGCGTGGAAGTTTGTGTGACCCCATGTCCTCTGAGAAGCAAACCAAGACAAAAGTAAATACAAGAAGATTTGTATAGGCAAGATGCCTGTGTGGGGGAAAAGATGGGGATGGAGCTAATTTGCCTATGCTGCCCATTTCATGTAATGAAGCTCACACAACATATGGCGCCTGGTGACTGCTTTTTCACTTAGCATCATGTTTATCCATTCACCCATTGATGGTCTTTCTGTGTTATCAGGGCACTTCAATATACAATCTCATGGTTGTCAAAAAAAAAAAAATCTGTTCAATCATACATCTGTGTCTGAGTTCCCATGGGTCCCTCAATCTGGTACGGTTCTGGGGTTTGTCCAACACCATGGCAGGTGACTGCCCAGCTCTCACTTACAGCCATAGGACCAGACCCAACCCAGCCACTCCCATCAGGCTTCTTAAGAGCATGCTTTACTTCCAATATTCATACCTTATTCCCACTTCCATTAAACCAAAGTAGACCACCATATTGGTTTTGTGGCACGTGGAGCACACTCTGCCCTGGAATCTCTGGCAGACATATTTCTCTTGCACATAATACATCACCTTCTGCTTTTCTTTTATCGAAGACTCAAATCCCTTAAAACATGGAGAATTTCCCTTCTGTGTGGCCAGTTAAGATCCTACTGAACCGGGACAGCCTGAGTGGCTCCAGCGGTTTAGCGCCGCCTTCGGCCCAGGGCCTGATCCTGGAGACCCAGGATTTTGTCCCACATTGGGCTCCCTGCATGGAGCCTGCTTCTCCCTCTGCCTGGGTCTCTGCCTCTCTCTCTGTGTGTGTCTCTCATGAATGAATAAATAAAATCTTAAAACACACACACACACACACACACACAGTTGTTCTGGCCAGAAGCAATAGAATAAAATGCTGAAGTGGGGGGTGGGGAATAAGTTCAAATTGTAATTTCTGTTGGAAGCATTTCTTCAAAATCCTACTTTCTCCCCTCAAATGCTGTTATGTGCCCTCGGTCCAAACCCCAAGCCCGGCATATAGCACTTTGCTGATCTGTTGTTATGGATCTTTCTAAGGCTGTCTCTGCTCTCTTTAAGAGGTGGTAAATCAATTTAAACAGAAAAAGGTATCTTGCTTCACTGTCTTTTTCGAGCACAAAGCCTCCTGCATCCCCTCGGCTCCCTATAAATGTGCAGTGATACTAACACAGGGCTTTACCCTACTCTAGAACTGGGCAATCACTACTACCACCGATTTATAATTTCAGTGGCGAATACACAATCCATTTGAAAATGCCATAGCAATTTCTACCAGACTTTGAGGGTTGGAGGCAAGTTAAAACATTTGTTAAAGCCATACTTTTTTTTTTTTTTTTTTTTAGTTAACAAACCCAGTATTTGAGACCCAAACCAAATATTGTTGCATGGGGAACCGTGATGCATTTCCAAGCCAGCTTTCTCTGAACTCTGTGTGGCCCCTGAAATTTTGGGAATAGAGATAGTACAACTGGGAGCTTCTCTGAGTTACAAGTAAGTCTAGTGCTCTCACTTAAATTCGGATGCTTTCTGCTTTTCCTGTAATCTGAGAACCAAGTTGTATGTTTGGATGACAAGCTTTTCCTGACTCCCTGAGATCGTTGCCAACTGAACGGTTCTCTGTGCTCACATAAAACCAAATGACCCCACAGAAGGAGGGAGTTCTATGCATATTGTCCCAGGCAAAAAAAAAAAAAAAAAAGAATCATGATTTATCATTTTGTTGACAAACACAAAGGCCAGGAGGATATTTACAATTCTCTGTAAGGAGTCCTAAGTTTGGCTTCATGCTTCTTCACATTATGTTACTTTTCGTTGTGAATTATATTCATGAGGCCTGATCTTTCAAAAGACACAAGGTGTGTCTTTCTTGTTTTGTTTTGCTTTTGCCATTTCACATTTTGGCGAACTATCTCCCAAACGATTGGTGTAGTTGAAACATCAACCTTTTGTCATTGCAATATTTCTTTGTCAGGTATCAAATAATGATTTTCTGTTAGACATTATTTGCATTATTAATGGAAGACTGTCCATACTGTTGATCATATCTTAGGGACATTTCAGTAAGTCTACGACTTGTAGAAGAATAAAGAAAAAAATCCACTGCCCATAATTAAGAACAACAAAAAAGTGCCTTTCTATAAAAGTGATATTTTCTGAACTACCCTTTACATTTTTTTTAAATGGCTTTTGCATGGCTGTGATGAGTTTTGGAAGGGAATGCTTATTTATACTATCCCTTTATTTTAGGGATGGACACTCCATCTTCAAGTTCACTGACTTTCTCGGACTCTGATTATCTGCACCATGAGTGAGCAGCTTTGCCTTGCTGTAGAGGATATGCTCACCGGCAGACCCTTGTCTTTCCACAGAAGAGCCAGGGTTTGACTCAGCTGATGTGTAAATGGCAACTGTATTGCATGTGTGCAGGGGGTCCTGTCTGCTTTCTCCACACAGTGACACATGGACTCCGGTCTCTAGGTCTGCTACGGACTAAATGTGTGTGTGTCCCCACAAATTCATATACGGAAGCTTAACCCCCAATGGAATGGTATTGGGAGGTGGGGTCTTCAGAATATGATCAGGTCAGGAGGGCGGAGTCCCCATGAATGGGATTAGGGGCCTGATTAGGGACCTTGGAGAGCTCCCTCACCTGTCCATTAAGAGACAAGACAACCTCCTATGAGCCGGGAAGTGGGTCCTCACCAGATATCGAATCTGCCAGAGCCTTGATCTTGCACTTCCAGCCCCAGAACTGAGACACATAACTGTGTGTACTTTCATAAGCTGTCCAATCTGTGGTGTTCTGATAGCGCATCCCGAACAGACTAAGCCTGACACCCCTTCCAATACTCCTCCATACCTGGATACCACCAGACACCAAGTCCTGCCCGTAAGCTCTGAAGGTCCTCCTTCCGTCTCAGCAAGAATGGATTTGGGGCATCAACACCAGTTTGCTCATCTGGGTTTATATATTCCCTAATGACTCTGATTTGCTGATTGCAGGGGATTGATCTTGACCGCATTGCTTCCTAATCTTACATACACACACGCACACAGCATCTAGGAAATAGCAACAGTACACCCCCTTGTTTATTTATTCATTTGAGAGAGCACAAGCAGGGGGAGCAGCGGGCAGAGGGAGAAAGAGAAGCAGGCTGAGCCCGACGGGGGCTCGATCCCAAGACCCCGAGACCAAGACCTGAGCCATAGGCAGACGCTTCACCAACTGAGTCACCCAGGCTGCCCCCACTGGCCAACTCGTACCACAAGCCCCTGATACAAATAACACTTTTTAATTACCGAGGACTCACATGCCAGTCGTACACTAAATGTTTTGCATGCCTTATATCTTATTTATTCAAACATCATATTGCGGGCATCTCCATGTCATGTTTCCTCTCATTTTACAGTTCACTACATTGACTTCAACATGAACGGCCTTCCCAAAGAATAGAGGTGGTAATTTATTTTTTTATGATTTTAAGTACCTTCTACACCCAATG
Organism: Canis aureus; assembly: GCF_053574225.1. Lineage (NCBI taxonomy): Eukaryota > Metazoa > Chordata > Mammalia > Carnivora > Canidae > Canis > Canis aureus. The sequence goes on along the minus strand of NC_135649.1, from coordinate 120,619,415 downwards.
TGGGGCTTGAACTTTCAACTCCAAAGATCAAGAGTCACATGCTCCTCCAACTGAGCCAGCCAGGTGGCCCTAGATTTGGTATTTGACAACTGTATTATAGAATACTTCTCCACCCACCTTTCCCAGTACTGTACTTCATGCCATGAGCCTCCAGTATCCTTATTAACAAATTAAGCTATTTTTACCAACAAGAATATTTAGATTATTTTAGGGGAAAATTGTACACCCCTTAGGGGCACGGCTTTGTACCATCCAGTGTACATATCTAAATAATTTAGGAAAGATCCCAAATGGATTGTGAGAATTTTGAGTTCTCTCTCTTCATTTCTATTCCAAATATTCTAGTTCTGTTGTTTTTTTTTTTTAATTTATACTTGCAAGGCTTGGGTTATGTATTTTAATGAAATATTATAGATCAACTCACTCAGGCTTCAGCTAGGGTGTAATTTTTAGAAAATGAGATTCTCCCCATCTCCATTAATCCAAATAAAGCTCCCTTTTGAACTCTACTAATCCTTCCTTAATTTACCATCTTTAGTTAATAACTTCACTGTTTTAGAAGAGTGCATAGTTCAGTAATATTCAAAATATTCTCCAAACATTATGAAGCAGTGGTGTTGGTTTTATCTTTATTATAAAGATTGCTATGTGTCCATGGCAACTCAGCACCACGTCTTAGACTAGATCTTGAATGTGGATTTATGTGTAAGAGAAAATCATATTATGTTCTGTTTTTAATTTAACTTTTAATTCATCTCTTAACTAGTCATGATTTACTGTATGGTTTATACGAGACAACTTCACTTTCCTTTCATAGGCATATAAATGTGACTACTAAAAAATGTATAATACCCTATAATAATTTTTATATTTTCCAGTTTTATATTTTCTAGTTTGCATTCTGATAAAAATTTTTATTGAATTAGGTCAATGTAGACACTCCATTGAACTATTCTGTAGAAATGCACAGAGTTCATATTTTTAACTATTCCTTAAAAGTTATGTGAGACAAACATAATATTTTTTATTTAACTTTATTTAAATCTATCTAAAGAAAGCATTTATCTACAAATTTGTCTCCTTGAAGCCTGAAAGATACGGAGGTAGCATCCTGAATGGGATCTGGGATTCAAATTGCCTTAAAAATGAATATCAGCTAAGCTTGCACTTTTGAAATGAAGATATTTCTTCAAATTTAGAGGTTCAAAAATATCTCAAATTTTGGTGTGGAGTTTTTGAGGGAGTAAAGAACTGTGAGAAAAACAGTGAAAATATCTTAAACAAGAATTTTTCAAAATATCACCTGATGTTTTTACCAGAACTAAGAGAGTAAACATTTTCAATCTTCCTAGCAAGAGTCTTGAGATGATATATAATTCAAACATGCATCCCTTTATATACCAATGACACAAAGTTCTTTTTAAACAGCATTAAAAGTAAGGTGCAATCAAACAAGCAACAACACAAAAAAGGCTTACAGAGATTTTTGTGGCTCAAACTCTGAGATAGGCATCGCCAGGAGGAGTGTTACTAAGGAACTAAAGCGCCCTGCTCCCCTGAGTTACACCACATCTGCTCCTTGTGCTGAGGACCATTGCTTTATTACATACCATCCGATCCAGGTGGAGTAAATGAATTTAGTATCATGGGAAGAACTGCTTCATGCTGACCAGCTCCCTAAAAACTCGGAAATATTATTTCTTCTTTTGTAAAATGTACATGATAATTCCTCTACCACCCATCTCACGCATTTGCTGTGAGGATAACAGGACAAAGTATATGTGGAAATTAATTTGTGAACTGTATTTGTGAACTGTACTCTTTATTTTACACACCCCGGAACCTGCATAAATGGCAGAGTGAGCAAAGAAACACAGACTCTTTGAGAATAAAAATGTAGAGAAGGAGGGTAAGCTTATGGTTGAGAAGACTATGTTTCCTGGACTCAGAGCAAAGTTCAGGTCCAACTTTACTCTTTGAGGAATTAAGTACGAGTCACAAAATTTTCCCAGAAAACATTCCATATGTCTACACCGGGCTGCCATCAGTGATACGGCATGAGAGCACCTAATCACGCAGCTCATGCCGTGCGCAGCTGTGGTAACTGGCAGTGAACCTCACAGCATTACGGGAAATGCTCACCTGTAAACCTGCCAGTACCCAAAAGGAGTCATCATTACTGACACCATATGAGGGATCTACTCAGAGACCAAAATAGTCTTGTCGTACAGTGTGTATATGAAAGAATCTATATCCATACTTCCAATTACCTCCAGGATTTCTGAGAAGTCAGAAAGAGGAGGTAAGCATTACACCACAAAATCCTGCCTTGTAGAAACCAAGAATTGTAGGCTGTTCTCCTTAATATAACCTGGGGGTGGTTGTGAGGGGATGGCATGCTAGGGCTAGATTTCTGTCACACAAACGTGCCTTGACATGTTCCATGAGAAAGTAAGTTTGCTCTCAAGAGCTTAAGAGAAAACCCAAAATTCCGTTCCTATCAACCACACGTTTATGAAAAAACTATCAATGACAAATTTACCAAAGTATTAAAATCTGTTGAATTCTATTTTTCTGCCTGGCTAGAATACCTTCTAATGTGAGAAATTCCATAGTTTTACCTACTTATCTGAAAATAGATATCTTTTGTTGTTGCTGTTGTCCCAACATGATACATTTCCCACTTTGAAAACATAGTAATAGAATGCTGTGATTTATCTATTTTTTATGAAAAAGTTATCCCAAAATGTAGATGCTTAAAAGAACTCACATATGTCGTCTTGCAGTTTCTGTGGTCCGGAATCTTGGCACAGCCTGGCTGGGTCTTCTGATCATAATCATCTGAAGGGTCAATAGGGGAAGGACCCGCTTCCCAGTGTACATGATCACTGGCAGGATTCAATTCTTCACACTTTGTCGGACCGAGGGCCTTGGTTCCTTGGTGAGTGGTGGCCAGAGGTTTCCCTCAATTCCCTCCTTCATGAGCTGCCCAAACACGTCAACCTGCATGGTCAAAGTTTTCAAGTCAAGAAGGCAATAGAAGTAGCATATTACCAAGATGATGTCACATGTGTTTATGACCTAAACACAGAAGTGATGGCTCATGACTTTGCATTATTCTATGCATTAGAAACAAGTCATTAGGTCCCCTACACACTGAAAGGGAGGCAGTCACACAAAGGCATGAAGTGTCGGGAGGTGAGGATCATTGGGAGCCATTTACAAACAGGAGCATCTCCTAGACCTGCCTCACAGGAGAGACAGGGCATCCCAAGAGATATTCAATGCAGAATGCAGCTTAGCACAATGCTGGAGAGACAACAGTCAATCAAGTAATACTATATGCTGGACCTGTATCCTTTCTTTTTTTTTAAGATTTAATTAATTTATTTGACAGAGAGAGCATAAGCAGGGGGAGAGGCAGAGGAAGAGGGACAATCAGACTCCCCACTGAGCAGGGAGCCCAATGTGGGGCTCAATCCCACAACCCTGAGATCATGACATGAGCCAAAGGTAGATGCCCAACCTACTGAGCCATCCAGGTGCCCCTCTATTTTATTTTTTATTAGTTTTTCTCAGTGTTACAGGCTGGGTTGTAAGCGAAGTTATAAGAAAATATCTTGGGGGAATTATTTCCAATGCCTGGTTTGTCCTCTCAAATGATAGAATATTCACCATGACGATCAGATTTGCTTACACCTATCTATACATTTTTGGTCATAATAGGATAATACAAATGAAGTAAAGCAAAAAAAAAAATTTTTTTTTGTCTCTTTAGCTCACAAGAATGATAAATCCCCATTAAACTGTGTATGCTTAGAGATAAATGCCAATAATGGAATTTTGACAAGCATACCTACCATAAAGTGGCTTACTCCAAGTATTTTTAAACTGGAGTCATTACTAGATTTTTAATAAGGCTTCCTGATTATTTCTTAAAAATGGTCACAGTAGAGAACATCGAAATGTTTAATGAGGCAAACAAAAGTCTACAACATAAAGAAAAACACTGTTTATATTTTTAACAGCTTTACTGAGCTGGAATTCACATACCACACAATTCACCAGCATAAAGTGTACCTTTGCTAGTTTTTAGAGTATTCACAGAGTTAGCCATAATCACCATGATCAATTTTAGTCATTTTAACCTACAACCTCTAGACTTTGTGTCCATGTATCAGCATGTTTTTATAGCCCAAATTTGCACTTACTATGTCGTGAACATTTCACATATCCATAAATACTCCCCAGGTTCATGCTTTATAAGAGGTGTGGGGTCATTTAAGGAACAAACAAAACAGAAAACAAAAAAATTTTCTTCCCTTGATGCTTTTGGATGGCTTGCTTTTTGCCAGGCACTTTGTTGAGTGATGGATTATGTCCTTTAACATCCCTGGGAACCTTATGAAATACCATTATTTACAGAGGACTGAGGATCACAGAGAGGGTTATGGCTCTTGGCCATAGTTGTCGATGCAGTAACAAGGTGAGTGGTATTCTCAGTTAAGTGTTCTAACTCCAGTTCCTCAGCATGGGATACTATCATTTGGTTGGCCAAGTCCCTGGTGTTGAAAATTTAATTAGTTTCCAATTTGGCGATATTATAACTGTGTTAGTTGTCTGATGGTGCATTAAAACAGATCCAAAATTTAGCAACTTAAAATAAGCAATAATGTATCTCATAAATTCCGTGGGTCAGGAATCTAGAAACAGCTTAACTGGGTCCCTTGGCTTAAGAATTCTTGCAAGGAGTGACAATTAGGAGCACCTGGGTAGCTCAGTGGTTGAGCATCTGCCTTTGGCTCAGGTCATGATCCTGGGGTCTTGGGATCCAGTCCCACATCAGGGTCCATGCAGGGAGCCTGCTTCTCTCTCCTGCCTGTGTGTCTGCCTCTCTCTCTGTGTTTCTTATGAATACATCAATAAAATTAAAAAAAAAAAAAAAGAATTCTTACAAGGTTACCATTAAATGTCAGCTGGGGGTGGGGTCTCATCTGAAGATTTGACTGTGGAAGGACCCACTTCTAAGCAAGCATTAGGTCCTCGCTGGCTGTTGGCCAGAGATGGCATTTCATTTACATGTGATTTTCTCTGTAGGAGAGCTTCAAAGATTGCAGCTGGCTTCCTCGGAGCAAGAGGAGATATGGAATCTTAATATCAGAAATGACATCTCATTATTTAGCTATATTCCATTTATGAGAAACTGTCACTTGATTCAGCCCACACTGAAGGGAGGGACATGAGGGTATGAATATCATGAGGAAGGGATCACTGGGGAGCCAACTCAGGTGCTGCCTACCACAACGGCTAAAGCATATGGGTAAATAAATAGTTACGTGTACATGTGATTGTTTAAAAATCAAAGCAGCCAGATAGCATCTGTGTATAATTGATGAGTATTGACAAAATGACCGTAGAGGGCATATAGGTTGCCTATCCATTTAATATCTCCTGTTAATGTCACTCATATTTTTATTTCAGTATCCACATAGCTCACATATCTGGATGGACCATGAACTCGCTTCTGCTGCTACTAAGGTGTGTCTTAGCTTGAACTAATCAGCACATGGTGGGCATGTGATACAAATGATCCAATAAGAGCTAATCTTGGGACCCCAGCTTATCATGCTCAGACTGAACATCCTCTCACTTATGGAGAGAGCGGTATTTGGTGTGACGGCTGGAATGCTACAGCCATTTTGGCACTATACAGGGGAGTAGCTGAACCCTCATGGCCAACCCCTAGAGAAAGCCAAAGCCAAAGACACCTCAGCAAAAATGGAACAGGAGCTTCTGGCTAAGCCAATCCTGAAAATAGTCCTACACGTGAATGCAAGTCAGAAACACCACTATACATCATTCTTTTGAAAGCCGGAGTGAATAATTTCTAAATTTATCTTGCCATCCAAAATTGTCTATTCAAAGAATAACGTCCAAAGAAGTGGTGTGTCACAATTCACACATCTAAAACGTGGGGTGTGCTACAGCCAATTATAAAGGCGGGAGAACATGAGAACTCTACCTTGGTCTGGAAAGTCTGGTTAGCATTAATATGCAGTTTGGAATACGAGTTCAATCGCCACCAATTACTTCTTGGGACTCAGACTCTGTGCCCATCAAGGCTTAGGACAGCTGGAAGGAAACATCCAGGATGTTGGAGTGAATTAGCTACTCCCTGAAGTTCCCATAAAGGCTACGAGCAAGAGATAAGGTTATCCATTATGCCTTTGAAATAGAATTCAAAATATCCTGAAAAAAAAAAAAAGCCAAATTTTCTATCTACCCCTAAGCTATAGTTTATGCAAGAATCATCCTTATCTCCTCTCTTCTGCATATGCTCTGCAGCCAAGGTCAAACATATCTAGAATCTGAGCAGCAATCATCACCTTCTCCACCCAAGCCTGGTCCTAGCCTCCAGCATATCTTACCTAGGTTACCGCAGTCACCTCCCTAACAGGTGTCCCTATATTGACCTGTCACCCTACGGTCTATTGTTAACTCAACAGAATTAATTCAGGTTAGTTCTTTTAAAATTTACATCCATTTACATCTTTTAAAATTTACAATATAGGTCCCTATATTGACCTGTCACCCTATGGTCTATTGTTAACTCAACAGAATTAATTCAGGTTAGTTCTTTTAAAATTTACATCCAGATTCTCTTTTTGAATTTCTCGAATTGTTTCCCATCTCACTCGAAGTAACAGTTACGTGTCTTACAACGGCCTAGGAAGCCCTACTTCTCATGAGATCATGACACATTTCTGGTCTAATCTGTAGCTGCTTATTTTATTCATTCTATTCCAGCAATAATATCCCCCATGCTATTCTGTAAACATATTGACTAAATGCTTAGCCCACCATGTGCATCTGAGCTTGGGGTCCTTGTATCTCACGTGCCTTTTCCCAGATATCTGCATGACTCCCCCGTGGGACCTGCCTAGTAAACTGTGCCTTCCCAGGTGTGTTTGGAGGGTTATTTGGGATACGCATCAGTAAATTCCTTATAGTGGCATCCATAAATATTTATAATTATGGGGTCAAGCTATGGCCAAAAGCTACAAAGGTGTCTACTAAAGACGGGAACAGACAGTATTAATCTGTTGCTCCAGAGCATTTTACAATATGCTCATCTGAAATACGAAGCAATATTTCAGGCACACAAAATATACACAGTTCTGTATCAAAGCCCCACTAGCGTTACAAAGTGAGTTGGGAAGTTTTCATCCCTGTTATATTTTTGAAAGCATTCACAAAAGCTAAGGGTATTCTTTTTTTTTTTTTTTTTTTTTTTTCCTGAAACTTCACTGAGATTCAATCTGTAAAACTCTCTGGGCATGGTGCTTTTTAGAAAGGATAGAGAACCTTTCTGACTGCTGATTCAACACAATGCGCTCCTGGTCACATTACCAAGGTGACCAGGCACTTCTATTTTTAGAACACCACAAGGAGTAAAGAGAGAAAGAGATTCTTTGGGGCTGAAAGAAGTCCTAGGCTACACCTCCTTGAACAATACCACATTTTCAAGATAGTGTGTGACATGCGGCAGTTAACTGTGGGGCACGTGTACTGGAGTTCCAAACTTGGTCTTAACACTTTATTTAACCTTGGGGATAGCTTTTGAATAGCACCTGTCCGTCCTAGTGAAGTCAGTAATCTAGGTGAGAGTTTTCTCAGGGGAAAAAATGGATATATGAATAAAACCACACTTGTCGGTCTACACCTGTTGTCCAACACACACACTATTTTAAATAGCATTTTTACGTTCTTGAGAGCATCCTTCTTTGTCTGATCTGCTCTATGGGTACCTTAGACCTGGAGTCCTTTTGGGGTCTTTTCATAAACCCCATACGAGAAAGCACACTTCCTTCTGACTCACTTGAAGTTTGCAATCAGAAATGTCACATTCTGCAAATCATTGGTTTCCCGTCCAAAAAGTTCCAGGCAGTGGGTTGCAAAGCGATTGAAATCTTGTGTATAAAATCTCTAAATTAACTAGCTGAGAAGTGATTTTACGATTTTGCAATTTAATCTTTGCACACACACAAAAATCTCATTAAGTAAATAGGACACTTCTTCGTCGTGCACCATTTGAGAGATGAAAGGTACAAAATATCAGAGTGTCTGGCATTGGACAACAAAGGAGTGATAATCTCCTCCTGATCCTAAAAACACTTGACTGGCTCCTGAATCAAACAGACCACGAGGAAAATCTCTGTCTTTGGAAAAACATGTTGAATTTCCTTAATTGGGAAGAATACAGTACCAAACGAATTACCGCTTTTGAATATTTTCCTGAAACCCAGTAAAAGAATGTCTTCTGCTCTTTGTGAATTTGAGAGAAACAGTCATAGAGCTACACAAGCTTTTCTACCTAATTCTTTACTGCCTTGCATTCTCTCTCATTCCTCGGCCTTTCTTTAGTGAAGCTGGAGAAAAACAAGTCATTTAACGAACAGATCATTAAAATAGGTATCTGTTGCTCTTGGACGTCAGTGTTGGCCATCCAGGGGTCAGGAAGTCACAGGTAAGAAGGAAAGAAAAGATTAATTTACGTTTGAGAGTCAGGATGGTCTGCCACACGGTGATACTTCGTTGCTGTAATATATTGTGTTGGTCATCGCCAAAGAGGAAGCATTCCGTAATACTATAAACAGTCACAGGGACCCTATTCCCCAAGCACAACTGGGAAGACTCAAGTCCGTAAAGGAGCAAAGAGGAATCGATGCTAACCGTAGAATTTGGTACCTTGTCAACCTATGCTGGAGATGCTTCTCTTTGTTCTAATGAAAACTTGCAGTCTCTCTATTGTCCCCTGCCTCAAATGCTACTGGCACGCGGCCGCGAGTCGTGTAGAGTAGACCTGCCGTCCTATGAGACCCCCTGCACTGGACTGCACGGGATACTGGGTATATCAAGACAGCGTGTTCCACGAGACTCAGAATGTGGATTATTCTGACCCGTTCTGTCGTTTTCTGGAAAGTTCAAAGAACAGTAATTCATTATGTAACCAGCTGTTACTATAACATGGCGTCTTCCAGTGAGGTCACTTATTTTCTACACTCTTAGATGCCATTCATGTCATTTTTAAAAGGGTCCCTATAGGACGAAGGCAAAGATACCCGTTTCCCACAAAGCACTGCAGTTACATATAATTCAGGTGGAGACTAATATGCAACTTGCCTTGTTTGTAGTCACATGCAGATTAACTAGGCTTGGCTAGTGGTGATACTGGTGCCTCCTGAACCCCACTGGTATTTTTTTTTTCAGATTTTATTTATTTGTTCATGAGAGACACAGAGAGAGGGAGAGACACAAGCAGGCTCCCTATGGGGAGCCCAACATGGCACTAGATCCCCAGACCCCGGGATCATGCCCTGAACCAAAAGCAGATGCTCAACCACCGAGCCACCCAGGTGTCCCAGATGATGTGGGTTTTAAAGTAATTAGTCAATGATGGAGAGTCTGCCCCCCTCTCTTTTGCAAGGGCTCCTTTAGAAATAGCTTCAGCTTGGGAATCGACCCGTCTGATTCCTGCTCCCCCCAAAACACGAACGTTTCTGTATCCAAATACCCCTCTATTTTGCAGACTTCAAGTCAAATGTCCCTTTATTTACAAAGCTGCCCCTGATTTTTCCCATCTGGAAGAAGCTTGTTTTACTCCAGTATTTTACTCTTTCTCCTAAATCAGTGCTTCTTCCTTTACCTTGAATGACGTTTATTTGTGTGTTTGCTTTTGCACGTGAATTATACCGTTCTATTCCAGTGTTCATGCCAACACTCCTAGGATAGGGTCCTGCATGGAACACATGCAAAGACAAATAGCTGGTTAATGAATTAATAATTTGCCTCAATGGATCCTCAAATATAAATTTGGAACAGCCAGTAATTATCACTAGCTTTCTCAAACATTATCAGGCCACATAAATAATTGAAAATGTCTACATGACAAAGAGTTTCTGCTATATCATTATGCAAGATCTTCTCCCTCCCATGATGAAATTTGACACTTTAGATGAACTCTGCAGAAATTCAAACACTAGCAAATTCATGCATTTCTATTTCTACCCCCACACTCAAATTTAACTGTATCAATAGAGACTCTGCTTGATGCACAATGTCATTGCATCAATCCACAGGCAAGGCTTGCCACCCTGCTGTATTTTGCAGAAATACTCGTGAAATATAGGTTGCTTCCATGCACAAGGCATTAATCCAAGCAGAAGTATAAGACAACTAATTATCCTTAAGACCAAAAGCATAAGCAAACAGTTAATGAATTTGCTAATTGTTTTTCTATGCCTTGTTCCTTCATATGGTCTTTAGTTGCTAAAGATACTGTAATTAAGGAGAAACAAAGAACAGCTAAGTTCCCATATTTCTTTTACCTTTCCCTGTTTTCTTAGGCTTTTTGTTTTCAAGTCAACAGAGTGTAAGAAAAAACAAAAACCACTAGGACATGAGTTCACTTGGGGGAGTAGGTATTTGTGGCTCTTCAAGTCGATGCTTAGTAGATCTTCATGTACTCAAACATTTATGGAATGTCAGGCAGCAAGATAATGATCATGACTGGGTCCTTGAAGGGGTCCTCAAGGGTGTACAGGCAAGTAGGATGCAGAGAGAAGTGATGCAGAAGCTCCAATGAAATGGATGCTGGTACAACGGGTAAGCGCACGAAGTTTGCTGTCAATGTGAAGGAGCATCTGCACGAATTACAGGCAAGAAAGGGACGTGTAAGGCATGACTGCCGGGGGGACAGGACCATCAGAAAGAAGCAGAACAGGCGGTCTGGTGTTGGCAAATGCACACCTGTGTGAAGGATGCGAGACTGTGAGATGTAAGACGATATAGCATATGAATAACCAGAGTCCACTCTGCCTGAAGACATGGTGTTCGGGAAAGGAAGATGGTGAGGCAGGACGGGGATATGATTACCACAGAAGCACAGGGATGGATGGGTGGGACGGACAGATGGATGGATGGGCGATGAAGGGGTTCAGGACAAGTCCCCCCAAAATGAACTGTGTCAGGACGTTGATTATGAACGACGGCCTCAAAACTCTGGCAGACGCGCAGAGAGGTTTCCTCTGAACTTCCGTCATCTGCCTAGAGACAGAATCTCCAAAAGGACCTCAACGGGCATCAGCGCCCTCCCTGTTGGCATCGCTGGGAAGGACTGCCTGTTTTCACAGGAGAGGAGAGCAGACATCGACCCCACACCCAGACTCTGCCACAACTGTCACATGTCCATCTGTTCTTCTAAGGACCCAGTTGCCTTTCACAAAAACATTTACTCTCCACGCAGACCCACGTGATTTCCCCTTTACTTATTAAGATGGTGGAGAAGCTCTCAGATCTCACTGCTTTTTGGGGCAGTCACCTATCCCCCCCAAGGTGTTGCAGCACACACAACACTCCACGTTAACACACATGCATACCTTTCTTGAAGACTCGGCTATGGATCCTAGAAGGATATGGTAAGTGTTTCCTCCCTTCCAACAAACACCAAACAGGCAGGTCGGAGAGAGCATCAACTTGGACGTGTGACAAAGCATATGGAAATACATCTATTCAGAGGCAGCCATGCAAAGCTAAAGTCATCACCCCATGGGATCTTTTCAAGGGACCAAATAATATCGCGGGCTCAGAGTTCCTACTGAGATTACGCGGGCTCAGAGTTCCTACTGAGATTATAGCACTCACTCAGGCTGAGTGAGCGTGCACTCCGGTGGCTTCCCTATTGATCACGTTGAATGTGAGGTGGAAGCAACCGGTGCGGAACAGCAGTGAACATTCCTGACGCGTCCTCTAAGACTGTGCACCCAAAGTCATTGTCCAAGCCAGTATCTCTTGGGGGATCCAGGCTTCAGGCTTTCCTGAGGCTTCTTCCTGCAAGAGGAAAGCCAGGAAGGACCAGCTATAATTGCTAACAATTAGATAAGGGCTTGATGTTGTGGTGCCAGGAAATTTTTTGTTGGAGTTGGGCTAAGACAGGTAATAATGTGGTAACAAACATCCCCTTAGGGGTTTATATATATAAATATATAATATATTTATATATTTTATATATTTATATCATTTATATTATAATATCTAATATATATTTATATATGTTATTATATATAAATATATAATATACACATATATGTATATGGGGATACATAAGGGGATATTCTTTTTTGCTCTGGAAGTGCACTGAAGATCAAGTAGCTCTAGAAGAGTGACTCAGTGTTGCCATCTTATGGGGGAAACCTTCACGGCTGCCTGAGGCAACATAGCAGAAAGAGAGAGATTGCAGAAATTCACTTCTGCTCTTAGATGTCTTGCTCTGATCCTAGCACAGGTCACTTCCTCCCACAACTCATTAGACTAAACTAGCTCCATAACCACTCCCAACGAGAAGGGAAGCTGAGAAAATGTGGGAAACCCATGGTTAGTGGGCACTAGCTGCCCTTGCCACCCTGCTCAATGCTTTCAACACATTTCAACTTGTGTCAGGGCTTATGAGATAGTTCCTATTAATTTTCTTATTTAATGCAGGATGACAGAGAGAAATTGAGGGACTGATCTAAGGTAATAGGACAATTAAAGGGCAGAGTGTGGTTAACACATCCATGTTAAGATATTTGGAAATTTGGGGATGCCTGGGTGGCACAGGTGGTTAAGCGACTGACTCTTGATTTCAGCTCAGGTCATGATCTCAGGGTCATAATATCAAGGCCCACGTCGGGCTCCATGCTCCACATCAGTAGTCTGCTTAAGTTTCTTTCTCCCTGTCTATCTGTCCCTCCTCCCCTGCTCTCACTCTCTAAATAATAATAAATAATAATAATAATAATAATAATAATAATAACAAATCTTTGAAAAAAATATATTTGGAATTTTGTTGAAGGTAAGGGTGAGCTATTAAGAAGGTTTAAGCAAAGAGGCGCCGTGATTGTATTTCGGACTTAAAGATATACTTTGGCTTGGTTAGGAAAATAGATTCAGGAGGACAAGCATTAGGTCAGTGAGGAGATGATGATGAAAATCTAGGAAGGAAGATGATGAGACATCAAAGAACGGGTACCATATTAATCAGGAATATATTCAAGCGGCAGAAAACCACCTTCAAAAACAAAAATAAAGGTAATTTATTAAGCATCTGGATATGGGACTACCTTCTGAGAATGCACCAGATGAAGTTATCAAACATCTCATATCTCTTTTTCTCTTTACGCTGCTGTCCGTACACTAACGTGGTAGAAAAATCCGCTCACCATTTCCAGCCTTACATACTCACAGCATGTTATCAAGGACAAGAAGGAGAAAAGTCCCATAAAATAATACCTATGGTCCTATTGCTGTGACCTGTCTATATTCCAGTCCTGATACAATCAGTTTTGAGCATGAAGATGGTACTTCCCAGTCTAACCAAACGAGGGTCTGTGTCTGGGACAGGTGTAAGGGCTAATTTTTAACCCCACTGGTTGGAAGTGCAAGACAGCTGGGTCCCTTGATGGCTCTGTCCACTGGCTTGAGGTCACGGCTCTCCCGTTGTCCCACCACGCCTCTTGCTGAGCACAGGGTGTCAGATACAAGCTCCAGTGAGCTGTTGATTTAAATTAGGCCCTACACCCAATTTACCTTTCCTCATCCAGTTTAATTTTCTTTATCCACACTTGGCATACCTAAAATGGCCAGGTTCATTGATTTGTTTGCTCATCTATTGCTAGAACTTTCTGCAACCACACACACACACAAATATAAAATCCATGGATGCAGAGACCCCAATTATTTGCTCATCATCATGTAGAGTGATGCCTGCAATCTAGGAGGCATGCATTGGAATATTTGCTTTGCCACTGACCATGTTTAACAGACTGTGCATGCCTACAATGCATTTACCTAAACAAATATATGACATAAGACTGATAAATGAATCGGATGTTTATGGAGACACCACTGATTCACAAAGTAGGGAAAATGGTATTTGATCCTCCGGCTTTCCATTTGAACCATTCTCATATTGTAGCTACATTTATTAATAAGTACTTTCATCTAGGTTGCAGTAGTGTCCCTGAATTAAATTGCATTGCAAGATCAACTTCTTAAAAATGGTGCAGAGCACTCATTAAAATTAAGACTTCCTAGTACTAGGGTGTTCTTTGAACCCCCACCATTGATGTCAACCCAAGATGGCTTCATTACACGGAGATCTGAGCATGCAAAGAGCGAAACTCACGATTTTACTTCTTGGATGTGCAGTTATTGGGGCCATACCTTAACGAAAGCCGCTCGAGCAATGTCTTTTGTGGTGAAAATTAATTACTGGCTGTTTTATAAAAATGTACGTTTTATCTACCATGTTGTCTAATCTCTTTCCAGGGCTACCATTCTCTGGGTGCTGGAAGTTGAACAACCCTGGTGTGATAGCCTGCTTTATGCAGAGTGGTAGGTCAGCCTGTCCAATCTCACACACAATGGAGAGCAACAGCGTGGAGGTGGTTCAATAACTAATTTAACCTCACACCTAATTCTTTTAATGATGTATCAATCACGGCCCCTTAAAATGCCCGTGTCAAAGGAAAACACACGGCTTTGCCTTGGATTTAATTAATTTACACAGCATTCATTCTACCTTGATGAATACCCATATAGGTGGATTGAATACTTATAAATATACATAAATGCCAGGTTAATTTTCCCTATCAGAGACAGAGCAAGCCAAATGAATCAAAGAAAAAGATCCACCCATTAAAATAGGTGATGTTCTCTTCCTATTATGGGGTGGGGATTGGAAAGGATGGGAGACAAAGAAAGGTAAGGAAAATATGAGTCTGTGTTCCTCAGAAGTTACATTCGTACTTGGAAAAAGAAGGGGATTCCTACTTAGGTCTGCTTGGTTTTGAATGGATTCCCTTTTCTGGCCATTATGCCACCTTCCAGAGCTGGCTAATGGAAACTAAATTCCCAAGGGGTATTTAGGGACTAAATTCCCAAAGGGTAGGCTGGTAGAAAGAGCTGGGTTCTGGCCCCAGGTGTGGTGGTGGAGTGGTTCTGGTCAAGAATCCAAACTTGAGGGTCCTAGAGCTTTGTCCTATTTGTTTAGATCTTTGGCCTCCTCCCCCTGCCCTATTGAATGGAAGTGTATTTGACATGTAAATGTAAATGTAAGGTAGTTAATCTGACGCATTCATAGCCTGCAGTACGATGGCCTTTGTAGCAATGATTAGCACCTCGTTCACTTTACCTAGCAGTGACATCTTTGATCAGAATGGTCCCACAGGTTAAAATTCACTCTCATTCACCAGATGATCTCCAACGGGCTCTTGTTTTCTGGGAGTTAGGCCATAGTTCTCCATATGCAACCGACACCATTAAGATGGGCTGCTTCGGTTTTTCACTTGCTAAAGACAAACATTGTTAAAATGATGTCAAGGACCCCACGGGAGAGACGTAAGAGTGGGTAAACCTCAGTGTGATTGAACGAAAGATGTCGGTTCAAGGCAGTATAAACAGGTCAAGACTCGGGGATTTTTAAAACCAACGTGACCTCTGTTGGACGAACAACGTGGTATTTGGAGCTTTGAAACCAGGAGAAGCTCAGAGCACATGCATGTATTCGTGTTTAATTTATATCAGTGCATCTTTTAAGATGAAGGAAGGGGGCAAAAGGGAAGGATTCAGCTTAATGTTCCGGACTGAACGTGATTTCCCACGGGGGGGGGGGGGCGGGCTGAGAAGGGGAATCAAATACCTTATTTCCATCAAAGTGAAGCACATGGTGGGTGTGGGAAGGACTGCACGGTGGACAAGGAGTTTGGGCAAATCTATACTCATCGTCTAGGTTCTCCTTAAGGAGATATTTAGGCAAAGGTGACCCAAACTCTGAAGGTGTGGATCAATTTGGTCTTCAGTAGTTTACTACCTTTTTCCTCTCACGAATCCATCTTCAGTTTTTTATCTCTCCAATGGTTAGAACTACTAAAATCAGTAAAATTTCTCCAATAGTTAAAATTAGCAAAATTTCTGCAATTAAATATTTTCTCCAAATAGTTAAACTTATTCTTGTATTATTGGAGAAATTATTCTGGGGAGCGACATTTGCAGCCAGATTTCAACCTTGAAAATAGTATTTGGGAGCAAGCAACAGTCTTGAGAGGCTTTGTTAAAAGAAAGGATTTACACAGTGACTTTAGTCGTTGACCCATTCCGAGCATCTCTATGAAAATATTGAGAGTGTTGAAAATGTGTTTCCTCCGTGTTCTATCGGGCCTGTTTTTCTCCCTGAACACCACCCCCCCCCGATGATCTCTTTATTTTGCCCACTTGGCAGCACGAGTAGGCTTGGTTTTGATGAGAGGTTCACGGTGCACTGGCTTTTCCCAGAACCAAGTTTTGAGCAGCACATCCCAGTGTTGCTTAAGCTCAAGAAACATCTCTCCCGTCACATCTTTGAAACGAGTTTTCCTTCTGTTCTGCTCTCCAGGAACACCAACGGTGTAAACATTTATCCTCGCTCTCTCGTTGCTATCATTTTTCTCATTCTAAACATGTTTACGCCTTTTTTTTTTTTTTTTGCTTTATTTTGAGCGATTTCCCTGAACCTATCCCCTGTGTTGCTGGCAATATTTTACTCTTTTTAAGGCTATTTTATGGCACTCCAAATGGCTTTTTCAACCTTTTAAATTCTTATTTTTATCTTTCATTTCTTTCCACTAGCTTTTCCAACTTAATTTACATATTTCTCTGTTGTTTTGTAATATCTTGAGACATTTTACTTCTTTTAACTCCTTTTGAGAAATCATGTATTAAAAGTTATTTGTAGCCTGTGAAGAATTAGCTGAGATTGCTGTTTCCTTTGTGAAATGTGTCATATTTTCTTTTTGCTGATGTTTCTCATTCCTCCTCACCTGCTTTCCTTGCAAATAAGGCAACAATATTCTCTTGGCTCTTTTCTGATTTTTGCTTATCTCAGAATAGACCATTGGCAATGGGCAATGACTGAAACGCAGGGGATCTCTCTGTAGCTTTGATTCACTTAGTTACTTTAAAGTCTGTCTTGGGCGGGGGTGAGCAGGTAGGTAGCTCAGTTGGTTGAGCTTCTGACTCTTGATTTCGGCTCACATCATGACTCAGGGTTGGGACATCAAGCCCCACATCCATGCTGAGTGTGGAGCCTGCCTAGAATTCTCTCTCCCTCCCCCCTCCCTGTTCACAGGGGCTCACTTGCTCTCTCTCTTTTTCAAAAATAAATAAGAAAACAAACAAACTCCATCTTGTCCAATCAGTTACGCTTTGCTCTGGAGAACAGGTTGCTTCTCAGATTTAAGAGTTCAGGGGCTTAGTAGAGATTCTAGCAAAACCCCTTATCCCATAGTTTCCCCATGCCTGTGGTCAGAATCTTGATAGGACTGCATCCTTAATGTTGTTGAACTTGCTTTATCTCAGGCAGCTTCACAGAGTCAGGAATCCAAGTCACAGGAAAAACAACGTGAGGGGACTGCTTCCACAAAACTTCAAATGCTTTTGGTGGAGCGACATTTGCAGCCAGATTTCAACCTTGAAAATAGTATTTGGGAGCAAGCAACAGAGTCTTGAGAGGCTTTGTTAAAAGAAAGGATTTATACAGGCCCGTTTGCATTTCTTTGTAATTATGGAGATGCCTTTTCAGATCTGACACTGTTTATTGTGATGGAGGACAGGGCTGTCAGTGACTCCCTGACCCTGGGCAGACTTCAGGTATTAGGAAAGCAGCGCACTTAGTCGCGGGGAGTGGTCGTCATTTCTTGCTCTCACTGAACATGACATTTCCTTCCGCTGACTCTTTAAGGGATTGAAATAAAAAAATGTCTTGATCAGATTTAACAGGAACACTGGATATTTACTTAAATTATGCACCTCTGAAGACATTCTGTGAAGCCCTGACTTTTTGCCTCTGGGGATCATTTTTTAAGCGATTCAAATATTTATACTAGAAATATTCACAACTGCTGAACCCAAGGCGTGGTTGTCCCTTGTAGGTATCGATGAAATAAAAGAGCCTGGCCACACTACCTTCTCAGGGCTTACAATGTTCATTTGAATGGCATCTCCTCCACAAATTCCAGTATCCCTTGTTTCCAGCAGAATTAGCTTTATAAGCTCATTTGCCATTCTGGGCACAGACATCTCTTTCTTCATTTGAAACAGAATTGATTCCTCCTTGAAGTTAAATAAGCAAATCTGTATTTGAGGAATGCCAGCTACATTCAATGTCCTCATCTCTCCTTTGGTCCAATTCAGACTCATTTCAAAGTAACTGTCCTTTCTCATTTTACATCTGATGTATATGATTTCCAAATCATTTCCTTACATAGTTTATTTTGTTGAATGGAGTTCATTTATATTGCTCACATGTTTTTCATGAATATTTAGAATGTATGTTAGCATTAAGCATCCTTGGCATGTAGCACGGAGCTCAAAGGGCATCAGATATTCAATAAATGGGGCTGGACATTATATAGTTTGAGGGGCGGGGTCTTGATGTCCAATTTGGAAGAAGGAGAGAGTCACCTTCCAGACCAAGTTTTTCTATTTAAGATCCTAACGACTGACACTATTAGTCTAGAATAAAGTAATTAAGATTGATTTGAATTACCTACCAGTCATGTAAGCACCAATGATTTTTGTTGGAAAATTAGGCAATTAAGGTGACTATTAATCATTATGAAAATATAAATGCATATTTCCAAGAAGAGTTCTAAATATTTCATCCTTGTGCCTAATTATTTAAACTGGAATCTTGTCTACTCATAAATGATGCTTAAATAATGCAGAAATAAACACACTGCATTGTTTAGAAAACTGAATAAATGTTGAGTTTGAGGTTTTAAAAAGAAAGAAAATATTCAAACTAAGGAAAATGACTAGCTTTTCTCTCAATTCCTCAGGCAGATCTAAAAATACTAAGAAAATGAAATAGCATGTTATTATTAGGGCTGAGTTGAGTCTCACATAGATTCAGGGAGAAAAAAAAAACAGTACAATTTAAAAACTACCACATCTCCATTATTTGGAATTTATCCTAAAGAAATGATGATACTTACAGAAAGATGTAATAAGGATGTTCACTACAATCTTATTGATAGTAGCAAAAAAAAAAAAAAATCAAAAGAAGTGCAAATGCTCAACAAAATTAAGTTAGTGGAATACGTTTCATGATACTATTCAGCCATTAAAATTCAGATTAAAGTATATACCACATTTGAAATTTTTGAAAGAATAGCCTTTTTAAAGCAGAATGCACAATTATGTATAGAGTACGATCCTAGATTCGTAAACATTTCATAAAATGTGTATATCACATACTATATGTAAAATGTGCATTATATCAAATAACTTAAACATCTGCCAAAAAATGGACATTGTTCATCCTTGGGAAGCAGGGATATCAGAGTCTAAATTTATCCTTTTGACTTTTCTACATTTTTCAAAAAATTTTTTGCAGTAAAACTATTACTTTTTAAACATGGAAAGCAAGAATGATCTATATTAGAAAGCATACACAGTACCCTTTGGTCAAGTCTAAAAGGGCAGACGTCAAGCACTGTTGACCAGGTCTGACCTTGCATGGCAGGTCAGCACGTCCACTGGACATAGATCCCACCTTACATATCTTTTTAGGGGAGATAGACCCGAAAGGACAAAAGAAAAAGATGGACAACAGAGTATTAGAGTATGTTAGGAAGAAAAAAAAAAATCTTAGGGACAAATCAAAATAGAGACCAGAAAATGGGTATGACATGTTTGGTGTGGGGGTGGGGTATGTGAGGACGGAGAACCTTGGAAGTTTCACCAAAAATGTGACTTTAGAAGAAGGATCCAAAATAAAATTGCAAATGACAGAAGAGAGGAAGAGCACACTAAAAGATAGGAGTCATCTAGTGACCAAGAAACATATGGCGGCCAGGAAGGATGGGAAGCCTTCTGCCATTTTGAGCAGACGAGTAAGATTATCTGAAGTACATCTTCCTGGGATCACTCTTAACGTCTTGCAGTGACTCCGTAATGCTTCAGGATAAAGTTTACACTTAAAAAAATGATTCATTTATTTTGGAGAGAGAGAAAGAGAATGCAGGCGGAGGCAAAGACGGAGTGAATCTCAAGCAGACTCCACAACAACGTGGGGCTCAATCTCATGAGCCATGAGATCATGACGGGAGCCACCGAAGTCTCCCAAAATTCATACTTCCCATTGTGCACACCTGCCGCACATACCCTTCCCAGAGGCCCAATATTCAATATACGCTCTAGGCTTTTCCAAATTATTCCCATTCCCTGCAATCTACCATGGTGTGTTTAAGGCACGGCTGCAGTGTTGCTGCACTCTAGGTCGTGTCCTAACTGGGTTCTATTTTGGCGTGTTCTTGTCTGCCGCTGGCCCCAAAGACTGAGCACCCCAAGGGGAAGAAGTCTTCTCATGGTCACCAATGAATTAGAGGGAAGAAGATATGGAGAGGAATGCCCCAAACCACTATGAAAATGGCAAACAGAGTGCCCAATGGGAAACAGGGGAAGTCATGAGAAAAAGAAACCAAAAAAAAAAAAAAAAGGCAGAGATTATAGAGTGAAGACCTTCCTTCATACCCCACAAGCAGAACAGATGTTTCTTTCTCCCCCATGTTATTCTGTCCTCATACTATCCCACATCTGTCTGGCCCAAATTGCCCAGATCCTTAGGCTTAGAGATGGAATATTTGGTGGCAAACAGGACTGTGTAAAAACCTATGACTACCGGGTTTGTCAGAGAAGTTTGCACAGGGTCAATTCTGCAGGACATTGAGGGGCTTTTGATTTTTTTAAGATATATGTTCTCTCAACTGGAGAGTCATCGCTATTGTCCCTTTTACTTGGACTGTTTCATGCCTCGTCCTTGGAGAGCAACCTTATCTCAGGAGAGAGCTAGCAAGCTGAGGATGTAGCCCAGAGGACAGAAAGATGGCCCGATTTCCTTGGTCAAGGCTCTTAAATGGGGGAGTTGTCTTCTGTGTAGGTCAGTTTGGCTTAGGAGAAGTGGAGGCTGCCATTTGGCCCACAGGAGGAGCAAGGATAGTACACTGGGCTGGGGGTCTCTCTTACAGAGCAGCATTTTTAACACGACAGTTGAGGGTATTGAAGAATCAGAAAACGTAACATAAAGGAATATCAGGCATGCTCCCCATGCAATCCTTCTGCATAGACTTCAATGCATGGATCACGGGGGCCAGCTGACCCGTCAATGAAGGGATGCTCCAACAAGAAGATGGGGTATTCTGGAAGGGTCTCAGTGAACAGATGGATTTGTCCCCCATTAAGAAAACACTGCACAACACAGCTGAATTAAAAGTAGTAAGTTATTTTTAAGGTGTTCATAATTAATAGTATTTCAGTTGTTTAAGATACCATTTCATGGGGAACGCAGGGGAGTTTATATTTGTTTCCATACCCCTAGGTTCTCATGAACTAAGTTTGCTGCAGACCCAAAGGATGTTTAGGACTTTTTAGAGGTCTGTAGGAAAATAAAAAGGGGACTGCAAGGGGGAGCTTACACTAGTTATTACTGTTGATAAGTTATTTGTACCAGAGATGCCCAAGACATAATTCATCGTGCTTTCAATGGTTTCATTTTACTTACAAGTAGATGCAGGTTAAAAAAAAAAAAAATCAGGGGATCCCTGGGTGGCTCAGTGGTTTAGTGCCTGCCTTCGGCCCAGGGTGTGATCCTGGAGACCCGGGATCGAGTCCCACATTGGGCTCCCTGCATGGAGCCTGCTTCTCCCTCTGCCTGTGTCTCTGCCTCTCTCTGTCTCTCATGAGTAAATAAATGAAATCTTTAAAAAAATCAATTCTGAATTTAAAGAAATTCACTCTGTGAGGTTATAATCCATAATGTATACAAGATTTCACTGGCATCCATAAAAAGTAAAAGTATTTTAGAACACATTAAAAAAAAAAAACCACCAGGTATTGAAAATGAAAAGAAAGTTGAGGTTTGCTCAGTGGTCTCAAAGTATTTCATTTAATCAAATGTTTAATACGGGTAAGCTCTCCGATTCTCTCATCCCACAATGCCGCTCATTTTGCTGGTTCTGGATGCCACTATTAATCAGTTCTGGAACTCAGCATGTGAGCTTAGGGAAATAATTTCCCCATTTCTATTTTCTCCTAATGCAGTAGAAATTTATAAATTCAATTTCCAAAAGTTCTTCGGAATGATTTCTAGTGAAGTAGACTGTGTAGATGTATGGAAAGTAGTACGAATGTATTTGCCAGGGCAAGATCACTCTAAATAAGCACTCACATTTTTCCTATTGTTTACAATTCTCAAAACCATTTCACATATATTATCTCATTATGAGATTCATTCAATCCACTGAGAAAATTAACTGGAAATACAGTTATTTGTATGATTTGAACAACTCTTATTTCTGTTCATTCCTCCGTATCAGTAAACACAAAAGGGTAGAAATAGAAGAATTGACGAATATTTTTCAATCTCTACCGTTTACCAAAAAAAAAAATAAAATAAAATGATTTTAAGACTGATTCTTGATAACCCTGTCTTTCAAAGGAAAATTTTCGTATTATATTTTACTTTTGGCTTTCAAGATATACATAAAATGTATCTCTCTATATACCATACCCCAGATACAGATACATATATAGAGATATATAATTATGTATAAATTATATATATTATAAATATATTATGTATTATGCATGCTATATATGTCATACGGAGCATATATAACATACATAGCACATATTATATATACATACGTAATATACAGCATACATTATATAATATATAGCATACATAACATATATAGCACAGCATATATTATATGATATATGGTATATAGCATACACTATATATTATTATATATATTAAATATTTTATATTATGTATAAATATATTATTATATATTCTAATTTCATTTTAAAATACCGGGCAAAATATTTGAAGCAAATCTGAACAATAAAAGGGAGGGACTTAACTGTGATGGTGCATGTTATTGGAGAAAAATTAGAAAAATTCTGAATAACTAATTTTCAAAATATATTCAGCCATTATTCTAAGCACTACAGATAAGAACTGTAAACATTATTGAGGGCTCTGTTCTTTTCAAGCCATTCAAGAATATGTTTGATTATATCTGACGTCAGATATAGTATTCTCTTCCACAGATTGTCATAATTAACCGTTATCTGCCCTAGGAAAGTGCATTCGTGCTGCTATTCTGGTACTGTAGATTTCATCAGAATTCAGTACTTCCTCCTTTGTGCTATTTTTCTTTGGGTTAAATTCCTAAAATTATGTTTCCGCAGTCACTGAACACATTTTAGAAGCATTTCATATTTCCAAATAGCCTACCAGCAAAGTTATACAAAAAAACATTATACAAGTTTATTCAAAGTGTCCCAGAGTACTCTTTGATGGATGTCCTTGTTCACGTTTTCTGTTATTATTATAGTCATCAATATCATAGAAATATTTATGAAGAGTTTAAACATAAGCATTTTTGTTTTAGTGACTTTAAACTTTTTTCATGTTTATGAGCTCTGAAAGCTTTTGCCAAAAATAAATAAATAAATAAATAAATAAATAAATAAATAAAAGCTTTTGCATCATTTTATTTTACTAATATTTTTCCTAACAATTTTAACAGCTCATTATGGGATACCTTATATGTCGATACGTGTCAAAACTACTTTCTACATGTTTTTCATGTGCCTTTTTTATTATAACAAAACATCATTTGTAAAGTAAAACCTAAAAGTATTTTTATCATTTAAAAATATTTTTGAGCTCCATCTATGGGAAAGAGACAATAATGCTGAGGGTATTAATGATGAGTAAAATATACCTGGTCTCTCCTGGGGGCCTTAATATATTGGAGGAAAGAAAGGTTTTAATTCAAAAGACCAAACAGGTAAATATGCAGTTGTCAATTTTGGCTAGTGTTTTGAAAGGATATTTGAGGTTATCTGTCAAGTGTTTCCCAGGGCAATCTGATCTATGAAGTAGATATAGGTAGGCAAAAAATGATGTTCAAGCTACTATGTGAACGATGATTTGTGTCCATCAGTGGGAAGAAGCAGAGGTGGGTAATAGAAGTGGATGAGTCCAGGCAGCACCAATAGGTGCCTTCCTTTTGCATTTCTATGTTTATTTTCTTGTTGTTTCTTAAAAGGTTTTATTTTTAAGTAATCTCTACCCCCAACATGGGGCTTGAACACACAATGAGATCAAGAGTCACATGCTCCACTGACTGAGCCACCTGGGGTGCCCCTCCTGACTTCTATATTTAGAGTTAAGCTTACAAAGTCTTTCTACAATCCAAAGTTCTCTCAATATTTGTATTTTACATAACGTGCTTTTTTTTCCCCTTTTAAATGATGTGTTTCATCAATCCACAATGTATTTGATGGTGTATTTATTTGGTATGAGGTTGGGAGCTAGTTGTCCAGGAGCCATTTGTGGTGATGTTGATATTTTCCCAACACATGTTTAACTTGCCCTGTAGATATTAAAAGACCATGCAATAATACCTTTTGATAAATATTTAGATCTCAAGTGCCCTTAAATAATTTCAATGAAACTAGAATTGACGTATAAACAAATGTCTGACATTTTGATAGTAACAATGCAGAGGTATAGGGGCACCTGGCTGGCTCAGTTGGAGGAGCATGCGAATCTTGATCTCAGTGTTGTGAGTTTGAGGCCCAGGTTGGTAGAGATGACTTAAATAAATAGGTAAATAAGCAAACTAACTGTAAAAAAAGAAAAAAAAAAAAGAAAGGATAGCTTAGCATGCTATCTAGACTTTAATAGAGTATTCATGGGTATTCATGTTAAACATCGATTAGAATTGAAATAAAAAAATCTGTATGGTTACACTCTTTCTAGAATCTTTTGGAAGGATACGGCTCCTACTAAAGTGACCTGTAATTAGAAGTCCCTTTTGACAGGGCTGCACCTTTATCTACCTTTCTCATTCCCACAGAATAGCTAACAGCATTCCGTTTTGAACAATAACCATTAATGTATCCATCTGGAAAAGCAAACACCTCACTTTTATCAACAGTGCACAAGAAGCATGAACCTGAAAGATTATAAAATTTGCTGTCTTAAAACAAACCACCTCTGTTCAACAGCGGTCACCATTAAGCGAGTGAAAGGAAAAGCCATGTGTGGGAGGAGATATTTGCAACATGCA
The DNA here is from genome assembly GCF_053574225.1 of Canis aureus. NCBI lineage: Eukaryota > Metazoa > Chordata > Mammalia > Carnivora > Canidae > Canis > Canis aureus. The sequence goes on along the minus strand of NC_135649.1, from coordinate 120,594,192 downwards.
CACAAAAGGTTTTTAGAGCAGAAAATATAATGGAGTGTTTCAAATCCTTCAGAAAAAAAAAATATATATATACAAAGACAGACAACCACCTAAAACTACAAGCAAGGGACTTTAATAGGCACTTTGGAAAAGAATTTCTAAATGGTTAGGGAACATGACAAGTTATCCAAAGATACTAGCAACCAAGTAACGGCAAGTGAAGACCAGGAAGTGGTACCGCTCACACTCACCTGGATTTCTAAATTTAGAGAGACTCACAATACAGTTAGAAGGATGTGCAATGCTGCTATGCAATGGAACTTTGTGTGCTCACGAAAGGGTTGTATGCTGTGCTGTCCAATATGGTAGCCACTAGCTGCCATGTGGCCACTGAAATTTGGCCACGAGAATGGAGGGATTAATGTTTGTCTTCATTTCATGGTCCGTAAATTTAAGTGACCACAAGGGACCCGTGGCTACCATATTCAATTAATACCAGCTCTCTGAAAAGTGTACGTCACCGTGTGCTACAGTTATGCCCTAAGATCCATCCATTTTGGTCTTCGACATCTACGCAAAATCGTACTCACCAGCGTCACTTATAATAGCCAAAAATGGGAAACACATCAAAGGCCCAGCAATGTAAGAATCAATCAATAAATGACACAATTGTCATGCATTAGAATACCACATACCCATGAAAATGAACGGACCACCACTACGCATGACGACACGATTGAATCTCACCAACGTAAAGTTAAGCAGAAGACGCCAGATGCAAAAGAATACGCGTTCTGGGATGCTCTTTTTATACAGCTTAAAAGGGATCTGAAGTGATCTGTGAGGTAGAAAGTCACCGTTGGGAGAACCTGCTTGCAATGGTGAACGTTTTGCTCAAGGAGATGTATACGCAAGCTTGCCCACTTGTGGCACCCGAAGCTGCAGCTCTCGGGTCCGTGCACATTTCAGGATGTATATTCTCATATAAATAGTGAGCAGAAAGCAAAGGATGGGACGTGAGCCATCGTGCCGAGACATGGACGGTTCCATCAGTGTCAGAGGGTGTGAACGCCAACATGTAAAGGTTGTAAAAAGTTTAGGTCGTAAAAAGTTCTTTTGCTTCGTATCTATCTCCGGTTGTATGTGTGTATAAGGGTTGTAGCGTGCGCTTTTTATAGAGCTGTTGGAACGAGTATAAAAATTATAAGTGATCGGAAAACAAATGAGTGGCTTAATTGGCAAGATTTTCCCTCAGAGAGCCACGCCCTAGTGGTGTGTCACACAATCAAACCGCCCTTAGATTCAAGGAAATGTAAGATGTAGTTTAGGATGGAGGCTTCCGAAAGCAGCACGAGACAGCTCCGCAGAGGGGGCGCCGTCATTACAGGATGGGTCAGAAATCCATTGGAAATCAGAGGCTGTATCTGCGGCGGGCAGACGGGATTTGAAGAAACTGGAAGAAAAACTGACTTGAGGAGGTATTGTGCGAGCAAGGCTTTCTGGAGAGAATCTGACATATACCTGAAATAGGAATCAAAATCAAGCTCTGGCTCATTCCATCCAGACTTGCAGGGCAGCGTGTCTTCCGAGTTCTGTCCCTCCTAATAAATCGCGGTAACGTAATTCACTAATTTGCCAGAAGGAGGGTCTTTTGTCTGTGGGTGGGTAAAGCCAAAGAGATTTTACTGGTGAAAAGAAAAAAAGTTCTTGAAAACCAAAAGTACATACAGGCGTCTCGGTGCTCAGTTCAGAATCGCCCTGTAATTGCGTTAGGGAAGGTGGACAACCGTCACGGAGATCGTGGGAAGAGCTCACCCCTACGGTATTTTGTCTGGTTGCAGGGAAAGGCCAGCTTGCTGTTCTCCACAGCCCTACAAAGCTGGTGGAGCTCAGGCTCCCAAGTTTATATGACAAATGCCGGTAGGTTTGGATGGGGGAAGCCACGCGAATGCCCTGAGACTCTTTCTGCTTGAAATCGTGATGCTTTCTTCTACTTATCCTCAAACCAAATGGACCGTCGTTGACAAGTTGTGCATCACGGAGGGTTCTGTGTGAACACTTCTCAACTCTGGAGTCTGTGTCTTTTTAGGAGATAATTATAAGGCACCCGGTGCAATTTCGGGATGGGAAGTCACCGGGTACTACCTCTGCTTGGGTATTTCCCTTCTTCCTTTGAGGAGGGCTTTGCCTATGAAAAGCGGCTTCGTTTTTGAGTTGCAACACATTGGGCAACGACAACAAAATTCAAAGAACGAACGCGGAGGATTTGTCTGCACTTTTTCCTTCCTGACCCCTTCTAACTTTGGCTCAAGTTTGATGTACACAAAGGCATTCATCATCTTTTACCATCAGAAATTTCATTCTATCAACAATAAAAGCAAAAGCAAAAGCAAATAAACCCTTGCAGACGTTTGCCTCAGAACACCGGCAGTGATTTGCCCCTCAAGGTGAATTTCCCCCTCGTGTATACTTCCAAGTAGGTGTATTTGATGGGGTGAGCACTGGGTGTTGTACTATATGTTGGCAGATGGAATTTTTTAAAAAATATTAAAAAAAAAGCAACCCCCCAAAACCATTAGGTATGTGGTTTTGTCCCTGGTTTAATACCTGCCACTCCCACCCGTTGCACCCACCGCATCACTGTGGAACCCAATGGTCATGGGAAAGCTCATGCCATCCTCAGCAGCTTGGAGCGTGTGATGGAGCTAGAGACAATGTGTGTGATCGCTCTGGTGTGCAGCTCAGGAATTAGGCCGCTACTGCGGTCCTTGCTACTAGGATGGGGGATGTCTTCTGCGAGGCCCTTGGGAGAAGAGCCTTCCTATCCGGTAGGGATGCATGAGAAAAGATGGGCTCTCAGCATCCCCATCACCCCTCTCCAGCCTCAGGGCACAGTTGGAACCACACGGAAATCTTGCTACCAAGCCAAAGACAACTAATTGCCATGAGTGCATCAGAGGAAGACGGAGAACACATAGGTTCTCAGCGGCCTCACAGACTCACCCGATTTCTGCCGCTGAAGCCCACCATACCCCTGGGCTTCCTGCAAACTAACACCTGGAGCTGGTTGGCAAGCTGGTCAGCGCTAGGCATTAGCAGACCACCAATGGGGACTAAAGTAGATCGTGTCACAGCCGAGCAAACACCTCTCCCTCCCCATGCTGAAGCTGGTTTGCAGGAAATTTAAATAACTAACAGCAGAATACTGTATGGCACGTGCGTAGATGCCCACAAGAGCCACCCGTGCCCTTCGATGAGAATCCGGCTTTGAGGACATGCTAGGAGACCTCCCACCGTCCCGATGGAAGCCAACCCCAGACTGGCCACAACGGAAGATCTGGACACTTGGAAAACAGTGCAGAAGTATGTTTAAAGGGGCAAATGTTTCTCTAAGATGTACCTGGATCTCGGGCAAACCCTTTAAACAAAGCAGTTTGACCAGGGAAAGACCCCTTCCCCCCCGCCCCGCCTCGTACATGGAAGTCAAGGAAATGAAGAGTTGTGATGGTTTCTAGAGGAGGATGCATTCGATTCATGTCACATAATTAGGGGACAGTTGTCCCGGAACAGGTACTGTATGAGGCCCTAGGACGCCACAGAGGACTTAGGTCATAGGCTCCGTGCAAACCCCGGGGTTGCCATGCAGTGAGAAGAGCTCATGCAAAGGTCGAAATCTGTTTGGGCACGAGGACTTCGACCACAGGAGAGCAGCAAGCTAGTCGTTCCCTGCGAAAACCCGAGGAGAGGCGAGAGGCGATGGGCGGTGGGCTGAGGCCAGAGCTGCCCCGCCTTGCCTCCATGGGCGAAGCCCTGTATTCACACCCTAGGGGGCGGCTAGGGACCGCACACCTGTGCCCCCCGACACATGGCACGGTGAAGCGCTCACGCCCTCTCGGTGAAGGGGGTTCAAACCAAGGGCGACTAATGGGGATCAATGGGGACACTGATGTGATGCTGTGCCACCCGGACTTCAGTTCAAAAGATAAATCAGACACAGTCACCAATTCACCAAGTGGGCAAACATCTGCTCCAGGCTTTCAGAAGATGGAGAGATCACTTCCAGTTGGGGACATCGGGGCGTGTAATGGGAGACAACCGTGAGCTGGGATTCTTACCCATAGGGGGAAGGAAAAGCAAAGGGGGGCCTGGTCCTTCCAGAAGTACTTTGGCCTCATGTAGACCTTCCACGTTCAACATAAGCTGGCAGGCCGCTCAATACGACATACCAGTCTTTGAATAGCCCAAGGAACACCTGTTCACTCAAAGTTCTGAGAAGGCCTGCAGATAGGATTGCAGGTTTTTCCAATCACGTAAGGAGTCACAAAGAACGGTCTTGGAAAAGATCTTGCAACTATGACGAATGTTTTGGGGCAGGAAAGGGGTATCCCGGGAGAGCGGACATCGTGAGAACCTGGAGTCACGAAATGAGGAGCAAAGGGGTTCTCTGGTTTTCTTATTCCAACTCGGTGACAATTCAAAAGTCTTTGCACAGGTAGACGTGAGCAAAGTAGAAATAAGGTAAAAAACCAAAATTAAAATAGTTCCTAGCCTCCTTAGATGTAGCTGGTCTAATGATATTGCTCGCACTCCCCCGTTAAAGTGAGAGTTTGTGCAATTGTATTTGAAGGCAGGGATGCGTCTCAGCAGGTAACCAGCAAAGCAGGACCACAAATGTCCACGTCCCACTTGGTTGCCACCCACACCTTAAATTCTATCAAGATGGTGTTTTCTGCAGAGCATGAGCTCCGTTTGGTCTTGCGCAGTCTTTGAGGTGGTGCGGATTACTGATCTCTCCCTCCGGGCCCATAAAGAATGAGCCAACGGGGAGTAGGCTTATTAGGCCAGGAACAAAACGAGCACGCCTGTAATGGATAGGATTATCGGAAATTCTGCAGAAGACATGAAAACCGGGAGCAGGCGTCGAGGGGTACGAGTATGGGGAAGAGGAACGCAAGGCTGAGTTTGGTTCAGGAGGTGGGGACGGTGTCCCCTGTGGGAACGAAAGGAGCCCGCCCACCGGCGGAGCACATGCGTGAGTCACAGGCTATGCTGGGCCCTTCCTTGGGGGTCGGCTCCAAGCGAGGACAAGTGGTTTCAGAGCTACCGAAGCACCAGCACCAGAGCACCCAGTCCGTCCTCCTCTTTGCAGTCAGCGAGCATGCTCTAAAACACCAATCAGGTCACGCCCGGGGCCTGCTTGTGGCCCTCGACAGTTTCTGAGGCCACTAGGCGAGAGTGCAGGTGTCTCCACCTGTCCACGTAAGCAGGCCACGGGCGTGACTTGATTGGTGTTTTAGAGCATCCTCGGTGACTGCAAAGAGGAGTACGGTGGACGGGGGAAGAGACCCAGAGCCACACAGGTCAGCCAGGAGGTGCGGGCTCTGAAGGAGAAAAACAAAAAAAGTTGGATTGTTGAAGGGAAAGCCGTCTTGGTCCTCAACACCTCTGACACCAAATGTGCGCGTCCCCCACGTCAAGCAATTCTGCAATTCCCTGCCGACCCCAGTGGGGCATCCTTCCATATAATCCCATTCTCGCAGGACTCGGGGTGAGTGCTGACCCCACAGCGTAAGGGCTCAGACGCACAAGGAGGCCCCCAGTTGACAAGTCGCGGGTCCCCAGAGTTCTGTCCGACGTGGCCAGACATTGGGGTTCCCGAAACCAGCTCCTCATGGATCATAAATCATCATCACGGTCGATGATTCACCATGAGGACTCAGGAAGGTCAAGGGAACTCTACTTACTATTATCAATCTGTCATGAAGAGTAAGGCCAGAGGAGGATGTAACACAGCCCGACACCCGAGACAGAGGGTCCGGAGCATAAGTGTCTGTCCCCAGGGAGTCTGGGGTGCAGCCGCCTCCAGGGGCATGCGCACCGGCAACAACCAGGATGCTGTCTCCGTCCCTTCCTTTGTGGATTTTTAGGGAGGTTTTAGTGGGCAGAATTGATCAAATCCTGGGGCGCCGGTGACGGACTCAATTTCCAACCACTCTCCTCTCCTTGGAGGTATGCAGTGGGGCCCCAGGCCCAACCCCCTAATCCTGTGGTTGGTGACCTTGGCAACCACCACCCCCTCCAAGAATCACCTCATTAGCATAAACTCGGGTGTGATCCACGGGGAGGGGGTTGGCTTTCTCCTGAATAACAAAAGATGTTCTCACTCCTACCCAGAAATTCCAAAGGTTTTGGGAGCCCACTGCCAGGAACCAGGGAGATCATTCTGGATTGGGATGGGCCCTACATCCAGTAAATGTCCTTACAAAAGACAGAAGAAGAGCAACACAGACACAGGAGAAGCGCTGTGAAGACGGAGGCAGAGTCGGGAGGGACACAGCCTCGGGCCAAGGGATGCCCGGAGCCCCCAGGAGGGCAATTAATGCCCTCCTCTAGTAGACCCAATGTCTTTCACTCAACACCTCACCTGTCTCAGGGGTACTTCTATTTTACCTTTTCATCCCAATCATTTAGTAAAAGACCCCGCAATCAAACGGGGGATGCAAGTCAAGACGCCGCCACGTGTGTGGGGGAGATTTTGTTTGGAAGTGTGAGCCCACCTGGAATGCCACCACTGAAGAGCGGTGGGGAGCCCTCCTGGCTCGTCCGCCCAACTGCTCGGTCAAGAAGCACAGGTTAAAGGTGAGCTACAGGTAAGCGTTAGCTAAGAAGAGCCTCCCGAGAGTCACGAAACCTCACAGGTGCCTCTGCGACGGATGTGTTGATCGAAATTACGAGTTCATTTTCAAACAAGGTGAGAGGGATTGTAAAGTTAATTTTAATAAAGGGAGGAATAAGCTGTAATGTTGAATTCTACGAGTAAGTAATGGGTGTGATGGGAACATCAGGAGCCATGCCTACATTGATTTTATTGTCTTCTTAAATTTGCAGTTATCAAAGCCAGAGTTGGAATATCTTAAAATGCCAGGATAGGGATAATTAAGCAGTGAGCTTTTTTTTTTTTTTTTTTTTTTTTAAAGCAGGATGTCTTAATGGAATGATGATGGATCTGGAGCCCAAAATATAGAATTATTCGATTTGCTGAATGTAATTATCTGGCTAAATTTGTGAGGAACTGTGGAAGGATGGTTCTCCTCAGTGCGGTGCCAGGACCTTCAGCATCGGCACCCCCACCTGGGAATTAGTGAGAAATGAAGATTTGAGGGTTCCATCCCAGATCTCCTTAATCCCAGACTTTGGAGAGGGGCATAGCCATGCACGTTTAACAAACCCTCCTGGGGAACGCCCTGCACACCTCTGCTAGGAGGTGCTAAAGTGAAAACGTGGTCCTCTTCCATCTCGGCAAGCGATTCCACAGAAAACGGGACCATGGTACAGAAAGAACAGGATTTTGATCCTTCAAAGAATCAAACACATAACCTTCAAAATGTTTATTCAAGAGCCTGGCAAAAAAAAAAAAAAAAGAAAAAAGAAAAAAGAAAAAAGAAAAAAGAGCCTGGCAATTTGGAAATCTGCATTTTCTGATGAAACATAGAGATGACGGACCAACGTGGAAAGAGGAAAGGCTCGCGGTGCACTTTGGCAGCAGGTAGATTTAATTTGGCCACCACCTCTGCCGATGGCAGTAGCTGCAGGAAGATGTTGTTGATGCTGCCCAGTGGAGACCCTGGAACCAGTTTGGAAGAGTTCCCCATCCAGAAGCAAACAGGAGCAGCCATGCCCCAAATGGATTACTCATCCTCTGCCATCCAGAAAAAGTCATCGCCGTCTCAGACGATGACACCTGGTTGCTTCCAGAGCCCCATCCTGGGAGCCACAGAGCCAAGACTGAACATCTAGACAATATTCTTGGTCCGTGGTGAAGAGTGATACCCGTAGGCTCCATGGCCCCAGGTCACAATCTGACTTAGGTTTCAGAAATGCTTCGCAGACCCAGCTGCGTGTGTTCCATAAAGCCCGTCGGGTTCATCACCGAGGACAGGCGTAGCTGTGGACAAATGCACACACGTGAAATTAGGTTCTCTCTTTGATGAGGACAGGTTGCAATCGGAGGATGAAATCTGTTTCCTCAGACAGTTGAGCCAAAAAGGCTGCATTCGGCTGAGCCGGCGTTCCCTCCTGCTCACGTGGAAATTATACGGAATATTTGCATGGGTGTGTTTAGGGAGGGCTTTGAAGCGGGATGATCGTAGGGCAGCACGCAAGTGGAAGTCAGATGTGCTTTTCGGAGGGCAAGAGGGAGTTAAAGAGGTCGCTGAAATTGCTAGGGCAATGCCAGGTAATTGGAACTCAAAAGTGAATTCTTTTCTTTGACTATATTATGGTATCAGACAAAATGAGGGGAACCTCGGAAAGTTTGAGTATGTCATTTAGTTCGAGAAATAATGACATGATATTTTTCGGCAATCTCTAGATCGCATATAAATGTACAGTTCTCCCTCTCTGTTTGTCTCTCACACACACACATATAGATAACAGCAAGGTATTTATAATGTAATACATGTGATCTTGACCATTCTTGACATTCTTATTCTGAAAGGGGATATAAATTGGAAATAAATTACATTTACGCAACTATATACACTCTTCAAATATGCAATCAAAATGAGAATATTTCCAGTGAGACTAAGTAAAATAAAACTCTGTAACGTGAGAGGTGGAGAAGCATTTTAAACTGTATGTTGAAACACAATAAAAATAAGCACAGATTCTATCCCAGTCACTGCATTCTCCACCCAAGACGTGGTTTCTTTCTTTCTTTTTTTAAGATTATATTTATTTATTTGAGAGAGAGCGTGAACATGAGTTGGGAACAGAAGTGTAGGGAGAAGCAGGCTACTCAGTGAGTAGAGAGTCCGAGGTGGGGCTCAACCTCAGGACCCTGAGATCATGACCTGAGCCTAAGGCAGATGCTTCACCAACTGAGTCACTCAGGTGCCCTAGAATATAATTTCTAGGCAGAGGCACAGAAGATGCGTTGGAGAAAGAGAAGAAGGCACATACAAAGTCAAGCAATCCCCAGGAGGAGTCTTTCAGGGTGAGGAAGTGTAACAGGATCTGCAGCAAACATGAGACGGGGTGTTGTTGGTCTGTGGGGCATCTCTGGGGTGACTAGACCTGTCCCTGGGTCAGAAGAGCTCATCAGTATCAGGCTGTCCTATGTCAACGGGTGGAGGAGTAGCAGAGTGCACCCAACGGGATCTTGGATTTTCTCCATAGATTCGGTGTGGCTGGTTCTACCTGGGGCTCTTTGTACCTCTTGGATGTTTTTTTTAAGCAAAAAGACAATGTTTTATCTACTCCTGGAATCAGTGGCCACAGTAACTGTGATCTGTGAAAAACCCACAGCGAACAGCATCCTCAACAATGAAACACAGAACGCTTTTCCCGGAAGATCCAGTAGAAGGTAAGGATGAGCATCTAGCCACGTCTATTCAACACAGCGGTGGATGGAAGTCCCAGCGCCAGCAATCATAGAAGAAAAAGAAATAAAGGCATCCAAAAAAAAAAAAATGGTGATATTTCTGCATACAAGTTAGAAACTCTCCAAAAAAGGAAATTAAGAAGACCATCTTTTTACAAAAAGCAACAAAAAACACTAACATACTTAGGAATGAATGAACCAAAGAGGTGAAAATGTGTACACTGGAAATTATAAGATATTGGCAAAGGAAATTAAAGATGACAGATACGTGGAAAGACATTCATGCTCATCAACTGGAAGAATTAATATGGTTACACTGCATGCAATCCATAGTGATCTACAGGTTCAATGCAAAGTCCAATGGCGTTCTTGACAGAAATTGAAAAAAAAAATCCTAAAATTCATATGAAACTACAAAGACCCTGAGTGGCCAAAGGGATCTTTTTCTGGAGAGAGCGCAAGGGGATGACGCACCCCAATTAGGAGGCCAGCGATGAAAAGCCCTGCTTGACCCCAGATACGTTCTGCAAATTGGTCCCACTTACCTTCTCCTTACAAGCGCGCCGCTTCCTGGAAGATGCTTTGTTATCCCATGGCCTGAAATTGTCCTTTGGACGCCAGGACTTGAAACGCGATGGATGTATGCAAGTGGAAGTAACACATAACAGCAGCCTATTCGTCACCGATAGCGATGATTTCCCTAAAGAAGAGAAAAATAAATTGAAGACTCCACTGAAAATAGAACAGTTTCTAATCCAAGAATAAAAGTAATTATTCATAGGAATATTGAATTACAACAAATTTTGTCTTCTGGGGAAACTGATGGTTCACAGAAATATTTCAAATGTTGAGGGTTTTTGGTCTCCCCCACCCCCGCATAGTTTTCAAATAAGTTGAACTGAATATTTTGTAAAGTTTGAGTAGAATATCCTCACGAGTCTGTCATTTCTTCAGATAAATTTGTAATATTTAACGACACTGGCATATAAATCTCCATTAATTCAAAACACACTCAGTGAGTATAAAGAAAGGGACACTAATAAATGGAGACAAATTTTTATCATCCTATAAACGGGAAATAATTGGGATTTTTGGAATTTTGTTAGGCAGATTTACATTAATTCCACTTTTTGTATTAAAAATATATGTCAGGGCACCTGGGTGGCTCAGTGGGTTAAGCATCTGCCTTCAGCTCAGGTCATAATCTCAGGGTGCGGGTTGGCTTTTCCCTCTCCCTCTGCTCCTCCCCCTGTTCATGCTCTCTTTCTTTCTCTCAAATAAATAAAATATTTTAAAAAATAAAAACAAATAAGAATACATGTCAATTAATTGGAATGGAATGATCACTACTGTATCATGAGTGGATGTTTTGATTCTATTGTTCCTCCAAGGTAGGCTAGCCTGACTAGTAATCAGTAATGACTACCTCTTGATATTTAATGCGTAGGGCATTTCTACTCAACAGACATTTTTCAAAAGAAAAAAAAATACATGTCGAATTAGGACATTGCATTTATCTCCAAGGAATTTATATAATAGCCTTTTGGTTTCGATTATTTCACTTTTCAGGGGTGTGACCTTGAGCACTTTTGACGGCTTCGTTAAGTAGAAGGTAAGCAAAGGACAGAGTATAGGCGCATAAACCAAATGCAACTGCCAAAGAAGAAATCACACACTCCCACATCTACACACCCTGTACACATGAATATTTATGTAATATGCACACATATGACATCCTATACTCCTCCACATACTATATACATATGTGCCAGATATCTATATATGCTTTTCTCTCTATGTATCTAAATATATATGCCACGTATCTGTATTCTATTCTCTGTTTCTCTATAGAACCCAGATTCAGACAATGATCATTGCTCTTTACCCATAAAATAATTTGAAACATTTACATATAGTAAGGTGGTAGAGACGGAGACAAACGTCTAGCATTTCTTTCCTTTTCTCTGTTGCTGGCTCACTACAAACGTTGCCATAACCTAAGCAGCCAGGAGCAAGTAATTAACCATAAAACACTTGGTCAGGAGAAGGAGAAGCATGCATGTGGTGATTTCCAAAAAAAAAAAAAAAAAAAAAAAAAGATTTTGTGGTTGTCTTTTAGGAGCACCTTCAATTCAAGTGAGATGAAATTGGGCTTTTGAGACTGACCAGGCCCCCAGCTCAGTTCGTGTTTCAGTGCTGTTGTATGGTTGACATTCAGGAGCAAACATGAAGAAGACAGGACGCAAGCCCTAGACCATGCATATGGGGTAATCCAGAAGCAGACACGCAGGCAGTGGCCCATGTCGTGAAGCAGAGGCACAACTGAAGCAGTGCCCTTGACAGCTGTTCACCCCAAATCATGCCTTTCAGTGACGGCTGTCTCTGTTTTGAATCTGCACCCCGACGCAAGGCTCCTCGGGTTGGACATGGCTCCACTGTATCTGCCTATACTTCATGGAATGCCTTCCTCCCGCTTCGAGAGGAAAGAGGAGTTTTATCTGGCGTCAACACTGTCCAACAAAGAAACTGGAGATTCTTTCATGTTTCTACGATAAATGCTGTTTCTCTTTTTATTAATGATCCCCTTCAGATAGTCTTAAGAAACAAAAAGGATTTTTAAAAATGACCCTATAAGGTAGTCTGGTGATTCTCAACCATAAGGTAAGTTTGCCCAGGGGACAGTTGGTAATATCTGGAGATGTTTCAATTGTCAGAGCCCAGGGACGGTGTTATTACTGGCACCTGGTGGGTAGAGACCAAGGATGCTGCTCGATGTCCTGCAATGCACCGGGAAGGTCCCCTGCAACCAAGAATGATCCAACCTGAACGCAGTAAGAGCCAAGGTTGAGACACTGTTGGTCTCCTGTTTCCATCACGGTGACCCCCAATGGAGGAAGCATCGCAAGAGAATTCATGTAACCACAGACCCACATAACATAGTACTTGCCATAAATCTAATATGAATTTGGGGTTCTTGCAATTCCTACAATGTTGAAAGCATTTCTCTGTACATGATTTCATCTTGGGTTTTTTGTTTGTTTGTTTTGTGTTGTGTTAATGAACCTTTCAGAAGCCTCCATCATCTGCCAGGAGCTGAGGGCTCAAGAGTAAAAATGAGATGCTCCCAAAATGCTTGAAGTCCGGGAGAGGAAGTAAACATGAGGCCACACGCACATTGGATAACGGGTGGTCCCAGGCTCCATGAAGCCAGGACAAGGAACTAACCCGCCTGGGGAAGCTCGAAGGTCTTCATGAAGTTGGTGCGTTGGTTGTAGCCTCGAGGGAGGGATGCGTGCTGAACTATTGGACAGAAAAGCAGAAGAGAGGGGAGCAGGATAGCAGATGGAACCCCTGTGGGCCACAAAACAGCCAGTGTGTCTTGAGACAAGAAAAAACGAGTGTGGCTGAAATGAACTGGAGGTCATTCCCAGCAGGATGGGGAAACTAAACACAGGGTCTACCGTCACGGTCTTCAGTGTGATTGGCACTTTGGGAAGTTCACACCGCGCCTGAAGACACCACTTTCAAAAAGGGTGTCAGTGACAGAATGACAAGTGTCAAAGCAAACATGGTTTCTCGTCTCTTGTTATTTTGCAATAATAGAGTTGGCTTTTGTGCATCTTTGGATACCTTGCAAATATGTCGTTAATTCACATCTGATTTTCTTTAGCTTTTTTTTTTTTTTTTTTTACTTCAAACAGTCTTCCGGCAGTGTCCCACAAGCATAGTAATGGTTTTCGGACACGCGTGTTGCCTTTGGGACCCCCTGATGGTTTGAAGGGGGCGGTGCATGGTGGAAAGAGGTTTAGTCAGGAAGCAGATGTCCGCGGAGAGCAAGGCGGGGAAGTTGGTTGGCTCTCATCTGCATACTGAGGCTCTCTGCTTAAGATTCCCAGCTCAGCTGTGTGTGTGGATTAAAGATCTCTGGGTTTCCCGGGACAATGCTTGGCTCCTTTCTCGGGCTTCTGAAATTTTGCACCCCACCACCGCCACTGCTTTGACTGAGCAGCCCTCCTTCACCTGTTTCCGAGTTGTGCAAGTGAGACAGCGTTCTCTCGCTCTCTCCAGGCTACCGCATGCTGTTCCCGGTGTCGATTCCGAAAAACCATCTCTAGGTTACTCTGAGAAGTGCGGGCAAAATGAATGAATGAGAAGGAAGAAAGGAAGCAAAGGGAAGAAAGAAAGAAAAGTCTGAACTCCCGGGCAAGGCAGGGCCCTCCCTCCGCAGTCTGGTGCCTACCGCCCTGCTCCGTGGGGTCACCACGCCCTCACCCACCGTTAGCTCCGCATCTCCAACCGCCAGCCAGCTACTCTGCTCCCCATCGAGGGTTCACCTGCATCTGGTTCCCCAACCGCCGCGTCCAGCCACACCTGGGGGAGCTGATGGTCTGTTGTCCATCATCTAAACGTAGGGAAATACGTGACCTGATTTAGGCTTGTGACAAGTGATCTAGATCTAATGGAGCTGTCACCTAGCCTAGTCCAAGGCTATCCCTACTCAACTGCCTTCTCAGCCGTCCCATTTGTCACTTACTCAGCAGAGCCGACACATGCCGTGGGGCCCGAAGAACAGGTACAATTGCCGCCAGAAAGGCCACATGCGCGTTTATCGCAATTGATGTTCATGCCAAGGAAATGCGGGGTGGTTTAATTCTCTAATTTTTCACTCACCAGTCCTGTTATGGAGCTACATGGATATTTGATGCTGTATCGTAAAGCTCTGTTTTCACGGAGCAGACGGGAAGCGGATGCTCGCGAATGACTGGCTTGTGAAGGTGCGCGTAGTTGAGGCACCTGATTGACAACTTGATGCTCTAGCAATTGTAATGGTATTTTGTATTTCTCCGGTATCACTCCTCGCGGAACTCGGAGTAGTCCGAAGTGGTCTCTTTATAGCTTGGAAAATTGCTGCAAATGAGCACTGAATGTTATCCTTTACTTTGCTAATCTTTATTACCAACAATGTGGTTCTAAAATCATGAGACATATGTTTATTATATATTACACGACCGAATATTCATGGTGAGGATTGGATATAGTTACATACAGATAGATGTGGGTAGACAGATGGGTAGATAGGCAGGTAGATAGATAGATGAGAGATACTAGACATGATAGATGATTGATAGATGATGATGATGAGATAGATAGATAGATAGATAGATAGATAGATAGATAGATAACAGATATAGATGGACAGATGGATGGATGGGTGGGTGGATGGATGGATGGAAAGATAGATAATGGATAGATAGAGCCCTAACCTCAGTGGGATGGTTATGTGATAGGGAAGGTAAAGCAAAAATGTCATAACAATGGAAATATAAGAAGCTATAGAATGATACTAGGATGTGCCACTCTCATTAGCATTCTTTTAAAGACACTTTTGTTAAATTTTTAATCTAGGCATCAGAGCATCTAATGCATAACAAATAATAGTCACAAGAACAAGTAGAAGACACTGTCAATTCCTAATAATAGCTCCTGAGCTGTCCAAGAAATATTAAATTATTAATTCATTCAGGACAAAAGTAAGATTAATTTTTGTTTATAGCCCCATAATGAATCGGTATTTATTTGGGGGGAAAAAAAAGTCCCAGGGACTGTTAGCTTTTGTCTGGCTCTAATAAGAGAGTGGTATTAGGTAAAAATATGGAAAAAAAAAAGAAGAGGAAGAAATGAAGTAAGTTGAATTAGATGTCTTTTATTTCATTTCTCTGCTTTCGCTTGTTGCGACTTCTACTTTTTAATTTAAAACTAAGGCACATATATTTTGGAGGGGGCTCTCAAAGAAAAAAAGAGGATATGTAGTAAAGAATAAAACGCTGTCATAATCCAGACCAACAACATTTTTCATATCCTTTGCAATGTTCTTGTGTGTTTCTGTATGTTTTATAAATGGATGTGTGTAATATATGTTATATATAAATATATGTGCATGCGTGTGTGTAGGCACACCAACAGATTCACGCGTATATAGTTCCTATAACGCACTATCAAAACATTTCCAAAACAGCAAGAACGTATATTGTTATTTATTAGCTAATACATAATTTAAATTACATGTACATCTATATAATTACTCCATCTTTTTCTTGTGCTAACACTTTTTCAGAACACGGTCTTGATGTTTCCCAGATACACACTCCCATCTGCAAATTCTTGCATTCCTTCTGCATTTTTGCTCCAGACATCTTTCTTAGGTCTCTAAGTGAATGGACTGGTAATTTCAGAGCAATGTCAAATCCTCACAATGACAGTGAACATCCTTATCTCACACTGACTATAATAGGAGTTTTCTTAATGTTTCCATATGAATTAAAGCTGGTTCATGGCCGAAAATGCTTATTTTTTCATTATAAAATTATCAGTCCCTTTTTATTAGCCATTTTAGTCAGAGCTGACGTTGAATTTTATCAGATCCATTTTGGCACGTATGGATCACAAGGCTTATGTCCTCTGTGATTTATTATAATGGTGCGAGGCATTAATAGATACTGAGCCATTCTTGTATTTTATGGGATGCGCCAGTTTTGAGTCTCAGTAATAATTATGAGATTCAATAACATTACACGGCATTTATTGTCCAGCAATGGGCATCAGAGCTGGGCCGAGGCTCTGAGAGTCAATAATTAGGCATTTCCAAGCACAGTTTAACCAAATGTATTTGAGAACTCCAGAAATTTCTTTTATGTGTGTTTAGGGAGAAAAGCATAACTTTGGGTTCATCTAAACACGACAAAACTGAATCACTGGCGTGATGAGAATAGGAATTTTATATGCATATTCCTGCCACATGTCTCCTGTTTGATCATATTTCTCTTTAATGTGTCAGGGGGAGCAGACTCTGAAATATTACATTTAAGCCATTTAATTTTGGGAATTAAAAAAAAGCGCTTTATGGACGTTTCTAATATGAACTATAAGTGGATCATTAGTGCTGCCATGTTCCACATACTCTATTACATCCTGGGGACAGAGTAGGAACACGTCGGATATTCCCACTGAACTGATAATCCAGCGGAGAGAGACCCGTCATTAGGAAGAGAGCCACGCAAATCAATAATTGATCATCATGTGGGCAAATGTGATTCAGAAAAAATATGTAGAGATCGGCTTTCCTTAGCAATGATATGAAATAATCGGACAGAGTAAAATTTCAATTATACTTTTAGTATATAGCCCTAGTTCAATGGTCCAGATAACAAGCAATTGAAATGTTTATTCTTCTCCCCCAAACTGTCTTCTTTCTGCTGCATATTCTTATGAAACACACACGGCTTATTCATCCTTTCGCTCATGCGATCGTGTAACAGTTTGTCACTCAATCCTTCAATTTGCTCACTGAACAGGGAACAGCTTTAGCGAGTGCAAGGAAACGTGTCCAATACCAGGAATACGGCGACGAGACAAGCATTTTCTCTAAGTGTCTATTCCAAACACCGGATTAAAATAGTCTTATTCCATGTGACGAATGCAACATAACAGGTGCGTCAAATGTTCTTTGAGAGCGAGGGGTTCAGATAAATTGTGCGACAAAGAAGGTTTGCAGAGTGCGTGACTGTGCACACAGCACTTTCACACACCCTTGCCTTATTCACTCGTAGAGTCCTCCTGAGGACTTATCACCGTTGCACAAACATGGCACTGGTGTCTGGAGAAGTAGACACACATACCTCTGACAAGTCGCCTGTCCTCTGCTATCAAGGCCCAGCCTCCTTGAATCACATTATATCAGACTGGTGAACACCGTCAGTGGGCAAGCCATAATTTACACCATGAGTGCATTTTTGTCCTTTATCTATTACATCATGGAGGTCGCCACTGGGCCTCCCTTGGTCCAATATTTAATGGGTGAGGTGCATTGCTATTTCATGGAGGCTTTGCCTGGTTGGCATATGGCATCATGTCACGGAAAACCCACAAGTCTAGCTTAGTCTGCCTTCATCAACATTGGTAATTCCTTGGGTGTCTTTAATGACCAAAGAATGATGCACGTGAATGAGCACATGGGAGGATCATGGAAAACGTGCACTAGAACAGGTACCCTGTGCTCCGTATGGAATAGTTCCCAGGGTTTAGGTCTAGTTTAACCCTTGAAAGACCACAGAAAGTCTTATCCATTAAAATGCTCTTCACATTCACATGGAAGCAGCAGAAAAAAAAAAAATTGGGATACATCCCTCAATGGCCCACAATGCCTTGTTGACGTTTACCAGGTAATTGTTTGCATTATATGTCGTCGGCCTTCACATTTAAAGGTCATTTTTGCAGAGGAATCGCGGTGTATTTTTACCTCTGAAGAGTTCGCTTCTGTAAGAGGGAACTGATTTCTGGCATAAAAATCTCATTTGAAAATAGCTGAAAAGAAGATTCAGAAGAAAATGGGAAATGAACGGTGCCCACACTTTATACCAGCATTTCTACATGCTTTGTTTTTATTCTGTTATTTGAAAAATATGTTTGAGACCAGCTATAAACATACATATTTTGATGAATTCCTCCAAGCTTCTCTCTTGGATTGTTATGATTCTTATTTGCCACCCTATGGAGCGAGGGTCTAAAGGAAGCTAATGAAAAAAAAAATTAAAAAAAAATAAAGGTTGCAGACACAGCTAATGTTGCAGACACAGAGGCAAGATGGGTGGGTCTTTGCAAAAGTCCCTTCCACTCACCCTACGAGGCTGTTCCTGTTCTTTCTGGGTCTGACCCTGAATGCTGCTACCTGCTGGTTCCTCCAGGGGCCCGTGAAGAAACACCACATGCAGAAATTAAGAGCATCCTCTCAAATGTGTCTGTTTTGTTGATGTCTTCCTCAAATAGCGAATTGTATTAAGTTGACTTGCCTTTGAAACCCAGGCGAGTACTAGGAAGACACTTCCTCCTGAAACGTATCCAACCTCGTTTGACTTGGATTAAGTAACAAATCAAATGAAGGGAAATAACGTTCTGCTAATTAGCAGTACTGCTGCTGGCATCCTTGGTAAGGCTTCGGGAAATCAGATCGCATTATGCTTCCAATCATCATTTGCAATGCATGCAGGAAGAGTTCCGTCTACTTTTTGAGGCGTTCTGTGCTTCAAACAATTCAAGGAAAAGCATCAGCTTCCCATTCTTTCTGCGGGTTTTCTTCATGTCCACCGGGGTAAGTTCCAGGCATCATGACTAGTATTATTTATTTATCTGCTATAGGAAACTTTTATCCTCAAAGCCGGTGACGTACAAGTAATGACTTAAATATGCATTGATGGAGGTTTCCAATTGCATTCTCTGCCCTATTAACACGGAGTTTAATGAAAGAAATTTATATATGAGTCCAGGATACGGTACCAGGCGGTAAGACATAATAGAACATGCACTGTGTCCGATTCTGTTCCCAGTAGATAAACATACATGATGACAAATACAGACTCTGCGTCATTCAACCCTCCAGCAACCCATCGGATTGCTCCATGGATAAGAAAAACAGGTGTAGGAAATTTGAAAAACCTGCCCAAGGAAGCACTGAATCACACATGGTAGAGCCAGGGTAGGCTTTTCACTCCCCAAACTTTGCTGTATGCCATGCCCTACTGCTCACAGGAGGTTCTTCCCCAGTTCAAAAGTCACAGGCTTGACGAAGGTCAGTGTGGGTTCTTGACAAGGAAAATGAACTCCAAAAGGAAAGAATTTTCCCTGTTAAGCATGTTTTTCAGTCTTATTTTAAAGACTTTTATTTAAAAACACTTGGCGGGGGCGGGGGGGTGCCCGGGTGGCTCAGTTGGCGAAGCGTCTGCCTTTGGCTCAGGTCATGATCTCAGGGTCTTGGGATCGAGCCCCAGCATCAGGCTTGTCTGCTTCTCCTACTCCCTGTCCCTCCCCGTGCTTGTGCTTGCACTCTATGTCTCTGAAATAAATAAATGTTTAAAAAAATTAAGAATGAAAAGACGGTTAAAAGAACATATGGAATAAGGCCAGAAGCAACAAGAAGGCATATGTATGATACTTTGGAATCTTTACAGATTAAATATCTAAGAGGGGGGCCTGGCTCAGGCAGTAGAGCATGGGAGTCTTGATCTGGAGGTCTTAAGTTCAAGCATCATGTTGGGTCTAGAGATTACTTAAAAATAAAGCCTTGAGAAAAATCTAAGATACTACAAAAACAGAAAGGATATTCAAATAGCCAAAGACAGACACAGACACACATACACATATACACATATGTAATAGTTGTCATATTTTAAAATATATATTTACGAAAAATAAATAAAATATATATTTACGTATCACAAATATGTTGACCTATATGTTTTATGCGTACATATATCTATTATATTAATACATCTATGAATAAATAATATATTATAAATATATGCGTACATATTACATATCTATTATATTAATACATCTATGAATAAATAATAATATATTATAAATATACTTTATAATATAAATTTACAATTTAGATTTATATTATTCATATGTAAAACTTATATTTTATATTTATACTATGAATATAAATTATATAAATAATATATTAACATAATATAATATTTCTGTATCTGTTCAACTATGGCTGCTTCACGTTAATTCTTTTTTTTTTAATTTTTTTTTATTTATGATAGTCAGAGAGAGAGAGAGAGAGAGAGAGAGGCAGAGACATAGGCAGAGGGAGAAGCAGGCTCCATGCACCGGGAGCCTGACGTGGGATTCAATCCCGGGTCTCCAGGATCGCGCCCTGGGCCAAAGGCAGGCGCCAAACCGCTGCGCCACCCAGGGATCCCTTTACGTTAATTCTTGGATGTTATTTTGACATATATTATATACATATTTTATATATATGCATATATAAGTATATCAACGTGCTCGATGCGGTTAATCTCAGGACAATTCAAACAATGTCATACCCGAACAAGTAGATTACACACCCTTGGAAGAGTCTGGCCATATCAAATGCGGATGAAACGTCAAGCAACCGGAAATCCACCGACATTTGCTGACCCCCAAGCAGGTTTTATTTTATTTTTTTATTTTTTAAAGATTTTATTTATTTATTCATGAGACACACGCAGAGAGAGAGGCAGAGACACAGGCAGAGGGAGAAGCAGGCTCCATGCAGGGAGCCCAACGTGGGACTCGATCCCGGGTCTCCAGGATCACGCCCTGGGCCGAAGGGAGGCGCTAAACCTCTGAGCCACCCAGGGGTCCCCCCTCTCCGAGCAGGTTTTAAAACAGAAATGCTGCAAAGGGAGGGAGTGTTCCCTGTGTGCCCCGGGAGCTGAGAGGGCCAGGAAAGCATCCCGAGCACCGCCTCTTGACAGAACCACCCTGAGGCTGTCTCGGCGAACCGGGCGGTGGCTCTGTGACCACGGGGACCATGTGGCTGCAGCCTAAGCCCGGGCCAGGCCCTGGCTGCCACGTCCACTGGTGCTCCGCGTTCAGCCTTCCCAGGATGAGGCCCTCCCGATGAGGCGCGTCCCGGATGCTAAGTGAAGCCACTGCAGTGGCCGCAGACACGGACACAGCCTCTGTCCCCTGCGGTTGGCTTCTGGGGCATGTTATTTTATTTATTTTTATTTTTTTAAAGATTTTTTATTCTGTTTATTTGACACTGAGAGACAGCGCACAAGCAGGGCGAGTGGCAGAGGGAGAGGGAGAAGCAGACTCTCTGCCGAGCAGGGAGCCCGCAGCGGGACTCGATCCCAGGACTCAGATCATGACCTGAGCCCAAGGCAGATCCCAACCGACTGAGCCACCCAGGCGCCCCTGGACGTGTTATTATATTGGCCGATGCTGTATTATGTTCCTGCTAACGTGGCTCACCGTGTTTTGTGTCATTCTTCTGACATTTGCCTCAACTTGTAAACGCGTTCCTGGCCGGCGTTTAACCAAACTCCGATGCACAAAGTTGCCTTCGAGTGTGTTTACAGCCAATTTCCTTCCCGGAGTTCGTTCCGAGGGGAAGGCCTCGGTCCTTGGCTGCACTGCCTTCGGGGAGTGCAGAGAGCAGGTCCTTCCGAGAACACGCACCTGCCGTGTGGACCTGTCGGGCACGAGCTAGCGGCTCCCCTCTGAGTTTCGGAGACGCTTCTCCTTTGCCCTGCTCCGCAGGAGGCCCGGCAAAGTATGCCTTCTCCACGTGGGGCCCAGTGTTCCGTGCTGGCGGCCGGCCCCGGGCAAGGCCTCTGCATCTGGAGCCTGATGTCTGTCATTAGTACCCCTTGCTTCTCCTTTGGGTGCTTCTGTGGCTTCTGGTTTGGAGTTGTTGTTCTTCTTCTTCTTCTTATTATTATTTTTTGGTCCAGGACTCCATTAAAAATGTTTAAATTTTTATTTGATGGGAGCTGACACATGTACAGTAGTTTCGGGTAACTGTACGAGTTTACGCATTCTGCTCTACGCCCCACAAGCGTAGCCAGCTGCCATCCGACCCCCTACAGGGCTATTACAACACCACTGGCTATATTCCCTGAGCTGTGCCCTTGATTTCCATGATTTACACATTCCATAACTGGAAGCCCGTACCTCCCACGCCCCTTCACCCTTCCTCCCCGTGCCCCACACCGTCTCCTCTGGCATCCATCACTTGGTTCTCTGTGATTACAGGTCTCATTATTATGCTTCTGTTTATTTTATTTATTTATTTATTTATTTATTTATTTATTTATTTATTTATTTATTTATTTTGCTTCTGTTTATTGATTCATTTGTTTCTTCGTTTCTGTTTTTGTTTTTTTCAGGTTCCACATACGAGGGAGTCCTGTGGAATGTGTCTTCCTCCGTCTGACCTATTTCACTTAGCATTTTGCACTCAGGGTCCATCTATGCGGTTGCAAATGGCACCACGTCATCCTTTTTATGGCTGCATAGTATTCCGCTGTGTGTGAGCGTGCAATGTGTGTATATGGATTCACGGCGTCTTCTTTATCCATCCGTCGATGGACACTTGCGCTGCTTCCCTACCTTGGCTATTGTACGTGATGCTGCCATAAACATAGGGGTGCATATATCTCTGCAGATTAGGGTTTTCCTTTTCTTTGGGTAAATACGCAGTAGTAGAACTGGTGGATTATACAGTATTTCTATTTTCAAGTTTTGGAGGAGCGTCCACCATGTCCATCACGAGGCTCCATCATGTCCTGCATCACGTCCTCCGTGGGAATGCACCACTGTCTTTGGTTGGAGTCACTTCCTCACAATTGCTTTTTTAATTCAACAATTCAGTTTTCTTTAGAACACACTCTGCTGTTCGTTGTCTCCATTGCTGTTTGCATATTGGTTTTTTTTTTTTTTTTGGTCTCTATTCTTTCATTTCTGATCTCAATATGCTTCTCCCTGGCTTCCTTTTTCTGCTTTATAGATGTTTCTTCCTCTTAAATCATGTGCGTGTCTGTATAGATCAGGAATCTTCAAATAGTTACTCCTGCTTCTTTCACTAAGCTTTGGAGTATAGACACCCTCCTTTGAGTGAGAAGAGTTATGCAATTTAAATTATCAGGGACGCCTGGGTGGCTCAGTGGTTGAGCGTCTGCCTTCAGCTCAGGTCATGATCCCCAGGGTCTCGGGATCGAGTCCCACGTCAGGCTTCCTGCATGGAGCCTGCTTCTCCCTCCGCCTGTGTCTCTGCCCCTCTCCGTGTGTCTCTCTCATGAATACATAAATAAAATCTTTTTTAAAAAATGTCACTTAGTTGGTGATGTAGGCAGAATGTGAGCAGGCTCATGGGCTTAGATGTCTCAGCTCATACAGCTATCCCAAGCTGAAATCTCCAAATGTATTTTTAACATGATGGAGATCTCATCATATACATGCTTTTATATGCTGCTTTCTTTCTTTTTAAGACTTTATTTTTAAGTAATGTCGACACCCAGCGTGGGGCTTGAACTCACAACCCAGCAGGGATCAGGAGTCACACGCTCCACACTTTCCATCGAGTGAGCCGGCCAGGCGCCCCTCTATTCTCCTTTCTTTACATGACATTGTGTCACAAGCATTGTTCCTTTCTGTGGCCACATTATATTCCTGGTGATTACTGAGCCCACGTACATGAGCTCACCTACTCGGATTGCTTCTGATGCTTCAGGATTGGAAGCAATATGATTTTGTCCATGGACACGAATCTCTCAGGGCATGATCTGACACCTCCTTTATAGAATATTCCTGAAATGGATATTACGTGGTTACAAGACGCGAACACTGCAAAGAGTGGAAACCAATAACCAAGCTGCTTTGCAGGAACATCCCAACCTGTTTCCCATCCTTCTAAGAGCATAAGAGATGTGCTAAAATTTGCTAGCTAAAATATATATTATTTTCTTGCTATAATGCAGGAAGCAGGGATCCCTGGGTGGCGCAGCGGTTTAGCGCTTGCCTTTGGCCCAGGGCGCGATCCTGGAGACCCGGGATCGAGTCCCACGTCGGGCTCCCGGTGCATGGAGCCTGTTTCTCCCTCTGCCTATGTCTCTGCCTCTCTCTCTCTCTCTGTGACTATCATTAAAAAACAAACAAAAAACAAATAATGCAGGAAGCATTTCCTCTTGATTAACAGCCATTTGCTTTTTCTTTTTTCTTCTTTTTCTTTTTTTTTCCTTTTATAATTTGTGTTGTTTGACCGCTGTTCTGTGTTGGTATTACATGTTTTCTAAGTGCTCTTATAAGATGATAAATTATTACAACATCTGTTTTTATATCTGTTACAATTTTTAAAAAAGATTTGATATATTTATTCATGAGAGACACAGGCAGAGGGAGAGTCAGGCTTCCTGTGGGGAGCCCAATGTGGGACTCGATCCCCAGGCCCCAGGATCACGACCTGAGTCAGAGGCTCACTCAACTGCTGAGCCGCCAGGCGTCCCTATATCTGTCAATGAAATTGTATTTCATTTTGTGCCATGGTTTTCCTAATAAATTTGGTTTAAAAAGTCTCGTCATGTGGGATTAGTCAAATCAGTTATGCTTGAACCATCTTGACCTGTGATGATCAGATGGGTCCCTGTCTTCTGACGCTTTGTTGTTGGGGAAATAACTGTACAGGTGTGGATAGGATTGTTTTCTCCTAAGTGTGACAGCCCTATTTTTGGCATTGAAAATTCTTCTATATTTAGACTTGGATTGTTTATGGAATCTATTTGTTTAGTATAAAAAAGAATAGAAGAGGGGGCACCAGCTAGCTCGGTGGGTAAGGCATGCAACTCTTGACCTTGGGGTTCTAGGATTGAGCCCCACATTGAGTGTAGAGATTAGTAAAAAAGATAAAATAAAATCTTAAAAAGAAGAATAAAAGGAAGAGCAGAAAAACAGGTTGACTGAAGAAATGACTTTATTACTTTTTTTTTTTTGAGCTACAGACTGTACAACGGGGTGAGTCTCTGTAGGTCAACCATGACTCTGACTTTTGTCTCTTTATGATCAGCAAGAGCTATCTGCTTTGGTATTTTTTTCTTTAAGTGCTCAACATATTTGGCTTATATTGACTCAAATTAGGTCCTTTTTTCTACCTTATGTGCAAAACATCCACCTTGGAAGTCGCCCCACTCGGAAGTTCCCACTGACCATCGGCATTTCCAGGTCCCTGGCATCTCTTAGTGAAGAAGGCAGTTTTTGCTTTTTAACCCAAGCTTATTTGTTCACAAAGCCCTTGCTTGCTTGCGTGTGATGTGTGTATGAGAGAGTACATGTGTGTAAAACGTGTGTATGGGAGCACGTGTGCATGTAAAACGCCTACTACTAATATCGTGAGGCGTCACCAACGCTCATGGGAACGTTGACAAATGCTTCTCCACATCGTAGTCACTCAATGTGTTCAAAATGTTCCTCCTATTTTACTGAATTACATCTCCCCAAGACGAGTCAAATTAAAAATATATATTGCAATAGATTTCTGTTGCCATGTCAAAAACACAGATTTCACTCGGTTCCCATCATACTGCTTTGTATCACCATATGGCTCAGATCATTTTTTTTTTTTAATGCATGCTGTTCCCCCAGACCGTGCTGGCTTGTCTAGGTCCTTCTCAACGTACAAAATGCTGGCAAAGAATGTGATTTTTCATGGAACTCTTTGGTTGTCTTTCCTAAGAACCAGCACTATGAGGAAATAAAGGGCCTTTTAGGGGTATATAGGCTTTTTAGGGTCTGGGTCAGTCCAGCCTGTATCCCACTGCTGTGGGAGAATTTGGGACACTTCTGGGAAGGAAGCCCATAAAGATAGAGAAGGAGACACTGGTATTTTCTTCCCCATATAGGATCTCATTAACCCAAATCCCTCCTGCAGCAAAATATTGTATCATTATGTGGTGTTTGCTGGAACCATCTCGTACAAAAGGTATTTTTCCTTCTTTGATGTGCTTTTGTGTTCGTTTTTTTCCCTCCCACACACCCTGCTGTGATGGCATCATTTTTATCTTCCAATGTTAATATGATAACATTTTAATAAATCACTTAATGCTGAACATCCTGACACTGCTGGAATGAAGTCCATTTGGAAATGGTGTGTATTTTCCAAAGAGTACATGAAAATTGCTAACACTTTATTTTTATTTACGGTCAAGATATGCTTGATGGAAGCTGGAGTTTATTCTATATTTTATTTTCTTTGCATTTTTAAAGAGTCAGTGTTATAGTAGGCTGGCAGGATGCGGGAGGAAAACTGATCCTTTAGAAGATACAGAGATTACAAAATGGGAGAGGATATGAAATTTTCATAGATCTAGTTCGTTAGGGGCACCTGGGTGGCTTAGTGTTTGAGCGTCTGCGTTGGCTCAGGTCGTGATCCTGGGGTCCTGGGATCGAGTCCTGCATCGGGCTCCCTGCTCGGCGGGGACTCTGATTCTCTCTCTTTCCCTCCCTCTACTCGTGCTCTCCCTCAAATCAATTAATTAATTAATTCAAATAAATAAATAAATAATCTTAGGAAAAAATACCTGTCTCGTCAAATAAATCAAATTTCATGTAATTTGGGGTATAGTCACTGCCTGATATTTGTGCTGTGAAATTGATTATTTAGGTTTTCTCTTTATTTTTTTTTTAAAGATCTTATTTATTCATTCATGAGAGACACAGAGAGAGAGGCAGAGACAGGCAGAGAGAGAAACAGGCTCCCCATGGGGAGCACAATGCGGAACTCAATCCCAGGACCCTGGGATCACGACCTGAGCCAAAGGGAGACGCTCAACCACTGAGCCACCCAAGTGTCCCATTTTATCTTTCTCATTTAGTTCATATTTCTTGGTAATTTTTTGCAAGAAAGTAAGCAGTTTATTCCAGGTAAGTAATTTATGGTTATAAAGTTTATTAATATTTCCTTTTGTGATTTCATATCTGTTCTATCACTTAGGTATCTGAACAAGGGGTGATTTTGTAAATAACCCTCCAGTTCCTGATGGAAGCCAATGAGGTTAATGACAGAGGTAACTTTTTTCCTTCCGCAAAGACTCCATTTCTTTGCACTGGAAAATTAACAATTGAACACCATCCATGATTGCTTTCAATGCCTTTTTTTTTTTTTTTTAAGTTGAACAGGAAAAATAAATTGGCAGACTTTAACTCGTACAGGTGTTATTCATTAGTTATCTTATTTTTTAACCTTAAGGCAATTTTCTAGCAATTTCATTTCCAGGGCATCATTAGGGAAATGATCTTATCATAGCCTCAATCCCATTAGGCATATAATTCTAGTGACAAGTGTCAGCAGGTGTGCCTAGAGAGCGGTTGCTGATGAACCCAAACCACTAGACAGACCCGTACGGGCAGAGCCAAGTGTTCACAACAAACTCATCACACCCTACCACGGAGAGTCCATCTCCTCAGAAATGCCAACGAGGTAGTTCCTTTAGATGAGGTTGTAGTAGCTTCTGCTTTGGGGCAACCACAACTCTCTGGCATGGCTCAACTCAATATGGATGCAAAGCTCCACCAGACCAGAGCGGCCTGCTTTTACCAGCATTACTTGGAAGGCCCCCATCTCTAGAGGTTCTGACTCAGTAGGTGGAGGACAGGACCCAAGAATGTGCATTTCTAACAAGCTCCCCCTTGACCTTGATGCTGCTGATTCCAGGGCCACAATTCCACATCCACTCAACAAGGATCACTGGGTTTTTATTTTTTATTATTCTTAAGTGGGCTCCATGCTAAGTATGGATCTCACCACCCGGAGATCAAGACCTGAGCTGAGATCAAGAATCGATTGCTTAAGTAATCGAGCGCCCCACTTGCACCTTCGGCGAGGCTCAGTCTTAAGGCTCCTTGGAAAGAGAAGGTCTTCTGCAGCTTTGTTAAATACCTTTCCTCTCTGAAGTCACCACGTCCTGATGAGGCCGGGGCGGAAACCTCCCACAGACACGCAGAACCATGCGTCGGTACTATCTCGTGCTTCCCCGGCCGATGCATTCTTCATTATTACCACCTCAAAGACCCCTTGCAGGCTTAATTATTGCTTTTACAATGTTGACATTTTCTCTCATGGAAGGAATATTCTACTGTGCTTTTATAGAAGTCTCTGTGATCGAATAACCTTTCAGCATTCAGACTTGCGAGGTTACCTTTGCAGAGGAGCTTCACAAAATGCTCACAAGGACGGCAGGGAATGCTCCTCTGCACAGATACCTTTCTTCCCAGCGTTTCCTGTTTATCACCAAATGTCATGCTGCCTCCATTCTGTTTAAGGATGTGACCTGGAAATCACTTTCATTTTAATCAATTCCCTAATTGTGGGTTGCCTTCGTTTATAAGAACTTGTCTCAAAATAGGTCTATTTGCAGACCACCCTACCGAGTTCTTATGAATGCCTTATACATTTGGGGGGAGGGCTTTGTTTTTATTTCTTCTCCAGAATATGTATATACACCTTCCGAGTATGGAAACGTCATGAAGAGCACTGAATCTGAGGCAGTTAGGAACCCTAATACCTCATCCATCCCCCCACCGCCCTCCACCAAGAGGCCACTAAAACACACATTTGTTCCTGACAAGTCTCTACAAACATTAATATAATGTTATAAATACTCTCATTAACTCAGAAGTTAGCATTCTTCAAGTGCGATTAAGTGTTCTTAGGACAATGCCAAGAAATCTAGATGTGATTCACAACTGACCTTTCGTTTAAGTATGAAGCTGATTAAAGGCAGTTACTTTCATCTACTTCATCACTGGTACATTGCTCTTTGTTTTAACAAGTGGGTTTGGGTCAAATAATTTTGAGTCCAAAGTACTGACTATTCAAGGAAAAGATGTTTTTATCAAGAGATGTCTTTGGAGATTTTCTTTAGAACTCCCACATAAAACATGGTTTATTATCTTTACTTAGAATTGTTGATGCTTTTGGTTTATGTTCTGATTTCTTTTCTTTTCTTTCTTTTTTTTTTTTATGGCTATTGGTTTAGCTTCATTTTTGTTCAGACTCCAGATTCAATAAAGTCATTCTGTTTTGCATATCAGAAAGACCTGAATGCCTGAGATTGAATACATTAAGGTACAGTTTTAATTACCTCATATAACTTTTAGTAAACTTCCCTGCTCTATACAATGGAGAGAAAATCTGAATGGAGAAAGCTTTAGTCCACGGAAATGAAGTCCTGGCGTTGACCTGCCATGAAAACTCAGGGCAAATTGCCAATTTGCCTGATTTCCAGGTTTCTCAGCTACAAATGGTGATAGTAATAATATTTTCTCCATCTGCCTAACATTGTTTTTAGTAAGGATAAAAGAAGACAGTCCCTCTGCAAGAACCCAGTATATACCGAAATGTCATAGTATGCCAGGCTGGGTTTTGTCGTTTGCCCGAGGCATATTCTTACCTATCAGAGCTGACACCATAACTCTAGCCAGGGGTGAGGAATGAGCGAAGAATTAGAATATACATTCTTGGATCTCTCTGACATGCAGATTGTTCACTCTCTGTGTTCAGTCTTGTCAGCACAGGGAAAGACTTTTTTTCTGGTGTTGCCACCATTTTTTAGAAAAAGATTTTATTTATTTATTTGAGAGACACAGAGAGAGGGAGAGCACAGAGGGAGAGGGAGAAGCAGACTCCCCACTGAGCAGAGAGCCAGTGCGGGGCTGGATCCCATGACCCTGGGATCATGACCTGAGCCCAAGGCAGGAGCTCAACTGACGGAGCCACCCAGACGGCCCCACAGATTTTTAAAACCACTGCCTTGTTTTGCACTCTGTTATGAACACATCATTCATGTGAACATTCAGAGGGATCCACGTATTGATTGTGTCAATGATGCTCTGAAAAGCAACAATTCTTTGGGGAGAGATAATTAAACATCTTAGGACGATCCCAAAACACCACCGTCGCTTCCCTAGGGTCAATATGTAGACACTGATCATGCAGTACAAGATGGCATCCCATTCAGATAATGGGAGTTTGGCTCAACAGAGAACTTGGGATGTGACTTTTGTTAGCCTTGTATTAGAAAGAGACGGTGGGGATGCAGAAATCCAAGTGGGCTTCTAAGTGATAGAGCTTCTGAAGCACTCAGCTGCACACACTTAATTATTCTGAAACTTTGTGATTAATAAGAGATTCATAGAGAAAAAAATGAAAAACCTTAAATCTACCTATGCCAGTTACATGATGTATGAACATTTTCATCTGCTTGGTTCTATTAAGAATTTCTGTGAAGAATCTTAAATTTTCCTTCTGCAGTTTCCAAGCCTTGAATTCTCAGAGTCAAACCCCTCATTCCTCTTAACTGGCTCATTAAGCTCCTCTAACATTCCTTGATAAAATATGTTATTGCCTTACAGTTTTCTATCATAATTAGTCATCAGGGATACCTTGAGTAGCTCTAAATATTCAAAGGCAACGTTGCACCTATGAAATATATTTTGAAGAAAACCAGAATGTATGTAGGAAATAAAAAGAATATATAAGGCTCTCATGCAAATCACCCTCTTGGTGGTAAACTAAAGCTCAATCTTTAATTAGATCAAAATCTGGAATTCAAAGCCAGGATCCCATGAACAATGACCATGTTGGAAATATGCCATATTTTGCCTTTTTTTTTTTTTGCCTTAGTACATTCTATTAAGTCCCTACATTTAGATTTGTTTTGTCAGTTCCGTTGCACTATTGACTATTATTATTTTTCTAACCTGAGAATAGAGTAGGTAATGATTAACTTCAGAATTCTGGGAATCAAATCACAATTGTCAGTTGATTTATATGAATGCCATACGATGGATCCTAGTGGGAATAATTTTTACTCTATTGCCAAAATGACTCAAATAACTCGTGCTTTTCAGTTAAACTCTGTAGAATAACTGAAAAAGCTAAATATGGCGGCTGACATTGCATTAATATTATGAGTATACCCTTAAATGAAAATTGCCCATGGAAGCACAAATGGGTGCATTTGGAAATCTGAGTGTAGGATGCAATTTGAAAACTATAATAAACACCTCATAACCAACATCCAGACAGGTTTTAATTCACTCACACTTCATGCCAGCAAGTATTAGGTTGAGGGTGAGAAGTTCACGTTAGAATCCAGCAATTCAAGTAAATAATCTATATATTGCAAAAAATTTAACCCTGGTAAAACTCTCTTCTTATAGTGTATATGCCAAGATATTTAAGAACAAGTCAATAATGACCGACATGTGGTCCCAGGAGGAAAGCACATCAGTTTTTCCTTAGATGGTCTATCAATAGAATGGACTTATACAAGGGATTAGGAAAAATGAACAAGTTATAGCTATACACCTCAACCTGAATAAATTTACCAAACATATGCTGAATTTAAAAATGAAAGCAAGTCAAAGAATTTGTCCAGTGTGATTGTATTTATATAGATATCAAAAACACGAATAACAGAATAATATATTTATCCATAAGTACATTTGTATATGAATACACAAGCATATTTGAAATAATACTGAATGCACATAAACACGCCCCCAAGAAAATATGAGAATATATGACAATAAGGCCTCCTTCAGCTTTGGGTGTTCAGTGAACTTTTTCAGCAGAAATGATGAGCTGCTATTTAGAGTCTCCAGAGATGTGTAGACATGTACGTGGCAGGAAAGAAAACAGGTGTAAAGGTGTGGCAATATGGAAGGGGCCACTGTGTTCTGGGAAATGCAAGAAAGTTGATATCTGGGGAGGGGAGAGGGTGAAAAGGAATGACAACAAACGAAGAAGAATGTATGTGCACCAAGATTTCCATTCAATATTTAATGACTACTCGGTATGTACCTGGGAAAATTAAAGCATAAGTTGGAGAATCACAGATGTGGAGATCCAAGTGCAACATTATTACCTACTCACTATGTCCTAGGTGACATTTAGGCAGGGGTTGGAGGATCCCAGAAGTGGAGACCCAGTGCTACGTTTAAAGCCTACTCACTATGTCCTAGGTGACATTTAGGCAGGGGTTGGAGGATCCCAGGTGCGCAGATCCAAGTGCAACATTTATTACCTACTCAATATGTCCTAGGTGACATATTAGCAGGGGTTGGAGGATCCCAGGTGTGCAGATCCAAGTGCAATATTATTACCTACTCAATATGTATTAGATGACATATTAGCAGGGGTTGGAGGATACCAGATGTGCAGATCCAAGTGCAACATTTATTACTTATTCAGTATGTCCTAGGTGACATTTAGGCAGGGGTTGGAGGATCCCAGGCATGCAGATCCAAGTGCAATGGGAACATGGTGGGACCATATGACGTTTGTATTCCAGAGTGGGCAGTTACACCTGAGAGTCATTTTACTTTGCTTTATTTCATTCCCGTCAGACTCTCCCCATCCTAGACCTAGACCTAGAGAACCTTCTGAGAGTAGAGGGACTATGGAAGGAAACCATCAAGAGGAGGTAGCCTGTTCTGTAGATCTAACACCCAAGTAAAAAGAGTAGGTGCCTTGGGCACCTGGGTGGCTCAAGTGGTTTAGCATCCATCTCTTGGTTTTGGCTCGGCTTGTGACCTCGGGGTTCTGAGATGGAGCCCACATTGGGCTCTGCATTCAGCATGGAGTCTGTTTGGGATTCTATCTCCCTCTGCCCCTATGCTCTCTCTCTCTCTAAATAAATAAATCTCTAACAAACAAAGAGCAGGTGCCCAGCTAGAGATGAGGTGGCAAGCACTCTGATAATCAGTGAAGATGAACCCAAGGGGAATAGCTCTAGTCATATGAATCCCCGGAGGTGGCTGTGTGTGTCACATTACTGGGCGAAGAATTTAATTTGGAGTTATATTAGTATATAATGGAGGTGAAACTTCTATTTAATTTTGGCACTTTTACTCGGCTGGGCTCAGCCAATTTGTGTCTTCTTTATAATAATAATTAAAAAAAAAAAAAAAGCTTAAGAAAGAGAAGCCATCCTGCCTTGGCTGAAAGATATTGAGGCTCTTTCAGGGTCTACACAGAAGTGTCCATGAGTGGAGAAGACGGCGTGAAATGAAACAGTGACAAGAAGGAACAGAAAATTGTCCCGTGGTGAGTTGTTTCCATTAGGTGTCAAGGAAAAGCTTTAGCTGATAAGAAGGGCAATGTCCAATTATAGATTTAGTTGAAGGTTTGATCAGACTACAAGAAATGGGCAGGAGAAAAGCAGTATGTTCTCTCTTAAAATTGGATTGTATATTATATTTTAGGAGGGAAAGGACGTGTCTATTCCAATTATTCTTATTCTAGAACATTCTTTTTTTTTTTTTTTTTTAAGAGAGAGAGCACAAGTTAAAAAGGAAGGGCAGAAGGAGAAGGAAGGAGAGAATCTTAAGCAGGCTCCACGTCCACAGGGAGCCGGACACTGGGCTCAATCTTACGACCCTAAGATCGTGACCTGAGCGGAAATCAAGAGTCGGATGCTTAACCGACTGAGCCACCCACGCGTCCCTGGGGCATTCCTAATCAGAAGGGGTGAGGACCAGAATGTGCCATCTCTAGGGACCTCGAAAGAAAGAAATAACCAAAACTGAAACCCAGCAATCGGAGTTGTGTATAAGGATCATAGACAAACGCTTGTGGAGCACTTTTTTAAGACTGTAAGCCAAGCAAAGGAGAAAGAATACACGCCTCACTTTAAAAAATGCTGGAGAGGGATCCCTGGGTGGCGCAGCGGTTTAGCGCCTGCCTTTGGCCCAGGGCGCGATCCTGGAGACCCGGGATCGAATCCCACGTCGGGCTCCCGGTGCATGGGGCCTGCTTCTCCCTCTGCCTATGTCTCTGCCTCTCTCTTTCTCACTGTGTGCCTATCATAAATAAAATAAAAAATAAAAAAAATTAAAAAAAAATGCTGGAGAGGTGCAGGATTTTTTTTCTCCCATTAATTTCCTTTTTTATTTACTTTTTGACCTTTTATTAAGATAATCATAGTCTTTCCAGAAGTTGCCGAGACAGTGGAGAAAGTTCTGCGTACACTTTATACCATTTTTTTCTAACGTTCGTATGTGTGTCATCACAGCACAATTGTGAAACCAGGAAATTACCATTAACTAAACTAGAAATCTTATGAGGCTTTCGCCAGATCTACCGCTAGTTTTCTGTTCGTGGAACCTCAAGGCAAATACATCAAGACAAAGGCACATTCCCAGAAGTTCCACCTGTCATTTCTCCTCGCGACCATCCATTCTTTTGAGAATTTCCCGGAGAAATTAACTGTAGGCAGAACATTGGGCCAGGTCTGAAATTCTCCAAGTCCGGTATTTACTAGAGTTGTTGGTCACCGACCAACGTGTCTATGGTTGGTCTTGACAAATTTTGCCAAGAGAAACCATTTTCCAAACAGTTCCCAGGGCCGGGAAGAGACGCTACGCTGCAACGCACCTTCCCGTTCCCGTACGTGATCTTGCCTTGCACTATGTTCCCACAATCAGGGATGGTGGACACAGAGACTTAGGCTAGCAAAAGTAGACTCAGCATCGCCAAACACACAACAACATGCTCTTGAAAAAAAAAGACTTGTGTCATGCGTGTCTTCCTAACACTGGCTTCTCCAAAAATGTAAAGGAAAAAAATTCAGTGTATTCATAACAAGGTACGGCGTAAGGAAGAATTTACTTTCCAGGTGAGCTTGCATTATTTTTGGGTGTTGATACTAGACCCATAAAGAAATTGCCAGGCAGAGGTGGAACTCTTCTGCTCCTTTGCCACACACATTTTAATTATGTAAATAATAAGGACAAACAACCTCAACATGAAAAATAAAATCTTTCTTCCATTCCCCTTATGTAGCAAACAGGTCCTTTATGTTTTCAGGAGCATTCCTTTTTTTTTTTTTTTTTAAGATTTTATTTTATTTATTTATTCCTGAGAGACACAGAGAGAGAGGCAGAGACACAGGCAGAGGGAGAAGCAGGGAACCCGATGTGGGACTCCATCCAGGGACCCGGGGTCACGCCCTGAACCAAAGACAGACGCTTAACTGCTGAGCCACCCAGGCATCCCTCGGAAGCACCCTTAATGCTCAAATGACTATAGTGGTCTCGTTGACCTGTGCTGAGACTTTCCAATTAAGATAGCCTTTTAGCACAGGGCATTCTTAAATCCATACCCAAAAGGTCAATATTTCATCAATTTAAAGGGAAAGGCAATGTTTGGGAGAGTATTATAATCTTCCAAGAGTCTATAGAGAGCTAAAATCTCCTTATCTATGAGTCGCCCATAAAGTACAGAAACATGGTTGAAAATGTTGGTCTAAAAACCAACATATCTTTTAAATCTTATTAGGGCCCCCTGGATCAATGCAAAGAATTATAAAAGAAAATTAAAAAAAAAAACCAGAATTATAGAGCATGCAACTTTGGGGAGTGGAGTGAATAGAAGAACGTTGAGATGGAAAATGGTTTTGCCCCTTGTATCAGCGTTAAAATATCACCTGGACAAAAGTATTTTTCCACAAGATGTGTCATTAAAAGCATATCGTTATTGCAGTTTAGGTGGAAGATACTGGAAAAATGAGGAGATCAAACATCTCCAGCTTTCTGTGGAGCATTTGTTTGAGTCTAAAGCCACTGAATAGGTCTCAAGTGAGTAGACCTAGCCAAAATGAGATCGTTCCCTCTACGAGATCTGCATATGCCCAATTTCTTACTCCCTAAGGAACACTTTCTTTTTTCTTTATTTTTTTTTCTTTTTTTTTTTTTTCTTTTTTTTTTAGGAACACTTTCACATTCGTGAGTTCCACCACGGGCTTTGGGGAGGTTGAGTGATTCTTGTATGTCATCACAACTTGGAGGGAAAACACTGTGACTTTCATGTTGATACACTATTTATCTCCCGTTGAGAAAGAAGTATTTACATGTATTATGATGCTTTGAAATGATGAATTAGGACTGTTACAGAAAAATGGAGTGTGTGGGTTCCAGCCATCGGGCAGACAGATTACCATTATGCTGTGTGAGTAATACTTTATAAACCCATTTGTCACGCAGAAAAGGTGTCACATGTAATCTGATTCATTGCATGTAATGGATTAGGTGAAATTTACTTAGATTTTCAGCGATGGGCATAAAATAACGAACTTAACCCATTGGCAAGCTGTGTTTTATCTTTTAAATCTTATTAGGGCCCCCTGGATCAATGCAAAGAATTAGGTGGTTGTATCTCAAGTGGCATCAGGTGGGGGCAGTGTCACAATCTGCTACCACAAATCATAGTCAAAAGAGCTCGGCTTAGGGCATTTGCCTGACATGCGGAGCCTTGTATGGCCGTGTATTCGGGTGTAACTATCTACTGATGTCCGCGTGGGCCTGAGTCAAAGACGCTTTTCGGTAACTAGGAGAATATCTAGATCGATGAGTCTAAATGTTTGGTTAAGCGGTGGTTCTTGATGCTTTTTTATGAGAACGCAACATGCTGTGTTTTGGCTTCTTGGCATCCAGTAATTCCGGGGGCTAGGAAGTCTGAGAGCATGCTGGGTGGCAGCATGGTCAGGCTCTGGGTTCCGGTGAGCCCGTCCTCCCCGTTTAGAGACAGCTCACATGGCAGAGAGAGGGACGGAGAGATTGGGAGCAAGCTCTCTTGTTGGGGGTCTCTTCTTATAATAAGGGCCCTAATCACATCATCGTGAGGGCTCTACCCTCATGACCTAATTATGTGCCAAGGGGCCCATCTCCATGTTCCATCACTCTGGGGATTAGAGTTTCAACATATGCATTTTGGGGTGGGGACACAGACATTTGGTCCATGGCAGCCTCTATATTTCCTTTTGGGGGGACTGTCTTTGTTGCTTGCTCCCATTGTGCATAAATTTGGTGAAAACGTAGATCAAGGTCACTGTCTCCGCTTTTAGGAAGCCGAGTGGGACACACGTGCCCTCTTTTGAAAGGTGGGCATTTGATCTGAGCCCCTCCACGCAGGGCACCGTCTCTTGAGCAAGTGAGCAGGATGGGATGGAGGGTTGAAGCATAATCACTGCTGGCAACCAGCCTGCTAGCTACATGGTTTCTGGGGGCCTCCGGCTGTGTCTTGGTCCTTCCACCGTAAACCCCACACCAATTCCAGAAGCGGACTTTCAAGCCCAAGGGGATCTCACGAACCTTCCCGATGACCGTTCTACCAAACTCCATAATGAGCATCACTTGTTTTCACCCCAAACCCATACTGACACAGACCTTCTCAGCCGGAAAGGATCTAAAGCCCCAGATACTCGCGTTATCATTCACGTCACGGGTATAAGTTTCATTCGTCCAGAGTGACTGTGAACTTGATGAGGAATGAAGTACGCCATTCTCATTCTGTCATTTGTAAGAACGGCCAAGTTCAGAAAAAGACTGGACTAACCGCTAACCTGTATAATGTCAAAGCTATGCTTTAATCTCGACGCCGATTAAATATTTTATTAGTTTATTTGAGGGAGAGAGAGATGCCAATTAAAGATTTTATTGATTTATTTGAGAGAGATCATGAGTGAGGGGAGGGGCGGCAGTAGACTCCTCGCCGAGCTGGGAGCCTGACCCAGGGCTCGATCCCAGGACCCTGAGATCACGACCTGAGGCGAAGGCAGATGCTTCACCGACGGAGCCACCCGGGCGCCCCTAATCTTGACTCAGATAAAATTCCAACGTGAAGAGGAGTGTTGGACCATTTGCATCAAAATCTGAAATGGTGGAGCTGGCTTCCAAACACGAATGCTGTTTTTACCATTCACTGGATGTTTTGTTTTGATGGGAAGAAAGGACTAACCCATGGGCAGAAAGGAACAGGAGGAAAATACTTTGAATCTCACAGTTCTCTGTGTCCGGCGAGGATGAGTAGGTGTCCAACAACCCCAGAGCTCTCCACTGAGTCTTTATGCAGTAGTTTCATAGATCTCCGGTCTCCCGTATCACCTCCCAAGCCAGGTCTCCATCATCTGTCCTTGGAATTATTCTGATGGCCTGATGGCCTCTTACTTTGTTCTCCGCGCTCCCAGTCTTACCCTGTTTCCTTATGTTCTCCAAAGTGCCGTCGGAGAAATCTTGAGAAACAGGAACGCGGCCATCACACTCTTTGAAAATGACCATAAGGTGGACAGCCTTCCTCATCTTTGAGCATGAATGCCAAAGCCCGGGCCGTGACCCTGAGGATCTGGTCCCTGCGTGCGTGCGCCCACGGGGCCCTCCCGCGGGGTCTCCGCCCTTCACCCCAGCCAGACACGCTGCTTTGATTTCTGGTTCCTTCGTAAATGCCCCACGGCGTCTCCCGTCATTGTGCTTCCTCCCCTGGTGGTGTGGCCCCTGCCGCCTGGAATACCTTCAACTTTATCCTCCCTTCTCCGACCGTCCCGCCCAACTGCAACACCCTCGTTCTGCAGAATTTCTATGGGTTCTTCGCGTACCAGACATTCCCTGTGTTCTGTCCTACGTGTTCCACGTCCTTTCTGGTCACTGAACACCCTACTCGTTCACTGTGCTGGGTTCCCCTCTGAAGCCTAGGGCCTGCTTGGCTAGATTGTTGCAGTGTCCCCTTTGTCATGCTCTTCCGTGGGACCCAGGTCGTGTCCGACTCCTAGTAGGCACCTCGTAAGCGTTTGTGGTGAGCGGATTGTGACTGAATATCACATTCCAATGGAACCAGCTGTGTCTCTACCTGCCATATGCCCCAGCGCCCAACCGAGTCTGAGAACAGCACCCAAGCCACACGTGGAAGGAAGTCTGTGCGTTTGCCAGACACAGGGATAGTCACTCGGGCAAGACAGGCTCTCTGCAACCGCAGTAGAAAAGTGATAATAAGCCTACGTTGAAGGGCATCAATCGAGGACCCCTCAGCACCTGGGATGGGAAAGTTCCCACCGCAAAAGTCTGAAAACGAAAATGCTACACGACCATGAGTCAGGTGAGCACGGGCTCCTGAGGACGCCACGCACATAGCATGGCTGCCATACGACACAGCGACGCAGGCGGGCACACAGGAGGACCTCTTTCCGTACCGGGGAGGTGGATGAGCGTCCCGGACTGATGCTGTTAATCAAAATGCGACATAATTATCTTCTGCAAAGCACGATCGTCTCTGCACGATTTCGCAACAACAACATTTAAAATCTCTGCTTAAAAATGGGGCCAGACTGACATATTTTACGTGAAATAATTACACGAATTCGAGAAGTAGTAATTTCGGTAATTACCAAATAGTGTGATTCTCTCCCCATAAAGCATATGTCAGATTACATAAAAACATCATTATGCTGTTTTCCCTTTTCAGATCTTACGTATGTAGCATGCAAGTTCCCATACTCTAATGCGTTTCTCCGTATCCTATTTAAGTAAAATAAAAAAAAAAATTTTTTTAAGCGAATGAGTCGCGGGGTTTCTCGGTTTCATGTTGTCCTGTGAAATTTCAAGCTCTGAAGATTTCTTTTAATCTCTTCCCAGTGGTTTTTAAAGCAGAAATGGCTCCTTTTTTTAATCCCCAAAGAAGGGCCATGGGACAAGGTATGGAGATTGGTGATGCTGAGCTGTTCTGCTGCTAAAAAGGAAGAGATTTCTGCATTTTTAAGGCAGAAATGACTCCTTTTTTTTTAATTCCCAAAGAAGGGCCATGGGACAAGGTATGGAGATTGGTGATGCTGAGCTGTTCTGCTGCTAAAAAAGAAGAGATTTCTGCATTTTTAAGGCAGAAATGACTCCTTTTTTTTAATTCCCAAAGAAGGGCCATGAGACAAGGTATGGAGATTGGTGATGCTCAGTGGTTCTGCTGCTAAAAAAGAAGAGATTTCTGCATCTCTCATTCTCACAGACATTTTCCATTATATCTCTTCCAGAAAGAGAACCATGTGTTCTGATAACTAGTTATTATTAATGCGCTCACTTATCCACTGTAAAGCACACGAAATATGTCACTAGTCTTCTTAGGCTTCTTATTACACGGCTGGTAATATGCAATTCTGTAAATATAAAAACGGCAATTGTGAACCGATGTCACACGGCGCGTGGTTCCGTGTCCTGTCCTGTTGTGTTCTCCTGAGGGATGTGGAGGGTTCCCGGTTTGGGCCCATCGGCAGCCCCTGATGTAAATGCAATTTATGGCCATGGACCAAAAGGAAAGAAACTGGCCCAGGTCCCAGCCGAACTTGGGTCAGGCGTCCTCATGCACATTCCCAGGCTGTATTTCTGGAGCTCACTGGAAACGAGCTTCCCAAGACAATTCCCAGAATACTATTTGCACATTTAACATATAGTATTATGATATTATGATAATGTGTCATCGCTATGAATAATACCCAAAAAACGCCACAATTATTTTGCCAGGACTCTAGGATGCAAATGCCATTGGTTCGAGTTCATAAAAGCCACGAAAAAGCGGACATGCTGTCTAGTTTTACGGAACACAGACCGTTTGTTGTCCTGTGTGCAGACACAGCCTTCAGGGAGCAGCCGAGGGTCAGGGCTGCGTCAGGGGCTCCGCCGGCCTCGTAAACGATGCGCGTCACGAGAGAAACTGGCTTAAAATCATGGCAGTGATACTAGGACAAATAAGCATTTCCTTTCTTTTAAAAAAAAAAAAAAAGATTTTGTTTATTTGAGAAAGACAGCACGAGTGGCGGGCGCAAAGGGAGAAGCAGACTCTCCGCTGAGCAAGAAGCCCGATGTGGGGCTCGATGGCAAGACCCCAAGACCAAGACTGGAGCTGAAGGGAGATGCTTCACTGATGGAGCCTCCCCCCGCCCTGCCGGCTCCCCCAAGACACATTTCTCTGTGTAAATCCCTTGACTTGTAAAAGCTCCGCTTCCGAAGGAGATACAGCATCCATGGGGCTGATGAACGACGTGCCGGTCCCAACAGCTGTAGAAGCACCGTCCCGCAGTGGGAGGGTATTCGGAGGTCGGTGATGGGGGTAATGAGGTGCAGACGAGCTCACGAGGGCGGGACTGGCGTCCTGATCAGAAGCGACACCGGAGAGCTTCGTCCCCTGTAGCAGGTGACCAGGCAGCAAGACGTGGCCCCGGGGAGCCAGCAAGAGGTGCTCGTGAGCGCCCCGGACCCGCACCCTGGTCTCCAGCCGCCAGCTCCAGAAGTGCATGAGCAAAGGCTCGCTGTTGGGTCACCGGGCCGCGGGGTTTGTTCTGGAAGCACCAGGTGACCAGGACGTGGAGGAGGACGGGATGGTGGGGCACACGCCCTGCTGCATCCTCGCCTCAACATATGCAAGGGCTCTGCCAGCGGGAGCCACAGCACATCCTAAGACGGTGCAGGGGGGGGGTTGGTGGGATGTTAGAGCCCCACAGGCCTTTCTGTGCGTGTTAGATCCACTCACACTGTGCGCTGCGTGTGGTCACAGCCTGGGGGCCGTGCTGTCCTGGGATCCGCAGGCCCGCCACCGGGTGAGCTTGTGTGAAAACACCCTCTGCACCCCGAGCTGTGCAAATCTGCCGGGAGCCGGTGCCGCGAGGCTCACCTCAAGGCCCCAAGCCAGGCCGCCTTCTGCCCGGGGCCCTCTCCCCCCTCAGCTCTCTCACCTTGGCCTGAGCCCCCCTCATCCCTGAAACTACAATCCTTGCTCCTAGCGCGCCCCTAAGTCATTGCCAGCAACGCCTCCTTGGATCTCGGATGGAGACCTGTCCTCCTGGATTTCCAGAGGTTTTGTCAGTCCTCTTTAAAGGGATGGGGATACGCAAGCTCAGGCAAGCCGGGGTATCCCCCAGCACTGTGGCTCCGTGCGAGGGGCCCCTGCTGCCCTGCTGTCGCAGACACATGGGGGACACTGTGCGTGGGTTGGGCTGAGGCCGGGCGCCAGACACTGCAGCGGATACGCTCCATGTGCAGCCCCATTAGCCCCGGGCCCAGCTGGGGGCTCCGCAGGTCCCAGACCCCAGGTGGGGACGGCCCAACTCCAGGGAGCAGCCTCATGCGCAGCTTCCATTTGAGGTTGCAGGTCGTGGTGCATCAGCAGACAGATGCGGAGAAGCAGAGGGACACACAGAGGCACTGGGGGCGGCAGGTGCATCCGCAGCGCCGGGGTCTGACCGACCCTGCAGGCGGCAGGCACAAGGCCCTGCGCTCCTTGTGGGCGCTCAGACCTCAGGTTGCCCCGGACTGATGCACCCACATGGGTGCAGGGAATGCAGACGCACCCCAGGGCGCCAGAGATGCACAGCCAGGCTTGCAGCACGTGTGCGCCCCCCTGGGCGCCTTGCGAAGCCGGCACACCTGTCGCACCAACAGGTGCAGCACAAACCGTCGGTCAAGTACCCAACCGTGGGGACGCCCGGGCCCGGACAGACTCCACGCCGTGCATACACCCCCCCACCCCCAGCCTCATCAGGCTCAGGAGCCAGGAAGCACCGTGCGAGTGTCCCCCACATACCCGGGGATAAACACACGGCTCGTGCAATCCCTTGTGCCTCTCTGGGAGCCTCCAGCCTGGCTGAAACCCCGTTGCCCACACCACGACACCCTCATGAACACTTCTTATGGGTGTGAGACGCTGAAGTAACCCGAGACGCCTATGCGCTGGTGTAGCCCAAAATGTGCTGTCCCTTTTTCTGGAGAGAGTGCAGGACCCGTGAACAAGATTGGTCCCACTCCCTTGCTTAGGGGATTCACCAGTTGCCTTTTGGGTCCATCAGGTATCCCGGGTGGGCCTGACTTAATCAGAAGGTGTAAAGGCAGAGAGATAGGCAGCTGCTGGCTTGGAAGAAAGCAGACAGCCATCGTGCCAACTGCTTATCGGGCCACATGGCAAGACACTGCGGGCGGTGTCATGGAGCCTGGCCAACCTTGAGTAGGAAAATTGGGGTTTTCATCCTACAAGTCAAAGGCACCGAATCTCATCACAAACCCTTGAGCCAGAATACCTGGATTGCAGCCTGGAAGACCCCGAAGAGGGGAGCCAGCTAACCTGGCCCTGGCCCCCTGGCCCCCAGACACTGTGAGATAATACAAGTGTGATGTTGGAAGCTACGTCCGCTGTGGGCATTTGTTACGCAGCAACAGGAAACCGATACACCTGGCTTTCCTCATTTCCCTGTCACTTTCTCCACCATGTTTCCTAAGATCACGTCCTCAACAAATTGCCAAAATTCTTGTCTCCGATGCCAAGTTTGGGGGACCTAAGCTTAGACTGCTAGATTTCTCAGAAAGTATGAAATCTAGTTGGGTGAACAGCAAGTGATTGAGGTCACGTACATGATAACAGTCACCTGACATTTCTCAAAAGGAAGACGAAATTGAACATGGTCTTTTTTTCTTTTTAATTTTTTTCCATAAACTATAATGTTCACAATACCAGGAACTGGGATTTCTTCTCATTTCAACGGGGAATAGATTTCTTCACCAAGGAAAGAAACAACAAGTATTAATTTAAATGGCTCTATGAAGGGATTTGGGAAATGTTAGAAATAATGTTATGTGTGTAAATTGATCTGCAGGATGTTGATGGGGAAGGGTTTAAGGTTCTTTCCATGGGTATTTTAAAGAAAACATGCAGGAATTATACAATCGCAGTTGCCACAATGGTAATTCTAGATGGAAGAGCATTTTGTGGAAAGGAGGAGGCTGCGTATGATTTTATCCCTTGGGGAGAATCTCCATCAATATGTTTATAGTTCTGTTCACATTTAACCCAAGTCGTGGATTGCTGAAGGAATCCAACAGAAGCTAAACCCATCCTTAGTAAGACGTTATAGGAAGGCTTTCTGTTTTTTCTCACGCAGTTATTAGTTTCATTAGTTTAGGGCTGCCGTAGGAATGTGCCACAGATGGGGTGTGGCTTCAACCACGGACATTGATCCCCCCTGGTCCTGAAGGCTGGGAGTCCAAGATCCAGGCAGGGCTGAGGCTGGTTCCTCCCGAAGCTCCTCTCCAGGGCATGTAGGGCCCGTGTTCTCCCCGCGTCCTCACGTGGTCATCCCTCCGTGCGTGTCTGTGTCCTCATCCCCTCTTCTTAGAGGACCTCAGTCCTATGGGATCGGGGCCCATCCTCAAGACCTCATTTTACCTTAATTGCATCTTAAAAGACCCCGTCTCCAAATACAATAACATTCTGAGGTCCTGCGGTTGAGGCTTCAATTGGTATGACACAACTCATCTCAGAAGGCTAAGTAAAGAATCGTATAGAAAACTCTTTCAGCTACTTCGGCCTCTGGGCTTGTCTGATTCTATACGTACTTAGATAACTTTCTAATATGCACGTAATAGAAATATGCATATATTTTTAAAGTCTGAAACTCTTAAAAAAAATTTCACCCCTGCTGGTGCAATTAACATTCACCATTTCAAGAAAGTTGTGCCCCTGGATGCTAGGTAACATCTCCAACTCCCATATGTCTCGATTTCCGTGCTGCTGTGGACTGTGCGCGTCTGCATGTCTCCCAGGAGAGGCCATCGTCACCCTCCGCACTCCCTGCCCTCCTGCCACGCTTACTAACATGTCCTAAGGGAGGCTCCTATGATGGCCAAATAGCCCCTTATGGAACCCGTGTCCCCAAGCACTGCACAGGCCCACTCAGCTTCAGCCGGCCGCCGGCATGCACAAGTGTGGCCCGTGACGAGGAAGAGGAAAACACGCAATCCCTAAACCGACTCCCTTTGATGATTCCACAATTTCCCCTCCATCCGGTCACACTCGCCTTGGCCACGCTTATATAAAGACCCACGTTGCCTTCAGGTTGGAACGTGGGTGGCAGCTCCCATGGTGGTGGTGGGGGGGGGCATGGCAAGATTTTTTTTTTTTTTAAAGTAATAAGATTCCTCAAGGTGCAAGGTCTTAAACAATGAGACCTGTTTTTGTGACAACATGGTGCCAAGCCAGAAAATAAAAATAAAAAAAAAAAAGGTTGTGTGAAACGTAAGCTTATTTTCGGCGTTGGGCCGTTAATCATCTGCTCTCACCCTGGGGTCCTGCAGGGGATCGTCATCCTTCCTTCCCAGGGAAAGAAACCGAGCAAGACGCAGGTCAACCCCTCATGGTTTGCCACCCCTGGTTCCAT
This sequence comes from Canis aureus, assembly GCF_053574225.1. Classification (NCBI taxonomy): domain Eukaryota; kingdom Metazoa; phylum Chordata; class Mammalia; order Carnivora; family Canidae; genus Canis; species Canis aureus. The sequence goes on along the minus strand of NC_135649.1, from coordinate 120,549,489 downwards.
TTCCATTCTTCGGGGCGGTGGGTGAAAGATTCGAGCGTCTCCTGCAGCGCCCCGCTGGTGGGATTCAGGCCGTGCTGGTGACTTTCAGGGGAAGCCAAGTTCGGTTGAAATGAGAGCTTCTTTTGGGTTTGTTTCTTTTGTGTCTTTTTGTGATTCTTGAGATTGGAATGCAGCCTGTCACCAGGACCAGGGGAGGAGGTATTGGCATTGTGCACGGTGCCAGCGTGAACGCGCACATGAGTTTCCTGTGGGCCGCCCAACGGATCACCACAGCCCGGGTGTCTCCAGAGGAGAAGATGCATTCCTTCCCGGCTCTGGAGGCCAAAAGGCAACACCGAGGTGTCAGCACGGCCATGGTCCATCTGAAGGCTCTAGAGGGAGGAGAACCTCTCTCCTCTTTCTACCTCCTGGTGGCTGTTTCCAACACGTGGTGCTCCTTGCTCGGGGCCACATCCCCCCCATCTCTGCTCTGGCCTCACCTGGGCATTTCCTGTGGGTCTTTATGTCCAGCCCCCAACCCCCTGCCTCTTTTCTCGTAGAAGCACACCAGTCATTGGATGGGGCCCCACCCTACATGGACCATGATTTCCAATCAAGATCCCTAATTAATTACACCTGCAAGGACCCGATTTCCAAATCAGGTCCCTTTCTGAGATGCCTAGGGACATAAATTTGTTGTGGGTCCCCTCCTGAACCCACGGCAGGATATCCCTTTCCCTCTCTCAGTCAACTCCCTGTGGCTTTCCCCTTGCACCGACCCCCCCCCCCACACACCTGCCCGCCGGAGCTGACAAGTAGTCTCCTCTGGGACGAGGGAGAAAGCCTGCTATTCTGAGCCCAGCCTGTCACTTATAGGGTGGCACTGCCCACGGATCACCTGCCCAGAGAGCCCTGGGATCAGCAACCCGGGGGAGTGCACGCCCGCCGCAGAACTCAGAACGAAAATCAGGAACTACGAGGCCTGTGCGCCGCAACCCTCAGCCTGGGCTGCACCGGATTGATTAGGATGACTGCAAAATATCAGGGCTTCTGTGGCTGTAACTGGGTATTGTTCTCCCTCGCAAGCTTGATGAGCTCTGCTTCCAGGTTTCCCCGATGTCCTCCTCTATGCATTTATGTGCTTCACCTCCAAGTTGCAAGAAGGCTCAGCAGCCTCCCTTCCCCGCCGTGCCTCTTCCTGGGAGCTGGGCCCCGGCTCGGCGGGGACACTGTTTTCTGCCAAAGACATGTTACTAGGACCTGGTGAGATCTCCTGGCTGGTAGTGCCAAGCTGGTGGTGCTGGCAGTGATGCTCCGGTTGGTGACAGGGAACTGGGCTGGACTGTCACGAACAGAGAAGCGACAGACGTGCCTGCTTCATCTGCAACAGGTATCGATTCCGGGCAACCAAAATGACACCCATGCCTGCCTGCAGGTGTCACAGAGATGGATGAAGGCGTGACCAACACGTGGCATGTGCCTGCCTCCCTGGAAATGGATACCAGAGAAAACATGATAATCACAGTGATTCTGGGAAAGCGCTGTGCGTATGTAGTGATTTTCTTTATATAGGATCAAAAATAATAGGAGTTCTGAAACCTCTTGTCCCCTGAGCTTAGAGGGAAGGCATTCTTTTATTTTTCATTGCTCTGGACTCCTTCTTCAGAATGTCGTCCCTCGAGAGATTTTTAGGAATTTACTGGAACGTAACGAGTCCGTCAGTGCCTTGCTTCTGAGCAGGGAGGGCTTTCCTCGTCTCCGGGGCAGGGGTTCCCAAATGGTGGTGCCAGCCAAATCCAGCGTGCTGCCATTTTTGTAGAGTTCTACTGATATAGAGCCATGCCCATGTGTGTGTGCGTGCATGTGCATGTGTCTGTGTGTGTGTGTGTGTGTGTGTGGCCTATGGCTGCGTTCACCCTGCAACAGTACATTTCAAGTTCTGAGAGTCTTTAGACTGTGAAAGCTAAAATATTCACTCAAAGACCCTTTGCAGAAGCTGTGTGCTGCACTTGCTCTAGGGGATCACATCTCGTCATGCTCTAGGGGCTCACATTTTCTCTGTGGTATGAAACTAAGTCTAATGTCTTTTGCAGAGATGGGAGGGATGTGGCCACGAGCAAGGAGCAGCACACATTGGAGCAACCACCAGGAGCTAGAAAGTGGAGAGAAGTCCTTCTCCCTTAGAGCCTTCAGGTGGAGCATGGCCCTGCTGACACCTTGATTTTGCACTTTGGGTCTCCAGAATCGGGAGAGGATATGTTTCTCTCGTTTTCATCGTGCAAAATGAGTAGTGAAACGGTCTCTTCATCTGTGATGTGCTTTAGATGCGGCCATTTGATGTTTTCATGAACCAATGGGGTGTTGGTTAAATACATGGATGATAGCAAGTTTCAAGCCATTGGTGGGTGCTCAGGAGTAGAAAGAAAAAAGGCCATGCCAAGAGTAATGACAACACGCAGATGGTTGGAGGTCTACCATGAGGAAGGACAGTAAGATATGCAAGAGAAAAATAGGCACTTCCACAAGATAAATCTCTTTCCCACCCAGAGGTTACCTGCCTGGACAGCGAGATAGGAGCGTCTCCTTATGTTCAGATATTCCCGATGGATTCAGAATTTATGCCAGTATTCTGACTCCAATTTTGTTCTCCAACATTTTTCTCTGTGATGTGAAACTAATTAAGTCTAATGTCTCTGCAGTTCGTGGGAAAGATTATTGTTTTAACCATATCTAATAACACCTTATGGCCTTTTAGCACTGAAGAAAAATATATTCTAGTCTGAAAACATTGATATATATTCGGCTACGATGGAGGTGTTAATCGTCTGTCTACGGAGCAGCAATTGAAAAATGATTTCAGTTCCTTTAAAATTTGATTCCGTGTTATAGCACAAGCCAGTCCAGCCTTTCTATGCAAACGGCGTGCTGTCCTCCAAACTCGTATTTCTGGGACATACACAGCATGAGAAGTTATGTTAGGTCAGACCTGCAAATGTTGGTGATTCTGTGTGCCTCTAATTAGTTAAGATCTAGTGAACACATTTGCACAGTGGTTCCTGATTGATATCTACGTTCGAGTGTAGGTTATGTGAACCCTGGTGGGTGGAGAACAGCTCAGCGGAATTTCATAGATATCTTTTTTTTATTATTATTTTGCATTCTTTCAGCTCATGCTCTGTAATGCATGGTAATACCCTTCAATAATGCAAAACAGCACAATAGCTATTCTTCAGCAGTGATTCTGGCAGACCTTAACAACCATCATCTTTAGTACCGGATTCAGGGAGAATTACCCTTTCAACATTTTACAAGGTCACGGAGTTACTCCTAACATCCATTTTTCTTCATTTGTCATGAACATTCTGACTGTTGTATATTACCAGACCATCAAAATTTTCCTATTAAAATGCATATTAGAATATTTAATATTCAAAGTATAATGGAGCAAAAAAAAACCCTTTTCTCTATTTCTGGAAAATGTACAAGTGGGATTAGTTATTCAGTGCTAATATAAGAAAGAAATGCCACTTAGTGTAGACAAAGAAGAGAGAGGTGGTAGACAAACAGGCGTGGGGCCTGAGAGGAGGTGTAAAGCCAACCAGAGGGTCAACCGCAAGAGGAGGTTACAATAAGCACGCTACAGTTAACTTCGACCAGAAACCAGAAGTCCTTCTCAACGAGGCAAGGCTGCCTTAGGCATATAGACCTGTCTAACTGGGTCCTGATGGAAAAATCTTCTCTGTTCTAACTTGCTGTGTTTTTGGTTTTTTGTTTGTTTTAAAAATGTAGAATTTACTGAAAGATGTAAGAAAAAAAACCTAAAATAAATGAAGAAATGCAACATGTTTCTGGATGACACTATTCAATATTGTTGACATATTTTTTTAGAAACAAATCTAGGTTTGACATGGAGTTAACGAAAATCACAATGTACTTTGTTTTGTTGTTCACAGAAATGTTCTTGTGATCATCTGAAAGAGTGAATGTACAAGAACAGTCATAGCAATTTGGTGATGAGAAGCAATGAAAGGACAGAGAGAGGGAATGTATTAATCCCAACCATAAATTCGCATTATTCAAGCAGCATGATATCAGAACTACAATATAGACACCGATGAATTAGATGAAAGAGATACATGAAGATGTATGCAAAAAGGCGTATGTGTATTAAATAATGTAATGCAAGACGATGAATATTTGGGTGAACTATTTAGGGAAGAGTAAAATTCAGTTCCCACCTAATGAAACCCTGGAATTAAATATAATTATTGGAGTCACCACTTCTGCTTCAGGAAAAGTATATCACTCTCACCCCGATAATCAAAGCAAGAGAAACATGTTTCAGAGCTATGCTAAAAATCAAAAATCATAGTTTTTGTTTCAAAGATTCATTAAGAGCACAGGACACAAACAGAGACAATAAACTACACAGTAAAAAGGGAGAGAGAGCCCCTTTGTGGGAAAGAAAAGACCCAGGTTGAGTTCCATCTTTGCTGAAGTGATTGGGGCAGAAGGAATCTATCGTAGATGAGGGGAAAGAGAAACTAGCTCAACGTGTGAAACAGTTTAGTGGCCACAGATGGGTTGGTATTTCAGATTAGAAATATTGGCATTCCAGGAGTGGAGGAAAGACTGGGGCACCTGCCCATGGTTTCCCAAGAATCTCCCCAGTAGGTGCAGCGTGGGACGGAGGTGAAGAGCATTAAGACAAACAGTCCAGGAGGCATGTGGTTTCTCCCCGAAGGCCAAGACAGCCTCATGCAGGAGGCTGGGGTCAGGGCAGGAGACCTGAGTGACTGTGTCCCTGGCATCCCAGACGTCATAGAGTTTAAGACAGCAACCCTTCTGAGACGAGGGCCATGTCACGGTGTGGAGCAAACGCTCCTGAGGTGCAGAAAGCCAGAATGTGTGTGAGAGAGAAAGCAAACAGACACCCCAGCGATACCCAAAAAACATGGCATGTTGGCGGTCAGGGGAGACAGCAAGCTTGTGGTGAAGAAAACCGAGTCCGTCCTGGAGCATACAGAGAACACTCATCCCAAGCCCTCCTGAATGTGAAGGTGTCATCCTGTCTTCAAAAACTTGAGGTCAACAGTGAAGTTAATCCAACGAAAGCTCAAGCGTCATCTCGTGGATCTCGGACAGCGTGTTTCTCCTTGTTTCTCAGCCTTTTTATCTTTGTATTGTGATTTGGATACTTCCCATTGGCGACCAACGGAAGTATTCAAAGAGATAGTATCCGGGGACTAAAGTCAACAAAAGATAGCTGGGCACAGATTGATGGCGTTGGGCGAACCGCACACAGGATCCACACAGAGGAAACGGCACCTCACGATTTCACAGACAAAGGCTGACCATGCAGGATCAACAGTCAGCCATGAAGTCAGCTGGAGAACAAGATGTATGACACACACGCAGATGACATTATGCGTTACAGCCGACTTTTCACCAGAAGGGAAGAGAGGCCCGAAGGCAATGGAAAGACATCTTTAAGGTGATGAATGAACAGTGTCAACTTAGAATTATATATCCAGTGAAAACCTCCTTGGAAACCCAAAGGGAGACAAAGACATTCTCTGTAAATGGAAGGCGGAGGTGTTCCATTCCGGGGGGGCAGGGGGGGCCTACTCCTCGAGACATGCTACAAAATATAAAAATAGAAGATCTTTGGGACAAAGGAAAACAGTGCCAGATAAAACCCAAGTATGCAAAAAGAAGAGCATAACAAGTAAAAGTATAAATACCTGGATACATTAAAAATATGTATTTTGTTAAAGTAAAAACACTCCATGCTGGCTCCATGCCCAACAATCTAGAATCTTGATCCATGACCATGAGATCAAGACCTGAGCCAAGATCAAGTTGGAGCTCTCACTGACTGAACCACCCAGGTGCCACCAAAATATGTGTATTTTTAGTATTGGTACGTTGAGGTTTCTTTTAGTATGTAGTCACTATTTCAAACAAAAATTTTAAGAATATTTGGTTAGATTGATAGTCTGTGTAGAGACGAATCACAGAGCAATGAAAATGTAATTGGCAGAAAGCAAATACATGCAAGTGGTCTGTGGTAAGGTTTGGAGGTAGGATAATTATTTTGAAGGTAGATTATGATCCGTTAAAGATCAATATTGTGCCCTGTGGAGCAGTGCTTTCATGCAGAACTTCCTGAGGGGATGGAACTGTTCTTCTGTTATATCCAGCATGGTAGCCCTGAGCCACACATGGATACACGGCACTTGACATGGGGCTAGTACGACCGAGGAATGGAACTGTAAATGTTATTTAATTTTAAGTTATTGCAATAGCTATAGATGACAAATGATGACCGTATTGGACCGTGCAGCTCTAGGGCATCTTGGATACAGATGAGCAACCATTTTCTTCCAAAGATCAAGTAGGATGTAGTTCAGGTTTTGTCGACCAGCAGGCGAAATGGAAGATGTTCTGATGGCACATATATAACTCTTTCACGTGGAATCCTTAAAAGTGTAATAAGCATTCTGAGCCAGTAGACCCTACAAAAGCAGCTAGTGAGCTAGATCCCTACCGTAGAGCAGCAATCACAAAATACCTATGTATCTAATCGATAGTGAAGATAGAACAGAATACTAAAATAAATAAATACATAAATAATCCAATCAATCTCCCCAAAAGGCACAAGGAGAGTAATAGGTAATACAAAATGGAACACGTTCCTAGTGGGAGAGCAAACAGCAAAGCTACTTTGCAAACTCCCTGGAGTCTTCTTTTTTTTTTTTTATATAAATTTATTTTTTATTGGTGTTCAATTTGCCAACATAGAGAATAACACCCAGTGCTCATCCTGTCAAGTGCCCCCCTCAGTGCCCATCACCCAGTCACCCCTACCCCCCAGCCACCTCCCCTTCCACCACCCCTAGTTCGTTTCCCAGAGTTGGGAGTCTCTCATGTTCTGTCTCCCTTTCTGATATTTCCCACTCATTTTTTCTCCTTTCCCCTTTAATACCTTTCACTATTTTTTATATTCCCCAAATGAATGAGACCATATAATGTCTGTCCTTCTCCGACTGACTTATTTCACTCAGCCTGGAGTCTTCTTTAGAAGGTCAGACGTACTAGGGGCCTCTGCTGGATACCTACACAGAAGATGGGAAAACACATGTCCCCAAAAAGACCTGCTCAAGAATGTTCATAGCAGGTTTATTCATAACAAAGGGAAACATGAGAAAACTCATATGTCTGCGAAGAGGACGAAGAAACAAATGGTCGTATTGCCGCACAATGGCTACCACTCGGCGGTAAAACGCGGCGGAGCAAAAAGTGTCCATCTTACGGTAAATTTCCGTAAATTGGATGCACCTGTCTGGTCGGAAGGCCAGTGAAGAGCTACATTGTGAAGAGCCGCCCAGGAGTCCCCCTTGTATACTTGGAAAGTGGGGCAGTTTTGTTTCCTTTTTCCTTCGTCTGTAGTTTCTGGATTTTTTACAAGAGATGTAGACTTTTCTAAAAATTTATTTGTTTGAGTGAGAGAAAGAGCAGGGCAAGGGGAAGAGGGAAAGGGAGAAGCAGACTCCCCACTGAGCAGGGACCCCAACATGGGGCTCGATTCCAGGACCCTGAGATCATGACCTGAGCCGAAGGCAGACGCTTAACCCACTGAGCCACCCAGGCGCCCCGAGATGTAAACATTTGAAAAATAGTTTCCAATACGTCCATTGTCTTGTTGAAGAGCTTTTTGTTCGCGCACTTCCCATCGCTGAGATCCTTCGCCAGCTTGCATATGTGACGTATTTCCCACGAAATGCTCTTTTTCACGACTGCTAGAATTATCCTCGAAAGCAATTCAGAGCGAAATTAAAAAATTTCCTTCGATTCCTATAAACCTTAATTCTAATTTGGATATGTGCTGGAGCAAATAGGTTGTGAAAATTCTTAACATGCCTCAATATTGTGTCTTACTGTATCACCTCCCAATTATTCGGTAGATTGAACCGATGCGACGTGACACAGCACCTCTGCAAAGCACATTGATGAAAATGGATTTACCTGATATTTCACTAAAGGCTTCCATCTGCCAGCGACATGCTGGAAAATCTATTATACTCTCAGTTACCCGGGACAATAGCTGTTACAGAAAAAAAGAAAAAAAAAAAAAACCACAATTCTCCAAACCCCCCACCTTCCCTTCCTCCAAAATAGAGCTCTGATTGCTCGTATCTGACCTACTTAGTGTAGAGCTGTAATGACCTAATTTCCTGAAGTTACGGGTTTCGAAGGAACCATGCGGGGTGTCCCGATCCATCCTCATGAACTCTGGATGAAGGCACACTCCCATTGTGGATTCCCTCAAGGCTACCCGAAGGTCCGAACACCCACCCACAAGGACTTTCCTTCTGCCGTTAACTTGGGATGGTCGGTCACGTTTCGAGGAAGATGCATGGACTCATGTTCTCTTCCCAAAAGTACTATAACCCTTTCAGGTCAAAATGCTGTCAAGTTATGTAGTTGCAGAGGCAAAGAGGGATAGCACCCACAGTGGGTTCGGATTATAATTTTCTCTGTCACACGTTTTGTAATTCGGTTACAACTGTATGGTACCCGTGTCCAAGAATCACGATGACATGGAAATCTGTTCACAAGTGTCAACATCCCAGCTGATCTGACCTCACGTGAGCCTGGAGGATGCCCGGGCTGACTTTGGGACCTCACACGTGAGATGTCCACGTTGTTCTTTCTTCTACTTGGCTTTTTAATGGGACTCCTGGCCCCTTTCTTCATTTCAGTCTATAGACTAAGCAGGTTCCAGACATCTGCCTGCAACTCACACTTCTTGTCAGAGCACCAGCCCTGACATCGTAGCATCTGGCGCGTGTGCGTGGGTGTCTCTGGGGCACCACACCCTCCGTATATTCACTCCCCTCTCCCCATCACCTCTCCCTCTTCGTCACTTATGACACATAGTCACTATCAAATCTAATATCCAAACCGATGTGCATATGTGTCTGTGTGTGTGCATTCTAATATATATTCCATTAATAATTTTCTTAATTTCTACTGCAGCCACCCAGCTTCAAACCACTGTCTCCTGCTTGGGCCGTTGCAGTAGACCCCTTGATGGGTGTCTTCAAATCTTCTCCTGTCAGCCTCCCATTCAATTCTCCTTGAGGAAGTCTGAGTGTGCGGCGACTCTGATTAAAATCCTCCGAGAATGGCTTTTATTTTTAACATGAAGATGGAGTCTAAAATGTTCCAAATGACCTACATAGATCCCATTTGATCAATCCTCCCTCATCCCTCTCCCCCGAAACATCGCACCATGATGATAAAATATTCCTGGAGAGACAACAAAGCCTTGAAATGGGGTCAACTTTAAATGTTCTTCAGGATTTAAGCAGAGTGTCTGGTGTTCTTTTCATACCTAAAAGTAACATCCAGGTGGTCTTTGCTGAAACAAGTGTGGGATGGCCAGCTGCCAATTTCTCAACACAAGACAGTTTGATCACGAGTTCAGGTTAGAAGGCGTTTGCAGAAGGCAATGTGAGCACGTTAGCCTGAATTCTAGAGACTCCAAGAGTCATCAAGGAATTGGAGGCATCCTCTCACCTACCTCTTTGCCCTTCTAGTCACATCCTTCCAAAATCCCTGTTGATACCACAGGGGACGGGATTGCTTTTCATCATTTAAAATATCCGTAGAAGGGGTGAAGAAAAGAACAGAAGAGTTTATAAAGGTCATTAAAAGGATAACGTTGGCCACTGTATTAGTTTCCTAAAGCTGCTCTAAGGAAATACGACCCATGACGGGCCCTGAACAATAATTTATTTCTCCTCGTCTTGGAGGCTGGGAGTCTGAGATCCAGGTGAGGCCGAGGCTGGTTCCTCCTGAGGCCCCTCTCCTAGGCATGTAGACCCCGTGTTCTCCCCATGTCTTCACGTGGCCGTCCCTCTGTGTGTGTCTGTGTCCTCTTGTCTTCTTATAAGGACACGAGCACTGTTGGATCAGAGTCCACACTAACAACCTCATTTTATCTTAATCCCCTCTTTAAAGACCCCATCTCCAAATACAGCCCCACTCCAAGATCCTGGAGGCTAGAACGTCCACATAAAAATATGGGGACAATTCAAGCCCTGACAATACTTTTAACTAGAGGTTAACTCTAGATCCCTTCTTCTACAGCCTGTCACTTAGTGTTGTTAGAGTGTTTTGATAAGTGACTTTGGCCATGTATTGATCTTTTTGATTCATATGGCAGGCTTGGAGAAATAACTGATTGGCTTGAATTCCTATGAATGTGTGGTAACGACTAACGGCAGCCTCCGAGTATTCTGAAAATATTCCATCGGGCTGGATGCATGTGGTTGTGAGTATCGTGTAGAATGTCAATGACCATCAGTGAGACTGGCTCACCATTTTATCTCTGAGATTCACTTTTGTAGAACATTGAGCGGGGACAGGCCTCAGAACTTTGGAGAAAATGGGAAAAATTCATTTTCCAGACATTATGATAAGCCTGGTGGGGAGGTGGGGGGCGCGGCGGTGGCGGGAGGTGGGGAATCTAACCATGTTTCAGAAGCAACCTTTGGAGGAAGGGCCAGGAAAAAATATGCTCCCCTTTTGGTATCTGCACTTTCTGTGACCAACTTAGTAGCCGCCATGGAGCACTGCAGAGACAATTAGTACGTAGAGTCACAAAATCAAAATTAAAATCAGGGACATGTTATTTCCAACGGTATTACTTTGGGGAAAGTGCTTACCTGTTCACTGTGATTAGAAAATGAGCTAAATATAGATCTAAATGTCCTCTAGCCCTTAGAGGAGTCTGGAGACCGTCCCTTTTATAACAGCTTGACAAGGAAAATCTAGTTTCAGGAAACATAAAACCACACGACCACCACGTACGCATTTTTATAGGGAACATTTGAACAAATCGCAATGGCAGTTCTGTGGCCTCCTTGGTAGGTTAGTTAGTGTAATTCAGGTTAACCCCTATCCATGAGTCTGGTGAGGACTAAGTTTATGGTTGCTGAGAATCATGATTACACGGATATTTCCAGCAGGATATCTTTATATTTTAAAAGTAAGTATTGAGGGGCTCCTGGGGGGCTCAGTTGCTGAAGCATCTGCCTTTGGCTCAGGGTCATGATCCTGGGGTCCTGGGATCGAGCCTTGCGCAGGGCTTCCTGCTCAGGAAAAGAAAAAGTATTGAAATTTCTATCTTCTTCTTCTTCTTCTTTCTTTCTTTCTTTCTTTTTTTTTTTTTTTTTTTTTTAAGTTTATGTCCTCCACCTGTACCACCTGTTTGTTTTCACTCTGGTCTCCCTCATAATCCTCAATTTGTTGAATCACAATCGGTTGTCATGGAGATGATAGGGATGTCACAAACAGGATTATGACTTCAAGTAGGGAATAAACAGCAGGCACCCTGAACTCTTAACAAAATCCTGTTATTATGCAAATAACCTTCAAATAATTGAGTGTAACCCAAAATGCCTAATTTTCTTTTGTGGGGATTTCCCCCCCTCCCCCTTTGGTGTAGAAAAATGCATCACTGTCCACTAAATGCAATTCTAAAATGCAAATGTCACAGAACTCAAAAATGGATTTTAGACTGAAATGCCCTGGTGTGCACGCAACACACACGAAAATCATTATTGACATGATGCTGAGACAATCTTCGGAAATGCAACGATCTGCCCAAATTTAACCAGAGAAGCTTTTCGAAAGCAGAAGACTGGCTTGCACACATGCTGGATAACCGCCAAATTACAGATACAAAAATAAAGAACTTGCATTCGATATTGCGGTCACCTAACCGGTGTCTGAGATCGCAAAAGTCGCCACCCACACACGGTACCTCAACGCTGACCTTGAACAAAGATAGAAAGATAGAATGGTTTCTAGGACACCATGAAAAGCTTCTCTGACCGGAAATACCATTCTCGTGAATGTAGAGCGGCACCTAAATGTGCCATGTGAGTCCATCCTAATAATAAAGAGAAAAGGGATACTCCCGAGCAGACAGGGTGCTGGTTGCTGTTAAGTAAGTAAACGGAGTTCTTACCACAAGGACGCAACACACACACACCATCTTGTTATCCCCACTAGTATTTGCTCGTGAGGTTTAGAAAGATTAAGGATGGCATGTGTCCGTGGTTAACGAATTTTGGAGGCCGTCTGTAAACCACACTCGACAACTGCACGGCCCAGCTCAAGCCACGGCACCTCAAGGCTCAACATCTTTATTAAAACACAATTAAATGAAGCCAAAAGGAACAAGTTATTATGACCTTGGCTTCCAAGGACTTATCATTGTTTGGTCTTTGAGAGCTTCTTGCCCCTGGTCCTCAGTAAACTCATTTTGACTCTCAGCTCCTTAAACATTATCCAATCTGGCCCAATCCCATTGGATTTCCCCCATACTGGTCCAGTCCCATCTTTGAGTGTTTTCTCCTTCCTTTTCCCTCATATTTGGTGCTGAAGGCTCTTGTCCACGAAAAGGCAGCCAACTGTTTACTACAAAAGACACCGTGATGATGAGTGTTATGGTTTAATAAATAGAAATATTATGGTGCTTTCTTAACAGCCTTACTGATATCCTATAATTCACCTATTTTATGTGTACATTCCTATGACTTTTAATATATTATAGAATTGCACAACCGTCCCTCCCCTCCATGTCATTTTGGAATGTCTGCATCACTGCAGAGAGAAAACTCATGCTCATAAGCCATCATTCCCCACTCCTTCTCCCTCATCTTGTCCCCAGTGCTAGACAACCACCTAACTCTTTTGTGTCTTTATAGGTTTGCCTTTTTTGGGCATTTTATATAAATGTGTTTATATTTTAGTGGGTTTTTAAAAAAAGATTTTATTTATTTATTCGTGAGAGACAGGAGAGAGAGGCAGAGACACAGGCAGAGGGAGAAGCAGGCTCCCTGTGGCGAGCCCAATGCAGGACTTGATCCCAGGATACTGGGATCATGACCTGACCCAAAAGCAGACACTCAACTACTGAGCCACCCAGGTGCCCCTATATTTTACTTTTAATAGTGATAACATTTTGATAATGTAAAATGTACCAACTTAACCACTTTAAGTGAACAGTTCAGTGGCGTTAAGTACACTCATGCTATTGGACAGCCATCCCCACCATCCAGCCACAGGACTATTGTCATCTTGTAAAACTGACACTCTGTACCTACCAAACAATAACTCCTCATTCTCCCTACAATATATGCTTTCTGACAATCAGCATTTTTTTTCTCAAAATTCACCCATTTTGTTGTATATATCTACTCTTCATTCCTTTGGATGGCTGAATAGTACTTCTTTGTACAGATGGACCCCTTTGGTCTGCATCCATAAGTCGATGGGCATTTGGATTGTTTCTACCTGTTGGCTGTGGTGGATAATGGCCATTATTCAGGAAAAGTTTCTGTGTGGATGAATGTTTCTGTTTCTCCTGAGTAGATACCTAGCTAATTCAAAGTTTAACATTTTGAATAACTGCCAGCGTGTTTCATCAAAGAAGCTATGCCGTTTTAGGTTCCCAAGCAACATATGAGGTTCTATCTCCCCATCCTGACCCACACTTATTATTGCCTATGGTTTTTATTTCCCCCACCTTGGTGGATGCAACATGTTATCTCATTGGGGTTTTGATTTGCATCTCTCTGATGGCTTATAATATTGAGTATCTATTTTTATAAGTCTTAGCTATCCATCCATCTTTTTTGGGAGAAATTTCCATTTTCATTTTAATTTGTGGATTTATTTTTTTGTTGAACTATTCCCATATTCTGAATAAAGTCCCTTATTGGATACACGGCTTTGCATTCTTTTCTCTCAGTTTGCAAGTTGTCATTTCATTTTCTTTTTCTTTCATTTTATTGATGGTCTCTCTTGAAGGCAAATATTTTTAATTTTTATGGAGTCCAGCTTTCTCTGTTTTCATTTGTCCCTGTACTTTCCGCATCATAGCTAAGAAATCATTGCCTAACCCAAAGTCACGAAGAAAGATTCATGCTTCCTTCTAAGAGTTTCTAAGAGTGTTTAAGGTAACTCATATTTAGGCTGATGATCCATTTTGAGTAATGTGTGTGGATGGTACACAACAAAGGTCCAGCTTCGTCGTTTATTCGTAGACTTCCAAAGCAGGAACCACGTGTGTCTTGTATGAAAAATGTAACCCCAGCACCTGGCCCATTGCCAGTTAAATAGTAACATGAAATACATAGTTTTGGACACACAGATACTTTACAGCTGTGGACTCCATGCTCCAGATCCCAAGCCCAGATTCCATGCTTTAACTGACAAGTAAAAGTCAAGACAAAAGTAGCATGAGATAGAAGAACTGAATATTTCTATCTGTTCTACTTATCATGCTATATGAAATCAGTTCAGAGCTTAAACTCATGATCATGAGATCAAAACCTGACGCAAGGTCAAGAGTCAGATGCTTAGCCAACTGAGCCACCCAGGTGTCCCAGAAACTAGAATCTTGAAGTGGCTACTTCTTTTCGGGGCACCTAGGTGGCTCAGTTGGTTAAACATCTGCCTTCAGCTCAGGTCTTGGGATCAAGGCCCACATCAGGCTCCCTGCTCAGTGGGGAGTCTGTTTCTTCCTCTTCCTCTGCCCCTTTTCCCTGCCTGCTCCTGCTTTCTGTCATAAATAAATAAATAAATAAATAAATAACAAAAAACAAACAAACAAAAAGAAACAGTGGCTACTTTTTAAGAGTCGCACTTGCTGAGATTTTCTACCTGGGAACTAGTGAGGTTTGGGGCCAGAAAACAGTTATGGGGCTGTCCTGTGGGTTGTAGAGTGTTCAGCATCAGCCCTAGTGTCTACCCAGTTGATGCCAGTAGTATATATTATGCATTACTGACGATAAGAAATGTCTTCAGATATGGCTCTTTGCCCTATGGAGGGCAAAATCGAGATTTGTTGAGAAGCTTATGATGATGCATAAAATAGATAGACACAGAGAATATGTAATGACTGTTATTATTATGTGCGTGGCTGTATCAAGATTCTCCCTTCTGATATAAAAGTTTTCCGACTGTAATGCTTTAATGAAAGTTCTTCTGATTTGCACTTGGCGAACGTTTGACTTCAAAAGGTGTATCCTGTTGATGTCACAATTTTGAGACATGCAGGTGATACCTGGAAAGGAATGTTCGATTCACCTTCTTAATTACAAAAACTTTGATTCTCCATCTCTCATGGAAAACTGGCTGGATATGTTTTACAAAGATCTAGCCAAGAATTAATAGACCTACTGCTCAGCGTGCCGCCATGTTGAAGATTCTGGAATCTCTTTGCTGTTTTTGTTTGTTTCTTTCTCTCCAGTATTACATTGGGAGTGGATTTAACAAGATTGTAATTTAACAAGATTTGTGATGGTGTGGTGTTTCTCAATTCTACTTGTGACACCCAATATGTGTTGCTTCCTACATCACGTTTCTGGTTTTCTCAGAGCTTCTGGGTGCTTGGTGATCCAATTCAATTGAGACATTATTTATCGACAGTCCATGTGGACCTCATGGGTTAAGGGCTGAGTCCTATAAGACTGTCCGTCACTTCAGTTGTCAGCCACAGGTGGGGTGATACTCTTGCCCGGCCAACTACAAATATGGGGGTTCCCACATCCTCCCTCTCAGGTTCCATCACTTGGTAGGACAGGTCACAGAACTGAGGGGAACCATTGAGTTGGTGTTAACTGGTGTGCCATCAAGGACAAGCCACATGTCAGGAACAGCCACATGGAACAGGTGCAGAGGGCATAGTTATGGACGTGGGGGAAGACGTGTCCATGTCCATGCCCTGTCTAGGTCCCTTGAGTCCAGTCCTGCAATGTGGTCACCAACATGGAAGCTCTTGGGAGTCTTGTTGAAGGGTTTTTATGGATCTCAGCCTCCTCCCTCCCTCTGCCCTCCAGAGCTCAGGGTGGGGCTGAAAGTGCCAACCTTCTCCTCACGTGGTCTTTCTGGTGACCAGCCCCCACCCTGAAGCCACAGAGGGGGTCCCACCTGAGGTCACCTCATGAACATAAAGCCTTGGTGTGGTCCAAGTGGTCTCACTATAAATGACAAAAGACAATCATATTATTTAGGAAATCTAGGAGTTTTAGGGGCTCTGTGCCAGCAGGCAAAGAGCAAATACATTCTTTATTAGACCACGGTGACAGGAACAAGAGCCCCAGGCAGTCATGGCTTGTGGACACCTGCTGAAAAAGCCACCAAAGGGGCAAGAGCATCTCCATCTGCTAATGCCTGTTCATTGTGCTGAGCTAGAGGCAGCCACACCTGCAACCATTGCTTCTCCCCCTTCCACGGGCATCATCACGTAAATTCACCATCGGGTTCCTTTCGAGTCACAACGAATCCTAGCCTCTGGAGGAGGAGTAGACTTCTTTGGACAATTATATCCAGGCTCGCTGGCTTTAATGAAAGGACACACTGAGTCACTTAGCTCTGCCTTCTCCGACCCTCCCTTATCATCGTGGCTGCTTTGAAACGATTATTATAAGACTCCTCCTTGGGCGCAGTATTATAACAACAGAACACACAGCCGAGATGCCTTTTTCATGGAAAAATCACAGAACTACAAACAAACCAACCTAAAAGACCCCTCTATTCTGTGGAAACACTGTTCAAAGGAAAATAAAAAAATGTGTGGAAGTGAAGTTATCGACGATACAGGCATATCTTGTTTTACCACGCTTTGCAGATATTGGGTTTTCCACAAAATGATGGTTCATGGCAACCCTGCATCATTTTTTTGCAAACAGCATTTGCTCACTTGGTGCCTCGGGATCGCATTTTGAGAACTGTGACAATATTTCAAGCTTCTTCTTTATCCTCTTTGTGATGATGATCTGTGAGCAGTGATTATAACTCACTAAAAGCCCCGTTGATGGCTACCATTTTTTTTTTTTTTTTGGCAATAAAGTATTTTTCAATTAAGGTTTGTCCGTTTTCTTAGACATAATGTTATTGCACACTTAATGGAGTACAGTTTAGTGTAAATGTAACTCTTACATGTGCTGGGAAGCCAAACACTTCATTCGACTTGGTTTATTGCGATACTTACTTCAGTGGTCTGGAACCACACCAGCAATATCTGTGAGACATGCCCGCACTGCATATCCTGAATTTGCATGGCTTCCAGAGGCTCTTGTCTACTCAAATAACTGTAATCAATCCTCAGGTTTCTTTCCATTTAGAAAGCTCTGGGGAAATAAATGTAAGAGAAGCACTTTTTTTTTTTTTTCCCAGGGATCATTATCTTATCTTTATCCAAATGTATCTAAGTGTCAGCAATTTTATTTCCTAAAGCTGATTTTAACTATGTGATGCCCATTTTCCTCAAAGAAAGAAAATAACCCAACAATCCCTCTTCTGGGTATAGATTCAGAAGAGCTCATAACAGGATCTCAAGGAGATATTAGTGGTCCCACCCGTGTTCACTGCAGCGCTATTCATAGTCACTGAGAGAGGGGATCAACCCAAATGTCTACTGATGATGAATGGATAAACAAAATGCTGTATATACATAAAACAGAACATTATTCATCCTCAAAAGGAAGAAAATCACGGATGAACCTTGAGGACATCATGCTTGTGACATAAGCGAGTCACAGAAGGACAAATATGGGATGACTCCCTTCGGTTGAGCCATCTACAGTCTACAGCAGCCAAGCTCATTAAAACAGAATGTAGAATGGTGGTGACGGGGGGACAGGGTGTTCGACGGGTACAGATTTTCAGTTCTGCAAGATGAAAATATTCCATTCACTGCTGGTGGGCATGCAACATGGTGCAGCCACTTTGGAAGACAGTTTGGTGGTTTCTGACTAAACTAAACACCCTCTAACCACACAACCCGGTGGTCATGCTCCTTGGTATTTGCCAAAAGGAAATGTATGTCTACACAAAAACCTGCACACGGACGTTGGCAGCAGGTTGACTCCTAACTGACCAAACTGGGAAGCAGCCAAGATACCCTTCAGCAGGTGAATGGATAAACCGCGGTCCAACCAGACAATGAACTACTATCCAGCGGGAAGGAGAATTGAGCTAAAAGCCACGGAGGAAATGTCAAGGCACATTACCAAGTGAGAAAGGCTAAGCTGGAAAGATTAGGTGCGATTCCAACTCTGGGACATTCCGGAAAAGGTAAACCCGTGAGGACAGTAAAGAGATCACTGGTTGCCAGGGGTGGGGGAGGAGGGTGGGATGAGCAAGCAGAGCACAGAGGGTTTGTAGGGCAATGAAGCGATTCTGTGTGATATTATAACGGTGGGAATGTGTCATTACACATTTGTCCAAACCCATAGGACACACACCACCGAGAGGGAACCCAAATGGAAAGTGTGGGCTTTGGAGGGATATGATGAGTGGAGGAAGGTTCATTCTCGACAAAAATATGAACCACTCTGGTGGGGATGCTGAATATGAAGGGGACACTCTGCTTGTGTGGGGGCAGGGAGGTACATGGGAAGCCTCTGTACTTTTCCTCTTAATTTCACTGGAAACCTAAAACTGCTCTTAAAAGTCAAGTCTTAAAAGTAGATGCATATTTAGTAGATTCATTATTTTAAAAAAGAAAAAAAAAAGAATGAAAAAAAAAATAAATAAATAAAAGAATGTTCCAGGGACGCCTGGGTGGCTCAGCAGTTGAGCATCTGTCTTCCACTCAGGGCGTCATCCTGGGGTCCTGGGATCGAGTCCTGCATCAGGCTCCCCTCACAGAGCTTGCTTCTCCCTCTGCCTATGTCTCTGCCTCTCTCTATCTCTCATGAATAAATAAATATTTTAAAAAATTAAAAAAGAAAAAAGGACGTTCCATAGATCTGTTTGCACAGCAATGTGAATATACTTAACACGACTCAACTGTACACCTAAAATGGTTTTGACGGTAAATTTTATATTCTGTGTTTTACCACAATTGAAAAGAAGAAATTAATAGGAATATATTGAATTGCTGTGTTCATCTAGAAAAAAAAAAAAAAGGTGTCCTTTATCTGTCATGTGGCTGGCACAAAAAGGGAAAACTTTTCATATACCCTCTGAAGTTCTTGCCGCGATGTGCAAATACTGTGCCTCTTGTATGGAAAGGCACTTGGGGCGTGGTGGGGGGGATGGACGAGGAAGGCCATGGTCATGATTTGGACAGAAAGAGATGAGATCAGGGATAGTGAACAGCATGCAGACAGGGTCTAAAGGGAAGGGTTTTAAGCAGTGAGAAGCGTGCATGCAAAGGCAGGGCTGTTCCTACAAGCTGTTGGCATTCGGCCGAGTCCCTGGATATGTGTCGGGTTGATGCTGAATCTGCAGTGATTTATGGAATTTGGATTTCCAACTCAGAGCCGCAAGAAGCCCAGAAGGCATCTGAGTATCGGCAGGGTGATGCGCGTCTGCTTGAATGTTACAACCGTCTTGCTGCTGTGCCGTCTCCCACAGCCTCATTTCTCTGCTGATGTCTCCAAATTTTGTAAATGTGTTTCCCATCCCTTCCACCCCCTTCAAGATTTCCCCCATCACGGACCCTCCTCTTTTGGTTCCTGTGAGTCCTGTCGGCCTGTGGCCAGTGTTAGGGTGTCTGGTTCCCTGATTAGGAAACAAAGAAACAGACATGTGCCTGGAGATGAATGAGGTGATTTGATTCAGGCTGTTGCAATAGGGGAATGTTCCTTCATGAGGAAGAGCTAGAAGACGAGGACTGGAGGCTGGGGTTTCACAGATGCAAACAGACAAGGGAATCCTCCCTGGTCCTCCACCAGGGGTAAGGAAGGAGCGAGGCGGGTCTTCTCTGAGAACATTCGAGAGGATGAGAGAATGGTGATGCCCTGCAGTTGGTCATTTCCCGGAACAGGAGAGGGTTGGGAGAGGTTTAAACCGTTGCTACTTTGAGAGCTCGGGGCTCAGGTAAAGCTGAACGTTGCCACCTGGCTATCTCCCTGCCGTGGTGAAGGGCACCTTGTTCATCACGTTCCTAGACAGAGAAGCACAGGAGCTCTGCAGAGAAAAATCGCCAGTTATTGTGGGAGAAGCCTGTGCTGTCAACACAGCTACACCAACTCTTTATTTTGGGGGTGGGGGTTGATTGAATTTTTATGAATTCTTTTTTAAAAATATTTATTTATTTATTTATTTATTTATTTATTTATTTATTTATTCTTTTTTTAAAATTTGAATTGGCCAAACATAGAGTGCATCATTAGTTTCAGATGCAGAGCTCAGTAATTCATCAGTTGCATGTAACACCAATGTCACTGGAAAATTTTTCTCCCCAACCTCACAGCTCACAACTGATATTCTTGAAATCCCATCAAGATTTTAAAGACAGGACTGAACGTGGAAGCTGCCGTCAAGTTCCTCGTATATATGAGCCGTGACGGATGCATGTGCCGTGCGCTGCCTTTACCACGGTGTTGCTTTTGATTTACAAACACAGGAGTTCACTCAATTCCATCTTTTTAAGAACAAAAAGAACACAATGAGGATTATGTGTTGCTTTTTTTTTTGTGTGTGTGTGTTGCTTTTTAAATCTACCGCATGACGTTGTCGATTTCGGACAGGATGGGACTTCCATTTTTTTCCCATTGATGACAACCGAACGCGTTCCTCTAATATGGCATGCCTCACGGGGAGGGTGAAAATCCGTAAAATAGCTTCTATCTCTGTTCATTTGAAGGCTGGTTTCTTTCTCCCTTACTCGTCTACTTCCAGGGCTGGGCACTGAGGATATTTTCCTACCCAGACAGGACCCGGGGTCCGGCCCCTTTATGTCACAATGTCAGGTGAATTAGGACCCATGGCACCAAAACAGGAGTATTTCTGGAAGCCAAACCATTACCCACCAGGAGAGGGGGCTGAATCTGACATGACGTGGAAGCGACAGTGGACACTACATCCAAACTAAACGTATTCCCAACTCCCTTCCCTCATCTGGGTCTCTCCACCCCAATGTCACCTGGCACGTGGTCCAGCAGGAAGGAGAGAAAGTCGGAGTGGACAGAGACAGATGTCTCACCCAACGCGGATGAAGTCTGTCACTAAGGTAAATGATACTGTGATTTATGATAAGAAATATGAATTTGGTCTTTGGCTCCCGTTTTGGGCACAGAGCTCCTAAAACCCTTGGACTTTCCTCCAATGGGAGCCAATCTTTTGTTATGTGAATGAGGTGACTTTGGGGCAGCCCCTCAGGATGGGAACTGGTTGCCAGTGGAGCAGATCTTGTGATTGGAGGGTTGAAGCTTTCAATCCCATCTCCAGGGAGGGGAAGTTGAGCTCCAATGCCAATGGTCAATGATTTAGTCAATCGTGCCTACATGGTAAAGCCTCCATTAAGCCCCAAAAGGACAGGGTATGGAGAGCTTCTGGGTCGGGGAACACATGAAGGTGTAGGAAGAGTAGTGCCTCTGGAGAAGGCATGGAGACCCTACGTCCCTTCTCCTGTACCTGGCCCTTGCCGTCTCTCCATCTGCTTCCTCCTGACTTACAGCCTTTTCTAATAAACTGCTGATCCAGCAGGTAACATGTTCCTTTGAGTTCTATGAGCCACTCTGGTGGAGTAGTTGAACCCAAGCAGGGGTCATGGGAACCTCTGACCCACGGCAGGTAGGTCAGAGGCACAGGTGCCAATGTGGACCTGCGAGTGGTGTCTGAAGGGCAAGGGGCAGACGCCTGGGAATGAGCCCTTAATCAGTGGGATCTGACGCTATCCTCAGGTCGACGTGTCAGAACTGGGTTGAGGTGTTTGACACACGGCTGGTGTCTGAGAATTGCTGGTCGGTGTGCGGAAACCCCGGTGCATGGCCAGTGAGTCCCACCACCCTGACGAATCTTAGGCGGAACTTCTTGCCAGTTCATAAGCTTGGATCATGTCTCCCCCATAAAATAACAGGGTGGGTGTGCACTTTTTCCCAAGAGGGGACACTGAGCTTATCTCAGAACGTCAACCACAGGAGACATACGTTCGAAGCAGGGAAATTAAAGAGAAATGCCACTGGAGAGAGAAGCCGTTCAAAGAGGAGCTGAAGGTTCACAACAAAACAGAAAGGAAGATTCCTCTGAAAGATGCACTTTCAGCCCAAGAAAGGCGTGCCTCCAGTTCTGACCTCAATGGATTTCAGAATTCCTTGATGGGGAGGAGGGGCGGGGGGTGGATTCGTGTGTGAGTGCTCGGCTTGCTTGGGGAGGCAGAGATGATGCTAGAAAAATTCACCCGAGATGATGTGCAGCCAACAGCTCCCGATCCATCTCGTGGCCAATAACAACTGTGATCGTAATAAGCATTTACGCTGCGTCTTTATCTATGACTAATCATGCAATTGCACTTGAAACCGCAAAGCTCACAAAAGGGTAAAATCATTACACTCATAACAAGATATAAAAATGAACACGTTTTAATAATCTTATTCATCAATTGTGGGAGAAAGTTTCTTTTTTTTAATCATAAAATTATAAACTGAGAATGTTTAAATGGATGTGCTAATGGAAGGTCAACTGGTTTTTCTAAGGGGCAACAGGAAAGGGAGTAATTAAACCTAATTAAGTGGGACAGGAAAGGCTTTGCGGACCTCTAAGAATTACTTTGCATCACTATCTGTTACGAACAATTTACAGGGTCGTGAGACAGTTGGGATAGTTCAGGGAAATGTGCTCTATGTGGACGATGCGTACTTTTTCTCTGAAACCTATTTTTTCCACCATTCTGTACGCTTAAGCCTGGCTTGGAGGGGGGTCGTTTCACATTGGATTTGTGTTCAACCCAGTGCTGCTTTCGTTCCGAATGACATGTTGTCTCTACAGTTAAACTTGCTTTATTTTTCGTGAACGACACCGAACATAAACACACAGATTTGCATCATCCCCTTCAAAAGAGATTCATCCTTTGAAGCTCTTATTGTAAATGCTCAAGATATGTTTTGAAGTCTTCACTCGGGATTACCCTCAAAGACTGCCAAAAGTGACTTAGAAGAGCCTCATCAGTGGCAAATTCTTTTCTCCTTCGTGTTCTAGCTCATTTCTTGGAGCAACCAAAAGCCATTAGTGGGCAAGAATAGAATATATGGGAGCCCAAGCTGAGGAATAACGTTCTGAATTTAAAATCAAAGAGAACCATTGTCGTAGGCTAGACTGGGTTGTCTGCTTTTGTACCACATCCAGCAGCAACATTCCTTCAAAAATGGGAGGCTCGTGCAGAGTTGCCAGTAAGATTTTAAAAAATTGAATACCATGAGGTATGATGAGTATAATTCATAAAATAAAATATGTGTGGGGAATATTTGAGCTTCCCCAGCAAGCTATGCGTTGCTTTGATCATCGCCTTCTTGCATATTTGGTTGATTCTACAGGATTCTGTGTGTCTCACATTGCCTTTGAGTGATTTTATGACTCTGTAAGCAGCAAATGACCAAAAATGATGCAAAATCATTCTTGCCTATAGGCACGCAGATTTTTGTCTCTTGAAAATTCAGCTGACTTTGGTCCCCCACAAAAATAGAAGTGTGTTTCACCTCCATGTGCTTACACATTTCCATATGTTTAACCTAGAAAGAAGATTTTTTTGGGGGGTGGGGGTTTGTCCTTTCATGGTGGCATATCACCTCACTAGTAGTTCACTCACCAATACTCAGTTAAGTGCTATTCTCAAACACTCATTCATTTTTTGTCAGTCTGAGAGTCATGATTTTACCACTTCTTTTAAAAGTATGGACTTATTTTTAGGGGGAAAAAAAGAGACCTTCCCAAGGAAGATTTATTGACAAACTTATGCCTATCTAGTTCCCTTTAGAGATGTATTTCAAATTTTCAGCAAGACGACAATTACAAGATAAAACTCTATTTTATGATGTTACACTCTTGGTTTGGGAGAAGTTTGTTTCCTGACCTTTTCTATCTCCTTCCAATGCGAACTCAAAATGGAGCTTGAATGTCAAGCGTGTTCTAAATCTTTTTTTTTTTTTTAATTGATAATGCGCGCCAACAAACCCATTTTTTTTTTGACTCAGGCTCTTCGTCCTTGCCTCACTGTTGATGGGTTTCAAGACACGCTAGCCCAGAATACGGCATCATGGCACCTTAAGTATTCTGAGCTCAAGGAGTTTGAGGAAAATGGTAGAGGCAGGAGGGTTGCTTTTATGTCCTCCCCTGCCTCGTCCTTGTTCCCAGAAATAGGTCATAAATCCTCCTGTGAAAGGTACCCTCCCTCTATCAGGAGAAGGGAAGGCTCTCTTAGCAGCAGAGAGGGGGAATAGGGGGCCAAGAAATATATACAACAGATCTTGTTAAACCAACCCATGGCCCCCTAGTTACTTCTTGACCATCTTGTACTCTGAGCCCCAATCCCTTTGTCTTGTCAAGTCTTCACAAATGTATCGCTTCCTTGTCGCAAAGGCATGAAAACTGCGTGTGGGTCTTTGCTCCCTTGTGAAGGCTTCCGTGCTCACGTGAAAACTCAATGATAACGTGTATATTTTCCCCCTGTCACGGTGTCCTCTGTCGGTTTGCTTCTCAGACTCAGCCACAGACCCAAAGAGGAGAGAGGGCGATATTTCCTCCCTTAAGCCATAATAAGAATATTTTGAGACACCAGATCTCTGGTCATTGTGTGGTCCTTCTCTTGTCTTTCCCATCAAGGACTCAATAAAGAAATTTGGCAATGTCCGGCCCAGGGCAACAGGGAAGAGTCTCCACATACAGACCTACATCACTTAACGGGGTCCAGTTGGAAACTGATCCTCAGGAGGTGTCAAACCCTCGAGAGAACACCTCAGCAGCTGCCACCAGCTTGTTTCCCGGCATCCGGGAGCGACCGGCTTGGATTCCTAAAATCCACTGGAGGAAGAGCTAGTAACTGATGACTCTCTTTTTCTCTTTCCTTCATTTCTATTCCATGTGAGCATTACTCCAGATGACTCTTGTATTTTTACTGGACCTTATATGCTACCTTTGAATATCAGTCTGTTAACAATGAGCAGCATTACGATCATTAGCAAAATACTAAACACATTTTTTTCCTCATCATTTTGCCCCGACAGCAAATTTCCTAAGACTGAGAAAGTGGGGTCTTCTCCACACGTCTTGTACAGATCTGGAGTCGTCCTTTCTCCCAGGCTGCAACCACAAGCCACCGGTCTGAGAGTGCTCATTCTTTCTATCAGGTCACTATACATTTAAGAGCTTAGAAGAACTTATGTTCATCATGTCAGGGTTTCCACAGGTCAGAGGTCCAGGGGTTGGCTTAGGGGAGTCTTCTGCTGATTTCAAGCGTCTGCAGTGAAGGCGACAGTAGGGGCTCTATTCTTATCTGGAGCTCTGGATTCTCTTCGAGCTCCCGGATGGTTGGCAGGTCTCATGACGGCTTGCTTCCGCTGGGTTGGCCAGAGACACTCTGCTGTTTCGAGTGTACCACCCAACTAAATTTGTTTAGGTCCGTCCAGGATGACCCCTCTTGGATTAGCTCAAAGTCTGTGGGTGAGGGATCTTCACTGCATCTACAAAAAACCCTTTCCCCCCGCAAGGTGACACCACCTCATCCCTGGATGACATCCATCCCATGCAAAGACGGAGCTAACACCCAAAGGCAGTGGTTACACAGGACGTACGGACCAGGGAGTGGGAGCCTTGGGGCCTTTCTTAACATTCAGCCTCACAGACTTACAATAAAATGAGATATTCTCTTACAGATTCAGTGCCGTGTTGTAATACGACTGAGAAAACCACTTTTGTCTGACTCGAGCAATGCCAGTTTGATTGTAAAGGTCATCTTTCTTTTTTACCTTCACCCAAAAGACTTAATTAAGCTGCAGAGACCTCTAATGAGAGAGTTTGCTGGTGATTGAGAAATGAGGTGGATGGAAGAACTGTTTTACTCTGTCCATTTTTTAAAAACGTTTGCTGGCAGCTGATTCCCCTTATTCTCAGCAGAGTTATTGCATTTGGTGAAATAGGCTGTTTGTGTCCTCTCCAAATTCATATGTTGAATCCTGACACCACACCCCCCGCCCCCACACTCCCGCCAGCTGATGGTATTAGGTGGTAGGGTCTAGGGTCTTTGGGAAGTGCTTAGGTCATGAGGCTGATGAGTGGGTTAGTGCCCTGATAAAAGAGACCCCAGAGAGCAACCTGTCCTGTTCCCCATGTGAGGACACAGTAAGGAAGGGGCCATGTAGGAACCAGCAAGCAGGTGAATCTCCTGGCGTCTTCATCTTGGACGTCCAGCCTCCAAACTGTGAGGAGTAAATTTCTGTCATATGTAAGCCACCCAGGCTATGGTTTTTTAGCAATCTAAACTAAGACATTCAGATTCAGGAGACTGCTACCTCCTAAGTCTTGGGAGTTGGGATATTATATTTGTCCAAAATGGCAAAAGGGAACATCATGAACTGTTTAGACGCATTGGTCGCTGAGTCTTAGCCATGCATTTAGGATGCTGGGCGAAGCTCTCACTTACCAAGTAGGGCTCAACAATGGGAACCAATAGCATAGATTGTGGAACTTGAGATTTCAAAAGGACTGCTACTATTTCTACTTAAATAACTTTACGATGATGCACATGAAGCCCAGACATCATGGGGCTTCCCACAGGCCACAGAGGTACTGGGTTCAGGGAGAGAATAAGACTCCAAGTCTTGGAGACCCAGCCCACTGCTTACTCCATTTTACTTCCATCTACTGTTGCTTATGGATGATGAGCCAATACAGTGCGAGGTCTAGACCGCCAGGAAGTGCTAGAGGAACTCAAGAGGAAATCCGCTTAAGAGGAAATACAATCCAGTTGTTCCATGGATCAAGGACACGCCTGACCTTGGGATTCCCTGAGCAGAACTGTAGCCATTCGAACCTCAAGAAAGACAGAAAAGTAAGTGAAAACGGGCCCCTGCTCAACCACATGGACAAGAATAGCTCCATGAGAAGATGCAGGTAGAGCAGTCAACATCAGGTGTGTCAAAGCAGAAGGAAGGTGCACGGGAGGTATTACGTGAGGACAGACTAACGAAGGTGAGGTGTCTGTGTTAGGACGAGGGCAAAGGAAGAGGATGATGCAATGGCCTGCCCAGCACCTAGACCCACAGCAATAAAGTCACTATGTCCCTGGCTCTGGTTCTAGGTTCCTCTAGTCCTGCACCTGGACCCAGCTTCACGTCAGTCTTCCACCTGAGTCTGCCACACTGCCGTTTCAGGGCCAGAGATGGGAATTCTGCTTGTGAACCCAATCCCTGGCTCCGCTGCACGCTGTCTCACACAGGTGCACAGCAGGAGCCCCGTCCTGTTCCTCACACCTCAAATCTTTTCTTGCAACCTTGTCAAGTCCCACAGGTTTCTCTAAGAATGGGGCTTTGATTTTTCTTCTTGCTGGAATTAAAAAAAAAAATCTATTCTACTCTATTCTATTTCTTTTTACCACCAAAGTCCTCCTTCTGCAGTGATGGTGATCAAACCAGCCCGTGCCTCGGAATCCCCTGGAGTGCTTATTACAACCCACGTTGCTGAGTGCACTGACTCTGCCCCACCTGCTCCAGCCCCACAGTACCTGACTGAGGAGGACTTGCTTGGGGCTGAGGATTTCCCTTTTTTTCCCCCTTATTTTTTAACTAAAGATTTATTTACTTATTTTAGACAGAGAGAGAAAGAGTGAGCACAAGTGGGAGGAGCAGAGGGAGAGGGAGAGAGAATCTAAAGCAGACTCCAGGCTGAGTGTGGAGCCTGACGTGGGGCTTGATTTGATGACCCCGAGATCACCACCTGAGCCGAAACCAAGAGCTCGACGCTTCGCTGACTGGGCCCAACCAGGTGCCCTTCGAAGAGGAAACTGGGCTTGGATCTGAGGGAGCTCATGTTGTTTGCACGGAGCTCAGCAGAGGCCAAACAGCCCGTTTGGACGGCACCTCCGCCCCTCCTGCCTGTCTCTTCTGCACATCCCCCTGCCTGCTGCTGCCACGCCAAAGGTTAGCTCTTCTCCCAGAACCTGGCCGCTGACGAACGTGAGCTCCTGTCCCGCCTTCCATCTGTCCCTGAGGCCGTGAAGAGCACCGGCTCGCAGGCAGTCCTCCAGGCGCGAGGAGCAGTGACCTGGACAGCACAGGGTTCACATGCTCCTTGTGCGGCGCACACGCCGCAAGGTCTTCTGGCCAGGTGGGCCTCACTGACGGCCGGCGAGGCCCGCAGGCTGGCTCTCCTGCTGCACCAGGGCCTGCCCTTGGGAGCTAGGGAAGCCAGTTTGGAGAAGAATCCAATTTCACAGTTTTCTTGGATTGGCACAGGGAGTTACCCAGAGGTTAATCAGCTCTCCTACAATCTCCAGTTGGCCTCAGTATTGACATTAGCCACGTGCGGGGCGTCTCGGGCAGGCGCGCCTGTTGTCCTCTGCTGAAGCCATAATTGACATTTTCTGGGTTACCCCGAAACTCATTATCGTCATCCATGAAACTGGACCCTGTGCCCTTACCGTAGACTCTGATAAATATATTTAGTTGCAGAAATGCAACAGGTGACCAATCGGAGGTTAATCAGGTCAGTGACCGTTCAGGACTTTGGATTCACAGCAGCGCTGTCCCCGGGCGCGCGAAGCCACGCTGACTTCAGACGAGGATACGGGAGGAAGGAACCATGCGTCCCTCATGGGAAAGGCACTCTGTGGCTCTGCCAATGAGGGAATGCGTGGTGCGGGGTGGCCGCTGGTATCCAACCCCTGTCCACTCCTTTCCCCCAAAAAAAGACAGATATTCACACTGGCCAGTTCTCCACAAATTACAACAGGACTGAGATTGAGAACACTCCTTTTTAACCTAATTTTATCCCTCCAGAAGTTGGACCCAGCAGTTAAAGGCCACGCAAACTGTGTCCCCCGTTCAGCAAAATGGAGCACTTTGCCGTTTCCCGATGCCCCGCTGTGGGTTTTTTTTCCCCCCTGAATGAACCCAATAAGTTGCCAGAGCAAACTGTCCTATTTAAGTATGGGAGCACATCTGTTTCAATTTCCCACTTTTGATCTATTTTAGTAGTACCCTCATTGTGTCAGAAGAGAGCACTGAGGTATCCGAGACAAACAGAAAACGGTACCCGACGATCTTGCATTAAAAAAAAAAATGAATTCCAGAGTTCCATTTTTTGAGGTTTATCATAGGTGCCCTCTCTCTAAATAGATATGATACAATCTATATCTTTCCAAGGGATAATATATTTCTTGAGGGTAGTCTATGTCAAGTTTTTCTTTATCCTAAACACGATTAAATCATCGCAAATATTTAACATAAATTGCTGAGCCAATGAATGATTTGATCGCCCTATTGGGTTGTTAACATCCATCTCTTTGGCCTCTTCCATGGACCTATGTATTTTATGTGGAAATGGGGTGACCGACGACGTATTCCGGTTTGCCAAGGACTTTCGAGGTTTAGCATGTAAAGCGCCACATCGAGGGAACTTTTTCGGGAGACCTAGATGGTTTCCCACACTGTTTGGAAAGATCATACTTTCCCCTGTTTCACATTCTTTTTCCTAAATTCTCGTGGGCTTGCTAGCCCCTTACGTGACCCTCTCCGTTCATGTTTGCGTGCATACAATTTGTCCGAGCTGCAGAAATGAGCCCTGTGTTTAGTCACGTTGAACCAGAACCCCCACCCGTGGTCTAGGCGTCGACCTAGGTTGTGACGTCCTCTAGAGGAAAGGGTGTCCGTTAGAGGGACAGACAGAGAATACAGTTTCAGTCCTAAGTCGCAGATAAAAAGTATCCAACAGACGCCCGTTTATTGGATTTGCCGTTGACCAGTGAAGTAGGGGTCCCCATCTTCCTAAGTGTCCAACATCATCCCCCAAAGACATCGGTGGTGAGAGACGGGAGTCCGGAGGGAGATCCTGCATGAGTTTCCTAATGCTGCTAGAACACAGTGCCCCGGACCCAGTGGGTAAAGATAAGGCACATTGGTTATGACACCGTCCTACAAGTCAGAGGTCAGAAACAGGTCTCCCTGGGGTGCCCTCTCTGCTGGAGGCTGTAGGGTGGCATATGTTCCTTTGTCTTTTCCGGCTTCTAGGAGCTTCCTGTGCTCTGTGGTGCACGGCCCCTTCAAAGCCAGCAGCGGGCACCTTCACCTCACCCTTGTCATGCCTCCTTCTCTGAGCCTCATGCTTCCGGTTACAAGGGCTGCTGTGAGTGCATCAGTGACACCCAGGTAGGCCAGGATGTCCCCATCTCAGGATCTGCAGCTTAATCATCTCTGTAAAGTCCCCTTTGCCTTATTAGGTAACACAGTTTATAGGTTCGGGGATGAGGACATGGAAATCTTTGGGGTGGGGTGGGGCGATGATGCAGATCCCCTTGGCCTTCGGTCAGCGGTTTTCACACCAGGGAAGCCAAGATCCTGTCAGGTCCGAATGCATCCTGTGAACCAGCACAACAGAGCTAATCCTGTCACAGACTCCTTTCCTCTGCTCTGTGCAAAAACTGACACTCATTATTTTTAAAAAATTGACATATTACATTGTATTGGTTTCAGGTGAACCACAGGACGACTTGATGCACGTTTTGACTGCAAACTGATTACTATAATAAATCTAGCTAACATCCCTCAGCACACGTAGTTATGATTTGTTTTTCTCGTGGATGAGAACTTTGAAGCTCCGCTCTCCTAGTGACTTTCAGATACACAGCACAGCTTTGCTAACTGTGGTCACCGTGCTGAACAGTCGCCTCCAGGACTTATTTATCTTCTAACTGGAACTCTCGACCCTTTGACGACCCTCATCCATTTTATCACTCCCTGCCTGTACCTCTGGCAACCACCAATCTTTTCTCTGATAACTTGAGTTTGGCTTTTTTTTTTTTTTAATTTTAATTTTTTTTTTTTTTTGGATTCCACGTATAAGTGAAATCATATGGTATTTGTCTTTCTCTATCTGGCTTATTTCTCCTACCTACTGAGCTCAAGGTCCACCTGTGTCATCAAAAAATGGCAGGATTGGGCAGCCCGGGGGGCTGAGTGGTTTAGCGCCGCCTTCAGCCCGGGGCATGATCCTGGAGATCAAGGATCGAGCCCCGAGTCGGGCTCCTGGCATGGAGCCTGCTTTTCCCTCTGCCTCTCTCTCTCTCTCTCTCTCTCTGTGTCTCTCATGAATAAATAAATAAGATCTTTTTTTAAAAAATGGCAGGATTTCCTTCTTTTTTGTGGCTGAATAATATTTATGTATATATGTATATATTTTCTGCATCCATTTCTTTACCCGTTCATGGCCTAGCTCCTACAAATAGTCCTGCAGTGAACAGGGGTGTGCACATATCTCTCCAAGACAGTGTTTCCTTTTCTTTGAATAAATGCTCAGAAGTGGAATTGCTGGATTATATGGTGATTCTATTTTTAATTTTTCTGAGGACCTTCCATCCTGTTTTCCAGAGTGGCTGCACCAGTTTGCATTCCCACCAGCAGTGTTAGAGGGTTCCCCTTTCTCCACATCCTCTCCAACACCTGTTGTTTTTGTGTGTTGATTTTAACCATTCTGACAGGCCTGGGGTGATATAGCTCGTTGTGGTTTTGATTTGCATTTCCCTGATGATGAGTGATGCTGAGCACCTTTTCATGTGTCTGTTGGCCATCTGCATGTGTTCTGTAAAAAAAAAAAAATACTGTCTATTCAGATCCTCTGACACTCATTCTTAATTGACTCATTAGCTCTTCCAGCTAACTCAACAGAAGATGGAACTCATTGCTTTATTGGGCTAAAATGCCTC
Organism: Canis aureus; assembly: GCF_053574225.1. NCBI lineage: Eukaryota > Metazoa > Chordata > Mammalia > Carnivora > Canidae > Canis > Canis aureus. Next base: position 120,517,784 of record NC_135649.1, on the reverse strand, counting down.
ATCTTGCTAAAAAGAGCATCTACCACTGACCAAAGTTTTTCCTCTAATTGAAAGACTACATTCCCAAACTGAAAGTTTTAGCTTTTCTTCTGATGTACACTTAGCTATTTTCCCAAGGTGAGATGCTATTTATATATCCCCGACTCATCTTAAACTACTTTTCCTGATGTCGCTAAAGACATGGAAAAAGTCTCTGATATCAGCAGAAGAATGCAAATATTAGCATGCTGCTGATAGTCAACCATTTTCTGACCTAAAAAGAAATAATAGCAATTTCATATAGTTCAACCTAGAAATAATTCATTTACGGAGAACTTGCTGTTTATGTGAGAATGCCAGGTTCTGAACTGAGGGAGATGAGTGATGGGTATTTTGGTTTCATTGTCTGAAGTGGTTTGTATTGAATTCGGGAAGTACTGATTCATTGATTTACTCATTCTTCCAAAGAAGATTTATGAATATTCATTACGTGTCCATAAATGCGCTCTATTGTGTGCGCACAGAACAAAAATCAAACGGCGTGGTCTGGTTCTGGCATGTTCTAGAAGAGGTGGTTATCTCAGGAAAATTAGCACCATTCGCAGCGTCTTTGGTGGATGTTGTTGTTGTGTTGTCAAAGTTTTGGTTATGATCTCAGTATTTGAGGAGCTCACAGGAGATATTACCTGGTTGTTGTTGTTGTTGTTTTTTTAATTTTAATTTTCACTAGGGATGCAAAGATTAGTACAGCATGTAAGAAGTCAGGGTAGGACATAAAGAACTTCATGTCCTAACAAGAAAAGCATGCTCTTCTCTGAAAACACTTAAGATGTCTATGCTCCAGGAGAGGGTTAATCTCTGCATGGATGCTTTCCCAGCAAAGACAGAGACAATAACGTCTCAAGGTTTTTTTGTGGAGTTCCGAGATTCTCCTCCAATGCATCACATTTTCGCTCCCCCATCCCCGTGGGGGAAAATAAAGATATGGAATAAAGCACTTTTACAACTTTGATTAACTTTACACAGAAGGACGAGATCATGTATTTGGAAGGTGAACTTGGGATTTGTAAAATGATGAGTATATTTAGTAGCGCCATAAAGAATAATGACCCTGCTATGGAAAATGGTTAAGGGATGGCATAATGTCTCCAACTCTTCATTTTCTGGGAAAAAAGGCTTAATAATGATTATTATATTTTATAATGGGATTTAGTGGCTGCCTAACTGTGTTTTGATTTTCCAGGATTAGCGCTCAGTGCCATAATTGTAATTCCTTCTGATTGCAGACGGCACTGCGGTTACACAGCCACTTGATTCCTCCTGAGTGCCAGCCTCTGCATTCTTTTCGGGCTGATTTGAAGGTAATGAAGCAATCTATATTTAGGTATTTTGCAGAGGTTCTTTATTTTTGGCTAAATGTTAAGTATACATTTTCCTGTAGTAAATGCTGCTAGCAGCAAAGGAGTAAAATGGATTTTCTGGAGGAACTATTTGAAACCTGACTTTATTTTAGCCAGTGTCATCTCATCTCCACTGCCTGACTCACTTTCGATGCTGATGAAGGATAAATTGAGAGATGGACTGTATTTGTTATATCTATTCAAATGCCGTCAAATATTTGATGCGGAGTAGAGTAAATATCTTAGCGGATTACCCATTGACATTTTATGCTGTAGAAATTTCTGCACAAATAAAAGCCACATTGGAAGCAAACGGGCAACCCAAAACCTTAACACACTAAATGGGTGGCCCTCATTTGGCTGGTATATGGGGCCATATTGAAGGCATACTTGTATAAACCAAATCCCTGGCTCTAATCTATGTCCGTAATGGAGTTCTCTCCATTACATTCTCACCTAGTTTCTGTATTTGGTTTGTTCATTGTTCTGTTGGTTTACTGATATCTTGTCTCCATATATTTTATGTGTCTTCCTAAGCCATCCTAAAAACTCTGTGGAAAAAGACAGAGGATGGAAAGAAGGATAGAAGGATGGATGGATGGACGGATAGATGGGATGGATGAGTGGATGAATGTACGAATGCAAAGAGATAGATGAATGTATGGAGATATGTATGAATGAATGGATACGTGCGTGGATAAAGGTACGGAGGAATGAATGGACAAAAATACCTGAAAGAACACATACTTATGTCAGCAAACCTTTTGATTAAATGCTGTGTTCTACTGCGTGATCATTTGTCCAGTCCTTTTTTTCCTCTCCCTCACCATTAACGTTACATTACTTTGGGTCTTTATTCCTCAGCTCTTAAATCAACTCTCATTCTTCAACTGTCCTTTCTCTGAGAAACTTTTCTTTCTCATGCCCTTCTCTCTCCTTCCAGAATTTAGACACCCCCTTTTTTCTATGCCTAAATCATCATGAATATAACTGTCTTATAGCACATACCATACCCTTGGTGATCTGTCTCCTTTAACAAACAGCATATTCTTCGAGGCTCTTGCTTTTGTCTTATTTTGGCATGTCCAGGGCTGGACATGGTGTTCTGCACAATGCAATAATAGAATATGAGCATTTACTGAGTTCCCACTGTCTTCTAAGTGTTTCATAGATATTTCATGTGTATTGTGTCATTTAATCTCCAAAAGAATTATAAGTGGGAGGTCTTACTGTGGTTCTAATTTTACAGTTAAGAGAGCTAAGGTTCAGAGGGATTTGATGACTTGCCTACGATCACAAAGCTATTAAGTAGTCAGATAGATATAGATTCTGATTTTCTAACTCTACATTCTTCCTGGGGTCAAAACCATTCCATGTTGGGTGAAAATTGGTTCCTGGGAGATGAAATAAAATCTTACTCATTTTATGAATAGAGACCAGAAATACAGTACAGACAAGCTGTATATTTGTTAAACTTTCCATAGGGGGATGGATTGAAAAACAATGTGTGAAAAAGTGGCTTAGTGAGCAATAATGGACAAAATTGAGAAACACCAGGCAACTTCCAACAGCTATAGCTTATGGCCTCTTATTAGAGTATGAGCAAATGGGTAAATGGCTGCACAAGGGAACACAACTTTAGGAGTCTGTTCCCCTTCTTAGGAAGCAAACTCAGATGGTCCCAAACGACCCCCACCTCCTGGTCTATGCTCCTATTTCATCCCTTCCGTTGAGTATGGACTGCTCTCGTGACTTGATTCTAACCAATGCAATAAAGCAAAGATGATGGGAAGTCACTTCCATGATTAGGTTACCTAACACTCTTGACTTCTATCTTTCTAAGCAGACTCTCTCTTGTTGGCTTTGGATGAAATAAGCTGCCATATGGAGAGGTCTGCAAGACAAGAAACAGAGGGGTGGATCCAGGCAATGATCAGCAAGGGACTGAAACTTTCTCTCCAATAATCTGCAAGGAACTGAATCCTGCTAACGATCACATCAGTTTGGAAGCAAATTGTTCTCCATTCAAGCCTTGGGATGAAAACTACATCCTGGCTGATGTGCTGATTGTAACCTTCTGAGACCCTGAAGCAGAAAACCCAGCTGAGCCACACCTAGAGTACTGACCTAGAGGACCCATGCGATGATCAATGTCTGTTGTTGCAGCTGACTATCTTGTGGTAATGTTACACAGCAATAGATAACTAGCACAAGTTTAAAATCCTTGGCTTGGGGGTGGGGAGGAAGGAGACAGAGAAGCAAACCAAGAAACAGACTCTAGAAAATAAACTGATGGTTATCAGAGGGGAGGTGCGTGGGGGATGGGTTAAATAGGTGATAGGATTAAGGAGGACATTTGTTGTGATGAGCAGTGAGTGAAGCATGGAAGTGTTGAATCACTATATGGTGCATCTGAAACTAATATTACACTGTATATTAACTGGGATTTGCATAAAAACTTAAAAAATAAATAAAATATTTGACTTGGAACCATGAAAAAGTTAGACGCAAGACACCTACGTAAACTGAAAGCAGATTCTGTTGGTCATATCACACGACAACAGCTCCATGGATTTGAGTCAGATTTGAAAATTACATTTGCAGATGATTTGACTTACAAGTGTATGGTGAGCACAAAGTTTCCTTGTTGCAAAGCTGGAGCAGAGCATTTTAGAATCATCCTCCAGAATGAGGGTTGAGTTGCTTAGTGTGTACACAGATATATTTACAACTCCATGATAGATTTATTTATTTAATGATGGTTAGTCTGCTACCTAAAATGGTGCATTATCTGGGTGACCACTATCCTTGGTTGGATGCTGGTTTTATCTCTCTGCTTAGGAATTAGTCAACATAAGGACATACGATACATAGCCACCCATGGGTATAAAATGTTTTGTAACCACATAGGAAACAACAAAAGAATTTTCCAAGGAGAACAGCTCAGGTTCAGTCTGGTGTAAAATGAGAGATGAAGCTGGAGGGTGGAGGTGGAGGACGAGATTGGATTTTACTGTGGCTAGGGAACAGAACCAGAGTGAGGGTTTCTATATGTACAAGTTAGGATTTTTGTGGCTTGAACTTCACTCACCACTTTCAAGGGAAGTAGCTCATAGTCTTTTTTTTTTTTTTTTAATCAACTTGTCCATCTGTGGGACAAAAAGAAAAGGGAGGAGGGAAGTAGGTTAAAAGCTGTCAGTGGTCAACTATTAAAAATGGCACTGGGTTTCCAAATAGCCAAAGAAATCCCGAGAAAGGAGAACAAAGCTGAAGGTATCACAATCCCAGATTTCAAGCTATACTACAGAGCTGTAGTAATCAAAACAGTAAGGCACTGGCACAAAACAAACAACAGATCAATGGGACAGAATAGAAAAGCCAGAAATCAACCATGGTTATATGGGCCAGTTAATCTATGACAAAGGAGGCAAGAATACACAATGGGAAGAAGACAATGTCTTTAACAAATGGTGTTGGCAAAACTGGTCAGCTATGTGCAAAAGAATGAAACTGGACGACTTTCTTACACCACACACAAAAATAAACTCAAAATGGATGAAAGATCTAAATGTGAGACCTGAAACCATAAAAGTCCTAGGAGAGAGCACACGCAATAATGTCTCTGATATTGGCTGTAGCAACTTTTTGTCTCCTGAGGCAAGGGAAGCAAAAGGAAAAACAATAACAACAATAAGAAAAAAACAAAAAACTATGGGGACTGCAAAAAAATAAAAAGGTTTTGCACGGCAAAGGAAACAATCAACAAGACTAAAAGATAACCTATTCAGTGAGAGAAGATATTTGCAAATGATATCTCCAATAAGGGGTTAATAGCCAAAGTACATAAAGAACTTCTACAACTCAACTCCAGAAAAATAAACGATTCAATTGAAAAATGGGCAGAGGACCTGAATAGACATTTTTTTCCAAAGAAGGGAGACAGATGGCAAACAAACATAAGAAAGAATGAACGTGTTGGTGAGAAAAAGGAATCCTTGTGCACTGTTAGTGGGAATGAAAACTGGTGCGGCCACTGTGGAAGACAGTATGGAGGTTCTCTGAAAAGTTAAAAATACAATTACCATAAGATCCAGTAATTTCACCACTGGGAATTTACCCAGAGAAAATAGAAATATTACATTGAAAAGGCACATGCACCCTTATGTTTATTGCAGCATTATTTATAACGGCCAAGATGTGGAAGTAACCCAAGTGTCCATGGCTTGAGAAACAGATAAGGAAATGGTAGGGTATGTGTGTTTATCTATCTGTAGATCTATATCTATCTATTGATATAGATCTATCTATATCTATTGATCTATGAGATAGATATAGAGATCGGTAGATAAAGAGATACAGAGATCGGTATCTATGGACATAGGTCTATAGATAGATACATGGAATGATAGGTAGATATAGACAGATAATAGAATATCACTCAGCCATAAGAAAGGAGGAGGTTTCCCATCGATGACAACACGGATGGACCTAGAGGGTATAAAGCTAAGTGAAGTAAGTCAGACTGAGGAAGACAAAGACCATATGATTTCATTCATATGTGGAATATAAAAAAATGAACAAACAAAAAGTAGATCCAAACCTTTAAATGCAGACGACAAACTGATGGTTGTCAGGGGAAGGGCAGGTGGGAGAGTGAGTGAAATGGGAAAGGGGAGTGGGAGATACAGGCTTCCATTTGTGGAGTGACTAAGTATAGGGATGACGGGCACAGCACAGGGAATATATCAATGAGATTATAATAGTGTCCTGTTGGTGACAGATGATAACTACAGGTGTGGTGAGCATAGCGTGATGTATATAGAAGTCAAATCACTACGTTGTACACCTGAAATTAATGTGACATTGTGTGCCACTATGCTTGAATTTATTGTACTTTTTTTTTTTTAAAGATTTTACTTATTTATTCATGAGAGACACAGACAGAGGCAGAGACACAGGCTGAGGGAGAAGCAGGCTCTCTGTAAGGAGCCTGATGTGGGACTCAATCCCAGGACCCTGGGGTCACAACCTAAGCTGGAGGCAGACATCCAACCACTGAGCCACCCATAGTCAAATTTGACCATAGTCAATTTTTAAAAAAAAAATTTAATGGAGTCAGATATCTCATCCTAGAAAACTCTTACTCACCCTTGAAGGCCCCTTCTCTGAGGCACCCAAGTGGAAACTGAACTGATGGGAGTCATTCCCTTCCTTCCAGGCCTGCGATCATCCTAAAAGTATTTACCTTGTATTTCTTTAAAAAGGAAAAGATTCAGACCCTTGACGACAGCGGCCTCCTAGTGACGGGATACATTAAAATTGTAAGTGCGTGAAACAGATGCCAGGTGGCACGAATGACTGGGAAGGACGGACATGATGGAGTGTTGATGTAGACTCGATAGAAGAAGGAGGGCTTCACCCCCACAAGCACTCACGGGGTCCCTGGTGAGATGAGAAGCTCAAGCCTAGAAGTAGGGGCAGTGTGAGGGTCTGGATGTCATGGTCTTCATATGTGGAGTTTCCAAGTTCTGTCCTTATAGATAAGATGGCCACCCACTGCGGTCTGTCTAGGGAAGTCTTGATAGACACCTGTTCCCCCCGTGGAATTACTAACCGTGCTTCCTCTCGCTGCCCTAAGTGTCTTCTGTTTGGGCTGACAGACTGTATGCCTCTTCTCCCCCAGGTCCACATTCACAGAAACCCTGTAAATATGGGGAAGTAGAGGGGTTCTTCCCACCATTTTGGGAATTACCCTAAAGCCAAGCAGCCCCACGTTTGTTGTCCTTGACATCAGGGAGTGGTTTAAGTGCCAAGCACGAAGAGCTGCTTCATTCATGAGAATTCACTTGGGCTTGAAGATCTCAGGGGCCTTCACACAAAAAGGGCTCAGGGTTGTGCAGAGCTCACAGAGCACTTTGGTCCATTCATGCAGAAAAAAAATGGTCTGTGAGGTAGAACAGGTATTGTCATACCCAAGTGAGAGGCAAGGAGGATGAGTTGCAGAAGGGCAGGCCATGCAACTCGAAATTCGAATAATGGAGACAGGATCCCAGGCGGTGGGCGTTCTTACCAGGCGGGCTCTCCATTGCCAGATGGGCCCGCCCTTCTGTGAGTGTGACTGATCTGTCTGCACAGGACAAAGTGGGATACTTCACCGAGCATGCAGGATATGCGTGCCAACGTTGGTTGAAAATGACCATTACTCCTTTAGAGGACTCGTATGAGGAGGCACTGCATGCAGTTCTGAGAACACAGAGCATCTGCGCAAGTGACTTACGTCTTCTGTTATGTACCAAAGACACTTAACAAAGAAAATACGCGCCCTTGCCTTTGAGTGTCCTCAATACCACCAAACAATAACTCGTGAGAGTCACTATTATTTCCCGAATGTACATGAGGGCGGGAAGGTCTGAGGATAGGCGTAGCACGCTTTGAGGTGGCTTTCCAGATATCCAGTGTCTGGCCAGAAGTAGCTCAGACATTTCTCTTGTTACCTAGATATAGTTACCTACCGGCTTTCCGTGGGAAGCGTACCGTGGAGGGAGGTAAAAGCAGCAGAAACCGGGGGTGTTACTTGTGATATTTCTGTGTACTTTGGTCTACATAACGTTTCCAAACTGTTGCCTCTCCTTGCACCACAGAAAGGACGGCGCCCGTGTACCGTACTCCTGTTTTGGAGGACTCTGCACTTCCTGTGTTGAACAAAGTCATCTAAGACTTGGTGAGCCAACTAGGTTTTCGTGATATATTTTATCCGACTGTTGCTATTTTGTGATGTCCAGGATCCTGGAGAGTCCCATGAGTACAGAAGTACGGAAAGAAGCACAAATTCTTGGGAGCCATAAAGGACTCAGGGCTGCTGGGTTGGTGAATCAGCTGACCATGGCCTCACCCCTTCTTGCTCTCTGGGACACGGAATGTGTATCAACAATTGCTTGCACCAAAGAGGAAAGTTGTCCCAGGAACACAAACTCTCAGGAAATCCCAACAGACAACAGAAAGGAGAAAAGGAGCTTAATACGTTTATTTGAAGCTAATTGCTTGATTTACTCGAGGGCTGGCCAGCTGCAAAAGTGTGTGGAGCAGCTTTGAAAGCATTTGCTGAACTTTAATCTTTACTTAGGGAAACCCCATGATTCCCTGGGAATTTTGCCTGTGTAAAGACCATAACATATGGACCATTTGTGGAGACATATGTTTGAGTGCTGAGCCCTAGAGCAGAACTTTCACAAATTCCTCTCTTGCTCCTCTTTACATTTCCAGCAAACAGATATATGCGGGGGGAAACCACTCCCCTGCTCCCTCTTGCACGTCCTGGGAGGATCTGCACGGCGTTGTTGAGACCTTTCTGTCTCATGATCCCCACCAGAAAGAGGAAGGAAAGACTCTTAGTCAAGGGAGTTCCCTCATACTGCAGAGAACACTGTCTCTTTTAATCTATAAAATGCATGAACAGCTTCCTCTCTCGCCTTTGGCTCTAGAAGATCAACCATCTGTTCTCCGAGGTCACAGGTGTAAAGCAGAGTCAATCATCTTCAGGCAGAACAGTGAGTCTGGATGGGCTTTGGCAAGAAATGGACGTCGCCTCCAACAGGCAACTGGATCGTGGGCCCCCCACCCCCGACTGGCTTCCTGCCTCGATCTCTCAAGATAGGGAGTGAGGAACGTGCAAGCCATTCCCCACCGGAGAGGAAAAGGTCCTCCTGCTCTCTGTTCCTGAGCTGTCACAGCATTTTTATTTATTTATTTTTGGTTAACTGCCTTTACCCCAAACCCGCCAGGAGTTTAGGCCTCCCCGGGAGTCACTAAGATAGCCTATGTATGACAGGGGTCTCTCAGCTTGCAGACTGTCTGCAGGGGTTATGGAGCAAGCACGTGAGGCGGTGTTGTGAGCAAAGGCAGCAGCATGCGTGGAAGCCCCATGCACGGCCCAGCTGGCCCAGGGGGCTCCCATGCTTCGGGGGAACAGAATCGCCTGTCTGCATTAGCAGAGTGTCTTGTTGCTTGCTTGGTCACAATTTGGGAATATGGCCCCACACGGGGGTCACTGATAGAATTAAACCCTGTACCTCCCTTAGCACTGGTTTCTCCTCTGAAACCAAGTGTATCTCCGTGGTTTCTACCACACGTGATAGACACTAAAGAAATCACAGCCAATGGGCCAGATGGAGTCCTTACCCTGACGGGGTGCTGTATATGCAGTGATGAGCATCAGCGACGGGACCCCAGGGCATCCTAGGTGAATATGCGTCAAGGGAATCTTCCCAGGAGCACAAATCTGGGGTGACCCTTGTGAGACAGGGGCATTCCACAGATCTCCCACTCCGTCCGCACACACATGAACCTCTCGACCTGCTTTAATGCTGCACCGTACCTTGACCGTACCTCCGTCCACCAGGCATGGTGACCAGGAGGAAAAGGTGTGAGGTTGGCTTGATGAGGTTGGGCATCGGGGCGGAGTAGCAGAAGAAGGTAGGAGAGGACGGCACGCAGTCTTAAAAGCAGGGGACGCTGCACAGAGCACGGGGGAGACCCAAGGAAGGAGAGGGAGAGGCACCGCAGACAATAAATGGTGCCTTCCTGCCTTGCCGAGGACTGGGCACGGCTTCTGCAGTCTTGCAAACTTGCCTTCTGCAGAAATCCCCAGCCGGGCTGCTGAGCACACCATCCCACCCCGGATCTTCTCCGCCTTGAATAGGAGCTTCCACTTGCTAACAGAGTCAACAGAATCTTATGAAGACATCTGCCTAACGTCAACAGCTTATCCGCACGGAGACGCAACTGCAAATCCATCCACCAACAAAGTGAATGTGTACGAAGAGCAAGCAGGCGGGCCTGCACAAAGAAATTAAAAAAGAAGAAGAAGAAGAAGAAGAAGAAGAAGAAGAAGAAGAAGAAGAAGAAGAAGAAGAAGAAGAAGAAGAAGAAGAAAAGAAGAGAAATAGGTCACAGGCAACCACACCAAGAGATTGAAAATAATTTTGAGCTAGACCCTGTAATATTTACATGAGGATCTGAATCTGGCAAGCGGGCTGAGTGTGCATTTATTACAGGGGAAAACAAATTAAAAAGCTGTTGGTGACAGAGGTAGCCCCATGGTTTTAAGCGGTGGCACCACACACGCTCTCATTCTTGCATTTGCCTTTTTTGTGGTCTGGAAGCGTTGTTTCCTAGAGCAACATGCCTCTCCCCTATTGCAACGCCCTTAGCTCTGCACTTCATTTGTTTTCCTTCTGAAATGCTCCCTTTTGGCACTGAACTTCCTTGCTTTACCCCTGTGACGCCGACGCCAGCGACAGCCGCCTACTCCTCTTACAAATCCCTTGATACGAGTCCCATCCTCTGCTCAGCCTGGCAGGCCTGCTAGCACTGCTCATGCCTGTGCCCTGGGCGCTTCCTCGGCTGTCAGGCGGCGTCAGGGAGCGTCTGCTGCCGGCGATGCCGAAGCTGCCTTGTTACGTTGGGTAAAGGACTCACACCGCACCCGGTGACACACACCCAGCATTGTTGGCAGCCCACCTGTCCTGAGTGCGTGGCGAAAGGCGGGTTTGCTGTCAAAGCAAAATGGTCCTGGCAGGTGGCAAAGAGCCATTACCTCCGAGTCATGGGCTGCAAGGGGGTGGTGAGAAAGTTGCTTCTCTCTCTGTGTCTCTCTCTGTCTCTCTCAATGGATTTAGAAGGAACCAGTTCTGAGGGTCTACACCCACCCACTGAATGGTCCAGACACAGGTGAAAGCAAAGCTGAACCTTGCACTGCTGCATAAACCAGAGAGACTCGCGGGGAATTGTAACAGAGGTTTAAAAAGCCAGCTCGGAGGGTCTCGCCAAGTCCACTCTTCTTCTGTGGCCTCTGGACGCTGGGCGAGGGAAGAGGAGAAGACCCTGGGATGATCCTACAACCAGACCCACCACTTGGAGTTTTTTTTTGTTTTCTCTAAAAAGAGAAAGGGATTTTCGTGTGAAAGATGGAATGAAGCAACGCTCTTCCAAGATACCAGCATTGAAAGATAGGATGAACATGAAGGACTGGTGTTTTCCTTGGAATTTAAGGGCTGACGTAGGAAGCTTATGGTTTTTTAAAGCTTTCTCCTCCTGTGCTATTTCTCTGGAGCTACGTGGTTCCCAACGTGTGCAGATGCCTATTAATTATTGACAAGAACAAACACAATAATACATAGAGAATCGGCTCCTATGGCCTGTTGGTTGTTACATAGTGATGGTGAATGAATGGGTTACAGAGCACAGTGGCGCTACACACAATTACAATTCTTTGCACGCACTGGGTCAGCCTCTGCAGCACAGGGTAGGAAATGCTGGCAGGTAGGGTTGGCAGAGACCTTTCAAAGCCCGCCCATTTCTGGTGACCGTGTACAAGGAGAACGTCTCTCCACTGGTCCTCGGAACCAGGAGCTTCAGGGAGGACTGGCAAGAAGGAGAGCAAATCAATGACACACGCTCGAGCAGACGCAGCAGGACAAGCCCCATGTTCAGGGGGCGATGGTAGGACGGCCAAGACAGGGGTAGACACAACAGAAACCCTGTCCACCCCCAGCAACTGCAGAAAGACGAGCCATTGGAGTGAAGAAGTCATGGCTGTAAGTCCGGTACATCCTTTTACAGGGAAGCACATGGAGTCTCAAAGGATATGTGACCCCCCACCCAGGACACACAGCTGCCTATGCTTCTATTTGTCACTGAAATCGGAACGGAGTTGTTCTTTGCTACAGACAAGTGAGTTTTGCCGCTTAAAAATGTTGACCCATTTTTTTCCCTTATTGAATAATTCTGAGCAACTGCATTTTTAAAAATATTTTATTTATTTATTCATGAGAAACAGACAGAGAGGTAGAGACACAACAGAGGGAGAAGCAGGCTCCATGCAGGGAGCCCGATGCAGGACTCGATCCCGGGACTCCAGGATCACACCCTGGGTCGAAGGCAGGCGCTAAACCACTGAGCCACCCAGGGATCCCCAGCACCTGCATTTTACAAGTAGCTTCGCCAGTGAAACACAATCCAAAGGGTTTTGAAAATCTAATCACACAGCGGTTACTGAGCTGCCACGCCTCGTGAGGCGGAAGCATCCGTAACATCCCTGCACACGGTAGTCTAAGGGAGTTTAAGAAAACGCTTCATCTCCTAAATCCTCGCTGGCAATTTGTACTCAAATGGCTCTTTCAGAGAGACTCTCTTCCGGTCTTTTACAAAATTGTTTCTCATTTTCCCCCACAATGGTGGAAACTATAAATGCTCATTATTGGTCTTCTTATTGAAAGATGGCATTAAACGTGTCACTTTAGATGCTCGGATGAATCAAGAGAGCATCAAGGACAGAATTTAAATTTTAGAAAACTGAAGGTAGATGATTGATTGTTTTTAGAGTTTTTTTTTTTTTTTAAACTGATTCATACTGTATTTTAAGTCTTTGGTTTATGTGGTTTCTCATCCATCGTGAAACTAAGGGTTAAATCTAAGGTGTGTCCAGGAAGAAGGAGAAAATGAGAGCCTGGGCTTTCACATGAACAACCATTCAACAACAAATAACCCAGTGAGGCGGGGGAGAGAAGGTTTGGACGGCGGACTCACGGAGTCCCGCACCAGGCCATTTAGCCATAAATGTCAACATCAGTACGTATATTGATGCTCCGGAGGGAGATTATTGAGTGACTCACTGTGAGTAGACATTAAGTACTAGCCTTTCTTGGATTTCTTTTTTTCCCTTTGGCGTTCATACTGAGACAAGGTTGGTGAGTTTCAGTGATTCTATTCAATTAAAAGTCCAAAAAATGTATTGAGTTATGAACAAATGTGTGCATTCCTGAGACCTGGGGAGACCAGATGGCCCCTGCATGCCCCTTGAGTCTCACCCCCACTGGTCAGAAATCACCTGGTGAACCAGGTTGCACACACGTTAATGCAGGTAGGAGTGAGTAGAAGATGCGGGCACGTGTAACAGAGTCCCTGGGAAGCCATAACCAGTATTTTTGTCACTTTAGCTAAAGCTAAAAGGGAAGAGGAACCCCCAGTTTGGCAGGGACGGAAAAGACGGTGAAGCTGAAGTTGACAGAAACCTAAACATTTTCGTTGCCCTTTGGTTTGACATAAAAGTGACTTCACAGGTCATTGGCTCAATGGAGGAATATTAAAAAGTTAACAACTGGGGACGCCTGGGTGTCTCTCATGAATAAATAATAATAATAAATCTTGAAAAAAGTTAACAATCGTTACGTATGTATGGCATACTGAAAAATAGGTGCCCGGTGAAATGAATGGTGGCAAAGTAAACACACGTAACCACGACCAACAAAAATCAAGCATTACCTGCATCAATGGAGCTTCTTCCAGAGCCCTCCTGATAATTTCCACTCCAGATGACAAAAATAGCTGCTTTCCTAAGTTCTGACACCACAGATTAGGTGTGCCCGTTTCTAAACTCCACATGAGTGGGATCCTTTATTCAGTATTATCTTGTCCAGTTTATTTCACTTAATATTATGCGTATGATTTATCCACGTTGTTGCAGGGGGCGGTGCCTGAAATATTTTTCGTTTCTGGATAATAGCCCGCTGTAGAGATATCGCTCACTGTAGTCATTGTACTATTGATGAACATTCGGGTTCTTTTGTGCAGTTGGCCTGGATGAATACTGGTGCTCTGAACGTTCCCAAGCAAACACGATTGGCCAAGCCTGTGTACGCACGGCTGTCAAGAATGGAAGTATGGGTGCGCCCGGGTGGCTCAGGAGTCACAGCATCTGCCTGGGGCTCAGGTCATGACCTCAGGGTCCTGGGACCGACCCCACGTTGGGCTCCCTGCTCCGTGGGGAGTCTGCTTATCCCTCTCCCTCGGCTCCACCCCTACTCTGCTTGTGCTCTCTCTCAAATAAATAAGCAAAATCTTACAAAAAAAAAAAAAAAAAAAAGGAATGGAACTCTGTGAATCTATGGACAGCTTTCAGCTTTCCTACATAGAAACAGAATAGAGCATTGGCGAACAACTTTCCAAACGGTTGTGCCAATTTGTACCCAGACCAGCAATGCAAGGAAGTTGCACCTGCTGTATACCTTTGCCAACCCTTTGGATGTAGCCATTCTGGTGGTTGGGTGGAGGGCCCCCATCATGGTTTCAGTGTGAATCTTTCTGGTGTTAATTGAGGTTGAGTATCATTTTCATGTGTGCCCCGGGCATTTGGATGTCCAAAGTCTGAAATGCTGGTTCAAATCTTTTGCCCACGTTTCATGTGCGTTGCTAATATTTTACTTATTGATTTGTAGGAGTATCTTCTTTTAGATTTTTATTCTAATAAAATGTGATTTTTTTTTACTTCTATATTCAACATATGAAACTTTAGTTGTCTCAAAATGCTGTAAACAACTGGTGCCTAACTGGTGCGGTCCCATTTTACTGTGTTACCTGTGCCTTTTGCAATCAGAACGCCTTCCCAAAAATTACCAGTGTTGTCTTTTGTTTTTAAATTTTGTTTAACCAGTATTGTCTTTTACAATTAGTGATTTTTCTGTGTGTCCAGTCAAGTATATCTTTGAACGTTCTGACCTTCTGGATGGCTCTCCGGTGTCTCCAATGTTTGTTTATTTCTCTCTGTCTTAGCAGGATAGATGGTCTGAGACATCTAGACAGATGTGGCAGGCCGAAGTTCCCTCAATGGTACTTTGATTAAACTGCAAGGGCTCTTTCTCTTTTTATTAAGCGAATCTTGTTTCCCTTTTGTGTTTAGGTGAACGAGCTAAACTGAGTTTCTTCCTCTGAAGCCTTTGCCCCTCAATAAACAGTAAGTGTGCTTTACAAATGGAACCAATGCCAACCATTTATAATTTGGCACAATCGCAGTAGGAAATTCATCTCAATTTTCAGCCTATTAGGAATATACACGCAATGCAATCGAAGTTTGCTATGTAGCTATAGGGTGGGGACAAAAGGAGAAATGGGGGGAAATGAAAGATAATTTTAGCCTACTTCAATAATGGGCAAGGGGCCAAGCCTTGCAAGGTCCCGGCAGGTGAAAAGGATGGAATCATTCATTCGACAGCAGTCCGAGGAATATGAATGAGAATTACGGGAGCGGCCAATATAGGAACAACTGAATAGATCCTATTCGTTCTTACAGAGTGGCAGGCGGGTTGACTGCTGGCCTTCAGAACCGGACTGACTCTAGCTTAGTAACTTCGTTTCCACAGATGAACAAAGCCTTCTAAGGAGTTTGAGACCCCAATACACGGTTCTTACGTAAAATCAGAGTGACTTCATAAAGTGATGTACAGAAAGGTCATTGATTGGATTTATTTTGGACTGTAAATATGTCCCTCCTGGTTTATACCACCCTTACGGGAAAGGCATCACGATTCTGTGTTAAGTCAACTGGTTATATTCAGTTTGGGCACAGATTCCCACGATTAACATTTTTTTTCTCAGTCCCGTCATTTCCATAGATTTTTATTCTAATAAAATGTGATTTTTTTTTTTTACTGAACTATGACAAGTTTTATCTTCTTCATTTAAGCAAAATGAAAAAGGCATTAATGATTAATTCCAGGTCACACTCACTTTTTAACACTGGACTTGGGCTCGATTCATGAAAGCATGTCTCTTTATTTTTTTAAAGATTATTTATTTATTTATTTATTCATGGGAGACACACACAGAGAGGCAGAGACACAGGCAGAGGGAGAAGCAGGCTCCATGCAGGGAGCCCGATGTGGGACTCCATCCCAGGACCAGGGGATCACACCCTGAGCCAAAGGCAGATGCTCAACAGCTGAGCCACTCAGGTGCCCCTTCCCCCCCTTTTTTTTATTGCGCTGCAAAAACACTAAGGTTTTTGAAATAATTTTTAGGTCAGGAAAAAAGTAATCACTGTGCTGGCAAATAATAAAATCTGTAGCAAGGCTAAAAAAATTTGACTTGTGATTATCAGACAAAACAAACGTAGAGATGGGATAAGAGATTTTTCCTCATTGCTCTGTATTCACGCATACCCTTGCAGTGGGAGTTAGGCAAGGTCCATTAGAGTTATGCTTACAGATGCCAGGCCTTATAGGCATTATACACACCCAAGAAGAATTTCCCACTCAATACTTGCATTTCTACCTGTAGACTTTTTTCTTTAAATTATGCTTAAAATGGACTTTGCTGAAATGGAGCTCACCAGGGAATATTATTATTATTATTATTATTATTATTATTATTATTATTGGGGGTGTGTGTGCATCTACCAGTTCAAAATGTCTTTCAAGGAAACTGGCAGACAGAGGCAATTTTCCATGCGATCAGTTGGCATTTAGCACTTCCATCTGAAGGAGAGGATAAAAATACTTGGAATCCATTATGTCATGCTCAAGTGGGCGATCAAAGACCTCTCCCTGGAAATTCTAGTTCTTCTCATTTATTTCCACTCACTTTGGGAATTTCCAACCCCATGGAGATATTAAGGTGCATTATTGGAAATTGAGAGACGACTATTCCTTGTTATCAAATAAGAAGATGTCGGGCAAGAAGATGGAAGACCAGATTAAGAGAACGATGAATCTTGCCACATGGAAGCAATGCTTAGTGATAGGCATTCTGTTTATTCAATACGTCGTCAATGAATAGTTAGGGGAACCATGTGCCTTGTCTGATAGGAATACTGATGAGGGCTCTCACAGGGTCGGTCACGACCCAGCTGTCTAACACTCCACTCTCCTCGAGTCCTATGTGTAGGAGTTTTGAAGAAAAGTCACGTTGGCCTCTGAAAAGGGAACGAACTAGGGGTGTTGGAAGGGGAGGTGGGTGGGGGGTGGGGGTGACTGGGTGGCGGGCACTGAGGGGGGGCACTTAACAGGATGAGCACTGGGTGTTATTCTGTATGTTGACAAACTGAACACCAATAAAAAATAAATTTATTTAAAAAAATGAAAAGGGAATGCAGCGTTTTACTCCAGATCCCAGCATTTTTGTAAAATATGTCACATCACGGGGATAGTAATGTTTTTCCCCAAACCTAGACAGAGTTCGGGTGGGTCAGTTCCTGGTATCTCACACTCTCCTGGAACCTCTTCAGAGTGAAAATGGGTCTTATCACACCAATGACAATTCCGTTTCTGAAACATGAGCTACGTGTGCGGACGTTTGTTATGCACTTTATGTGTAACCTCATGTGCTTATTGTATTTATTTCACCTTCAAAATGATCCTGCCTGGTATGGATTATCTGTTTGTGTTCACAGGGGAGGAATCCGAATGATTTAACATTTCTAAACCTCCAGGAACGGTGTTGAGAATCGCAAGTCTTGTCCTTTTTTTTTTTTTTTTTTTAAGAATTTGTTTATTTGAAAAAAAGAGTTTATTTGAGAGAGACAGAGAAGGAATGGAGGGGAAGAGACACAGGCAGAGAGAGAAGCAGACTCCCCGCTGAGTATGGAGCCCGAGGCAGGACTCGATCTCAGACCCCGAGATCATGACCGGAGCCAAGGCAGGTGCTTCACTGACTGAGCCACCCGGGTGTCCCCCAACCGCGTCCATCTTATTCCAAAGCCAAAGTTCAGTGGATTCACCAAGAGATGGTCAACGAGCACACAGAATAACTGGAGCATCTTCCTCTTCCCATCTTTCTTGTGTTGACACAAACACAGGATTAGGTTTCAGTGATCATGGCGGAGAGAACGCCGTCTGAAACCTGAATTGTCAAACTTGAACACACAAATGTGGCTGTTGGCAACACATTTTATGGTGGGATCTTTAATCCAGTGATAAAATTTAAATTAAAAACAAGCCGAAAATGATAGGTTTCTTTATTTTCACTAAACAAGCAATTGAAATACATGGCACAAAAATAAGTGGTAAGATTATTGTAAAATGAAATGGACAGAATAAATATTCAATTTAATTTTCCATCTATGAGAATTTCACAATAAAATCATAGTTTACTTTGGAAAAAAAAAAAAAGGCACGGCTGGGTCCCCAGTGAAGCCATATTCACGGACACTGAATTTCCTAAAGCTCCCAGGTGTTGCACATAGGATTCTTCTGGGTCTTTCTTGGATTCCCAACCATTTAAAAATGTCAAGAGCGCTCTTAGTTGGTGGCTGTGAGAATGCGGACGGCGGGTCACATCTGGCACGCTGGGCTTCCTTTGCAGATCCAGACACGGCCGGTGTGTGAAGAGGCACATGGCAGTGTCCACCACCGTTTCCCTTCCTGTAGGACGCAGGGGTGACCTGAACATTGCTTCTGTAACGGGTTCTGTTGTGGAGGTTCCTTCCACACTTGCAGGAACACTCCTGTACGTGGTGCTTGGACATGAAGTCACAAGTGAGTAGCTGGTACTCCAAGCCTGGCTCAGAGGAGGGCTGTTGTCTCTGTGGTGCTTTTCCCCCAGGTGCTCGTCCTTCATGAATCAATTTCCAACATTTGAAAATCTGCATTATTTGCAGAAACAAGACATCAAAACATTTCACTGAGCTTCAGCATTCACGACACAGCTACACTGATAGGGAATCCTCTACCTTGGGTCTGAGGCCTTTTTTTTTTTTTTTTAAGATTTTATGTATTTATTCATGAGAGACACAGAGAGAGAGAAAGAGAGAGAGCCAGAGACGCAGGCAGAGGCTCCATGTAGGGAGCCTGATGTGGGACTCGATCCCAGGACCCCGGGATCATGCCCTGAGCCAAAGGCAGAAGCTCCACCACTGAGCCATCCAGGTGCCCTGAGAACTTATATTTTACAAACACCTAAGTCGTGTGGTGCACTGAGCTATATGCCATATATATATATATATATATATATATATATATATATATATATATATAAATTTGCAGGATATATATATATATATGCAGGATATACCATATATATATATGCAGGATAAACCACCTCTATATGAACACGTGCACGTACCTATGATCAATATATATACAAACTTATATAGAAGTCCCTTAATTTATACACAGACCACTGATGTGCGCATTACCGCCTGTTTTCTACCTACAGAGAGAATTGCCAAAGTCCCATCAATCACGTAAGCTTACACAGCCAACGAATAACAAAGACGCTTGAATACTAGACCCGTGTCACCCTAAATTATATGGCCTCTTGTCTCTGTATTAAACCTCTCTCCTCTCAAGCACAAGGCAAAACAAATATTTTCAGCTGCAACTGCTAGATACGCATATGAAAAGTTCCCCTCCCTCATCTTGTGCGCGCTCAATGAAATACACAGCAGCAGATTATTTTCCAGAAAGAAAGATCAAATTTTATAAATGTTGCGTCACTGATAGTCTCGTGTTTTTTTCTTTTAAAAAGAGGCAGCAATAGCTTTGCTGAAAAATGCTTTCCTTTGCAAATCTACCATAATATGTTTTATTCCCCGACACATAATTGCATACCAATCAATTTTGATTCTCTGTTCTTCAACAGGCAATATTTGTTTAAAATATCTCTGATTTGGTTCTTCAAAGAACAAGCTATTGAATAGGAGAATCAAAATCGCTGTTTTTGATGAAGATCAGCCATGTTATTTTGGATCGCCACTGGAGACAGGTTCAAATGTTAGATGTCGGAGTCATTCCAGAGGCTCATTGGCTTTAGCACTGCTAGGAAGAATAGAAGTTGCAGAAATAAGGTGTCGAAAATGGTTCTACCAGTGTCTAGAAAATCAGCATGATGAACAATTATTTTAATCTATATGAGGTTATAAAAGTGCTCCTAAGGTATGGTGTTCTGTATTATAGAGAGATTACAAAGCCAGATGTGTTAGGGGAGCTGTGTTTGTGTATGTATAGACAGACGTATATCCCTATATATACATTCGCATATATATTCATAGGTAACACTTCTACTGGGTTATGTATGTGTATAAATGACAAAGACACATTGTAGATTCACTTTTATAAACATGTGGGTTAAAGTAACTGATATATATCAATGTAACAATCAATCAATTGATACAATTGATAATTGTATCAATCAACATATCAAGTAACTATATATATCAATGTATATATTACACAAGATATATAATATAATATATATCACAATTATGTTAATCCACATAAAAGTAACACTAAATTATTCTCCTTGTCGTGTGTATTTCTGTATAGCACAGCTACAGCCTTTTGACTATTTTATGTATTACTAAGACTGCACGTTACATATTATACAATATACATTCTTATTCATGTACATCTAGATCACTCACATACTATCGTTTTACTCTTTGTTCTATATGTATGTTGATAGGTTACAAAAAGTACATTCTATTATTTTAGAGATTTTATTTATTCATGAGACACACAGAGTATATTTTAGATGCATTGACATGAATACTGAGATTAAAATAAAGTGATATATATTATATATGTAGTATATGTCATATGTACATTAGCATCTTGTATATAAATATCAATTGTTTTAATCCATGTAATGTTATAAAAATGAATCTGAAATAAACTTTTGTGTGGGGTGCCCAACCGGCTCAGTCACTGGAGCATGTGAGTCTGGATCTCAGGCTCAGTAGTTCAAGCCCCGCGTTGGGCGTGGAGCTTACACAGAAACAAAAAAATTAAAACTATGTATATATGTAATATAGTCTCTATTATATATATAAATACATAACACATACATAGCTGTTACGTATGAATATATACATAGGTGCATATATATGTAGTCAAATGTGCACTAATTTATAGTATTCTGATATATTACAACTGATATGTGATATGTGTTAGGTGCACTTCTATGACATCATATGAGTTAAAAGAATGGTTGATCATGGTGATATTTCTATATATATTTATTTGAATATTTCTATATATATATACACGTACACACATTGCACGCACATGTATATCAGACATGCCTATCAGCATTTATATAGATCATTAAAACGTAATCCCTAGATGCTATTCCATATTCACAGGCTATAGAGAGTTGTATTTCTCCTCCATGATCCCACTGTGCACGTGTGCACGCATGGGTGCGCTCTTCCTCCGTGACCGTGAGCGCTGGTCTCACTGAGCGGCAGTGGGATGCTCACCTGTCTCCCCCAGTTACGCATGACCGGTGTTCATCCCCAGAGTCCTGAGGCCCTGAGCTCCTCCAACCCTCAGTGGATGAACACCGGTCACGCGGCCACAATATGCCACAAACAAACCAAAACTTTCAACAAAGCCTCTTAATCCTGACAATCTGTCACTTTGATCAGAAACAAAAGGAAAAAAAAATCATCTATATAAATACCTTGACTCTTTAAAGTGAATGTCATCCTCTGGAAGAAAACTGAGGATGTGAATCTAAACACGATAAATTTTCCAGTGTGAATATATGTCTATTTAATATGAACATTTTCATTTGTCCCAGATGTTTGTGTTTTAGCACCTTTTCCCCCCTTCAAGGAGAGTGCCTATCTAGACCACATTCTTGGAGGTCAATTGGTTTATGGAGCTGACAGATCAAAAGACATAGGAATTTTTTTCCAGGAACCCTGGAACGCATCATGTCTGTCAACGCACTCCAGAGCTGGTCCCTCAAAAAGAGCAGGAAACTGCTTTGACAAGATGCAAAAGAAGGTAAATGGCACTGACAGGGTTAACATTTAAAACACAGGGCATGAGAATACGATAAATAAAATAAGATTTTAAAAATATTAAATAAAATAAATAAAATAAAATGAAATAAAATAGGAGATGGGATGCAGACAGCGAAGGATAGAGATGATGACTCGATTACTTTATCTCCGCTTGTTCAGTTGGGAATGCCGTCCACAGTGTTTCCCTGATTCCATGTAATTGCTCGTTTATCTCGTCTTTGGAGGGATTCCTGTTTGTCTATGCGTGGAGCGTACACAATCTCCCTTTAGTTTTCAGGGCAGTAGGTATTAGTAGAGTGCGGCCGCAAAAGACTGCAAATGCATTCTCTGTAGGTGACGTACGATTCTACTGATGGTTCAGAAGTGGTGGAAACAAAAATTTTAAGGATTCAAATAGGCTGAGGTGGAGAAAATCACACTCCAATTCGCACTAAGTAACACGGAACAACGCCACGTGTTTTGAGGACAAAAGCGCTGCCTTGAAAAGGAGACTTAAAACTTTGGCTTTGGACTCGTTAATCCTGAAAATGACCACGTTTGCTTCCCTGCAAACCTCAGTGAGCAGAGGCCAGGTATCTCCGCATATCACAAGCCCAAGGCCCTCACTGGCTGTGGTGCTTTTTCCCTTTTGTGCATTTCAGCACGCTTGACGGTCTTCACTCTACTTCAAGATCTACCGTCAAGCGTCCCGCCAGCTGACTTAACGTTGCCAGCTTGGAAGAGCATTTCATGAAAGTAAGCAAGAGGTCCAATTCAGCATGCAAATCATCATCACCTCGGTTACTTGACCCCAAGACAGCAGGAACAAAGCCAGTTGATCGGCGGAATTTATTACATTTAAACTCATTATATTGTCTTAACTTTTAATTTTTTTTTTTTTTTTGCCAGGAACAGAGGCCAGAGAAGCAGACCAGCGTATGACACTGAAACTTTGGAAAATATTGACACTTTTTTTTTTTATAGCCTAGGGTAGGGTGAATGTTTGTAAATGTACCCTTTCTTCCTACAACAAACAGATTCTTTGTGGCTAGAAAATCCAGTCTACATCTCAAGATGTATCTTTATTCATTGTATTGTTCAAAATTTAGGGTCTACTTCCTTTTCTTCTAACTATTAAACACTTTGACTTCAATTTCTAGTTAAAATTGCTGACATCTGAATTTTTCCCTTGAGTCTGTCAGTCCTTTGGTACACTTTGACATTACATTGAGTTGCTTATGTTTTTATAATGGACAAACCTTGTTATTCTGTTTTTACTTTTTTTTTTTTTTACCTAAAATATAGCATCTTTCTTTGTCTCCTTATTATAAATTATGCAGTCTAAATTCTATATAGCCGGGCAGTAAAATTACTATTGCAGAGCAGATATTTCTTAGAAAGGATGTAAAGAGAATTAAACACAAAGTAAACAATAACAAAAAAAGACAAACTGGACTCTGTCAAAGTAAAAATCTCTTGCTCATCAAAGGAGATAGTTTATAAGCTGAAGAAAGCCAAAGGCTGCAATGATATCTTTGTGATACATATGCAGAAGGAAAGACTTGGATCAAGAATACACACACACACACACACACACAATGTTTAAAAAGAGAATAATGAAAAGCAACCCATTAAAAAGAGGCAAAACTCTTAGACGCTTCAGTACAGAAAGTACACAAATGGCCAATACTTACATGAAAAGTTACTGAACGACATTAGTCAAAATGATAGGCAAATTAACCCCCCCCCCAAAGATAACAAATCCTACCAAATGGAAGCCCTGAAATTAAAAAGAATGACAGTAGCATATTGGTACTTCATATATTGCTGGTGAAAGTATGAACTGGTTCAACTACTTTGGGAAACTGGCAATTTCTTATAAAAATCAAACATACTTATATACTTAGTAGCTGCTAAAGAGAAATAATCTTTCTTTTGGTCCATAAGAGGACTTGGGAAAGAATATTCATAGAAACTTTATTTATAATAACCAAAGTCTATAAATAATACACATGTCCATCAGTAGAGAGAGTGAACTATGGCATATTCATACAATGGAATATTACTCAGCATTGAAAAAGAACAAGTGATGGACATGTGGAATACTATGGGAGACTTGATACCATATCATTGGACGTATACAAAGTTCAAGAAAAGAGGAAAAAGCAAATCAATGACTGAAATGAGAAAATTGGCTTCTGTAGCAGATGGTGAAGGCTGATTGGCAGAAAGAGAGTTTGTTTAGGATACTGGAAATCTCCTACATCTTAATTAGGAGATGAGTATATATAATGATCGAGACTCGTTATACAATTAAGATCCATGCATTTCACAGTATGTAAATCTAAATATATCTAACCATTTAAAAATATGTAAAATGTAGGAGTAGCATATAAAAAATAATTTGCTGAAAGTAAACTGATTTCTCAAATGCATGAAAGCTAATCACCTCATTCAAGTTGTTGGAAATCTATTATAAGAATAAAGAGCAAGATCTAATTGTATTCCTTTTCAAAATCTATTAGAAAAAAATCTATTAGGTAATTAAAAAGCTGGAAAGATAAAAACAAGACAAGATCATCATCACCATTATTATTAGACATCATTTTGTACATTTTATCATAAAACAATGAAACAAGAAAAGGAAGTAATACATATTTATTATCAGATGCCATGAATTGATGTTACATATAAATAAAATGATTTTCCGCTCAGGAGAACCAAGACAAGAAAGGTCAGTGGTAGAGAAGAGTTCAATAAATGGTCAATTAGAAGAAAAACAATTTTTTAAAAGCTTCCTATAAATAAGTAGTTTTAAAATATGATGAAAACAGTATTTTGTCTATAGTAACAAGGCCAGAAAATAGTTTAAAATAAACTCACCAAAAAAAAATAAATAAATAAAAATAAAAAAAATAAAATAAACTCACCAGACTATACATATGTAAAAGTAAAAAATATAAAAACTTAATGTTTTTTAAAGATTTTATTTGTTTGTTCTTTGAGAGAGAGATAGATTCCAAGTGGAGAAAGGAGCAGAGGAAGGAGGATAAGCAGACTCACTGCTGAGCAGGGAGCCCAACCTGGGGATCAATCCCATGACCCTGAGATTATCACCTGAGCTGAAATCAAGAATCAGGTGCTCAACTGACTGAGCCACCCAGGCGCCCCAGAAATCTTACTTAATATAAAAGAAAGAAAGCAGAATAATGACAAACATATCGTGTATCATCTCTCAAATAAATTTATTAATTTAATTCAATTCTAATAGAATATCTCATTTTATAGAAATTTGACAAAATTATTTTGAGTTTATAGGGAAGAACAACTTGACCAAAATTTTCTTTTTTAGAGGTAATTTTGATAAAATCACCATAGCATAATTTGAAACTTTTTATGAAGCTACAGCCACGTTAGGATGAAATCTTACCAGCTCAGGAATAGATATGTCAACAGTGATGGGTGAGGCCATAGAAACAGACCCAGGTGTTTAGTACATAACATTTCTTTTTTTTAAGTTTTTTTTTAAATTTTATTTATTTATGATAGTCACAGAGAGAGAGAGAGAGAGGCAGAGACATAGGCAGAGGGAGAAGCAGGCTCCATGCACTGGGAGCCCGACGTGGGATTCGATCCTGGGTCTCCAGGATCGCGCCCTGGGCCAAAGGCAGGCGCTAAACCACTGTGCCACCCAGGGATCCCAGTACATAACATTTCTTATGCAGCACGTTAGCAATTTAAATTCACAGAACAGATCCTTCAGTTAAATATGCTGGAATAATTGGTTAACTATTCCAAAATAATCACAAGTAGGTCTCTTCCCATGCTTCAATGAAGCCAAGTGCAAACTATGACTTGTTTTATTAGAACACAGGACATTATAAAATTGAAGATATATATCATGCAATATAAATGTAATACATATGTTGTCCATGTATAAATATACTTTGCCTGCTAGCATACCAATTACCATGCTTTGAAGGAAAATTTCAGAATCCGAACTCCATCATCGGTGTTGCACAATGTCTGGTATAAAATCAAACAAACAAACGACAAAGCAGAAACAAAAACTTGATGGCTCAGGAGAAGCAGGAAGATAGGTCTCATCACCACAAGAAAAAACAGTCAATAGAAACAGACAGTGAGTGAACCCACATGCTGAAAGTGTCAGGCAAGGACTGTAAACGGCTTATATGATTATGTTTTAGGATTTAAAGGAAAAAGAGTGAGCGGTTGTGAATTCCCGTCACAGACACGGCAATTATAAAAAAGAGCCTAGTAGAAATTTAAGGAATGTAATGCGCCATCTGTGAAAGTCAATTTCCCTTGCTGGTTTAAGGAGACAGTGGTGATGGCTAAACACCTTAACAGAAATAATCAGAAATTACCTAATCTGAAGAACCGAGAAGGATAAAGAATGAATGTAGTCAATAGAGTCTCACAGACCTTAGAGGAGAAGTCCATGTATGTAGACTTGGAATCTCAGGAAGAGAGATGAAAAGACTGGTGCAGGAAAAGGCAGTTATTTGAAGGACAATGGCCAAAAAACACCATATAATTATTTAAGAACGTCACATGTACCATAGATGTTCGAATATAGTTTTCTTTGTATTTATCCTGTTTAAGGTTAACAAACTTAGCCTAAGTGAGATATTCACAAAGAAAAATACGCCTAGACACAAAGAATCAAGATGCTGAAAGCAAAACAAAACAAAAAAGGAAAAAAAAAAGAAAAGCTGGAAAGCAGGCAAATTAGAAAGGCCTTATATCTTGGATCATACTGACAAGAATGTTTCCTGAATTTACAGCATGCCAGCAAACAATGATGTAGCTTTAGAGGTGCTGAAAGAAAAGAAGCGGTCTCCCCAGTTCTGTCTAGTGAAAATATCCTTCAAAAATGAAATAGATAAAAGAGAGCTGAGTCTATTTCCACCAGTGTTTCTGTAGTAAAAAGACATTCCAATGGATATTCATCAAGGTGGAGAGAAATGACATGAGAAGGAAACTTGGAAATTTTTTTTAAGGCAGTAGGCACTGCTATGGGATCAAGTGTGTCCCTCCAATCCCCGGATTCATGTGTTGAAATCCAAAGGAGGTCACAGTATGACTGTGTTAGGAGATAAGTTTTTTAAAGATGTAAATAAGGTAAAATGAGATCACTAGGGTGGGTCCTGATCCCATAGGACTGAGGTCTTTATACGAAAAGAGCATCATTTTGTGTCAATTGCTCTGTTAGATGTAAGGGATACAGCTGAGGAAAAAATGCAAAATTCCTTGCCCTAAATGAGCTTGCATTTTAGTTAGAGACAAAACCAAAAAAAAAAAAAAAAAGACAATTTTCAAAAGTAACTAATAAAAGTATAATGTACATCACACAGAGATGTAGAGGAAAACATTGAACGAGATGCAAAGGGGTTGCAATGTTACATACAGTGACAAGGAACTTGCTAGCCTCACGTCCACTAGTAAGTGGATATCCATCATAATTTTGTTTCGCAAACACTGTTTTAAGCACCTTTATAAATATCGACGTATTTGCTCCTCATAGAAGCGTGTGGAAAGGACACAGTGCTATGATCATCCCCTGACCCTAACCATGTAACAAGCATGCGCTGCAAAAGAAGCACCCTGAAACCCAAGGGTTGGTCCCTACCCCTGAGATTGACGCTGCTCTGCACATGTTGCCTTCATGAGCACAACTCACACAAGGTTGCTCCTGACATGGAACATTCTGTCCGTATTTGAGTTCACGGCGTCTGGCATTGCAAAAGGGGAACTCAATTATTGGTCATGCTGCTTAGAAAGATGCTGATCAAAAGTGGGGGTGCCCCCTTCTGAAGGATGCATGGGTGGCCAGCCGCAACGGCCAGCCGAGCGGCATCCGGGCAGGGCCGCCAGCAGCACGCCCCAGGGTTGTTCGTGCAGAGGGGCCTGCTTGCCATCACCCCATGCGGTCTGCAAGTGCACAGAGCCTGTAGCCTTCGACGCCACCGAGTCAGGAGTTCCGGCCTAAGTTCGTGACTATTGCCGTGTACAACTTCTGTTCCCATCCCCCATTTCCATATTCCTCATGTCGTGTATATGGCCGCTTGGTTCATCCTGATTTTACTGCTGGGGAAACAGACAAGTACCAAAGTGAAGGAACCCTGCACCTTGGGACACAGCCGCGGAGTCGCGTGTGGGATGCAGTGCCCTTTCCTCTGACCCCACGCCCCACCCTCGCTCTGCTACACACCATGCCTCTGCACAGCTGAAAAGCATGATGATGACCCGACCTCACTGCCCACTGAGTACCTTTCTCTTGCTCCCTCCTCACATCACCCTGTGCTGATTTTCGGCTGAGACACATGCATTGACTCCTCCAAATGCCCAGGGTCAACCTCTTTGGAGGAATATTCTCAAGTTCATCACCACACACAAGAAGATGATGAATTCATTAAGTGGAGATGTGAAAACTGGTGCTTCCCGAACTCTCAGGTGCATTGACTCTCTTAAAGACCTTGCTTCAGCCTCAGATTCAGGTCTTGGGTGGTTGGAGCTGGAGGTTCCGCATGTCTAAGTAGCTCTTTGCTGATGCCACTACTGTTGACGTTTGGACCGGTTTCTATAGCCTAAATCGTCCAAAATCCTGGAGACTAGAGGGATGTGCAAATAGAATGAAATGCAAGTGCCAAGACGCCCGAGGGCTTTCAAAGTGTCTGATACCAACTGTTAATGATATGAGTGACTATGGCTGTGATTTATTGCAAAATGCTTTCATAGTCAAGGCTTACTTCAAGCTCAAAATGTCTTTGTGAAATTAAGAAGACAGATATTAGGGGCGCCTGGATGGCTCAGACGGTTAAGTGTCTGCTTTCGGCTCAGGTCATGATCTCAGGGTCCTGGGATCAAGTCCCATTTAAAGATCCCTGCTCAGCAGGGAGCCTGCTTCATCCTCTCCTTCTGCCCCTCCACCTGCTCATGCTCTCTAATACATAAATAAAATTTAAAAAACCCCACTATTTCCTCTTATACTTATTTTTAAAAATATCTAAAACAAGGGGCGCCTGGGTGGCTCAGTCAGTTAAGCATCCTACCCTTGATTCCAACTCAGGTCATAATCTCAGGGTTGTGAGATTGAGCCCAGTGTAGGGCTCTGCGCTGAGCATGGAGCCTGCTTAAGATTCTCTCTGTCTCTCTTAAAATAAAAAATAAAATAAAATAAATAAAAAAAAAGAAAATAAAAATCTAAAGACAGTTTAAGTAAATAGAGAAAAATAATGATAGAGTAGTGTTCCCTGCATTATAGTCTTTAATTGTGGGATTTTAAAAAATAACATCTAGATGCCTTAAATGGTTTCCTGTTCCCGTAAATACAGTCAAAATTCTACTCCGTCTACAATCTATTATCTTCAAAAGAAACATAATTGACACTGATGAAGCACACTTACTTGGTTAATGCAAAACCAGAGAATACAGGTTTCTGTAAATATTTCCCTCGGGGTGTGGGGTGGGGGAGAAAGCAGTTTTTCCAATGAAGAGTGATTATTATTTTTGTTTGAGGACATCAGCAAGTCATACACACCATAGAGGAAACCTCAGAATCCCTTCCCAGAGCAGTTATATACTACAGATATAAAATATCTCTATTTTATATGAAGTCGTTACTTTGCTTGCATTACCCGGGACGGCACTGCAAGACTGGCAGAGAAAGAAGTCGAAAATTCCCCTGATTGCAAAGCATGTTCCTCTTCAGGACTACCCACAACTTCTGTCTTGTGCATCAAAGAGCCATAGCTATTTTCGACTTCAGGGAAGGAATGGGTCAAGAGGAGCGAAGCTAAGAAGAAAAAGCTGGAATAATGAGCCACCGTGCCCTCCTGACTTACATAATCTGCCAAAAGGGAACTCAGTGGGAGGCCGAGAAAGTGAGAGCAAGCAAAGTTGGTAAAAGTAGGTTTCCAAGAATCAGGACTTTCAAACGTTTTGGCTCTCACAGGTCTTCCTTGAGCGGTGTGCGACTTCGTGTATGGCTTACAAGTTCTGTGATTTCTTGGTCTACAAAGTCGTAGAAAGTATTATGTGATATATATATAATTTTCTCTCTATTTTATATGAAATCTTTCTCTTTCTCCGTATCTCTCTGTTCCCCTCTTTGGGAGATGGGAGATTCTGGCCTGAGAACAAATTAAAGATGAGAAATCTAAATTGATTTCTTTAATGTTCATGGGAGCCTGAGCAAGCAACTCATTTTTTAAAAGCTCTGAAAATTCAAAATAGTAAAGAGAAGAGATATAGTGAAAACACACTGCCTTGGGAGTTAAGGAATAAAAGTTATCTGTCTGGTTGTTTTACCTATTCACTCTGGGTACGTTCTTAACTTTGTAGACACTCGTGATAGGGCTAAGTTTGACTACATGCATTGATGGGCATGTCTAGAGCATTCTCATAATAATTTTACATGTTTATACATGCAACTATATTGTGGGGAGCCTGAGTTCTGGAATGACAGATAGATAGATAGATAGATAGATAGATAGATAGATAGATAGATAGATAGAACAATCGATAGGTACATAGGTATGTAGATACATAGATACAAAGAAATGATGGATGGATGGATGGATGGATGGATGGATGGATGGATGGATGGGGTAGGTGGATAGATAGGTACATAGACACATAGATACATAGACATGATGGATGGATGGATGGATGGATGGATGGACGGATGGATGGATGGATAGATGGATAGATACATAGATAGAATGATAGATAGATGATCAATCAACGTATGACACCTCAAAATAGGCCACTTTGACATAAGGATTATTTTGACTTGAAAATTAAGCATCCGAGAAGCAGCAGACACAAAAGACTCTCTGCCCTCCCTTTTTCTGGCGAAAAGAAGGACATAAATTTCCTTTTGGGAAGGTGCTCCTAGGAGCTGATCCCCTTTTCCTTTGTCTGGTCACTTCTCCATAATTTACTGCCTTTTGTTAAAATTGTATATAAAGCACCTGAGTCAAACCGCCTTTCTGGGTTTTCATTTTCTGTGAAGCCTCCATGCATACAAAAATATTACACCAATAAATAAATCTATGGTTTTTATTCTGTTGGTCTGTTTTCTGCCACTTTAATTCAGACACCCCAGATACAGATCCTAAGAGGGTAGAGGGAATAAAGGGTTTTTTTTTCCTCCTATACAATTCAGAGACAGAAAGAAACATGGATGGATGGATGGATGGATGGATGGATGGATGGATGGATGGCTCATTAAATACGCACACAGATATACACAGAGAAGTGATAAATAGAAAGATTCCAAATTGTGTCTTTTGCAAAGGGATATTCTAATGACTAAGTAAGATAATCTATATCAACATCCAGTATTGTGTATCATATACATTTGTTACCATTTTTAATGTTGTATATATGATCATTTCCGAATGACAATCTTCACTTGATGAAACTTCGTCCTTTTTAGGTAAAATATTTTGTGCTGTGAATACAATGAAAGGGCACTGAGAATTGAAGGTGTTTTTCTATTATTTTTAATACTCAGCAAGAAATGTAACTATAGAGGAGTAACTTTCAATTCCTGCTAACTGTTATAAAAGAAGCTTCCTGTTTGGAGCTTCAATCTAAAATTCTGCTTCCTATACAGTTTAGATGTTAATACCTGTCACTTTTAAGAACACTCTCAGTTCAACCAATTCAGCATCTCCAAGAACCCTCAATTCAAGCATTGCAGGGTAACACCAGGCACAAAGCTTATCTGCAGTGACTGATGTCAGAATAAAATCCAACAAAGGTGAATCACTGGACCAGATATTACAACTATATGGCTCTATCAATGCTCATGGATTGGGAGAATCAATAGCATTAAAATGTCTTTACTACCCAAAACAGTCTACAGATTCAATGCAATCCCTATCAAAATACCAACAGGACTGTTCACAGAACTAGAACACATAATACCAAGATTTATATGGAATCACAAAAAAAAAAAAAACCTAAATAGCCAGAGCAATCCTGAAAAAGAAGAGTAAAACCAGAGATATCCCATTCTCAGATTTCAAGTTATATTCCAAAGCTGTAGTCATCAAAAGGATATGGAAATGACACAAAAATAGACACCTAGGTTAATAAAGCAGAAGACCCCGAAATAAAACCACAGTTATGTGGTCAATTAATCTTTAACAAAGCAGGAAAGACTATGCAAGGGGGAAAGACAGATGGTATTGGGTAAACTGGACAGCCACATGCAGAACAATGAAACTGGACCACTTTCTCACACCAACACAAAAATAAACTTAAAGCGGATGAAAGACATAAATGTGCGACCTAAACCATAAAACTCCTAGAAGAAACTACAGGCAGTAATTTCTCTGATATCAGCCATACCAACATTTTTCTAGCTATGTCTCCCGAGGGAAGCGACACAAAAGCAAAAATAAAGTATTGAGACTACACCAGAATAAGAAGCTTCTGCACAGCAAAGGAAATGATCAACAAAACTAAATGACAACATACTGAATGGGAGAAGATATTTGCAAATGATATATCGGATAAGGGGTTAGTATCCAGAATATATAAAGAGCTTACAATGTGACACCACCACCCCCCCCACACACACACACAAATAATGATTAAAAATGGGCAGAATGGGACGCCTGGGTGGCTCAAAGGTTGAGCATCTGCCTTTGGCTCGGGGCGTGATCCCGGTGCAGGATCGAGTCCCACATCAGGCTCCCTGCATGGAGCCTCCCTCTCCCTCTGTGTCTCTGCCTCTCTCTGTGTGTGTCTCTCATGAATAAATAAATAAAATCTTTAAAAAAATAAAAATGGGCAGAAGACATGGATAGACATTTTTTTCAAAGATGACATCCAGATGGCCAACAGATACATGCGAAGATGCTCATCAGGAAATGCAAATCAAAACTACAATGAGCTATATCACCTCACACCGCTCAGAATGTAGTACCAGAAACATAAGAAACAACAGGCGTTGGTGAGGACGCAGAGAAAAAGGAACCCTCCTGCACTGTTAGTGGGAGTGCAAACTGGTACAGCCACTGTGGAAAACAGTATGGAGGGTCCTCAAGAAGTTAAAAAATAGAAATATGATATGATCCAGTCATTCCACTGCTGAGTTTTTAACCAAAGAATAGGAAAACCTTAATTCAAAAAGGTGCATATGCACCTGTTGTTTATTGCAGCATTATTTACAATAGACAAATTATGGAAGCCGCTGGTGTCCTATGATAAATGAACGCATACAGTAGTAGTTCTGATCAAAATGGCAAAGTGAAACAAGATAGAAAGTCATCCTTTGTGCTTTGAAGACATAGAAATGCGGAGAAAAACAGAGTAACAACAATAAAAATAACCCAGCTCAAATGAATGAATATAGGAATTCCTAGTGCCATTAGCAACAACATTGGTGAACTAGAGGGTATAATGCTAAGTGAAAGAAGTCAGCCAGAGAAAGACAAATACTGTATGATTTCACTTAAATGTGGAATATAAGAAATAAGACAGATGAACAAAGTAAAAAAGAAACACATAAAAACACAGATTCAAAGATACAGAACAAACTGGTGGTTTACCAGAGGGGACGTGGGTGAGCGATGGTGAAACAGATAAAGGGGATTAAGAGCACACTTACGTGATGAGCACTGAGCAATGTTTAGAATGGATGAATCATATTGTACACCTGAAACTAATGTAACAATGTATTTTAATTATACTTGAAATTTAAAAATAAAAAAATACACAACCCTAGCCGGCTCTAGGTCTTTGTCATGTCCATCACGGACAATAATCCCTTTGGGAATATCTCTACCCGTTCTTTGTATCTCAATCTTTTCTACAGCACATCTTGCTATATTAGCCCACCCCACACTGAGACAGTATGACTGCGAGGAGACTCAATTACAGCGTGTTCTATCGTAAGAGGAAAAGAGAAGAGTCAGCCTGGGATTGTGCAGCAGCACCTCTACCCCTTTCCAGATTTTGATCACGGACCAATACTGGTCATTCCGAAACCCTTGCTCCAAGGATGGGCCTGCTCACCCGTGCCACACTGGGCTGATGAGTCACAAAAAGAGATCTGCTGGATGGGGTTGCTGGGAAACAGAGGCCTGTCACCGTCCCTCCACCAGGATGTGGATGAAGATGCTCTGGTTTCTACTGGCAACTACCTACAGCCATGATGAAGCTGCTGCTTTAACAGGAGAAGTGGGGCGGAAGGACCTCGATGGCACAGTGCAGCTGATGAAGCCAGCAATCTCCTCTGAGGCTCGCTCTACCTCTGCACTGGCATCAGATGAAATCATGGCCCTCGGTGTTTAAACCCGTGCGCGTTAGGTCGGCCTGCACTTTGCAGCCTGTATTCTCCCCGCGCATGTCTGTTATGAGCACATCCTCATTTCTCGGACTCGCATCTACTGACCATCTACTCTCTGGCTGGAACCGAGGGTCAGGAGGTATATGACACAGTGTCTCATTTCTACGACCTCTCAATACTCTTCATCCAAAGCTCATCTGTGGGAACTGCACTTAGCTCGTTAGAAAAGTTGACCCTTTACGATTTACACGTCTTCCCAAAGAGGCAGAATGTTTCTGTTTAATTAAAATAAAAACGTACATGTCACTTTCTGTCCGAAGGAGCTAATTTTCCATGGTAGTTTTTCCAAGTATCTTTCTAAAAAACTTCTCTTGGCATTTTGAAGCTTATATTTTCTTCCGTCTCAAGATGAACCCAGAAAGGATACGACCTAAGTGTCAACCCGTATAAATATCTATGCTATATTCCTAATGAAACAAATTGTAATAAGCATAGAACGAATGTATCTTTTTAATACATGTATCACATATAGAAAGATAAATTTGTTACCTGTATGTGTATAAATATACATGTTTCCATTTGTTGTAACCTAGACAGAGACACATAGATTGCAGAATCACCTGGCAATTAAATTAAGGGCTTTGGGGATCCCTGGGTGGCGCAGTGGTTTGGCGCCTGCCTTTGGCCCAGGGCGCGATCCTGGAGACCCGGGATCGAATCCCACATCAGGCTCCCGGTGCATGGAGCCTGCTTCTCCCTCTGCCTGTGTCTCTGCCTCTCTCTCTCTCTCTGTGACTATCATAAATAAATAAAAAAAATTTTTTTAAATTAAGGGCTTTAAGCAAACCTGTATCATTTCTTTTTTTTAATCTCTTTTTTTATTTTTATTTATTTATAATAGTCACACACAGAGAGAGATAGAGAGGCAGAGACACAGGCAGAGGGAGAAGCAGGCTCCATGCACCGGGAGCCCAATGTGGGATTCGATCTCGGGTCTCCAGGATCACGCCCTGGACCAAAGGCAGGCACCAAACCACTGCACCACCCAGGGATCCCTGAACCTGTATCATTTCATTCTGTGTTTCACAGAAGCAGATTTGACATTTTAAATTGCTTCCCCCAAATTCTTTGCTTGCACACAAAAAAACAAAAAAACATTTAAAATGCTTTCAAACCATATAATCACTTTTTATTGGACAAACAAAACATTCACCAGGTAAATGTGATGCCAAAGTAATGGGTTCTAAAGATTTTTTTTATATTCTCCACTGCTTTAGAGAATGATTGCTTCTCTGCCTCTCCATCATAACTGAAAATAAACTACAGTTACATAACTCGCTCCTGCACTGTGTATTTATTTTTCCACTCTCCAGTCTCTGGGATATCCTCTAAAGTCAAGAATAGAGAAGACCTCATTAGAAAGGTATTGATTGTGTAGGTCTGATTACCATACTTCCGAATCTACAGATTTACCCAATATTACAGATTAGACAGGAGAGGTAGGTCACTTTTAGAGATTAATACAATTTTATCCCTAATTTCGCTTGAGAACATTTCTGAAGCAAGTGTGCTCAAATGAAGCCCATTCCATAATTGATTGATTGAGGTCAAGAGGTGGGAGCTCTTTTTCCCACCATGATTTTCTCCTTGAGAAATACTTTATAAAGCTGATCCTTTATTTTTTTTATTTTTTTTTATTTTTTTGTCAAGCTGATCCTTTATAAATCACTGAAGACATTTCTACAATTGCTTCACAATTGGTCACATATGCAAACAGGCTCTTTATTTCATTTGGATTTACAGATTTTCCTTTGTTTTCCCTAGCATTAGTCTACCTCTTGGTGGATACTGAGGCTAATGAATGGTTTTTCGTTTTTTCTACATGGAGACTTGAGAACACCTGTGTTTAGATCCTTTGTTTAACCACGGACTCTCAACCCAGAGCAGAACAGAATCACCTGGGAACTTATAAAACAGAGGCTGGGGTCATACCCACCATTTTATGCTAGTCAATGATGCTACCGTACTGTGTGTTTGTTTTCAAGTATAAATCCTCCCCCCTCAATCACCTAGACGCTCACCCCAAAACTGTGCTCAGTGGGCTGCGTCTGCTTGCTCGTTCAGCATGGACCATCTTCTCAGGTTTGTCAGCATTCTTATCCCTCATCGCGAGGAGACGGCTCTTGTAGCCATCCGGTAATTTTGTTTTCTGCTTCATTTTTCTGAAGGATACTTCATTAAGCAATGTGCACTGAACTATTGGGAAGTTATTGACAGAGACAACACGGGGATGAGCAGAAACTCTCACTGGATCTTTGCAAGGGGAAATGATGTGAGCACAAGGAGAGGGGCTCACCAGATACCACGCTGTACCCACATTACCACCTGTAGGCTTGAGGCTCCTTCACACCACGTGTGAGTGCAACAACACAGTTGTAAGATTATGGTTATAACACTATGAAATTATAGTTATAAAATTGTAAGTTAGAAGATTCTCAAGGTAAAAATGGATGGACTGTCTTTTTCTGTAATTTCCTTAAATTCAGTCAAATAAATGCCTCTGCAGAAGAATTTATAAATTCTGCAATTTATATTAGAAATCACCAATTGTGCACTATTTCCAGGCTAGCCACATCTCCATACATAAAATATCAGTAAAAAAAAAAAAAAAAAGGACATATGCCTTTGTAATCCCATCTCTTTTATTGCTGGAGGCCTAGGATATTGGCACAGAAGAATGTGTAAAACCAAAAAAAAAAATAAAAAATAAAAAAAAATAAAGGAAAACTAACAGAAAGAAACGATTCAAGGTGACTTAAATAACAAAACGTGGCTTATGTGCACAATGGAATGTTACTCAGCCTTAAGAAGAAATGAAATCCTGACATGTGACACAACATGGAAGTATCGTGGGGACTTACACGGAGGAAAAATAAAATCCACTCTACCCTTTTGAGTTCTTCCTGGAGATCCGTGTAATAAAAGATCAACCAGAGAAAAGGCAACAGAAGCTTATTAACTCGTTTACCTTTCATATATATGGGAGAAACCCAGGCAAAATGAGTGACTAAAAGTAGGGGCTCAGAACTCTGGCTTTTATGGCAAATTCAGCAAAAACAATAAACTCACGGAGAAATAATAGGAAAAAGGAATGCGGTTTGGGGCTTCCCCAACCACAATCTGTGGGAAGATAGGCTAATGGTAGATGAGGGGAAGTTAGTAAGGTCTGTTACATGGATCCCTCTGGTGTGTCCTCCAGGATAGTCGGGTCTAAAGTTGTCTCTGGTGGTTAACATTTGTCCTTCCAGGTAGAGGG
This sequence comes from Canis aureus, assembly GCF_053574225.1. Taxonomy (NCBI): domain Eukaryota; kingdom Metazoa; phylum Chordata; class Mammalia; order Carnivora; family Canidae; genus Canis; species Canis aureus. The sequence continues at coordinate 120,480,198 of NC_135649.1, read as the reverse complement.
GGAGGAGGGACACCTTTGCACATTGATGTCTTGCTTTTAGATACGTAGAGGGGAACTCAAGGAGCTTTCCTTATATCTGCTTCTTCTCAATTGCCCTCAGCTCAGAATAATGTCTGTACCAAAGTGGCACATTCTGGGGTGGCATATTATGCTTTCCTTCAACATTATGCTCAGTGCAATGAGACAGACACAAAAGGACAAATACTGCTTGATACCACTTATATGGGGTACCCAGTACAGCCAAAGCCAGAGGGACAAAGTAGACATGTGGTTTCTGGAAGCTGTGTGGTGGTGGGGTGGGGAAGCAGGTATGGGGACCTGATGTTCCATAAGTACCAGGTTTCTGCTTGGGAAGAGCAGAAAAGTTCTAGCTATGGATGATGGTGATGATGGAGCAACAATGGGAATGTATTTAATGTCACTGATGTAGACACTTTAATGAGGGTTAAAAGGTAACATTTATGCCACATAGCCTGTGTCCCATTTTTTAAAAAAGATTTTATTTATTTATTCATGACAGACATACAGAGAGAGAGAGAGAGAGAGAGGCAGAGACAGGCAGAGGGAGAAGCAGGGTCCATGCAGGGAGCCCGGCGTGGGACCTGATCCCGGGTCTCCAGGATCACACCCCAGGCCGAAGGTGACACTAAACCACTAAGCCACTGGGGCTGCCCTGTGCCCCAATTTTTACAGGATGAGATAAGAAACATCATTGACAGCATGCAATGGATTCTTTCAAAAGGTCTGGAAATCACTATGAAAGGAAACAGTACATGCTATGAGTTGTGTCAGGGGGTTCCATGCAATGCTCTAGGACCTGACTGGGTGAGTCTTTCTCAACCACAGGATGCCTTGCAAGTCACAAGAAACACGGCTACAAACCCCATCTAGTACCCACCTACGAAGCTGACACTTTACAACCTTGTCCTGACTCTGCAGAAACACCCACCACGACCCTCACAAATCACACAAATCATGGTAGCGTCTCCATTTGAGTGGAACTTCAACACCTCACTGCTCATTTGAGACAGTCTCCTCCAAAACAAAAACAAAACCAAACTCCAGTAGGATTTACTTACTTACTTACTCCCCAAAATGCACTTTCCGTCCTCCAAAAGAAGTCGAATTCCTAAAATCGTTTAGGAATTCGAACCGTGGCCAACCATGGCCTGATGCCCTATGGAAAGAATGGTCGGCCTGTCTCCACATTCCTGAATGGAGAGTCATCGTTTTCGGTCACTCCCTTGGGAAGAATTCTTGTGACATGCCAACTGCCTATGGTAGCATTCCGGAAACCTCTATCCCACACACAGTGTGACAGCGAGGATTCTATGGGGAGGACGTTCCAGAATAACACTCATCTCTCTGCCAGGGTTGATGACACTGCCTGTCTCCGTCTTCTTTTCTAGCGTGTAACCTACGGCCGCAGGGCTGCCTAAAAGTGCTAGGAGCTCCTCCAAGTGCTAGGGAAGGTCATGCGATGACATCTGTGTTGTCAGATGTCACCACAGACGGGGTCTTAAGGGAATGCACATGCAGACGAGCTGCACTTGGGTGTTCACCTGTGTAGTATTCATTAGTGCCCATATCACCACCACATATCACTAGATTCTTAACCGTGGCAGGAAGCAGTGAGTCATTCTCATGATTCTTCACCATCACATCAAATGATTTTTGCAAATGAAGACTTTATCAGGTCTTCGGCAGTCATGGTCAGCTTGGAGCCTGTGTCTCCATGGATTCCCATCAGAGCCTGGCAGGATGAGCAGCAGCAGCGAGGAGCAAGCTGGGGCCAGGGTCTCAGGGGTCCCTCATCGGTGTAAAGGTATTCATTACTTGTTGAAGCTATCCTCCTGCCACATCCTCAAAACTGTGCAGGCATGAGTGATCAGGGCCGATTAACTCAGTTTAAAACCCATCAGAAATTCAGAGGCAAACACTGTGCACAGTGCAGCCAAGTCTATGCCCTCTGGCCTATGCCTAAGGGTCTGTACTCTTAGGATCTTCATGTAGGTGTCTACACTCTTGTAGCCATGACCCTGGACATAAGAGTCATTCTCAAGATGAGTGTAGCTCAAGGGACCTGAAGCTCTGAAAAGAAGCACCTCACTCACTCCAAAACCTTTTGCCAACCTCACCAGAATCATCCCCTTAAAAGGTCAGGCTTAGGGAGTGTCACTTCCCTACTCAAATCCCCAAGTGACACCGCACGGCCTACAAAATAAAACCCACGTTGCTTGACATGGCACAGAGCATCTTCCAGGGTCTGCCCTACTCGCGTCCCCAGCTCACCTGCCAGCACGTTGCTTGATTGCACCCTGTGCCCTGACCCCACACCTCATCCATTCGTGGTGCCCTGGAGACAACTCATACTGGCAGGCCCTCCTGCCCAGGCTCCAATTCCAAATGTCCCTTCCTTCCTCTTCTCTCTGTGTCTCCAAGCCTACGTATCCATCCCACTTTGGAAAGTCTTTCCTGATTCCCCAGACAAAAGGAATCCTTTGGTCAACTACGCCTGAGTCATCCAAAGCATGGTGGGCAGCTTTTATCTCTGGCTCAGTAGAGGCTCCTCACAGCCTTCCAACCCTAAATGGCATTACCATGAGGCGTTAGGCCCCCTAGGCACAACTCACCAAGTGTTCCCTGAGTGGAGCTGGGCATCCCTGAGTGGTCCTTTAAGTGATGGGACTGTAGGCTCAGACCAGGAGCCAACACGTTTCTATCATCTGTTGGACAACTGTTTTTAAGGAGGGCTCTTCGATGCATTTCACTTGTAAGTTCCCCGATTTTCTCAGACCCAAGGCACAAGCAGAGAAACTGGATTTTTTTATTTAAAAAAAAAAAAAGGAATTTGAAGTTCCAGCACATGGTAATCAAGCAACTCTATCCTTTGTCCATACTAATGATAGAATGGTCAACACCACCAGATGCAACTCGGCTCCAGCTGGAGGCACATAAAATCTGGGAAGCAGAGCCACCGACTTTGAGCCACACAGGACGCCACAGCTCCACACGTGTGCTATAAATGATGTGAGGGTTGAGACATCGGAGTTGAGGACGCTCCAAGCCCCCAGGATGAAGTAAGTGAGACTTTACAGCGAGGCTCACCCCTTCTTCATTTAATGCACTGGAGTTCCCTCTTGGGTGCTACACGCCCTCACGTGGGCCTGTCCCGCCTTTGTCCACACCCGGTAGGAACGCTGGTGTCAAGTGTTCAATGGGCATCATCATTATTATTGTGACATAGTGGAGTGTGAGCCCCATCTGGTCGTTGGAGTGGATGTGAGATGCGCAGTTCCGCGTGACGCGGGGCTTGGCTACCCCTGCGTGGGGCAGCGAAACACGCCCGTCTGCTTAGCTCATCCCAGAGTGGGCGCTCGTGTCACCGCACAAGCAGTCTTGCTTTCTGTATTTCCTTTTTTGCAGTTATTTTTAGTGATCTGATCTCTGGAGCCCATTCCAGTCGGTTTGTCCCCGTGAGCCAAGGGTCATCACTGCGCCGTGCATGCCCCCCACCCCCTAACTGTGTGCTGTCAACCTCTTCCAAGCACACAGCTTGTCCATCATGGACTGAGTCCCGGTAAGAGAAAGAAAAGGATGCCATGTGTGGGCTTGCACTGTTCAAGTGAACATGTCACCTTTTTTGTGTAGGGGAGGACAGTAGGGAGGACAGGTCACCTAGAGGTTTAAGGATGGGACAGAGGTTGGTCTCCATGGTAAGTGCCAGGTCCATGTGGGGTGGACAAAGCCATTGTCTGGCCCATTCACTACAGCTTATCAGCGCTTCCCACTGTGCTCCTGCGGCCAGAAATATCATGTGTCCGATGCATGCCCTGCTGTGGAGGCCTGGGTGACTCACACTGAGCAAATATCCTGCTTTCCCATCTGGTCCCCCTTTGTCACGTAACCCCGACTATTAACCTACAGTGTTAGCGGCACTGAATGCGTTCCCTGAGTCAGCCCTCCGCCTCCCTGGCTGGCCGTGGCTCCTGTCTAAAGTGCCCTCCAGACTCATGAAGTAACCGAGCACTGCCTGTTGCTGGCGCAGGGGTGGGCAGCCAGCCTCGGGACGCCAGGGAGTTAGTGAACCATGTTTTAGTGCTAATATCGGGAACCGTTGTTTGCAATATATACGTCATTAGTGTTGAAATCTGAGCAAGGATGTGGAGTTCACCTCTCTCTGCAACAGGCCGTGGGGGGGATAAGGTGAATGGTTTTTGCTAGAGGGGCAGGACCCGCATCCCCACCAGGCCATTGAGAGGGTCTCAAGAGCCGTGAGAAACTGGAGCAGGCCCAGAGGGTCAGGAAGGCTTGGGGAAGCCTTTACAGAGGCAGATGCCCCAAACTGGAGAGTCTTCATTGGGTCTTTGCAATCCTGTGAGAGAAGCACCAAGGGAAGGCTGGTCTGTGCAAGAGTGCGAGCTCCTCTAAGCCAGGAATTGTGTCTCTCCATCTCTGCGTCCCTGCGATCAGCACAGCGGCTGGCGCTTGGCGATTCACAGCTTCGTGGAAGGATTATTACTCGTTTAGCTTTGTCGGTTCCACTCGAGGCACCGTGTCTGGACTCAAGACAGCATTTCGAAAAGCTTACGTTGAATGTTATCTCCCAGGAGAGATCAAGGTGACTCCGTCCCCCATCCCTTCTCTCTGTGCCTGTTGGGAGGATGGGGGCGGGGCGGGTGTGCACGGACTGTCCGCCGCACATTCTGGGTCCGGGGACAAGTGCCGCCGATGAGTCTTCCAGGTGAGAAAGAGAGGAAGAAGGTGCAACAGGAAACATGTCAACATGTCAAACTAATGATGCTGACCGCACCATCTCCAAGGCCTTATCCTTGAACGGGAACCATATTCTATGGGTATTACCCAGAATGCAAGAAGCTAGACTGTCAGCAGTTCAACCATTCAGCACCAACCATGGAAAAAAAATGTACATACATAGGCAGATAGACGGACAGACAGGAGATAAATACACAGAGACACACTCAGAGAGGCAGGTAGGTAGGGAGGTAAGCAGCTGTGCATAGAAATGTAAGTAGAACCTACGTGGCGGGCATGTTGCTCACCTTGCATTGCAAACCCTATAAAAGTAAAGCTACACAGGGGGCGTCTAAGAAGAAAATATGAGACTCCAAAGCGAGCTTAATTCATTTCTCTTTCAACACATCACTGTTACTACTCAGATGTTAGATGTTCTAAATTGGCTGCCTGCCTGTTCCAGTTACAAATATATATATATATATATATCCAACAGTGGTATATATGTCTGAGTGCGCATATATATATCCTCATAGGAATATGCTTATCATATTTATAGGTGTATTATATGCACATTATAATATGCATATTGCATTATAGGCATATCACATTATATATGCAGATTTATTTACCCATTGCATTATATACACATATATATTCATTTACCGGAAAGGAGTTCACGCTGATATTTTTTTTTAATTTCACAATAGATCATAATCATTTTCCCATCTCTTTTTTTTAAAAGATTTTATTTATTCATTCATAAGAAACACAGAGAGGCAGAGACATAGGCAGAGGGAGAAGCAGGCTCCCTGCAGGGAGCCCGATGTGGGACTCGATCCTAGGACCCCAGGATCATGTCCTGAGTCAAAGACAGGCACTCAACCGCGGAGCCACCCAGGCGTCCCTCATTTTCCCATCTCAATAAATGCTTGTGCATCGTTTCTACGGACCACAGAGCATTCACCTGTCTGGCGGTTGCAAGGGAGGCAAAAATATTTCCCCTGTCCTCTTAGGTTCTGCAACAGGTCCCACGCGTGAAGCTGACATAAGATACGTGACCGGGACAAGAGCGTACAGATTTTATCTAACATCTTTGCATGCATACAGGAGATTTCCAAAGCAAAAGGAAGACCCAAAGAAGAGGTTAGTACTGAAAGCGTATATACATCTTTCTTGACAAAGGATGATAAATTTGTGAGGAGCTGTCAAGACAAGGTAAAGGGTTCAAGCTTCTGAGGGCAGCAAACTGGGGAGAGATGACTAGGAAACAGGGGTCACTACAGGGAGATAAGGTAGGTTTTCAGAGGTTTCCTTGTATGTGTCCACCTTGGCACTGACTCCCAGGGTCTGGTGATAAGAATATTCTTCGCTTCCTGGTGCAGAGGGTACACCTTTTTCATGGGAAGCCTGTGCCCCAAGTTTCCAAGGAAACAGGGAAATCCTGGTGCATATGCTGTTTCTCAAGCACCTTCCGCTCAAAATCTGTCCAAGCGGCGTACTTGGGGTGGCCCTACTCTGAGCCCTTCGCTATGCTTCCATTTACTTAGACATTATAGTCCACATAATTCTCAGTTGTGCTAAGCGGTGCTAATTCGGGAAAATTCTGACATTGGCTTTACCCCCAAAGTGATTTCAACGAACATGTCAAGGTTTTCTCCGTGATAGAGAAATAGGTCAATGGATGATTTGTAATATCGCACAGGTAGGCTTTGCCCATCCATGCGTGAGTCATGGCTGACCATTGCTTGCCCATGGAATGCCTTCAATAAATGGCTGCTGGATGAGTGAAATCATGTCACTGCAGATAACCAGGGTTTCCAGGACTGGACCCCACAGGTAGGCAGGCTTGCCCGTGCAGCTGTGGGATGCCCAGAGCCCCTGGCCCTCCTCTTCTCACGGGGAAGAGCAGATTCCAAAGTAGAATGTGGGACAGGGGCAGGTTGAGAGTTGCCTGTGACAGAGGCCCCTGGAGGGGCCAGAGGCACCAGTGTCCACACACATGTGTCCTTATGAAACCCAGGGAATGAAGAAAGGTGCGCATACCAAAAATGATCAAATTTCTGGATGTCTCTGCTGGTCACATATGAGCTCCTAGCGTCCCTCAGGGCCCGTCCCCACCATGTCTGAACCCATGTGCATTAGCTTAGGGGGCAGAGTCACATAGGCACGTCAGTGGCACAGCTCACTGGTACATTCTTTCAGAACGGGAAATCAGCCCGCTTAATAAAGACAATGTGTCAGCAGCATTTATATCTGCTCCTGTTATTTAATTTAATGCTGATAAAAAGTGAACTGGGCTGTTTGAGAGAATATACACAGAAGAGAGCAGCAAGCCGAGGCCACAACTGACCATACGGAGAATGGCCTGTGCACTCTGCCAGGAAATGCAAGGGTAAGGGACTCTAATTAGGTGCTAGGAAAAGGATGCACATGCCTAGGAAGAAGTGTGACACTCGTTCCCCTGTGATGGGCCTGCAGGTCTCGGAATTAGCTTTTCCCCTCAATATATGTGCTTGAATAGTCAGAGAAGACACAGGTCATTTCCAGCATGAAAAGGACTGGTCTACCCTCACCTTCTATAGGAGAAAATGTCGGTGATGTGTCCTTGGGTCGCTTTGCACCATTTCTGGGAGCCTCCAGATGGAGGCTCAGGGGCGTGTGTGTTCTTTACATAAAATAGTAGCTTGTAGTTCGATGTATTAATGTGGCTGAGGGGATCCGGGGTATATAGCACTGCGGCATAATAGTGATTTTGAGCTGAGGACACTCGAGAATCCATAGATTTGGGAAAAGGCATTTTTGGAAATCTGCATTGCAGACTAAAAACAGGACTTTCCAAGTGATTTCAATTGCCGTAAATTCGCCTTCCAGAGAGGCTTCCTGTAGCAGGGGAAATTGACTCCTAACACCAAGGTACCAGGATGAGAAATCCCAGAGACAAACATTGTCACAAATCTATATAACCTACGATATATTCCTCCCAAAGACTCATTTATTTATATTTCCTAAGTGTTACTTGGAATTCCATAACTGCCTTTGTCCCCCTGCCTCCACTATGAAGATAGTATATACGCTCTAAATTCTAGCTGCTTCCTTAGGCCACTGTCTTTGGGAGCTCCTGTCTTTTCTCCTGTGAATCTGTCTTTGGTCGGTTACGTTTGCACTCTCTCGGGTACAGAACCTAAGCAGCTGGAAGAAATGTTTTTCCTCCCTGACCTGATTAACCACAGAATTATTTAATGTAGAATGCTTGGTAAATTAATGAATCCAACTGTAAGCTATATTCAATAACATAAATATCATTGGGTCAAAGTCAAGACACACTTTCCACTGAAACTCACATGGGCAGGCCTAGCCCGGCAATTTGAAAAAATGTTCAAAAGGTGTGAAGAGAGTAGGGGATGAAAGAAAATCATCATTAGGCACAAACAGTATGATTATCTACAAAGAAAATCCAAGAGGATCTTGAGGGAATCTATTAAGCAGAGTCCCTCAAAGCTGCTGAACACAAGAGCAATATACAAAAAAGGAATTTGCATCCTTTTATACCAGCAACAAATAACTTAAAAACACCATTTAACAAGCATCATTCTAAAAATACACAAATATTCAACTGCAAAGTATGTAAAACATACCTATCGTGGTAGATGAAAGCCCGTGACGGAGAGAAACGAACTTCATGGACAACACGAAAGAAGATGTGACAAATGAATAGATTTCCTTTGTTCACTCAAGGGAAGATTCAGTATCTTTAAAGATGCTTCACTGCGATGCAACGCAAATTCGATTCAATGCAAATCATCTGTCGAATCATAATAGAGGATCTCTTCAAACCGGAGAAGTTGGTTCTTGTTTGGCAAGGAAGGTAAGTGTCCACGAATGGCCAATACCATTGGGAAGAAGAAGAACAAAGATGAAGGAATTCTCGTACTAAAGATGGAGAATCACGTCGTTTGTTAGCATATGTCACGTTAAGTGATCAAAACAGTGGGACGCCCGACAGTCAAACACACCGAAGAACCCAAGGAGGGGGAATAGGTTAAGCATATCCCGGAACATGCAATAGGACAAAAGGTCACTGAGGAATGATGGGGCGGGGATGGGAGATGGACAGGCCATTCCAGACACGGGGTGCACACGTGGGGTGAACAGGGATGACACATCCCTCCATCACGCTATTTTTAAAACTCTGGTGAATGAAAAAACTCTTCCAAATGTCCAAACCACTAGAAGAAACTGTACTAAAATGCGTCGAAGAGCTTGGGGTTATGAAAAGGTGACCGAGGGCCCCCAAACACACAAACCCTCTTTACGAAAAGGATCGGCGTCTCAAATCACAGTAATGCCCAAAGTTTTGACACGACAGACAGGCCGCGTACACGGCTTGGAGATATAAGCCGTAGACCGGGAAGGGACTTACAAGGGATAAAACCCCAAGTGGATTAGTTCCCGCGTGCGTGCAGGAGCCCCACACATCAACAAAGAAATGGGGCACTTAAGAAGACAATGAGCAAATAGTACGAAAAGGTAATTTATCATAAAGGAGATGGAATAACTAAAAACATTAGGAAAATGTGCTCAGACCCTAAAAATTAAGAAAGTGGGCTTTTAAACAACAGGGAGCTACTGTTTGATACCAATTAGACGGTTTTAAAAACGTCAAGATACGCCAAGTATCAAGGCTGTGGAAAATGGAATGTTTCATATGTTCCTGTTAAGTCTGCAATAATTTGTGGGTTTTTTTTTTTTTTCTGAATTTAAGAAGCTAGGTTGATTGGGTTTAACAGAACATGTTGATGGAAGGTTTAATTGAAAACTGGAAGAAATCTGTTGCTTTCCCCCACCCCCAGGATAGCCTTTTCTCGCTCCTTGTATTTTAATCGTTTTCCTTACATTTTTACCTCCATTAAGCCACCCTATCTAAACATAACCTCAAATAAAAGCGAGTTCACATGTAATGTAATTTAATGTGCAAAAATGTCAGAAGTCACTCCCCATGGCGAAGATTTTAAAAGGCACCATTTTAGCATTCTCTCCAGAAAGACATTTCCTGAGTTACAATGTCTCAGACAACAAAGTGAATACATTCAGACCTTGAAAGGTCAAGGAATAATGAAACCATCTCATTATGCATTTACGAAAATGAAGAAACTTACACTGAGCAAAACTTCAGAATATTTGCTGTTTGCAAATGTATACTCCGTCGTTTCCATCTCCCCTTTGTATTTTTCATGACATTTTCATGATATTTGGGGGGGGGGGAAGCGCAAAAACATGCATAAGAAATCATCTGTTTGCAAAAAAAAAAAAAAAGAAAGAAAAGAAAGAAAGAACGAAAGAGAAAGTTAAGTAGTAAAATAACTAAAGTTTTAGAGAAGGAAGTCCTGCCAGGCTGAAGTAAATATGTGATTTCATGACTTAACGTTTCATAAACTGAATTTGCAGTTGCTGTGCTTTCATGATTCATTCATTAAACACTGTTCTAAATTAAAATAAGAATCATGCTTTTATGTAGAATTGCTCAACTGGGGGATTTCCAGATCTCACTCAGTGAAATCTTGGGGGTAGGTCTATAATATCAGAGATCCCCTACCATGCACCACCGCAAACAGCTCATCTACATGGATCGCAGCTGTGCAAGAGACTTCAAAAAGTCTATTTTAACTGACATTATTCTGCGATGTGACAAAATGGAGCATTTTCACCACCAGGCGCTTGAAAAAGGGGAAAGTTTTATTTTTGAATGAACAAATGGACAAGGAAAGAACATGGGACAAGAGGCCTTGCCCCTAATTTTCATTGCACGCCCGTGGTCTGCAGATGTTGCCCGTTGGGTGCACTGTGGTGGGCCCCCAGTGACGCCGCCATGGATTGGTATGGACTGCGGCACACGTGGGCTCTCCCACCAAGGATGCCATCCAGTGATGGTTGAGAGAACGGGGATATGATCCCTAGAGGACGGATGGGATTTGCCCCATGGGGTGATGAAGCCCAGGCATTCCCAAGTCCTGCTTCTAGCATCTGAACAAAACAAGCAGAGGCCTTCCTCCTCTTCCCCTTGTGCCCATTGTAGATGAGGGTTTGCCTGTCACTGGCTCAGTTCCCCCTCCTTCTTCAGGGAAGTAGGATCCTTAAACATCATGCTTAAGATGACAGATTTCAACAGCACTTAAGAATTTAGATATTTACGGCCACGTGTCACAACATTATCCCCGGGACATATGTCAACAAATACACTCTAAAGTAAATCTGAGCATGATTTACATTTCCTTCTACTCACGTGGAGATGGTCATAAAACACACACTCCAGGAAATGTCACCTCCATGCACAACCTGCTGAGGGACATTCTCGCTGATGTGCAAGGATGCTGAAAACATATCACTCATAAGTCTTCCTGGAAATAAATAGGCATTTGGAGATGTACTCAAATGAAATGTTGGATTAATCAAAATAGTTTAAAAAAAATACCATCGGAGGCAGTAAGGTGTGAAAAAGAGGCAGCAAACGGGGGATCTGTTTAACTACAGAATGAAGTCTAAGTAATGGAGATAAATATCATCGCAAGACGGAACGTAAATGTTATAACTTTTGGAAGGTTGTATATTCACGTGATAGATGATGAGGACATTTTTTTTTTCAAAGATGGTTAAATAATCCTTCGTAAAGCAGAAGAAATAATGCTCATACATCAAGTCGATGGCTTACAAAATGAAAAACTTGTTGAACTGATAAATAAATTCAAAACATGAATCTCTGATTTCCCCCTAAGAGAAGGTCAAGAAGAGGAGAGAGAGAGAGAGAGAGAGAGAGAGAAGATGGAAGGAGGGAAGGAAAGAAGGACGGAACGAGGGACAAAACTTCACAAATTAAATGTCTGAGAACAGAACTGAATCAATAAATTAATAAAGTCGTAATGTGAGGACTGTGACAGTCCTGTGTTAGTTTTATTAATCACATATATGTGTTTTGTTTTGTTTTTACAAAGCTAGTCTAGCAGTTGAGGACCATCTTTCTTCCCCGTGGTGCAGGTTGCTTCTAAACACGCATGAGTGGTCCCGCGCCAGGAAGGGATGCTCCTCTCAGCAGCCGGCACAGACCATAAATAGTCATTTGACGACACAGTGATGACATCAGGATCGGTCACACTGCATCCCTGAGGGTGGCGTCAAGAGCAGAAACCAGGGAGAGGTTGCAGGATAATGAGAGGTAATAGGGATGGAACCAACCGCTGAGCGTGACAGCTGTGATTGAAGCGTCTATCCCCGGTCCCCAAGCTTGAACGGAGCTGGTCCAATCACGAATGGGTGTTCATGACGGCTGGAAATGCTGGGTCTGGGGAACATGCACCAGGAGGGGGATTGAGTGGGGGTGTTGGAGGAGGACAGTACGAAATGAGACCAGAGGGGCGAGGGGGCACAGCCTTTGGACAACACGGGGACTGGCTCTGGCTCCAGAGAAATGGTGGCCATTGCAGGGCTTTGAGCAGACGATGGTCAAAGGGTCCTGTGGCTGGTGTGTGGAGGGCACTGAGGCTGGAGAGTGAGTCAGGAGGCTGCGCGTCATCTGGGGGAAGACGGTCCTCCGTGCTGCAGACCACAGGTTCTATGGAGAAGGTTGGATTCTGGGTCTGCAGGAAACTGGGGGAAACCACAGTTTAAGATTGGATGTGACCTCCAGCAAAGTCCTGGGGCACGTCTCCAACACTGGGAGCATTTGCACGCCGCTTTCATAATTCAGGTAACTTCCCCCGCCCCCCCGAACCCCCGGCACCCGGCATCTCTTCCGTTACTGCAACTGCATCTGCTCCCATCCTTGTAAAGCTGAGGTTAACCATCTCGCCTCAAGAATGTTGCTTGGGATGTTGCCGCGGCTAGGTGCTAGCCCACGCCGTGTGTCTGGGCCCACTCCAGAGCTACCTGACGTTCCCCCCGCCCCGTTCCCGCCCCTATATTGACGACAATCAGGTGCACGGAGAGGAGATAGTAATCGGACACGCGGTGCTTGGGGTTTGTAAGTATGAAGCAGAAATGTGCATCGCAAGCTCATACAAAGGAATTAATCGTATTAATACAGGATGCCCGGTGGAGCAGATTGGCCGCGTAACGTTGAAGGGCTACAAATTCCACCTGTTCGACATCAAAACATTTACTTAAGCTCTCAGTCGTGATTCTCTTTGCTCTGGGAGCCAGCAATGTCCAGGGATGGCTCGCATTTTATGAACTCTTCCTGCGCCCTTGACAGCATTTGATGGTTCTCAGAGTGCCAATTATACCCAGAGCTGGCTGGCTTCTTTTCAACTAAGTTAACGTTGCAATCGGAAAAAAAAAAAAAAAAAGGTATTTTTCTGGTTCGGGCAGACTTCGCCGAGACCATCCACACTCGGACACAATTCTATCCTTGCTGCGCCGTCCAGACAGCATCCGTCACCAACCGCCCCAGACGTTGCAAAGTGAAGGGAACATGTTTGTGTTAGATTTAAAAAAAAAAAACAAAAAATGCTAATGGGGCCATTTAGAAATGTTGAAAGTAGAAAAGGTAACATGTCCATAAAAATGAAAATATTTGTATTTTTGCATGCTTTGTCCTGTTCTTTGTCTATGTACTTACCTGGCACAGATGTGGGACATATAAATAAATTCAAGCATAAAGACCCCACTGTTTAAGAGAGTGAGCTGGCCACGGCACAAAGAGATACAAGGCAACAGATACAAGGGAAGGCCCTGGGGATGCCTTCGTGGTCTTTTTCGATGTTCTTCCATGTGTCCTTAACCTCCTCTTGATTTCGTTTTTTCATCTGACCCATTGCCGTCTCCATTTATGATACAGGATGACTCATGCTGCGCTCACAAATCCGATGCACGCCGCCTGCCTGTGCACGTCGAGATGGAAGTCTGTGCTTTGCTCTTGCACGCTGCGCTGCTTGAATTCCATCGCACGGATTCCAGAACGCTTCCATCGGCACGGTGTCTGTCAAGGTCGTCACCTGCATAGGTTGGTTCCATCTTAATGCACTTTTCACTGCTCTAATTCATGCATGACTCCACCCCAGTTGATTTCCACGCTCCAGGTTGAGTATTTAACTTCATTTGCAATAAACATCCTTGTGCACATACCCCTGTGCAAATAGGTGAGCAGTAAAATGCTGAGCGACCCCTCCTGCATATCCCTAGTTGTTCTTCAATGGCAATTAAAGCTCCGACCAGCACACCCTGAGCCCTCTCGCTTCATACTCTCTCCAACCCTTGACCTTCTCTTAATAACAAATGACTGTTTTCCCCACTTTCTTTGTTGCGCTCTGCACGCACTGGAACTCCTCCCTTTGAATGTTTCCGTCCACTGGTTGGGAATTCTACCAGAAGGGACTTCCCTTCTTTTTGGCCTCTTCCTCGTCTTTGTCTTTGGCGTGTTGCAGCTTGAAGGCATGGGTGTGGAGAAGATTTCTTTGTATTCCTCGAAGAGAGAGTTGTAGCTGTGGTATTTTCTAAATTCTATAAAATTCTCAGCTGTTATTTCTTCCGTCCTGTATTCTGACTTCTCCTTCTGCAAATCCAGTGAGTCCTATAGCTGGCATTATTTGTTGTTTATGGTATTCTAGATGGAGAGTATGGCTATGGAGTAAAAAATAAAAAAAATATATATAATGGATTTTATATTACAGTGGGGGAAAGATATAATAAAAAACCATGAAAAATAAATAGATAGTAGGGTGCTCTTAATAACACCCATCCCCTCAAGAAACCAAGGCCAAATCCCTGGGACCTGTAAACATTGCTGCATATGGAAACAGGGTTTTTAAAGTTGTGATTAAATCAAGGGTTAAATTGCAATGGAGAGACTGTCCTGGATTATCCACGTGTGCCCTAAATATATTTCCATGTATCCTTAGAAGAGGGAGGCAGAGGGAGATTTACAAATGTAGGAAAGAAGACAATGCGAATAAAGAGGAGAGAGAGATTTGAAGACACTGATCTTGAAAATTGGAGGGACGCCTGGAGCTCCAGAAGCTGGAATAGCCAGGAAGGACCCTCCCCTGGAGCCCACGGAGAGAGCAGGCCCTGCCCTCCCTGGATCTTAGACTTCTAGCCTTCCAAAGCGTGAGAGAATACATTTCTGTTGGTTTTAACATACCCCCACCACTGCCCCAAACTTCCCCAAATACAGGTGGTAAGAAATACAATGAAAAAAATTAGAGGGGTCATAATGAGTGCTTGGGGGTTGCAATTTTACTTAAAATGTTGAGGGAAGACCTCTCTGGGAAGGTAACATTTTAAGCAAAGACCTCTGGGAGGAGGGGTGAGCATTACAAATATCTGAAAGAGCCTTCAAGGGACAGCAAGCAGCCGGTGATGGAGGAGCTTGCTTGGAACGCTCTAGAAACATCTAGAAGCCCAGAGTGAGCAAGCAAGTGTAGTAGGAGATGGGAGCAAGGGGGTGGTGGTGGGGACCTTGTCCATCACTGTGAAGTTCTCAGATTTTATGCTGAGAGAAGATTTGTCGTGTGTGGGGGTGTTGACACAATTTATCCTGTATTTTAAAAAGATGATTCTGGTAGCTAGCTTTAGGACAGCCTAGCACTGAGTCACACAGTAATAACATTAATAAATTATTAATTTATTATTGATCAATAATATTTTTATTGTTATTAATTTAATTTTTAAAATGAAATTTTATTGTAATTTATTATCTTGTATTAATTGATTGTTAATTTATTGATATTAATTTATTAATTTATTAATTTATTATTATCTTATATTATTATATCATAGTCACTATTATTATTATTATCCTGAAAGAGACAACACAAGGGTGGAAGTTTCTAAAAGGGCAGTGGTGGAGGTCACGAGAAGGGGTCATATTCTGGACATATTTTGAAGGTTCAATAGATTGGACATGAGGTGGGAGAGCAGGGGAGGATTGCAACATGACCCTACAAAGTCTTGGAAAACTCTAGAAACTGAAGGTGCAGAGAATGGCTGACGAGTGTTGCTTTCTGATTGCCCAGCATACATCCTCCCCGTTAGCCATACGCAACATAGCTCTTAGACACTCAGAAACGTGCACGGTTTCTAGAACTGGTATCTGCCTAATGGGACGTGCTGGCGGCCTGTGTATTGATTCCTGAGAAATTTTGCAAAGCTTCATTTGAACTCTGGTCAGGATTGTCTTTGTGGATCGGCAGCACTCAACCCTGTCTGCACATTAGAATCGCCTGGGTCATTTTTATGAAAACCCTGTGCCCAAGCTGAACCCCATGCCAGTTAGCTCCAAACCCCCCAGGGTGGGGCCGGGCATAAGTATTTTTAATGTTCCCTTTAGAGTCTTCCCTAAAACGTCTCACCTCACTGTCCTTCATTTTCTGCTCATCTTCGTCCCCTAAACCAGTGGTACTCTACTGGAGCAACCCGACTTCCCAGGGACACTTGGTAATTTCAGGAGACGTTCGGTGTTACAACAACCCGATTAGCATCTTCTGGGTAGAGGCTAGGGATGCTCTAAGTATCCTACAATGCACAGGGCAGTCCCTGCAACAGAGAATTATCCAACCGCAAATATCAATACTGCTGAGGCTGACAAGCCCTGTCCAGAACCCAGGGAATCTTACTATTGTACTAATGAGTCCAGGATCAACCGCCAGATTTTTAAACGTCTGCGTGTGTGTGTGTGTGTGCGCACGTGTGTGCGGCTTTTCGTTTTAATTAGCGAATTGAAAGTTGTAGGAGGGCAAAATGGAAGCGAGGAAAGAGAAGGCTAAAGAGAGCAAACATCTGGGTTGAACATCATCTCTCACACACCTAAGTGCCTCTAGGACCTAGTTAGGGTGACAATTAGCAGTTTTTGAGAGCAAACAGAACAAGTGTTTGCATGTCCTTTTCCTTCCTGAATTGTGTCTGTGAGAGCCGAGTTAATGCTCTGATAGAGTCACATCAACACAGCAGGTGCTGGGTCGAGCATCAGTGTCTGCTCCTTCCAGGTTTTGAACAATGCACCAGCCAAAGGGCCTGCTTTTCATTGAAGTAGTGCACACGGATGACGGGAGGACTTCCACTTTTTCAGAGATTGCACTGCACGACTCAGGAAGCTGCCAATGACCGGGTGGGGACCCAGGATGACATCCTCATGTGGGTTTGCTTTTCTGAGGGTACATTTCCTGACTTTGCTTTTCTATTTGTGGAGAGCCTATTTTTTTTCGATGGGCCCAAATAGATGATCAGTTATAATTGATAACGAGTGTGCTCCTTCAGGGACATTTTTGGTTGTCACAGGCTGGGGAGTACAACCGACATCTCGTGAGACGTGGCCAGGAAGGCTGCTCAAGATACCCCCAATGCATAAGACAGCCCCTCTCCCCCAGGATCAAGAATCACTCAACACAAATGTCAAGCCTTGGAAAGAGAAGAGTAGAATAAAGAAAAAGATGCACGCCTTTACAAATCATCTTACCATGTGGTTTCGTTAGACGTATTGATATACCTTCTTTTTTTCTCCAAATACTTTTCCTTCATGTGTTGTCTTTAAAGTCCTGCTCATCGAGGGAGTTTTGAAATAAAATGCCGAGTCCGTCTCAGTTGTCCAAGATGGATAGAACTTGGGCTATAATTGATTTCCTAGCCACCGTCTTAGAAGGATTTTAGCTTCTAGTACTTGGTAGTATGGAGCACCCAAAAACACGTATCTTGTTTCTTAATTAGGCTACTGTGACTTTGCTTACATGGAAAACAAAGGTTGGACTGTGTGTGTCCCAGAATTTCTCTGACACGTGTGACCACTGAAACCGTGGCTGGGCCGTTCCAGTATTCCCAATTCCATTGTTGTGGTCAACTCATCCCAGTTTGGCAAGTCCTGCCCCAGCTTTAGAACTAAAAGTCCCAAGTCCTGGGAATTTCCCAAACCGGGGGATGGTTGGTCACCTACATTCCATGGAACTGGTTTTTCAAGTAAACTCTTTTTGGCAAAATGCTGCATTGGCACATCCCCCCAAAGCATAACTCGGGAATTAGCCTTCTCCCATCTGGAAAAGAAATGATTAAATCTTTCTTGTCATGGGATGAACCCTTCTTATCTACACAGTTTGTTTTGTTTTTGTTTTTGTTGTTTACTAGGGAGAGAAGGGATCATATCCCCAACAGTTAAAGACACTGTTTCAGAGAATTGTTTGTGAACTATTCCAGCTTTCTCATTCCAAGACTAAATTTTATTTGTATCCAATTTGATAAAGCTCAAGGACCACCAACGATGTCCCTAAGGGTAGGACTTTTAACAATGTGAAGAATCTCTTGTGCGTGCCTATTACTATTGTAATTCACTCTTCCCTCTGCAAATGTAAGGTCGTGCACCACATTTAAATAATAGCCCTGTTAATAACAAGAACCCACCATGGAGATCCCTGAGAGGTCCCAGCCCCCTCATCGGCCCCACATGAGTTCATCCAGTGAAATGTCACCTCGGAGATACTAAGGGGGCCTATAACGATCAGGCTGGAGGACCCATTATCTCACACTTAAAAAACATGTCAAAGCATTCTAATACAATGTGCTTATGCACTTGGTAGAAGGGTTGTGGTTTTAATTTAAAAAACTCAGCAGTGCTCCTGTTCAAAAACCTCAATCATTTGTACCTCCTAGTGTCAGTTTGCCTCTGCAGCTCCGAGACCATGAGAAACCAGATCAATCCCAACATACCTTTTGAGAATTAATTTTTGTGATGTCAAATGTGTGATACTATACAGCCCACATGTCCTCAAATGTGCATATCTAGGGAAGTGGTTACATATATAAATGAGTTTGTATATATGAATTCAATAAGAATTCCATACGTGTGTGTAGATGTACATGTATATACATGTGTACATGCGCACCCAGACACGCATAGCATGAATAGATTAGGAATACGTATATATGAAAATAGACGATCAATGAATACATAAGATAGATGTCAATATAGAGAGACATAGATTCCATGATCCATCTTGGAATTTTTATATACAAGTAAATTCTTAATATTAACTTGTCTCATATCATTAAAAAAAAATTAATGTTGGGCATGCCTGAGTAGCTCAGTCAGTTAAATCTCTCTCTCTTTTTTTTTAAGGATTTTATTTATTTATTCATGCGAGACACAGAGAGAGAGGCAGAGGCACAGGCAGAGGGGGAAGCAGGCTCCATGCAGGGAGCCCGACGTGGGACTCGATCCCGGGTCTCCAGGATCAGGCCCTGGGCTGAAGGCAGGCGCTAAACCGCTGAGCCACCGGGTCTGCCCAAATATCTGACTCCTGATTCCGGCTCAGGTCATGATCTCAGGATTGCAGGCTTGATATAACTGGAGTTACTGAATTAACTCAACATTCTCTTCCGGGTTCCAGATATTTGGTTTGATTTAGGACAGGGTCAGCAGACCAGAGGCCCAGGCCAACTCTGGCACGATGCTTCCTTTTATAAAGTCTTATTGGTACACAGTCATGTCCATTATTTAGGTACCGTATAGGGATGCGTTTTGTCGTACAGAAGAAGAGTTCTGTGTCTGTGACAGAGACCGTGCGGCCCATAAAGCCAAAATAGTCACTCCTTGGCTCTTCACAGAAAGCTTTTGCCTATCCTGAAGCGAGACTAAAGAGAACCAAGTTCTTAATAGTTTTAAAAGAATACCATATCCCTGCTGTGCTATTTTAAAGCCTAGATAGATTGAAACACAGATGACAACGACAACAATCTGAAGAGCGAAAAAATTACTCAACTAAATAACAGTATTAACACACCAACAGTAAAAAGACAGTTCAGTTGGCTGAGCTGATTTGCCAAAACACTCCAGGGCGGGGTAAAAAAAAGAAAAGAAAACATGTTTCGCTAACACAGAGCAAACAGCTACGGCGTCATCCCTCGGCCTACCTATTTCTGCTTCATGCACAGCCCTCTGCTATGCGCTGAATGTTTGCATCCCCCTCACTCCCAAAATTCCTATGTTGAAATCTCCCCCCACACACACACCCGTGATGGTATTTGGAAGTGACACCTTTGGGAGGGGATTAGGTACTGAAAGTGGAGCCCTAATGATGGGATTAGCATCCTTATAAAAGGTTCCCCCAGAGAACCCCCCTGCCCCTTCTGTCATTTGAGGATACAGCGAGACGACATTGGTCTGTGATCCCAGAAGAGGGCTCTCCAGACACCAAATTGGCCAGCACCTTGATCTAGGACTTCCAGCCTCCAGAACTGTGAGAAACAAACGTCTGTTGTTTGGGCCGCCCAGTGCGGGGGGGGGGGGGGGGGGTTTGTTATGGCAGCCCCAATAGACCAAGACACTCTCCCTTTCCTTTTCCCGTTTGCAGAGTTGTGCTGAAAAACAAAAAGTGTGATTGCCATTGCAGACCGCTTTCACGTCTAGTAGAGAGGATGAGCTGAATGAAGCAGTAGGGAAAGTGTGATTGTACTTGGGTGAAATTAAGGCTCCGCCATGCAGCTGAGCACTGAGTTTTCTCTGGTGTTGCTGCTTTCCCTTCCGCTCGCCACTGGTTCCAGAGATTTCCATGAATGAGCAAAGTCTCTTTCTTCACATTCAAGGTCTTCTGTCTGCTGGATGCATGCAGGAAACCCTAAATCCGTTTGATGATGGCGCCTCTCCAGCACCTTCTTCTCTGAGGTAAACTGGACAGGAGTCTCAGTCACTTCGCCATCCCTCTCAATGGCAATGAACCACGGTGCAAAAAGAAGGCTCGGGGGCCGGTGGGGGGGGGGGGACACTGACGAAAGTCTCGCCATGGAAACTCATTATTGGGCAATTTTTAGGACTAGTATTGCACCTCAATGGAAGCCAGTTGGAGGGTCCTCTTTCTAAAAATGGCCCATGGTTTTTTTTCTAGATATGTTGTATATGGTGTCCTGGGTGCCACATGCTGCTTCTTTAATGGGCCCCTCAAACTAAGGTTGAATAATGACATTTTACCCATTACCTCCGATGAGAAAAAAAAAAATCAGTGAGTGGTTGCTATGATGGTTTAATCTTCATGTGACCATTTCCCATGTGGGGTGTGTGTGTGTGTGTGTGTGTGTGTGCGTATTCTATTTTACTCTTCGGGAAGTGTACAAACACTTCCTTTACCTAATATAGAAATACGATTCTTATTGTTTAGACTCTCTACACCTTAGGGATGTATTGATTCTTGGTGACAAATTGTCACTCAATGTTAATTAGTCCACCTCTAAGTTCACCGGGAGAGAATATAAAGAACAGTGGGGTCTAAGGCTGGTTACCTTTGCTGCACAGAGTTCTCTAGGTTCTACTGCTTATGGGCCTGGATTCTACGACTTATGCCTCTAGGCTCCGTTGCATACTGCTCTAGGCTGTATGGCTGCTTGCTGCTCTAGGCTCCTTTGCTTATGAGCCTGGAATGCACAATTGTAGACACCCTATAGATAGGGGCACCCTTTTCTTAAGATGAAGGGAAAAACATCCTAAGAGAAGATTTCAGTTGAGTCACTTTATTACTAATCAATATGAAATACCTTAGTGGAGCAGATCTGAACACACCAAGCCACCTCCTTGCATCAACTCGTGGAATTCCTCATGCCTGTCAACTGCCTTTGGCCAAAGACCACCAGGGACAGACCAGCAGTTGGGCAAGTTGGGCTTATTATTTGTCGCAAACAAAAAGCTGTACCTCATGGGCAACCTTCAATAAGAAAACAAAAATTATGGCAGGATTTGGACTTTGGTTGGATGGTTTGGGGACAATCAGTCAGGGGTTCATTCTGCATGGAGTGCTCTCAGAAAGCAGGAGCGACTTTGTGATTATCTCAATCCGTCCCATCTGTAGAGAAGGTAAGCGGAAGCTGTCAATTGGCAAAGATATAGCAGTCACTCCTGGATCCTAAGAGAATTTCATATTTTCTGGTTTGGACAAGGTTCCTGTTCCGTGGGTGCACAGATATGATCACAGAGGGCTTTTGTTCTGGTCTCAGTCCACCAAGGACAGACTCGATGCTGATGTTGTGTGAGGTCATCACGTCTAGCAGGAGACTAGCACAGTCAGCTGTGTGTGCTGGGCCAGCTCCTAGTGCTCTGTTGACGGCTGCTATGCTCTTCCACAACTCTGTACCTGGCGGATGCAACTGTCGCAAGCCTGGAAAGCAGGGTTACACTTACTTGAACTAAACTTCTTAAGCAACTTTTTACCAAAAAATTAAAAAATAATTAAACAAATAAAAATAAAAACAACCCACCAGGAATAGCTTTCCTTAGAAAGGTGTAGGCAGGAAGAACAGAGTTACCCTGACATTTGATGGGCAGTGCAGGATACCAGCTCTGGTGGGTGGGGCTGGTCCTACAAGCAGTAGAGTGACCCCTGGGTCTTCATTACCAGGGACTCAGATATCTCCATCCTTTCACAATGACTGGGCCTCTTTACTGCTGGGTCCTTCAGACTAGGAAACACGAGGACTTCCCATCCACATCTGAAACTGCAGTCTTTATGTCCCAGGTACATACTGTCAGCTGTCTAGTGGACATGTTATCTCATGGGCTACCTAGTGGACAAGTGTCTTTCTGGCATATCAGACTCTACGTGCTAGAATGGAATGGGCCACCTGCCTTTTACTCAGCATTACTCTGCCCTTTCTGGACGTCCCGGAATGTCCTAGGGATGGTCATTTGAAAACAGAGTATCCACTCATGTGAGTCCAACAAATTAAGCCAAGGATATGAAGCAGCTAAAAAAAATAAGTAAATAAATAAAACTTGGTGTCTTATTTAGCATTATAGACTCGCTAAATAATGTGAGGCAAATGGTCTGTCCCATCATTGTGTCATATCTGGCCCCAGGAACCACACGTCCATGGCTTGGGCATCCTTGCAATGATCACGCTTCATGATGGGTGAACTGCCCTGGCCAATGAGATGAGCTAGATCCCTGCCCGAACTTTGGTGTTGGGAGTGTGGAGACTAGGCCACCATCTGAACACAAATGCTCGTCAACCACAGCCAACGCACCTCTTACCCCTACAGAACCCAGTTGTTTGTTTGATACCACCCTGACCCCTACCCCCACGTATCTTCACTGACCCTGCGTGTGAGACCAATGCACACACTCCACTGACCCGTCACCTTTAAGGCTATTGTTTTGGAAGTGAGGGTCAATTTCGAACGTGACTATTTCCTCCCAAGGCCAGGTCAGAGAGGAAGTTGGATTTGGAGGCTGGGACTAAGTGGTGGGGAGTGTAAGGAAAGAAGAGAATCTTAATTCGTCATTAACTTCATCATGCTATCTTGCTGAAGTAGGTAAAATTATTCACAGGCATGAAAAGACTTTAGCAGGCAGGTCAAGCTGACCATATTAAAATCATTTCCAATGTTATTTGCATCACGAATCAGGAGACACATTTACAATATGTCTTAGGTTGGGTTCCATGAGAAACAGTTTCCGAGACAGGAATTTGAGTGAGGATAGTTTTACTGTGCTCTAGAGGACCAGAGGAAGAGTGGGAAGCGAGACAGAGCAGGAAAGAAAACCAGTAAATGGTGAATTATCCCCGTGGGCAAAAAGGCCAAGCACTATTTGGGGATTTTGAGAGCCACACTTGAGAATAATCCCACCTGATGGGTGAGGGAGCTAGAGTATTGATCCACCTACCGCCCATCTGTCATTGTTTGAGGGATTCTTGTAAGGCCAACAACTCCTTAGCACTTTCAGCTTATCCTGTACTTGGTCCACATGTGTTGCCATAGCAAGAAAACCATCCCAAGCAGGGCATCGGGGGTGTTAGCAGCGAGCACGTTCGGCATGTAGAAGTGGGTGCGAAAGCAACGTGAATGGTTCGCTGACTGCATCCACCACAGTCTTAGAAGGGATTCAAAGACAAACACTTGAAGCTGCAACAATCAGACATTATTCAAGACGGTCCAGGTAATTGGAAGATGAGGATGCCATCTGCCAATACATGAAATTATTCTGGGACTATTCTAGATTCTTTTTTTTTTTTTCTTCTCTCACTTGTTGCTTCCTTCCATGCTGTCACGGCCCACGTTCCAACTCTCCTTTTCTCTCACCGGGATTACTGCAATAGCTCACTGATTCCATCTGCTTTTGCTCTTCAGTTCTTGATGTGCATGGCCACCCAAGTGAGCCTCCCAACATGCACACTTTCTCTCAAATGCACTCATTTCCCTGCTGAGAATTTTCCAATGACTTCCAATTGGCACAGAATGAAATACACATTCTTCGTATGCCACGCAAGACTCTCTGTCCTCCGGATCCTGCCTTTCTACCTCAGCATGTCCCGCCCTGCCCCCTTCCCGCCACCTTTCTCAGATGTAGCCCAGGGGTCAGCAAACGTTGTCTGTAAAACATTTTAGACTTTGCGGGCCTTATAGTCGCTATCACTACAACTCTGCCACTATAGCGTGAATGTAGCTATAGACATAAGAAATAGTGCCTAAGTGCTGGGCAGGGCTGTGTTCTAATAAAATGTCATTTACGGGCAGTGAAATTTGAATTTTATGTAATTTTCATGTGTACGAAATATTACCCCCCTTTTAATATTTTTCAATAATTTAAAAACATGGGAACGTTCTTAGCTCAGTGGCCCTTAATTTGATGACTCGTATGTAGCCGAACAGATATTACGTTGCACCCTCAGGATCCCATGCTTTGGCATTGCTGGCCCCTCTACCAGGCACAACCTTCCCGAGCCTTGATCATCAGGTGGCTTATTACATGTTGTTTAAGAGTCTACTTGGACATTCACCACATTGGATCTAAAGAGCTCTCAAGTATCTCCAAGAAACAAGGTTATGGATTAAACTCTACCATAAATGAAGTGCACCACCCGTAGACAACAGATTCCATCCTGCACTGGAACGCTTCAAAGAAGACAGGCAGGTAGGTCACTCATACCCTCTCTGCTGAGCCAACTTTGACTTCTCTGCACGTTTCCGCAGAGACACTCATGACAAACCCCCAGAACTGTGACTTCAGAAGCTAGTGGCCACTCAGCTGCACTACTTCCTGTTGGACCAGGCAGTGCCCAACTCAATCCAACCCAAAAGGCGTTGTCTCAAGGCATCCCCCAAACTGACCTCCCCCGGCCTTCCCCAATCACAATCCATTGCTGCATTAGGGAACCCGGGGAGCTCTCTGTTTCTGCCTCTTTTAAATAATTTATCTGATGTTGCTTCATGCTTATTTTCCTCTTTCCTCTTTGAGACAATATGAAGCTTGAGACAGGGGACTGTGTATTTCATGGATCGTTCTTTAGCACAGTACCGTCGTCGACATATACTTTTCTGTAATGCGCGCATGAATAAATAAATGAATTAGTGATGCCCAACGTAGGGTAGTGCGTTTTCCCCAGGGTTCAGTACGTAGGAAGTATCTCGCTTGAGTTGATCTGCTAGACCCATGAGCCGGAGAAGGGCATCACACACATTTTTTCAACCTTATTCTCAAGAAGTACAGTACCACACTATGACTCATCTTGACCTTTTCAGGTACATACATATGCATGAGGCCCTTGTCAATATTTAAATACTCTTTAGGTATGAATAGACATAACTCGGTTGTTGCCCAATTATCTACATGCATTATTTTAGAAAATTCTCCAATTAATGATGACCATATTGATCATCGGCGAATGTTAATTAGACAACCGTAATCGTTTTTGAAAATATAGGAAATAATATCTGCTTTAGAAAGGTATATTTAAATATCAATTTAATCTTTGAGGTACTTATGAAAATGCCCTGATGGGAAAATTTTACGGGATCATAATACTCGGTAAAAATCCTAACTATTCTCTGACTCATTATTAAAATTCAAAATCACGAAGCGCCACATACCAAATGATGTATTGTACATAATGACTTTCTTATTCGATTTTTCTAATCTCTATTTTTCATCCCCTGGGGTTTTTTTTTTTCTCTCAGTAATTGTCCAGAGCTTTAAATAAAAGAATAGTAGTGATTGAATCTTTGTGAGTCTTTATTTTTAGACTCACGTCTTGAAGTCTGCAGAACGTGTGGCAGAGAACATAAGAGAAAAATGTGTGTGAAGATGGTCTATGAAAATCATTTTAAGTTATTATGTGACCTTCAGTTCACCATACTGAGAAAGATGGAAAAAACCTTGTAGGGAAAAATAACGCTCTCTTCTGTTTGTGAAAGGTTACCTGTAGATATTAGTATTTATCTATTTGACACGTTGGGGGCCTCATCAATAACAGGCTTCGGGTTACATGAGCTCCATGATTTATGGTGTCCCTAGTTCAAGGGTCATGACCCAGTCGGCACTCTGTGAATGTGCGAATCACTCTCACTTTATCACATTCATTTTCGAAGGTCTCCATGAAAACCCTCAGGCCCTGGATCTCAATAAGTCTTGGGTTTCCTGCAAGCTTCTTTTGTGTTCAGCCATAAAGGTCTGACACAGAGCCTTATTATGCGACTATATCATAGCTGACAAAATAATTTCTCTGACCAAAATCAGTCCTATCGCATGCATCCACTCCTTAAGCACAGTGCAAGGTGAGATTGTGGTAAACACCGCTGAATAGAGTCATTGTTCAACCTCTGTCAGAGGCCCCAGTTTGCTTCTGCAAGCCAGAGCTGCAAAAAAATGCTAAAGTCTTAGAGGAACACGTAGTTTGAACTACCAAGGTTTAGTCTGGAACTATTAACTCCTTTAAAAAAGAGGAGACAAATTTTTGTTTAAGTGTCTACTCTGTGATAATACATGCAACGAGATCAGATAGAGATGTGACCTCAAAAAAAAAAAAAAAAAAAAGAAAGAAAGAAAAAGAAAAGAAATGTGACCCCATAGCTGTTATTAAGGCGTGTGTAAAGGTCACTGATGACTGACCTTGAGTGTATCCGGAACTGAAGAGCAGTGAATTCTGAAAACAGGTGCCCGTGGCTTTAAGGAATAAGTGGGAGGTGAAATCGTGAATGTGAGCAAAGACAATCCTGTGAACGTTTGCCCAGCAGTGGAGGTGCTAAAATTGGAACGATACTGATTGATGATATTTGGCAAGTATGTTGAAAAGCATAGAGAACTCATTCGTTTAGAGATGCTCTATTCTTGGAAAGGTTGGTGATAAGGGAGAGAAGCAGGTGAAGGATGGAGAGCATCCTGAGACGTGATGGAGACTGCAGAGCAGACGGGGAGATTCTCATCTCTGGTCCTGTGCTCTCCAGAGACGGGAGGGAAGAAAGCATGCAGGTACAGATCGTCGTCCAGGAGATGTGAGAAAGCAAGGGGGGGGGTTATTCCTGAAAGTGACTACTTTCTCTCTGCATTAGAAAGGGAGGTTGGCGTGGGAAGAAGGACTGGTGGGGCAGAGCTGATCTGAGGGAAGGACCAGGGGGCAGAGAGATGGGGGTCGGGGTGGGAACAGGGATGCTCTGGCTAGGAGAGCACAGCACGTGAAGTTGCCTTGCGGGGCACGTGCAAAGTGGGCTGGTGGGAGCAATTCTCCAGATGGAAAGAACCTAGTGGTGGACACAATAAATATTTGATAGTGGAGGTTCCTGAAACAGCCAGTGGATCTCGACGAGTTTCACAAAAGAGTTTTACGCTGGATGGATGTTAAATATTTTGTTTCCATGATGCCTTTGCTCATCGTATGGGAAGTGGTCCTTTTTATACGATATTTCTGCAGCCACACATGTCATTTGTCTGAAAAATCAGTTTCCTGTGTCCTGCGTCCTGGGAGGAAATGGAGAAGTTGAGCTGCTAGGATCATCTTACAATGGTACCCTCCCCTTAAAACCTGGTCGTGGCCCACAGGGACGCAGTGCATTAATTTTTATTTCTTCCCTTCCAGAGATGATTTTTGCCCCAAGGCATGAGATTCGATTATGAAATGAGTGTTGATTCACCGTGCCGGCAGGCGATAGCAATCTGAATCCAGGATAAAATAAGTTAAATGGGATGTTCAACACAGTGACCCTATGCAGAGGCAATGGCCAGGGTCCTCGTAGGATGTGTGCAGCTTGGATTCCTGACTCCAGGGGCTTGACAAGCTCAAGGCCTCATGCAGGAAATTGGTTCGGGTGTGGTGTGGGAAATGCAGAGCCTCTCGTGTGCAAAAAGGGTCCGCCTGGGGGCACCTGGGGGGGCTCAGTCAGTGATGTATCTGACTTCAGCTCAGGTCATGATCTCGGGGTGCCGGGATTGAGCCCCCAGTCAGGGTCTGAACTCAGCGGGGAATCTGCTTGTCCCTCTCCCTCTCCTTCTGCCTCTCCCCGTGCTTGTGCTCTCTCTGTCTCTCTCTCAAATAAATAAATAAAATCTTAAAAAAAAAAAAAAAGAAAAAGGAAAGAAAGCCTCGATCTGTGCTTCCCAGATGTTAAGGGCGTAAAGGAGCCATCTGTTGAGAAAGCTTTCATCAGATTGAAGACTGTCTCAGTGACCAAATCTCAAAGGGGACTTGGGCCACTCCCTGCTATGCCTCTTAGCACGTAGGCATCTTCTATCTTACCACAAGGTTTGTGTCGTACAAGAGTCGTACCCTTTGGAAACAGTCCTTTGGCCGAAAGGTGTGTGTGTGTGTGTGCGCGCTGCTCCCAAAGACAGCCAACATCTGAGGTCCCCACTCACTGCCGCCCAACACGCAGACACGCTATTTTGCACAGGCTAAGTGCCCCGTGAGTGTGGCTGCCTGGCTGCCTTTGGGCAGATGGATTTATCTGCTGGAATCTTTGACAACTGGTTCCTTCGCTGATTATGGTGAGGTTTTGTGTTTCCCTCAAAGAAACAATTAAATTAAAAATGTCAGGGAAATCATTGGAGGCTTCCAACCCAACAATAAGATGCACTGTAGGCGTCACAGGGGCTCTTGCTTAAATCGATTGTGGTTTGGTAATTAACTCAGTAACTGCTTCAGCTGAGAGACCTAAAGGGGAGTTAGTGTCTGAACACTTGCCAGAGTGAACAACGCCCTGGGAATATCTTGGTTTAGTGACAAAACCGTCACGGTGCCATGGCTGCCGAAAACCATCAGGAAAGAATACCATGTCCTTCACACACCGAGAGAAAAGGGAAAAATCAGAAGCCACTTCTGGCTTCCTTCATCATTTCTGTATGTGGAGTCCCTTACGTAACTCACTTGGCAAATCCCTGTGCAAACTCTCTGGTTTCCAATAAAGAAATCACAGCAGCTAGCGAGAGAGGAGTATTTTGGTCCCCAGTCATGTTTTCATAATTACCTCCTCCAGCCCCACATTCTATGAGTTTATTTAGTAAACAGCCTGCTCATCAATACCTTAGCAATGAAAACATTGAATGGTTTCTTTAAAAAAAGGGGGGGGGGAAGGAAAAGAAATAAAATAGCATGTGGCCCAAATTAGTGAAGGAGAATTTCTTTGAGGGCCTTGAGATCATTTTGCGAGATATAAATACAACCTTTCATCACACTTTGAGAGATGTCAGAAATATAAAACTCATTATCAGCCGTGCCTAGGTGAGTATTTCTTTTTGCGTCTTACCTCAGAAATCTCCATGTTTGTATGAATGATATTTTAAGTGTGAAAACCTATAAATTATGCAGGATATTTTTACAGCACGAGGAATTCAGCTGAGCACTTAAGCAGGAGAGTGACTGGTGCTTTTGCAGCCTCCATAGAGGTGTGGAAAATAAGAATCATGGCTGAGTACCAACCGTGCATTTTACACCCGCTCCCCGCTCCACAGCCTCTCTAGGTGGTTCAGTCTTCCTCTCCCAACAATATTCCTAATGTTCCCAGGATCAATATAAATTGATCAATAATCAATGCTTTGCCTTCCTGTTTCCTACCCTCCCCTTCTTCAGACCTGGCATGCAGGTTTTCTTCTGTCTCTACTCAAGTTATTTCACCAAAGGACAGATAATCCATGCATGGGATCAGAGGGAAGAACTGCAGGTGGAAATAGGTCATGGAATAAGGACAATGCATGGTAGCAAAGCACTCAGCAGCTCATCCCGACAGAGTCTATGACAATAGGTTTGGTGGTAGACCACTAAGTGGCTCAGCTCAATAGTCTAGAAGGACAGGTGTGGTGACAAAGTACTAACTGGCTCATCCCAACAGAGTCTAGAAGGACAAGTATAGCAGCAGAGCACTAGGTGAGCTCATCCTCATAGATGCCCTAAGCACAGATATGCTGGCAGGGCAGTCAGCTGCGCATCCTAGGAGAGTCTAGGACGGGTATAGTGGTAGGAATAGTGGACGAGCACTGAGAAGCTCATCCCAATAGAGTCTAGAAGGACAGGTATAGTGGCAAAGTACTAACTGGCTCATCCTAATAGAGTCTGTAAGGAAAGGCATAGTGGCAACGCATTAAGAGGTTCATCCCCCCCCCAAAAAAAAGAGGTTCATCCCAATAGGCTCTAAGAACCAGGTATAATGGCAAAGCACTCAGCGGCTCATTGCCGTAGAGTCTACAAAGACACGTATAGGGGTAAAGCACTAAGTAGCTCATTCCAATAGAGTCTAGAAGGACAAGTATAGCAGCAGAGCACTAGGTGAGCTCATCCTCATAGATGCCCTAAGCACAGATATGGTGGCAGGGCAGTCAGCTGCGCATCCCAGGAGAGTCTAGGATGGGTATAGTGGTAGGTATAGTGGACGAGCACTCAGCAGCTCATCCCAATAGACTCCCCATTCTGTCTGAGGTAGGAGGTACACTCTACTGGGATAAAGGCTGGGAGACAAGGAGTGAAGTGCCCTGGACAAGGGGATGAGGATTTGGCTGTACTCCTTGGAGGAGCACAGAGAGGCCACAGACCTGCCCGCATTGCTGACGGCACTGGGGTACGTGAAAGTTAGAGGTCGATAAAGTGGCATGACACCAATCCCTCAAGAAACTCAGCAGTTAGTGTTGGAGAAGCAAGTTGGTCTTTTAAAGCCAAGGTTCAAGGAACGACAGAGCAGAGGAAATGGAAAAGTAAGAGTTACAGGAGTTCACAGATTAAGGAGAAAGCTGCTGAAATGACAATCTTAGGATCAGGCCTGAGTGGACAAGAAGAGACTTCTGGTGAGGAATGGGAGGTGGGGATGTGCAGAGAGGCCAGCCTGGAGGAAGGGACCAGTCAGAGAGGAGATAGACTGAGGAAGCCAACGCTGGTCAACTGCAGAGATGAACCACTTCTACTGGAACGAAACTCAAGGAGAAATGATAAGCGTCCTTGCAAGAGATGCAAGGAGTTATGGCTTCTGCTTTGACTCACAAATTCCAAAATCTGAACAAGGCTATGCAGGAGTTGGTAGCTCCTCAAAGTCACACATATACATTAGAATATGGGCGGCAGGCACCCGTGTCGCTCGTCAGGCAACCGATGGCAGTTGATTCAAATATGCCGATTAGTCCCCAAATTATAGATTTTTAGGTAGCCGTAAGCAGCAACTTCTGAAATGATGCCAGGCAGGGCCTGTTTGTGAGCCAGGAAGGCCGTACGGCCAGCTTTCTGAGAACATAATTGCTCTCCGATGACAACCGATGCTCCCCCCCGGCGACTTGTGTCCCTCCGATACGACGCGGTCAATTCCCAGGACGGACACCGCTGTTATGTTCCGGGGCAGTCGTGTTGTGGATAATCAAGAGCTATTTCCCCCGTGCCCGAGAGGGATTAACTGAGAGGCACATTGTCACATGAACTGGTTTGGTAAATAATTGTGTCGCCTTAAAGATGGCCGAGGCCATACACTGACTTCTCAGAGAAATACCCGTCTTAAAAAAAAAAAAAAGAAAAATCACAGTGTCAAGCTACCTCAGTTGAACGGTAGTAAGAGGAGCGTAAACACCCAAAGGAAGCTCGTGCTTTGCTTGGCTAGTGGCCAAAGCAGAGATTGAGCACAGCATCCTTCATCCCACCCGGGTGATATGAAATGACGTGCCATAAGGGAGGGACACAAAACCCGCCGTGGTGATTTTCAAGCACGTGTCTACTCCGTTGTCACGGAGAGATGGAGGCTTGCGCGCGAAGTTCTGGAGTCGAGTCCATCTACCTTTATGCAAGCCGAGCCCTCAGGAACCAACAGGCCCTGAGTCCCAGGATGGTGGAGGAGGCACCGAGACGATGACCGTGGGTGTGTGAGGTCGAAGGGAAGCTGCCCCACCGACGTGAGCACGGGAAGCATGGCAAGGGCGTCACGGAATAGCTGCAGACGAGTCACGCTGCAGGGTCCTGATCCCAGACAGAGCGGCTGGGCTCCCACGGAAGCGTCACACAGGGGCAGGCCTGCAGAGGCCTGCAGGTTCGCAGCCGCTAACCAGAGTGGAGCTGACCCGCAGCGTCTTGTC
This sequence comes from Canis aureus, assembly GCF_053574225.1. Lineage (NCBI taxonomy): Eukaryota > Metazoa > Chordata > Mammalia > Carnivora > Canidae > Canis > Canis aureus. Next base: position 120,448,177 of record NC_135649.1, on the reverse strand, counting down.
CGGGAGCTTCCCCACGTGGACAGAAGCCCGACGCCTACTCCTTCCTTCCCAGACTCTGCAGGGAGCTTCGGAGATTCACGTAGTTACCGATTGATTGGAGCCCAGAGATTTGCCTGTGTCCTCGTGAGCTGGGTCATTCAGTTGACTGCAGTTTGCGTGTCTTCCAGCCTATGGACGTCTTTCAGGAGCTTCAGGTACGGGACCTGGGAGTTGACATCACTGCGACATTTTCTTTTTTTTCCTTTAATTTGTTTTCTTGACTTTTTTTTTCATCCAGAAGTCTTGTTTTGGCCATTGTGGCATGGATTCATGGGGAACAGAATTTCACGGATCAGACTTCTCATGGAGGGTCTCATGAAAAGCTCCTGTTTGCAGAGAGCAGGTTTTCCAACCTCGGCACTATTGGCATTTGGGGATGGGGAGTTGTTTGGTTTTTTTTTTTTAATTATTATTTTATTTTTGTAGGGAGTGTTCCCATGCATGATACTGTTACCCTCCAGTACCAGATGCTGGTACCACTATCACCGTCTCCCCAGCTGTGACGACCAAAAATTGACTCCCGACATGGCCAAATATCCACGGAGGGTGAGACTGCCTCCCAGTTGAGAACCAGTGACACGGAATATGTTGACTCCTAAATCCACAGGTGATTTTTCTCTTTGGCTTTTTATCTTTTCTTTCTTTTCTTTTCTCTTTCTTTCTTTCGTTCTTTGTTTCTTCCTTTTTTTTTTTTGTCAGTGTCTTTCATATGCTTCAGCACACCATCCTCAGCTGTAAGAGGTCTGACTCCGTAACACACACGCGTCTTCTGTTGGCAAAAACGCTGGCCTTAACCGCTTTGTTTACAACAGTGCTGCCAACAAGCTCTGTGACATTGTGGACGCTTCCCGTTTTGCCATGGCAACGCAGGGCACTTCTTGTTGAACAATCCGCATGCCCTTAATGTCCACAAAGCAGCCTGGGCATGCGTTCAGAAGGAAGTGGCCAAAAGCGCAATGCGAGGTTGACAAAAGGTTTCCTCTCCTTGTCCCTTTTGTGTTGCTGCATTTTCTTTATTGATCTGGGATTCATCTAGGTTTCTTAGGTGAATTACTGGAGGTTGGCGGATCCCACTGCAAGGTAATGTGACAGCTCTGCAAGTGTTTTTGGGAGCACAGTCAAGACGGGTTCCACATCAAGCAACGTATTATATAAGGGGAGAGAACACGCACGCCTGTGCAGCTGTCCTTCTCGTCACCCAGTGGGAGGGAATGACTCCACGCCCAGCTGTCAGCCAGCCCTGAATACTCAGAAGCACTGAGACTGAAGGGAAGAAAGCTGACCCCCGTGGGTTTGATGATGACTTCAAGAGCAAGCCTCAGCCCTTGACCACGGTAGATTCAGACACGATCGGTTTGCTAAGACTCCAGAGGAATGCATCCCTCCTGTGAAATGAGAGACCCTGAAGACAATCCCCAGGACGGGAGTCCTGAGAAGCTACTCTGGCGGATACGGAATTCATCCCAACTGCGGGCTGGTGGAAGCTCTGCATTCACGACCACGGTTCGTGTCAATTCCTGTATCAATTTCAACCTCTATCAAGGCAAAATTGCCAAGGTCAGGAAAGACCCTTTCAGCAAAGCTCCATGTTGGAAATCAGTGCTCATTTTAAAAGTCCAGTAAGCTTCTCCCTGAAGGTAGGCAAGGTTCGTGGCAAAACAATATTCTTATCTGCTCTTCTTCTTACATTTGTTCTCCCTTATTTTTAACATAGAGGTCCTTATGCCATGGGAACATTCCTTTTTAATCAGACATTTCAGCATTAAATAAAGAGGATAAGGACAGTTCACACTTGTCATGCGGTAACAATTTAAGATCAACAGATTGGACTTAAATTTATTTTAAGGGAGAAACGGGACTGAGGCAGCATTTGATTCACATTGCAAAGTCGTGGGTTATCTCATTCTTATTTTGCACAGGTTAGAATAGCCAGAGAATAGTAGACCAAGGTTCTGGCTCTAGTGCTAAGCAGCTGGGGGAACAAAGGCAAATTTGTTTTTCTTTCCAGGACTTGGGTCCTTCCTGTCCAGGATAGTGTGACAGTTCATCTTATGTGGCAACATGACTGAGCTAAGGGATGCCCAGGGAGCTGGTGAGACGTTACATCTGGGTGGGTCTGTGAGGGTCTTTCCAGAAGAGATTAGTGTTTGAATTCATAGACTGAGTGCAACATGAGCCCCACACCCCTGTGGGTGGGCATCACCCAATGCATTGAGGACCTGGGTAGAAGAAAAGGGCAGAGAAGACCAAATTCACTCTCTGTTGAGCTGAGGCATCCGTGTGCTCCTGGCCTTGAATACCAATGCTCGGGGTTCTCAGGCCTCAGGCCTCGGACTGAAGTACAACACTGGCTTTCCTGGGGTCTTAGGTATTCTGGGCTAATAGTGCAAAATAGTGCAAACAGGTATAAGTAACATGGTATAAGTTACCATGGTTGAGTTCTGGTGAGAACCCTAATTCATGGGCTGAGGCTTCTTGCTGTATTCTCATGTGGCAGAGGGGTAAGGGGGCTCTGTAAGGTCTCCTTGATAAGGACACTAATCCTACTCATGAGAGCTCCATCCTCAAGACCTAATCACCTCCCAAAGATGCAGATGGTTTTGGTATAAAGAGAAGCACATGTATGGTGACCACACTGCCACCTTTTCCTGGTCATGGTGATGGAAGGATGTCTGCAAAAGGACGGTGATGATCACATTAAAAAGAATACTTAGTATATAAAGGACAAAATAAAGCTAAATTAAAAAGAAAATTATATATAAATATATAAATACTTAGGAGAGAGAGGTAATCCTGGTGTGCTCCTTAGGAGCCAAATGAGAAATGGCCATAAAGTTTAGAAATCTGAATAAAACTGTTCTTCCTGCCTCTAGGTTAAGAGAACCTTGGCTCAATGGTCTAAGTAGGGCTCAGTATATATTATGGGAAAAAAATCTATTTTTGATCATTTTTGGTATGGTTAAATTTTCCACTGAAAATGTCATGGTCACACCATTGAGGAATCTCTTGATTCACAAAACATTAAAATAAAGTCAATGGGGCTTGGAAACACACTATACTTTTCTACCTTCATTTCCAATATAATGAATATGTTTAATATCTTCTCCCTTTTGGCTCAAAATAGAACTTTGAAAAATGTCATACATGAGAAAGATCACGGGGAGGGAGAGGGGGAAAGGGAAAGAATGAAGGATGTTCTCAAAATAGAAGACAAACATCCTTGAAAGAAGGAAACAAATGACAGAGAAAGGAAATAAATATCAAAGTATGGAAAATGCATCCTTAAAACAGCAGAAGAAAGAACCAGCTTGAGAATGATTTTTTTAGAAAACCATTTTTCAAAGTAACGTTTCTTATTATAAAAATAATGCTCACTCATTGCACAACACTCAGCAAACAAAGAAAAGCATACAAAGGGAATAAAAATCATTCAAAGGCCACCCTACAGAGAAAAATATTTTAATACTTACGGGTATTTCTTTCAAGTCCTTTTTATATTCCTTTATTTTTACAAAATGCCAGCATACACTAAAATGGTTTTAGACTCTACATTTTTTCTTTTTTTTCTTTTTTCTTTTTTTACATTTTTTTCATTTAATATTATGTTGTGAGCACTTTTCCATGTAAAATAGTATTTGAAAATATGATTTTATTAGTTATATTGGGAGTCAGTAAAGTAGAATTCATGGGCCAAATACTGACCACCATCTGTTTTCACATAGCCCACATGTTAAGCCCACACTGAAATCGAATGGCTGAAAAAAAAATCAAAATAAGAATAACTGTTCACAACACATGAAAATGATATGAAACTCCCCTTTCTGTGTCCATAAATAAAGTCTTATTGGAACATAGCCATGTCCATTCGTTATGTACTGGGTTTTTTTTTTTTTTTTTTGCCCCACAAGGGCAGTTAGGTAATTGTGATGGAGACTTTATGATCCTCAAAGCCTGAAATATTCACTATTTGACTTCTTACAGAGTTTGCTGATCCTGATCGATATAATTATATAACCTCTGCATATATCATAATTTATATGTTTTGTCATATTTACACATTTTGTAATTATTTCCCTATTACTGAGCATGATGGAGCTTTTCCTTGCTATTTTAGGTAATTTGGTTATGAATTTTCTTGACCTAAATTATGGTTGACATCTCTGAATATTTTTCTGGGTAATTAATTATGGGCCAAGGGTCATGGATATTTTTATACCTCTTGATGTACTGTCTTCCAGGAAAGCAGAAAGGGTGTATCTTGTTCATTGCCAATGGTGCTTAGAAAAAAATGGGGGCTCTGCATCGGCGCCATGGTGTTTCCTCCACAGAGGTCTATCATTTCCAACCAACACCCAAATAGGAAATTATCAGCTGTCTTTATCGCTCTATAATACTTAAAACACCTTTTCACGGTATTGACAGCTAGAAAATGATCTACACCCACCTGTTCCATGCACCTAGAGTGCCGCAAAACTTTCATCTTAACACCCAGTGGGCATTTTAATCAGTAAAATAACCCATATGTTTGTTTGACCTCTGGAAAGCAATCAATCCAGGCAGGCATGAGAAAATAGAATTGTTAACAACAGAGAGATCCCTGCTAAGGCAATGGAGCAGACAGATTGATGAGGCTAACTGCTCATAGAGCAGAATGCAAGGCAGATGGTTCCTCATCCTAGTCTGGGCAACCAGAATTATAAGCAATTATCAAGATTTCAAGTTTCAGTGCAAGTCAGCTTTTTGCTCTTCATCTGATGGAATGTCAGAAACAAAGATAACCAGATACCACCATGGTTTGATTTGTTCATTTGACAGGTGAAAATGGTGTGGTGGTCATTTGCGTTACTGCTGTTAGTTGCCCCTTGTACTACTGGGGAGTTCATCTTTGTACTACTTCCTAAGCTCTCTTTATATTTTAAAAAGCTGAATGGAAGATTTCTCAAAGCGTTTAATATGAAAAGGTAAATTTTCAATCAACAGGTGTGAAAGCAAAATATAGTATTTGCTAAAATTATCGACAATGGGTAATGATGTTCAGGGGCATCTTTCAGAATATGCATTAATCTGTTTTGTAGCTAAATTTGGGGAATCTGAGGTAAGAAACGGGAAATATACAGAACATTCAGAAAAAGTATTGAATCCCACTGAAAAACAAACAGTAGTAATTAGAAATATTAATAAAATGTCTGAATACAAAATAAATGTAATAAAACCACAGTTTTCCTAAGTACGAGAAACTAGTTTTAAAATGTTATCTAAAAAAGGGCCTATCCCAGTAGAAATTAAAATAAAAAACTAGATATAATAACCTTAATAAGAAATATATAAAACCTATCTAGAATAATAAAAAAATATTTCACTCAGCAATATAAAATTAGACTTGTACAAACAAAAAGAAAAACAGGATTCTAAACATGAACATTTTAATTATTTCCATTTGGAAAAAAATGCAAATATATTATAGATTTATATGACAGTAAAAACCCTCAATGGATACTTTTAGGACATATAGCCAAGAACAGACAACTAGACTCCCTCTTTGTCCATACTATGTGAGCTGCATTTCCCAATTAGAGATATTACAAGTGGCAATTCTCAGTAGGATAAGAGACAAGGGGCTGAAAAAAATCCTAAAAGAAATCATGGCTAAAAATTTCTCCAGTTTGAAAAGAGGCATAAACCTGCTGATTCACGAAGCTGAATGAATACCAAAGAGGATGAACCCTATTAAATCCATGCCAAGACATATCTTCATTAAACTTCTGGAAGTAAGCTAAACATGAAGAAAAATCTTGAAAGCAGCCACACACACAATAAAAAATTTAAAAACATCCAAAAAAACAACAACAAAAAAGTAACTTACCCGTGGGGTGAAAAAATATCAAAGGACAGCAGGTTTCTCACCAGAAACCATGGAGGCCCTTGGAAGTGGCATAAAATTTTTCAGATGATGAAAGAAAAAAAAAACAAAAACAAAAAAAACCTGTCAATGCAGAATCCTATATTCAGTGCAAAACATCCTTTAGGAATAAAAAGGAAATGAAGATGTTCTCAGATGAATGAAATGTAAGGGAATTTGTCAATAGCAGACCTACACTAAATAATTGCTAAAAGAAATTCTCTAAATTGAAGGGAACTGGTAAAAGAAGAAATCTTACAACATAAGGGAGTAAAAAATACAATATGTAAAAATATAGGTAAATATGTCTTTTTTTCATATATTTACACATATGTCACATATTTCAAAATGAGTTTTATTAATCATATTTGAGGGTAGAAGCAAAAAACAGAATATTGCCTGATGTCATTCTTAGTGTCTGCTGAAAAAAGACATAAGATGACTATAATATAAAAGGGAGAAGGTGAAGGGAGACAAAGTTTGTATATTTTACTAAAACTGACAAAATGGTGACATCAGTAGACTGTGATAGTTATGAGTATATAATATAACATCTGGAGAAACCACCAAAAAGTTATACAAAGAGACCCACTAAAATTACCATAAATAAACCAAAATGAGATTCTAAATAACGTTTAAGTAACCCACAGGAAGGTAGGGAACAGAAAAGAGAGAAATGAAAAAAAGGGGCATAATTAAGGCCTAATATATAAAAAATTGTATCATTTATAAAGGTCTGAATACACCAATTAAAAGACAGACTGGCGTCTATCCATGGTAAATATATCAAAAAAGTAGAAATAGAGGGAACCTTTCTCAGCCGTATAAAGGAAAGCCATATGCTTGCAGCTAACAGTATACTTCATGGTGCAAAACTGAATATTTTCCCCTAAGATAGAGAACAGAGCGAGGATGTCCACTCTCATCATCTTATTCAACTTAGTGCTGGAAGTTCTAGTCAGTGCAATAAGAAAGTAAGAGGCAGACCAATCAAAAATGAAGAAATAAACTTATTCTGAGGCCTGACACCAAAAGCACAAACCATAAACGAAATCATGGATAAATTAGTCTTGGTCAAAATATAAAAGTTTGGCTTTGTGAAAGATCCTGCTCAAGGGTAAAAAGACAAGCTATAGAGTGGGAGAAAATATTTGTAAACCATATATCTGACAAAACATTTATATCTAGGAGATATTAAAAAAAAAACCCTCAAAACACAACAGCGAAAAGCAAACAGCCCAATGAGATTAGGTTCAGGAGACACACAGACATTTCACTGCAGAAGAGATACCTATGGCAAATAAGAACATGAAAAGATGTTCGCCTTTAAGAGCTATTCCAGAAATGCAAATTCTTTTCTTTTTCTTTTTTCAAGATTTTACTAATTTATTCATGAGAGACAGAGAGAGAGAGAGAGAGAGAGAGGCAGAGACACAGGCAGAGGGAGAAGCAGGCTCCATGCAGGGAGCCCGATGTGGGACTCGATCCCCGGTCCCCAGGGTCACACCCTGGACTGAAGGTGGTGCTAAACCGCTGAGCCACCCAGGGATCCTGCATAAATGCAAATTAAACCACAATGAGAGGTGCCTGTCTGGCCCCGTTGGTGGAGCATGAAACTCTTGGTCATATGGTTATGAGTTCAAACCCCCACACTGGACGTAGAGCTTATTTAAAAAAAAAAAAAAAAAGTAAGTAGGTAAAAGGATATTAATGAAACTAGTTTGATAAGAAGGCCAAAAGCCACAAGGAAATATCACTACCCAGCTGTCGAAATGACTAAAATAAAAGACACCGACAATGTCAAATGCTGGTGAGGATGCAGAGAAATGGAATCATTCATGCATGGCTGGTGGGGGGATTTACAACTTTACAGCCACTCTGGAAAAACAGTTTGGCAGTTTCTCAAATACTTGAACATACAACAGACGTACAACCCAGAAACCGCACTCCTGGGCATTTATCCCAGGGAAATGTAAAGATTTATTAAAAAAAAAAAAAACTGCATGTAAATGTTTTTAGCAGCTTTATTTGTAATCGTTAAAAACTAGGACAACTGGCAGGCTCAGTCAGCAGAGCACATGACCCTTGATCTCAGGGTTGTGAGTTTGAGACCCAGTTTGGATATTGAGATCACTTTAAAAACTTGAAAAATGTTGGGCAGCCTGGGTGGCTCAGGGCGTGATCCTGGAGACCCAGGATCGAGTCCCATGTCGGGCGCCCCGCAGGGAGCCTGTTTCTCCCTCTGCCTGGGTCTCTGCCTCTCTCTCTCTCTCTCTCTGTGTGTCTCTCACGAACAAATAAATAAAAACTTTAAAAAATAAACAAAAAAATAAAAACTTGAAAAATGTTTAAAAAAATAGAAACTGGAAACGACCCCGATTTCCTTTAGTGGGTGATGTCTAAACCATGGAATACCGCTCAGAATTCAAAAGGCACGGACCTATGGATGCACGCAACCACCTGATGCATCTCCAGAGAATGATGCTGAATGAAAGGCGCCAACCCCACAGGTTACGATTCTACTTAGATGACTTTCTGGAAATTAAAGTACTGAAGAAATGGAGAACAAGTTAGTGGTTGCGAAAGGTTAAGCCAAGGGGCGGGGGGCAGGCGGGAAGTGGATGCGGCTAGAGTGGGATTTCTTGGTGGTGATGGAAATACATCTTGCCTGGATCAACGTCCATAGCCCGGTTGGGATGTTGTACTAGTCTCTGCTTTTTACACTGCAAAATACTACTCTTGTAGGAAACTGGATACGTGGTACGTGTGACATCGCCACTGTTTCTCAAAACTCTAGGTTTATAATGATCTCAAAATAACATGTTTAATGAGAATAAACAGGAATAAAGCTATTGTCAAAAACAGCCATGAAGAAGAGCCTTGAACTGGATGGAGGCACATGCATGATATGTTCATTAAAATGATATTTATACGCCCTGGGGCGACTCTGTTGGATGGGATCTGACTCTTGATTTCGGCTCACGTCATGATCTCAGGGTTGTGAGATCGAGCCCCGTGTGTGGCTCCGTGGTCAGTGGGGAGCGTGCTTGAGATTGTCTCCCTCCCCGTCTATCCCTCCTCCGCTGGTCCCTCAACCCCGGCTCACACTCCCTCTGTCTCTCAAATAAAAATAAACATATCTTCAAAAACTGAGTAAAATGACATACGCCATTTAAAATTTCAATAAAAAAAAATTTGTCAAGATTTTGTGAGATTTTCTTAACTTTGCATTTTCCACACCAATGTCACATTTCGAACTAGAAAATAATATACTCCAATGGCCCAGCACGGTAAGGTTGGTTGTAGGATTGTTAGTGAGTGTTGCTACATCTGGTCACAACGACATGTGTTGGGTCCATTGTGAACAAACCCAAAACCAAATGCTATTGCGACTTACCATGCAGCTGCCAGACAAAGGGCTGATGGGCATTAGTCCTGCCATGTGTCTAAATTCTTGTTTTATTATGGAACTAGTTCATTAACGTCCTGAATGAAGACGTCACGGGAGGGGAGCAACTTTCTATTTTATTTTCCTCATTAGTTGGTGGTCAATGTGGAATACACAGCCGGACGGAGATAATAGCCCATTTTAATGGGCTCACCTTGCTCCTAATGAGGACAGGATGAAGCCACTTCAGCCTTAATAGCAGCTGTCCTCGATCCACCTTGGAATATAGGGTCACTGTCATTTCCTGTTTAGCCACACAGCACAGATGCGCTCAGAGCCAGCCTCCACGGCACCGCTCGGGAGTGCGTTAGAAATCACCCAAAGGTCTGGGAAGCTTAATGGGGTGGACTGGGGCAGCGGTGGTTGAGCGTCTGCCTTGGGCTCAGGACGTGATCCCGGGATCCCGGGATTGAGTCCCGCATCGGGCTGCTTCTCCCTCTGCCTATGTCTCTGCCTCTGTCTCTGTGTGTCTCTTGTGAATAAATAAATAAAATTTTTTAAAAAATGAGGCAGACTTCTTGAGCAATGAGAAAGGCGATGTACACTCTTCTGGTTTAAGTTTTTAAGCAACTTTGCTTCACGTCTCTCTCCATCACTGCCTGGAAGACTGTGGACACATTGAAGTTGTCCCGGCGTGAATGGGCCTCACCGGACTCCACTTCCCATTTACACTATCTACCTACCGCTCCTGTCCTCCATCTGGAAAACTCAACTATCCACCCAGCTGGAGGGTGAACCCCTGAGAGGCTGTTGGATGGGGTCACTTGAAATTTCCATGTGTACAGGTCAAGAATAACTAAATGTTGGCAAATTCATGGGGCTCAAGACCAGTGGTTCTCCACCTGGGGTGATGTTGCCCTCCCTGGGGACGTATGGCAGTGCTTGGACCCCCATGGGGTTGGCGTTAGGGGGCGGAGGTACTGGAATTTATAAGGTTGAGGCCAAGGATGCTGCTAAATATCCTAGAACGCAGATTACAGCCCGGCCACACACACACACAAAGAGTCCCTCAGCCCCAAATCTCAAAGGGCCAGGGTGGACAGACCATGCTTCATTCCATGGAATCACTCATGGGCCAAATGGAAATCCACTGGCAAAAGATAATCCTCATAAATCGTTTTGTGCGTTCTCTGCATTGTCCTAAACTGCATGGCGGTTGCATTAATACCACCACCAGCTAAAAAAAAAAAAAAAAAAAAATACCACCACCAGCTGACCGTCTGCTGCTGCCGTGAACCTGCGCATCTGCACTAACTGCCTGCCTAGCCCAGGGCCACATCTGCGTTTGCAGCCCTCACGTGTTGAAGAACCATATCCTAAACAGTACAAACAGTAGCAATTCTGCATTCCCGTTTCCCCTTGTCCCTCCTGAGGCCCTTGGCAATGTGTGAAGACCTCGTTGGTCATGACGACTGGAGACGTCCGTGGAGAGCGGGGATGCTATTGGGATCTAACGTGCAGAGGCCAGGGATGTTGCTCCAGGACCTGCAAAGCACAGGGCATCGCCCACGACAAAACATCACCTACTGCAAATGTCAGGAGTGCCAGGGGGGAGAACCTGTGTTTCTACCCGCTGTGATCCAGGATTTAAGAACATTTCCCCAAAGCCACGCTGCCTGGTTCCAGTGGCTTCAACCACTTGCTTGTTGTGTCCGCCTGAGTATATTAGGTAAAAATGGTAGCGATGAGGATTTCTGCCTCCGTGTTGGAGGAAGGACTGAGAAAGTAATTGTAGGTGATTTCCTTTGAATGGTGCTGGGTACATCGAGGTTGGCTATTTTTGCCTTTTAGAATTCTCTTTGAGATAAAAATTGCAAGGTCCAGTCATTGATGGAGAATTCATCAAAAGTATTGACATTGCTGGAATTACTTTGAGATTTTGCTTTTTGTTTGTTTGGGGTTTTTTTTGTTGTTGTTGTTGGTTTTTTTTTTTTTTTTTTTTTTTTTTTGGATTCTGTGTTGTTGACCTCGAGTAGGTATTTATTTATTTGTTTATTTATTAACCAACATATACTCATGTTGGCTTAATGCGATCATTTTGAACAGAACGTTCATAGCAGAACCTCACCGTACTCATTCTATGGATAGAAATCTAGCTTGTCACAAGGAAGCAATGACTTTTGGTGGGTTTTTTTTTTGTGTATTATCTGTTTTTGCCCCAGAAAAGTGGCCACCCTGTTGAAATCAGGGCAGGCTGCACTGCATTAAATGTGATATACTACAGGACAGCACCACATTTTCGTACGTGGAGAAAGAGAGCCACTTAGCCCAGCGTCGAGCTTGAGCTGTCACGTTCCTAGGCCCATACTCCGATGAAGGGGTCGTGAAGAGCGTGTCAACGAGTGTTCCCATTTCGTGAGCACCCAGCAAGCCTGGGCTCCTCCTCCAACCTGAACCCCTCTAGTTTGTCAAAGACGAGCCAACCTGGAGGGGCTTCAGCTTGATTTCTACAGGCAAAAGGACAAAGATTTTGCAGAGATTATTTGGATTAGAAACAGAGGAGACAGGGTAAATAAGCAGGTCAGTTTTTCTCATTAAGGTGCGGCTGCATCCTGGATGCCCTGCTCACCTTGGGCGGAGACGGGAGGACACTGTTACGTGGTAGGGTCACCCTGCACGGCGGCTGGGCGATGCCTGTCTTGCCCTTCATTAAAGCAGAGGGGCAGGCGGGAGGAAACCCCACTGGTGACTCCATCACCGAGTCTCCGACGACGGAAGCCAGGCAGGCTGTCAGGGGCCTCCACTCCAATTCCACGATTCAGAAACAAACACCAGGGTGATTTTTCTCCTCTCTCGCTCACTGCCTGTTGATGCTGCCAGGGGGGCTTTCATCTGAGCGCTTGCATTTTGAGTCTTTTTCAGCGTCTGAGTTTCACTGTATTGAGGGAGTTGCCAGGGTTTGCGATCATGGCAGCATCGTCTTGGTGCTTGCAGTGCTGCGTTAGAGACCCAACACCGGCTCGCTGGGCCAAGCCTGGCGGACAGGACTGCGGGTGAGCCTGGCAGCTGGGTTCTCCATCACAGTTAAATAAATGGCAATTGTGATGGCCAGAGGGTACCAGGACGAGGAAACTGTCTCCCAGAATTGGCTGGGGGTGCTTTTCATTGATAGAGCCCAAGCGATCTAAAAGGAAGGTATGTTGGAGGCATGTTCCATTCTACAGGTGGTTTCCAGACCCATTCGGTCTCCCTTGAGCGCGACAAGTTTAAAGGACGTGTGCCTGAGTGACGTAGATACATCCTTTCCCACTATATGGGATTCACGTGCAGGGTGTATCTTTCCCCCGTCCTGGGTCTCTTCCTTGACAAAGGGAGCTCCCTCATATGAAGGGAGATGAAGCAGCTCAAGCAAATTGTGACTTTCCCTCTACCCTTACCTTCCCCCACAGGATATTACCAAGATGTGGGAGAGTGATCGAGTCCAAAGACGGGCAAACTACGGCGTGCTGGCCGAAACTGGCCATACACACTCGGGTATGTGTTGTCATTATGTTTCGTGGTGGGTTTTGCTCTACGATGGCACAACTGAGTCCATGTGACTCCACAGCCCCAAAAGCCGATCACGTTACAGAAGAGGTCTGCGGACCCCTTGTTTGGAGAGCCAGAGCGCTGACACAGGTTTTCAAGACCACAGACCCAGGGTAAGGATGGAGGCAGGCGCAGGTTTGTTTTCAGGGCTTCCCCGTGGAGGCGCGCGTTTGTCTCTGACATCAACCAAAGGCTAACACGCTGCCCACGGTGGCACATTCTCTATCACAGATTAACTTAACCCGTCAGAGACGTCTTTGGCTGATGACAGGCAAGGGAGAAGAAAGAGAGCAGATGGATGGATGGATTGCCAGCTTTTAAGTCGGGGCTGTTTCCTCCCAAATGACATCGCGGGCCACCCTTCACTCGCCCCGAGCCCACCCGCATTAAGGAGAGAACGTCGACTTGTAAATCGTTCAGAACCTAACCAGTGGATATGCCACGCCAGGCTGCCTGGTGAATTTGAACAGAAGACCCGTCTGGAAGCAAGTATCTCTCATTAGATGCTAAATGATAAGGAAAAGCAGATGACACCCTATCAAGTCCCAGCAGAAAAATCGTCAAGAGATGGGAGATTTCTCTGACACGAGAGTCAGGCTTTCTCCTCTTCCGATCCAACCCACTCCACTAACACATTCAAAAGTGAAGTCGTTCCAAGTGGTTTGTGGCTTCACCGTGGAAAAGTCTTCCTGTGAGCTACATGCAGACTCGCGTAGACACAGAACCTGCCCGCATTCAAGCGGAGGCCTATTGGCTTTATTTTGCACGCCTGTCTCAGCTGGGTGCCAGGCTCAGAGCCCTCAGGCATTGTGTCATCACAGGGAACACAGGAGCAGGGGTCGCCTTGGAAACGTGCCACCCACAGGTCTTGCTCTACTCCAGAAAACCATCACTTTGAGCTCCTTCAACCCCACCTGCGTTGGGCACTGCCCATTCTTTGTACCCTGCGATGGCCCCCGTGTCACACGTGGCACTTGGGAAGACTTCTTGACATAACTGTCTTTCTTCTGAGACCTTGAGCACCCCCTGGACTGCTGGGGTTTGATTCCTCTTGCGAATAAATAAAGTAGGACTTTGTGAAGATGTTGCTCAAGCCACGTCTGATGCTCTACGTCAATTGATTGTCATTGGCCTGTTGAGAGGCCGTCTTCAGGGTAAGAACTGTTTTCTTCGTCTTCCTAATCTTCACCTAACCTTACGCATACTTGGTGTTCAAAGAAGTTTCGTAGAAGAGTTAAGAAAACTTGATAGATAATGTTTGTTGGCATCAGTCAGGGTTCTCTAGAGAAACTAAACCAACGGGAAATATATGGGGTAGGCATAGAGGGAGGGGAGAAGGGAAGGAGGGAGGGAGAAAAAGAGAAGGAGGAGTGGATTGATTGATTATAAGGAATTGGCTGACACAATTATGGAGGCTGAGGAGTCCCACAGTCTGCCATCTGCAAGCTGGAGGCCCAGGAGAGCCCGTGGTGGGTAATTCAGTGTGAGTGTGAAGGATTGAGAACCCAAGGAGCCGAGGCTACAAGCGCCAGTTCAAGGGCAGGGGCCCAATGCCCAGCTCAAACCATCAGTCCGAGAGGCACACAGAACTCAACCTTTCTTCCACCTCTTTGATCTACTCCTGACGTCACCTGATTGGATGGAGCCCACCCACCCCAGAGAGGGCTACCTGCTTCACTCAGTCTTACTGATCCAATGCTCATTTCATGTCCTCTAGCCAAATATCTGGGCACCCTACCGTATCCATCACACGTAGATAGAAACGGTATATACGGCGTTTAAATTGTCCCATCACGAGATGCACACAGAGACGGCCTCGTGAACAGAGGCGTTCTTAGGGCAGGGGTTGGCAGACTTCTCTCTCTATCTCTCTTTTTTTTATTTTTTTAAGGATTTTATTTATTTGAGAGGGGGAGAGAGCAAGAGTAAGCAAGAGCACACGAGCATGAGAGAAGGGGGAGGGATAAGGAGATCCCTCACCCCCGCTGCACAGGGAGCCCTACACAGGGCTGGACCCCAGGACCCTGGGGTCATGGCATGAGCCAAAGGCAGACGCTTAACTGACTGAGCCATCCAGGTGCCCCCGACTTTTCTGCAAAATGCCAGACAGTAGATGTGTTAGGTTTGCTGGTCCCTCTTACCACCACCTGACTGCTATTTCCTTGCCAAGTGAAAGCAGCCACAGACGATCTGTGAATATACGGGCACGGCTGCGATCCAGAGGCACGTTACGAAACCAGGTCTTGGGCTGCACTTGGTCCCCAGGTTGTGGTCTGTGGATCCCTGGAAATGCCTCCACAAGGAAATCCTGCACAATCCCTGTCACATAGAAACAACTGCACATTGAGCTAAAGATACCTTGCCATTTGTTTTCTGTCCGGGAAAGAAAGAAGCAGATGTTCAATTTCTCACAAAGAAACTTTTTTTTAAAGGATTTTATTTATTTATTGGCGAGAGAATAAGCAGGGGGAAAGGCAGAGGGAGAGGGAGAAGCAGAGACGCTGCTGAGCAGGGAGCCTGACATGGGGCTCGATCCTGGGACCCCAAGATCATGACCTGAGCTGAAGGTGGACCCTTAACCGACTGAGCCACCAGGCGCCCCAAGGGGTTTCTTAAAAAACACTCTTCTCAGGGGCTTGCAGGCAAACAGCAATGAGCATCATTTCCCTTTTGCTGGCCCCTTCATGTGTACCGTTTGCGAATCACTTGTGTTCTCTACCCCTCACGTCGTCTATGGAAATCAGTTTAACTGAGTTGAGAAATGTGGGCTTGGCTGGGAATTCTTCTTTTGACTCCATTAAATAGGCAAGAAAAAAAAAAAGAACCTGTCTTCATTTCTCTAAAAATGGTTATTTTAATCAATTCGTGAATCTTGCCGAGATGTGATAGCTGAGGGCACCTTCGGTCTGAGGGGTTAGAGACCATCAGCATCCCATCTACGATGTGATATTAACAGATTGACACACAGAATGGGCGGAATCATTTTTCATCACTTCAATATTGGGACCAATTTCATGGGTGACCTCTGAGGTTCGCATCCATCCCACTTCTTGAATATTTCACGCCGGGTTAAAAATTACATTGCTATTTCCAGAAAAACAAATTTGAGTATGGCTTGTCAGACTTTCAGGGAAATACAGAGGGACAAAAAAAAAAAAAAAAAAAAAAAGTTCATTGATGGGATAAAGAAGGCTGTTGACGTTCCCTGCACAAGTTCATGAACTTTCTTTCCTGTTTGGGTACTTTTGTTATTTATAGAAATTGAGTCATCTCAAGATGGATTTCAAAGAGATGTATTAGACTTTCCCTTGGGCGTTAGCTGGGCCCAGCTCGCCTACAAAGGCTTGGAAGAAAAGTCTGGGGTGCTTGAGAATTTCTCAGGAACGTGTTGGGTACGGGCGTGCTACGTGGTCTCTCTAGCTTATCTTCACTGCAGGCCTGAAACCTCCAAATCTTCCAAGGGTGAGGATGACAAAGAGCCGAGTCGTGAAGGGATCCTGCCCCTCTTTCCCTTGTTTTGTGAGTCACATTGAAGTGTAGCCCGTGATTCGTGTCTATCTAACACTTCTCACCCAGTGTCTCTGGGTACGGACATGCAGGGTCGCTCCTGGACTTTTAGCAGATTCAAGCTTCACTTTGGATGGAGCCGGTGCAGAAGATTGAAAACCGTCCTGGAGCAGCAGCTGTCAGAGTTCTCCTTGCGGAAGCCTAGTCCCCCTCAGGATCGTAAAGCGTTCCTCTAGAAGGAGCTGCATTCTCTGAACGGTTTGCAATACGATTGCACGTCGTCCCTGCAATGCTCCTGCAAGGGTGTCAGATGCACGAGCTCCTCAAAGGTTCATAGATACAGGAGGATACGAATGCGGTTAACGTGCTTCCAGGCAACATCTGGGCCGTACAGACCCTTTGTGTCGGGGGGAAGTAGTAATAACCGTCCACACACCGGCCTTCCATGAAATACGATGTCACAAGGCCTGCATGATTTTATTAAAAGGCAGATTGTATTTCTGGCGGCGTGGGGATGGGGCTGGACAGTCCACCTTTGTGACAAGCCCCCAGGTGAGGCTGATGCTGCTGGTCCCTTGTCGCCGAGCAGCACAGGCATGGGGACCACCTGCTAAAGTTGTAGCTTCAGTCTTCCCATGCTCATGCTCCTTCACTTGAACCATGTCCAAAGACCCAGTTATTGCCCGTCATTGTTGCTATTGTTTGAATCCCCACCAGGTCAGTGAAGCCGGGCTGCCCATTAGAATCATCTGAAAAGCAATTTAAAATACCTCGGGAGCGCCTGGGTGGCTCAGGGGCTCAAGCATCTGACCCTTGGTGTCAGCTCTGGTCATGGTTGCAGAGTCATGGGACCGAGTTCCACATCGGGAGTCTGCTTGAGATTCTCTCTCTTCCCCTCCTGTCTCTCTCTCTCTCTTTTTTCTTTTTAAGATAAATAAATGAAATTTGAGAGAGAGAGAGAGAGAGCACAGAGGGAGAGGGAGAAGCAGACTCCTTGCTGCATACTGAGCCCAATGAGGGGCTCGATCCCAGAACCCTGAGATCATGACCTGAGCCCAAGGCAGATGCAGAGCCACTCAGGGGCCTTTTAGAAATAAAATAAAATAAATAAAATAAATAAAATAAAATAAAATAAAATAAAATAAAATAAAATAAAATAAAATAAAATAAAATAAAATAAAATAAAATAAAATAAAATAAAATAAAATAAAATAAAATAAAATAAAAAATAAAATAAAACAAAATAAGATAAATTAAATTAAATTAAAAATTAAATGAAATACAATGAAATGAAATAAAAATAAAATAAATAAAACAAAAAATAAAATGAAATAAAATGAAATACATGAAATGAAATGAAATAAAATAAAATAAATAATAAAATAAAATGAAATGAAATACAATGAAATAAAATAAAATAATAAAATGAAATGAAATACAATGAAATAAAATAAAATAATGAAATGAAATACAATGAAATAAAATAAAATAATGAAATGAAATACAATGAAATAAAATAAATAAAATAAAATAAAATAAATAAAATTAAATAAATAAAATTAAATTAAATAAAATTAAAAATAAAATGAAATGAAATGAAATACAATGAAATGAAATAAAATAAAATAAAATAAATAATAAAATAAAATGAAATGAAATGAAATACAATGAAATAAAATAAAAATAAAATAAATAAAATAAAAAATAAAATGAGGGATCCCTGGGTGGCGCAGCGGTTTAGCGCCTGCCTTTGGCCCAGGGCGTGATCCTGGAGACCCGGGATCGAATCCCACGTCAGGCTCCCGGTGCATGGAGCCTGCTTCTCCCTCTGCCTATGTATCTGCCTCTCTCTCTCTCTCTGTGTGAGTATCATAAATAAATGAAAAAAAAAATGAAATACAATGAAATAAAATAAAATAATTAATAAAATAAAATAAAATAAAATAAATAATAAAATGAAATGAAATACAATGAAATAAAATAAGTAAAATAAAATAAAAAATAAAAATAAAATGAAATACAATGAAATATGAGAAAATACGATGGAATGAAATGAAATGAAATGAAATGAAATAAATAAATAAAATAAAATAAAATAAAATAAAATAAATAAAATAAAATAAAATAAAATAAAATAAAATAAATAAAATAAAATAAAATAAAATAAAAACAGCCAGGTCCTAGAACGCTGAAATCAGAATCGCTAGTGTGCTGTATGGACATTTTAAAAAATAGGGGGTGACATTTATATAACATAGAATTGGCCATTTACAAATGTACAATCTAGAAGCTTCTAGCACATTCTCAATGCAGCGCAACTATGACCACTACCTAATTTCTGCACCTTCCGCGGCTCCCAAAGCAAGTCTGTACCCATGAAGCAGTCGCTCCGCCGTGGCCCCTGACCTCAGCTCCAGGCAACCAACTCATCTGCTTTCCGACCCGATGCATTCCCCTATTCTGGACGTTTCATATGCACAGAAGCATATACAATGTGCTCTTGCGTGTCTGGATCTTTGCAGTCACCCCGACATCGTCGCAGGTGTGACAACATCACCACGTGGCCTCAGTGGCCGAGACCTCTTCCACGGTGGAGCTGGGCCACGTTTTGTGCATCTGTTAACCTGCTGATGGAGACGTGGGCCGTGTGCACCCCTTGCTGCCTGCGAGTAGTGCGGCTGTGAACACACGTGTGCATACCTCTGCTTGAAGGCCTGTGCGCACTCCTCCTAGGTCGGTGCCTCGGCGGGGAACTGGAGCATCATGTGCTAACTGCATTTTGCAATTTATTTGAAGAAATGCCAACGTGTTTCTGACAGTGGCTGTGCCGCCTCACGTTGCCACTGGATGCTGCTACTTCCTAAAAGTTCCAGCACCCCGGGGACAATGACCGCCCTACCAGGAGGGTTGGCTGTCACAACGCGCCTCATGCATATTTGATTAATTCAGTGGGGTCCCTGCGCCGGTAGCATCAGAATTAGCTGGAAACCGGTTACAAGTGTAAATTGTTGTTTCCCCCTGGAGACCCTGCTAATGGGAAACCACGAAGGTGGTGAGGGGCAGTCCTCATTTTGAGCAAGTCGTCCGTAGGATTTTAAGCTTCGGAATGGATGCCCTATGCACAATTTTTTGAAAGATTTTATTTATGTATTCATGAGAGACACAGAGAGAGAGAGGCAGAGACACAGGCAGAGGGAGAAGCAGGCTCCGTGCAGGGAGCCCGATGCAGAACTCGATTCCGGGACCCCTGAGCTGAAGGCTGACGCTCAACCCAAGCCACCCGGGTGCCCCCTACACACAATTTCCTAACTTGCAATGTGTCCAGCTAATTCTACATCACATGCACCTGCCCCTGGCATGAATCATTATTTGAAACTACAGCTGAACACCTGCAGATGCTCTTCTAAAACCAAACAAGCCCATTCTGCATCTAACTGCTCCTTTTGGGGTGAAAGGATGGCGCGTGGTTCTGCCCATTTTCCCCCTGGTATAAATAGTACACAATGAATCTGCCAACACGTGTGGATATTTCCAGCGCTTACGTTTGGAGTCATCATTAGCAGATTACAGAGACAGACTCCGGGCCATCTTCCCCTTTCCGCGGCTCGGTGGGCTCAGTGGGTGTGGGTTCTCTGAGTGGCCGGGAAAGCGGTACTTCCTTATGCCCCAGAGGGGGAAGGCTCCAAGGAACACCGATGACGTGTGGCGCCTTGCAAATGTTGCTGGGTCACTGGTGACGGGTTGATCTGTTTCCCACATCCGGGGGAAAGAGGTAGGGAGTCGCATCCATGCTCTGGACCTGGTGTCCCTCTGTGTCTTCGATACTGAGGACGACGCTCTGTCCAGCCGTTTAACTTCTCCGCGCGTGGTTTCTCTGTTTACAACTGAAGGGCGCTCGCAGGGCCGTTGGGAAGCACCAGGTGAGGCACCGAACACAAGCACAGTGCAACGTCCGACGGCGTTTCCTGACTGTGTGCACGGCTTCGAGAAGCTTCACTCCCAGAGGACTCCCGGCCGTGGGAATATCCTCCTGTGACTGGAGCAGACGCTGTAACCAGCCTGCCCTAAGCTGTTTTCTTGGCTCTGAACTCTCACGGGGCCACGGCAGCCTTATTCTTCACATGTGCACACACACGACTCAAATCTCCGGGGGTCACTTCAGCTCAGGTGGGATTTGCAGGGAGCATGTTCCTAGATTGTCGTCCGCTAGTTGAAAGCGAAAGCCATTGGGGAGGGAATGCATCACCATATACGACCCGGTTTGGGTCTGAGTCCAAAGGCAATATTTACGTTGCTTCTATGATCGTGTTTTTTTTTTTTTTAAGATTTATTTATGTATTTGAAAGAGAAAGTGTGTGCACATGATGTGGGCGAGAGGCAGAGGCAGACGATGTCAAGCAGACTCCCCAGTGAGCACCGGGCTCGATCCCATGACCCCGAGATCGTGACCTGAGCCAAAAATCAAGACTTGGATGCCTAACGGACGGAGCCACCCCGGCGCCCCTCATAGGCTGCTTGCTACACGCAGCAATTTTGCTCTGTCAGTGGTTTCTATGGTCAAAAAGCCCAAACAAGGGAAAACACAGGGGGGAAAACCCGCTAAGGAGTCAGCCCTGCAAATCTAGAGACTCTAATAACAGAGTACTTGACCTCGATGACGTCTAGTCAAGGCGGAAAGCTCTTCTTTCCTTGACAGCGTGACATCGGGCATAGAGAGACCGTAGCATAGAACCACCTGCACGGTTGAGACGTTAAGAATCAAGAACCCAGATCAAGTTCCCAGCGCACTTAGCATAAAGCTGATGTTCAGAGGACATCCCAGGCATGAGGAGGAACTCAGCTCTGCTGCGTCGTTTCTCTGACCATGAAAAACATGAATAGCTTCTCCCTCCCACTCCTTTGTGTTGTTTTTGGCCCCTGATGCAGAGTTAAGGGGAAAGTTTGATGTCGCTGGTTAGCGCACTTGCTTCCAAGACCTTCCCATGTCTATGCTGTGCTGCTTCTTTACGGAGGTCACCCCAAGTCCTTTTCTAGAGGCGACGCAATAAAGACCCAGAAAGGCCAACAGAGCCAGCCAACGGATACGGCGAAGTGCCAGGCTCCGTAGTCGATCCTGCTTTGTCTTCTCCGAAGCTCCCCATGGTCGCTCCTTACCTGGAAACGACGACACCGACGTGAAAAGAGGTGACACTCTCCGCGTCCACTAGCTGCCCGTAAACAAGCCCGGCCTTCCTCTCTAATTTCGGAAAATTTGTGGACTATGAGAGCTGCCGCGAGCATCAGCGGGCTCTGGAGCTGCTCCGGTCGCTTGCAGAGATACTTGGCCACCCGGGCCCTGCACCGCGCGTGATATTTCTCGCAATAGAGATGCATTTGGAAAAGGCTATTCCGGACCTCTTGGTGTGTGTTCAGGCGCCAATACGAGGAGGCATGCGGCCTGGGAAGAACAGAGAGGGGCTTCGGGCTTTTGGGTCCCTTTCTCGGGTGCAACAGGCAGCGTCCGCAGCGTCTCAAAGGGAGGGCTTGCCAAGGGGGCGGGCCTCCATCAGCACCAGGGCCCACGGGACCGTCTGCATGCTTCCTCCTGGGGCACCTGGGGATGGCAGGGGGAGCTATGACTGTGCCAGGTCTCCAGGCCCACCATTCTTGGTGTGTTGCCGCCGCCGCCAGTCTTGATTTACAGCCTTAATGCTCCCTCGGTGCACCCGAGCAGCTCCCACAGGCTGCACGAGACACGGCGACTGACACGAGGTGAGATTGAGCCCCTTTCGATGCGACTGCTTCCGTGAATGTCAGGAGCAGGGAGCTAAGCATCCTGTGCATGTGCAGGGCCGAAGGCAGCTCTCCAAGCCTGAGCAGCCCGTCAGCAGCGGGGGTTTCCGAGCGCCTCGCTCTCAGACCCCGCAGGGGCGGAAAGAAGAAGCAGCAGCAGAAGAAAATTCCAGAGGCTTTCCGACGGGGCTGACACATGCAGGGTTAAATAAAACCAGGGGTATGGCTGGAAAGCCCAGGGCCGCCTCCCTTCCCTGTTGAATACGTCGCATTAGCTGCAGCCCGAGAAAGCCGCATTTGTTATGCGGACAGCGTTCATTGTCGGGGGCTGATGGGGACGCGGTGGTGCCCGCCACACAATGAATCGGCCCTCTGAATACCCAACTGGGAAGCCACTGGAACCGGGGCGCGGCACACACCCCACCAGGGTTCAAATACCCCCGACAGCCATAAGGCCGTGCTTTGTGACCGCCGCTGACTGTGCGCTATTTTTAGGAGCGGGCATTGAGAAAGGAAAGATGGGGACGGGGACAGCCGGGTGGCCAACAACAGGACTCATTTATGATGCGGTGGCTGCGGGCGGGGGTTGCAGGCCGCTTTCCGAGCCCATTTCCCATGCTCTGGAACGGCCTTTATGTGTTAGTCAATAATTTATTATGGGCCCTCCTGGTGAATGTTGGGAATTTCAGCTATTCTGAGCATGTGCCCTGCAGAGGGAATGAAAGCAAGGCTTCAGTGCGCCCAAGAAAGCAAGGCACAGGGCTCCAGGGACAGTGCCTCCGCGCCCTTGGCGTCGGCCCGGAGGACCCGGTGACACAGGCCAGCGCCCGTTGCTGAGAACGCGGCGTGCGGCAAGCGGGGAGCTCCAAGTGGCCGCGGAGGGCACGTGGATGGTGCCCAGAGGGGCCGAGGGGGCGCAGGTTCCCCCACCAAGCCGGGCAGCCAGGCAGCTTCCAGCGTCGTCCGCGCTTCCTCTTGTTCCGTTCCACGGGTGACCCCTGGGGAGGAAGCCGGCACTCATTCATCAAGCCTTCGCGGGCCTGGCACTGCCTCATGTCCGGGTAACACAGACGGCTCTTCTTCTCGAGGGATGCGCATCCCTCCAACAGGCTGTGGGCCCACCCATCCCGGAGGCCCATCGTGTCATCTGTAAAGCCCCGAGGACTTGGTGTCCCGCGTGCTCTCCGTGGGTCGACTCCACCTACAGCATTTCCCCCAAATGCGATTTCTCTCCCATTTTGGGACATGATGGCAAGGAAAGGCTTCTGCGTCTCCGAATCCCCATTGGAGGCTCAAGGCTTGGTTCTGCTGTAGGAACAGACCCTACGGGTCACAGGCGAGCCGTCCGTCTTGCTCCGGGGCCGTGAGGTCAGTAGTTGTCATCTCAGTAGGGCTTGGCCTCCTTCAGAAAGGCGCAGGGGAACGGAGACCTCGGAAGGGGATCTCAGGTCGGGGACAGTGCGTCCCGGCTGAGGTTAGCTCTGGTTTGCAAAATCGCCGGAGGTCAGGGCGTTGCTGGCATCTGGGCAGTTGAGGCCTCGTCTTCCGAGGTGCGGATGGCCGCCTTCCGAGCAGGTGGGTCATCTCCAGGTGAGACCGCGGCTCGCGAAGTGGCTGCTGTTGAGTCCCCGCCGGGCTCAGGGCCTGCCACTGCCCAACCGAGCCGTACTGACCATCCGGAAGCCGTTCTGCAAGGGGCTGACTTCTTCCCAGTGCTCCCCGCAGGCTTCCCGGCTCCCACAGGCGCCCACACTGTCTCTGAGCTTGGGCCACTCGCAAACCTGCCTGGGACTGCTGACAACGGGAGAAGATGCGCTAACGACAGCCACCCCGGGCCCGGCCTTTCCGAGGCACGTCCTCCAGGCAGCCTACGGTCAGCAGCCGCTCGGCACGAATGTGTCTGTGGGAGAGAAACACGGAGAAAGGCCCCGAGCGTTCCGTGTGCCGTGGGACTGGGCAAGGCATTTGCAGAGCGTGAGATCTGGGTGCATGCACCGAGTCAGAGTTGGGGGTTCCTCCAGGACGCCTCTCCCGCCATCAAGCACGTGAGCATCGCCTCTGAAAAGTGAGCCCCGAGGCCCCTCGTCGAAAGGCAGCCCCGCTCCGTCGCTCGGGAAACTGGGGGCGAGAGGGATCCTGCGAGCGCCGCACGGAGCACAGGCCTCTTACTCCTCTGGCCATCACGGGCCACGGGCTCAGCGGTGAAGCCATGAGTGGGCTCCTCACGCATGGGATGCCGGACGCAGCTGCGCTTTTCCACAAAGGATGCAAGCACCGTGGGGCCGCGAGCACAGGCTTCTCGGCAGCATCCCCGGAACCGTCACCCGGCAACGGGTGGTCTCAGCCTCGTTCCACGCCGCGGTGGCTCCTCTTCACGGCTTGCACGGGGACCAGGGGTGCCCACGTCATCCACGTCCAATGCCGCACATCCCCAGGGGTGCGAGTGCTGGATCATAGCAGCAGACCCGATGCCCGAGCTCAGGGCCGGCCGCCTCGTCCTCCTGGAATCGGATGCCATGCCTGGGGCACAGCAGGAGACCAAGGGACTGGCCCTGTGGGGACACCGACTGTAAGACGAGGGACACAAGTGCCACGAGCAGTCCCTGCTCAAAGGGGCTGCGGGCCTCTGCTCGTTGGGGGGCTCACTCGGTCTGCGTCAGGCAGCTCGGAGGGTGGGAGCCCCCTGGAGCCTGACCCTGGCTTCACCAGGTCATTTGCTAAGGAGCCGTGATCGACCCTCACCTGCAGGCAGGTAGGCACAGAGCTCCCTGCCACCCCAGTGACCCTGACTTCCTGGAGCACGGTCTCGGTCAGGTCGGCGCCTCGTGCCCACAGACCACGGCGTGAAAACGAATGTGCCATCTGTGTAGACATGCCTCTCTTTTACCACAATCTCTGGAATAATCTGAGAATGGGTCCGTGAGGGAGCGATCGCCCAGGCCCTGAGACAGGCGCCAGGATGGGCGGGAGACGTGGGGCCAGTTATGGCAAAGAATCGGACGCAAAAGTGAAGGTGGTGGCCTCACTGTCTTCCACATACACCAGCCACAAGCCGGGGGCTCCCTGCTACACCCCCTAAACTTACTAAACCGTGACACTGCATCACCTGCAGTTTTATTTTGCCTTTCTTTCAAAATTCCTCCACTCGGCAAATGCCTCACCTACAAAACTCATTCGCCAAGTACCAATTACCTGGGGCGCGTTTGCAAGAGATCCGTCATTTCCGTATCTGAGCATTCCTCTGCAAGTTTTATTTCCCTCGTTGATGCTTCCCATTGTCAGAGAAATGGACCCTTCCGGAACCTTTACTGTGTTGTGTCCCGGGAGGGTGTTCTGAGCTCACACACAGACAGGGGAGTTACCTAGTGATCATTGGTTGCATGGGAAGGAGTCTGTCAACCAATGATCACTAGGTAACTCCCCTGTCAAAAAATTTGCCTTAAAAAAAAATTTTGCCTTCCACTCCTTAATGTTATAAACGTTTGTTTTCCCATCGCTGTCTTGCCTTGAAGCAAGAAGGAGCAACATGGCAGACGCCTGAATCGTAATATGCTTCCATCACAGCTTCCCCGGCACTCCCCTCAACCAAAGAAAAAAACCCTAAAAACTTTATAAGGAAGACCATTCGTACATAGGACAAATTGGCCAGCATCTCTTATAAACGGATGTGGGTTTGATGCCAAGGCACTAGTTGGGCTCTGGTGTCCTACCCACTACACGCATCTCTCTTTCGACGCAGATTCTGCGTGATGTAAGCACAACACGTCTTGCTCACGTCCATCGGGCGACGTTCAGGGTCTTTTCCCCTAAAGCTCATCCACCATTTAAAGCCTGAGCCAAGATGGAACCATGTTCACAAACACTCAGCTCACTGTTCTCGTCCTTTCTAAGACCCCACACCACTTAAGGTGTCAACGCAATGCCATTCCACTTTTCATTCACTTCTTCAATACCCGTTTATCAATCATCGAGTATGTGTCCAACCAAAGGCTCGACCCCAGGCTCGACCCCATACCAACAGGGAGACCGAGATACTCAATGCCTGGCTCTTAGAGTCTAAAATCTCGAAGCAGAGAGACACACAGGTCTTTTTATTAAGATCATGAGTCCCCCTTCAAGGCGAGTGACATCTACTATCTTACATAGGTCACAGCTTCTCTACGTGGAATTCCCAGCAGTGTCTTAAAGAGAGAGAGAAAGGAAAAAATAAAGAAAACGACAAGAGTAAGACACTGAGTGAATAATTCCAATGACCGTGTATAGATTCTTTGCAACATCACCCATCCTTCTCTGTTGACAAAAGTCACACAGTGCAGATTTTAGGTATTCCAAACATTCTTTGCTTCTTCGAGTCTCTACCAACTTCCAT
Source organism: Canis aureus (assembly GCF_053574225.1). Lineage (NCBI taxonomy): Eukaryota > Metazoa > Chordata > Mammalia > Carnivora > Canidae > Canis > Canis aureus. The sequence continues at coordinate 120,421,615 of NC_135649.1, read as the reverse complement.
ATGGGGCAGGAATGTGCACTGCTCTCTTCTGGACACCGGATTAAAGCATCTAATGTATTCTAAAAGCCGAGCATTGCTCACTGGCCCAACTGTGCCACATTGACTGGCCCTTATCTCCAGCCCACGTTCAATACATCCCTCTAATCTGTGGGACTTGTTCCTCAGGATCTTGTCAAATATCCCCACCATCTCCTAGATCTTGTTAGGTAGAAAGATACTCGTTATATTCCTCTCAAAACCCATGGTTTTTCTCAACTTTCTCCTCTGTACCATGATGAACATTTCCAGCAGATGCCCCATTTACGTCTTGAACGTTCTCTCCCTAACCCATCCCCCTCCAAGGTTGATTTACACCAGATTATAGCATCAGCCCGTCGGCAGGGCACTGGTCAAATTTCACGCGGGTTACCTGCTTTGTGTGACGTCACCTCGGTAGACGGGCCTCAGAAGCGATTTGGTGGAGAAAAATCCACTGGAGAATCAACCAACATGGAATCAGAACCGTGAATTACCTAAAATAAAACACAACGTAAATCATGACAAGAGAACATAAAACTGCTTGCTCTGGCCGCAAACCTGTATCCTTTGGACCTCGGGCTGGTTGCTGAATATAAGCTGAAAGGTCTGTGTGTCTGCATTTGTAGCTGTGAGCACCGATAACAGATCCCCCAGCAAAATACATCACATTCAGACCTCTTTATTGAGGTAGACGTCCAGGGAGGAAATAGAAAGTTTGTGTCATTGTTAGAATCTCCCCATTGCTTGGTCTCTTATTACCCTGTTGTGTTTTGCTTTTTTGTGCTATGGAATACTATTACTTTTGTTTTAATTCTGTGACATGACTGGTGAAGCCAATCCAATGGACAGGACCGAAGAGTAGCAGAACACATCACCCCAAAATGCGCCACTTTACTATACAGATTATTTTGAGTTGTGGCCACTTGAAAACCAGCAGATGGAGGGAGGGGTTTTCCATGAACTTACCTCATCTACCTAAAGACACTTCACCCCAAAGGAATTCAACTGTCGTCAATGCCCTCTCCAGGACTGTCATCAACCACAAAGACGGTCTCCTGTCACAGGAAAGGAGATTCGACCCCAGGCCCTGGCAAATTTTGCCACAAACTGTCATGCCTCCACCTGTTCTTCCAAGGGCCCAGTCGTCTTTCCTGAACTCATTTACTCTCCCCGCCTACATCCGCCTTCCCTTCGCCTATTCAGATTCCAAACTCTAAAGCCACTTCTTTGGGTTTTCCATTTTTCCCGGGGTATCCCCCATGTATACAGGAGGTAGACGTGTTAATAAACTTGTGTGTGTTTTTCCCTTGTTAACCTGCGTTTTATTATAGGGGTCTCAGAAGAAAACTCAGAACGGTAGAAGGAAAATTATTTTTCTTCCACTACACAATCCTTTATGTAACTGTAGGTAATTACTTTTCCCTGAAACTCTTTTACACAATTTCCTAGTGTTTATAGGATAATAACCTCAGACTAAAAATGAAAACATAATTTCTTGTTTGTTGAGGATGGAACGGTGTGGCCATCGATGACTTTCTTTTAAATGTCTTTGATACTTGACACACCTTGCCTTTGGTACTTGAATGCGATGTACACTTATGCTTAAATTGTTTACACTTTAAAAATCATTAGACTCAAGGATTATCTTTATAGTTACCACCAAAAGCTTGTGAAAAGTTACATTTATGAATCTTGAAGCAGACCAATGTTTTACTAACACTTTGGCTACTACACTTTTGTTCTTAAAGCCTGTGCTTATCACAGAAAGTAAAACCTAGTTTGCATATAACCTCAGGGTTTTTAAAAAAATATTATCTTAGTTCATAACAAAAGCACTAAACCTTCATTCAGTGAATATTTGGTGAGCACCAACTGTGTGTTGATACACATTCTAAGTGAAGGTACAGGGCAGTGATAAGGACAGGTAATGTCACATTCATGCAGCCTATTCATACAATAAACAGATAGGTGAGCAAAAATAATTTATGCCACCATGCTGTTTTGTGTATTGGAGAATGCAAAACAAAGAGATGGGATGGTCACAATGCCCCAGGAGATTCAGAGTGATTCTGAGTTGGCCGGTAGGGGTGATAGTGTCGACAAGTGGTGGGGGAAGGTTCCCCAAGGTTCCCCAGCAGAGATGACACTCAGACTCTCTGGATGATGACAGGGGCCCGGCAGATGCAGAGTCTGGGGAAATGGGCTTGTCGATAATAGGACAGAAGAAAGGACTGTCAGTTGGAGGCTAACGAGCAAAGAGGGGAGCAGGAAGATATGAAGCTCAAGAAGTGAGCAGGGGGCAGGGTCACTGGGAGCCTTGGGGTCTTGGGAACAAGTCTGCATGTTAGCCTGGGCTTAATGGGAAGGCTTCGAGGGTGTTAAGGCGAGATGTATTTTTGCCAAAAATCATTCCATCTGCAGTTGTGAACATAGAGTGAGGGAAGTGTGAGAGGAAGCAGCAAGAGACAGACTAATGCACTGGTGTAGGAATGAGAGCTCAAGGCCTTCTGGCTAGAGTGACAGTGGTACCCAGACAGAACATAGATGGGGCCAGCAGGACTGAATAACAGATTGTATATGGGATGTGAGGGGAGGGAAAGAATCAGGAGGTCTGATAGGCTTTTTGTATATTTAACAAAGATGAGTAGATAGATGATACACAAATGGTAGGTAGATGATAAATAAGTGATTAATAATTTGGTAGGTAGGTAGATTGATGATAGATAATAAATAGTTGATGCATAGATTGATGAAGGATGGATGGTGGAATGGATACAGGGATAGATAGACAGGATGAACGGATGGTGTAATGGATGGATAGATAAATATGTACATAGATAAGATGGATGGATGTATTATAGGTGGATAGATAGATGATAGGGCGAGCTCTCAGTAAGTAATTTGTTTTTTCCTTTCTTTATGGTATGTGGATAAAAAATTTCAATGGTTCTCTCCATTTAACAAGAAAGTGACTGAAGAAAATTATTGGCATTTTGACTTGGTCTAAGTGAAGCTAGTTTCAGCTAAATGGCAAACTACTCTGTGAGAAAGTCACTCATTGCTCAAAGAAAGAATGAAAAAGAATAACTTACTTAAATTGAGAGTGTACCCCAATGGGATCCCCCTTTCCACTGACAAATGGCAAAGTGCCAGCTAAAGCCTGAATGTGTGAACGTGGACTGAACCTCATGGCCTTAGAAAAGCTAGTCAGCCCTGAAGAAGACTTTCAGCCACACTGACTTGCTTATCTAGAAAAATCTAGAAAAGACAGACAGGATCTTTTGAAGGGTACCCTGCTTTGAAGGGTAACTTGCTCTTTTTCTTTCTTTCTTTCTTTCTTTCTTTCTTTCTTTCTTTCTTTCTTTCTTTCCTTTCCTTTCCTTTCCTTTCCTTTCCTTTCCTTTCCTTTCCTTTCCTTTCCTTCCCTCTTGTTCTCCTCTTATTTTCTCTCTTTTTTATTTTACTATAAATATCTTTGAATTCCTCCAGAACCTAACTTTAGATTTTTCACAAGTTGGGTGCAAGACACTGTGCTCCTAGCACAATTTGACAGAGTGTGGTGTCTGGGGTTGAGTCCTGCAGGAAGCCAACTAAGAGGGTGATTAACAAGCACAAGGTTTATCAGGATCTACATGTGTGAAAAGAAAAGGACACAAGCAAGATTGCAGACAGGGCGAGGTTAAGAGCACGGAATATAGGATGCTTCTAAAAGCTGGAAAGACAAGGACATAGATCCTTCCTCATGTCTCCAGAAAATACACAGCCTTGCTAGCACTGTGCATCAGACGTCTGACCTTCAGAATGGAGAGCCTGCTTCTCCCTCTCTGCTGCTCCCTCTGCTTATGTTCTCTGTCAAATAAATGAAATATTAAAACAAATAAGAAGAACAGGGTGGATCACCATAGTAGCTACTCTGAATTCCCTTCTGTGGGAAGAGAAGTACCCGCCCCTAGAATCATAATCAGATTATGCAAAGTGCAGAGGGGTCAGACAAGTGGGGACTGCAGGCAGGCTACCTGGACTTTCTCTGAAACATGTATTTAGAAGAAGGTCTCAGCTTACCCAGTTTTGCATACCCTACTGAGAAATATGAAACCTGAGAGCTAATCATCATCTCCTTCCAGAGTAAGGATTATTTATTTATTCCTGAGAACTTGTTTATTTATTCCTGAGTCAGTGGAATTGGCCATCCGCAGTAGGCTCACAAAACGGTAACTCCCAAATATTCAATCCTGTTCAAGAGGATTTCCAGCAAATCCCATTTCTTCCATCTCAGCTACATTTCTAGGATTGGCTGTAGGGTCGTGTAGATAGGATTTGTGTGGCTTGTCCCTTCTTTTGCTCTTGAGAAGAGCCACAGCTCCACTGTCCAGGACATCCGAGAACCATAATGCCATCTCTGGGAATCAGAGAGCCTGACTGATAGTCAGGAGGACCACGTCCATGAATCTAGAGGCATGTATCTTCTCTTACATGTTCATTAATGAGCCCCTCTCACATTCTAGGCACTCTTCCTGGCTTATATTATTTAGTTATTGCTGTGTGACAAATCATCCCTGAACACAGCCACTGAAAACATCAAACACTGATTATCTCACAGCTTCTGTGGGTGGACAGGCCAGATGTGGCTTGGCTGGGTTCCTCTGGCTCAAGGTATCTGATAGGCTTGCAGCCCCTCTGTTGGTCAGGGCTGCCGTCCTATCTGTGGCCCACTCGTGTTGTAGGTGAGCCTTGGTCTCTTCTTTCCTGAGCCTCTCTCTGCATAGGGTTTCCTCACAGCATGGCGGCTGGGGTCCCTCAGGGCAGGTGCACGCACAGTAGGTTGTGTTGTAGGAGAGGAACGTGCAGTTAGGGAACCTGACCTGAATACTTAGAATGGGTGGTCAGCCTCTCTGATCTACCCTCTCATGGAAGACATTATTAATGAAGTAATGGCGAGTAAGCAAACTGGCTCCTTACCTGAGAGGAGGACACAATCTCTGTCTTCCAAGGCTATTAGCTACACAAACATCCCTGAAAGACATTCTAGATGGAAAGCTGTCAGTACCTCTGCTTGTAATACATGCAAAAATGCAAGAGACTCCAGAAGAATGCTCTCCCCACATCTTTTTAATATGATGTCTTGAATAAACAATCCAATTATTGAGAGGTATAAGAGAGCCTATAATATGTCAAAAAGTGAGACACAATGAATCTCAGTCCCCTGGGGGAAATGAGGTGAGAAACTCCCCAAGGGTGAGTCTCCTTCCTGGAAATTAGACCTTTGCTATTCACACCATTATGTTTCAGTCCTGCTTTCAACCTTTCCAGCACAATCCTAAAAGAAAATTGATCTTCAGACAACTCAGGTGCTTTCAACTGTGAGTCATCTTGACCATGTGAATTGTGAAGTTAATTGCTACCATAACCTCCCTGAAAAGAAGTGAAGTACCGTGATTCAACACCATTAGCAATCCCAAACCAAGGTCATATTCCTTGCGAGAGTGCCTGCCTTCTGGACCATAAGAAGGCCCTGAATGGAAGACCATTATGGTACCAAATGTGACACTTTTTATAACATTAGAGATGCCTGAGGGGTAGAAATTGAAAATAGTTTTGTTTTAATTAGGTTCAAAATGGGTGTGTGTTTGTGTGCATGTGTGTTTATGAGCAAGTGTTTATCAGCAAGTTCCTACCTTATGAGTGATATTATGGACTTCATGATTACTTAAGGGCAGTCAAACTGTGGACCAGAAAGAATAAAGAAGAGGAAAGATGGAAAGTTTCCTGGTCAATACGGTAAAACATTGTATTGTGTGCCTTTCATTTTTCTATTCGGTGAGTTTCCACAAATTATCTCAACGTCCTTACCTGATGGCCACAGAATGGAGTAAAGAATTCAGTGTAAAACAAGTTATATTTTATAGTTTATGAATCAGTGGAGCATATGACTGTTTCTGGATTGTAGACTTGTGTGTGTGTGTGTGTGTCTGTGTAATCTAAAACAGAACAAGACGGAGAGATGGAGAGATGGGGGTAGGGGAAGAGACTCTAAGGAAGGGCAGGAAGCCATATATCATTCTTGACAGTCACCTCATCTGAGCTTTCAGGAACAAGCTACAGATCTGACAATGGGTGAGATGTGGCCAGTAAAAAGGATGCATTTATCCAGATTGTTGGAAGTGTTCACCATGTGGCCCTGTTGGGTACATCACAGATGGTATAATCTCTGGTGCCTCTGACAGAAACCATTTGCACTCTGTTGGATTGGGGAAATGATGTCCAACCTAAATCAAGAGTTAACTATGGAGAAGGAAACCATTATTAAACTCTAAGAAGAATTATGCCAAAACAAAGAACTCTACAACTTTAAGAGACTTCCCCTAAAGGTAACTGTCTCTCATTTTATTTTTTTTCCCCCTAAAGGTAATATTAGTGGCCATGCTCCTAAGCGTGGTCATGGTAGCCCACACACTACACTACACATTGGTGATGGTGCCAAATTATCAAAGGAAATCACTGGACCATATGCAATGGAAAATTTGAATAAAAATGATGTGTCTCTGGCTCCAGACAGAGAACTGAAAGTATCCACTCTCATTGCTGTAGCTATGCTCAAGCGGGCTGAGATGACCCCTGCCCTGTGCTATTCACACCCTCACATAATCCTGATCTACAGTACCAGGACGGGTTTGTACAGCCAGTAGGACTCTACTGTGTGTGCAGGGCTGGTGTATGCATCCCAAAGTTAGGTCGTAAAATTAACTACGGTTTTCTCTTTGGTTCACTTGTCTTGGTTCACTCATTCTGCAGAAAGCCAGTGGCTGTCTTGTGAGCCCAGTGGAGCAGGATGCATGGTTTAGAGCTGAGGCTTCTTCTGACACATCATAAGGACTGAAGACGTGCAGCTAACAGCCATGCGAGTGAGCCATCCAACATGCACGTCCTCCAGCCCCACTCAAGCCTTCAAAGCACCGCAGCCCCAGCTGACAACATGAGGTACCCTGAGCCACAAATGCTCAGCTCAGCCCCTGACGGATTTCTGAGCCATGGAAGCTGTGAGAGCATGAATGTGCGTTACTGCGAGATGCTACATTTTGTGTGCATTTGTTACACGGCATTGGATGCCTGAGTAATATACATACCAACGCCATCTTCCACTGTGGGAACAAAAGGAAAATATGGAGACTATGGCTGAGATGAGAAGCATCCAGTCCAAAAATGTCGACATGGTTTGACGCCGGCGTTGAATGGGATCGGTGTCAAGGACATTGATAGTACACTGCTATGATATATCTCATTCCCTGGCAACTCGTCAGGTACCATAATCTCATTCTTGCAGAGATTATAGTCAATATGTTAAAATACAGAATCTTCCTAGATGATCGTATTAAAGCATAAAAGAGTTCGGTTTTTTCATTCTTACACGTCCATGTTCATATTTGAGAAAAAGATGTAATTAATCAGATTTATGCTTGCACCAGACAAGCTTATTCTAAGGTTTACAAGCACAGAAAACTGCAAAAAAAAAAAAAAAAAAAAAAAGTCAGTGAAGTTCAGGGAAAGAAATTCAGGTAATTAAAGGGGGAAATGATGCCTCACAGGTATTAAATCATATTTTATTTTATTTTATTTTTTTTTTAAATCATATTTTAAGCAATAGTAATAAATATACAGTTGACTCATGAACAACATGGGTTTGAATTACATGGGTCCCCCTTATATATTATAATATATATAATACCCTCTTATGGCATTTTTCAATGAATATACTCAATAATTATTTGTGTACAGTATGTAATGTACAGGTATATTTGTACACGGCATTTGTATATAATATATATTGAATATTACAATATATGTTGACTATATCAATAAATATACAATAAACAAATGTTTACAGTACTATAAATGATTTTCTCTTCCTTACGATTTTCTTAATCACATTTTCTTTTCTCTGGCTTATTTTATTGTAAGAATATAGTGTACAGTAATACAACATACAAACTCTGTGTTGATCGACTGATTATATATTACCGGTAAGGCTTCCGGTCAACAATGGGCTATTAGTAGTTACATTTTCGACTTTTCGAGTCAAAAGTCATAGGTGGATTTTTGACGGTATGGGGGACTGGCACCCTGAACCCCCCATGTTGTTCGAGGGTCAACTGTAGTTTGCTTCTGGCTCACAAGCTATGACAAGACTACTTAGGAAATGATAGTTTATAGCAATGAAATTTGGATATAATTTAAATGTCTATGGGTGGAATAATGGTTCCGTGAATTACAGTATACGTTCTAAATAGAGTGCGTGTAAGCATTTAAAAGGATGAATCATCTCAGTATAATTATGGATCCATCTTCCAGGGATCCTTTATGTGGCTAAATTAAGATTTAAAACAGGTGACCTAGAGATGCTGCATGTGATTAGCTGATACACTTTACCCTTGCTCCTACGAAAACAGCCGTGAGCTTCACAGGGACGACTCTTTCCTAGGGCATTTGATTCTGAAGTGGCCTGAAGGAGGTAGTGGAAGTGTGGGCTTGTGAGGCGATTATTTCAGTGGCTGAATTAAACCAGACTCTTTTCAGAAGAATTCAAAACGAACATGGCTAAACATGCAAAATAAACACAGGATCTTCAGACATAACGACGTCTAGCTTTGAAGCATGGTTTGAAGATTTTCATAAGGCCTTCCTTTCTACGTATTCAAATGCAATACTACAACTCCAAGATCAATAGCATATTTGGCTATCAAACCAGTCTTGCGATAAACAGGGTAAGACTCTCTCTCTCTCTCTCTCTTTTTAAGTACCTAGGGAAGAGAGTAGAAATGTGTATTGATTTTTTAAAAATGCATCCCTACTCCTTAAAGTTCAAGACTGTAAAGTATTCGGCTCTAAAGCTATGATCCCCTAATTGTTCATAGAGCATCTATTGATATGGTTTTAATCCTAACTCTTTTTTCTTATAATTTCTCAAAAAAAAAAAAAGACAAAATGTTTACCCATTTAGAGAGTGCTATACAAAAGACTAGGGTTATCTTGACAGACATCTGTGGAATCCTGATAGGGCTACTTAAAAAGTCGCACCACCGATTAAGTGGGGTATGATATGAAGAACCACATTTTACAAAATTGCATACACACAAAAAAAAGCTCTGGCCTCTGAAACAGTGAGTTGATTGAATTTTCTTCTTACAGATTTCAGGGTCCATCTGAAATAGTCCTCCCCACTCTGCCTTTCAAAGTATTACATGCTGACCTTCAAAGTCACATGATTTCCAAATGCGACCAAATCATGGTAAATCTGCATTCCTTCTTATCTTTAATGGAAGAAACACCCCAATTCTCAGTAGAGCAAAAGTAAACGAAAATGGCCAGCGCGGCAGACAATTCTCCGTGTTAGTTACTTGGCATAACCGTTAGTGATCATATTGAAACACTGGCTGTCAGGTGTCGGGACAAATTGACAGTATTTCTTCTGGCTGGTCCCTGCAAACTCTGGAAAAGCTACTTCTTGGTTACGGTGAAAGGCCTCAGCCTTCACTAGGACCCCCCCTTCCCACCACTTAAACTTGATTTTCCACTATTACGTGAAGGATGCTCAGACAACATCACATTAATTTCGGTGGACACTAAATTTTATCTAATTCAGCAAGCAAGCCTCTGTTAATTAGGCCTCCCCGGACGAGTGATGGCATGAGAGCCCCGGACTGTCACTGATCGATACTCACAACTCAAGCAGCTCCGGTGGTCAATTACTCGAGCTTCTGAGTAAGAAAGAGGGTCCTATTCTTGGGAGCGACCCATCCGCGCCTACAATCACAATTCGCTGGCGCCTTGCCCCCGAGGCCACCGGTTGCATCCAAATAGCATCTCTGCGTCTTCCTCTCCTTCTCTGCCGGCAGGAAGAACGGCCAGGGGAAAGCACGCTCCTTGCCAGCACCTCCGACAGGGCTCATGCCTTCCAGCCTTGAGCCTGATGGATGGGGAAGCCAACCTGCTGACACAGCCTGTGAAGATCGGGTGTTTGATCCTAGGGACGCAAGCCTTGTTTGATGAGGTCGCGGGAGAATAAGTACACGCAGCCTGATTTAATGTAATCCCGCTCTGCAGTGACTTCCAAAGAACAGGGTATTAAGAGCCCACACGATAGCATCTCCTTCCTCGTGGGCCTTTCTCTGCCAAGAGCCCTCCGCATGTGTCTTCGGGGCGGGACACCACCCAGGCTGAGGGTGTAAATGGTCACATCGCTATTAGGTGGCTGACCCGGGTCTCTCAGAAGACTGACATTTCTGTAGGGAAACAATGCAACGACGAGGAGGAAATATGTTTCCGCGACACAGGGCAAATTACCACTGGATGGGAGAAGGAGCACATTTAGGAAAAGTAGGCTGGGAAGGGGCGAGAAGAGGCCAATGCTAACAGGCTGAAAGGATCATGTATTTACATCGCCTTTGCCAATGGGATGCAATGTCACGGGCTCTGGTGCTTCGGGACAGGCGATTTTCTCTGTCAGGTCTAACTTGTTTTGTGGACACCAACACCCTCAATGTCTCCACTCAAAGTCTTTTCTAAAAAGGAGGAGACTGTGGTCTGAATAACCACCCATGGTAGGTTAATATGCGTCTCTTCAGACTTAATCTCAGGCATGCAGAAATCCTTTTTCGTGTGGCCACGATTAATTAAACCGTGTTAGGAGGTGGCCATAGGTGCTTCCCGGTGGAGAATTCGGTTCTAAAGTGAGAGATTTGCAAAAATGTGGTGGTCTTCTACAAGAGGACATGACAGGAGAAGGAGAAATGTAGGAGTGATGGAAAGATGTGAGGTGAGTGGAGGTAACATGGGGATTGACGGATACAGTATTGGGTTTTCCACAGAATCTCATGATGAGCAGAAGACCAAAAATGGGTTCTTGAAGCAGACAGTCTGTTCATGTGTTTGTGTGCATTGCCATCAATAATAATAGTGTCCTGGATAATCATGGAAAAGAGCCTGCGCTTGATGTGTTTCAGCCTAAAGACCACCTTGGCTTCCGTATTCTCACTCAAGTCCCCACAGGGATCCTATGAAGAAGACAAACTATGGAACCTGCTTAAGACATCGGAAACTGAAGCTCACGGAGTGTGAGTGGGGGGCCCCCAGCCTCCTCCAACCACCACGAGGTCCAGGCTGAGATCACACCCTCTGAACCCTATTGGGCTTCACCATCCTCTTATGTAAAAGGAACATCGAAATGCTGGTCAATGGTGGAAAGACTTATTCCATTTCACAGATGGAGAAACTGAATCATGGAGCGCTTGAGTAAATGAGTGAAGACCACATAGGGGTGCAATGTGGGCAGTCTGGGTGCTCCAGAGTCTATGCCCTTAGTCTCCACGCCGGACTCAGTGACAGCAGCTCACAGACGAGGGACGACGTCAGGAGGGTACAGCCCGTGGGAAATGGTGAGACAAGAGGAAAGAGCTCCAAGCTGACCTGGGAGCCATGGAGCAGCATCAAGACAGGGATGAGACCTCGGCCTGTCAACCGTCAATCAAATGAAACCCACGCGATGTTCTTGATCTGGGTCAGAATCTACCTTTTAACCGAAACTTTGGTGCACCAACAAGCACTCAATTAAGGGACGTAGTTGTAAGAGGGAACGGGTCAGTGGGACATTTATATCTTCCTTCAGTGGGAATCTGTACAGAAGAGAAGTGGGAAATCCGGACTAAGGCAAAGCAAAGATGAAATGGAGTTTTCAGGTTTCAGGCGGTAAAATACACCACACCCACCAACCTCATCGCTTCTAAGGAACACGTGCTTTGCGAGTAAGCCCCGTGAACCAGAAAAGAAAGGCGGGTCAGGGACTGCGGGAGGGAAAGCGTGGCCCCTTCGGAAACACTGCCTTATGGGAATTTAGGCTTATCCCCCTTTCTCTCTTATGAACATGATAATTCCTGAAACTGTGATAAGAGATTTACATATCTCCGAGCTTGATGCATTTCTTCACTGGTGGAGGAAACGGGACAATCCTATTTTACACCGCTGAGAAATTTATAATGGTAGAAGATAAGAGAAATAGGCCGGAGTGTCTGAGACACACAGATTAACAGTCTGCATCGATCAGTTCGCCAGATCAGTTCGCACAACCGTTGGTGTCACTCTGTGCAGCAACGGCTTCAAGGTACATAATATTGATGCCTCTTCTTTAGTGATATTTTAATTATATTCGTGAGAATGATGCTCGCGGGCCAACATACGGTAATTTAATCCGGGCGGGGGAGGAATGCTTTTGTTATCTCAATATTAAGATCAGTATTTTTTCCGTTGATGAATTTTGGTGTTAGAGGCGGTCGATGTAGCATGGAAATTTAGAAGATTGTTTGAGATGGCGTGATTGGAAAGGCTCCAGATTAATGGCATAGAAGCAGAGAGAGTATGGGGCACCTGGCGGGGGCGGAGGGGCTCAGTGGGTGAAGCGCCCGCCTTCCACTCAGGTCGTGATCTCAGGGTCCTGGGATCTGGCCCCACGTGACGCTCCTGCTAGGGAGCCTGCTTCTCTCTCTCCCTCTGCTTCTGCTCTCTTGCTCGCTCACTCTCTCTTAAATCCATAAAATCTTGAAAAAAAAAAAAAAAAGGAGGAAAGAGGACCAAGCTAACTGCGAGCTGGACACGTGCAGACAGGAGGCGTGACAGCAGACATGTACGCACATGGCCATCAGTAGTTAGTGAAGAATTCAGGCAATGGGATGCTTCTCACTTTGCTTTGAGTTTGTAGCTCCGACCAAAGCTCCCTCGGAGCTGGAAGGATCATGGGATCCTGTAGGAACCAGCGGACGTGGATGAAGTGTCTGTGTTTCCTTGAGTTCTTGGAAAAGACAGCTCACTTCACGGGGAGCCCCATCAAGTCCTGTAGGACCTTTACGACATTCCTCTACCCACAAAGAGCAGGAGCGTCTCCCTCGGTTGTGATAATGAACATCTCCTGATGTTGCCGAGTGTTCTCTGGGGGCAACAGTGAGCCCTGGTGGAGAATCAACATTTGATTCAACCAACAATAGTTTGATTGAACCCACATTTCATATGTGTTTCCCATGCACTGCTGTGTTAGGAGCCAAGCAGGCAGGGTGTAAACCAAAGCGATCTTCTGGTCCTCACCGTCCAGGGAGGAGGTGGAAGGGGGGACCAAGCGATTGCAGAAGTATTCACACATCACAAATTCTCATAAGGTCTGTGAATGAAATACAAGAATCTGAGAATTTGAGAAGGATCGAGTGGGCGAAGGAGAAACCCGGGAAGAGCTTTCCAAGTGAAGGGTGAAGGACAGTTGGTTGTTGGAGGATAGATGGAAGTTTCTGGAGACGAAGAGAAGGGCATCCAGCCTGGGGGATGGTCTGCTTGAGGGTCCTAAGGGCAGGAAGAGACAAGCACAGGTAACGGGATGAAACGGTCAGGGGGCACGAGAGCCAAGGAGCCCAGGTGTGCACAGCCAGAGACCGCGGCATGAGTTCTGTATTTCATCCTAAGGTCGGGGGTCAGCCAGAGGTGACACGTGAGTCAAAGACTTCCACGGTGCACTGGTGCCTCGGGGGGATCACTGGGAGGCGGCGGGGGGAGGGGCATGGACCCTCGCAGCAGCCCCGATGGGAGGGTGGTGCAGCAAAGCCGGCAATGCGGGCGCACGGGTCCTGCGGTGCAAGCAGCCGAGAGGTCGGTGCACCTGCCCGCCGTGTGCTAAACGCAGCCACCAGCTCGCAAGGCGCGGCCCGCTTCCCCGGCCCCGGTGCCGGCCTGTGCTTGCTCCTCTCGGCACTGAGCACGGCCGACCTGCAACGGACCCCGGGCTGACTTTCCTTCCTGTGTGTCTCCCTTCCTGAAGCCCTCGCAGCCTCACCCCAGCCTCAAAGCGGGGGCATGGCGGGAGTAAGCGAGGCAACACCTGGGGACAGATGTGAGTCGGGCGGGGGGGGGGGGGCGAGGGCCGCCTGCAGGCAGCAGGTGCGCGCTGGAGCCGCAGGTGCGCGGTCAGCAGGCAGAAGGAGCGGGGGAGGCTGGAGCCAGCTCGGCCAGAGGGACAAGCCAACAGTGAGGCTCCTAACCTGTGAGGCGGAAATGCCCCTGCACCTCGTGTCCGTCGGGGGACGCGCGGCGGCGGATTTCTCGAGAAGCCTGGACTGGCAATACGACCTAAGGGTTCTTTTTGCACAGCGTCCCAGGGACACGGAGACGGTGGCAGGCCGAGGACGCCACTCGGGACCGGCCGGGCGGTGACAAAGGGGAGGAAGGGACGCCGACCGGGAGCTGTGGGGAAGGGTGCCCATCGCAGGTCCGCACATTTTTCCATCTTTTACCAACCAGCTCAGCTTATGTGGGCACGGAAAGCGCTGCTTCCACTTACGGGACGCTCAAGGAAGCGCCTGGTTTGGCTGCTGGCCCCTCTTGCCGCCCTGGTCACGGGCTGGTCCCCAACGGGCTGGTGCAGCCAGGGGGCCCCGTGCACGGGCAGGCCAGGCAGGGTCACCGCACGCGGGCCCCCTGCGCTCCCTCCTGGGGTGGCGGGGAGGAGGGGCACAGCTGCGGGGGGCCCGGCGGGCCGGGGTCTCGGCAGCCCAGTGCTCAGGCCGCGCGTGGGGGCCTGGCCATGCGTGTGTGCGAGAGAAATATCCCGCCTCACATGGGAACAGGCTGCGGGCAGAGGAGGCGGCTGCGTGAGGACCAGAGCCACCGGCTGCAGCAGACGACCACAGACGGCGCGTCCTCTCCGGGGACAGAACCGAGTCACAGCCTCGTCCGTCGAGGCCAGCCTGCCTGCCCGGACATCAGCGGCGCCTGCCCGCACCTGCAGCGGCCGTGCTGCACCTGCCCTCCTGCTCACGGGGGAGCACGTGGCTGAAAGGCCCAAGTGCCCCCCCCCACACACGTGAAAACGTCTGCGTCTCTATCCCAAGATGCTGGGAAGCATTTGTTAATGAGCAGAGTCAAGGGAAAGTGGCTAAATTTGACTACGGGAAAATATGTTCACGAACGGAAGAGCCAAAACGATGGGACGCGCTCCATTTAGGGAAAGGAAGTCGGAAAAAATTTTTAAAATCATGAAGACAAAAGAAAGCCACGGCCTAAATGAGGAACAGCGTCTAGCAGAGCAATGTTTTTAGAGTTAGGGGAATGTGGCTCCAACAAATCCATCGTTTGCGGGCGGCGTGAGCATGTATCTGGATCCCCAGGCCCCTCAGGTAGAAAAGGAAACTGGCAAGTTCTACTTTAGCAAGTTTTATAAGCATCAAATAGGATAATATTTATCAAAGTACTTAATAGCATGCCACGGCATGTGCTTAATGCCCAGGATATTTTAGTCGCTCATCTGCAAATGTTTCAACTATTTTTATTTTTTATTCTCACGTCTCGAGAATACTGGTGGATACGGCCATTTACCATATAATATTTTTCACACCTTGGCCAAACTCTAGGCACACTCTCTATTAGAAAACCTATAAAAATTTCATAAATACGAAATTAAAGCCTGCAGGAATGTAAATTTTATTCTGCGGTTATGATGTGTGCCTCCAGGAAATGACCCTTGATATGCATAAAGCTGTATCACACTTATGCTCTGATTTTCATGCCTGGATAGCAGATAGTGGAAATAAAGCTACCCCCTCTCTCTTTCTTCTAAAATTGCTGAGATAAGGGAGGGTTATCATAACGACAGCGGAAAAAAAAAAAAGAAAAAAATAATAAAAAATAACGACAGAGGCTCTCAAGCAGGTTTATGTCCGTTATTGTCGTTAGGCACAACAGTGGTTCTCCGGGCTACTCAAAATTAGTCAAGTCAGTGGCGTTAAAACGACGGATGTCAACCTCACCTTGAATAAACGTATGATTGAAGGAGTGCATTGAGTCTTCCAGCATGTTTGAAGCACCTTATAGTTTTCGACACTCAAATCCAAGGACACAAAGATGAACAAGAAATATCCCCCAGCCTCAGAGAGAGAATGGTTGGGTCGCAGAGCCATAGCTTGAGGCAAAGCATTGCAAAGCAGTGTGAGCAGAGCTAATCTTCCCAGAGGCGGAGACATAAGAGAAGGGCACATCCGTGTTGGCTGACTGCACATCCACCCAGTTGCTGGACACGTGTTTGGCGTTTTGGACGCGAAGAGAACGGAGCCTATAAGGTCTGTACGTGGTCTCGTAACTTGTGGCCAAGCCCCACCAAATGCTGGCCCACTGCTCTTTGCCCTGCCCATGAGCTCATCTCTTTTGTCAGTCATCCATCCATCCAGGGCGCTGGCATGACTACAAGCGCCATCGTGAAATGTTTCTTAGCAGACAAGGTGGGCTGTGCTGGGGGGTCCCTCTCACACTACTTTCCTACCTATACCCCAGACTTCCTCAACAATACCTGCACCAAGGTGCCTTCTTTACAACAAATGGGATTCCTTCTTTATCTTGACATAAGTCTGTATACCATAAGCTACCACAACCAGATTTTGAAAATAAAGCAATATGATGCCTTCGCCGGGCTATCATGGAGAAAGGCAAGGAAAATTGTCCCCGTAGAAGAGTATGTATCCCACCGTATTGAGAAGTAGGTGTGAAAACACAAGCATACATGAGGACATACATGTCCTTGAGGACATACATGGTGCCTCCTTAGATGCACAGGCCTGAGATTAGGAGGAGATCAGAAGATATTACTAAGGGAGAACGTGCGGTGGGAGGAGTACAACGCAGAAGGCACTCGTAACAACTAGCATTAAGATAAGGACCGCCAGGTGGTGGTAAGAGGGGAAAAAACATGGAAATAATGGCAAATAAATTTAGGCTAATGTGCTGAGACAAATCATAGGCTGCCCAAGGGGAGAAATCAAGACAGGCTGGTCTTGCCTCACACGAGCTTGGGCTGGCCCTGTCTAGAAGCACAGTATCGAATGTCCTTCTCAGGATATGGAATGAAACCAGCCGTGGTAAACTATCACAGAACACGTAGTCCTATGTGGAAACCCCCCTGTATGTTAAGAGAATTCCAACATGGTGAGTGGACGTCATACTAGTGAGATGGTTTTCCATGATGGTGCTCAAGCTTTGGCAAAATCCTAGACAAAACTGAGTTACAGTTGACCTTTGCACAACATGGGGGATAGGGGGATAAACCCCGACTTTTTTTGCACAATCAAAAATCCATGTGTGACTTCTGACTCCCCCAAAACCTAAGTACTAATAGCTTACTGTTGAAGTAAGACCTACAGAAGTCCTGCCGGTAACATCAACAGCAGAGTCACACATATTTGGGGTGCTCTATGTATGGTGTACTGTATTCTTAAAATAGACTGAGCCAGAGAGGGGTAAAAAAAACGATGTGATTGGGAAAATCCTAAGGAAGAGAAAAGGCATTGATGGCATTGTACTGTATTTATCAAAAACAATGCACATGTAATGGACTGGCGCGGTGCAAACTTGTGTCGTTTCAAGGGTCAGCTGCATAATTTAATGATACATGCATCAAGAAAATCATTGTTTTAACATTGTGAGGGGAAAAAGTACTTGAATTTACAGAGGAAATAGAGTTCCATCGTAGGGGTGTATGATTATAAAAAGGTGTTTTTTTTACGTACCAGGGTAGCTAGGAGAGCTTCTGAAAACCATGAAGGATTTGGGGGTCATTCCTTGCTGTGGGGCTGCCTATGGGTTCCAGCATGTCATGCAGAACGGACGCAACCTCCAATGCGTAAGGGCTGCCATTTGTTGCAGCTGCTAAAAATGCGCCTCCCCCCCCCCCATGGTTCCCAAATGCTCCATAAGGGGGCATTCAGAATTATGAGAACTCCCAGAAGTCCTTGGGGTTAGCTAATTATTAAGTGGGCAACCGTTGGCCTCTGAGAGGATGAAGGATGGGGGAGAGTATGTAGGGATACGGTAGGGAAAAGGGAGTGGTAAATCATGAATACCAGCTGAGGCTCAGGATTTAGGTCTTGGGCCTAAATCCGAACAGTGACTGAGCTACCAAATCTACTGGCCCCCAGTCTGTCCACAGGCCCTCGGCCCTTGCGGTGCTCCACTCTGAGAATGGATTACTGGGCAATGTGCATCCTCTTGGTTCATCACACAATTGTCTTCTGGCAGACCCTGCATGTAATTCATGCCTTCTTGGGAAGGCCTAACCCCAAGGAGAGTGCTGCGGAAGGCACTGCTTTGTCCTGAACCAGAACCCGGCAAATCCAAGCACCCTTCTCTCGTCCTCACCAACAATCAAGTTATTCTTACAAATAAAGGTTCGGCCTGGGTATCGTTAAAGATAACCTTTGTGCAAGTGAAGTCCATCTTTCTCTCAACATCATCAGTATTTGGGGAGGAGTGAGTGACCCCTGGGAGCAGGGATGCAGAGATCTGAACACAGGTAAGTTTTCCATGGGAGCCATCCTCCATCTCCCGCGCATGTCATCTTCACCTGTTCACGCTTTCGGCTCATCCATGCGAGACGGATGGTATCAGAGGGTTCATGTACATTCGATGGGTAAACATGGAGGGTGAAAAGGCCGGGCATCGCTGACTGTCCCTATGGATCATTCAGATGTGAAAGAGAAGGAGGGAGAGGCCTCCAGGAAAAGAGGTCACCCCGAGAGAGAAACAGGAGAAAATAGAACATGCGAGGGGGAGTGAGAACAGTGACTAAACAAAGCATGTGCAGGTGACATTGAGATGTTCCCAGGGTTGGAATCACGCCAGGGGCAAAGCAGCACAGTGGCCCTGTGACTTGCCGTGCATCCTCTGAGGAGAAGGATTTGCATCTCCGGGGGAGAATCGCAGCTGTGAATTATGGTGAGAAAGGCGTGCACAGACGCCTTTCATCTACCATCTGAGGCTCAAGGTGAGACATCTCAGCAGCGCCAGGCCAAGTGGTGGGGGGGGGGGGGCATGTCACACGGGGAACTTTGAAACACCGATCTTGCAAGGGTGGTGAGTGGGAGTTTTGACAATGCTGTCAAACCCTTCAGGTCTTAAAGGCAGTTCCAGTAATCCCTTCTTTAAAACCTGTGGGATTGTTGGGTTTCATTGTCATGCAGACTGTCATCCCCAAGAGGTCTGCTTGCACTTACTAGGGTTCTGGGTAGCTGCTCAGAGCCTGTGGTGAGGCTGGGGACCAGGACAGGTGCACAGGCCTGGAGGGATTCTTGCAACGGGAATGTGTGGAATGAGAGAAACCAAAGACAGGATTTTCCTGTAGTATTTTATGTATGACGCAATTTTGCTTCCTCTTCTGTGTGGGCGCCATGAAAGTACGGGAGCACCTCAAGGTCTGAACAACAGTCAATAGAACAATAACCCACACTTTTCCCAGCGGAACACTGAGCAACTTCAGATTTTTAAAGACTGCTGACTCCACATGCATGGAGCATACTCTCTTTGGAAAGAGCTCTTCTCTTGCTTTAAGAAAGAGGGTGTGGTCCACAGCAAACGGGAAAATGAATCTTGCGTGGAAACGGGCAGAAAACAAGGGTGGTTGGCAGGGACTGGAGGGAGGGGCAATGGGGAGACTATTCAGTGGGTATAAAGGTTCAGGCACGCAAGATGAGTAGGTTCTAGAGTTTTCAGAAACTGTTCCATCAACTACTCTCCCTGCTTCCACCAATACCAAACATCCTCAGGTCGTGAGGTGAAGGAAGTAGGTTGACGGAGGTTGGTGCTTTTTCTTCTTTTGCTGATTGTGTAAAAATAATTTTCATGCTGATAGAGAAGAGCAACCTCTAGACAGACAAGTGAACAGATAGTTTCCTCTAAACTCCAGAAGAAAAGGTGAAAGAGTTGATGGCCTCTAGGGCAGTTGCTTGAATGGGAGAGGCAACGATGTGGGGCGACGAAGAGCTTTTTGGATGCCAGACTTCTTTAAATATTACCAACTTTTAAAATTACGGTTGACCCTTGCACAACATGGGGAGGGGAAGTGGACACCAACCATCCCCCAATGCAGACTGTCGAAAACCTGCATATACCTTTTCACTTCCCCAAAACATAACTAATAACAGCCCACCGTTGACCGGAAGGCTTACCAATAGCATAAACAGTCCCCTAGCACATACTTGAAAGATCTCAGTATATACATATTCATATTTTGTAAGTAAACCAGAGAAAATAAAATGTGATTAATAATATCATAAGGAAAAAAATCATAAGGAAAAGAAAATACACCAACAGGGCTGCACTGTATTTATGAAAAATACTGGAGTCTAAGGGGCTTACACAGTTGAAAGCCGTGTCGGTTAAGGGTCTATTGTATTTGCAAGTAGTTCTTGCAATACAATTAAATGCAACATCCCACTCCCCGGTCAGCTTTGTACCAAAGCTAACAGCGATCGTCTGAAACAAGCTCGTTACTCCCCTGCTTGACATCCTCTGGCACAGCTGAAGGCGCCCTTAGAACACAGTCGTAATGCTCTCACACGGCCTGAGGCTGGATTCCACATCTCCTCTCCCTCTTCTCCTGTCAGATCTGAGTTAGCTGCCTCTTGCCCCGCTTCACGGCTCTTGGGACTCCATTCACATCAGAACGGGTGTGTGCCTCCTCTGGGCCCCGGCTGCCTTGAAGACGGAGACCTTCCCTTTTGTTCATGGCACTGTTTTAGTACCAACACCATTGGTATATATTCACGAGGTGAACGGACACAGGCTCTTGTCTCATGTCCCTGGCCAATCTTTGGTAAAATGTTCAGGTTGTCAGAAAAGTCACGTCCATGAAGGTTTACTGATAACAGAAAGCGCTCAGTTGTTGTATTTGCTGAGGTGATGAGAATAACCTGCCCCCACATATGCCCCGTGTATCACCACATTCCTCTCAGGGAAGAGATGATCATTCCAACATCTACCCTTGCTTCCTTTGTTCTAAACGGCAGAGAAGATGTACACGGAGCCTCGAAAGAATCTGGAAACAGAGAGCATTAACTATATTAGTTATTTTAAATTGAAAAGCTAAAATCCAAAGATTGGGTATCCGGATGTCTTCTAGGCAAGTGAATTCCCAACATTAGTCCTTGGACTTCCTGCATCAAAGAGAAGTGAGGAATTTGTCAAAGAATATGAAACTTGTAGAATCACTGCCAACTGGTTAGATCAGAATCCTGGGTGCTGAGGCTCGGAACTTGGCATTTTTTAAAATGCCCCCATGGAATTCTGATAGGTAGCCAGGTTCGAGAACCAGGGATCCTGTCCATCCTTGATACAACAGCTTACTAGCCCCGTGGCATTTTGGAGATACGGCCATTTGGTCTCCAATTGAAAATGATTCGACTTAACTGCTTTTTATAGAAGCTGGTTCCATTTTTAGAAATCTCAAATGGTTAGAAAGTCTTCATTTTAAATTAACTACAGCAAACCATCCCCCCTCCACTTTCAGTTTGGTTCGTTGGCACTTACAGAATCAACAGAAGAAATCTAAACCTTTCCAGCTTTTAAAGCCCTTTCCATATTTGAAACAGGCTACCATATTGTATTGATGATGGCTGTCTATGCGATCATCAAATTATCTCAAATTTAGTGACATGAAACAGCAACATTTATTGCAATTTCTGCAGATCAAGGCTCTGGGCTTAGCTGGGTTCTCTAGACAGGAAGATCTCTCACAATCTAAAAACCTAACTGTCGGTCAGAGCTATGGGCCACATCTCCAGAATGCACTGGAAAAGACCTGTCCCAAGCTCATGGATGCGGTTGCTGATAGGATTCAGCTCCTCAGGATGGATGGAAGGTGCTTTGGTCGCATGCTGCTGTCTGAGGAGGTCAGGGTGAGACCCCGTGGTGGGATTAGAGGAGTTGATGAGTGTGAGTCCCTGTGGTGGGATAAGGAGGAAGAGACATCACAGCTTGAGGACCCAGGGAGAAAGCCGACATGTGCAAGTCAGGTAGAGAGGATCGTCACAGAACCCGATGCAGTGGCCCCGTGATCCCAGACTTCTAGCCTCCAGGACCGTGAGAAATAGATGTGTGGTTTTTGAGCCACTCAGTCTACGCTGTTTTGCTATGGCAGCCGGAGCCGATGGAGACTGTATCGTAATCTCAGATCACTTCATCTCTATTCATCATCAAGGAGTCAACAGGCATCCTGTACAGAAGAGATGGAGATGCAGACAGACACAGGGGTGTGAGTGTCAGGAGGTTGGAATTTTGGGAGCCATTTCAGCAGGCTGCCACCCACACATGTGGTGCTGAGTTCCCTTTTCTCCAGATCCCTGTCGCACTTGATAATCTCTCATAAAACCCATGTTTGCATTTCTTCATTCTCTGCACCTCTTGGACCTTTTGGCCATCGTTCTCCAACCATCTCATTCCAAAATGAAGACAAGAAGGCTCTCTGTAGGTCTCTCCTTCTTCCCAAGTTCCAGTCATCCATCATCATCTTCTTTTACGACATTTCATTTCAATCTGGCTGTAGCACCCTGGATATTTTTTGGACACATCCATAACCCAACGACTTAGAACTCCGGATGTGCGAACATGTGCTGTGACACGCACTGTCCCACTATAGTTCTCTTCTAGTTTCTGCTTGGTGTCTCCAAACCTGTGCTATAGACGAAGTGTCATCACTCAAGCTGGGAAATCTTTGTTCGCCAATAGCGGGGAAGGCTGAGCTGCACGTGGAAACTGTCGTGGCACACACAGCACCCCACCCCTTCCTGCAACAAGTGGTCTCCTTTGGGGTATTTTGAACTGTTTGTTTCAAGTCTCAGCAGTTTGAAACGCACATGCCGAGCGACTCTCAATGGGACTGAGAAAGACCACACTCTCCTTCGGTGTGTGACTACCATCGTAAGAGCACGGCCAAACACCTTCCGCAAGATGGCATAACTCGGTCCGTCTGCCAGCTGTAGCATCCTGGCTCAAAGGGAGTGGAGTCTTGAATGTGCTGCACTCCTAGCAACACAGAACAAACCCTTGGCGTCTCTGTTTTCTGCACATACTAGATTTTGTGTCTTCAAAATGCACAACACCATGTGAGCAGCCAAGCTGCACCCCACCTTCAGAATAGTCACTGGCATTTGTATTGCTGAGTCCAAACAGGATTTACGTTGGGTGTGTCAGTACAGCGAATCTACCTTGGGAACAAGCTCAGAACAGAGCAAGCACATAGGATCGGGGAAGCACCTACTTGCTTTCTTCCTTTGGCTTGTATCACCTACCACACGTGAAACAGAATATCCATATAGTGTGGTGGAAAAAAAAAAGAATTCATGTGATTTTCAGGCATACAGATTTGGGTATACAGCTGAGTTTAATTAAACCACTTGAGAAATTGTGTACAAATAAGTGATTCTCTCTGAGCCTATTGTTTTTATTATTGAAGAAATGTGAATAATCCCATTCGTGATGATGGTAGTGGTGATAATTCAAAAGGTTTAATGAAATGGTTAACACAATGTACGTAAGAGTTGTTCATTCCTTGTCCTCGTTATTCCTAGAGCTCGCTAAGAAATTCCTTCTGGAAAGATGCACCTGTTGCTGGTAATATTTCGTAAGATGTACTTAGATCCCCTACAAGGTCAATACTTAAGGGACATTACTTAGGTACGAGTGGAAAATGAAGTATTTTGGTGAAATTGTGACATAAGTCAACAACGTGAAGATGGGCTTTTCTGTCCAAGAGGAGAATAGGATTCTGAAGGCTGCTCATAGCTTTCCATGAAGGTCCCATCCCACCATCATTGGTGTTTTCACCCTGGATCTTACTTAAATGTCATACAACACACAGACTGACTCTGTCTCTCTCGCCAGAATTTTAAAAGTATTTCCCCCACGAAGATATGGTACTATTTCACGCGTACTAAGGTACGCACGCAACATGCATTTGCTGTTCTTGCATGCAAGGGTGGTCCGCAGAGAGACTGCGTACATGCAGGCACAGCACCGGTAGTGTGAAGATTTGCATTAGTAAATGATACTTGCAGTCTCTCCCTCTTTATTCCACAGGACGCATGAAGCAGTGATTTTTGAGTGATTCACTCAAAATCAGATTTGAAAAAAGCCTTCATGGATTCATGCTATTTTTTTTAACCGGGCCCTCAGGTGCAGTAATTTGTCTCCATTCCCAACTGCAAAGTTCTGACAGGTGATTCTGGAGTCTCCTCACTTTTCTTATTTCTTTTCTCAGCGGATATTTATGTTTTGCCATCGACAACGAGCAGCGCGCCATACTTGGCACCTTTGTGTCCTGCACAATATTTTGAAAGGGGAGACACAATACAGGAGATTATCTTAGATGACGAGAAGGGCCTCCAGCGTGAAAGATTCACACTGTCCACCAGCAGGACATCGTGACGCGGGGCTCATGGTTGTATTGTTACGAGGTGTGGGTCTGCATGGCCACAGAGCCTGGGATTATGTGAGCACTGGAGAGACATCCACAAGGGTGAAGGTGGGGTTCTAGACAGAGCTGGGTGGTCTTCTATGGAGCTGGACTGGGGATCTAACGGTTGAGGTCACCTTCTCCCCATACATGGAAAGCAAGCGTACAATTAATTACATTTATACTTTTCTATAAAAAATTGTCTATGTAGTGGACAGTCACAGTAAAAAATCAAAATTTAAGATATTAGATGTTAAAATCTCTCTAAAAAAGAAAATCCCAAGGTTTGGAAGCCAACACGTCTGCTGCTTTGAGGAACATCTGAGTGAAAGATGGTGAGGTGACTCCCAAAGGAGAAGGAAGTGGTGGGAGACAGGTATGGGGTGTGGGCCCCGGGGCGTAGGAGCAGGGCCCCGTGAGAAGGTGCAGGCGGCACTGTTGCTCCTGCATGCAATGTCTTAGGACCACATACAGTGAAAAAAAAAAAAATTTATATATGTGCGTTCAACTTCCTCCATGAGATGCTTCCACACTGCTCTTCAAAGCACTCAAGGAAACACTAACCAGGTTTGCCGATCACAGAAAAAGAAGAACCATACATCAGCTTGCAGGAGAGCAGCTTCTTAGTGCAAGGAGAGAATTAGGACAGAGAGACACAGCTGAGGGGAGCCGTTTGCAGCCCGCCTGCCCGCTCTGAGCACACTGAGCATTCAGCTCCAGGTCCTTACCATACATTTGCAATAAAGACGGGTTGCAGGGAAGGAAGGGAGTGTACTAGATGTAGTGGATGGGAGAGGAAGCTCCCGCAGGGTCCTGTTGTCATTGGGAGCCTTGTGGGTGGGGCTGGGTGTGTGTCTGGCTCTGCCTGGGCCGTGGTCAGGCAGGATGGGACGCCCTCTCGGAAACAGCAAGAACGTGGAAGCACAAAACGTTTCTGGGGACTCCTGAGCACTGGCTTCGTCTTCTGCTCTGAAGCAAGAATAAGAGGATGCGTGTGGCTCAGTCATCGAGGCATCCCGCATGTATTCCAATCCCTGGCATGGTCCTCAGGGTCTATCGGTACATTCTTATGCAACGGTGCCCACGGGCATGAAGCACAAGAGCACGGCAAGGATGCCACCTCTTAACTGCGGGAAACGGCTCGCTGCGCAGAAACGTCCCGCACGCACGTGTGCTCCAGAAGGGAGATGGGGCAGCTGAAAGCCTCTCCAAGAAGCACCTGCCCTCAGCTCATGAAGCTGCCCCCAGTCGACCACGTTCCACATCCTTGCTAAATGAATTGAATACTTGGGGCAGCCAGAGCATCGTCACGTGCGGTACAGTCTGTCCCCTGATTCACGGCTCCCAGGAAGGTCCACGAGGTGCTTGTGCAATAGTACTGCTGGGGTCCTGCAGGCCCAACACATTGGTCTCACTGTCACCGAGAGCGACACACGCATGCTTAGTAGGGGCAGTGTGGGGGTGCAGGCAGTGTTGGAAGCCATGGAGGGCAGTGTTTCTGCTCTGAGCCCTGTGCCTTATTTTTTTTAATATTTTATTTATTCATGAAAGACAGAGAGAGAGAGGCAGAGACACAGGCAGAGGGAGAGGCAGGCTCCGTGCAGGGGAGCCTGATGAGGGCCTCCATCCCAGGACCCCGGGGTCATGCCTCAGCTGAAGGCAGACGCTCAACCGCTGAGCCACCCGGGTGCCCCAGGTCTGTGCTTTAAAACTATCTATTAACAGGATTTTCTATCAATATACCTATACACACGTATACGTACGTTTCCTGATGCTGCTGCTGTAACAGAGTACCACAGAGTGACTTACAAGAACAAATGGATTATTGTATAGTTGTTCAGGTTACAACTTTAACATTTAATTAAATAAAATCTTTAAAATAAATAAATAAATAAAATCTTAAACAAACAAAATAAACCCTCCTCCCGAAATAAGGTGGCAAACAGAAGAGCAAAAGAGAAGCCACAGACCCAGCCCATTTGCACAAATCAGTTTGCAGCATTCAAAGACCTAAAAAGAAAGAAAGGGAAAAAAAAAGACCTAAAGAGGAGTGAAAATGGACATGGATCAATGGAAATAAATAAATAA
The DNA here is from genome assembly GCF_053574225.1 of Canis aureus. Classification (NCBI taxonomy): domain Eukaryota; kingdom Metazoa; phylum Chordata; class Mammalia; order Carnivora; family Canidae; genus Canis; species Canis aureus. Next base: position 120,395,214 of record NC_135649.1, on the reverse strand, counting down.
ATAAATAAATAAATAAATAAATAAATAAAACATAATATCAACCTAAAGACTAAGGCGGAGCCACTCACACAAAAAATCTTACCTGGAATTTTTATTTTTCTGAGATTTTAAGTTAAAGGGAAAGAGTTTTTCAAAAGCATTCAGTCAGGGACAATAAATGCAATAAAAATCTGAAATAAAAACAAGGTCCCCACAAGAAGTCAAAATCATGGGGTGCTCAGACATCTATGGAAGCCTGAATTAGAGACGTCTTTTTCTTCTGAAAGTAGAAAAATTGTTATCCAAAGAGGTTTATATCTGCCCAAGAGGTCTGTCTCATGTAAGAGCAAATATTAAAGGATTCCATTTGTTTATAATCCAAATATTCTCAAAATTAAAATCCACTTTAATTCACAAAGAGATGAAGCAGAAATGAGAACTCGAGAATGGAGAAATTATGGGTCTCATTTTAATTTAATTCTAAGCAGGTTTGGAAACAAAATCACCAGACATGCATAGTGTTTCTTACAAACTAACACCAGAGATGCATAGTGTTTCCTACAAAAACAAAGTGGCAAATATGGCTATCCAAAGAAACTAAATGTCAAAAGCTGTTGAAAAGGGTGTATTAGTTGTAACATGTCTAACAAAAATAATTTGGCTTTAAAATCCGAGATTCTGTTAGGAAAGGATATGAAAATATGAGTCAATAAAATATAAGTCGTCCTCATTGGACATGGTGGGAGTTTAAAGATAATGACTTCATTCATGATGCTGAACAATGTAAGTATCAATAATAATGAAAGTAACTCATATTTTTGAGACACTTATTAGAGACCAGCTGTTGTTCTCGGCATTTGTTTTTAATATTTCATTTATTCATGAAAGACAGAGAGAGAGAATGGCAGAGACACAGGGAGAGGGAGAAACAGGCTCCATGCAGGGAGCCCGATGTGGGACTCGATCCTAGGACTCCAGGATCACACCCTGAGCCAAAGGCAGGTGCTCAAGCACTGAGCCACCCAGGCGTCCCTCATGTAGATTCATAGTATGGGGTCAGTAATTGTCTTAGTGTGTTTGGGCAATTGTAATAAAACACCATAGATTTTGCAGGTTCCAAGCAGCAGACTGTTATTTCTCATATTTCTCTGGGCTGGAAGCCCAAGACCAAGGAGCCAGCAGACGTGGTGTCTAGGGAGAACCCGCTTCCCGGTTCATAGACGGCATCTCCTGCCTGTGTCCTCACGTCTGTCTGGGGTCTCTCATAGAAGGGCACTGATCCCACTCATGGGGTTTCACTCTCATGACCGGGGCACCTCCCAAAGAAACGTCCCCAAACACCAACCCATTGGGGTTAGGCTTCCATACGAAATCGGGGAAATATTCAGGCTGTAGCAATCAGGTTCTTGAAAAGCCGAGAGGGAGGCACAAGAGAGTATTTCCAAAAGCAGAATGTGCTCTTCTAATCTTTGGAAAAGATGTGAACAAATGAGACACAATCATAGCACAAAAGAACGTAAAACAAAGGAAATGGCCAGAAAGCCTTAAAACCCCTCACCAGCAAGGAGACGACTGGAGCCAATCACACATGTATTGTCACCCGTGGCTGGAACAGAGAAAAGGTTAAACTCTCATGTAAACACACAGAGTCTCCCAGATTGGGCTAAATAAACCCAAATCCAAACATTTTGGGGGGAAATAACAGCCTAAGTACAGCTCCCTTGCCCCTGTGCTTCTCGATAAGCAAACCTAGAGAACCTGACCAAAATCACAGAAGGAAACACAAAAGGGGAAGGAGAAACAGTTGCGGACACCACGAGGGTGCTCCCCCCCCCCATGGAAATCCTGTAGAGCAAATCGACCTAAATTCAAGAGGCCCCCAGAGCAGCTCACACCCCAACTCCTGACACCCAGGTGGAATTTTGTAGGAAATACACAGAGGATCGTCCAGACAAGTCCAAGAGCACCACTGACACCAGTTCTCCACGGGGCAGGGCTGCGGCCAGCAGTCTCCCGCTCCCAGGGTTAGGGTAAAGGAAGAGGATACGGGGCTGCGAATCCTGCATCTGGAGGCAAGACCTAACCATGCAAGAGACGCGGACCAGGGTATTGAGAGCATTTGCAGAGCTGCAGAACGGCAGTGGTGAAGACCACCCGGAGAAGAAGCGAACCCCGCGGTGGGGCCAGAATTGGGTCCCTCAGGTGCTGCCCACGTCCTGAACCTGCTTGGGGGGGGGTGTCAGCCCTCCACACCCCCAGGCCCCTGTTATGCGTTTCCTACTGTTGACTCATGTGAGTACCAACCCCCGCTGGAGCAGGACCTGCCTTAGACTAGGCTGTGGGTGCCCTGGACATCGTGCTAGACACACACACTCTCACACACACAATCACAGGTGTCTTGAGATAACTATTAAATGTGGCCATTTATAACCATGTAAAACCAATATGAGTAGGAAGTTAGGGTGAAGAGAACCACAAAAGTATGTTTTTACAACGCCAATTTCATGTAAGAGGCATGTCTATAACATGCGTATATATAAAAATTGTAGGGGCACCTGGGTGGCTCAGTCAGTGAAGCATCTGCTTTTGGCTCAGGTCATGATACTGGGGTCCTGGGACTGAGCCCTGTGTCAGGCTCCTTGTTCAGTGGGCAGTCTGCTTGTGCCTCTCCCTCTGCCCCTACCCCTGCTCGTGCTTGGTCTCTAGCTCCCTCTCTCTCAAATAAATAAAACCTTTTAAAAATTGTAAAGTAGACGATGGATAGATAGATAGATAGATAGATAGATAGGCAGGGAGATAGATGATAGATATATAGAGAGAGATAGATGGATGATAAATAGATGGATAGATAGGGAGATAGATGATGGATGGGTGGATAGATAGATTGGTAGATAGATAGAATAGATAGGGAGAGGGATCCCTGAGTGGCTCAGCAGTTTGGCACCTGCCTTTGGCTCAGGGCGTGATTCTGGAGACCCAGGATCGAGTCCTGCGTCAGGCTCCCTGCATGGAGCCTGCTTCTCCCTCTGCCTGTGTCTCTGCCTCTCTCTCTCTCTCTTTCTCTCATGAATAAATCAATAAAATCTTTAAAAAAAAAGAATATATAGGGAGATAGATAGATAGATAGATAGATAGATAGATAGATAGATGATAGAGACAGAGTGAGATAAGGTGCACAGAAATAATGGACAAAAAGACAATCTGACAGACATCCAGGTACTCGTCTACCTCTATCTGGACTCTGGAATTCTTCACCAACCTGAGGCTCAGGAACTAAGAAAATTATGTAAACCATCTGACTCTCAGAGCCTTAGTTTCCCTACCCATAAAGCAGAGACACTAATGTATATTCAGTCTAGTTCCTGTAGACAGCAGCTGACGATGACTTGTCATGCGCCTGACCCGTACGAGTTTTCCAATAAATAATGGCTTCATGCCTCGTGTAATGTAGAAGTGCATGTACCCACAAAGACATTTTGTAGAAATAAGCAGCATTAAAAAAAATAACAAAAACAAAAACAAAAAGCAGCATTAAATCCTGGACCATTTCAAGAGCAAATTAAAATCAAATCCGACACTGTGAATACATGTGTGCGTTGCATGTTAAGGAAGCTATTAGAGATAACCAAAAAGTACTACACAACTATATTTCTTCAAAGAAAAAAAAAAGGCCAGAATACACCAAGTGCGTGTGTGTGAGCTGTGTGTGCAAGTGTGCACTTTGCAAATTTCTTCAATGGAAGAATCTTGAAACAGACATGATAGACCATTTGTTTCGACACAAATAGCTCATAAGATCTCTCAAATGCTCCTATTCTTCTATTGCTAAAATGAATATGGAAGGATAAATGAGTTTCTCTGTCAGTTTAATTTTATTTTGGGGGAAGAAACACTTTCCAAATGTACAGAGTAATACTAGGAAACATTTCATACAGATAGGTACGTCTGTATATTTGTATGTATATTTAAATATAAACCATTTTACTGTCTATTTGTCCAATCTCTTTTAAAATCCTCAAAAATGTCTTTTTTTTCTCCATCAGAAGCAAATATCTATTATGACTCTCCTGCTGGCTCTTGACCTGCAGTTGTAAGCGTAACGTTGCCACTTTATGGTATCGAATTGTATGTACTCGGATCAGTACAAACATGACTCAGGACACATAAGGCGGGTCTGTGTCTGAGTAGCACTGAACTAATAGAATTTCTATAGCCACAAAGTTACTAAAACAAGAACAACTGTTGTGTACTGACCATCGAAATAGTCCCATCACTGGCATTGGCTCCACACCATGAACTCAGGTCGGAAAAGGTACATTCAGAAGTTATATATGGTTATATTTATTGTGAAAATACATCCAGTAAGGTATGTGCATAAATGGAATTGAACATGGAGTAAGATTACCAAACACTGGCATCTCTTAATAGCTAGTGCTCATCTAAACAACGTGAAATGACTTCACTACGTGTGGGTGGCAACTTTTATAAGAACCCCTTTTCCATAGCTTTTACCATTGTTGGCTTTGGACCATTAAGCAAAGGTCACGTCATTTTTGCCCACTTATCTGAGGAGTGTGACACTGGGTCTAAGCACTTCACAATGTCTTCCATACTCGTCTGTGTGTAAGTGGTTTAAAAACTGAGAGGGACGCCTGGGTGGCTCAGCGGTTGAGCATCTGCCTTTGACTCAGGTCATGATTCTGGGAACCAGGATCGAGTCCCGCATCGGGCTCCTTGTGGGGAACCTGATTGCTCCTCTGCCTGTGTCTCTGCCACTCTCTCTCTCTCTCATGAATAAATAAATAAAATCTTTTTTAAAAAACCTCCCAGGAGACCCCAAATTAGGATCACTCAGTTAAGCTGCTCCAGAATTTCAGACTCTACAAAAATCATAAGGCAAAAACAAACAAAAAGGTCTGTTTAGTCGTTCTTGACCACTAAGTTTCATGGTTATTTGCAAAAAATCACAAATACAATCATCTTTTTGTACCTGTAGCATCCAGAAGCTACAGTGTTTTGTCTGTATCTAAAAAAGTCATGACCATGTTGAGGAAGACAGAGTTCCAGTACTGAAAAGTTGAAGATCTGTGGGAGAACACTGTCAAAGGAAGATTGGTTTGCCCCGACCCTGTAAATCTCCACTTGATGGGAATGTCTCCCATGCAAACTCAACGCGGTCCTAAGCTCAATATTGCTCATGAAAGGGATTCTGGATGAGAGTTTCACTTGCTTCATATCAAAGTAATCTCGTCTCTGGGTGAACTCAGCATTCATTTGTCCAAACAAATATTCAAGAAGTACCACATGTTCATAAGTGGCTGTATTAGTTTCCCATTGCAGATTACCCAATGAGCACACAACAGCACACATCTTTAATCTGCTAGTTCTAGAGGTCAGCCATTCACAAGGGATCTCGTGGAGGTGTCACAGACTGTTCCTTTCTAGGAGCCCAGGGGTGAACCCACTGATGGCCACTTCCAGATTTTACAGGGAATCTGCCTTCCTATGCTCATGGCCAGCTTTCCATCCTCAATGCCAAAAATGGCGGTTGCCTTTTTCATAGCGCCGTGTCTTGGTTCTGCCTCCATTTTTTCAACTTATAGGGTCCCACTGGAGAGTCTAAAATAACCTCCCTATTTTAATGTCAGCATGTTAGGAACCTCAATTCCATTGTCTACCCTAGTCCCTGTTTAGATGTAATAGGATATAGTCACAGGTTTTTGGAACTCTGGGTGCAGATATTTTTGGCTAGCTATCACACTGCTTACTCTAGAGAACTTACTTTTCCCAGAGATACAACAAAGACTCTGCCATCTAGGGTTTCCCAGTCTAAAGGGGAAAGAAGCTATGTGACAAAATAGTTTAAACACATGATCCTATAAGAACACACAAGAGGAGATATGTTAGTGCTGGGGGCCAGAAAAGACTCCTCAAGTGGGTAACTTTTGACCTAAGTCTAAAAGAACAAATATTCTTAAAGACCAAATATAATAAAGTCTGTGGCTAGGAGGAGAAATGGAAGAGTGATAGAAGGGCAGATCTTCACTCCATCAGGCATCCCTACTCCCTAACAAGCAGAAAGTATATGGAACATGACACATACAAGGAATGGTCAACAGAACGCTCATATGTAAATGAACAGCAATATCGAGAAGTGTGAAGCTGAGGATTGATATGATCGGGCTTGAACATTGGGAAATCACTATAACTACAACATGGAGAATGGACCACAGGAGGATGGGGCTGGAGGCAAGAACACCAGCTACCCATACCTTGACTAGCACAAAAAGCTCTAATTTTGTTTTCTGGTGACAACCTCTCGCATTTACAGTCCACTACTTGGGCCCTTTCACTCCCTAACTGCATGCTCTAGTTTGCAAACCAATGTTCCAGTCTCCTGGTAGCTGGTAAAACCATCGTGATCCACCCACTTGGATTTGCCTAAGTTCTGCTTTGGAGCATCCCAGCAGGAAGGAAGGATTGTATTTTTTCAACCCAGCCACTGGCTCCTGTCCTTTCCAGGCACCCATGGAGGTCTTGGAAAGATAAACTGAAGCTTTCCCAAAATAGAAGAAACCAACTCATGAAACCACAAGCCATCTCTCCCTAGAAATAATGGTGGTGCAAAAAGCCACGAAGAATACAATACAAAGAAGCACTGATTGTGAAGGAGGTTCAGTCAGATGTCTTTAGGACAGTGAGCCCCAACATGTGGTCCATGGATGGCTGCCATTCCCAGCAGGCTAAGTACAGAGATGGAGAGTCAGCATGTTGAAATGTATATAGTAACTTGATACAGTCAATGTCTCTCTGTGGACTCTAATAATGAGACCGTGAGCTGGTATTTTGTAGGTCTTTTTACTTCATCTTTCCTCATACTTCATTTTGGCTTACAAAAGTCTAGGTCCATGAAACATCAGAGATTCTTTTTTTTTAAAAGCATTGCTCTGGGGTCTTTTTCAAATTTCCTAAGGCTGTGATGCAGGTAAACTCAGATCAATGGCTGTGGGATCCCTCTACTATCATTTTTTAAATTATTTTATTTTATTTTATTTTATTTTATTTTATTTTATTTATTTTTGAGAGGGAGTAAGTAGGGGGAGGAGGGAAAGAGAGAAGGATAGAGAGAACTTCAAGCAGACTCCACGTTGAACGTGGAGCTCCACCTCACAACCCTGAGCTCTTGACCTGAGCCGAAATCAAGAGTCGGACACTTAACCGACTGAGCCACCTAGGTGCCCGTAGATCCCTCAACTACCTGTGCTCACTCTCCCTTCCCTTTCAGTTAAATCCTCCACCAAACACCACCCTCCCTTCTATTGTTACTATCTTCATGCTTTGACTTTGGCTTTGGCATCTTAAACGATCTCTTCAGTTACAAGCAAAAGCATGTCCACAAAATTCTGGTTTGTATTAACAAAATGTTACCACCTACTGAATGCCTGCCACGTCCCAGGCATTACTGAGCATCTTACATACATTATTTCTTACCCTTTTAATAACCATCAGGGGAGTGAGTCACCTTATGGATGAGGAAATGGGAGTTCAAAGAGAAGAACCGCCTGAGCTGGTTTGGAGACCAGTGTACATTTTTTCCGCTCTGCCACACTTAATTTATACCAAGGGATCATGTCTGGTTTCACCAAATAATTTTAATTTAATCTTTTCCTAGTTCAGGGTCATAAACAATCTAAAGTCCAGTCATGCTGACCTAAAACTATAAAAATGCTGTACAGGAAGCTCAGTGGCCACATTTCATGAAGGCTTTAAAATATCTGAATTCTAAATAGCTAATTGCAAAGGTTCTTTGCTAAACAGTAAAATTAATGATTTCAGAGGCATCATTTAAATAGGATATAAATTTTGATAAAAGCTCAATGTCTCTCGCAGAAATCATGACAATGTCACTTATATGCCTTTACTTTCTCAAAGGCAGATAGTCGGGTGTTGACATTTGATGATGCAAATCTATTTTTTAAGACCAAGGAATTATAGTGGAAAGATATGAAACAGAGATGATTTTAAAGCTGCTCCCTCTACCCTCCCCCCACACAAAAAAAGAAAGAGGCAAAAAATATTTTTGCCTGAATTCAAACTCTTAAAAGAATTATCATAATATCTAAAATTCAAATAGAGTATGACCAAGGAGAAAACAAGAATTCTTACATTAAAAAATATGTTCTGCTTTAATCAGAATCTCACTTCTACATGACACAAAAAGATCCCAGTCTTTCTGCATTATCATCCTTAAATTCAGTTACCACTTGCATACCTTGAGTGTCCCAGATAATTACAAGGCTCTTCGTGTACATTCACTTCTCACAATACCCATAAGCAGAAGGTATTTTAATGTTCATTTCACAAATGAGGGAATGGAGTGTATCAGTTAGCTACTGCTGTATAACAAAGCACTGCCATAATTTGGTGGCTTGAAACAACAGCCACTTATTATTTGTCACATGTCTGCATCAGCTAGGAAGTACTTCTGATCTAGAATGAACTGTCCGTTCCCGACTGGGGTCCATCCTGAATTTGTGGTCAGACGGCAGTCTAGGTCATGGGCCAGCTAGCATAGAACGACTTCAGCTGGGATCTTCCAACGGGCTAGCCTGTGCTCGTTCTTATGGCAGTGATTGGGGTCAAAGAGAGGAAGCAGAAGTGCCTTCTCAAACGTTGGCTTATGTCACATTGGCCGAAGCAAGTCACAAGACCTGGTCCAGGTCTATAGTCAGGAGAAAGAGAGGACTACAAGGTGAGCTCTGAGTGGGTTTGTGGATCAGGTCTGAACGCAGAGCATGTTCTTTTATTTTGCCACAATTTATACCATGGAATTATGTGCATTTTCACCAAATCATTATAATTAATCCTTACCTAGTTCACAGTCATAACAATGCTGACCTGCTTTATAAAAACACACCTCTGGAAACAAAGCACGGCTTTTTGCAAAGTGCTCTGAGTTGTAAGCTAATCGCAAAGGACATGGATGTGGAGATGTTAAACAGGGCAATTTACGCAATCAATCCACTACACAGAGCCTCAGGACATTTAAGAAGTTGTTGATGGTGGGGAAATAGTAATTTGAAACCAGGTCTGTCGAACTTCCAATATCTATGTTCGTTTCCATAAAGCCACCTTGCCTCTGTTACATGGCCCTAACAGGATGGACTTCATCTTGTTTACCTGACAAAAATTTTGTATACATTTATACACGTGAAGGATATTGGGGCACCGGGATGTAATTGATACAACATACCAAAAGGAGGTAAGAGACAAAAATGTAGAATTCAGAAAGAGATCTATTCCCCAGGTCTGAGATCCCTTCTCCACATCAAGCATATAAAAGTGGATCATGGGCAGCCTGGGTGGCTCAGTGGTTTAGCACCACCTTCAGCCCAGGGTGTGATCCCGGGGTCCTGGGATTGAGTCCCACATCGGGCTCCCTGCATGGAGCCCACTTCTCGCTCTGCCTGTGTCTCTGCCTCTTTCTCTCTGTGTGTCTCTCATGAATAAATAAGTAAAATATTAAAAAAAAATAAAAGTGGATCATAATGTAGGGCAACATTTCTTTGGGGGATGCTTCAAAGAGAGTCAAGGGCATGAGTTTATTAGAAGCTCTAAGAGAGCTTGATGCTGTTCCCTGGAGGTGAGATGTCCTGAGAACTGTCTCAGGTGCCTGACTCATACCAGCGAAGAGAAAGTGGACCACGGGTGTGGGATCAGGTGACTATGTCAGGGTTGCCCTGCACTCCTGTGAGTCTGTGCATACAAGCTGCTGCATGGGAGACTCAATACATGAGGGTCTCCTAGTAGCCCAGTGACCTGATGAAACTAAGTGCAGTGTGGCAGGCTGAAGCATGCCCTCCCTCCCCCACCAAAGATGAGCATGTCCTAATTCCCAGTTACTCTGTGTGGCAAAAGGGACTTTGCAATTGGGATGAAGTCAAGAATTATGAGACGGGAGATGATCTAGTGCAGCCACAGAGTCATTATAAGAGAGAGTCAGGAGGGGCGCTTGGGTGCTCAGTCAGTGAAGTGTCTGCCTTTGGCTCAGGTCATGATCCAGGTCCTGCGACGGAGCCCCGCATGGAGCCCCCTGCTCAGCGGGGAGTCTGCTTCTCCCTCTGTCCCTGCTCCTGTGCTCTATGTTCTCTCTCTTGCTCGCTCCTGCTGTTTTTATCTCTCAAATAAATAAATACAATCTTAAGAAAAAGAGAGAGAGAGTCAGGAAATCAGAGTGGGTAGGAGGTGATGTGAAGACTGGGGGAAAATTGGAACAGGGAGGCTAATATCCAGGAACGCAGGATTCTTCCCGAGATCCTCTGGAAGGAGTGCAGCCCTGCAGAAGGCTTCGCTTTAGCCCCATGAGACTGACTTCACACTAATAACCTCTGTCACTGTAAGATAATAAATTTGTGTTGCCTTAAACTTTTGATAATTTGTTACAGCAGCAAAAAGAAACTAATACCCACAAAGGAAACCAATACCCACATTTCAGTGGCCCCGTGGCCATTTCAACAAGTCCGAACTACTCAAACTTCTTCATATTTCCAGCCTCCACAACAGACCCTGGCAGGTTCTGAAACATCCAGCAAGGAACTAGGGAAGGAGCAAAGTCTACCACTACCTCTTCCTCAAAGACCGGCGGCGGCCTATTAACCACAGTCCTTAGCCGGGGAGGCAGAGAGGATGTCTTTGTTTTTGGTGAAGGTGAAATGGACTGGATGTCCTCATATATAATTTGAAACTGCATTTTTTCACATTAATTGCCTGTAGCAATTACATGATACTTAGGAGTTTGCACAAGGCACGGTACATGGTAGCAATAGTTCCCCGTTCAACATCAGCTCAAGAGGAAACATCTGTATAAATCAATAGCCCATAGATCTGCTTAAAGGCCATTAAAATACCTCTCAGGTTTTCCATGTTCCGAGTTTTCCCCACTCTCCCTAGGATTCACTTACACATTTATTTATTGGAGCATGAATCACCACAGATTGTTAAACTCTGGGCTCAGATGAGCATCCTATGTCTAGGGTGTCATCCATGACCCTATATGATTTCTTAGGTATTTTATCAGAAAATTGCACAGATGGTCTTGGGCGTCTTTGCAAACTACATTAGGCTCCTGTTGTCCCTTGGGGAAATGCTAAGTTTCTCGGGGTTCCCCAACATTCACCACCCACAATTGGCAACTGTGTCTCGGCTTGAAGGTCCTCTAGTAAATGGGTACGACTTAAATACTATCTTTCTATAGGCTGGTTTTTAGATCCAGTGTGGGCCATCGTAGGAGAACTTCAAGTCATAAACATCTGGATTCTCACAAGGAGCACAAGAAGATCTCTACAGAAGCACACTGGACTCTACTCTTGAGCTGTGTGATCCCGGGCAAGTCAACCTCTTTGTCTCCTCTTGTATAACCCAAACAATAGAGCTCTGGCCAAACTACCATACAGGATTATATATATTCCTGGACCACTTCTATTCAGAACATGGAAGATATCATATTACTAACATCACGAATCAAAGTAGAAGATCTTGAAGATTTAGAGTGGCTTTTGATTTGCCTTTCTTACGATGTACGTGATTTTCTCTAGCTCCTGCTTCGGATCGAGACAGAACATTCCTTTCTGTGGGCACACTCTGTGTGTTTCTCAAGAGGGGAAATGCAGGTAAGAATAGGCAAAGATGGCAATTCTATCATTGAGCCACATGCCATTTAAACTTACATGAGTGCACACATTACGATGAGCATTTTCAACACACTCTGGTCATCAGGGTCTGCTCAGTGTCTTTGGACTGGGAAATGAAGCACGTGTCAGCTATTTAGGAACTTAATATCCAGTTGGCAAAGGACCTTGCTACTGCTACATTCATTTTTAAAAACGAAACTGATAGAGCGAGGCTGGAGATCGTGGTGGTGGTTGTTACAGACACTGTGGCGGGGTAAAGGATTACTGTCTTTAAACTGAAACCTGAGATTCTAGCCAACACCAATTTGTCACAGATCGTAAAGAAAACCACAGAATTGGAGTATTTAATTAATCTAAATGATAAATTACCTGTGAATCTCAAACCAGGCGGGCAGTATCTATGAGCAGAACACCCACATGAGAAAGAATAATAAAGGGGAAGACTGGTCTAGGAATTCACCTTATAAACAACATTATTCTAAGTTTTACGGCCTAATACTCTGGAACCTCATAATGTATGTGCTCATGATCCCTGGAGAAAAATTAGGAATATTCTTTAGGGCCTCTCCAAAGATGTATTGCCATGTATATTTACTATTACCAAATACACCCATTAAAACAAAAGTTGCTGACACCACACTCACCCTCGGGAGATGTATATCTAAGAAAAATAATCTGAGGCTAATCCAACAACCCAATGCATACATGATGTATTACACAGAAAAAAAAAAGATAAACAGCCATATAATTATTCATCGGACAATAGTGCAGCCTCTTTAGGGAGAAAGATAAAGTGAAAATCAATAGACTATTTTGAAAAATTAATTTTTAATCAAATCTTCCAGGCAATCTAACTTACATGTAGGCATTATAATCATACAGAAATATATGTATTTTTTTTTTAAAAATCACTATTCCTGGAAAATTGTCATTCATTAAGGAAAGATACCTCCTAGAACCTTATGCTCCCCTCCTTCTCACCCCAAAATCACATTCACATGAAAGGAAGATCATTTCCTTTCTTGGATTCTGAAGCATCTCTGAAGAGGGAGAAGAATTTGCAAAATCAGGAAAGAGCTAATCTCAGAAAACCCAATCACCTTTCAAGCAGTGATACAATGCCAGATGTTAACATTTCTCTGAGGATCTCCAGAGAAGCGAAAGCAATTAGGCGCTATCCTTCATTTCTTCTGTTCTGAATCTCATTACCAAAGATTGCAGACGTGCCGGTGATGATGTACGTATTGCAGGTGGCACTTTGTCATTGCGAAAATAAAGCGTGGACAGAATTTTACTATGAGTTTCCTCGGAGCGGAGAAGGATGGAGGAGGGGGAGGGAGAGCAAGAGGGGAGCTGGGGGGTGGAGAGGATGCTAAGTCCGTAAAAGAAACCCCATGAATTACATTATTTGAAATGTTATTTCACACTCCCTGTAATTACACAGCATTTTTAAGCCTGCTACAGGTAATACTCAATGACACACTCTATTGTATAGACCTTCTACACTGTGGCCACAGGTCATACTACCACAAGAACACCAGCTCTTCCGTTCGTACTGGGGATCACAAGGTAACCTCGGCATCACCGCAACCCAGGCATCAGCAAGCCCAAACTTGGAGTCAAGGAACATCATTTCTATTCTTGCCCTACTCCAAAACAGCAAAACTCCTTTTCTAAGCCACCAGCCCCTTGCTCCATGAAACGACAGAGAAAGAGCAAACCTCCCCGCAGGGATCCTCTCTATCTAGAATGCCCTAATTCTAAGCAATCTTGACTATTCTCAATGCCGAAGTGGGTGTTTGTGGGCCATGCTGTGTGGAAGAACAAAGTTGAGGCATCTGCTAAGGGACATGCAGATTTCTCCATTTCTGTCTGTCAAATTAAGCTTCTGGTATTTTCTTAGGGACTGCTAAGGACACCACGTACAAGAGGATAGCCACATGGGCAAACATGTTGCCGGTGAACAGCAGGCTTGGATAATTCTAGGAGGACCTTCTCTGTGTGGCTGCAGGAGAGGTAAGAGATAGAGCATGGTCTACACCCAGGTGCAGCTCTCCTGCGAGGCAGCCCAATGAACATCCTGCCACGTGACAGAGGAACACATCTCACTGGGCCCGCCCCACAAACTAGAAGGTAACACGTTCCTGTATGAGGGAAAGGAATGTAGCACAGCCCCATCTGCCTGATGGCACTCTGCATCCCTTTGCTGGGCGGTAGCAGCCGGAGCTTAGGGCGTGATTTCCAGGCTGCAGGAGATGTTGCTCCCCCAGCAGACAAGCCACAGCACGTGGGGGGCATAGGACCCACCAGGAATGGGACAGACCAACCAGCTCAATGACTACTGTTCTCCGCAGGGTCTATTTGTAGCCAAAGAAGTGCAGGAATTCTGTAAGACACTAAACTATCATAAAGTCCTTCTCAAAGCCACATTACAAAGACCATTGGTTAAACTCATGCCATCTTATTCAGAGAGAGAAAACAAAAGTATAGTTCCTTTTTTAAAAAATAAAGAGATAAATAATTTAAATTCACTGTGTGTGTGACATATGCATTATGGCAACTGAAGGGGATTCTCTCGTTCACGGTAAAAATTTCTCTCTTAGATCCCATGTCCAGAGTCACTGGTATTAGTGAAAAATAAGTGGTCTTGTCAAACCTCGATATGTTTTGCCCTTTCATTTTTTTTCTTTTGCAAAGTAAGGTTAAATTTACACAACATAAAATTAACCATTTGAAAATACACATACAACTCCATGGCATAGAGTGCATTCACAATGTCGTGCAATCATGGCCACGGAGTTGCAGACCAGCTCACCCTCACAAAAGAAAATGCTGACCCCGTGAGTAATCAATGCTTATTTCTCCTGCTGCCTGCAGCCCCTGGAAACCACTAATCTGCAGTCTGTCTCTACACATTTGTCCATTTTGGACATTTCATATAAATAGAATCATGTGCTATGTGGCCTTTTGTGACTGGCTCCTTTTATTCAGCATAATGCTCTTAAGGCTCATTCATGTCATACTATTTGTCAGTACCTCAACCGTTTTTATGACCAAATAATATTCTTCCTTCAGTTTTTAATCTTCCATCATGTGTATATTAAAGACCATCCTACTTTCACATATAGCTGTTTTTAACACTCTGACTCATTGATGACTTCAGCCCAGAGCAACTGTAATATACATATAATTTAAAGGAAGCAGGCTCTCAAATCTCAAAAAACATTCCAAATCAGAGGAAAAAAAAGAATAAAATCTGCTAGAAATGTAGAACTACACATCATAAACCATCTCAGATTGTAAAAATGGTTCTATGCATTTTTCTTTTTCTTTTAGGTCTCGAAAACTGAAATGCATGTTTTCGATCCAGTGCTGAGCCATTTCTAAACAATTAGTGTCAATGACTACTTCTCACGAAATAATACCAAGGCACCACTTGTATGATTCTAAGGTAGAGTTGAATTTGAATCAATGTTGCATCTTTGCTCATCCTCTTTAACCTTACTCTTAGCTGGATTTCATCCAATGCACTTGGAGAAATGGTGGGTGCCACTTTCCAAGATGCCTAGCCATGCTATGTCCTACACACTACCAGAGGAGATACTGAGTCTTGAGTTTAAAGTCTTGCTCCATATCCCATACAAATATCACTCGACATTGCCAGATTACTTTTGACCAGTATCTCCCAAATTAGGATAAAGAGAACAGCGGTTTCAAAAGACACTAATAGATGCTAGGAAAGAGGGAAAGAAAGGCACTGTAATCTGGTAAGTCGGAACAAATTTTTAATTTAAGGCTTCCATCAGTTTCTTATCTCTGATTTCTTGATTTGTATATCTTCAGTTTGCTAACACTGCATCACAAGAGAAGACATGAGAACATTTCTCAGTTTTATTTAGTCTCACAACCATTCCTTCAAGAAGTCTCTATCAATCAGGACTAATGTTCCTTCAGTACAAGTAATGGAAAATGTTGCTCTTGACCTTTTTCAAGTATTTATACCTTAGAATGAAAAATAAATTTAGGAACAAGTGTGGCTTGCAATAAGGGAGGGGATGGACTAAGGGAAGAGAGGGAGAAGAGACATTAACAAGAGCTCCTGGGAAGCCCTGTGGTTTTGAGGTCAGAATAACAGAGCACACATTTGACCTACTTCCTAATACTGTAGGATGATGTCTCTTATGTGCATTGAGACTCTGTAGGAACTGGAGAGGTACAATAGGAAAAAGAAAGCCACTCTGTTTAAAGAGGGGATGGGGGTACCTGGACACTTCTCCACCTGTGAGGGCTAATTTTATGTGACCATTTGACTGAACCAGGTGCCAGGGGCACCTAGATATTTGGTCAAACATTATCCTGGGTGTGTCTGGATAAGATTAGTATTTGAATCAGGAGACTAGGTAAAGCAGACTTCCCTCTCCTGTGCAGGTGGATCTCATACAGTCAGTTGAAGACCTGAATAACAACAACAAGCCTAGAACTTACATCATTGGTTCTCCTGGGTCTCAGTCCTTAAGACTCGGACTAGAACTATACCACCGGTTTTCCAAGGGTTCCACCTTGCAAATGACAGATCATGGGACTTCTCAGCCTCCATGATCATGACAGCCAATTCTTTATAATAAATCTCTTTGTATATATCTCCTATTGGTTCAGTGTCCCGGGAGACCCCTGACAAATATATGACCCTTTCTCTTACAATACCTCCTTCTCTATCTTCCCCATAAGGCTACTCTGAAAGCTCTCTAAACATCATTGATGATTACTGATCATTTCCAGCTCTGGAATCCATATGCTAAGCAAACACACATGCAAACAAAGTTATGCTCAATGTACATGCCCTTCACACCAGACTGTTTTGTTGGCCTATTATATGATGCTGGCCTTGAAGTGATATTGCAATGGACCATCCTCCTCCTTATTTGCCTTTATAAATTAATTATCAGTAGATGTTGGCAGTGTATCCCAAGAAAATTTGAAATTCCACACCTCAAATCTGATTATGGGAAGGACCCTCTGAATAAATCACAGTATGTTTAAATGTAGAACATAGCAATTCTCTGGAATCTATAGGTTATGAAAAATGCAATAACTCAGCCAGGATGGGTCAGCGGTTTAATGAAACAGATTATAGCTGATTTATATCCACCATGGGCCCCATTTTCTTGTTTTAGTTTTGATTTTCTACCTGATTCCTGACACTTTGATTTAAACAAGCCAATTAAGAAGTCAGATGTTCCAGCACAGACACATATATTCAAATTAAATTAAAATTTGTTTATACCTCGTATGAAATAGTTTTAATTAGGAAACCATGGCCAGTCACTAGGAAATTGGGATGGTTTTCATCTGGCTGCTATGATGGATAAAGACATATTAAATGAAAGAATGCAAATGTTCATTCCATACATATCTGCTAAGAATAAAAGAAAAGGTTAAAATCTGAGCAAGTTCAGCAAATATTGATTCATTTGTTCAAAAAAAATCACCGAGCATTTACTGAGAGGCACAGAAAATATTCTTGACCAGACAGAATGAAGAATAAAAATGCTCCCCAAAGAAATGAGGAATAGAACAAACAGAAAATAATGTGATAAACTAGGGGGATCAAACAGGAGCAAATATTTGGAGGAGCAAGGAAAGAGTTGATAAATTTGTTCTCACAGAATTTCTTCTGAGTGGACAAAAAAGTGGAAATACAGAAACTTAAATGCAGCTGAACATGTTCTCAATTAACAAGATTTTAAGATGAGATGAAATATGTCCCTTGATACTCTGTCCCCTTTCTACTCCAGCCTTGGCTGCTGTGTACTGCCTACTCACGATATACCAGCCTTAAGCATACATCCTTGGCACATATGGGACAAAAAGTCATCCCTGAGGTGTTGGTGCCTAGGTTCTGGGCACAGCTGTCTAAAATCCTTAGAGTATCCTGAGTGACAGGAGTGTCTTTGTTATTCAGATGAGATGACTCATGGTGGGGCCATTGGATGGTTCCAGGAAGGGGAGCTGGTGACCAGAAAGACCAAATACAGGACAGTCTTCTTGGGATCTTAATTTGTGGGCTCTGTGCTAAGTCCAGGTGGTCAGTGCCAGAGTCAAATTGTAGTACATACGGTTGGGACTGAAACAGAACAACACATATTAGCACATTTGGAGGCAGACAGTCTCATGAACCCCATTTTCCAGCTGAACAAACCAGGACACAGAGTGAGTGACCCTCTGCTCTGGGTCGAGCCAGAATTGGGACCCAGCACTTTGCTTTCAAGCCTATGGTGTTACAACTCTCCTATTCTGACTCCTAAAAAATGCTTCTTTTTGGGAATATATGTTAGTTACGTTATCACCACACTTTTCAAAACATTAATATTTCAATGGTGGGCAGTCTCTTGTCACAGGATATTGAACCCTAGAGAGAGAGAGAGAGAGACAAATAAACAAGTGTACAGTGACACTATAATAAAAGGAATACGCACCACTATGCGGATAGCTTTATTGCTATAAATCTAAGTAATTTTCCTGGGATTTTGTAGAGAGAGAAATATAGCTGATTTGAACCCTGTGGCCATATTTGCATATGCAGACATTTTCCAATGTGATAAAAGCCTCGAGAATCCCATCTGTATTGACTTTAGTATAGAGAGATCTGATGAAAGTTTCACCGGGTAATACCTTCTACTTTGTTTGCAGTTGGTACATGATTTATGTTTCCATGGAGGAGCCAAGTTTCCGATCTGCCCCCAGGGGATTTTGAGGTTGAAGTCTCCAAGACTGCCCATGGCTTTGAAGACTTTACTAGTCCCTTATATATGTTCACGCCATAAAAAGCAAGATACGCGCTCCCAAATTTGAAATGCTGTAAGAATAGAGAGAGTTTCTAGATGTAATTTTTAAAAATGTATTTGAGAGAGAGGGGGAGGGAGAGCAAGTGAGCATGAGGGGAGGGGAAGGGTGAGTGGGAGAGACATAGTCTCAACCAGACTCCCTGCCAAACATGGAGCCTGACGTGGGGCTCAATCTCATGACCCTTGAGATCATGACCTGAGCCAAAACCAAGAGTTGGCCATTTAACCAACTGAGCCACCCAAGTGACCTGGGGAGAGTTTCTAAATAATTTATTGAAGTGGGGTACTTAACTGTGTAACAGTCTCTTGGTCTGTCACCAGTACCTTCTCCCCAGTGTCTTCCTAATAAATTCTATAATGTTACATAGCGGGCCTTAACATGATGTGATTCCATATGCCATTAATGTTACCCACTATTAATAAAAAATTATATTTGGAATGTGCAGGTATCACAATCTCATGTTTCAAAATTCTGCTAATACTATCTTGAATGTCTTGATGCGGCATCTTGTTCTTATAGATATCTTCATTTGAGTTCCCCCAAGCAGATCCTGACACAAGGAGTTGAGTGTAGAGATTTTATTCACAAGATGATCCCAGGAAGCACAAATGAGGAGGTTGAGAAAGTGAAAGAAGGAGATAAACCAAAAGAGGATATGATAGTAAGGGGCTAGCTTGGCCAGGGATGAGGGCTCCAGTTATTTTGGGAGAAGTCCTTCAGAGGGAAGGTGTGGTCTTGAAAACATCACCTCTGCCAGGGGTAGGGTGGCTAAAGCATTTGACCCATCCAGCTAGCCCACCACTGGGAAGAAAGGAGATGAAATAACTTGACCTTCTCAAGAACCTGGCAGCCTGCTGAGAGCCCTTGTCCACTACATCTGCTGGTGAACCTGGGTAGTAGGCCAATGGGATGAGGGTGAGGCACCTACAGGACCCTCAAGACACGCTTCAGGCACCATACTGAAAGTGCTCCCCGACATATTTATTTTGAGTCCCTATTCTCTAACACTCAGAAAGCTATGGAAAATTCTGTCAATTCTCCTTGTGTCCCTGCAGTACCATCCAGAGGTGAAAGCACCCCAGGTCCGTGCTCCTGGGCAGTCCAGAATTCTCCATGACCGCCTCTGCCACTACAATTGGAAAGCTAGAGAGGTAGGCACTAGGTTTCCTTTACTGGCAACTTGCCTCATCCACAGATAGTACTCAATCACTATTTTGTCAAATGAATGTATTTAACAATGTGGATGAATGTGAATAAAGATGGAAAAACAGTCCCCTCAACGTTTAGCTCACATGTGCCTAAATCCCAAAAGATGCTCACTTTTTGTTCAAAAAGTCTGAAAGGAGAAATGAAGTTTCCTAACCATTTTTTTTCACATCTTCTCAAGATGAGACAGCGCACAAAATGAGTCGATAAGTTAAAAATTACAAAAAGAACTGCTGAAAGGTACTCTATATCTCCTAGGATCCCTTTATGTCTTCTTAATTCATTTTGAATAATTTGCTGCACATTGTTTAAAGGAAGAGAGCCGCGGATCTAAATTTCCCCAGGGGGGTCAAGGTAGAGGGTATATAGGCATGACTCAGCCAGTATATATTTTAGACTTCAATGACATGATTTTCAGAGGGTTCTTCCTGTGATCAGATTTACAGTGTGAAATTTCAAATATTTATGATCAACATTGCCAGAGTGTACTGACAATTAATTTGTGGAGGTATTAGGCTGTGTTATGGTCACTTAAAATATTTATTCAAGACTATCAGCTGTCCAGTAGAAATACAAGAAAAAACAAAAATATACGCCATGTATGTGATTTTAAATTTTCCAATAGCTCCATCTAAAAAAAAAAGTAAAAGGAAACAGCTAAATTTAATGGCATATTGTATATAAACCAATATACCCAAAGCATTACAATGTGTAAACAATATTTTAGACATCATTGAGATATTTAGTATTCTTTTTTTTCTGGTACTAAGTCATTGAAATTTGGTGTGTATTTTGTACGTGGAGCACATCGCAGTTGAGATTCGACACATTATAAGGGCCAAAAGTCATGTGTGGTGAGTGGCTGCCATATTGGGTCACGCAAATCTAGCTTATCTTGGGGTGGACCATGGTGTATGGCGCTGTTGAAATTAGTAAATGGGTTTCAGGACAGAGAAGGGACTATCTTCCATAGATGGTTCTGAGATTGTAAATTCCTTTTTGTTATGTGCTACACCCTTCCCCATCCTCAAAGCAATGCAGGTCTTCTCTACTGGTGTCCCTGTTTGTGACTCATGTGGCGGAGGAACATTCTGGAAAATGGAGCTTAGATAAAGATAAGAGATGAAGAGAAGATGTACTTTGGAAGTAGATGATACTGCAATTTTTGGGAGAATGACAAGTTGGTCTATGTCCAGCTTTGCCTTTCTGGAACCACCTATCCCCAACAAAATACAGTATTTTCCAAAAAATGTGCCCATTTCCCACTCACGATGTCTTTGTCCTTCATTCCCCTAACTGAAGGAGGAGCCTGTATTGGCTTCCTATGCCTGCTGTAACAAATTACCACAGAGTTAGGGGCTTAAAACAAAACTAATTTACTATCCTATAGTTCTGGAGAACAGAAGTTTGAAATAGGTTTCTCTGGGCTAAAATCTAAGGGTCAGCAAGAATTCATTTATTCTGTAGACTGTTGAGGGAATCTATTTCCTAATCTTTTCCAGCACCTAGAACCTCCTACATTCTGTGGCTCATGGCCCCCATCCATCTTCAAAGCCAGCAATAATTGGTCAAGTCTTTCTCAAATCACATCCCTCTGATTCTTCTGCTTTATTTTTTCTCCTCATCTGTAAGGCTTCTCGTAATTTCATTGAGCCCCAATGGATCATCCAAGACAATTTCCCTATCTTAAGATTGGATGAGTAGCAACTTTAATTCTATGTGCAACTTTAATTCTGCCATCTAAAGAAGACAATATATTTACAGGTGCTGCAGATGAAGACACAGATGTTTGGGGAGGGGGCATTATTTTGCCTACCTCAGCCTCCTTTTATTATAATTCTCTTTTGTTGTTAATATCATTGTGTTTGATGAAACAGTAAGTTCTAAGGGAAAAATGCCCGACTAAAGCAGTTAAATGTTTTTTTTTCCCCCAAGCACAGCTCTGCCCAAACAAGCATCTACAAGCTAAATCTTCAACTTCTGCATTAGAAATAATTTCCACCCTATGTGTAGAAATGCAGTCTCATTCAGAGACTTGCAAATGTTGCACAGAGCACAGGACGATTTTTCCCATAAGACACATGGAAGAAGAGAAGCCAAGAAACACTACCACACTTTCAGTCTCTTGGTAAACGGGTCCATTTGGGGAACAGAATGAGTATTCACCACTAAATGCTCTCATCATTCGCAACTTTTCCCAGAGTTTCCACTTTCGGAAAGGCACGTTTCCTTTTAAAAATATGTGAATGGGTCACTGAATTTTAAATAAGAGGGTAACTTTTTTTCTAGGCAAAGGGATTAATTGCCATTTGATTGGGCATTCCCTCATCTATGTCTATCATGGCAGACATGCAGAGAATGGAAGAAATTTACACAAACCCCACAAGTACACAGATACACATCCAAGCACACTAAGTTGACTTAGATCCCTAAACACATATATTTCTCTTATTAGGGAGGTTTAGAAGTATAATAGAAGTCACATATGAAATCTGCTTTCAAAACAACTACCAAAAGTAATGGGAAGAAAAGTTTGTTTTCATTATCATTTATGTTCTTGCTTTTTTGTGCTAGCTGCACTGCACCACAGAATGTGAAATAGCCCATGGTTAACAACATTTTTAAGATTAAGAAATAGAAACTAAATTCAAATATTCCTAAGAGTTGTTGTTTTTAATCCAATGTGCGCTATAAGGATGGTGCCCTTGGAAAAGTGTATTTTAAATACCAAAGAAAGAAAATTCATTCAACCTACAGATACTTATTTAGCTCCAGGGCTTCTTATAGAGTTGGGGAAGCGGTTTGCCCTGTAAGAGCTCAAAGAGCGCTGGCTGACAAGGGTGGCGGGCAGGAGGAAATAGAGCCCATGTTGACCTGCAGTGTCGCACGAAAGGGGTGTCATTTTGTGATTTATCTTTGGAGGTTGGTGCCTTCTCGTGACTCTCACAAAGTGCTGCTTGCACTACTCTTGCCTCTCTTGGCATCTCACCCGGACCATTACAAAGAAGATGAAGACCAGGAAGTCTCAGTCGGAGAAAGGCATATCACAGATCCATTCAATTCTTTTTATAAATATATGTGACAGCCTTCTCTGCAGTAGTCGCCATTCTGGGACTTGGGAAGGGGGCAGAGAAGTTGACTAGGTGGATGAGAGGCTCAGCTACACGGAAGTCACATTATGGTGGAGTGAAAGGAACAGGAAGAGAGACGTCACATAACTTGCTCCATCAATGAAACTTAAACTGCATAATTAAAAGAAGCGCACTGGGCCCCAGTGGGTGGGTCTGAGGTCACGTTAGAAGATAGCCGTGGATTCCAGGCACGGGAAGGAGTGTGGTAGCCACAGTCACAGTGTTTCCAGATACTTTTCGTTGCTCTGGAGAAGGCACTGGCAATATTCTGAGAATCTCTCCTGTACCCAATGTTCCCACCAGGGTCTACCTTTTCTGATTGCTGAGAGCCTTAAAAATCCTCTGCAGGGATCCCTGGGTGGTGCAGCGGTTTGGCGCCTGCCTTTGGCCCAGGGCGCGATCCTGGAGACCCAGGATCGAATCTCACGTCGGGCTCCCGGTGCATGGAGCCTGCTTCTCCCTCTGCCTGTGTCTCTGCCTCTCTCTCTCTCTCTCTGTGACTATCATAAAAAAAAAAAAAAATTCCTCTGCAAATGAGATCTAAGTCAATGGACCAAAGTTTCCCCAGAAAACACACCACCCCTACCCTTCAAAGGCATTGTCAACACTGCAGGATGCCCACCGTTTCCTGGTTCAATAACAAACACTTATTTACCCACTGCCTTCTTTGAGCTCCAGCATTGTAGATTTAGCAGTGATCAAGGAAAACAATGCCCTTGTCATCCTTTGCTGTTTTTTAAATTTATTTTTTAAAGATTTTATTTATTCATGAGAGAGAGAGAGAGAGAGGCACAGACACAGGCAGAGGGAGAAGCAGGCCCCATGCAGGGAGCCCAATGTGGGACTCGATCCCAGGACCCTGCGGTCACGACCTGAACTAAAGGCAGAGGCTCAACCACTGAGCCACCCAGGCGTCCCATCCTTTGTTTTGTTTTTAAACTAAAGGAGAAGCGGTGTTGGTTAGGTGGAGGTGGTGTTTGTGGAGAAGGTAGAGGTAGGTAACAAACAAATTAATGTGTAAGAGAAGCAACAGACAGCATTAAGTGCTAAACATTAAGCGGGACATCGATAACGTCATGCAATGGCCCTGGGAGGAGAGTTTGGATGGATGGTCAGGAAAGAGCTCTCAGAAGCAGTGGCATTTATCAAGATCTCAAAGCTGAGTGGCCTGATGAAGAGCACTCTGTGTTCCATATTCATGATTAAGATTTTATTGACCAGGTCTAATGGTTCAAGAAGATTAGCAATACAGCATAGGCTTTCAGTGGAAAGTTTATGGTCAGAATATGAACGGGCTGACTGTCCTATCACATTCTGAGGTTCTACAAACAGGTAAGGACTTCTCATGACAATTTTTCCATCACATCGCCTAAACCTTGGTGCAAAGATTCCCATTAGCATTTAGCATTTGTTTTAGAGTTTGCTTTGTGTTTCTCTACTCAAGTGTCTTCCTAGGCAGCTAGAAAGTGTTTCTGTTCCTATCACCTTGCTCTAAATAGGAAGCCTGCTTCATTTCTTCTGGCATCTTTATTTCTTAAGAACATCTCTGCAAAAGCCTATGTCAGCTGCAAAAAAATTGTCTTCTCTAGTGATTTTCTAACTACTGATTTAGCTGTCCTTGTATGTTTTTCAATGAGCAGCCTAGTCCTGGGAAGAACTGTGAAATAGGGCCATGATGGGCTTGGCCCATCTCTTACCATTCCCTGTTTTGCTTTTGCCTTAGTCCTTACTCACTTTTCCAATCTATTTTCAACGTGGTACTGCTAATTGCCTGGCAAAATATTAATGTCTAACCCAGGGAAGATGAATCACTAATGGTGTTAGTACATACTAGTAGGTGGATAGCAGATACTGTTGGTGGCTCATCCGGGTTTACTCTTTGCCACTTGACCCTTTGGGGTACCTACTCCCCAACTGAGAAGAATATTGGCTGCTATGAGTTTGGAGCTATACCAACTGGTCTCAGCCAAATGGGAAATAAATGGGAGGTAACAGTTCTCCTCAGAAATGGTTCCAATGACTGATATGAGCATGTTTCAATTATGTATTGCTGCATAGAGGAGCCAACACCAGATTTAGGGACAAAAAGAACCCTCCACCAATGATCATTAAGGTCATGATCTGTGTAGGTCAGGAATTTGGACTCAGCAGAGTGGCATGGCTTGCCCTGTTCCATGATGATTGGAGTCTCAGCTGCAAGACCCAAGTGACTTCAAATGAACTGAATAACTGGTAATTGGAATTCCCTGGAGCCTTCTTCATTCACTGGACTGGAGCCTGGAGTAGGAAAATTCCCAGGCTGGGCTCAGATGGGACTCTTTTTTTTTTTTTTTTTTTTTAAGATTCTATTTATTTATTCGTGAGAGACACAGAGAAAGAGGCAGAGACACAGGCAGTGGGAGAAGGAGGCTCCATGCAGGGAGCCCAGT
This sequence comes from Canis aureus, assembly GCF_053574225.1. Classification (NCBI taxonomy): domain Eukaryota; kingdom Metazoa; phylum Chordata; class Mammalia; order Carnivora; family Canidae; genus Canis; species Canis aureus. The sequence goes on along the minus strand of NC_135649.1, from coordinate 120,369,933 downwards.
GTAGGACTCGATCCCGGGTCTCCAGGATCACACCCTGGGTGGAATGGAGGCACTTGATTGCTGAGCCACACAGACATCCCATCAGATGGGACTCTTGACGGGAGCACCTATCTGTGGCCTCTGCATGAAACTTGGGCTTCCTCCCAGCATACGGCCTCAGGGTAGCTGGACTCATATGTGGTGAATCAGGGCTCTAAGAATGAGTGTATCAGCAAACCAGAGGGAGGTTGACCTTTTATGATCTGACATAGGATCCCACAAAAATGTAAACGGAAGCTCAATGTCACTGACATCAGGCAGATGTACATCAAACTTGCAATGAGATACCACCTCACACATCAAGAAGGCAACTATAAAGAACAAAGTGGAGTACCTGAGTGGTTCTGTCTTTTGGGCATCTGACTATTAATTTTGGCTCAGGTCATGATCTCAGGGTCATGAGATCAAGCTCAGCATGGAGTCTGCTTGAGTTTCACTCCCTCTATTCCTCTCCCCACTCACGCACAGTCCCTTTCTCTAAAAAAAAAAAAAAAAAATCAATAAATAACCCACCTTGAGCTCCATGAAGCAGAACCCCCGTCCATGCTCAGCGAGGAGTCTGCTCCTCTCACTTTTGCTCTCCCTCTGCAGGCACTCCCTGTCTCTCTCTCTCTCTCAAATAAATAAATAAATCTTCAAAACAAACAAACAGAAAATAGCAAATATTGGTGAGGATATAGAGAAAAAGGAACCCCTGGGCACTCTTAGCGGGGGGGAATGTAAAATGTTGCAGCTGTTACGGAAAACAATATGGCTGTTCCACCAAAAATGAAGACTGAAACTACCATGTGATCCAGCAATTCCACTTCTGAGTATGGGCTCAAATACGGGAAGGATCTTCAGGGACATCTGTACATCCATGTTCAGAGCAGCATTACCCGCAATGGACAAAAGCTGGAAGCAAGCCAAGCATCCACTAAAATGCCACATATGCTACGACGGAATGTTACTCAGCCTTGAAAAGGAAGGACATTCTGTTGTCTGCTACAACGCGGATGACACTCAAGGTCAGCCAGGTATGAAAAAGAGACCAATACTGCATGATTATTCAACTTATATGAGGTAGCTCGAATGGTCAAAGTCACAGACACAAAAAGCAGAACGGTGGTTGCCAGGGACAAAGGGGAAGGGGGCACAAGGAGTTGCTGTTTGATGGGGACAAAGTTTCAGGTCTGCAAGATGAAGAGTGCTTCGGCCGTGCATGGTGGTGACGGTTGCACAAAACTGTGAAGGTACGTGATGCCACTGCACACTTAAAAATGGTTAAATTTCAGGTTATGTGTATTTGACCACCAATCAAAATGTTTAAAAAGTCACCTAATGTCAACCTCACCATACGCTGTTGGTCGAAGCGATCACAGCGTTGCCAATATTCAAGGGGAGGGGATGCAGCCCTGCGTATCGATACGGGGGGTGTCTCAATACTGCTGCTGTGTTGCAGAGCCACCGCGACGTGCGAGGGGCCCCACCCCTTGGGACAAGGTGGGGCAGATCCACAGCACCACTTGTGCTCCAGAGCCACCCACGGGAGCAAGTGCAGACAACCTCAGCTGCAGTGAGACCCCGCTCTGTGTTCTTTCCCTGCCTCTTCCGCTTCCCTCACCTCCTGGGACGTTCCCCCTCAGAGCCCTCCATCAATAAATCACTTGCCCGTGACTCCTCAGCTCAGGCTCCGTTTCCAGGAAATCTGACCTAAAACAGTCTCCGAGACTGAAAAATCTATTGCAAGTCAAAAGGGCTGTGGAATTTTAGATTATTGCAGGGCTATGGGGAATGTATTTTGCAACAGGAAGTCTTTTCATCAGCACTTTTTGAGTGAGCCCTGAAGGATGTCGGGCACTCACAAGACCTGTCCTAATCACTGAGCCATATTCCTCCCAAGGCCGCGTCTGCCACTCTTCATTTTGACAGGATATTCTTGAGAGCTAAGAAACTAACTCAGAGAGACGGCCTGGTGAACACCGGAGGGACGATCTACTGGATGTCAGGTGTCCACTGAGAGTGACCAATGGTCCTTGTTTGCTCTGGAATAAGAGGCTTCCCTCATGCGGGACTTGCAGTGTCCACCACCAGGAAAGTCCCACACACCAGCATGGGTGTGGGCCCCTGCAGCCAGCTCTGCCCTTGTCATTCATGAATGTCAATGATTTTGTAACCCTCTTGCTAACATGACCGCGCAGGCGTGGATTAGGAACCTACAGCTGCCGTAACAAAGAACTACAAATGTGCTGGCTCAAAGCAACATAAGTCTATTGTGTCACTGTTCTGGGGGCTAGAAGTCTGAAATCAAGGTGTCAGCATCAAGGTATCGGAGGGCTGTCAGGGAGGGATCTGTTCCATGCCCCTCCCCTTGGCTTAGAGAGGGCCATCGTCTTCCTCTGCCTTCACATAGTCTTCCCTTTCTCCATGAATGTGCCCAAATTTCTCCTTTTTATAAGGACGCCAGTCCCATTGGGTTAGAGTCTACGCTAGTGGTCTTCTTTTAGGCTGATTACCTCTGTGTCCCAATAAGGTGACACTCTGAAGTTCTAGGGATTAGGACTTCAACATAGAACTGGTGGGGGGAGGCAGCGGGGATACAATTCAACCCGTAAAAATGCAGACAGCTGAGGATCAGCATGCACAAAATCAATATGCTCACATTCCCCCCTCACACAAGCTTCGGTGATGTTTCTGACAAACAGGAAGACAAAGGCTAAGTCCTACTGCACCATTTACACCAGGGCTTGGAGCGAATTCCATTTGGAACCACCTGCCAAACATCACAGAGAGCAGTCTACTTGGCATGCCAGCTAAATCAGGTTATATGAATTCAGAGCAAGACCCGGCAGTCCTAAGTACCCTGCAGAAGTCCCCAGGCCCTGGGACATATGCCTAGATTAAAAGTCAACTCAACTCAATCAATGAATTGAACGACTTCCTGAGGTTTGTTCATCAAAGCAGGCTTGATTGCATCTGCTGGGAATAGAGCTCCCAAGTTTGCGCGAAAGCCAATATTTAAGATCCCTGAAGTACAAAGGAACCCACACATGGGGCTTGAGGAGGACGCCCAATGCTGTCCGACTTTGGTCATCAACCTTTTCGTGTAGAGGTACTCTGAATGATACTCTAGGAGACCTTGGATCCATTCCAGACTTTGATTTTTAAACAGCTTTAGCCATGTTATCTTCTTCCTCATACCTGAGCTTTCACCATTTTAAAAAAAGTCTTTATTTTAATCACCCAGTGCTCATCACAACAAGTGCGCTCCTTAATCCCCGTCACCTATTTCAGCCATCCTCCCACCCAGCTCCCCTCAGGTGACCATCAGTGTGTTCTTTCAGATTAACAGTCTGTTTCTAGGGGCACCTGGGGGGCTCAGTGGTTGAGCGTCTACCTTTGGCTCAAGTCATGATCCCAGGGTCCTGGGATCAAGTCTGGAGTGGGGAGCCCGCTTCTCCCTCTGTCTGTGTCTCTGCCTCTCTCTGTGTGTCTCTCATGAATAAAAAATAAAATAAAATAAAATAAAATAAAATAAAATAAAATAAAATAAAATAAAATAAAATAAAATAAAATAAAAAAGAGTCTGTTTCTTGGTTTGCCTCTCTACTTTCTCCCCCTTCTTATTTGTTTTGTTTCTTAAATTCCATATATGGGTGAAATCATATGGTATTTGTCTTTCTCTAACTTATTTCACTTATCATAATACACTCCAGCTCCATCCACACTATTGCAGATGGTAAGATTTCATTCTTTTGATGACTGAGTAATATTCTCTTGTATATCTATGCCACATCTTCTTTATCCATTCGCCAGTCGATGGATATTTGGGTCCTCTCCATAGTTTGGCTATCATTGATAATGCTGCTATTGACATGCTATTGGAGCACATGTGCCCCTTCAAATCTGTATTTTTCTATCTTTTTGATTAATACCTAACAGTGCAATTGCTGGATCATAGGATAGTTCTAATTTTAACTATTTGAGGGGGATCCCTGGGTGGTGCAGCAGTTTGGCGCCTGCCTTTGGCCCAGGGCGCAATCCTGGAGACCCGCGATCGAATCCCACATCGGGCTCCCAGTGCATGGAGCCTGCTTCTCCCTCTGCCTATGTCTCTGCCTCTCTCTCTCTCTCTCTCTCTGGGTGACTATCATAAATAAATAAAAAAATTAAAAAAAATAAAAATAAATAAAAAAAACTATTTGAGGAACGTCCCTAATGTTTTTCAGAGTGACTGCAACAGGTGGCATTCCTACCAACAGCACGAGGAGTTCTGCTTTCTCTGCATCTTCACCAATACCTATTGTTTCTTGTGTTCTTGATTTTAGCCATTCTGACAGGTGTGAGGTGATGCCACATTGTGGGTTTTTTTCCTTTTTACTTTTATGATTTTTATCTTGATATTTTTAATTTATTTTTTTCTTTTAAATTAAATCTACCAACATATAGTCCATCATTAGTTTCAGATATAATTTTCAATAATTCATCATTTGCATATAACACCCAGTGCCACTCTGTAGAACAGTATGGAGATGCCTCAAGAAGTTAAAAATAGAGCTAGCCTAAGGCCTAGCAACTGCACTACTAGGTATTTACCCCAAAGATACAGATATGGTTTTGATTTGCATTTCCCTGATGGCAAAGTGATGATGAGCATCTTTTCAGGTGTCTTTCAGCCACCTGGATGTCTTCTTGGGAGAAGTATCAGTTCATGTCTTCTGCCCATTTTTAAGCGTATTATTTGGTTTTGGGGAGTTAAGTTGTATCAGTTCTTTATATACTTTGGATACTACCGTTTATATGATGTGTCATTTGCAAATATCTTCTCCCATTCCGTAGGTTGCCTTTTAGTTCCACTGACTGTTTCCTTCACTGTGCAGAAGCTTTTTATTTGAGGTAGTCCTAACAGCTCATTTTGAGGTTTCCTAATTTTTCAAATAAAGAAACTATGTAAAGAAGTATGTATGTAGTAAGGAAACTATGTTCCTCTTTGGATACAGGATACTGTGAAATAAAGACAACTGTCAATAATAGATACATACATACATAGATTCATAGATATAGATTTTTTAAAATATTTTTAAGTTTTTTTTTTTTTTTTTTTTTTATTCACGAGAGACAGAGAGAGAGAGAGAGAGAGAGAGAGGCAGAGACACAGGCAGAGAGAGAAGCAGGCTCCATGCAGGAAGCCCGATGTGGGGCTCGATGCCGGGACTCCAGGATCACACCCTGGGCCGAAGGCAGGCTCTAAACTGCTGAGCCACCCAGGGATCTCTGATATTTTTTAAGAAAGTAATCTTCTGGCTTACTAGATTGCCATTGATAAACATTTGTTTCATTAAATGTTGACACTCTGGAGGCCTAAAACTATGCATTCATCCTCAAACAATGAGGAGTTCACCCCCAATTCAAGAATAGGATTCCATTTTGATTCAATGTTCAAATAGCTCATAGACTTTTTTTTTTTTTACAAGGTAAACCTATTAAATGAATCAGTACTAAGATCAAATAATGAATTTGCAATTACATAATGTCATATCCTATGTATGTTAAAAGTGTGCTAGGAGCAGAAAACTCAACCATATATTACATTCACTCTGTATTAGGTATCTGTCAACACCCATGGGCAATAGGTAATTACCTGCTTTTAACTGGCACTACAAAAACTAGTTGTCATTCAGATTGATGGAGCAACCAATTTATTCTTGTACAGTGCCATTACATCAAATTGCATTATATCTTGACATAACCTAAGAATATGCAGCCGTTCTTCCATTAAGCAAAACACTAATCAGAAAGATTAAAGTTTAAACACCTCTAGCAGGATTCAACTCAATGCTATGGTTCAGATTTCCACCCTTCTCCCCAAGCTGAGCATTTATTGAATCGTGAGTGCTCACTGTGCATCAGATCTTGCGCCCGCCCCCCCTTCTTTGGTCTCATTCTATTACAGGTTTTACAAACATCTTATCCGTTTTATGTGAAAGCCTTTGTATTAACTAATTCATGTGTATCTGGCAATAAACGTCATTCAACAAACAGAAATCAAGAACCCCGTCTGATTTTATTAATAGGGTTCACTGATTATTGTTTGTTAAATTCCCCATAAATTGTTTCAGAGCAACAATGGAGAAAGCAGACCACCAATAGAGATGTAAATATTTTGAGAAGATGAGCGGCTGTCTGGAGACAATTGTGTTATCGGTAGAGATGTCAGTCAAATTACTACACGGCGTAGAATCCAGTTGCCCAGGAGTGAGCTCAAAGTGGGAAACTATAGGCTGTGTTTACATGTACCAAATGAGGCGTGAAGTTGCACCATTCTGGTGAATTTGATCCATCTAGATGCCAATCAAATATTCCGTATGAAAAAAGAAGCACATCCTTTCTTCTGAGCAGCTATATTGCCTTGCACATGGCTAAATTCCCAACTATCCCACCTCATCTGGATTAAATAAGTATGCTGGGAGCATTAACTAAAGTCCCTTTGGGAGACTAAAGCAATTATCATATTTCTCTCCAGAAGAGTCTATAGTATTCCTTCCTCTGAGCAATGACAGTTATTTGGATACTGAAATTTGATTTCAACACTAAATTTTTATGTGTCAAAATCCAAGAATACCCTCTTTTCAGGCTTATTTTAACTCAAAGACTTGGGAGAGATGTTTTTCTCTTTAATTTTCATTGAAGTATGGTTAAGTTTTTCTCAAACTTCCCAGGAATTAGCTTCAATTTAACTAGTGTGCGAGCACCGCCAATTCCAATGGTTGTTTCCATGCTGAAATGTGGCAAGAAATGATTTTCTTCAGTCGTGGCCTAGCACCCTCCATCCCCTTACCCTTGAGCACGCATTCATAAGCTTTTGATTTTGAATAATTGTTGGGGTTCAGTTGCAGATGACAAGCACTGCTCTTGCTATTTTGTGCAGAAAACAACGGAACGCGTGTTTACAAATCACTGGATGGGCCTCCAGGAAGGACCCCTAGACTCACAGGACTAAAATAGCCCTCTGGGGAAATGCTGGTTACACCACAGTTGGGGGCCTACCTCAGAAACCCACTACACCTGCCAGATGTGGCCTTTTCTCCGCATCTGCCTCGGTTCCTGAAGCAAGTATTAAGAGAATGCATGTGACACGGGTGAACCTAAATCACATCCTGAAACCTAGCTGCAAGGGCATCTGGGAAGTGTCGTTTTCCACCTTCCAGCCTCTGTAGAATAGGATGCCTCACTTGTAGGATATGGACTAAGCACTGAGTCGGTCAACAAACCTTCGTTTCTCACCTAACCACTCTATAAGCAGGCTTATTAGCTACAGATAGGTTTGCTATCTTCTCAAAGGCCATCGTATCTAAGTTTCTAGTTTGTTCTGGAATCTGGGATCATTCTAATCAGTCCACCTTTCAAACTGTATTACTATTAAGGAGGCAGAGCCCTAAAGTTAAGTCCTAACAAAACCGTATACTTATTTGAACTCTTGTCTATCTGGGTACTCTTTTCACAGGACAACAGTCTAAATTATTAGCTCTGACATAAGAAAGAATATGAAGCAATCTTAAAAATTTGGAAAGCCTACAGCACCAAACCTTGTCTCTGGACCACATCTCCTACACTTGGGGGATACAGCACCAAACCTTGTCTCTGGACCACATCTCCTACACTTGGGGGATTTCAATATGGCAGGAGATTAAACAGCGTGAGGGTGGAGGAGGGACCACAGCATAAAAAGCTTTCCTGTGGTGTCACTGAGGAAGGATTAAATTTCCCTACAAGCACCCCACAGTAGGGTTTGAAGTGGAATGGGAATAAGAACACAGCAGCAAGCAGATGAGTGTCATTGATTTGGCCAGTTCAATAAGCAATATCCACAGGCATTTATCAGGGAGCTCACAAAGTCTTTAATAGACAACACTTCCCAGTGGCTGCAAAGCAGTGACTGAGCTTGTTAGGTAATTACTCAGCTGAGTCTTCAGGGTGCATCCGAATCTCTTGGATGTTAGAAGCTTGTTAAACTAAGGGTTCTCAAGCTCCACCTGCCATATTCCTAAGCTTGGGCTCAGAGACACATCCCCCATTTCCCAAGTGATGCTGATGAAGCGGCTTGACTATCGATGGCAGAGAAATTGGCTGAGGGCACCGGGAGTGCGTGGTGGGGGTGAATAATTCAGGTTAATGCAAAGGAGATAACACAACCGTCTCCAGTTTGTCATTTTTCTCTAATTTAATTTTAACTCTATTTCCCTCTAATTTTGGAGGTTAGCTGACCACTGTGAAAAGGGTATTTTCAGCAACTGGCTTAGAGTGTCAGTCTTCCAGCTACTGGCATGGTCTGTTTGACAACCTACAATGTCTTCCCCACCCTCACAAAGTGTAAGCACAGGTGATTTTTAATTATTATTCTGATCAATGGCGGCACTGTCCTTGCCCAGGTATCTGCTATGCATAGTTCAAGTTTAAATAAAAAAGTCGTGTCAACTAGTGTTGTTTAAATGATAGAATAGGGATCCCTGGGTGGCGCAGCGGTTTGGCGCCTGCCTTTGGCCCAGGGCGCGATCCTGGAGACCCGGGATTGAATCCCATGTCGGGCTCCCGGGGCATGGAGCCTGCTTCTCCCTCTGCCTGTGTCTCTGCCTCTCTCTCTCTCTCTCTCTCTCTCTCTCTCTCTGTGTCATAAAAAAAAATAAAAAAAATCAAATGATAGAATAAATTACCTTTCTCTGTGATTCCACCCATCTTCAACTATCACGAAGAACAAGAAATTCCTGCCACTGCAGTACCATCGAAGGCATCTGAGAGAGAACATTCACTCACTCTTCATGAGTTGTGTTGACGCTGTATGTTGCAAACCCTTTAGCAGGATGAACTTCCCAGCTTTTAATTAAGATCCCATCAGATATAATTTGCATCGGCTATCACACATAGCAATGCAGATCTACTTCCAACAGTGGCAACAGCTGGTTGGGTACAGACAAAAGGTGTTTTCTATCCCGTGCAGGGCGGCTTCATAAAATCCTCCGGTCTCCCATTGAAGATCGAGAGATTTCTTGCCTATCATCACTCGTGACTATGTACAAATGTCCATAGTTACCATTCGGAGTTCAGATTTGTTCAATCACATCTTTTTCTCTTGTCAGGGCGTCTTGTGAGGCTAGATCGATGATAATGAATGGTACGAGGATCCTGAAAATGATTTTCTACAGTCCCTTTCACGGTGCAAACTGTCTCTGGAATATCCAACTCAATGGAAAAGGACTTTTCTAAATGAAAACTTGAGGGCATTGTCACACCCTCAGGGTCGGAGATGGTCTAATCCGTTCCTCATGGTGCAGGACCATGCAAGTCTCAAGGTCACCGTTGTGTGTGTACTGAAGAAAGTGGTGTGCGAAGAGGATGCAGCTCAAAGGGAACGCTGCATTTGCAGTGTTTGGGGAGAGACCCCTATGAGCCACTTCACTGTACCAACTCTAGATGCTGCTAGCAAGAAAGCATGGTCGTGGTTTGACAGGATGGCATTGAATTGTGTCATTGAGGTTTGTCTCTCGGGCATTCAGCCTGTATTCTGCAGCTGAATATGGGACAGAAGATGCAAGCAGTACACGCACACACGTATGTCACAGTTCAGTGCAAGAGCAACTGTCTGGGTCCTGGTTAACTCTACTTCACATTGTGTCATCTGGGGCAAGACATTTCATGTCTCTGGGTCTCTGTTGTCCCGTCAGAAGTAGATAGATTAGAACTCAATGTAAATAGGAAGAGAATCCTCAAGGTGGTTTTGTATTAATGTCTCCATCGATTAACATATTGTCCAGGCCCAAATTTCAGATCGTCCAAATGGCTTCCCTTTAAACCTTATGATTATTTCTTGTTTGCTTTCCACTGACCAGCCAGCTTGGTACTAAGTTATATGTCTTATCCCAAGTCCAGTATAGAGCATGCGGCTAGTCTATATAACTTAAATAAGACATTTTTAGGGACACCTTGGTGGCTCAGTCGGTTAAGCATCTGCCTTCGGCTCAGGTCATGATCTCGGGGTCCTGGGATCCAGCCCTGCATTGGGCTCCCTGCTCTGAGAGGGGCCTGCTTCTCCCTCTCCCTCTGCTGCTCCCCCTGCTTGTGTGCTCAATCTCTCCCAAATGAATAAAATCCTAAAAAAGAGAGATTTTTATGTGAACATGAACCCTTAAGACGTAATTTTAAAACAGAAGTCTCTTCTAAATAAGGAGCATCCAGAGAAAATGGGAAAATTGCATGGGACTTCACCTACTGTCAGAGGACTGGAACTGCAATGTCGGTTCTGCCAAAATTACTATAGGCTTTCATTCATGTGTCTGTTCGTTGAACAGATATAAATTAACCACCAGGCCCTGGGCAGGGCTAAGTTGTCTTACATACAGCTGTGATCTGTCCTCTCCAGAATCTTACATCTTAGCAAGAGAAAAAGTTAATGAACTAACCAACCAGAACCTATGATCGGAGACTGAGACTTTGCATCGTGTCTGGGTTTGAAAGTGCCACAGACACCGTCTGCTCGCAGTTGGCTAGCCTGCCAGCTGCAAACTTTTTCTTGACAACTGAGTCCACCCAACCTGCAAACCTATGTGGTCAACAATCCAAAGCCCGTGCACTTCCTTCGAGCTTATGGAAGCAGGCACAACTTCCTATCACAAACACCCCCTAACTTAAGATGCAATTCTCTATAATGGATGGCTTGCATGTTGAAGTGGTTAAAGTATGATAAGAACCTCAATTCTGCTCATCAAGAAACTTGGAGAGGCATCTCCTAAGTAGATCGGAGTGTGTTTCGTTCTGTCCTCACACCTTGCTTCCTCAAGACTGTGTTTGGAATGCTTCCGCCATCACCTGCATTATAAATACTCTGTGATCTAGTGGCTCTTATACTGGATGTACCCAGCTCCGGGTGATTGCAAAGATATCCCTTGGCGAATGGGAAGAAAAGGCTCAGATTTCTATTTTATGTTTAGTGAATCAACTCAAGGTGGGGTTTAGTAAAAGTTCAAATCTTGATTGATGCTTCCTGCCACATGCAGTCCTTCTGCAAGATGTTACAGGTGGGTTTCTACGGCAGAGGCAGGGATGGCTTGCTCATTTCCACTCATTTTTATTTTCAGCAAATTGCAGCCATTTGCCACGTACAAGGGATGATGCATCTAGTTCTCGCTAAAGTAGCCCCCAGGAAGTGGATGAGCAATTGAAAGGCTCCTACCAGGACACCGCGACTGACCTCAATCAAGCAAACTATGGAAAGTGGTGAAGCTGACCCAGCAGCACCTGACTCTCGTCAGCACAGTCTCCAATTAAAAGCAACGGCTCTCTAACAAAGCTGGCAAAATGCTCGTTCCCACTTAAATGAAATTCTGAGTTTTCAAGAAGGCTACTGAAGAGCAATCTGCATCCGCTATTGGGAAAGCGGAATCTTCTTGGGAATGTATATTGTGCCACGAGACATTACATAATGGTCTGATGTGGCTATCACTTACAAAAGATAGATGCAGACATTTGGACTTTATTCCTTGAGCCATGGGGGTGTGTGGCCATAAGACTTTGGAGAGCATGTCTAACCACTCCTCATTATCTTTATTAGGAACTGCAATGGTCTGTGGTCACCTTTGAATTTCATACTGGTCTTTGATTTTAGGTTGAACCCCAAGAAATTGATGCTATGCCATCATTTTCAGCCAACACACATGGCAATTTCATGTGGTTGAACTTAGTAAATACAAAACCCAGAGTCAATGAATATTTGAAGGTCTTCTGTAAGAATATTTGAAGCTCTTCCTTTTTAAGGTTTTATTTATTTATTTGACAGAGACAGATCACACGTAGTGGGGAAGGGCAGAGAGAGAAGCAGACCCCCACTGAGCAGGGAGCCGATCCCAGGACCCTGAGGTTGACCTGAGCCCAAGGCAGACATTTAACCAGCTGAGCCATCCCTTTATACTAGTTCCTATCTCAGCGACAGGAATACAATGGCAAACAAAACACCCACTGCCCCTCTCATCATGGAACCCACATCTTCTTGGGAAGATGCACAATGAAGATTTTGGGGACAATGCATAAGAAGGAAGTAGGTCAAAAATGTCTATTCTAGCAGCACAAAGTTTTAGATTTTCTGAGGAACAGTTTGAGGCAGGTGCAAAAACCTTGATGTGCTAAGTGCCTTCTAGAGCAGAACTACCATCAAGGGTATCTTTAGAGGGGTGTCATCATGATAAATTAAGTCACTCAGCAGGCTTCCTCTCCTCCTACTCAATATAAACTTGAAAAGAGATTACCCAGGAGGTCAATGTTTGTATCAGCCCAGAGGCCAAATCCAGCCCACTACCTAAATGTTATTGGAATATGTCCCTGCCTGTTTGTTTTCTAGGAGAGGAGTAATCTTTCCTCTATCCTCTTAGGTTCAGTGCCTGTGGTCTGCAATTTCACTGATAAAAGACAGATCAATAGCAAAAGCTATTGATATAACAGAGGTTCACAGAAAAAGAATGAAAACTGAAAACAAGCTGTTAGACTTGGGGGCTTTATATCATTTTAACAAAGGGGAACAGGTTGCACACAATGAGTAGGAAATGCATGAAGGACACTAACTGAAGAACGGGGTTATTTTAGTAAGGGCTGTTTGTGTAACCTCATCTAGGCATTAATCCCCCCTCTGCAATGCTGACAGTCACTCCCTCTGTCCTGGTAAAAGGAAAAGAAAGGAGGGTGGTTCCTTGTCTCACAAGAAACTGATACTCTGATTTGGGGCAGATTGTGGGCGGGTGGGGGCAGCGAACTTCTTGTGTCTGCTGTTTCTCGATTGCATTTTAGCTCAAGATAATGCATCTGCCAAAGTGTCATGTTTTGGAGTGGCATATTCTGATCCCCTTCAGTTTACAAACTGTCCGTATTTTCATGTTACGTCAGTAGCAAGTAGTTAAGACAGATAGAATGGTCTCAACTGCTGTAAAACCAAAAATATCTACGACCTGGTCCTTTACGGCCACAGGTTGCCAGTTCCAGCTTAATAAGAGCATCGTACGTTGTGGAAAAACACAAAAGACACACAACTGTGTACCAGATATACTATGGATAAGGTAATATTCAGAAACAGAACAAATGGAATTCAATAAAAATATATGTTTACACTTGTCTTGATGCTTGCTATCACGGTTCTTTCTAGAATCGTATGGAATGAGTTTTGATGATGTATAAATGGTCATTTAAATCTTTCCAGGATTTAAAGTTCCAAATGGTTTTCTGTTGTGGAAAAACAACAAAAACAAAAACAGGGGGACCTAGCTGGCTTGTTTGGAAGAGCATGTGACTCTTGATCTTAGGATTTTGAGTTCAAGCCCCACGCTGGGTATAGAGATTACTAAAAAAAAAAAAAAAAAAAAAAAAAAAAAACAAAACTTCAAACAAAAACAAAGTCTAGTGTATCTTGGCTTCCCAGGAAGCAGAGAGACAGAAATATGGTCCATGCGATATTGCTATCGCAGGTCCCTGGCCACCAACATCTAACTGTAAAATATCTATGCAAATAGGAGCTCATTCTTCTGATATAATCTGCATTCAGCTAAATCATTTCTCAGAATAAATTTAAAGGGTATTTCATTTTAAACCCCCACTGTTCAGTTGTTCTAGAACTAAGTCTATACATAAAAGAGGCAGGTCCTTTATTAATCGATACAAAATTTTTCACGAGGCTAATAACTGAAGTTCCCCTGCCTTGATAACACACGAACTGTTTATTTTGAAAGTAATGGTTACAAGAAAATGCTAATTTTCTTTCAAAGGGACTTTCAAAGGCATGATGAAAGTACAGATATAAACCATTTTCCTCTGGGCTATAATAGGTACTCATGATCCAAGGAACTCTTGTCATCGACAGATATCTTGTGAGTATGGTTTATCTCTTACTTTTATTTTTGGTTGGGTGAGATTCTAGTTTCTTAGCTCTTTGAAAAGTCTTTTTTCTAGGGTGTCAGCAACTGTAATGCAAGGGCATGGGAATTAATAAATCCAAGACACAAAGAGTTGAAGAAGGAATAGGAAATCCCTAGATCTCTTTGAAAGTCACCAAAAGACTGCATCTAGAACCATATCATTTAGGTAAAGTACTGCCTGACAATATCCAAGTGTCTTATCCAAGGACACAACCTTATTTTGTAGAAAATGAAACTGTTGACACGAGAAGTGGACATTTTCTGCATCAAGGCTGATCCTCCTCTGAGGAGGATCTTACCTGCTTTAAAGTGACAAGAGACAAAAACGAAAGCACCTCCAAATATAAAACGTATTGCCAAGTGGACGTCTTAAAGACAGTTTGGATTGTTTTCTTGAAAGAAACATTCCTGGTTGTTATTTTAACGGCAGAAAAGTCTTGGTGCCTTCATGGCGAAGCAAGAAATATAAAAGATGGTCTTAAGAAAGTTGGGAGTCCATGGCCCTGAGCACACATAATAATGTCCTGGGAAGTTTGTAAAATCCCATGGCCCCAGTCACAACCTCAAATCTCTGTGAGTAGGATCCAGGCATTGATACTTTTTCAGTTGCCCAGGTGATTCCAATGTGCAGTCAAGTTCAAGGACCCCAGGGAAGAGTAGATCACACCATCAAACAATGGTCATGGAAGTATTAGACAAGATGTGGGGGAAAAGGAACTTTCCTTTTTGGCAGTGCAAAGTGGTGCATTGTTGGGAGTGCATCGTTAGGAGTACAAAGTGGTGCAGCCCCTGTGGAAAACAGTATGGGGTTTCCTTAAAACCTTAACAATAAAATTACTGTATAATCCAGCAATCATGCTACTGGAGTATTTACTGAAAGCAAACAGAAACTCTAATTTGAAAATACACGTGCACCCGTACGTTTATCGCAGCATTATTTACAACAGCCAAGATACGGAAGCAGTCCAAGTATGCAAGATAGACAAAAAGGTAAGGAAGATGTGATACACACACACACACACACACAATGGAATATGACTCAGCCATAAAAAGAACAAGGTCTTGCCATGTGTGGCAACATAGATGGACCTAGAAGATATTATGCCCAGTAAAAGTCAGACAGAGAAAGACAAATACCACATGATCTCACTTGCATGTAAAATCTAAAAATCAAATGAACAATCAAAAAAACAGAAACAGGCTGTTAAATATAAAGAGCAAACCGGTGGTTGCCGGAGGCAAGGTGGGTGGGAGGATGCGTAAAATAAGTAAAGAAGTAAGAGGTACAAACTTACAGGTGTAGAATAAGTAAGACACGGGAGTGAAAAGTACAAGCACAGGGAATATGGTCAATAATACTGTAATATTGTACGGTAACAGATGGTGACCGCACTTAAGGGTGAGCGTTGAGTGATCTATAGACATGTGTCCCATCATTACGTCATGCCCCTGAAACTACTGTAGCATTGTACGTCAACTATACTTCAATAATAACGATTTTTAAAAAGCAGAAGTACAAATAAAACCAATCTCAAACAATGAATAGGGAAGGTAATAATGAACAGACATGTTAGAAAGGACGCCAGTGTCTGAGCTGTAGACATCTGACAATAATGGTGTATTAAGACACATCTCCAGAATCATCTATTTGAAATCCACGTCCTCACCTTCACTCAGCGTCTGCCCTGGTGAAGACTTCTGATGGCTTGACAACGAGCCAGAGTTTGTCATTTTGCAACTTCCTGTCAGATTTGGGCATTGCAGTATGGTAGAAAAGGAACAGGCTTGTCTTTTGGGGAAGAGGCCGTAGGATTTTATGGCCACAGGTTCTCAAGGGTCAAAAAAGATGGAGGTCGGCGCCCGAACTTGGTCTTTTTGCTCAAACTGTAAGAACATTCGGGATTGAAGATGTTTCTTATAGTCTGTTCTGTGGCACACAACACCTATGGTGACACTTAAACCCCAAATATGCTCCTTTGGAGAGACAGCACAGTCATTCCAAAATACTGATCATCGTTATTTGACAAAAGTTTGGAAGTGAAGAGCATGTAGTCAGCTAGTATGAAATGTTAGAATTCGTTTCTGAAGGAATAATTTCTCGAAGCAACCATGCTGCTAATGTGGACTGCTGTGTGACAACCACTGACCGTCTTTCTTCAGTTCCATGTGGGAAGGAAGACTGCATTAAATCTGATTTAAATGGCCCCAGAAAAGGCAATTTACCACATGTGGGTGAACATTTTATTATCAAGAGGAAATTCATTTCACAGGCACAGAACCCACAACAAGACGTATCATGGTTGACAATATCTGGCGTCCTCATTAATGACTTTGGGAGAGCTGCCAGTGCCTGAACGTGACAAGGACACTGAAATCTCATGTTTTGGCTGAAAGTGAAGCAGAAAGGACCTTCCAAAAAGGAGGCTTCCAAACACCATTTCAAGATGCCCGGCCATCTCCCAGCCAGAGTACCGCCAACGAGAGCCCGAACCTCCAGCAGAGGAATGCCGTGTAACATACCCCAGACAAAAGATGGGTTTGGGAGCTCATATCTTACTCTGGCGAGGGAAAGGGCTGGCTTGGCCACCGTCTCAGAAAGGAGTTTTGGAAATACAAGAAGAAATTAGGTATGACTCACTGAGCTGATTACCCAGGACACACACTGTGAATCATTACACAAGATGTAGTCTCCATATAATGAAAAGACCAAGATGCTGCCAAATATAAATGTGAGTCCTACTCATTATGCTATATCTTTGGAGGCCAAGATCCTGCACGCTGAGTTTACCCCTCGCTTCATGATATAAGCATGTTCTTAGTTCTTGTATATTTGTGTTGTTCTCAGGCTCTCTTTCTCTGACTTTCTGGATTAACATTTTCCTTTACTTTTCTATTGAGTTGGATTTGATTGATCGTTATGTCCGAAACTCTCTTCTGGCAGGCACGTGATGTGTTTGTTTCCTGACATGCTCAATAAATATTTGTTGGGTGGATGGATGAATAAAGAAATTAATCATACCTCCCCCCCCTCTCCTTTCACCTTTCTGATTTGTTTTACCTTTATTGACTTAATAGAGTACTTGACATCATTTCTGGACTTTCCTCAAGACTCATTGCTCAGCTCTTTCCCCATCTGCAGAGACCTCCTTAGTCCTGAGAGATAAAGTGAGGACCGGCCTAACGTATAGGTGCAAAAACCTACTAGAGGAAGGACAGAAAGAAGGAAGGAAGGAACCATCTGCATGACGGTGTGAACAAACAGGTGACCCTGGAGACATGTGGACAGGGAGCCCTGAGACATGATTGGCTGAGTTGAGAGGTCATTTCTCAGCAGTGTAGGAAGGCTGGCTATGAACCACAGGTGACTGTCATCAGGAAGTGTAGCCAACATTGAGGTCGGGGTAACTGAGGCAGGAGACGGAAGAGAAGAGAAAGCATGGTGTCTGAATCAGTGGTATGGTCACCTTGTGCTAGATTCTACAGGCTTCTTCCGCCTGGTTGTTGACCTAGTACCCAACTGGGGTAGACCAGCGATGCATAATGTATGAAGAAACACACAAAGCAGAAATGCGCCTACTGACTACGTTCATACACGACCTTGACTAGGTTCATATGTGCCATGATCACCATGCTTCAGGAGACTTCCACCTCCTTCCTTACCTCCCATAACTCATGTCTAAAACCACACACAGTTGACCCCATTGTTTGTAGGTCTGCATTTTCAAACTCTCCTACTTGCTAATATTTATTTATAACTTTGTCATCAATACCTGTGGGGCTTTCACACTCATGTAGAGAGATGTGCGGAGCAGCAAAAAACTTGAGTCAGCGGACACGCACCTTCCTAACAGAACCCAACAAGGCAACACTGTCTTCTTTCGGTTCTCAAGTCACGAGAAAAGGGTTCTTTCCGCAGTATGCTCAGAGCCACGTTTTATGCACTTTTGTGATTTTTTTTTTGTTTTTGGCGATTTCACTGTTTAAAATGGCCCCCGAGTGTCGTGCTACAGCATTGTTTGGCGTGCCTAAGCTCAAGAGGTTTGTTCAATGCGCCTTACAAAGAAAAATACATGAGTTAGATAAACTTTCCTTTTCAGGCATGAGTTACATTGCTGTTGGCCCTGAGTTCAAGTGAATGAGTCGAGTACAGATTCCATAAGGTGTCTTTCTTTAATCAGCAATTCACATAAAACAAGGTCACGTATTGCTCGGGCAATGAAAATGTGGTGAGCAGAACCTCCCAGGAACCTACCCCTGGGCTTCCGCTTGAAACCGTGTTCATTATTTGCTGATATGATGTTCACCGTGACTTCATAGAACATGTCTTCAATGGATAATGAGCATCAACCACACTTCCTTGGCTAATTTCCTTTGTCTCTCAACTTTCATCATTCAGGCAAAACTCACACTTCATCGTAAGCACCCAAAGCCTCCTTCATGCGTTTCTCCCTTCCCTTCTCTTCCCAAACTCTATGCCAGGTGCTTACTTCGTAGCTGACTTATCACTATCACTTGGTAGCTGTTCTCCCCAATTCCTAACTGCCATTCTCTGCTCTGTAGCCTGGAAAAGATCTGGACGGCCTATATGTCGTCACCTTTCTCTTCCCGGAGAGCTGCAACCCTCTCTGCAAGGTCCAGCTGAAGGACCACCTCCTCCATGAAGCCCTCTGTGTTTGTGTACATTTTGCAGTGACCTCTTTCCCATACTCCCCAGAGCACCCGTAGCCCGAGGCACTCAGCTGATGAACTGACAGAGTCCACTTCCTTGTAAACGTGCGCAGATCACACAGACAGATGCTTCTTAAGAGCAGAATGGGTGACCTCTCTGAGCTTCTCAAGATTGTAGCATTTTGTACAGTCGCTGATTAAACTTTTCTACTGTTTCCATCAAATCAAAACTCCCAACAAGTAGGGTTGCCAGATGAAATATAGTGCGTTCGGCTAAATTTGAATTTCAGATGAACCATGGATGCTCTTTAACTAGAAGTCTGCCCCAGATATTGCAGAGATATACTTGAACTACAAAAGATAGGCTGTTTATTTAAATCTCCAACTAAACTGGGCATTCTGTATTTCTATTTGCCAAATCCGGTAGCCCAACCAAGAGCAGCTTTAGTATTCCCAATACGTTATTGGAATGAACTGCTTTCTAAGGAAATACAAAAGCAGCAGATGTCTTGCCTTCTAGCTGTAAAGAGAGGGGGTAGAGAATAAAAAGATTTAAGCCATAGGGAGGAAGTTGTACTCAATTCAGATACTGGCTGAGGAGGCACAAAATATAATTCAAGTCAGGTTTGATTAACTGGTTCAGGTTTCCAAAACAAGTCCTTAAAGCTGACTTTTGAGGAAGAAAAGATAGGGATTTTCAGATGGGGGAAACCAACTGGATTAGTCAAGTAGGACTGCCATAGTGGCGTACCATACTGAGAAGCTTCAACAACAGACATTTGTTCTCTCGTAGTCTGGAGGCTGGGAGTCTGAGATCCAGGCAGGGCTGAGGCTGGCTCCTCCTGAGGCCTCTTTCCTTGGCGTACAGACGCCATGGTCTCCCCATGTCCTCGCATGGTCATCTCGCTGTGTGTGTCTGTGTCCTCGTGCTCTTTTCTCATAAGGATACCAGTCGTGTTGGGAGTAGGGTCACCTTAATGACTTCATTTTACTTTAATCGCCTCTATCAGGCTCCATCTCCAAATACAGCTCCATGGGGGGTTAGGGCTTCAATGTGTGAATTTGGGGGAGGCGGACACAACCCAGCCCGTAACACCAAGGTAAATGTCCCTGGAAAAGGGGGCGTTGTAGAAATGACCATCAAGTTCATCCATCTTTTGTTTTCTGAGTCGCCAGTGTGATACTGAGTATTTGTTTTTAGCAGTTTTTTTTTTTTCGAAATACCAAGAATCTTGTTCCTGGATTGTCAATGACAAAGCCTGACCTCGTTAGTCACAAAGAACTACGACAATCCCTTCTCCAAGTGCAGGAGAAGTAAAAAGAAGGCACTCAGGGAGATAAGCATCAGAATAGTTACTTAATCACCACAAGGCAGTGTCCACATAGGTTCTGATGATCATTCCTATTAACACGATTCTATGCAGACACTAAACTTAGAACACAGATGTAAATGCTTTGGAACTAACCTCAGTCCCTTTGTCATATACTTGGAATATTGGGGGGATTTTGGCTAACTTCATTTATAATAACAATAAGTAGGCCATAGACACCGTTCTAACGCAGTATCTTACAACAGGTAGGGCATAGGCACTGTTCTAATCCAGTATCTTATAACAAGAACTTCCGAAACTTGCAGCTATTACTTTGGGAACATTTCTGTAGTTAAGACTTGTAAAGTTTACCAGCCTCAGTTGTCCTCAGAGCAGGATTTGTAGAACAGGGTTTTACGTATACAATTTGAAGAGGAGTTTCATTTCCTGAAAACAAGCGGATGAAAAAAACCATTTCATCACCAGAACGACTTGTGACCATTCGTGTAAAGTAGATCTCCCAGCTGGTTCCCAGGCTGATAAAGTTACGCGAATAGGACCGTGAAGCCAAGGACCGTGTGGGGTTTTTGCTCTCTTGGCAGAGCCAAGCCTTCCCGAAACCAAATCATGGGCCATTCCATCCTACAAAGCATGACTGTGCTTGGTTTGTTTGTTTCTAAATCTACTCATGCAAGAACACTTGACCTAGCATTAAAACAAAACAAAACAAAAACAAAAAACAACAACAACAAAGGACTTTCAGAAGCTTTCAGAAGCTCATTTTCCAAAGATTGTCCTGGAAAAGGACATGTGTGTGGCTTCCAGGACATCGCTGACACCGCTAGGGCATTTGCCAGGTAGTTTCTTGTTTCGGTGCTGGCCACCAGAAAAGCGAGTTCTGACAATGGATGGATGCATGGGTTGGAACAGTGGAGGAATTCCAGAGTAGGAATTTTGTCGGTCCTAAGGATTTGGGCCCTGCTCATGGTGAAAAAAAAAAAAAGTGTTCCATATTTGCAGAGAAGACAAAATGAAAATGTAAAGCGGTTAATTCCTCACAAGGACCAAATATTGTATCTCACTGCAGATTTTATATATTAGGTATATGGGATTTCTCTAGAGAAGTAAAGCCAGGGACTGGCCAATTTAAAACTCATTTTTAAATTCCAGAATTCCCTGCTGCCTTGACACAGAAATCTAACATGAAACAATACCCACCAAGGGTCCCCATGGAGTGAATAAAATCGCCCAATTACTAAACTCATGTAACTGCCTTGCCGGGATAATGCTAGGCACGGGGCCCTTGTTATAGGACATATATAGGAACACTCAGGACTGGATGTGTGAAACTGCCTCTACCCACCACAAAAACACACAAGTTTAGAACTCTATGCCTGATTGTATTGTAAATTGAGGCTTGTTTTTGTTGTTGTTGTTGTTTGTTTTTCTTTAGAGGCAGATTACTGACAGGTTTTCACGCACTGAGTTGTTACCGCTGACTTACACTCTTATTTCTGGCTCTCCAGCGGTCAGTAATCAAGCAAAGAGGACACTCCTGCATTTTTTCAGAGTCTCAGGTGGGTCTTTTATCTTGAAGCAGAACTGGTTGATGCAAACATGTGATGCAGTAAGACAGTGCTGTGATAAGTTCCGTAATTAACCATGTTTCATCGGAAAAACAAGTGTTTCCTTTGTCTGAACGCTAGACGTTTTCACCTGTGCATCTTCATGCTGACACAGGGCAGATCAAACGCTGTGAACGTGTCTACACACCAAGCCCGAGCGCTTGCTGATGCCCGAGCTCTGATTCAGGGATCACGTTATCAGAGCCACCGTGTGAGGTGGGATGTATGATTTCACACCCTTGAATGTGGTCAGTTGGCGTTGTCCCCAAAGTGTGATGTAGCTGAGGGCTCCCTTCACTCTATGCCACTTCTTTCCTCCTGTGGTCCAATGCAGTTGGTACTTTATTTTCTGCTTCATGGAGATGCCTTGGGGGTCTAGGACTTGGCGTTAAATTTTTATGTGACCCTGGTACTTTGACATGTAGACTTTTCTAGCTCCAAGCTACTCTGGCCTGTGTTTTGACAGAGTCCTAGGGATGGTAGGCTTGGCAGGACAGAGGACGGCCAACAGATGCTGTTCTTTGTGGATTTCTGAAAACTACAATTAAAGTCCATTGGATTTGGAAACTGCTGCTCAACATTTTATGAGCTGGTTTCTAAAGCCAGGTTTAAATCCCGAATTTCACCAGGTTCACACAAAGTGTGTGTGGATGTTATAGATCTATTGTGGTTGCTGGTCCACACACGGAAGGCAGCGAACATCCAGAACACGGGCCCAGCCCTTGCCCTCATCCTCATTCCACTCTTGGACCTTCTGCAGTAGAGTAGACAAGGCGGGAGGAGGGGAAACCATGCATCTCAGAGAGAGGATATCATTTAGCTGCCAAGTAAGACGAACATCTTTTGAATTGGAAAACCACCACAGGTCGCCATGGAGACTTTTGGTTCCTGCATCACACAATTTAGCATGATTTGATTTCTTGAATGCACAGATGATTCTTAAAATATAGATGTGCATCTGGGTGGTGTATGGTCTGATCTATACTGGGGCAGGCTGCAGCATCCCTCTATTATTTAACATGAATCAGAAGATCTACCACCCTGCACAGCCAGTAGCAACCATGACATGGGATGTGCAGGATTCAACATTCACTGTCCTCTAGAGGGTCTAGGTGTAACAGACTCTCAACTGTACCATGGAGTGCACTGGAGCCCATGATCATGGGCTCATTTAACCCATGATGATCATGATCATCATTTAACCACCCATGCCTCAGTTTCCTCCACTGTAAAGTGGGATCACATATCAACTTGGGGGATTGCAAGTTTTATCGAAGTAAGTTTATACAGAAGATGAGATATGTAAACTGTACATGTGGAAAAGCACTCTATGAACAGCAGGTGCTTGCTCTTTGTTAGTTAATATCATTATTAAGCATATTTGGTAGGTGATTTTGGGAAACCTTCTCCTATTATGTCCACGTGTAGGGGGGCCTGGATCCAGAAGACAAATGAGCCCAAGAGGGAAGAACCCAAGAGCCCAAAAGGGAAGAGCATAAGGCGACCTGTGGGTCACAGAAGCCCACAACTGTTGAGGGATCCCATGCATTCTGAGTATCTTTGGCTACACATTAGGGAAGCGTGCCCTCTGGGAAGCAGCTACATGAATCCAGAAGTAACAACCGTCGTCCGACTCACCCTACCAAAATACATGTCAAGATTGACCAAGTTCGTTTGCTTTTTCCACAATGTAAGGTTCCAGACACATGGAAGAGCCAAACCCACTTATTGGTTTTCTGGCCTTGCCTCAAACAACCACCATTATTGCCTGAATGGCTACATTTAATTAACAAATGTGATAAAGGGGTCATCTTCCTGCTTATGAAACGAAAAGCTGGCTGTTTTTTAAATAGCTAAAGCAGGAGTCGGCAAATGTTTCCTGTAAAGGGCCAGATAAGGATTATTTTTGGCTTTGGGGGCCATATGGTCTATGTCACTGCAATCTAGCTCTGCCTTCGTAGCATGAAAGCAAGCCATGGAGCATACCTAGAAGACTGGGGGTGGCGGAGTGCCAATAAAACTTTATTTATGGACACCAACATTGTAATTTCATATTTTTATGTGTCATGAAATATTCTTTTGATTTTTTTTTCCCACCAGCATTTAAATGTGTATAAGAACCATTCTTAGCTCATGGACAAGAATGCTGGAAACGGGACAGGCTGGTTTTAGCCCCTGGGCTTTCTAAATGATCTAAGAATCAAAGAATCAAAGCCCCTTAACTTGAGATTCCAGGGCCTCTGGAATCTGCCCACATCTGCCCAAGAGAGAGTGCCTTCTAACCCCTTCATCTTCACTTAGTCAAATCCTGCCCCTTCAAGGGCTGCCTGAGGACCCACCTCTTGTGTGACGCCTGTCCAGCCCACAAACATATGTAAAAACATGTTGGCCCTCCAGTGAGATATGGGCCACTCCCTTTGCAAGGACAAGAGGAGATGGGCCAGTTCTGGTTGGACTGCCAGCCCCGCTGACCTTTGTAAAGTCATCGTAACACGCACATACCCAGTAAGACTGCTGTTGAGCATGAAAATCAGACAATAGATTTAGAACACTCGGCATGGTCTTAGGATGGAGTAGAAACTCAAAGTAGGGCGATGATAGAGAGGAAGATGATAACGATGTCAAGCAGTATTACACGCAATGGCCTAGGTTGGTTGGCGAGCCTTGGGGATGCCAACCACCCCTACCCTCCCATGCTAACACTCACTGTGGTCATGTCAAATGCACGTACCCCTTCCAGATTAAGTGTTGTAAGTCCCAACGCGTGGTTCCGCCTCAAACTGTTGTTGAGGGCTTATGTGAGAAAATGAAGATATTAAAATCCATGTTGACCTTAGCATGAGCAACGAAATGTCTAGAAGCCCAAGACCAAAAGTAGATTCCCTTTCACGTGGGCCCTTCACCATTGAATTGATGAACCTGTTGAGCAACGCGCTCAGTAACAATGACCCTCCACTCAATCTTCCAGATTACAGGATGCAACTTCATCTTCCAGATGCCAGGATTACAACTTCAACACCGCTAGATCTGAGGTGTCACTCTCCACAAATGAGCTTATCCTGACTATAAAGAGTAACCATATCACCACAGAGATGCTGCCCTTGGCAGGGAGGGTGGGTGTGCAATGTGTATTGCACACCTAATATAACCAATATTAGGTTATAGAATCTTAAACATGGGTAGGAAAAGATAGCTGGTATCTTGGAAAGCAAGAGCTGGACACGTGCTGGGAGATACTCTCTTCTGACCATTTGGCTTTCCTAGTTGGTCAACTGAAGTGTCTAGAGTTAAATTAGATGCCTAAAATTACACATCTTTAGTGAGGCAGGTAATACTGGGTATCAGTCTTTACATCTCCAGGTCCATTCTCCTTCCTTAGACCAGGGCTTTTCAACCGGGGCATGGCCGACATCTGGGGCCCGATGACTCTCTGGGGTCGGGCGTCCTGTGCAGTGCAGGATGTTGAACAGCATCCCTGGTCTCCTCCCCAGATGCCAGTGGCACCCTGCTCTCCTTCCAGTTGTGACAACCAAAAGCACCCCGAGACATCACCAAGGGGCCCCTACGATGCTAAATTGCCGGTGGTTCAGAGTCACTGCCCTATACTTATCTTTCCTTGATTTTAATTGTTAAAAGTGTTTCTACATGAGATGACACATCCTTTAGTGCTGTTAAGTCTCTAAAAAACGAAAGGCTTTAGCAAATGAGCCTCATCTTCCTAGAGCTAAGTAATGTCATTTTAGATTCTTTTGAAAAACATTCCTTCTTTCTTTTTCAGCCATACAGATATAAAGCTTTTATTCTCATCCTTTTGCTTCCTCAAAGAATAAATGATCTCACGTTCTTGACTGTTTCCTCATTGAATCCGTCAGGATCTCAATACACACAGAGTCATTAGAGAAGGATCTCCTTGCAAGGGGCCTATTTATAACAGTGTGGGTGTAGAGCAGTGGTGCTCAGCAGGGAGCTAGTGTGGCCCCCAGGGGGAGGTTGGAGATGATGCATGGAGACATATCTGGTTGCCAAATCTGAGGGTATGTGGGTGGCGGGGGTGTGTAGAGGCCAGGCTAAACATCCTACAATGCTCAGAACAACTTTGAACAGATGTGGAGGAATGATCCATCCTCAAATGCTCAACGGTGCTGAGGTTGAGAACCCTGGCACGGGGAGCTGTGCGCAGCCTGCAGGAACTGAGGCCCAGTAGGACTTGTGCTGCCTGAGCCCCGAGGCACAGGTGGGCGAAGGGAAGGCGTCACGGCTGACACCACACTGGTAGAGGCGGTGTAGACAGGCTGTAGGCCAGAAGCAGTAGCCTTTGGTGAAGGGCTCAGCGAGCACAAGGTGCCTGGAAGGAAGGCGGCCCGTGGCTGTCCTCTTCTTCCTGACTCCCTGTCCAGCTGCAGCTCCCTACTGGGAAACCCGCCAGGAAGCCAGGGGCGCTTCAGCCAAAACTGCGGAAGGTTCAGTCACCTCCTTACTGCGTGGGTCTGTTGCCCTTCTGAGTCCTGATGCCCGCCCGCTCCACTCCCTACTCTGGGATTCACGTGGCCAGCACACGTCCCACACTCCCTAGATGACCCCTCCCACCCCTGTCCTCACCCCACATCCTCTGTGGTGCCCATTACAGCATCCTTCCAGGAGCTGCCCACGTTCTCCTCAAAGTTGTAGTCGATGCTCAGGCGGGGGCCAAGTCTATCGGTCCTCACCGTGATAACCTGGACGCTATAACAGACTCTCCTGCAAAGACTAATGGGTTCAAAGTGAGAAAACGTGTGTGGGAGTCCCAGCCCTGGTGTCTGCTGCCACCAGAATCTCTGACGCCTTGTGTAACTTGTGGTCTGCCCGATGGTCAACTCGGGAGGATGAACAGCAATGGCAAAGATTATCCAAGGCCCTGGTGCCGCAATCCGGTCAGAGACCGTAACACAAACCAGCACACGGCCATGACGATTTTTGGGGTTAGGATGAGGGAATGAGGTCCATGAATTTCCTTCAAGACCAACGCACAGTAATGTTAGTTATTTTTGATCGACTTAGACTCAAAGTCTCAGATTCAGTGGGTAATTTGAAACCGTTTTCATCGATTGTATTGGCGATTCTCCATCTGATTGCATTGAACTGACAGTTTTTCCCTCTGATTGGACTGA
This sequence comes from Canis aureus, assembly GCF_053574225.1. NCBI lineage: Eukaryota > Metazoa > Chordata > Mammalia > Carnivora > Canidae > Canis > Canis aureus. The sequence goes on along the minus strand of NC_135649.1, from coordinate 120,343,219 downwards.
ACCGGCAATGGTTTCCTCTGATGATATTGGCCCTTTTCTTCCCAAGCATCCTTACGAAGCAGTCTTTGTGCTCTCCACCTTAATGCATTCTATCGCTGACAGCTGCTAATCATAACCTTTCCATATCTCTTGCTGGCACCATTCCCCAGGACGCTGTTCAAAGAGCTCCTCACGAGACATTTCCACCACGCAATGGCTCTGGGGGTGAGAGGCGCCTTCCGTAAAGATCAGCCAGTTTGCAAATGCCTGCTGTTTACCACTGCAAAGGCAAATCCAGAAAGTGCAAGGATGCTCACTCTGCTGCTGGGTGGCCCTCTCAGCTTGCTACCGTAACACATGGCTGGTATCAGCATGCACAACTGGCCCATAATTTCGTGAAAAATTTCAAGCACAGCTTCTAAGGACGGTGAGTCGTGGAAGTCAGACACTATATGAAGACAAGGAAACGAGATAAAGACGTGATTAGGAACCACCCCCCGACCCAGGGCTGCATGGAAAATTGCTTTGGGTTTAGAGACACAGTGAATTCTAAATGTCTTCCAGGCAGAGACCCCGAGGGAGGACGGCTGTCCTCAGTGCTAGCTCCCGGCAGAGTTCAGACACACTGTCCGAAGCACCTGGGAAGTTGACCCGTTGGACCTGGCTGAAATGGGAAACCGAGGCTCGCCTTGAAGGCTGAGAAAGGACTGGAAATTGCTGGGGAAGAGGCTCTGACAGTGTAAATCGAGGGAAGAGTGGGGTACGACAACGCCAGTCCATTCCAGATGGGGAACACACCAGACAGCCTGTTCCCAAAGACTTAGATCGTCACGTGCAGGAAGTGGGTGAAGTTCAGATGAGAGCTCAAACCAATGCTCCCAGGGGCGCCGGCCACAGGGAAGATGCAAAGCTCTAGGCAAGGCTGCAGGTGGTCCAAACCCTTCCTGTGTCTCCGCTTCCCCGACACACCAGAATTTTTTGGTATTTGGCACAGAATTTATGTTTTTCCAGGCTTATTGAGATGTAATTGACATACGACTGACATAAGACATTGCATAAGTTTAACACCACAACGTGTTGATTTGAGACCTTTATAGAGATGGTCCCTGGCTTACGAGATGGTCCCTGGCTTACGAAGAGATGGTCCTTTGACTTAACGATGTTCCCCGTTTACCATGGTGCAAAAGCGGTACGCACCCAGGAGAAACCATAGCCCAGATTTTGACTTGTGATCTTTCTTCCGGGCTATGGATATGCGGTACAATCCTCCCATGATGCTGGGCAGCAGTGGTGAGCCATGCGATCATGAGGGTCAACGGCCAATACGATCACAACCAGTCTGTTCCCCCGGAACGATCTGTTAGTCACTTTCTGCAGTCAATAAATTACACAAGATACTCAACTCTCTAGTATAAAACAGCCTGCATGTGAGATGATTTTGCCCGACTGTAGGCTAATACAACTGTTCTGAGCACGTTTAAGGCAGGTCTGTGATGTCCCGCAGGGTAGGTGTATTAAATGCATTTTCAACGAAACAATATTATCAATTTATGAGGGGTTTCATTGGGGTGTAACCCCACTGTAAGTTGAGGGAGATCTGTTTGCTGCAACACAATGAGCACGGATGAAACTGGACTCCACCCAACACTCACAAAAATGAAGTCAAGGTGGATTAGAACCTGAAGACCTGAAACTATAAACTCCTTGAAGAAAACACAGAGCGATGTGCCCTTGACCTTGGTCTTCCCAGCGATTTCCTGGGTATGACAGCAAAAGTACAGGCAACAAAAGCAAAAATTAACAAGGGACTGCATCCAACTAAAAGGCTTCTGCAAAGCAAAAGAAGCAGTCAACAAAATAGAAAGGCAACACTCGGCATGGGAGAAAATATTTGCAGATCCTATATCTCATAAGGGAGTTAACATCCAAAATCCGCACAGAACTCATACAACCGAGGAGAACAAAAAACACCCTGATTTAAAAATGGGCCTGAATAGACATTTTTCCAAAGATGACAACAGATGGCCAACAGACACATGAAAAGGTGCTCGACATCACTGATCATATGGAAATGAAATCAAAACCACCATGAAATAACCATCTATAGTTTTATATAAATCATTCCAAATCATTTTCTTCTGCATACATTTGCAAATAGAGTTTTCAAATTCTATTTCAAACACTCCCTTTTCCTCTTAATATCATAACATCTTTCCATGTCAATAAATCATTTCTATATCATAATTGACAGCACGGATTTATAAAATTCATTTTGCCCATCAAGTATGGTTGGGCATATAAATTGTTTCCTACATTTGTTTTCTTGTAAGGGACTTCGGGCAGTATCTTGAGGCTTGTATGCTTCACAGGCCAAATAATCTCTTCAAGGTGAATCTCTAGAAATGGAATTACTGCACCAAAGTGATCAATAGATTTATGTATTGCTTACATTATTAGAGTCACTCCTTTTACCCCAGAATAACTAGACGCTGTTGCGTATATTATTCGAATTGAGGACATAGCATTTATGGGATTCAGATACCACACGTTTAATATGTATTACATTTTAGATCTACAAAGCTTACCAAGTCATTAAAAAAAAAGCACTGTCAAAAATCATAGAAATTTTCATAAAGGAAACATAGTTTAAAGCATTTAAAATTTCCAAGAGTCTTTTTTTTTTTCGTTTTGTTTTGTTTTTAGGAAAGGAACTTCAAAAAAAAAAAAAAAAAGAAAGAAAGAAAGAAAAGAACTTCACAGTCCAAATTTTTCCATGACTAGGCTAGTTAATAGTCATCTTTCTACAGATGGAACAATAGCTTATTGAGACAATTAGGTTAACAATTCCCTTGCACAAAACATTTATTTTCTGATTTCCAAAGAGCATTCTTTTCCATCTGAGACAGTCCAATCCTCTATCAGAAAATTTTTTTGAAAATAGCTGGTCTACAAAATAATTGGGTTTCCCTGTGTACCTGCATACCACTAAATTATCCCAAGTTTGGGATCCTTTCGCAAATGAACAGATTCCATATGCGCAGCACGGCACTGTAATGTTTAAAAAAATTCTTTTTTTTTTTTAAGATTTTACTTATTTATTCATGAGACAGAGAGAGAGAGAGAGGCAGAGACACAGGCAGAGGGAGAAGCAGCCTCTCTGCGGGGATCCTGATGCGGGACTCGATCCCAGGACCCTGGATCACACCCTGAGCAGATGGCAGACGCTCAATCACTGAGCCACCAGGCGTCCCTAAAGAAAAAATATTTCAAAAAGCGATGGTTGAGCCTCATTGCAAATTCTGTCACCTGGCAGCCTCACTATATTCCTCACGGCATTAGTTTTATATCCTGACACTGATATCCAAATAATACAGAGAGGTTATACAGCTGAAGGGGTTTAAAATATTTTCCAACATTTTCCCTCCGGCGTCGTGTGTGGATAATTGACCCTTGACCAACACGGGCTTAAACTGGGTGGGTCCGCTTACATGCAGATTTGTTTCAACAATACAGTCTGGTCCTGTAAAGGCATTTTTCATATAATTTAATCACACTGTGCGTTGTCTGGCTCACTTTACTGTAAGAATACATACGGCGTCTAATACATAGTTTCAGTAAGGTTTCTCGTTAACAGTAGGCTATTAGTGTCAAGTTTTTTTTGGGGGGTGTCTAAGGTTACATGCGGAGCTCTGATTGTTGGGGGGATCCATGCCCCTAATGCCCACTTTGTTCAAGGGTCAAGTGTAGCCGTAAATAAGGACAAAAATAACAATACACCCAGAGCACAGGACAGTGTAGGGTAAGTACACCAAAGCAGGCTGAAAAGAAAGAGGGACAAGTGCCTTCCGTCTACCTGCTTTACTGATTAACCTCTCACCGGCATACAGTGCTGCGGCCCTAAAACCCCAGACGGTGATAAAATGGGTTCGCACAGGGAAATGCCTCATTTCCTTTTTGGGACATGGTAGGCGGAGAATGCCGTATTTTGACAGAGACGCTCAATTGTGTCCCTGCAGCCCCGTGAGCTTTGTGCAGGTTTTATTTTGAGCACACTCCCGTGTGTTTTGGTGCATCTTGGAATCTGTTGAAGTCACCTGCCATGATCCAGAAGGAACACTGGTCACCATTTCAATAAGCACAAGTCTCCTAATTACAGACGATGTAGATTTAACGCGCGTACTACCTTTCACATCCACAAGGCCTACCAAGTCCTGACAAAAGGGGGGCAGGAACCCCTGGGAATGCGTGCCCTCTTGCCGCCCTGGAGCAAGACTGGTTTTCGGAGACACCACGCAGGTGTGTCCATGTCACGCCCACGTTATAAGGATGCTCACAGGTCCACACAGTTGAATGCCTACAGGGAGCAGGCCTTGGTTCTCCGCTGGGATCTCACCTGGATGCGAAGAGGCAAACAGCCTCCCTCAACTTGTTCACACTTTACCTCTGATTTTTTCCCCTCGTTGTAATAAAATGTAATCATACGCTCAAAGACTGCAAACGTACAACTCCACACGCAGAAGCTCATTTCCTGAGTCCCATTACTGTGTAACGCCGACCTCTTCCGTGAGTAAGCTCCCAGCAGGGCTTTGTTCACAGACGTTTCGTGGACATGAACGTCCTTCGACTACTTTCGGGCACCACCAAGAATCAGCCTTTATGTTTCTCGAGTGCCGTTCCTAATGGTCTGCTCTGAAGGGCTCGTTTCAATGGCTCCTCATTTTCCCATAGACGTTTTTCTAAAAATCTGCCTACACGTGTCCAACTCATAAATACATGCTTTGTCTTCAGTCATTAGAGGGTAGGGAAAAAAACCCAGAATAATTACACACTTTTGCTGCCATTTTTTGGCAATTTAAAGTCATGAGCATGGAGGTCTCCTCAGTGAGATATAGTCTGTTTCACGGTTGCAGAAAAACTCAGGCGTAAGTTCTTTTGAATCGCTTAATGAACATGTGTCCTTCTTCCACCTTGGTGTACCCCGATCAGATGCTTCTGTGACCTGGGTCACACATGTGTGAGCTTTAGAGAACGGACAGAAATAGAAATGGAGTGGAGACATGGGATCAGAAGGCATGGGACCAGACGGATGGTCTCATACGTAAGTATAAGAAATTATAATGATCTGGACCACACATCTGACCCCTGATGAGATCCTGTCTCCCATCCTCTTGTCCACGCGCCTTCCAGTCTTCCCCACTGAACACCTTTCAAGACCCCTGAGGGCACAGACCGACCGTCTCCTGTACATTTTGCTAGTCCTACCTCACAGCCAAAGAGACCGTCAATCAAGGGTTTAACTAAATGGGCCTCTTCCAATGGAAAACATTCAAGATCTCCTCCCCTGGATAACTCTGACTCTGATACTTTGTCCACAATCTCATCCCTTTGTGAAATGATGACGGCCTTAGCTTTTAATGTGTGATTTTATGCGACATTCCTCATCTCGGGGGTGGTGATCATTACTGTCATTTTACCCAAAAAGGACACTGGATTTGCCTTAAAGACTTTTCTAGCTTAGGTCTCCAGCAAGAGGCCGACAGTGCGAGAATTCCAGCCCACGGTAACGTGAAACCAAAGCTCTGCTGTGTCCGCCTCTATACTGTGCCTCCAAATCACCAAATGCCTCTATACTGTGCCTCCAAATCACCAAACGGATGCTTCTCCCAGGCTTCCTGTACAACCACAAACACTGCTAGATCCTGCTGGGATATCTTCCCGAGAAACAGGACCAATAGGACATAGAAGTATGTATCTATACATACATCTCCTGTATATACATGTATATTCATATGTATCATTTATAGCTACATATGTATCCTTCCTACATATACTGTTCTTCATATTTATATGCATCCTTTATATATATCCTTCATTGTCTACTTTGCTTTTGTGTCTCCTGGATACATGTCAACCCTCTAGGTTTCCCGATATCCTGGGTACATTATCGACCCTCTAGGTTTCCAGATCTCCTGGATACATGTCGACCCTTTAGGTTTCCAGATCTCCTGGGTACATGTCGACCCTCTAGGTTTCCAGATCTCCTGGGTACATGTCGACCCTCTAGGTTTCCAGATCTCCTGGATACATTATCGACCCTCTAGGTTTCCAGATCTCCTGGATACATGTCGACCCTTTAGGTTTCCAGATCTCCTGGGTACATGTCGACCCTCTAGGTTTCCAGATCTCCTGGGTACATGTTGACCCTCTAGGTTTCCAGATCTCCTGGATACATTATCGACCCTCTAGGTTTCCAGATCTCCTGGATACATGTCGACCCTTTAGGTTTCCAGATCTCCTGGGTACATGTCGACCCTCTAGGTTTCCAGATCTCCTGGGTACATGTCGACCCTCTAGGTTTCCAGATCTCCTGATACATTATCGACCCTCTAGGTTTCCAGACCTCCTGGATACATACATATAAGAAAAATTTACTAGCAAGAATGCATTCATGATTATTCAGGCTGAGGAAACCCATGATCTGCCTCCTGCAGGCTGGGCACCCAGGACATCTGGTGGTATAATTCAGCACAAGTCTAGAGACCTGAGAACCAGGAGAGCCAAAGGTATCATTTGCAGTCTGAGAGCAGGTGAAGACCCATGTCCCAGCTCAACCAGGCCAACAAAAAAGGGCAAATTCTCCTGTCCTCCACTCTTGTTCGATTCAGACCATCAACAGATTGAGTGAAGCCTACCCACATTGGGAAGGGTCATTTGCTTTACTCAGTGTCCTGTGTCAAAGGCTAATCTCATCCGGCAACACCCTCACAGATGCACCCAGAAATAATGTTCAGCCAAATATCTGGGGACTCTATGATCCAGTTAAGTTGACAACACGCATGCATACACATTTCCACTCCGTCACCAATATGGCCATGCACCTTCTTGGTTTCACTCCTCCTCTTTCCTTTTCTCCTCTTCTCATATTCCCATATTTCTTTACAAGTCTAGTCAAAATAACCAATCTATAAAACAAGGTGTAAAATATAATCAAAAACAAGCATTTAAGAAATACTGGTTTGATTCTTCAGCTTATTAAGCTTACTAAGAGGTTCAGACTCAGTAGGTTTCCCTTAGTTCTTCACCCTTTGCTCTTTTGCCCCCTTTTTACTACTTGGAATGCAGATGTGATGCCTGGAAGTGCAGCAGCCATCATGTGACCATAAGACCAACAGTTACATAATACAGACGGCACAGCAGAAAAACGGACAAAGCTTTGTCTACTGATACCTCTTGGGGGCTGCTGAATCAACCCTGCAAATACATTACTTTGTTCATAATGCAACTGCCATTATTATTTGATTTTGACATCTTTTATTCAAAAGCTTGCCTACTTTGAAGAAACCGTAATGTTTGATTTTTGCCTCAACGGCAAGCATTCATAATATTCATTGCCTTCATTTGATGCTCAGTGAAAAAAATTGTAAAACAAGGTTGGAATTAACAAAAGTATTATTTCTATGTCTGTATAGAGTTTTGCCAGAAAAATGAAAGAAAAGGTATTCGGGACCCACAAAGCATTTTTTAAAACATTTTGTTCTTTTTATGTTTATGGAAAACATGCATTAAAATATCTTGAAAACATGTAAGGTGGGGTGCCAACAAAAATGCCAGTTTGTTTTTTCTTCTTCTATTTATAGCACTTTGATTTCATTTTTACCTTTTTAAAAATGTTTTGTAAGTAGACTCCATGTCCAGCATGGAGTCCAACACGGGGCTTGAACTCACCACCCTGAGATCAAGACCTGAGCTGAGATCAAGAATAAGATGTTTAACCAACAGAGCTGCGCAGGTGCCCTGTGACTTTGATTTTGAATTAAACACTTCCTTCATCTTGCAGACAAATTAGCAGATTTGAAAACTCTAGTAAACAAATAGCCACCAAAACAAAACAATTTAAAAAACAACAGAAATCATTGAGAAGAAATTCTCTAAAAATAAAGTAGGGATGGTATCAGTGAAACAAGCCTGTGGATTTCCAACTTATCTGTATTCCTTCGAAACTAACATGTTGTTGGTTCAGACTTGGGTGTGTATCACCTCTGTAACTATCACTTACATGAGTGGTTCGATGTGGATTATTACAAAATAGAACTTGATCTGGCTCCTAAAAGATGGTGTTAAGAAATCTAGGAAACCCTTGGCTTTGTGACCAGTGTATGTATGGCTGAAATCACAGCAAGCAAGGGAAGGCCCAGAACAGGGAGGCAATGGGTAGTTTGGCTGCCATGGTGGAAAAGAGACAGAAGCCAAGTGGAAATCCTGCTGGGTGGTCATCACATGCATTCACAAGGAATTGTCACTAAAGATAAAACCACAGCCCTCTGGATAACATTTGAGTCATTCACCTCTAAGCAGCATCAGATCTAAACCTTCCCCTCATAACCTTTTCTTGCTTTTTAATGAACCAAAAAAAAAAAAAAAAAAAAAGCCATTAACTGTGGATGATGCCAGAGATACCAGCCCTTATCACTCCGCTCTTGACTTGTCTTTGATTAACCACGGTCCCTCACACAGCTCTTTGCAGAGAGGCAGTCCATAAACTCATCCTGAATCAGGAAATCTCAATAGCTAAGATAAAACAGTACTAGGAATATTGTGATCCCTTCATCTGCAGTAAAAGCAACGAGCCTCCAGTGACATTGGCATTTGTAAGCCAGTGTCACAGAAACCAATTCTGATTCCCTCCAAGTCAATGGACATGCAGAGTCCTAGAGTATGGAAGATGAAATTCATTGCAGCTGGAAGTGCAAATCTTTTATCTTGAGCTTTTCTTTGAAATGCTGAAATGTACATGACCGATGCCATCCTGACCTTCAGAAAGTCTCCTTCTTCCCCTGCACCCTCTCCTGCCAATGGAAGTAGAAAATTGTAATGCGAGGATACATTTCTCATTGAAATTCAGAAGCCAATTGATGCTTCTCTTGAATTCTCTTGCATTGCTACCCGTTTGGTTTTCACTTGGTGCCTTCATTAATTCTGCTGCATAGAATTACAAGGGAAGAACCTTCAAATCCAAAAGAAAATTTAGAAGAAAAGGCTCATAAAAATGGACCTTCTTTCTGCATCTATTGAATCTGAAATATTTTCAGCTTAAATGCAACTTCATATCAACTCTGGGATTCTCGGTGGATCCCCCAGTGGTCCTGTCCTATACAAATCTCGGCCGTTCCCTCCTCTGGCCATACCCTTTATCTTGCACATATCAAAAGTGCCTCTTTACAAATGTCAGTTATCCCACCCTAGACTGCTTTGTCCTATTTTTCCTACAGCCTCCCTCTTCCCCAAAGCTTACAATTATGCATCCACACAGAACCTTCCATCCATTGATCCTACTATTTTTAATGATTCCTCACGGCTTTCTTGAACCTCATTTTCCCTGTTTTATACCCTAATTTTGTGGTCAAACATAATAACATCCTTTGTACGTTCCCTTAATTCTCTCACCTCCTCCTCCTCCTCCTCACTTTCTTGAGCTCCTGTCAGAGGAGCCCACTATTCACCTACTCCATCTTTGAACATACCCAGCTGGATGTGGCTAGCAAAAACGAATCCAGATCATGCTGGATGCTTCATCTAAATGGAGACTGGAAATCCCAAGAAGTCTTCCATGCAGGCAGGTAAGCATGCTACATTTCTCTATACCTCTGTCATTTCCTGATCTCCTCAGTGAGTCTTTCTTACTGGCTCCTTAAATCTCCATCTCCATCCCCACCCACACTCTGAGATCACAATATGGCTTACTAGTCAGCTGAGGGAAGTGGAACATTTAGGAAGAGGCTGGGCATGGGTTCCCAGCAGTTCTCCCTGCCTCTGCTCCAACAAAGTCCCCTCTGCCTCCTGCAGTAGCCCATTCTCCCTACACAACCCATTCCCCATTCTCATCAGCAAACAAATGGGCTTATCATTTGTCTCATCTTCAACAACAGGAGCAAACCCCCGCTTGAGCTTTCTCCCAACCTGGTGCTAAGACCACATGGTTCTGCATTCCTAATCACACAATTCCTTGAAAGAATGGTCTACAATCATGTTTCCAGCTTCTTTTCTACCATTTTGTCCTGGATGCTCCCCAGTCACTCCATCAGCATCACTACTCAAAACCGCCATGCTGTGAGGCCTTGGTTATTTCTCACACCCCTAGAAGGACTTTTTTTTTTTTTGTCCTCTCTCTCTTTTCCCTCCTGGATTTCTGGATGGTCCTTCTGTGTCTGCTTTCTTGGTTCTTCCTGTCTCTCTTACCTCCTATCTCTCTTGGGAAGAGTGCCCAGCACTCAATCCTTGTGCCTCCTGTCTCCCTCTCTCTACATTTACTCCTACGCAACTCATTGAGGCTCATGGTTTTAAATACCACTTGTACAATGATGACTCCCAAATTTGAAAACCTTTCCCCTCAATTCCAGAAATATACGATCATCGCTGTATGACACCTTCACTTAGAGCTCTGATAGCTAAGTCAATGCACATCCAAAACCAAGATCTTGTTGTCACCCTCAAACCAGCCACTCCTACAGCCTTCTGCTAAGGTCCACACTGTTCGGGTCTTATAACTGCCCAGCCACAAATGTGCCTGCTACCCTCAGGCCCCCACTTTCTCCTTCAGCCCTCATCTGGTCTGCTGAGAAATCCACCAAGAGACATCCAGAATCGCATGACTTCTCACCAATGTTCTGACATCGTTATCTCGCCCTTGGGTTGCTGCAAGCATCTCTTGTATGGTCTCCCTGCTGCTTCCTCTGTGTCAACCGCCCCCACCATCACTTTGGTCTACTAAAGTGTTAGGACACAACGCCAGCCATCTCGGCAAACACCTTCCACATCATCCGGCTCCGTATCTACTCAAGCTCAAAGTCACTGGCCTTATTACGGTGCCTCTCCATGCCATGCACCATCTCATCCCTCATGACTTCCTGGATGTGTACTCTGCCACAGACACACTCTTTTTTGTGTTTCAACTTCCTTTCTCTTTCTTTGGCCTCCAAACTCGCTCTACCTCCATAGAGCCTTTCCACCTGCTTCTGTTTCTTCCAGAGCTGCTCTCACCCCAGCAGCCTTGTGATTTATTCTTTCACTTCCTTTGGGCACCTGCAAATTCCCCATCTCAGGAATTCCTTCTAACATTTCAACCAGAGCCCTGATGCTTAATAGTTTATTTGTGCTCCCCGTTTATTTGTGCTCTTTGAAATGTCATCTCCATCACACACACTGCTTTTTTTTATGTATTTATCATCGTCCCTATGACCATCTCTCACATTAGTCTCACAGTGGCATAGATTTCTATCTGCTTTGTTGATGACTGCAATCCCCAAGCCAGGGAATTGTGTGACAATCGTTTGTTGAGTGAATGCTGAATACAAGTACAAAGAGTTGAAATAGTTGAGGGCAGCTGCATAAGAGGAATAGCAATAGTCTCTGGAGTTCCCAGAGACCACTGTCTGAATTATTGGCCTTTTGGAGCTACTTGCATTTTTCTTCAAAAAAAAAAAAAAAAACACAAAAGTATCATGTCAATATAAACTATAGCTCTTAAATATGTTCTAACAGATCTGTTCTTCTCTGTAAGCATTTGGGCATTATAAGCATTTGCCCTGGGGACAGATTTGGTTATGTACTTCTCAGGTACCGGAATGTTCCAGGAAGGAGGAGCTGTGTGATACGTTGGCACTTGAGACCAACTGGTAAATATTATGATGCCCAAGTACAAACATGATGCACAACTTGTCTTGATAAAACAAAATGAGTAAACAAACAAAGGAAAAAGCCTCTTGTACCTTCTAGTTTAATTTCCTTTATATTCTGCTTTAAAGGGACACATTTCTGCTTATGATTTCAATTAAAAATTATTTTTTTCATAAAAAGAAATCAACTCAGTCCTTGAGATCCAATATCTAAATAATGTGACTCAAACGCTTAGTTGAAAATATGCTGGTAACCGGCTGATTCACTTTTCTTATCTTTCTGAACTCTGGATTTTTTTCTCTTTCTCTCCCATGTTGATCTGCCACAAGCCAAGTATTAAAGTTCTTCATTTGTGTCTCTCCTCTTCAAATCCTGTTTAAGCAACAGGTAATTGTGGCACCCCATTCAGTCGTGTGTCTGTGAACAGGTCGGGTGACAGGGTTTGATCTGTGAGCCAAAGATATCGGCGTCAGGGAGCAAGGACGCGGGAGCCAGATCAGTGGATTCCCACATACGGAAGTTTCTGGTTGGATCTGTCCTGGTACACCACGCTCTTTACCAAGATCATGTCATGTTTTATGACAAAGGAAATGCTCTTTGAAGAGCCTGGCCAGACGAATCCTTCAAAGAAACTCTGCACCTGTGTCTGTGTCTGCCTCTCAGCCTTCTGCTAACAGACAGTAGTGTGCTATGGAATTAGTGTCTAAAGATATCACTGAATAAACACACAATAGAAAACACAAAGGAAGCAAGAATTATGGGCACAGTCAAATGGGAAAAGCAAAACTTAAATTACAGGTCTGAAAAGCGAGATCTTTTCTTGGAAGACACTGTTCTCCTTTAAAAAAAAAAAATGATTCTAATTCCAAGAAAACGGAATGTAACACAAAGGCTTTGAAAGGGAACAAGGAGGCAGCTCAGCACTAATTCAGTTTAATTAATGCCATCCTGTTCTTTAGTCCACAAACAATTATTGCAAATGCAAGATATCTATATCTGCCCTTCCTTAAGTGCTCTCTATACTTTAACAAAACCCATTTTATCATCCATTTGTTGCTACCAAGAATGAACTCTGAATTATTCCAACAGCATTTCTGTGCTTCGTATAGAATAACTTCATTTTACCATTGATTGAGGAGATAGGAAAGTCTGCTCGTTGGTTTGTCTTGTCTAGGGCAGGTTGAACAAAATCTCACCAACGTCACTAAAATCGTTCTATTTCTTTTAGTAACTTGGTACCATACTGTGTTTGTTTCCCCGCCACCACCTTCCCACCACCACCCAATGGTCTTAGCAACAATCACTAATGGATATTAGGAAAATGATTCTTTGTAGTGCTTCTAACTCTGAAAGTCACTGAAAATTACTGTGGTCAGTGGGATGATAACAATTAGTGAGATCTCCCTTGTCTTTTTATAGGGTGTTTTAGTAAATGACATTGAGGACACTGGGAAGCAACTTCTTCTCCTTGAAGGAAAAAAAATGGTCCCATGTTCCTACTCAGATAAAGCACCAATTGTGAGGGCTGACACTTGTAGCTGGGACCAAGGGCTTAGAACCCTAGAGGACCCCTGATCTATATGAAATCAACTCTGTTCATCTCACTTTGTGGATATCTCTGGGCTGGAACCATCCTCTTCACTCTTTCCAACTTAAGTGCCCGGACTGTAACATGCAGAGATTCTTAGGATGTGTAATAATGACTTGAAAATTCTCTTTGGTATCTCACATTTATTATTATTGTTTAATTCAACTAAATTTGTCACTCCATCCGATACAAATATCCCAATATTGGGTGCGTCATAAAATTAAAACTACAAATTACCAAAAACGGGCACATCCAAAAAAGATGTGTTAAAAATAACTTCCCAGTCAATAAAATTGATACCTCCCCCAGAAATGCGCTATAAATTACTTGCCACTTCCCATATTGGACATCTCAAAGAACTGAACAATAGTTGTCCTAGAACTTTGTAAATTCTACATCACTCCTTCGTACCCTAGGGATTTGTGCACCCCAGTTTGAAAAGCATGGTCCTAGAGAAACATTATCATTACATATTTATTCCTGACCACTGGGATCAATCATGTACTGCACAGACAATCAGGTACTGGAAGCCCACATATGACACAGATTACTTTGTACTAAGGTTGCCATACTTGGCAAATAAAACCACCACGGGATACTCAGTTAAATTTGAATGTCAGATAAACAACACATAATTTTTTTCGGTGTATGTTCCATATTTATGTGAAATTCACATTTAAATGGGTGCCTTATATTTTATCTAGCAACTGTATTTTGTACTGGTGTACATAAAAAAAAAAAAAAAAAATCACACTTGGCCAAACCGCACCGGTCTTCAGATCTTCCTGTCTTATGCCCTACACCAACCTTCCTTTCTATGATGTCACTATGTATCCTTTCATGATGGAGCTGCGTGGTCCAGAATGCTTGGTTACTGACCATTTCCTTCTACCCCAGCCCAATGTTAAAAAGGGAATTTTGCCATTGTCCGGGGGTGTACAGAGGAGCTAGCAAAGGTGGTTCAAATGGCATGGAGAGATGAAAAGATACGTCAAGTCTGCCACAGAGCAACGACGACCACAGGACACCTGTGACTCTAAACGAGACAGAGGCAAGGACAGTGGGTCCACCTGACCAGGAGAAGTGGAAAGTGGGAGATTGGGGGGCTATTCTTTCAAACTTTCCATTGGGACAAGGTCTCAGCTCTAGACTTTGCTTGGCCTTGTTTTTCACGGTCTTTTTTTTCTCCCGAAACTTCACGGCAACATTCAGCTCCAGTGCCGTCTTGTGACCTGAAGGATGGGAGTCACGCTCTAAACTCAATAGTAGCTCCTCAGACGGTCTGTGGTGCTATTGCAGCAAGTCACAACCTGTGGATTGGTTCAGTGTCTCCTCCTGCCAAGCTTAGGTGTCAATGCGTGTTGATTCCAATGCCTGTGGAACGACTGCAATGACTCTGGGGTTTCTGACAGATGGTGGTGCCGTCCAAAGGCACATGGATTGCCTAACAAGGACCAAGTTTCCAACGTTATTTATTTAGTTTCAGGTGTGTTGAGCTTGAAAACACACAAAGAGGCAGGTGCATAAACAGATCCGGAACTCAGGAGATTATGTAACGAGTGTAAAGTTTAAGAGCACAGAGGGATTGGATTAAATCCTATCTCTGCTACACCCGAGATGTTGACCTTGGGCAAGTTCCTTAATCTTTATATGCCTTGGTTTTCTTATCTGTTGAAGGGGAATAAGAATATTAAGATCTACCTCCTAGGGATGTAATGAGGACTGGGTACATTGAGCGTCTGGTGTAAACACTTTGTTAACGGTTCCATCTTGTTACTCTCCCACATGAATCATTAACAGGCGTTTCTCCAGGAAGGTGTGGGATTGAGTAAGGTAGCTTGGGAGGACACTTGGCAGAGGTAGAGCAAGAGAGGGCTCAGGACGAAAGACCTGCTCACCTCTAACACATGACCATCTGGCAGAGGAGGATGAGCCCAGGAAAGGTTACAGGGAAAGTTAAGGAAGAATGAGAGAGGACAGTGATGTGCCATGGGGGAAATGGCCAAGAGGCCATGTTGGTAAGAAATCCCATAAAAACAAAGCTTAAAAAAAGGGGGGGGAGTGTATTGCAATCAATGATATGGAATTTTTGGAGTCTTCGTGACAACTGTTCGGGGGGTGGGGATGAAAGGGCCAGAAGCAAGGCCAAAATCGGCCCTGGAGGGAATGAGAGTTAGTACATGCAGACAGCAAGTGTGGACCACTATCTTGAGAAGCCTGCTCCTGAAAGGAGGAGAGAGAAAAACTGAGGACGTGCATGCTTGAGCTCGTGTTCTATTTAAAAGCAAAAATGTCTCACGCAAAGGGCATAATTAGGTAGATTTGTTATACGCCACAGGATGGAAGTGTATAGAGCCGATAAAGTAATGGCTTTTGCTATTTCTGTTTCTGTTCCTAATTGCTACTGAGCAAGTCACTGTAAATCAGAAAATTTAGGAGAGGCAGCTCTTCTGCGTGGGGACCTTGAAATGCAAAGAAGCTCTGCTGGAGGCAAAAGATTTCGAGGACCTGTGGTGCAGTGGACAGGACCCAGCCTGTACCCCGAGGACTCACCCCGAGATAAACAAGATAAATCATTCTCCTCTACAGTCCTCTCCTACCCTTCCTGGAGCCTCCGCTGTGGTGAGTAGGTTCAAAATCTCTCTTGCTGTATAAAAAAACATGTTTAATGTTTAAAATGCTAGCTTCACATACTCAACTCTTCTGCAGGTTCATGCCCCCAAAGCTTTTAAATTAGTAAAACTTAGCTCATCACTTACCTCTGTGAACACCTTATGCGAGCAGCCTCTTCTTTAATTAAATATACGTTTATAAATAAATGTATGTGTGTGCATGTGTTTACGGGCACGCCACACACAAGTACCTAAAACTTCCGGAACCGGGCCTGTCTTGGCGCCTCAGCGTGGCTCCTGCTTATTAACTCAGTTTTGTGGTCACAGACTGGAGCCTTCCAGGCAGGCGGATGATTTCATACCGGACAGGTCAAGGCATGCTTACCTGGGCTCCCTCATCCCTTGCAATCCAGCGGCTAATGGATGATGGGCAGCACTTGCCAGGAGGGCCTCTCCTCCAAGGTTACACAGGGGAGGCATGTGCTTCTGCAGTTCCTGGTCTGTGCAGGTGGACATACACAGATTTTTTTTTTCCCTTTTCTGCCACCTTCCTGAAAGTGTATATCTCCTCCGCCGTCCTTGGTAACCGCTGTGCTTTCATCCTTGCAGAGTCAAGCATTTGTTCCCAGGGAGGGATTAAAGCACAGATCAGACCTTATAAAGCGGAGCAAGCTACTGTTTCAGGTCAAAGGTCACACGAATTATGTCAATTTAAGAAGCACCTTCACAAAGCAACTTTTTCTTTCTTTCTTTCTTTTTTTGCAAGACCAATCCTCGCCAAAACTAAGAAGAGCAAAGGGGAGCAGGAAACCTTTATGTAAATGTCACATTTTACTTTCAAATTCCTAAGCACAATTATCCATTATGTCCCAGAAAATTGGTAATAACTAAAAAAAAAAAAAAAAAAAAAAAGCAGATAATGGGTAAGTACTGTGGCAGACCAATTATAATGTATGCTTAAAATTATCTTTTTTTGCAAACTTGCTCTCAGCTTTTTGGTTCTTTTGATTTATGTGGACCGTGACTTTTTATCTCTAGGTTCCATCTCTCACTCTGAGAAATCTGGTGAAATCTTTTACACTTAGGGAAATGGAGGGAATCCAATTTCTTTTCTCCCAAGATGACACAGATTTTTTTTCTAATTCATCATTAATTTATTATGCTGTTGAACTTTAAGAAAACTTCTATTTGCTTTTATATAGGTCCAGATAGCGATATACAAATCATGGGTATTTCATATCACTAATGGGTGCATGGCAAAATATAATTTAAGAAAAAGGTTTTCAGTAACCTGTTCTGTACTTTGCACCTGGCAGTTATAAGTTGGGCAGGCTTTTAAAAATCCTTCAGCTGTTGGATACGACTACAAATAGCAAGATAGAGCACTTATTTTGAGAAATCTTTTTTTTTTTACCCTCCATAGACTCAAATCTATTAAAAAAATTATCTTCTTACAGTGTTATTATAAGTCAGTCCATTTAAAGTGTGGAAGTAAGAAAAAATGTGCCTCATTTGTATTTATTCTCTCTGGGTTGAACACGATTTATCATGGATGTAGCTGCACATGATTTTATAGCTTTTCCTCCTTATGAAATGTTGAGGTGGCAAGATTTCCCAAAGGAGACTCCCCCCCCCCCCAAGCAAAGCTCATGGCTTCTTTGATGGTGCTTCTTCTCCCCCTTTAGTTGTGGAGTTTGTTCTGTTAGTCCTCAGTTCGACTCCTAGGGGTATTTAGGATGATTTGATAGCTACTTAGTTGTGTTCATGGGATGAGAGGAGCCTAGGGTCCTCCTACTTGGCCGCCATCTTCCTTCCGTTGCGGAGACAAGATACATTTTTATCCTTATTGACAGTCTTGCCAAAGCGTGGGGGGAAATGTGTGACTGTGAAAGGTTTCCTTAGAGGTGTCACAGAAGCCACAGCATTAGAGGAAATAACCTTATATTGTAATATCAATTTCCCAATACTTGGAGATACATTTATTGTTAGAAGTTGGAGATCCTATTTCATGAAAAGAACTCAAGAATTCTAGATAGCTGTTAGAGGAGCCACATGAAGATCTTTTCAAAACGCAAAGATTTGCACACTGTTATCTCTACATTTGGGATCACTGACGTTGGATTAGCTCTTGCTTCTGCGTGGTTGTGTTCACTGCAATCAAGAGATAAAAGCCATTCTGGAATAATGTGACAACACCGAGCTGGAATCTTAGGCCTCTAACCTTTAGCCTCTCCTTCCCTCTATGATAAAAGGCCTTTTCAGTCCTCTCCAGGGCTCAGCTTGATTCATGGTTTATAGTGGTGATTGACACCCTTATGGCCCATGGGTCAAATCTGGCCTTCTGGGTGGTTTTGTAAATAAAGTTTTATTGGCACTCAGCCTCACCCATTGGCTTACATATTGTCTGTGGCTGTTTTCATGCTATAAGGACAGAGTTATTAAGGCAATTATGGGTGTTGGTGGGAATTAGCGGACCAAAGTGTCATATTTACAATAACTGAATTACAGGCAAGATAGAAGAAATTGTTATTTATCAGCCAAAAGCTGAGGATAACCACAGGCTCTAGTTTACTAAAACCTTAAAATAGCAAATTCTCAATCTAGGACCCATCAGAGAATTATCTTGTGGGTAGTGGGGGTTGGACAAAGTGGTCTGCTAGTCCTGAGTGAGCAAACTTGAAGAAGTCTATCTGAAATGATCAATCATTTTGTTAACTTTTTTTCTCTAGAGTCTGACATTCAGTGTCATACCACAGAGGAATAATTTCCTTTTTGGTTGTGGGGAGCGTTCTTCCAGAGAAAGCATTCCTCCCTCAATTCCCCCTTCCTCAAAGTTGGGGTGGCAAGAGGTCCCACTCTTTTGGATTCTCTCTCTCTCACTTGGCTGCCCTGGTAAGGAAGCCTATTTGTCACTGTCACCAATGCCCAATCCACCCAAAGCTGTCTGTACCAGCCTCCAGTGAAGAAGCTGTTGACCTGACTGTTGTAGACTCTGAGGTCAATTCTCCTCTCCACAAAAGAAGGTCTTTCTTTCCCATTATTGGGAACTATCCAAGTCTAAGTGTGGGATTGAAGGGGAAAAAAACAAAAAACTATGCAAGTTGCTTTAGTTCCTACTCAAGATCTCGTCTGGGCTGAGCTACAAGAGTGGGATGCATGTCTTTGGCGTGATCTGTTAGGGTTTGGGGTGAAAAGTAATATAGAATATTCACATTCCAGACACTGTGTTCTGTGTTTATATTTTTAGGGAGAAATTGAGGAGACAGTTCAGCTTCCTTGGATATGCAGGGGAGAAAAAAATTTTCCTCCTCCCTCTTAGGTTATAGTAATGAGGCCTGTGAATTAAATTGATAAAAGACAGATTAACAGTATAAATTTTTTATTTGTGCATATGAAGTCCTTCATACAAAAGAGCCTAAAGACAGGCACCTGGGTGACTCAGTCGGCTAAGCATCTGACTTCAGTTCAGGTCATGATCCTCAGGTCCTGGGATCCAGTCCCATGTCAGGCTTCTCTGTCTGCCTCTGCTGATACCCCTGCTTGTATGTACTCTCTGTCAAATAATTTTTTTTTTAAGTTATGTTTTGTTTTTTAAAGAAGAACCTAAAGAAGGAGTTAGACTAAGGAGCTTACATGCCATTTTAACAAAGCACCATGAACTGTATATAAGTGACAAGAAAAGGCAAAGGTGTTTGGGCTTCAAGGGGTAGTAAATTGTGGGAGGGTAAATATTCGGGAGGAACTAATGAAAGATAAGGATTATTTTAGTAAGATTTGTATGGTGATCTCCTATGATAAGGGCTGTTTTCCTCCTGGTATAGGGGAGAGGAAGGGAAATACTTTCTTCATGAAGGCAAATGCATGCCCTGCTTTGGGGCAGATAGTGGGAGGGCACAGAGCTCTTTCTGCATTTCGTGCTTCTTAATTGGCTTCAACTCGAAATAACCTTAGGCTAGAGTGGCATATTTTGGGATGGCATATTCTTATCCCCCCCACCCCAGATACCCAAAGGATGAATAGTGTTCCCTAAAAACTGATGTCTACTCAGAATCTCAGAATGTGACCTTACTGGGAAGGAAGGTCTTTGCAGATGTAATTAGTTTCATCATCCTGAATTTAAGGTGGGCCCCAAATCCTTATAAGGAGAGAGGATATAGAGATGCACAGGGGGAAAGGCCATGGGGAGAGGGAGGCAGAGAAACAAGTGATGCTGAGCCAAGAATGGTGCCACTGGAAGCTAGAAGAGGCAAGTAAGAGTTATTTGTTAGGCTCTCCAGAGGGAACATATCCCTGCTGACACGTTGGCTTTTGGACTTTGGTTTCCTGACCTAAGAGAGAATACATTTCTGTCATGGTAAGCCACCAGTTTGTAGCACTGTGTCCTAGCAGCCAAAGAAAACTACAGCTGACCCATGACCAGCACACATTTAAATGGCACGGGTTACGTGTGTTGTTTTTTCCCCAAAAAATAAGGTACAGTCCTATAAACCTATTTTCTCTTTCTTATGATTTTTTTTTCTTCCTTATGCTCTTCTTGATCACATTTTCTTTTCTCTAGTTATTGTAGGAATATAGTATATAATGCATATATACACTATGGGTTAATTGTTTATGTGGTCGGTAAGGCCTCTGGTCAATGGTAGGCTAAGTAGTTAAGTTTTGGGGGGAGTGAAAGTTATATGTGGATTTTCAACTGTGTGGGGGGTTGGCCCCCTGAACACCCACATTGTTCAAGGCTTGACTGTAATACACATAAACACCTCATCCACATCCTTCAGTAATTACGTGTTCACATTTATCTCTGTGTACCAAAAAGTCCCTACAAGGTGGCTTACTATCTACTCTTATGTACTATTTATTGAATAATTTAACTCTTACCATATGCTGGGCGCTATGAGTGGCTTTTTACTGCACATACATTTCAAGGCTTTCATATATATATTTCAAAATTGTGCTACCACCTACACATCTCCAGAGTCTTAATCACTAGCACTTCTAAAATATTTAATAGAATAATAGAACATTTCTTCCTTTGCCAATTATCATTTCAGCAATTACTTTAATATCTAAAATATTTTAAAAGTTTCTTTCATCTCAGCAGAAAGTCTTTCTACCCAGGGAGCTGTGACTCAAAGATATATTTCAGCCTTAGGCAAAACTGTTTCATTTATTATCCCAGATTTTTGTTATTTGGGTTTTCGTTGTTGTTGTTCGCAGACTTGGGATCGAATGAAAATTTTACGCCAAGACTTTATCCAGTGTAAGGAGCTGAGAAAGCAGGCAATATTCCCATGTCCCATGTCAGGCTCCCACCTGCTTTGAATATGCTCTGAATATTAGGTATTCAGAGAGATGGGTGGGGAATAAAACCTTGGCACTCTGGAAAACCATGTTTTTATTAGTGCCAGAAATATTCAATGGGTACTTGTTATCTCCACTCACAAGATCTAGGACTCCAACGTAGGATGTTGGCACTTTACTAGTAAAGATAAACTGCCTTTCCACAAGAGTCTTAAGCTCTCTTAAATGGTACCACATTTTCAACACTTCACAAAGCATCAAACACACTGACACTTGAGGCAAACATGAATATTTTATTCTCCCTCAATAAAACAGTTAAACACATCCATTCTCTGCCATTCAAGGTTTTATGACCTAAGGCTATGGCTGCACAATTCAAAATGAACACAGGTGAGGAAAAGAAGAAGAAGAAAGGAGTCCAAAGCTAACGGTACTCTCCAGAAAGTTTTACTTCTCTCTGTTGATTATGTTGCTTTAACGGAGACGTGGAACCTACCACGTCTTGGGCAAAGGGTGGCCACAGAGAATTCTGGATTTTGCTTCTCTAACTGGAGTGATCCTTTCACAGTGATTCTTTAGTGAGTCTTCTGAAACTCATCTCCATTGTTTTTTTACCACCATTGACTATGGCCCCATGCCAGTTCTGCTGGTGCTACCTTCTCACCTTTCTAGGCATGTGAAATTAGGCGATCTGAAGAGTCTTGGCAAAGTAGCTCCCATCCACAGAATTGTCACTGCCTCTAGAATTCAGAAGAGATGGTGCATACAGTGCCCACTCAAAGCCGGACATGCTCCATCAAAAGAGGAAAGCAGATGGCAATGCTGCCTTTTGGATCTAGGTCAGAAAGGGGGCTTCTGTTCTTCACAGCAGAAATATGTCCCAGACACACAACTTCCCTGCCTGTATTCAGCTGGTCACCTCCTCTGAGCACACAAAGTGATAGATTGTGGAAGACTCCCGGCACTTCCCAAGAGCTGTTTGGGTGCTTCCAACACTGAGATGCACACAGGTGTGCATATGTGTCCAAGGGCTTCAATGTCCAGGGGCATGTAAATGTGATTACCATAGTGTAGCCCCATCTGCGTGCACTGAAGAGAGGATATCTAATATGTACATGTAGCAGAATATTTGGGATGATTCCACATCATTTGAAAAACATACTAGAGGTGATGATACTACATTGTATGTGCTTACTAAAAAGTCTGGTACAACATAGAGCCAAGAGGTCATTACCCCATCAAGAGGGAATTCAGAGGAAGAGCTTGCAAGAAAACTGGAAATGAGGAGATAGGTTTTCCAATTTACATTTATACTTCTGTACTTTTCTCATTTTGGGGGGTCTTTATAAACAAATATTTTAGCATTTTTTCTTTATGGGCTTTCAAATGGAATGTATCTGTATTTTACCTGTTTTCAAACTATAAAAACTAGGAAACATTAATTAAAAAGTCAGGGGGGAAAATGTAAGGAGGAAATCTGAATGGTCAAAAGAACATGAGAAGACTATATTAACAAAGATGAAAATTTAAAAAAATAAAATCTATGAAGATACACTGACAATACGTTAAGTGCCCAATAATGTCAGTTAGATGAAACAAAGGCTGTAATATTGACAAAGTCATGTCTGGTCAGTAACAATGATATCAAAGAACACTATGAATTTGTACAGAAAGATGTGAACAAATATATATATATATATATATATTTTAAATTCATAAAGACATTTTATTTAAGGATCCTGTGTTGTGGAAGGATATTCTCCAGGTCTTGCTATAATGAAGGCAATATGGAAGGTTGTGCTATAAAATGTAAACATCAGTCATTCCAGTGGTAGGATCATTGTAGAACATCATTGCATTCTTTATGCTCATAGACACTTCCTAGATTTAGAATGAACATGCAAATCTGATATTTGGCAAAGAGGACATATATTGAGAGGTACATGTAGAATCTTGGCCCAAAGTCAACAAACACAGATGGCACATTTAAGAGTAGAGTGGCTACAGATGGGGAGTGACAGGAACATGTATTGTTATCATACCTTATCACTGAGGCTATCAATTCAAGCAGTAACCACATAAAATGGGCTTTAAAAAATATTAGGTCATTTAAACGGAATGAATATTGTGGGCCATATCATTCTTAATTTGACCATGGTTGAAGTTACAGAGCAATGCTGAGATGCAGACAATTCTATTTGTCCTTTACACACATTGAGCCTCTTTCCACAACATTCCCCTCCGGGCTTTCCAACAATACTTTTTTTTTTTTTCTTTAAATCCACTAACTTTCACATCCAGCCTTTTGAAAGGAAAAAGAACAGGAGGAAAATTGAGTGTCAAACACGATTTGTAGCCCCCCATACCTCCATGACTGGAGACTACAGATAAAACAAATGAGGAGGCCCCCGACAGAGCAAAGCCCTTTCTCCTAGCACACAAATGGACTATTTTTATATTCAGGAGAGAACTCACCTAAAAAAAAAAAAAAAAATGATCCTTTGGTTCTGACAGATATTTGCAGGCTTTAGAAAAGGGGAGGAAAGGATCGCCTTTCTCAATCACTGTTTGAATAAAGGTCCTTATGTTAAACTGACATCTTGGTCTTAGGATGAAACTCTTCTGAGGCTCTTAGAAAATAAAGAAAGTAGGGGTTAGAAATCTGCTTTTTCAACTCCAGGGTCAGGCTCTCAAGTACCAACTCTGGTCTCCTTTGCTTCCTTCTCCCTTCACTGGTAGGGGCAGCTGAGCTTTCACATTTCATACGGTGGAGCAGAGCTTCTCAAACATTAATGTGCACACAAATCCACTAGGGGTCTTGTTAAAATTATAGATTCTGATTCCACAGATCTTGGTGGGGAAGGGACCTGAGATTCTACATTTCCTACAAGCTCTCAGGTGAACCAATGCTGCCTGAACCATGCCTGAATTTGAAGGCTTACAGTGCTGAGGGAAAGAATAATATTTTCACACCCATGAGAATTTTCCATACTTTGCACATCATATGGCCAACTTGCGCAATGTTTCTGGGTATACTCATTTTTTTATCCCAGATTGTAGATTGTGTAATGACAACAGAATGAAATGTCCCTGAAGTGAAGCAAACAGTAAAGAAAGAGATGATCCAGGGTGCTAGAATCTAGTAGGTCTGGAACCTGACGGTACAAAAATTGAACCAACTAAGTGGCATCATGCCCTGCTAGGGGGCAAGACAAAAATCACAATTTAAGAACATAGGCACACTAGCCAATTTTGTGGTAGTGATGGAGGCAGGTAAAATTGGTGTTTCCTAGGTCAACCCTCTTCACTGCATAGAAGTCAAGAGCTGTGTCACGTGAAGTCAACCCATGATGCCATGATATAACAGGAAGGTATAAACCAAGGACCATTCATTCTAGATAACTGCACTTTATCAACAACCCAGAATGTACCCCCCTTACCAACCCACAATACAAATGGCATTTAGAAATTTGTCTCCCTCACCAATGTCCATGGGAAATCCAGCCACCTAAAGAATTTTTTTGAATTTACTTTGTAGACTTTTATTAAAGATATCATAAGTGAGACAAAGGAGGACCGACTTCACACATTTCACAGCTTTTTATCCTCCAGATCTTTGTCACCTTGTATGCCTGTTAAAAATTTCCATCTCCTATTCTCCTCTCTTGTCTCTTTCCTCCTTTAATGATCTTCATCCCCCTCATTGAAGCCAGGCCACACGGCATTAAACCCATATGCCCTATCAAACTCCATGCTCCACAAAACCAAAGAGTGCTGCTCCCCTTTAAGTGGCTATTTAGAAATCATTTAGTTTCTCTTAGACACTGATGTGACAGTTCTATGTCAAATTAACCAGTCTAAGGGATGCTCAGATAGCTGATAAAATGTTGCTTCTTGGTGTGTCTTTGAGGATGTTTCTGCAAGAAATGAGCATTTGAATCAGTATCCTGAGTAAAGAAGATCCACATTCAGCAATGTGTGTGGGCCTCATCCAATCACTGGGGGTTTGAATGGAATGAAAAGGCAGAGGAAGGGCAAATTCTCTTTCTTCTTGACCTGCCATGTCCATCTTCTCCTGCCTTCAGATACTGGAGCTCTTGATTAGAGTGCTTTACTTGGCAGTAAATTGCTTTGTACAGCCTACAGCAAATCAGGAGTAATTTTCCTTTACTTAACACTTTTTATCTTGTTTTTTATTTTGGATTTACAGAAAAGTTGTAAAGATAGCATGGAGATTTCTCACACACTCTACCTAGCTTCTCCTAATGTTAACATATTACATGACCATGGCCTGCTTGCCCAAACTATGCAGCCAACTTGGGACACTACTATTAACTATATTTATAGACTTTATGAGGATTTCTCCAGTTTTTCCAAAAACGAGATTTCTCTGTTCCAGGATCGCATCCAGGATACTACACTGCATTTAGCCTCCTAGTCTCCTCTGCACCATGACAATTTCTGAGAATTTCCGTGCTTTTTATGACCTTGATGATTAGAGATTTTTTTAAGAATATCCTTCAACCTGGGTTTGTCTGATGCTTTCTAATGATTAAACTGCACATACGTGTTCTGGGAAAGAAGTCCTCAGAGGTGAGATGCCCTTCTCATCATGTCCTATCAGAAGTCCATGATTTCCATATGACTCATCACTAATGATGTTAACCAGGGTCACTTGGTAAAGACAGCATCTGTTGAGTTTCTCTACTGTTCATCATTTCTTGTGTTGTGTGACCAGGGGATTTTTTTTTTTTTTAAGTATCAATTTCCAGAATATCTAAAGATTTATTTATTTATTTATTTATTTAGTTCCTTTTCTCTGTTTTCAATTTATTTCTAATTCAATTTCATCTTTGTTGTTTTCTTCCAGAAGAAAAAAAAAATCTTACATACCATATCTCTCATAGAACTCTCCTGCTTAAACCTGTAGGCTATTCTTGGTTGGGATAAAAGGAAACCCATATTTTGAGCATCTCCACGGTGTGAGGGAAAGTAATAAATATTTTATATACATTTCCTACTTACATTTCACAAGAGTTCTCTAAATTAAATATTAACAGACTGTTTTTTCAAATGAAGAAGCTAATTTTCCCAAGGCCATAGTTAAAGGCAGTAAGTAATAAAACAGGTATAAGAGAACCCAGATTCTTTACCCAGAGGTTCAAGATCACCCACAAACTTTCCAAATTTGACTTTGTCACTCTACTACATGGGTCCAATCCCACCCATCCCCCAACAAAGAAAGGTCTATGCCCTGTACTATAAGCATTTCCTAAACATCAGTGCCTGGGACGTTCACTCCTGCAGCCGACTCTCCAAATGACTTTGCCAAATATCATTCATCCTCCAAGCTAAAGCCCACCTCCTCCAGGAAGCTCCCACTGACTATGATGCCCACAATGACATCTTCTCTGTTGTACTGAGTGTGCTGTTCCTAGCATTCACTAGCACCACATGGCAGTCTTTACTCCCCTTCATCCAGCCTTTTAAAGAGTTACCCATCCATGCACCATGTCATGGAGAGGAAATAAGTTCCAGCCCTGAATAACAGTCCTTATGCTAGGAAACTCCCAGGAATGGTCTCTGGCTTCTTGGCTGGACCCATGCATTATATCCTGCTCACCACATCTCACCTCCTGACTTTGACCCCATCCTGTGGCCTCCTGTTCCATTTGACTACAAGCCCATGCAGAAGTTAGCCAACCACCAAGGCAGAGGGAGCAGTCCTCAAGATGGTTATCACTTCTGATGCTAATAGCAAGCTCTGGGAGGTTTCCCCAGACCACCTTCAGGTTCAGTAATTCTATAGAAGGACTCACAGATAGCACAGAAAGTTGTTTTCCTCACAGTTATGGTTTACCACAGGGAAAGGGTACACATGGAAATCAGCAAAGGGAGAAGGCAGGTAGAGATGCAAAGGGAAAACTGCAAATGCAGAGCTTCCAGGTATCCTCTCCCTGAAGACACATGGGCAGTATTACATTCCCAGCACTGATGTGTGACTACACACAGGGGTATTGCCAAGTAGGAATGCTTGCCTGAGACTTGGTGTCCAGAGTTTTTATGGGGGCTCCATCATGTAAAAACAATAGGCTAACCATGTGGCTGATCTTAGTCTCCAGCCACTCAGGAAGACAAGCTGATACTGTATACCCCAAAGCCTCTACCCTCTGTCATCCCATTAGGTTTTCTAGCATGGTCAGCACCCCTACCCTAAATCACAGTGTTACACAACCAAGTGACCCAGAGCCCCAGGGGGAAAAAAAAGATACCCTTCTCAGGCAGGACATTCCAAGGGCTCAGGAGTCACTTCCAGAAGCTAATGGGCAAAGACCAGATCCCTTTTTTTGAATAAGATTAAATTCTAGACTACACAGCTGGGTATCTCTTACTGTCTTGGAGATCTTCATCCTCTTTTTTGACACTTAGCTCTGTGTATATGTCTTTTTTTAAAAAAAGATTTTATTTATTTATTCATGAGAGACACACACAGAGAGAGAGGCAGAGACACAGGCAGAAGGAGAAGCAGGCTCCATGCAGGGAGCCGGATGTGGGACTCGATCCCAGGTCTCCAGGATCACGCCCTGGCCTGAAGGAGGCGCTAAACCGCTGAGCCACCAGGGCTGCCCTCTGTGTATATTTCTTACCGCCAGAACACGTGTGTATTCAGACATTTACAATGATGCTTCCATGGTGGTAGGATCACAGTTGACTTTTTTGTTTCTCATTAATACTTTTCTACTATGGCCATATATCCTACAAAAATGATGGGAAAACAGATTTTAATGAGGTTTTTTTTTTTTTTTTTTTTTACATGTTGCCTCTCCAGCTTTGTGACCTATGAACTATAAGATTTGTCCACTCAGTAAGTCATTGATATAAAATAATATTTGGAGGATTATACGCTCTTTTCTCTACTCTGAATTTTGTGAAAAATCACTAAAAAGGATACGTTAAGAATAATGGAAACTCCCCTTGCTAATTAGAAGTAGGTATGTTTTAAAGTATAATAACCTAAGCACACACCTAACCAGCATCGGCATACACAAGGGATATGTAGATGTAAACACAACTATATGTAGATGTTGATATGGGGAAGTGTGTGGATTGTGTCATTCAGGAATATGTAAGATGCTTCAGCCAGTATGATCATGGGAATACACTCTTACTTGTCTTTTGCAAATCTCCTCTGCCCAATCAATGGTGATATTTCTTGCTATACCATGCACTGTCAATGGAGACAACAGAACCCCTAAGGGACAAAGATCGAATCTTAGGGGAGCAAGAAATCTTAGTGTTCCTATGTATAAAGCACAAATATTCATGCAGTACATAAATAGATGTACAATGCAACTATGGTGTTAAACTTTCATGGCAGGGAAATCATACAATTAGAAAAGAAAACCCCCCTCCTTCAAAAAAACAAAAGCAACTCCTCTGTGAAGCCTTATCTTTCTCAACCTTAACTGTGAACTCCTTACTTTGATACTAGCATTTCTCGAATTTACTTCAGCCATAACCACAATATCGAGCGGAGGTTATGGTGTCTCCCCTTCACGTGTGAAGCTCACTGAAGCTCCCTTGTCATTATCTCTATATTTGCAAGAAACCAGCACTGTCTCTAGCACATGGGAAGTGCTAAGTAATCGTTTCATGAATAAACAAACCAGCTAAGAACCAAGGCTTAACCATCAAAATAACTCACAAGTATTGAACATTGACAAGGAGCCAAGAGTGATTCTGTGAATCTCCTAAATCTTCACAGCAACCCTATGAAGGAGACGCTGTGGTTCCCATTCTCATTTTATAAACGAGAAAAGTGACACACGGGATTTACATCAAGTTTCCAAGTCAATTCAGTTAGTGAGTGGAAGACGCAAGGACAGATGCAGGAGCCTAAACATTGCTCCACTTCTCTGTATCAACACATCATCATTATTCCTGAGAGCAATCCAGCACTTGGAAGAAGTATTCTTTATGCTAAGAAAGAATAAACATACCCTTCATAAATAATACAAAAACAAGCAACAAGCTTCTACAGAGTGGAAAGCTACTGCCAAGGAGCCTGGAGTATGCTGGCAATTAATAAAACATTTTTAAATGTACTCTAATTCGAATACAATAAGGAAAATCAATTAATGATTCTGAAAGAGAGGGCAAGTAGAAACAATTATTATAATTTCACACGTATTGAGAACCCATAACACTCCCACTGTCGAGCTCACAAAATCCATTCCCTATCCTATGAGGTGTAGTTTTAACCACTGGTAGAGATGTTAGATTACATTTTGTTGGACCAGTGTTTTGATTTGGTAGGGTGTGACTCTGAGAAATCTTTTTTTAAATCAAATAAAATAACACACATGTTCTCACTAATTCCATATAATGTGCTTGATGACAATGCCATACCCCTATGTATGATTCAACCAGAGCATTCACACACAATAAATTCCAGGCATGCACAACGGATGGTATTAATGTCTCATAAGTGTGTCTAGTTTTCAATAAAATCTCTGCTATAAAATAGAAGACAATTCCAGAAGGTCCTGTGTTTAGATTAGATTCTATTATTTCTGACACATGATCTCTTCTTCGACATAACATAGTCACTTTGGAAAATTCTTATTTTGTTAAATGTGTCCCTGAGCAAATGTCTAAATAATTACAGTCCCTCAAAACTGAAAACTTTAATGCCATGAAATTCAACTAGTGGGAAAATTTCTTTCAATCGTTCCATGTCTGTTGCAAAGGATTGTTTTGGTTTTAGATTTAATGTTTCTCAGTTTTATACAAAGCCAATATTCAGAGTTTTGAAAATCAGCTTTATATGGTGATCATTGGTCTCCTTCCACATTTTCTAAAAACTACAAGCCTAATCCCACTCTGTGTGAATAAATCTAGAGCTTCAGCTATGACCAATAAACCATGATTTCTCACATCAATGGGAATTCTAACAATAGATGTCTGCGCTACAATTTATAGCTCCAGAGCTTTTTACATGTGTGGTTTAATTTATTCTCACAAGAACAGAAGATATTGGCACTGCTATCATCTCTGTCAGATGAGATTCTGGGGAGAAATATCACTTACCAGAGGTAGCGCTTCAGAGGAGAGCTTGTGCTGCGGTACGGTGGAAGCCTCTGGTCCACACGGTCATTCAGGGATCCAAGCTGTCACGCTTCTACCATCTTCAGCCCTCCTCTCGCAGCATCCCTCTGGGCATCAGCGCTGCAGTCAGCTGGAAAAAAGTGCAAGGGTGGGGGGGTGGGAGGAGGGATATCCTGTGACAGAGTTCCATAGTTATGCCTAGCACATTCACTTCTGCTTGGGAGGACCTGGGCACCTGGGCGCACCTAATGATGAGAAAGACTGGAAATGGGCATGCCTGGGCATATGGAAGAAGGGGTGAGCAAATGGTCTCTCCACAGCTAACAAAGAGCCCAAATGGGACTGAGCCAAGTTCTTCTGACCCAAATCCTGTGTCTCTCTCTATCCATCACTTCCTGAATGCATGGACTTAACGTATCATTGGATCAAATGGACTGCTTCCTTGTTGCAAACATTTTTTGCCAGGGGATACAGCCATCACTGTATCCAGGCCAACCCCCTACCCTCCAACATTTTCCTCCAGGAGGAAATGGGCTTTTTTAATCTCTTGAGAAAACGATTGCTTTGTTCCAAAGGGTCAAGGAAGAGGCCTCCAGCACTGCTTCCCGGAGACAGCAGCGCGCCTGAGGATTTCCTCAGCAACACAGCCAAGACCAGTCGTAGCAACATAACAGCGGCATCGGGGACATCTCATGAAATGGGAATCCTCAAGACATTCCCTCTGCACATGCTGAGCTTGCTTCTTTCTATGCTGAGTGCATGGAGCCTGAGCAGCCAGGGCACGGACCATTAGTACTGGTGTTCCCATCAAGATTCATCCGAAGGACCGACCCAGGACAATGGTGAACTCTACCTGAACCTTGGGATCCTGCAAAAGGGGGAAGGCTAAGCAGTTACCCCACTGCCTCTGTTCTGGAAAGCTGCAGACTGCAAAGAACCACCCTTCCTCACGTGGGTTAGATAAGGCTCATGGAGGCCCGCTGGTTTACCTAGGAGAAGGTCAGACACCACCCCCCCTCCAGATTCCCATTCTTGGCCTTGTGAACGATACAATGGACAGCTCATCCCCACTGATCCACCGGAACAAAATGCCTGTTGACCAAACTTTGCCTCAGCTGTTCTCCTTCGCTCAAAGGCCCTGGAGTTTTTTACTGAGCTAGTTTTTGTTTGGCAGCCTCAGCCTGAGCAAGGACAGCCCCTCCATATAGAACAGGCTGGCTCAGGGGAAAACAAGCGCTGGTAAACCACTACCATTGGGTTATGCCACCTTTCATCCCACTTCCCCATGCCTGGTTCCTTCTAGACTTATAGGTCATGACTGTAAGGATTGGTTCTCTCCATAAAAAGACAATCCTCTTTTGCCTAACTGTTATTGCTGATCTTATAGACAGAGCATCCTCCCAAACTCCAGAGATCCCATGCCCCTAGTAGCTTTCCCCCCTTGCAGAAATCTTTTGGAATACAACTCTCTTAAGTCTGGATTTGGTTTCTGTTGGTATTTGTTTTGTGTTTTGACACCCAAACCCACATGAGGCCCTCAGGATTAAACTGACAAGTGGATCCTCCCAGCACCATCATTAGTTCCTACCCTGGGCTACTTTCCTCAGTGCTGATGGAATGGACTCATCAATACGTCTCCTTGCTTCATCCGTGGAGCTCCTCTATCCTCTGTTTTCTTGTAACAAGTTGAATTACCGCTGATAATCAGATTCTCAAGACATAGCAATCCATGCAGAAGATGTTTGATTTGGAACTCTTGGAAGAAGGTAAAAGGACTTTTTTGATGATGCAACTGACGGCCTACTCTGATGAGAACTGTGACTTACTGCAACACAGTGGGTTACAAAGGATACACCTTATGTTCCCACATGCCCGCTGGGCAATGCTTGAGCGACGTGTATAGGGGGCCATGGCCCATCGAGGCTGGTAGGGATCTTCTCTTGGTACTTTCTTCTCTTTCCCCAGCTAATGTGTGCGCAGAACTCTTCCTTTTTATGGAGTTAGTTTCTGATTGGCATTTTCTTGAAATCCTGAGTGTTTATTAACACATTTCTAGCCAGGTATTCCCACCACACAGGGACAAGGAGGATGGCCATAAGTTCTTTGTACTATGTGCACTAATGTTCCTCCAGGGTAGTCATTTGGGTTCTTGGTTTTAATCCCTTCCTGTCCTATGTTCTAAGGAAAAACAGGCTTGACAACCATCACTTCAGTCTCCTGAAAATTTGACTCTATGAGAAGGAGGAACTGAATGTTTGGAGACTCTTTGCTAGGTTCTTCATCTGCCCCATTTTCCTACAAAAAAAAAACACAACTGTTCTAACCGCACAGAAATAAGTGGTTGATATTAGCGTGCCTCTTCTGGTACTTTATCAAGAACTGTATTCTAGGAAGTGAATGGTGGACCTACATCTAGATTATAGGCACTTTCTGGGCTTTATTTACAAACAGAGTGTTTTAGACAAAGTCTTTTGCATAATACAAACAGCAAGTGATTATTCTCAAATGACCATAATACTCCTAGTCAAAAGCTCTTTCAATTGAAATGACATTAGCATACATCTTATTTTCTGGAAAATATATTGGAAACTGCAGGAGGAAGGTCCATTCTCTGTGCATTTGGGAGAACAAAACTATTGAATAAAGAGGAAAACCAAGTCGTTACTGAAAGGCCTGATTCTCTACTTTGAGGAAGTTCAATAACTCAGTCCAAGAAGTGGGTCTTGGGCTCCTTTGTGTTTGGAATGAGGCACTGATCAGGCAGGCAGGGATAAAACATTGAATAACATATGGTCCCTTCTCCCGAGACATTTATAATCTAGTCTTATGAATATTTCAGTCAAGAATCTCCAATTGTCATGCGAAAGGATGACACATTTCTAAGCTTGGGTTTATTTGTTTTTCCCCCCCTCCTAATACCATCCAAATTTGGCGCCTTCACCAACAAAATGATGATGTCCACTTGAACCCAGACAATAGTCCACAGAACCAAAAGCTAAATAACTTTGTCCTCTGTGTGATATCTGCTTGATTATTTTAAAAAACAGAAGTCGATGGCTATTTTTGCACTAAATAGTCACAATCCAAGGCTCTCTTCTTTGATTTAAGGCTCTTTGGGGTCACTGAAGTGTCATTTGGAAAATTGCTTCCTGATGCATAATATTATGGTAATGATCCCCTAAAGCCTGGCATAAAGGCTCTGCCATGAGAGCTAACAATTTATTTTCTTCCAAGTATTGTTTTAAAACAAGAGGCAGCTGGGGGTCAAGAGAGAGGCTCCGGGTTATAACAGGCTTAATGCGACCCTTGGAATTTTTTTTACACACTTGAGAGGAGAAAGATTGTTCATAAATACTCATTTACAGAAACAGTTCAAGAGACAGAAAAGATACATTTCTCTTACATCTGAGCGCATGATTATAACCTAATAACAACAGAAGCAAGGGGAAGAGAGGAAGATGCTAGGATGTGGGGGGTAAGGCTAGAAGCCGGGAGACCTAGATTTAAATCCCAAGCTTGCCTCTCATTGATGATATCCATTTGGTTTACAAATCAAGGTTTTTTGAGTTCAGTCACCTCGGATAAAGCAGAACTACTCGCCTCAAAGACAGTGGTGAAGTTCAAATACTATACTGTGAGCAAAAGCTAAGAACAAACACATAGGGTATGCACATAGACTAGTCTGTGTATAGTTTACCTACACAGTATGAACTCAATAACTTTCCTGATCATTGCTACTATTATTGTTATACAGGAGTTATACACAAAATAATTACATCCACAGGGCCAGCTACCACACTCTGCTTCATATTTGAGACAGGTGGTGCGATGTAAATATATTTTGACTAGGCTACAGTGCCCAGTTTTCAGCTAAACGTTAGCCTAGATGTTGCTCTGAAGTTATGTTTTAGATGTGATTACATTTAAGTCAACAGACTTGGAGAAAAGGAGATTTCCTCCATAATGCTGATGGATGGGGAGTGGATGGGGCCTGGAGGTGGGTCTTATTTAATCATTTGAGGGGCTTAGGAGCAAAGACTGAAGTTTCCCAAAGAAGAAGCAATTCTGTCTCAAGACTGCAACTCAGAATCCCTGCTGAATTTCCAGCCTTCTGGTCTGCCCTGCAGATTTTGGGCTTGCCAGCCCCTACAATCATATGAGCCAATTCCTTAAAATAATTTGAGAGAGAGAACTAGACAGACAGATAGAAATAAAAATATAGCTCTATAGAGACAGAGCCACATCTCTCTAGATAGATGATAGTTAAATAGGTAGATCCAATGGAATTATATTGAGATAGAGATATATTGGATACACCTATGCATCTGCCTGTCTTTCTATCAAGACAGATCTATCCCTGGCTCTCTCTCTAGCTAGATAGATCTATGGATGGATAGGTATTATATACCTATATCTATATAGCTATATCTATACCTATGGATATCCTATTTGTTCTGTTTCTCTAGAGAACCCGATCAATTCAGGTGGGGAGAACTGCGGTAAATAGGCAATCTGAATGCTCTGTGATGGGTCTCACCACAGTATGAGGTGCTATAAGAATGCTTTGCGTGAGGGCCACTTAATGATGTCTTTGAAGGACCGGACGAAGCTGCCTAAAATGTGGGCTGAAAATGGATAGATACAAGGGGAGGATTAGCTAGAGGTTTAAGAAGATAAAGGAGACATGGGATGTCTGAGGCCATGAAAGACAAGCGGGAAAGCTTGCCCAAGGGGAGGAAGATTCATCTGATGGGAATGCTATATGCTATAGTGTAAATCACAGAGAGGAATGTGCACAGTGGGGAGTTCAGGCGGGTGTTAGTACGGCAAGAAGATAAATGCAGGGCATGCCTCTGGAGGTGGTGGGAGAGGAAGGAAGGAGCAGATGCTGAAGGGAGAAGACCAAGTATTCGATAAGTGCTACTCCCCTGAACCTCTCAGGGTACAGATGGATGGCTGTCCGTGGGAGAGCACTGCAGGGCAGTGGCGGCCCCAGGGAAGATCCAGGCAGTGGGAGAAAGGTTGAAAAAGTGGAAGTGTTTGTTCATTGTAGAACAGATGTCCCAGAAGGAGAAGAGCAGTGAGAGGCTCTGGGCCAAGAGCCTGGGGGCAGAGGACCCAGAGTTCAGGAGATGTAGTTGTGATGACCATACAACCAGACTTCATCTCCTGGGCGGGGGCGGGGGAAGTCCTAGTCCACGGTGTCGGTGGAATCACCCAGGGAGCTTTTACAAATACCACTGCCAGGGGGGCACCCCAGAAATGCTAGCGCTAAGGTAGGATGCAGGTTCAAGGTGAGAATGTCACAAAAATTCTGCCCATGTCATGCTGATGTGCAGTCAAGGGTATAATCAAGGGTACCCTTGATGTACAGTCAAGGGTAAGAACCATCCCAGTCCAATTGCAGGCCAGGAGAACTTTACTCCCCAGGACTCTCACACTTACAGAGAGCACCTGCTTCCCCTGGCTTGAGGGGACTCCAGGTGCTTGGGAAGATGTTTCCCTTGGCCTGAGATCATTGCAATTATGAGTGTGTTCCAACGTCCGTGCATGAATAAACTCTGCTTTCTAGACGGGGGCCTCTGAGATATGGGTTGCTTTACACAGAGCCAAGAAAAAGCTCTAGTTTCAGGATAAGTGGCATGAAAACTCTCAGAAATAGGGTCCTTATTCTGAGTCTCCCGGGAAAATCAGATTATAGAATTCTCACTTTATACTTGAAAAAGCTGCAGCCTCCGGTATTTGGGGTATTCCAGACTTTCTGGAAGGGATCATTCATAGTCCATGAGGTAGCCATTATACACTCAGTTTTTAAAGATGAGGGTTGAATAGAGAGGAAAGCAAATCGTCCCTGGGTTATCCATCTAGTAGGTCGAAGAGTACATTAGTTATGTATTGCTAAAGGGATCAGCGGGGGCTATCCAAGTCTGTCCCCACAAAAAGCCAAGACCCGAGTTCTTATTTAACTCCAAAATCAAGGATATGGACATTGATTCAATAATCCCTTCTGAAATGTGGTTTTTCTAGGAGACCAAA
Source organism: Canis aureus (assembly GCF_053574225.1). Classification (NCBI taxonomy): domain Eukaryota; kingdom Metazoa; phylum Chordata; class Mammalia; order Carnivora; family Canidae; genus Canis; species Canis aureus. Next base: position 120,306,922 of record NC_135649.1, on the reverse strand, counting down.
AAAGAGAGAAGCTTCTCTAGAGAGAAGCATGATACTGATACTGATACTGGAAGCATGAGTTTTACCTGGATGTCCCATGTGGTTGGACTGGTGGCAGTGTGTGAAGAAATCTTACCATGAAGACCCTCACACATTTGAGGGGAACTGACTTCTCTGTGCCTTGAGCAACAGAACTCCAGATCTGGGACATGGTTTGGCATTTGGAGGGAGGCAGGTATGAATCTCGTGACCGTAGCTTAGAGTCTATGAGCTTTAGACCTATATGGTGATGCCAACCCATCCTCTGTGGAAAGTGGTTTGATTTACCCATCCACCCATGAGGCTGGGGTTGCCTGGCTTAATATGGGGCTCTCTCTAAGGTGTGGAGGGTAAACAGTGATCAGATTCCATTTCTTCTGTGTCTTGTATGTCCAATAGACTATCCTTCATCACCACCAAAATCTTGCTCACACATCAGCACTGGCCAGTGTAGTTGACTCACTTCTAGGATTTACTGACCAGCAACGCTCCAAATATACTGACTGTCTTTCTTAAACAACAGAGAGCTTTGTCCCGAAAACCTCTGTGAGGAGAAGGCTGTGTAGTCCTTGTGAGCAGGGCGGGTGTGAATGGCTCCAAAAGTATGCAAAGGGTGAGATACAAGATCATAAACCTTGCTGCTCACATAAATTTCCCCTAAAGACTTTTGCTCCTAAAACGGGCATAGGCACAGCACCTTACTGTCTGCAGACAGCAGGACAGCCTGGTGATCCATTCCGAGCCCACACGGGTCATTGTCCCTTGGCAGGTGTATCAAGATTCTCTTTTAGTGAGCAACCAAGTGGGTGTGAAGAAATGTCCCCACGGGAGGACCATGCTAGGAATAATGGCAGATCTCACCTGTTCTCTGAAACTGATCTCTCTGCAGAACCTAATTAGTCTGTAAACCATACTACCACTCACTATGGGGCACAATCTACTGTATCTGAGGCCATTGGAGGTGTAATCATGCTTCTAAACACAGAGTACTTTCCTCTGTCTTAGCAAATCTGAATGAAAAAAATACAAGTTTTCTTCTAAAGACCTGTAGTTCTTAGCAATAGATTTTTGACTTCACACGATATAGCAAAAGAGCTGCCATTCATGAATCATTTAGCAGATTTTGTAAAATCACACCATTTTGGAAGGTATGCCATTATTTAAAACTAGAAGTTTTAATTACTCTGTGTCATGTAATATTGTAGAATGCATGAAGCTATGTGCAAAGGGACTCTTGAAATATGTATTTCCTTTTGGCAGAAAAAAAATAGCTTTAGGGACTCTTATTGATGGGAACAGGGCCAGTACACGGATGGACACTGGGTTCCAGCAAACTTCAGGATAGAAAGAATGTACCTGGGGTGGGATATGATGGCATGCAGAATAGGCTGGACTTCTATTTGGACATATCTGTGGGAACTCTTGGCAATCATCTCCTAAAATGAAATTTCCCAAGAGAATAACTATTCATCTTTTTTTTTTAAAAAAAGATTTTATTTGTTCATTTGTGAGAGACACAGAGAGAGGCAGAGACACAGGCAGAGGGAGAGGCAGGCTCTCAGTCGGGAGCCTGATGCGGGACTCGATCCCAGGACCCCAGGATCATGACCTGAGCCAAAGGCAGACGCTCCACCACTGAGCCACTCAGGCATCCACTATTCATCTTTTTAAATAAAGGAATAACCAGTGCTCCCCATGTGGCTCCAAACTCAAGGTTTTCAGGATCTAATTCAGACACTAACTTAACAAGCCAAACTTTCATCCATAAAGTTAGACTATAGAAAAGAGAGAAAAACTTTTAGGATGAATGGGATCAATAGATATCAGAGAAATTCCTAGATTTGGCCCCTACAAGGGTCAAGATCATACCACTGACTAGATGGTTGTCCAAGTTAATGACATGGGCTGATGGATACATTTTCATAGGTCAATGGTGTCCCTGAAGTGGTGCACAGCAGCTCCTGATATAATTCTGGGCATGAATATACTCAAGGAGACTTGAGAATAGCCCTTTTGAAGTAAGGTTAAACATCATTCTCTCAGCTACTTCCTTAGAGAATTCTGAATGCAGGTCCCATTAAAAGAACAATATAGCAACAAAGGGCATCCTACTACTGTATTTAGAGATTGCAACCCACCTTATATCCCTTGGATGAAAATTAGAGCTTCTCATGTACCTACCATTCTAGGAGCCAAAATATCAAGGTTAAAACCCTCCCCTCTGATTTTCTGAGCATGGAATACAAACAAAATAACTAGTGACTCCAAAGGCATTTCAAACATTAGCTCACACGGAGTCATGCAAAACAGGGAAGATTCTGTTTGTAAATTCCAATCACTACTTAGAAAGACATTAAGGATTCATATCCTAGGCAACAGAAATGTGTTCTGTAAAAGAAATCTTCCCACATGCTTTTCTATATTTGCATTGGGAAGTTAAGCTTGCATTTAAACAAATGAGGAGTTTCTTACCTCTCTACCCAGTGGTCCTTCAGCAAACCAGCTTTCTGTTCTCCAAGTCGCTCCACGAATGTGCAGAAAGAACTGGATCCCATTGTGGGGACTACAGGAGGCCCCTCATCTAAGACAGGTAAAAACTATGATATCAAGACTACTAGATGTAGATACAAAGGTATTAGTTGCCATTAGCTTACAGGAGAGAGCTTTGTGCAAGACATCCTTGTCCCACAAATAAGAAACTGGCTTCAGTGACGGAGAATCAACAGTCCCCATGGCATTTGCTCCCCATAATAAAGACCATTTCTATGTTGACACACATCTCTTCTGGTTTGAAGAATAGTCAATGGAATAAATTTAAGACATCAGACTGTGTTTATTGCAGTCACTGGATAAATTATTATTTTCTTCTATTGTACTTTGAATTTATGATTTTGGACCCTTCCATCATTAAGCCAAGGGATATAAACCTAGTTGCAAACTTTCAGGAACACCAGAGCCAGAACGTCCCAGGGATTGCTACCTGAGACCTTTGCTTGAGGCTCTCCATTGATGCTGCTCCAGTGATTTGATAGACAGAAGGCAAGGAGGAAGAGTCTCTACCAACTGATGCTAAAATGCTGAGGCTCCTATCCTTTCAGACCATGAAAACCTCCACCATGGCAAATGAAGTCAACACAATGAAAAAAAGCATGGGATCCATAGTGAGAATATGAATGTGAGCACCCTACTATTGCAATAGGGTGACCATGCATTTGGTAGGGAGATGTCAAGGTACTTCTGGGAACCTGTTTGGATGCCAGGACCTCGTGACCTCCCTTTCTACAAAATGCATCCTTTACGTGGTCCAGCCCCATACCCCTGGACACTGACGTTTGGGGGCCAGAGTTGCAGGCTGTCATGAAGTGGTGCTTCCCTGGTGAGTCCTCATGCAGCAAGTGGCAAGTCAACAGTGCTTCAAAGACATGCAGCATTCATTCAATGGGTTGATGGCCATGGGTTCAAGAAACTTTCAGTTTCCTGAAATTCCCTATAACTTCCATTTATCTTCTTTTTTCGAACCCAACTCTGCAGAATACACTGTAGCCCTCTGTATATCATAAGATGCGACATCCTGGAGGCCTTTCGGTGCTTCAGTGATCTCTTTGATGGAGGCCAAGATAGTTTTTATGTTGAATTCCCTCTTCAGTGGGTAATACCATGTAAAGTTCTAAAAGAAGAGAGAGAAGAACATGAATTCAAAAACAGAAACATGGATTTTTTTCCTTGTGTCATTAACATTTGAGAATTTTTAAAAGTAGCCAGTAGTTTTAGTCTTAATTGATTTTTAATGGATTTGTACCATTGTCGAGATTTAAATCACCACTAGGGGATGAAAAAGCAGCAATAATGGACTCAATTTAGGTCAGATGTTGGTAATAATGTTTAAAAAAAGGTTACATAAAAAAAATGAATGACAGTGATCCTCTCAGACTAAAAACAACTAATAACAACAACAACAAAAGAAAAAAACAAAGAAGATATAACAAAATGAATAAAGAAAAAAAAAGCCTGTCAAGAATGAATTCTGGGCCATCTTAGCTAAGGCATCTTTTCATAGATTGGGATGACCAGTCTTAACTTTCACCATAAGCAAAAAGGTAGGACTCCTGATAGAGCAGAAAATGTTAAGTATACTCCACAATCTACGTTTCCTGTGTCTTGATAAAACTGCATCCACTTTCCATGACCAAGTCCATTCACTGACCTCACGACCTCTGAACTTTAGATGTCCAAGCTTGGACCTCAAAACAACTGCTAAATAGGATTGGTTGTTAAAGATCTGGAGAAGCTCAAAGCAGACACTTCTGTTATCACATATCAAGAAACGGGTGGAGGATAAGCATCATTAGACAAAAAATAACACCTCAGGACTCATGGCTGTGATTTATTTCTGGATTAACATTGTATCATTGACTATTCACTGTTATTTAACGTTGTAAGGTATAAAATATAGTACTGTAATAATTTATGTCATGTTATCTGACAATACATTATATATAAGTTATCTTCCAAATTACATCTCCTTGCAGCTAAACCAGCAGGCATTTGATAGGACAAATCAACATAGTGTGATTAAAATATTACAAAATAGATACAATGCAGGATCTTTAGGAAGTACCTTCTTTTATTTTGCTTAGTTCTTGAATCAAAGTTGGTTACCACCCCTCCCACGCATACATCCAGAAAACACTTAGCCAAAAAGACACTCTCTCCAGCCTTTCCTAGATATATTGTTGAAGGGAATAGAGTGAAATTGCAAATTATAGGGTTCTAAATCCTTGGTATATTTGTTCCCCCAAAATCTCTGGAGATAAAAAGTAAAAATGAAAAGTAAGCTGCTACCAGGTTGGACAAATAGAGGCCTATGCTGGTCACTTTATAGGCACCAAAGGCATATGTAACGAGTGGAATACAATACGTGTTCTTCATTAATAAAAAACAAAAGGTCACCAAATAATCATGGGTGAGATACTCTTTTGCTTCTCCCTCTGCCCCTGCCCCTCCTTACCCCCTGGTTCTACGTGCTATCTTTCTCTCAAATAAATGAATACAATCTTTAAAAAAAATAAATTAAAATAAAATAAAATGTATTTGTTCTAACAACCATCTTATTGAAAGATGAAACACAGCGTGGGATCTCATGCTTTGATAACCCTTTTCAGACACAGATTAGGGCATTTCCTGTTCTCTGCTGCAAATCAGGAGTTACAGACATGCTAGGACTAAGCAAAGATCCCAGCAGTTTTGGCTGGTCCTGATCAATGGTTTCAAGGTGAAAGGCACTCTCTAACATTGGTATCACTGTTATGTTTAATGCCTCATTAATTTTTATCTCCTTTATTATTTTTCAATATTATGTGTGGAAGATCCTCATAAAGTCTTTTCACCAATTGTAGTCTATTCATTCCTGGTTCCTTATGTTTGTGTGCCTTTGTGAAAGATATTTTCTAAAAAGGTATGTTCTAATTAGGGCCAGTATATCAGTATACAAGTGTTTGGGAATATTTATTTGGTATCCAGCAACTGTGATAAAACCTCATTGTTTTGAACAATTGTATCTCAGTATTCTTTGAGGCCCGAGGTTTTCTAGGTAGACAATGAATAAGCTCTGAAGGATAACAAACAGCTCCTTCCTTTGTAACCTTCATAGATTTTATTTTATTTTCTTCTTATTCTTTAGTACCTCCAATAGAAAGCTGAATGGAGGTGGTAATAAAGAGCATTCTTATTCCTGATCTTAAACGAAAATACTTTTACCTTTTCACCATTAAATATATTTCAACTCAGTATTGTTTTATTTTTTAAGAAGATTTTATTTATTTATTTATTTATTTATTTATTTATTTATTTACTGGAGAGAGAGCAAGCGAGCAGAGGGAGGAACAGAGGGAGAGGGAGAAGGAGACTCCCCACTGACGGTGGAGCCAGACATGGGGCTCAATCTCATGACCCCAAGATCATGACCTGAACCAAAATCATGAGTCGTATGGTCAACTGACTGAGCCACCCAGGTGCCCCTTAGTTTGTTCTAAATAGATATTTGTCAGAGTAGGAAAGTTGCACTCTAGCCCTAATTGGTAAGGATCTCTTAAAAAAAAAAAAAGTGAGTAATAAATTCGGACTTTATCAAATGCTTTTTCTTAACCTATTAAAATGATCATATAGGTTTTTCTCTAGCGATTAATAGAATGATCTTTCTTTCTTATTTTTTAAAAGATTTTATTTATTCATGAGACACAGAGAGAGACAGGCAGAGACATAGGCTAAGGGAAAAGCAGGGAGCTTGATGTGGGACTCGATTCCAGGACCCCAGGATCACACCCTGAGCCAAAGGCAGATGCTCAACCATTGAGCCACCCAAGTGCCTCAATAGAATGATCTTTCTAATGTTAATCCAGCTTTGTATTTCTAAGACCACCCCAATTTTCCCATGATGTGATTATTATTCTTCACATACTACTAGATTATTTTATTATTATTTTAAGATGTTCATTCTTAGACTTAACATTTATTCTCCTTGGATAACTTGGTTATTAAAGTTAGGTAGTGTAATAGATTAAGTTGAGATCAGTTTCTTATTTTTCTGGTCTCTGGGAGAGTTGTATTGGTTTGGAATTATTTGCTGATTGTTTGCTAGAATCAATATATAAAAACCATGTGGGTATAGGCCTTTCCTTCAGCTTTTAAATTTTATGTTTCTTTTTGAGTCAATTCTATCTTTCTAGGATTTTGAAAATTTACATTTTTTAATTTATTGGTGTAAAGTCATTAATGCTATCGTGTTATTATGTTCTTGATCTCAGCAGTATCTCTCTATATTTTTTATTCTGTTAGTATATTTATCTCTCTCTCAGATCTTTTTCTGTGACTGCTAATCAATCTTGCCAGAGGTTTTTCAGTCTTACTATTTTATTCTTTTGACTTCAGAGAAGGTTAATCTGTTGTTCTTTTCCTAACACCCAAATGTAGATGTTCAACTCATTTATGTCCATCTTACTTTCTCTTCTAAAGCAACACTCAAGATTTAAATTTTCCCTTAAGATACTGCTCTATAGTATCTCCCCTTTGTAAAGTATATAGTATTATCACTCTTTATATCTTCCATTCTATTATGATCTCTTTTTTGACCCATGAGTTTTTTAAAATGTGTACTTTAAAATTTTAAATATTTCCTTGTTTCTATTTATCTATACTAACCTATTTATCTCTTTGTTCTTGATTTCTATTTATCTCTTTGTTCTTGATTTCTAACTTAAGGCATTATAAAGAGAAAATGTGACTTATATGATACCAGCCTGAAGAGATTTACTAATAATCTGCTTTATGAACCAATTGTTCAAATTTCATTGACATTCCATGTATTATGAGAGAATGCATTTTTCCTTTGTCGCCGGCAACATTCACATGCTAACACGAAAGGCATTTTTCTTTTCATTATACACATTCTGTTTAAAAGATTTCCACCTTAGAGGAAAGTTATTGAATTGCTAAGCAATGTTCAAAAATTAATTCAAATACGTTTATAGAGTGCTTAGCACATGCTCACATATGGCTATATACTAAGCATTAAAAATACAGTGATGACAGAGACCAACACAGTGTATGTTCCCATGGACCTACCTTAGTGTCTAGTGGGGCAGAGAAAGGAGTACTCACATGGTTACTTATCATTGTATGAAATGTCACAAAGGGAATGTGCAATGAGGAAGGTTCTGTTTGAGACACGGTATCATAGCTATGGTATGCTAGTCATCACCAGCTGTACTCAGAAGTCTGGATACAAGTATACAGGGAAATCACCCAAGTATATGAATCATCAAGAAAGGTTCAAGTACATGTCTGTCCCTCCACCCTATTCCTCTTCCATTCTTATCCCATTCTTATCTCATCCCATGAGGCATGAGGCCCTCATGCCTTTCTTTCTTTCCTTTCTTCCATCCATCCATGTGCCTATCTTTTGGTCCTTCACCACCATATCTGGCTTTCTCTGGAAATATATTATTTGGGCCCTCAGGACAGAACTTCACAACTCTGTGGGTGATCAGTTCAGTAGAGTTTCCAGTGACACTCACAACCCATAAATGAAATTTTCCAGGCCAAAAGTTACATGGTTTATCAAATTTGTTGTTGATTGGGGATGTGCCTATATAAATACCAAAGGCTATTTTTAAGTAGTTACCAGGCTCTGTATTATTCTAACAAATGCAATCATCTACAGTGAGGTCCAAACTGGAGTTACTTTCATTGTGTTCAACATTTCTTTCTTTCCTTTTCTTTTTGAGGGAGAGAGAAAGCAGGGGGTATGGACAGGGTGGGTGAGAAGGAGAGAGAGAGAGAGAGAGAGAGAAAATCAGAAGCAGGATTCATGCCCAGCACAGAAGTCAACCTGGGGCTCAATCTCACAACCCTGAGATCATGACCTGAGCCAAAATCAAGAGTTGGATGCTTAACTGACTAAGGCACCCAGGCACCCCCAACATTTTATTTATTCTGTAAGTGTGTGCAGTTGGGTAAGTTTCTGTTGTTGTTAGATGGATTAACTGAACACACGCATTGGCCTGAGAGTCAATTAAAATGTGTATTTTTTTTTTTTTTTATTTAGTTGTTGAGGCATTTCTCTCCTCATTGGTACTTGAGAGGCTGGCGTATTTGACCAAGTACTTGGGTGATATCAGTCTCCATCTTGTTAGATTCATTCAATCAATCCAGCCCAGCCATAGCCCTGGCTTAGTTTGGTCTCAAGTGTGTCACTCAATCCATTAGCTAATCATCCCAGCTTCTACTACTTTGTAACCCTGGTCAGCAGGATATCTTTTTCTTCATCCAAGCTATTAATTAAAATGGTCCACGGGAGACGACCAATGAGCAAGCGACGGAGAGACTATGAGAAACAACCCCCCACGTGAATATCCCTTAATCATTAATTTCCATAATTTTAACCTGATCTTGATTATATCATCACCCAGTCCTCAAAGCTACGATTAAAAAACTTCATCAAATTTTTGCTCAAATGAAGATACGATCCTTCAGGTCTACTACATTTCTTGTATTTATCAGTCCAGTGAAATGATTCTAATCAGGCATGTTTTGTTCATAATGAGCCCACCCTGACTCATAGCGACCTCCATTTTCTAATTTAAGTGTTCACCAGCCAGCCTCTAAAATAATCCATTTCCAAATTATCCTCAGGGATGACATTAAGTTCATGTTCTCTCAGAGCTAAACTGCTTTCTTGGTGATCTCAAGCAAGATCCAATCATCAAGTCCAGCGTCCTCTTCTCAGCTACCTCCTGCTTGACCTCTTCTCGGCATTTGACATTGTCAAACACCCCACCTTGTTTGCTCACACATTTGTGTAATTCATCTCCTTGTTCTTTGAAAAATCAAAACATTTGGTCACTTTCAGTTTTCTGGATGGAAATTGCTGCTGTCTTATAAATGACTTTTCAACATTGCCAATGATAATTAGTCCAGACAATTTGTAAGCTCTTTCATGAATTTGAGAAGCAGCTTATCCAGGCTAGAAAATCTTTCTTCCAAAATTGGTTTCCCCTTCTAACCTCTTCCGGGTCTTGGGATTTTAATGTCCTTCTAAATGTTAGTTTCACAATTACCTGTCTGCAGGTTATTCTCAATGACAGAGCAGAAGAAGCAAAATTAAAGTCTAAGAGCTATTCTTCCTATGAAAGAAGTAGTCAATGGTTTGCATAATTACTTGGATGATGGAACATCCATAATTTAGAGTTCTTTCCGTGGAACCCCTTGATATTGTGAGAGACTATAATTTCTGGTATGCTCTTTATCTTTTGGCCAATTTGGCCAGACAAAATCATCCCATTCTGGGCTTTTCTGCTAATAACTGCTTGCTTGGTTTTGTTTGTTTTGGGAGAGTGGTAGTCAAAAATCAGAGAACAGAGAGGATGTGAAACAGTTATGAAAGCCAATTATGGAAAATAGAAAAAAAGAAAAATGAAAAAGAATTGTGGGAGGAAATATTTAAAGTTTAGTCTATTTTGTTATGCTAGGTAGTTGTGGAAAGACCACAGCGATCACATAATTTTAGAAGCAAGGATCCAAGGAAACTTTGGTGTTGCACAGGGCAACTACTAAGCTTGTCAGGAAGCTGGGAGGGTTCCTTCAAAATGTCCATTACTTGAGTATAAGCAGTTACCTGAGCAGAGCTAGTTCCCACCTATTGTCCTATCTTGGGAATTAGTAGTCTTTATAAGGGAAGAAGTCAGTAAAAAAATTGCTATTTGTTTCTTAAGCCCTTCCATCTGTAGTTCATAAAGGATTAAGGACAGTGTGAACTTTGCATAAAGAGACAAATGTCTGCAGAAGGTGGACAGATGTGAAGTGCTCCAAAGTAAAGAAGAGGTAGTTAGATGCCACAGGATGGAGACTTTTTTTTTTAATTTCCCAAGTTTATTATAGCCTATATATTACCACTTATTGATGATTAGCTAAGACCTTAAAGGACAAAATAATATATATCCTTCTCTCCAGGACTATTAAAATGGCAATCAGGAATGACTGTTTAAACTATAGCTTGGCTTCGGTGGGGGGAATGACAGTGAGAGGAACATCAGTAGGTGGAAGGGATAGCGATAGTCATAACGAATTAGTGAGAGGGGCTTCTAGGTGGCTCAGCTGGTTAAGCCTCAGACTCCTTTTTTTTTTAAATAATAAATTTATTTTTTATTGGTGTTCAATTTGCCAACATACAGAATAACACCCAGTGCTCATCCCGTCAAGTGCCCCCTCAGTGCCCGTCACCCATTCACCCCCACCCCCCGCCCTCCTCCCCTTCCACCACCCCTAGTTCATTTCCCAGAGTTAGGAGTCTTTATGTTCTGTCTCCCTTTCTGATATTTCCTACCCATTTCTTCTCCCTTCCCTTCTATTCCCTTTCACTATTATTTATATTCCCCAAATGAATGAGAACATACATACACTGTTTGTCCTTCTCTGATTGACTCATTTCACTCAGCATAATACCCTCCAGTTCCATCCACGTTGAAGCAAATGGTGGGTATTTGTCATTTCTAATAAGCCTCAGACTCTTGATCTCAGCTCAGGTCTTGATCTCAGGATCATGAGTTTGAGCCCTGCACTGGGCTCCATGCTGGGCATATAACCTACTTAAAAAAAAATGAGAATGTTAACTACCTGGATCCTGTGAGAGAAAGATTTAGAGGATAATTTTCAGTCAATCTAGAGAAGTACCCGTGAAGGCTTCACATATTTTGTCTAGCTAGCTGATCCTATAGAACACAGAGTAAGATCTTCTATGTTCTAGTTAACAGTGTGAACTCAAAACTCTTGTGATATCTTTCATAGTTTTAGATGCCTTGACTCATTCTGAACTTAAGACTTCTTTTTTTAATTTAAAAAATAAATAAATACTCTATAACCAACATAGGGCTGGAACTCATGGTCCCAAGATCAAGAGTCACATACTCTACTGACTGAGCCAGCCAGGAACCCCTGGGCTTAAGACTTCTTGATACTTAAAGATTTCTGCAAAGACTTTATATTCCTTGATTGCTTCTGTGCCCATTCTCTCATAGTTGGACCATGTTCTTGTTCTGAGTTCATTTAGAGGGCTTCTTCGTGTCATCACAATTTCTGTTAAAACATCAGCCTTCTTGTACCCATTAGGATTATTTGCCATTGGACTGTCATGTTTTTCTTTTTTCTCTCTCTTTTTTAAGATTTTATTTATTTATTTGAGAGAGAGCACAGGCAGGGGGAGTGTCAGGCAGAGGGAGAGGGACAAACAGGATTCCATGGACCAGGGAGCCCCACTCACGGCCCCAGGATCATGACATGACCTGAGCTGAAGGCAGACGCCCAACCAACTGAGCCACCCAGGTGCCGGCTGTCATGTTGTTCTTTTTGAAAATTGCCTGTCTGTTCTGTTCTTGCTCCACGTGTAAATGAACCACTTCTTTTTGATTAGTATCTTAAGTACTGTCTCTCAAAGAAAGCCACACCTCCTTCTGAAACTGAGAAATCCCCATAAACTCTTATAAATCCACAGAAAGGTTTTAGATTCCTCCCTGGTTATGTGACCCTCCTTGCCATTTCTTGTCAAATGTTTTCCAAATTGTAATTTTTTCCTGTTGTGCTTTCGTCTTCTATTTATGAAAGTATAGATTATATGTACCTTGGACACTCTATGCCTGCTTTTGTTGTCTCCAAGCACTTTTGCCCATCACTACTTTGCATTATAATACACCCTTGCTCCCAGTTACTAGGGGGCCTCTCCACCTCAAAATTCACAATATTTTTTTTGGGGGCGGGGGGAGTGAAAACTCTCACCCATTTTGTTCAGCCAGATCAGCAGAATTGCTACCATCTTTAAAATCTGTTCCATCATGCCATGCTTGTAGCCACACTTGCAAAGGTGCTATGACTGCATATCTCCTTGACTCATCCTGCTTACCCTGCTTCTTCTCGGCATCATCCAACAGCATCCCCAATTTGCATTTTTCCAAACAACGTTTTGCCTTTTGGGCTTTGCCACATCCTGAAGAACATATTGGAGGTGTTCCTCCTTCTTCGGCATCTCCTTCCTCCTCACACTGTCCAAATTTTACTCACACTAGCAGGTTTTCGTTATATGGTGGTGGTTCAACACTTATGTGGTCCTTCATTTCATCAAAGATGAAGTTTAACATTTCCCTTCTGTTTGTTGTGTTCCATTGCTTTGGTCAGGAAAGCAGAGATATCTATAACATTATGAATGAGAACTTGGGTTATTTCTGCTTATTTCTAAAATTGTGAACTATAAAACAAATAAAATACACTAATTATCTCCCTTGAAATAGCCATACAATCACATATGGGCCCCTTATGTTTTTAATATTTTACTTTTTGGTCCATATCTCCTTCAAGACTGCTGATTCCACGACAGTTGATTCATCTAGCACATGTTGGTTGGTTGTTGAGTCAAATTGGCCAAATTAGAGAAATGATGTTATGCTCTACTCATTTCATAAAAAGATATAACAGTCTTTGGGGCGGAGAGAGCAATACAAATTTGATCACATTTATTTGTATATACGACCCTGAGAATTTTCAGATGATAACATCATTCAATGTGGCTGTTTTTTCCCTCAATTTTCAAATAAGCTTTTTCACTCACTTATGAATCCACGTATCAAGTGTACTTCAGATTGATTCTTTATGCATGTAAAAAGTGCATGTGTCCTAATGAATGCAGCTTTCCCAGGTTCTTGGAAGGACTCTGGATTTTCTTTGTTTCAAGTCTCCTGGAACAATTTCTTTACTGTCCTCTTCCACATCTTCACAAACTCAGAGATAGCTGCTTGGCAATGAATAGACTCAGCCTGGTTGTATCTTGCTTCCTATTTTTGGCATTCTTTTATGTCTTCCTGTGGATAAATAACGCCAGGGAATTTTGGAATGGGAAGCACTCTTAGGATCTAACTCCAGCTCCCTTATGTCCCAGATTGAGGAATTGAGGCCAGGATGCCAAGAGAGATGCACAAGTTCTCAGCTAGTGAGCAGTAGAGCTAATTTTCCTGAGATCAAGTCTCATGTTCTCTCCACTGCCTTTGTTTTGAACTTGAGCGTCAGGTCAGTAGACACGTATACACAATGGAACAGCACCTATGTCCTTAGAAACATACAGCATCACCCTCAAGCTTAACAACTTGGCAGCTACTCAAACTTGTTTTACCTCCGAGTAAAAATAAAAGATAATGTATGTCATTAGCATAAATGTGACAATTAGGTAAATCCAGGGCATGTAGAGATATGTTCCTCAGTGATGAGCACCTTTCTATTTTCATATTTTTGTCCTTTATGTTGATCACAGTCTCAAATTACTCTCTTCCCAGAAGATGGTATCAACAGAATATTTTTGTCAGTCACTGTCTTTTCTATTTTAAATGGTTTTTAAAAGATTTTATTTATTTGTGAGAGAGAGGGAGGAGTGAGGGGCAGAGGCAGAGGCTCCTTGCTCAGTGGGGAGCTCGATTCGGGGCTCGATCCCAGGACCCTGAGATCATGACCCAAGCTGAAGGCAGATGCTTAACCGACTGAGCCACCCAGGTGCCCCTTAAATGATTTTTTAAAAAATCAAATACGTGGTGAGAATAATGGTCCATGACAGGTTATCTAAGCAGCTGATTTTCACAGTCACAAAGAAGATACTTGCCTGCAGGACAGGCAAGAAAGAGTTCTTAGACAGACTGAAACGTAAGTGGTTTTGTGTGGTCAACTGGATAATTAGAGCCAAAATGTAACCAGCTCCATGTATGGGAGTCTGAGAGAAAAAGCTTTTCCTTGGGAGAAGTACAGTGGCCAGGTATGTACTGGAGAAGCATATTGTCAAAAAGGTGTGGGACTTGTGAAATTTTAGGTAATGCCACAAGCCCACGCCTGACATCGACGGCAGCAGCTCAGAACAGAGAAAAGCCAAACAAGGGAAGTAAAGGCTTGCTCGGATATGAATAAGGAAGCATCAGCCCAGCCACGATAACTGCCAACCTGTCGACAGAGGCTTTCTATCTGAGGTCTCCGTAAAGGAGGATTTAGTAACGAGCAAAGGAGATTTCTACCCTCACGTTCTTCATACTCAGCACTCAAGAGCCTGAGACGGCCTGAGACATGCCATTACGCCCACGTGACAGTCCGCCCTTTTTTGGAGGGAGACCAATCCCGATTTTCTAAGCCCATAACTTCAGTAGGACAAGCTCTCCCTGAAGTCCTACTCACTTACAATAAGGTGAGCTCTCCCTCTTCCTCCTCCTTGCTATATCCCCTCATCTCCTGAGAAGAGACCCCCACCCCCACCCCTCTGGAACTTGGAAAGCTTGCCTCTTGTTCTGACGGAAGCGTTGGCGACAGTGAACAGACGACTGGGGGAAGAGTTGCACCAAACAGAGCACACTTTGGATGGGAGAGACAGATTGGCAATTGCAAATGAACTTTCTATTGAGTCCTCTTTCTAGAATTATCTGTTCTTTGATGGGACACTTGCAAAGGTTGGTTCCAATAAGTGATTTTTGCTTCACTACTAGAGACTGAGCTGGGCACCTCGTGCTAAGAAAAGACACGGCCCTGAACCACAACATGCCCCCAGGGCATTGGGATAGATGGGCGAACAGACAGGTCTTTTTGGGATGGTCAAGGATGGCAAATGGAATGCACCGAGAGCCCAGAGGCGTTCCATCTGGGGCTGGAGAAGGACTCCTGAAGGGTTCAGAATGCAGACCCCTGCCTTGTATTCTCAGGAGGAAGAAAGCACAAGCACAAGCACATGCGCATATGTGTCTACCTGTGAGGTTAGGGTGTGAGTTGAGAGCAGAGCTCCCTCTCATTGTGAGTTACTTCATTTTAAGGTACAGGGTTGGGTGGGATAGGAAGTGCGACTGAAAAGATGAGCAGAGACTAAAGCACCAAAATCCTCTCTTGTGGGCCCGTCTTGGGTCCTTGAGGAAAGCGGAGCCTTGCCTGGGATTTCTGCAATTCTGAATAAAACCACCAGCAAAGGGTGGCTCCTTCTCTTTGCTGGTGCTTCACCTTATATCAATTGGCTGAACAATCTCTATTCGATTCATTATTTTTATTTTTCTCTCCTGGCATTGTATCCTTCATTTAAAAAAAAATTTAAAATGCCAGTTGGGTGCTTGGGTGGCTTGGTTGGTTAAGTGTCCAGCTCTGGATTTCAGCTCAGGTTATGATCTCTATTCAATTCATTATTTTTATTTTTCTCTCCTGGCATTATATCCTTCATTTAAAAAAAAATTTAAAATGCCAGTTGGGCGCTTGGGTGGTTTGGTTGGTTAAGCGTCCAGCTCTGGATTTCAGCTCAGGTTATGATCTCCATCATGGGATCAGACCCATGATGTGCTGGGCATGGAGCTGCTTAAGATTCTCTCCCTCTACCTCTCCCCACTGTGCTTGTGCACGTGCTTTCTAAAAAAAAAAAAAGAATAAAATGATGATGATGAGAAATGACGTACACTTGACTTTCAAATCAGAATTCTGGCTCTGCTCGTTTTCATTATGTAACTTTGCAGAAATGACACGCTTCCTTCTCCTCAAAAATAAAGTGGAGATAACAGCACCTAGCTTGTAAGAGTCCATGAAATCATCTATGAGCAGACGTAACAGATGACCAATAAATGGAAGCTTATTTCTATTTCCAAGTGGATGATCAACTGATGTTCTAGACTAGGGGTCAGTGAGCTTCTGCTGTCAGGGGTCAGATAGCAAATATCTTCAGCTTTGGCGGACATATGGCTTCAATTTTAACTAATCGATTCTGCAGCTGTAGCAGGAACACACCTGTGGACAATGCATATTGAACGGGCATGGTGGTGTTCCAGTGAAACTTTCTTTACAGACATCGGAGGCGTGCTGCATCTGGCCTGTAGGAATAGTGCACTGAGCCCCATCTAGAACATTTTCCGTGGGTCGCGATACCCAATTTATGTTATTAAGTGGTTTCTCTTAGTTCCTGTCACCTATGAAACTTAACAATCCAGCAACCTTGACAAGTAGGTATCCACGCTCTTTCCTCTTGGAAGGAGAGCCCAGGGATGGTAAGAGATTCACATGGTCAACACTAGTTAGAACATGAAATGCTGTATCTCTAATTTCCATCACCCGTAGCTGGTTTCCTTATGGCGTCTCCTTCCTAACTTGATAACGCTCCTTCATGACGCTGATGTTCTTTAGGAAAACAGAGGTGTCCATTCTTCTTCAGGCTGTGATATTTCTCATCTACTCTCCTTCATCTGCTGCTTCCAAGTATAGTGGATTTTGCATTTTTCTTTGCGGACTCTTTTAATGCATGCCTCCTGGGCCTTCTCTTTTCTGTTTTGTCCGAATCCATCACATCTTACCTGCGTGACAGTCACACATTTTATGCTCTTTGTTGGTGATTTCCAGTTTTCTAACTTTCCTGCATAAGTAGTTACTGCCCAGAGCAGGCTTTCCAAACCTTAATTTTATTTTGGTTGGAGAACAGATGAGACGGGGGGCTTTGCAGCTGGAGAAGGCTGTGTCCAAACTTTCTGATTCATAGGGGCTCAACAGGCCATCTCTGCCTCAGGTCTGAGACTGGAAATGAAATCCTACTTTCGGGACATTCAGATTCAGAAGAAAATATGATGTGAACCCAATTTATTTTCTTCTGACACCTCTAAATCTATATTTCACATTTGCTAGTCTTTATCACCCGCTAGGGCTGGCGGCCGTCCAGGATGCACGTTTCCTCGGAAGCCCAAGAGAGGACTCTAAATTCAGAGCCAAATGTAACCACAGAAATAGCAAAAAAGTGCAAGGAAAGGTCAGACCAGAGCCCTCGGCAACTTCCTGACTTTTCCACTTCGTGGTCAAGTTATGCCTTTATAACGCTTTCAAGGGCATCCCTTCTGGAGGGTACAATTTATTAGATCTTATAAATGTACAGGGTCAAGTCTGTGTGTCCCCTAGGGACTCAAGAGGTAGTTGTAATCCCCTCGGGATTGTTGCTGTCATGGATCTGTCGCTGGTGAGAGTAGGCACCTGGGCTGTCTGGGGCTGGAGGCAGCAGGTGCAGTCTGGATACAATAGCCAAGCGCCAGTGGGCACACCCGCCAAGGCCACCCTGTAGATGGCGGCTGCATCGTGGCTTCAGGAAGGTGGGCACTCTAAGAATATTTACGGGGCAAGAGGATGCCTCCCAATTGGCCATTCTTGGGAAAACTTGCTGAACTCTTGACAAACCTCACAGCACTCTTCAGGAATAGAACTTGGAAAGATACCAAGTGTACTTATTTTTAAAAACTCTTGCCCTACAAGGGCCAGAAGTGATGACATGTAGGTAGAGAGGATACAATGGCCAGAAAGGCACTGATTTCTTGACTCGGTGGATTCAGTGGGCCTGTGGCTATTAAACCACCCAATTTTCATCCAAGATTATGCCTGCAAAGCAAAGCCCCTGGGTGAGCACATTGTGTGAAACCCAATTAGTCTTCAGATAGAATTCTTATCCCTGAGGCGGGATCCTCCCGTGGGTTTATAGGCAGCGTTCTCTTGGTCAAACCGTGAGTTTCCTGGGGCCAGAAATCATTTGGATGTTTTTTAAGCCCGTGGTGATACAATTTAATTAATGTGGCAGGAGGGCAGTGGGTACCTCTGGGCATGTCATTAGTTGGCTGTGAGTCAAAAAAATCCTTTAAGATTTACTTATTTATAGGAATTCAGAGAATGTTGTGTAAGGCACTCTACTAAAACTTAACCCCACTGGCACTTCTTAAATACCTTTCCCTTTTAATTTTTTTCTGTGTGGCACACTCATGGCCTGTGTATTTTTTTTTTTTTTTGGAATTAAGAACTTTGTGGAGATACCTTTCACATACTGTACAATTTAATGGCTTTTCGTGTGTTCACAGAGTTGTGCAACCATCACCACAGTCGATTTTAGAACGTTTCCATCACCCTACAAAGAAACCCTGCACCCTGAAGCGATCATCTCCTATCCCCAATGCATATACACCTGCAGCCCTAGACAGCCGGGAATGTACTTTCTCTCTTTGTGCACCTACCTACTCTGGACATTTCAAAGAAATACAGTCATACAGTTTGTGCTCTTCTGAGACTGGCTTCTTTTGCTCAGTAGGATGCTTTCAATGTTCATCCATGTTGTAGCATGTGTCAGTACGTCCTTTCTTTGCAGGGCTGAATAACGTTCCATTATATGGTCAGACCACAGTTTATTTATCCATTCACGGACTGAAAGACATCTGAGTTGCCTTCCGCCCTTTGGCTGTTGCGAATCATGCTGCCATGAACGTCTACGCACAATTTTCTTTTGTGTACATGGTTCCTTTCTCTTGAACATGCAACTAGGAGTGGAACTGCTGACTCCCGTGGTCGGGCACCATGCTGCCACTTGTATGTTTGCGTGAGGGCCTGGACTCTGGTCTGCATTGTTTATTTTGCCTCACACGTAGACAGTACTTCACAAATCCTTTGGTGATGAATAAATGAATGGAAAAATGTAGTGTGAAGACTTGGGTGTTACCCTTGGCTTCTTTTTTTTTTTTTTCTTGTCTTTTATTGACTCTGATTTGAGAAAAGGCAAAAGTGTTTAGTGTTTCTTGACTACAGTTTTCACATCTATAAAACACTGGACTGGGATAGATGCTTTCTAAGGTAGCTCAAGGAAATAAAATATATGAAGGGATGGGGTCCTTAGAACATGGGGAAGAATGAACTCTGTAGGTGGTAGAGTCTGGCATTCGTGAGTTAGTGGACAGGCTAATAATTATTTATTATCCTGCTTCTCCCTCTCCCTCTCTACTTCCCCTGCTTGTGTTCTGTTTCTCTGTCAAATAAATAAATAAAATTTAAAACAACAATAAAAAACCCACTTGCACTCAAAATGCTATTTATGCTGGTCATGTAGGAATATGGGAATAACCACATTAATAAGCAGTTATTAGTGGGTAAGCAATGATAATGAGTGTATAGAGAAAGTTTATTACACACATGCTGAATTTATTTCATTATTTTATTTATTTATTTTGAGAGAGAGAGAGAGAGAGAGAGAGAGAATCTTAAGCAGGCTCCACGCCCAGCGCTGAGCCCCAACAGGGCTCGATCTCACAACCCTGAGATCATGACCTGAGCTGAAATCAAGAGTCAGACACTTAAGCATCTCATATGCCAATTTTAAGAAACGTGGGTTTTTATTTTAGCCTCATTAAATGAAAAAAGTTGAAACATATAAAGTGTAGAGCAATAATAGCAATGAATGCCATGTAGTAAAGGAACACTCAGCTTCAACAATTCTCAACTGCTGGCCTCCGTTAATATGACCACATCTCTGTGCATCCTCCCAACCCTTACACCTGGTGATATTGAGGCAATTCCCAGATATCCTTTCATTTTATCCGCCGATATTTGAGCAACACGTGTGGGTGAAGATCAGAATTTACTTTACATCGAATCTCACCTTTTAATCCCATTCAACAAAAGTCACAGGAAGTTATTCCATGTTGTGAATATGATGAGCATCTGCAAGCATTTAAAAAGGGTATCTGGGGGCATCTGGGTGGCTCAGTGGTTGAGCATCTGCCTTAGGCTCAGGGCATGACCCCGGGGTCCCGGGATCAAGTCCTGCATCGGGCTCCCTGCAGGGAGCCTGCTTCTCCCTCTGCCTGTGTCTCTACCTCTCTCTCTGTGTCTCTCATGAGTAAATAAAAACTTTAATAAAAAATAAAAATTAAAAAGGATATTTGGAGACCAAACTGTATGTACCACACTTGTTCAACATTCTGGCACGATATTATTTCCACAGTTGGTAAAACTATACAGAAAGGCCAGGGAACGATTAAAAACCAAAATCTGGGGAGCCCGTTCCTAGTGGGTAGCAGAGGGAGCAGGGTGGAATCCAGGACGGGGTACATCAGGGCGATGGATCTGCCAGAAACCTTCTGTGCTCTGCAGTGGTGGATGCAGTTGGCTCATGTGTTCTTATTCCCTGGTGCTTAATCATTGGTTATATGTGCTTTTGCAAGGATTCAATATTTAACATAAAAAAAGAACATTTACAGGAAAATGATTAAAAAAAAAAACTAGAAGACAACATAACAGACTCTTTATTTGACCAAGAAATTCTCTTATTTTTTTTCAATTTTCACATGCCATGATCTGAAATACAGTTTTTATGCCCTTAGGGGTCCAGGTCCCTAGTGCTTTCAGGGATCTGCAGAGCAAAGGAAGAGGTTTTTTTTTTCTTTCTCTCTCTCCATGCCATTCTTTTATACTTCTCTGCCCCAGGCAATGGGCACATGTCTGTAGGATTTTTGAAAAGTGGGATGGGGTGTAGGCAAGGATGAGAGGATTTACAGGGAGGCAGGCGACTTCAGGAAGACTTCAAAAATATCCACACTGCTAATAGTGATTATGTCCAGATGGTCGAGTTTTTGGTGGTTTACTGTTCTGCATGATGTCCTAGCTTTTTATAATGAGAGTGAATGACTGGAGTAATGAAAAATAACATTATTTTCTTTGCATGTGTCTCTTCTCACATAGGTCGACGCTATGCAGACCGCAGGAACTCAGGGACCCATTTGTGTCTCAAAGCAGTGTGCAGTGTGCTGAAGACACCCTAAAAACAGTAGTTGCCGACGTTCCATCTACCCTTCCACCCATTCAGTAGTGGAAAACTATAATAATGATACATGATACTCCCTCTCTGTGGCTTTTGAGCATTGCCATTTAACAACAATCCTAAGACCAAAGATGACTGAACAGTCATTTCTCGTATTTCCCCTGCATTCATGGCTATTCTCTTTGTTAACTGCAAGTAATAGGGAGCTATTCCTTGTTTTGTTTGCTGAGTGTGTATGTCCCAAACTCCATTAATTCTCAACGAGCCCTAGGATGCAGGCATTACGGGTGGGACTGTCTCCCTGTTCTGATGAGGAAAACATAAAGATTAGACAATCTGCCATAATGAAATATGGGATGATGAGATGTGCTACTAGATTGGCAGCTGCTTTAAGTCTATCCAAATATTACGTATATATGTACACGTCTGTGTGTATATATATTAGATTCCTGAAGGCTCCTTGAAAGCGTAACTAGTCACAATGATTTGTGCACACTGGAGAGGTTCTCCCACATGGAAGGAGTCGTGTTGCTGTAAATAGTTTTTTTAATCCTGTGCTCTGTATCCCCGTCACTTAGAAAAGGCTTTGTGGAAGACTGTAGGTTTCTGACTTTGGTAGTACGACGGCCTCCTGCTTGCCCTGTGTCTCCATCTCCGTGTTCTTCACTCCGTTTGGGCAGACATCCCTGCTGGGTCCCCCTGAAGTTTCTGCCTGTTTGCATCTGGCCCATCTCGGTGTTCACCAGAGCACAGATCTCCTGGGGAAGCTTTCACCAACCCGGGATCAGCATCCTGGCCCTGCTCTGACAAATTCCCACAAACACGGGCATAAAGCAAGGCGAGGCCCGCTGGGCATACCTCCACCATGGGCCTTGTCACTGCATACTGTATTTGCTGGCTGGTCTTTCTGGTTGTCTTCATGGGAACTCGTAGAAGATAAGGATGGAATGGCATTTTGGGTAAGAATGAATGAATGAATGAATGAATGAATGAATGCTATATTTATTCTTGTGTTGATTCTTGCATTGTTCCTCCTGGTTGAAATTGGACTCAATTAGCTTTGTAGGATGGGGAGAGCTAAGCAAAAGTTTTATTTGCGAGGAGCCTGTGGGCATGCCCACAGAGGTAAAGTCATTACAGTCAGGATTTATGGCTTCTTCTCTCCATAACGTGTTATGGCTTTTTCCACTCCTTCAGTCAGACTCGCTAGAAATTGGTCTCCAGGGAGCTGAGTTAGGGTATTCACACTCTCTGCACTGGTTTGCCAGGAAGCATACTGGTTGACCCCTGCTGTCCTGCTAATTATGAAAGATGCCTTTCACTCTCTACTTGCCCTGATTTTTTTTTTTTTTTTTGCCCCCTGATTTTGATATTAGATTATAGTCACTCTACAAAGATTAATATTTTCAACATCAAATATTATCAATTTTTGGAGGGGAGCAAAGAAAAAGAATATAAACAAATGGAATATCTGTAATGACCCTGACTTCACACACGTTACTTCCTCAAAGCTTAGAACAATCACCGTGATTCCTGAGAAAGTTAAGCACAAGAAGAAAATTACGGTTTTAAAAAGTGACAGGTGTTCGACAGGTGTTCCAGTCAGCCTCAAATGCCAGTATTTCCAATTACATATTTTGTGTTTAAAGACACTTTCCTTCTTATGCTACCCTCGCCTCCCCCCAACCCCATCTTGGCTAAAGAGTGATGTGAAGGGAACTCGGTTTCACTGAGAAGTGGTGGCAGGACTCATTGATGTCCTGAGAAGTATAGAGAATGTTAGCCTCGGACAGAGTCCAATTGCACCAGCAAGCAAGGTGCAGATGGGCTGAGCTGCAAGCAAACTCGCCATGTGCTCCAAGGAAGAGGAAAGAGCAGAGGACAGACAGTTGAGGAGTTCACAAACAGAACATGTCTGAGAGCCATCTAAACCAACAACTCGCGTCTTGCCTTGAAGCCAGGCCTACACAACGCTAGGGGAATAAAGAGATCGTGAATTGAAAGACGGTATTTGAAGATGAGCCTGGGTATGGCAGGTGTGCGCACAAGGATCTTGCTTGGATCCATTTGAAAATGAGTAAATGCAGCTTAAAATATCAGGAAACAGCAGGAGGGAAACGCAAGAGATTCATGATCTGAAGATTCATGATTTGAAGAACTGAACCAATTTCTTTAAAAAAAAATAATAACACAAGTGGTGAAAAAAGTAAGAGAAAAGGAGACTGTTCAATAATTCTGAAAATCACTTGTTCAAATACCAGGACAATAGCACGATAAATATTTACTGTGAGCCGGATCTATCAAGTAGGAGCCAGGCAGAATGAGAAGACTGCTTTTTGACATCACAGTAATTAATAAACAAAGACTGATATGAAATTATTTGTCCATCCCTAACACTTTACTCATTTTTCACAATTGCCTATAAAACATCTACAACTTATCATCACAGAAAGATCATAAATAACAGTTTGCCTTTTATTTTCTTTAATAGACCATACATTTATATCCGTTCTCCTGACAGAACCATTACTGTGCAGTGAAGAGAAACTTAATAATATTTGAAAAACAGTGATTTTATATTTGGATGATATGCAGATCTCCTGCTATATATGTGGAAAATGGAATTATTGCTAGAAATGTTATTTAAAGATTAGGGCACGGAAGTCGTATTAAGAGGTCATTAAGTTCCTTCTGCAGAAAGGAACTTATCTCGACTCATTCAAAGAGCTTCGTGCCACTTTGAGGTCCTTCTGCAAAATTTAAATTGCTCAACAAAAGACCATCTGTGGCCAAGCACTGAGAGAATGCAAAATCGAGTAAGCACTGCAGACAATTCCAGTATCTTCCCTGAAGTTCTGGCAAAAAGAGGGGGAAAAAAAAGGAGAGGAGCTGTCAAATTATTCAATTTGAGTACTTACTATGTATGTCACTGTGCAAGCTACAAAGTGGAAAACATCAAGACTCTAATCCCCGGGAACTTTACAGTCTTCCTGGGGCGGCAGGGGGAAATCAGGGTGACCTGCGTGGACCAGCGCTAAGTAATAATACACAAGCTTTTGCATCAAGTGCTGTGATCAAAAGGTAAGTAAACTGTGGTGGCCACCGAGAGAAAGCAGCGTTCAATTCAACTGTTTGCAAAAACGAGTATTTCACAGAGGCGGTAACATTTGAACTAGACCTTTAGGAGTTGGTTGGATTTTAAAAGGAAGACCAACGAGGGAAGAAACTAGGTCAAAATGGGCAGAGGCAGAGAAGTGAGGTAATCTTACTTTTTAATCGTGGTAAAATAGCAGAAGTATTAAGTATGTTCACACTCTGCAACCATCACCACCACCCATCTCCAGAACTTTTCATATCCCGCAAAACTAAGCTCTATACCCATCAAACAACAACTCCCCATTCCCCCTCCCCTAGTCCCTGAAACAACCCTTCTGCTTTCTAGCTGTAGAAATTTGACTATCTCATTTAATGACAGTGATTTTTTTTTTTTTTTGGACTAGCTTATTTCACTTAGCGTAATGTCTTCAATGTTCATCGACGTTGTCGCAAGTGTCAGAATGTCCTTCCTTTTGAAGGCTGAATAGTATTCTATTGTGTGTATGCATCACCTTTTGCTTATTCATCCATCCATTAATGGGACACTTGGGTTGCTTCCACCTTTGGGTTGTCATGAATAACTCTGCTGTGAACATGAGCATGTAACTATCTCTTTGAGACTTTGCTTTCAGTTCTTTTGGGGACAAACCCAGAAGCGGAATTGCTGGATCATATGGCAGTTATATTTTCATGTTTTGAGGAGCTGCCCAATTATTTTCTAATTCCATTAGACATTCCCACCAGCAGTGTACAAGGGATCCAATTTCTCCGCATCCTCACCAGCACTCGTTACTTTCTGGTTCAGTGTGTTTGTTGTCTCATTTGTTTTTTTTTTTAACAGCCACCCCACACCAATGAGAACTGGTGGTTTTGATTTGCATTTCACTGAAAGACGTTGAGCATCTTTTCATGTGCTTGTTAGCCATTTGTATATTTTCTTTGGATAAATGTCTATTCAAGGCCTTTGCCTGTTTTTTTTTTTTTAAATTGAATTGTTCACTTTTTTGTTGTTGTTGAGTTAGGCAACCTTGAAACTAGTGATGTTCCTGGAAGGCTGGGTCACTGATCTCACGAGGAGCGACACCAGGCATTAAATCTGAGAATGCTGAGTCAAATTTCAATCATGGCTCAGATGGGTTTGAATGCCTTGTTCAAGATGGAGTGTGGGTTTCATCTGAAGCTAGGGAGGGTCTGAGGAGGGCAAGAGTACATCCTGAGTGCTCTCTCACTCAGGAATTCCTGTCTAATGCCCGCGAGATGGTGATACAGGTGTGAAACATCAGAGCAGGCTGCAAGGAGAGGTAATGCCTTCAACTGGAGAAAGATAATGCTAACCTTGGCAGGGGTCACCTCGAGGAAGAGTCCAGCAGAAAAGTGGAGACAGCATCAAGACTGAAGACTCTAGAACTTGAGGTTCACATCTCAGCTGTGTTATATAACGGCATGGCTCAGTTTCCCCACAGTATCACTGTGAGGGTTAAATGAGCTATTGCATGGAAAATGCAACAGTGCAGACACACGCTACTAAGCTGGCTCAGCTTTTGCCACTCAAGCCACTGCTGGGGCCAATACCCAGGGCTGTGAAGGTCACTACTTGGCCACCTCCTTCTTACTTAGTTATCTTCACAACGAGGCGTCCCTGAAGATACTGCCTTTGCCGCCCATCGCCCAGGACTTTCAGCAGATGCAGTCGCAGGAGCACGGCAAGTGGTGGCTTAGCTTACATTGTGCCTCATGCTTCCCTCGCAGGCGAGTCATTTGGCATGGAAGCAGACACGGAGGTCCAACGCCTGATGCCAGCTTTGTGACTGACTTTGACACAGACTTCAGGATTAGTTCGTTAATCTCCCTCCTGGATTAAATGAAGGTCATTATGGAAATACCCAACATAAAAGGATTTGGGGGGATTTTTAGCATTAATTAATGATTATCTCATTCTTTGAAGCCCCAAGAAGACCATCTAAATGCCAAAGTCTAATAGGTACACAAGGGCTGTATTATGTATGATGAAGTTTTTAGGCTAACTGAAGAAATGAGAAAGAATAAAAGCACTCTCTTTTGAATACAATGTGGAGGTAGTGAGTCATGTCCAAACCAAGTGTATCCTGTCTTATCTGATGCTGAAATAAGTTACGTTTCCTGCAGATAACACTCACACACCTATACGATCCGTGCAAGGCGGGAAACCCTCAGGAATAGGTGGCCCCTCGCCTGTGATCAATACCAGGTGGCAACTCTAACGGCACAGCGTATTCTTTCTCTACATCTCAGGCTGCTGCATTAAAAGCAATTTTCAATCTCTGATTTTTCACTGGAAGTGGAAAAATGCTTACCTAACTGCTTTATTTGTAATGCCGTCCTTGCAAATCCTATGCTCAAAGTAACTAAAAGGGACATAAATAAAAGCATCATTGAAATGTGGTTCTGTCTTCATCATAATCCACTCTTCGAAATGAAATAAAATAAACCCATGCCTTAAAATGGTTCAAAAAATTATGCGTAAGGAAAAGTCCCATATTCAAAGGTTTTTGACCAAATAATGTG
Organism: Canis aureus; assembly: GCF_053574225.1. Lineage (NCBI taxonomy): Eukaryota > Metazoa > Chordata > Mammalia > Carnivora > Canidae > Canis > Canis aureus. Next base: position 120,280,122 of record NC_135649.1, on the reverse strand, counting down.
GCATTGCAGTCACCAAATACCAAGGATAACACATGGGGGCAGAGAGCATGAATAATTAAAAAAGAATAATACTACTTGAAATTTGTTGGGGGGTTTGCAATGTAGCCTAACACCAATCAGGTCAAGAAAAAAAATCATTATTTAACTGTTCACATTTTTTTTTAATGTATGGGTTCATGAAGTTGTTGAGAGGTAGAAGTAGAAATAGGAGTTTTTGAAAATAGGGATAGAGGCTTTTATAAAATTACATCTGCTCTAATAAAGAAAAATAAGAACCTGTATCACCCGTGAAAAACCTTCAGGAAAATTCAAAGCCAAGGATAATACGTAGACTATTCAACCAATACCTGACACAGGCAGAAATACAAATATTATGTTATGTAAATGTTGGGTATCAAGTGTCTCTGGGATTGAGCTGGCAGTGGGCGGACTTCTGTTAGTGAAAGGGGATCTGGAACATTCTTGCGGTGACTCAAAAGAATACAGTGTCATGATCATAAGTCATGAAGGACATGAGATGAGTTTGAGAATCTGAGAAAAGCAAGGGAGGGAATGCAATCCAGGATGGGTAGATACTTAAGATGTTGAAGGAACATTTTTATTCTCCCTGTAGAAAACCAAAACAGAGTTACAGACAGATGGAAAGACTGTATGCAATGACTCTAAAAGAAAAAAAAAAGGTGAATGATCCTAGCAAGTTACTGTGTGATGAAGAACCAAAGTGAGCACAGAATTAACCTTGCTGTTAGGAATGTCACTGGTATGGTGACATTACTGACTTTGGAGGGGAATGACACATGACCAGATTTAATCTTTTTTTTTTAACATTTATTTGGGGTGGGTAAGAACAATATCCAAGGTGGTTGTGTGTTTTGTTTGTTTGGTTGGTTTTTATTTATTTTTTAAAGAAAAGAAGACGTTCTAGATGCGTAGAATTGAAGCTTAAGGAATTTTGACCCCTGCATGTTCCAAGGTCAAATTTTAACATGTCTTCGTATGGAGGGTCCAGTACCGGGGATAATGAAAAAGATAATATTCAATTTTGTCCTTCCCAACCGCCCTCCCTTGGGTCCACACACACAGGCAAGGGAAAAGGCAGATATGAATCGTTTCCAGCAATCTGTCCCCTGGAACAATCACTGAAGACAATCTGGTGAGGACACATTGGCATTTTTAGAGCAAGCAGAAAACTATTCAAGATGCTTGTACTGCAGAATGGGAGGCGATGAATTCAACTCTGGTTCATGTGGCAGCCTTTTCATGTCCAGGACAGTCATCCCACACAAGTCTCCCATCTCTAATCACCAACCTTCTCCATTTCTTCCTCTACTCTTCCTAGGGTTTGATCGCCAAGACTCCACCATCTTGCTTGTGTGCCATGCTGTGGTTGTTGCTGCCAAGCCACAGACTCCCATTGTGGATTCTCCACCATGAGGTTTGAATGAAAGGGCAAATCCTTATGTCCAGTCACATTGCACTTCTTAAATGGGACCCGCTGCTCTGTCAACAATGTATAGAGTCCCATACCATCTGAGAAAAAGATAGCTGCTAGCTCATGTACTTCGATGTGCACGGCCTCAAGTCTTCATCCATAAGGTGCTGATAGAAACTAAAAGCAGAGACTTCGCATCAATATTGCAAACCCAGACGCCCTACACGGAGAATCACCTTCCTTAATGATACTCAGGCTGGATCCCACAAATCAAGACCCTGACCTGATGCTGTGTGGTGGGACTTGGCCATGAGGGGTTTTCTAAATCTCTCCATGATTGAGTGATGTGCAATCAAATATGAAGCCTACTGCCGTGCAGCAGTGTGACCACCCTCTCTTCCCTGGCACCCTCTCATAGCAGTAGGATGACGGACTGCTAACCAACCCTTTGTTTCATTCAATAAAGCAAACTCCAATCCAAGAGAGTGGGTACTATCATTATACAGGATCGAGAGTCAGATTTGACCGATGTCAAAAAAGCCAGTGCCAAACCTTAGCAACCGAACCATGATCAGTTCTTTCAAGCCTGGTTTTGAAGACTCATCATTAGCAATTTCTTATTATGTTGATCATGGCCTAGTCAAAAAGCGCTTTGGGTTTGGTTGTTAACATGGTATTTAATTAACATGATTGCACAGGCATTGGATGCATTTCTTGCTCTTGTTTATAAGAAGGCCACTGGAGACCACACCAAATGTAGGTAAGACACTGAGGACATCGTCACAAGAGTGAGACATACTGCCTGGTTTTCTTCCAAAGTCTTTACTTCCCTCTGATTTCACTGTGTGTGAAACCACAGAATTTTCTCTTGATGAAATCATGAGCATCAATTAGGGAGTAACCTGCTTGGTTTCTAGATTTTGTTTCAGAGATCCAAAATATTGATGGAGGATGGTCAATGAGAAAGAGCTTTTTGGCCGTCGTGTCTGGCATGGGAAATGTGCAATAGGTGTTGTACGGTGACAATACTATATTGCCTTTACATTTATTTGGGGTGGGTAAGAACAATATTCAAGGTGGTTGTGTCTTTTTTTGTTTGGTTGGTTTTTATTTATTTTTTAAAGAAAAGAAGATGTTCTAGATGCGTAGAATTGAAGCTTAAGGAATTTTGAGCCTTGCATGTTCCAAGGTCAAATTTTAACAAATTTTAATTTTTGCTAGGACAAAAAGTGCCTAGCAACTTGTTTTTTTGCGTGGCTCCCTCCCTCTTCCTTCCTCCCTTCCTCCCTGCCATCTGCCACCCTTCCTTCTTTCCATCGTTCCTTCTATCCCTCCCTCCTTCCTTCCTTTATTTAACTATTACAAGTGAAAGCACAGTCTCTCAGCCATTCTTTTCTCCAGTAATGAATGCTTTCACTCATGGACATCATCACCCTCCCCGTCAGCAGGGCGCTTTCTATCATGTCAAGACCGGGAATGCATGAGGGAGGAGACGTCCAGGGGGTACGGGGCAGTGAGCAGGCCACAGCCCCTACCTGTCCTGCTGTATTTGCTCACTGGCTTTCCCTCCTTAGTGTCTATCTGTGGCTTCACTCCTCAGAGCAAGCTCTCTCTAATCCTGTCTACTCCTCCAATGGCTCAGAAACTAAACTCAAGATTTCAAAAGAAAGGGCGTAGGGACCTACCTTCTGGGAAGGATATCCATAGGAAAGATGTGATTGCTGTGGTTTGACACGTGAATCTGTGGCCTATAGGAAGGTTAACGTTAGGACTAGAATACAGGTATTTTCGTTCAGGTTTTGGCAAGGAAGGTTGAAATATCAAGCATACTCTACCAGCTGGGGAATAGAAGTATATGTGTGATTTATGCAATAAAATATACAAATTAAAGCATTTATTTATTTCACAAAATTGTATGATATAACCCAGGCTAGAGTATAAATCGAGCAATTCTCCTCTATTTCCGATACTACCTCTAATTCTTCTCTGTCCCTCTGGGCAAAACCACTTAAACCTTTTATCTTGGTTTCCTTTGTGGGAAAACGGGATAATAGACACCCCTTAGCCATTTCAGAGTAATGTTTTGATGCCAGCCGTTATGTGATTATATGAGAAAAAAGCTTTGAGCTTCTGGCAGTTAGCTGCTCCATAAATATTATTAGCAAGCTCTGGAGATTTTATCTTTGGAAACTGACAAGTATTTCTCTTCTAAAACCTCATATCTTTAGCCCCTGGACACATGTTCCTGATAGCTCTGTCTTTACAGAGATCCACTTCGCTCCACGAGAATCGCCAGGGCTCTTGGCGCAGACTTGCTTCTGAACATTAGAAGACAAGCATGCCGTCTTGCGGAGTCTCAGGTAGACAAGCTGCCGATCCCAGCAAGAGGACCTGGGTGGTGGGAAGGAGTTACAAAGAAAGGAGGAGTTCCTTCTGTGGAGGGGACTGTTGACCTGGAGGGGCACACTGCAGGGGTGAGTACAGAGAAAGCGTGCAAAATTGTTGCAGCAAATGCTCTGTCACACGATGGAGCTTTCTTGTGGACTCGTCCCCTGCCAGTGGGTTGCCCCTGGACATAGAGGTTCTCCCACAGAAGGAGACCTGCTCCTGAAGTGTCTTCAACATAATGTCCTCTGTTGATCTAGAAGAAATCATTTTATGTTGGAAGTGTTCTCCATCCAGCAACACAGGGAAAGGTCATTTGTGCATCAGAAATGCCTCCGAGAGAGAAGGAAGAGTGAGAGGAAGAGAGAGAAAGAGAGATGAGGAGGAGGAGGAGGGGAAGGAGAGAGATCCTTGCTGTGTGAATAGCGTTCACTCCTAATTTCTCCGTTTTTGTAAATCAAGACTGAAATACCAAGAGGGCATAAATTAGATGATTAGTGCCATTAAGTCCTTAAAGATTAAAATAAAAGTAGAATTCATAAGACGTATTCTTGATTAGTTTTCAGGATGTATGCAGGCACAGGAAAGGAAAACTATGACAGTAAATTATCTGAGCTGATGATGTCAAAAGCTTCCTTTGGTTCATGAGCACTGGCTTAGCGGATCACACAGGTATTCACTCAGTGGTCTTGTAAAATGACGGCTGAGATTAGGGGTGATTTCCAAACTACAAAATGGAGTGATTTTTAAAAAAATTCTACTCCAGGAGAGGCGCGTGGGTGGCTCAGACTGTTGAGCACCTGCCTTCCATTTGGGTCATGATCCTGGGGTCCTGTGTGCATGTGTGTGTGTGGGGGGGGGGGTATGCCTCTCACTCTCCCTCTTTCTCTCACTCGTGCTCTCTCTAAAATAAATAAAAAAAATAAAATATTTTTTAAAAGAATATAAAAAATAAAAATTCTACTCCTGGGATGTGGGATCCAGTCCATCTGATATGAATTTCAAGGGAATAGGCCAACAACCAGAAATGAAATAAGAGGAAAATAATTAGGGTAGCAAGCATGTGTTGGTTTTACAGAAAAGGTGATAATTTGGTAACAGTGATTTGGAGAATTTTTTTCCATGGGAATAACTTATTTCCTCAGTTTTATGGTGCGTTGCCAGCAGGCTAAGCTGCTTAAAACGTCGTGCTGGCTGTGGTCTCTTCCAGGATATTTAAGCTCTAATCCATACCCACAACTAGCCATTTCATGAATTTCTGGCTACAACAGGAACCAGGAATTTGGAAATTGAAAAGCAAGAGTGAATCTTTTCAAATCTACTGGGTGTTAGTTCAAAGCATCCCATTTAGTAATGACAGGTTAGCATAAGAATCTTTGGTGGGGAGCGCACTCAGACAATCTTAAAATTTAGGAGGATTTTTATATTCATCAAATACCACCTCTCAACCAGTAAAACTGCTTCTGAAAGGCACATTTCCTATTTAAAGTCAAGGGCTTCTTTTCTCCAGTAACTCTGCCGTATCGGAAACTTGTTCGATGCTAGAAATACAAAGATGAGTAAGACACCTGCCCTTAAAAGTCTGACAACCTAGCGTGGAAGACAGCCAAAATACAGATATCTTATCTAGAACATTCTAGACATAGTATGGAACACAAAAGAAAGGCATTTAACCCAATCTGCAGGACCAGGAAGGTTAGAGTATGTCCCGGGAAGCAAAGCCAAGATTCAACAAATTGTAACATTCCACAGATAATTGATATCAATTTTTAACGTGTCTTCTAATATTAAATTAAAATCTACCTCCGTATAACCTTCATCTACTGTTCTCACGAGATGTATCTAACTCACCTCTTCCCTCCTTGTACTCAGGAGGGAAAAGTTAAATAGTGTTCCATATTGGGAACTGACATCCATGTGAAGCTCACGGCTCTACGGTATTGAATCTCAAGGGAAGAACATACCAGAATCTAGAGCTTCCCGCCTTGAGGATGCTCACGTACCTCGCAAGCCTGCCACTAGCAGAGACCTTTGGTGGGTGTGGACAGGAAAAGAGACGGGATTGCAAAGACATGCAGGTGGCCAACGGACACACGAGAAGATGCTCAACATCACTGCTCATCAGGGAAACACGAATCAAAACCATCATGAGATACCGCTTCATGCCTCTAACAACTGCCATCGTCAAAAAAGCAAGAGATAACAAGTGCTGGACAGGATGTGGATGAAAAGGAACCCTCGTGTGCACCGTTGGTGGGGATGCAAACCGGAGCAGCTGCTCTGGAGAACCGCGTGGAGGGTCCTCAAACAGTTAAAAACAGCACCAGCATACGATCCAGCAATCGCACTTCTGGGTGTATTTCTACAGGAAATGAAAACAGGATATTGAAGACAAGACATGGCTGCCATCTGATGTTCACTGCAGTCGAGATATGGAAACAACCCACGTGTCTACAAATGAGCGGATAAAGATGTGATACGCACTAGCACACGCATGATATTACTCAGCCACAAGAAGGAAGGAAATACTGCCTTTTGTGACAACATGCATGGACCTCGAGGGCATTATGCTAAGCGAAGTAAGTCAGCCAGAAAAAGACAAATCCTGGAAGAACTCGCTCATATGTGGAATCTTAAAAAAGCCCAACTCGCAGAAACATAGAATAGCAGGGTGGTTGCCAGGGGCTGGGGGGTAGGCCGAAATGGGGAGATGTTGGCCGAAGGGAACACACTGTCAAACATTAAGATGGATGGTCCAAGGGATGTAATACACAGTATGGCGACTTTGGTTGACAATACTGCTGTGTACGTGAACGTTGCTAAGACAGTAGAGCTTACTTTTTTTAACAGGTTTTATTTATGTATTCATGAGAGACACAGAGAGAGAGAGAGAGAGAGGCAGAGACCCAGGCAGAGGGAGAAGCAGGCTCCATGCAGGGAGCCCAACCTGGGACTCGATCCTGGGTCTCCAGGATCACGCCCCGAGCTGAAGGCAGACGCTCAACCGCTGAGCCACCCGGGCTGCCTGAGAGTAGATCTTAAATATTCTCTATTTTTTTTTATCTTAAATATTTTCATCACACACACACACACACACACACAATGGGAATTATGTGAGTGCATGAACTGGTCATCATTTTGCAATACATATCACCTCATCCCCTTGTACACCCTGAATTCACATCATACTAAGTGTCGATTATCCATTATTCCCCAATTCATTGCAGGGCACCAGGGCAGCTCAGTCGGTTGAGCGTCTGCCTTCGGCTCAGGTCATGATGCCGGGGTCCTGGGATGGAGCCCCATGTTGTCGGGCTCGCTGCTCAGTGGAGAGCTCCTTCTCCCTTTCCCTGTGCCCTTCCTCTGGCTTGTGTGCTCAGTCTCTCACAAACAAAATCTTAAAAAAAAAAAAGTCCAATATCAGACGATTTCGTTTGATATTATTTGGAATGCACTGTTATTCTGTGACGATCCAGGAGAGCATTGTAGCTGGGGTATAAAGTAACAGAACGTACCCAGCACAGGCGGCGCACGTAAAGAGCCCTGTTCACTCTGTTTCAGGAAGGGTCAAGCGACAATTAGTAACCCAAGGCGCTTGCTTCGAAGGCTGTGACGAGAGTAACACGGGCGTATCATATAGCCTGCAGCTGAGGCTCCCTGGGAGATCTGGAAACCTCGTTCCTCCAAGGCCTGCACACCCGGGTGCAGTGGGGCCAGCGCGGCTGGGCAGACAGCACGTCAGTTCCACATTCCTAATTGCAGCGCTCCTTTCAGGTGGCCCGCCGTTAAAACAGCCTTTGCTGATGGGACCGCAGGAAGTAAGAACAGACTTGGCCTTGCCTGTGGTGCAAAGGCACGAAAAGCAAGTCTTTATTTTCTCCTGGCAGCTGAGATTTCTTGGCGTTCTTCCTAAAACTGGATGTCATGGATGATCTGTTTGATACACGGCCTGCCTCATGCACACCGAGACCTGATTAGCTGTCAGGGTGCAAACCCACCCATTTCTTTTCCCCCAAAGGAAAAGCAGTGGAACATTCGTTTCTACCTCCTGATCATCACTTTTTAAATGTCTATAAGCATAAATAAGAAAAATTACATTATTGTATTAGAGTCATAATCCCAAATGTCCCAGCAAGACCACACTTTCGAGGCATCGAGGCTAAAAATCTTTTTAGGCGATACAAATTGAAGATAATGCCGAGAGACCGAACAGACCCATGTTCAGTATCTGAGGACTTTGGGGTAAACCAAGCGCCACTGAATGACCAAAGAAAACAAAAAGCCACCTTTTACAAAGTAAGCCACGTGCATTTGTTTCTGCCCCAGTGATGGGGCTTCTAACCACAGACTCTAACAGGAGTGTGGTCGTTTCCTACCTTGAGAAATGGTATTTATTTTAAAAAGGCAAAAAAGACGGGGTGCCCTGGGGCTCCATTGGTTGTCTCAGTTTCGGCTCAGGTCATGGTCTCAGGGTCACAAGATCGAGCCCTCCATAGGGCTCCACGCTCAGCACAGGGTCCGCTTGTCTCTCTTCGACTGCTCACCCCCCTCCTCCATTGGTTGTGCTCTCTCTCTCTCTCAAATAAATAAATAAATCTTAAAAAAAAACACACAGAAAAGAGAAGATTAATGCTGATTTAAAAAAAAAACACACACAAAAGAGAAGATTAATGCTGATTTACAAGAGACCACATCTCTTTCCCCTCTGTTTACAGGAAAGATGATGGGTCCAGCTGGTCACTTTCTGGGGAAAGGGTGCTGTTATGCTTATTAGGATAATGGATTCCAATATAATATGAAAAAGTCTTGAATGATGCTGGGGCGGATTTAAGTATTTAGTAATACAGGAATCATCCTTAGGTACAAGAAACAAAACAAAGAATATCCAAAAGTGAGTGGAAAGCCAGAGAGAGAGGGATGGGCAGAGGGACAGAGAGTACGTGTGGGAAGCTGGAAGATGGGTCAACAACTTCTCAGACTTGGCTGGACGTCAGAGCTGGGATCCAGTGCCTTGGGATGCCTAGCTGAGGTGGGGCACAAGCTTGCCCAGCTCGACATGAAAGGAGCCTGATGGCTCATCAGCGTGGTTTGCAAAGTGCGAACACAGTGACGCACGCAGAGTTTGCATTCAGCTAAAGCCTTCAGGGAGTCCCCGCAGAAGCGCACCTACGTCATTGCCGCACTCAGCACCTCCCAGTCTCCCCCGTGTCCCTCTGCCTAGAAGCCCCCCATTGTCATGGAAACTGGAAGGGGAAGAGTGCCTGCCGTGTGTGGTGTCAGGCTCACGGGAGCAATCTGCAAGGCCAGTGTAAATGCACGGACGGGCAGCAGGACCGCTCTGACGGCCTAAGGTGCCACCTTCATGCTGCCTGCCACCTTCCAGGTGAAAATGCTCGTTCTCACCTGGGAATAGTTCCTTAACCTCAATGGTATTAGGGACATGCTCTGATGAAAGGTAAACAGAGACATGCTGCTGCTCCTCTGGGCCCTTCTGCTGACCAGGACACGTGATTTCACCTTCATCCCTCCCCAGGTGCCAGCCAAGGTAGCAAGGGGACTGGGCAAAGCCAGGTGCCTACAACCCAGCCCACGGCTGGAGAGCTCACACATCCCTGTGTGTTAGCAATGGGATGTGCAGTCAGAACCACCAGCCTGGACTGGCCAGGGGAAAAGGGGCCTACAGCCACCTAGAGCAGAAGCCTGATGGGTTTTGAGAAGCCACACAACCATCCCACATGATGTGTCCGCTGAGGTTGCCCAGGCTGGGCCTTCCTGGCTCCCCTCCTGACCTTCCACGTCTCTACAAAGTTCACGAGCGCACAGCGGTGCTTGATGAGGCTCCGAGAGCCTACGACTTCCGCCACTGCCACTCGTTCATCATTTCTCTCTACAAATGGTACTGTGCTCAGGCAAGTGCCCCTTTATCAACAAACTAATGCACTGCCTCTTATTTCAATGGCAGCTGCATGAAATGTTACTTTTGCTGTTATTGGTTATGACGTCGTTAGGAAGAGGAGTCAAGCCAATGGGCCACCTGGACCGGGATCTAATCGTTTAGCAGACTAGAAATAGAATTAGGTAGAAGGGTTTCTTTTATAGACTTGAAAGTTGCAAGGACAGGAAACAAATAGAGCACCCCTGCACCGCCACCCCGCCAATATCCTTAAGCCCTGTGTACCTCCTTACTGCCTACCATCCCGCTTACTCGACAGCGCCGGGGAAGGTGGGTTCAGTATAACCGTCCTGGACCACTGGTGAACGCGTTGTGCTGGCAATGCCTGACGTACACATTTTTTGGTTGCAGATTTGCTTGAAAAGGTACGCATCTCACCTCTTAAGGGTGGGGCTCCCCGCCACCCGTTCAACAATGCCTCTTTGATTTATTGTCATGGACATGCATTTTATGCTCAGATTGTCAGGAATACAGCTGTAGAAGCAGGCGTGCAGACTGGCACTGAGGGCAGAACCGGCAACCGCTGGGTATCATTTCAGACACGTTCACTGGAACGTCGCACGCACTGTAATGCTTCCCTTTTCCATACCTGCAAAGTCCTGGAAACAGGCTGCTCCCTAATATTCAGGGCAGTGTTATATGGCTGATGTTATGTAAAATTAATTGCAGCAATAAGGGCTGCAGGATCCTCTGCCTAACGGGTCTTCTCAGGCACCTGCAAAATCATGTTCTTCTCGGTCTTTGCCAGCATCCTTTGGTTTATCATCATTCGAAATCCACGTCACCCACGTCATGAACAAACTAGATTGTGGGCACAGTCTCTTCAACTCTGGTACGGTCTTCTGTCTAACTTGTTGGTCGTGCGATAAAGGAAAAATCCCCTCTACCGTTTTACGGCTCTGGGCTGAATTAGACTTGGACGGCATGCCTCAAAGTCGACAGATGCTGTATCCTTACCTCGGGAAGTCCTGAGTGCAAAGGTGATACAGGGCATGATTATTCTGGAGCTCTCCCTAATGTTTGTGAGACACCTGAGATGTCTGCTACTTCATTTACTCCTCTTTTACGTGAGGTTATTCATTGCTATTGTTTCCAGGGGATTCAATAGGAGCAATACAAGAACTTCCACTTCCAGCCAAAAAACAATAACAAGGACTGGATTAACTCCCCAGTTCCTGCTACATTCCCTGAGTACTTCACGTTTTGATGCACTGTACACCGTATCGATTTTTATTTAGTTTTTTAATTGTTCATAATGAATACATGCGGTTGATTTTCTATCTAAAGACCTCAATAGTTCTAGTAACTATTTGTATATTCCATTGGATTTTTGCTCCTGTCTCTATGCACACAGTTTTACATCTTCCTTTCTGGCTAGGTTTCTTTTATTTATTTCAATTTTTTAATGCACTGTAGTATGATGTTGACGAGAAGAGGTGAAACCAGACACTCGTATTTTGTTCCTGAACTTAAGGGAGAAGTATTCAGCTCGACCATTTACCATGATGTTGACTTTAGCTTTTTAGAAGATGCCCTTTATCAGGCGAAGGAACTTCCTCTCTACTCCCACTTTCCTGGAGGGTTTTAATCAGTACTGGATGTAGGGTTTAAAAGGGTTGTTTTTTTTTTCCTTACATTTACTGAGGTCTTTTTTTTTTTTTTTTTTGTATTTTGATAATATTGTAGATTACACTGACTGCTCTTCCAATGTTTCAAAACAGTATTGAATGGTAGCCTACTTCTGTGACACACACTATCTGCTCCAGCTGTGTGAGAATGATTAAATAATGACAATGTTCTGTTCTACTCTACTGTGACTCACAGGACGGTATCGTGGTCCTTCACTACTGGGTAGCACTGGAATCTGAGCAATGCCTTCAGAAGCAACTGAACAGAACAGAGCAAATTTGCCCAGGTATAAAGGGCTCCCTTGCATGGCCGTATGATTCCAGTTCGTGTGCTACGGTGGTATTGGCTGGGATGGTCCCTTCAGAGTCTACTCAAAGGAGGAAGGCACTGCTCGCTGCTCAGCTACTATAACTGCCCCCCTTGTTTTCTTTCTTATCAACCACAATTAGGCTGGGGGAGCTTGTCCTCTTCTTTGCGGGTGTATTCAGGGCTCACAGGTCTATGCACGCGGCCAGGTAGCGACTAGCCTTCTCTTGGTCTGCTCTGTATGCTAATGCCGTTCACTGGAACTTGCATTTCCCCAAATTCCCTTTACACCTGAAGTCTTTTCTAAGCAAGGCTTCTCTCCACATTTTTCACACACTGTTCAGTGATCGTAGAGGTACACCAGGATTCTTCCAGACTCTGAGTTTGATGTATAAAATTCAGAGGGAAGACAGGTGATGGTGGAAGGCAGCAAAGGGTTACCGTCATGAGGATGGACTGAAAACTCCCTGCTCGAAACCAGGGACACATCACTTCATGCATCTGGGCCTGACTTTCCTGATCCTTAACCCCTTGGTGAATGGATGGCTTGCAGTTGGGATTCACCCTAAACGTTCAGAGGTCTTCGAATTTCAAAATGCCCTATGCAGAGAGACAACTTCATCTTTAAACCCCAAGAGAGACAAGGTTGTCACTTCAGCCTTCCCCTTATTTAAAAAGGTAATCTGAAAAAAAATAAAATAAAATAAAAAAATAAAAAGGTAATCTGTGCTAATCCTCCAGGGCACGGCACTTACGTCAATTCATCATTGAAAGACCACTAGGCATAAAGTGATAAATATACTATGTCAACCATGAAAATTCGTTTAACACTTTGCACTATAAAAACTTCAGATTTTCCTAGGTAAGCAAGTAGATGCTTTTGCTTAATTGTTTTACATGATCAGACATCGGTTGGCATGATGGGGGCCCATCATTTAGTCAAATGTGAAAGGGAGGGTAGACCACGGTACAACTCATTGAGCAGGTGTTTCTGCTGGATTTCTACATTAGTGTCTGTCGGTCTCCACCATAAGTCTTTAGGGTCTTAGAGGACAGACTGCTTATTCTTATACTAAATTGGGGATCTACATTATATGACCTCTCTGGACTATAAGTGAGTTATTTTTTATGTCCAGCTACACCTTACAAGGGCCCCCGGGCTGCCCAGGCCATCTTGGCCCCAGCATCCATCATGACAGCATAATAAAAGGGAAAAATCAGTAGGCTTGGTGTCTCCTGTTTACACGAAAAGGTGGTAAGTCTTGCTGGAAAGTGGCCCCATGATCTGAGGCCACAGCATCCCTTCTCTGACCTGCCAGGGTCCTGGAGTAACAAACAGGCGGCAGAAGGATCATCTCCACATCCTTCGTTTCACTTGCACATCGTTGATTGATCATTTAGTCCCTTCCTCAAAGCTTGGCCTCGAATCCTTCTAAAATAGTGTGTCAGAAATCCAGCTCCACCATGACGTTTTGGGAATTGGACACAGCACAGATTCACTTTCCTCTGTCTTGCCCACGGGGCTGAGATCCTGTATGGCACCCATTCCTTCCATAAACCTCAGTGATTTTTTTCACTGTGGATGATGTAATCTCCCTCTCCCATTTGGGGGACATTTGGAAATGTCAAGGGACATTTCTGGTCTCTACAACTGGGCACGTGTGCAACTGGCATCTGGTCGGGAGAGTCTACGGATACTGTCCAGCATTCTAACATGCTAAGATAGTCCCCTAGCCCCACTCTGCAATAAAGAATGATCTTGTCAAACATCACTAATAGCAGGTTGGGAAACCCGAGTGTGCCTGACATGGAAACCATGGAGATATCCATGTTGCCCCAACCATACATCAGTGTGGGATGCTGTGTTTAGCGTGCACAGACCCTCATGTGAGACCCATCCCCAGCATACTTGCTTCAGCTCATCCTCCCATTCCAGCCCTGCACTCACATCCTCGGTTCCTAGAAGGTCTCCCACCTGGCCTTGCTTCCCTGGATGCAACTGTAGCCATGAGCCAACATCTAACAATGACAACCTCAAAAGTCCTCTCAAATGCTGCCTGCCTTCAAGTGAATAAACCTTTGTTGCAAGAAGAACCATATATATATATATGTGAGTGTCACCTAATATTTTTGCTGATTTCTCCAAGCCTATCCTAAGAGAACTTTTTTACGCTTCATTTGCAAAGTGGCAGGATTCTATATATTTTTTGAAGGAGAAAGGTAGATAGCTCACTTTTTATCCAAGGTGAAATCCATAAATGTGTGTTACTCAGCAAAGATACCTCAACAGAGACAAGAAGATTCAAATTTTTGGCAAGGTACCATACATAATTGTTAAAAAAAAAAAAAAATCTGGCCGCTTTATCCTCTTGTCGAATTGCTTGGACCAGTCACAACAATGAGAGGTTTCCATTTACCAATTTTAAGTCAGGACAAGGGATGCTGGAACAGGTCGTCTATGCAGAGATGCAAGAGGAAAATTATGGGTCAGGCCAAGAAGAAAGGAAGAAGGGCACTAGAGAAATACACTTTGCTGGACAAAAGTGGCAACAAGGTAGTTAACAGGGCTTAGTTCTATGGTCACAGGACACAAGTGGCACTCAGCGGCTGCCAGCCACCAAATGGAATGAGCAAGAAGTGACATTTAAACTTAAAGACTTGCCATGATTGAAACAATTCTTAAGTATCTGTATTAGTCTCTTCAGGCTGCCATAACAAAGTACCACAGACTGGGCGGCTTCAATAGCAGACAGTTATTTGTCATAGTCCTGGAGGCTGGAAGTCCAAGATCCAGGTGTGGGCAGGGTTGGTTTCTCCTGAGGCCTCTTTCCTTGGAGTGTAGATGCTGTCTTCTCCTTGCGTCCTCACATGGTCATCCCCTCTGTGCATGGGTCTGTGTCCTAATCTTCTCTTCTTACAATTGCATTAGACCCCTCCCTAATGGCTTCATGGTACCTTGATCACCAGTTTAAAGATCCTGCCTCGAAATACAGACCCATTCTGAGTTCTTGGGGGTATAGAACTTCAACATATAAACTTTGGGGAAAGGGAGACAACATTTGGCCCGTTTCAACATATTTTTTGGGACAGTTCCATACTGTTGTGAGGTTGAGGGGACATCTGAATAACGATGAATGAAAAAGACACACTAAAAAGTAGTGGGAAACTCCAGGATAGCAGGTGCCTTCCAGGCACAAAATAGTAGGGTGGGGAACTGGATCTATCAGTGCCTATGAATGTGTGTGGTGGTGTATGGCACCTAAAGCTCAGATCTCAACTCCTCTTCTGCCTATTACTAAGACAGTGTTACCCAAAATATATGAAGCTGTCAACCACCCTTCCATCTGTTTTTTCCTTGCTCTTACAAAATTAGTGGTGTGACCCCATTGAGTTCCTACTCTACTCCAAGCAAGAAACATGGTACTGCCCACACAGGACTTGTGAGTCAGGGTGGAAGTAACCAGCAGTCAGCTGGCTATGTGTCATTGGTGGGGGTGGGACTAGAAGAGGGAAATTGGATGGGAGCGTGGACTATAAGGGTGGTAGGGAGAAACATGGGGGCATTCAATTTTTACACATGCAGTTTTTACACAGCACAGAAAATCTTTCCAGTTCTTTCCTATTTGCAGTGTGGATTTAGAAAAACCATGTTGGTGTTTCTCCTGAAAATTTGCTTTTCGGGATCCCTGGGTGGCGCAGCGGTTTGGCGCCTGCCTTTGGCCCAGGGCGTGATCCTGGAGACCCGGGATCGAATCCCACATCAGGCTCCCGGTGCATGGAGCCTGCTTCTCCCTCTGCCTATGTCTCTGCCTCTCTCTCCTTCTCTCTCTGTGACTATCATAAATAAATAAAAATTAAAAAAAAAAGAAAGAAAATTTGCTTTTCTTCTTATCAATGTTAGAGAACAATAGCTTTTTATATGGTTGTTATTCTCAGTTGACTATGTTTTCAGGTGGGGAGTTAACAGTCTCCAGACTGGTAAGTAACAAAATGTATGTTCCACAAAGTTAAAGCAAGTATTGGTCTTCTTCTAAAATTTGTTTGATAGGATCAAAGTCTGCATACGTTCCGGATGATGTGTCGCAGTGGCTTTGGCATAACTGGACTGGAACAGCTATGTACTTACATGTAATCTTTATACCTCTTTTGGGGGTGCTGAAAAGTTGGCATTATGTGAGCAATAGGTGGAGGACTAGGTTAAAGGAATAGTGAATGGAAGAGCCATGGGCTGTGAGTTGTAAACAGGGTAGAAACCACATTGATCCTTTTCAATGCAGCGTCTTGGGTAGACAATAGGGGCTGCTTAAGCATCTGTAAAGTGATCTGACTTGTGGAGTTAGAAGCTGCAGATGAGCACTGAAAAATGCTGGAATTCACATCTCTCATTTATCCTGTGACTTCTCCACCCTCTTCTTTGTTCTCAGTTTCCCTCTTGCTTCCTGGGGTTGCAGCATGGCGAGTACCTACAGTGAACTGCCTCTTAAATCCCCTACAGGGAAGCACGGACCAGCTGCAGTTGGCTGCACCAGGGCAGGATGGCATCTGGCCATCTTTGGGTTTTGATCTGACATACTGGCAGGGCCTCCACTGCCGTTGCTACCTCACCAGCCGCATCTGTCACTGTTCATGAGAGGTATGGTGGTCAATCCAATGCAATCAGGTATAAATGAAGTTCCAAACTCTGCTGCAAACAAGCAATATGGCACTGGGCTGCCTACTGAGGACAAGGACTAGAGTGACCATGACTGCTATGTATCCTTCGTGGGGGAGAGCAGGAGATGGAAATTGCCTGGTCCATATCCGCTCTCCCCTTCCTGCTTCTGATCAGAACCCCAGTTGTTCAGAGCTTCCTCACTCCCGCAAGTAGCCCATCAGACTCAACGGTGACTGGATTCATCTGAAAGGCCAACCTGTATATATCCCTGGGCCCACAGCCATAATCCAGGCTCAGAGGGCTTTGTGTCTTAACTTGAGTCATCAGACTGACGAAATGACTCAATGTTCCCCTTTTCTCCTCCTGGAGGGAACAAATAAACAGTGTGCTTTGCTACTGCCACAGCCATCTGAAGACCATTAGAGTGTAACCTTTAGGGGAAGCCAAATCTGTGAGGGCACAGTGGAAAAAGGAAGATCCTGCATCCTTAGCACAGTACTGAACAACCAAAACAACCAAGCAGGAAGCCCAGCCCCACTTCTCATCTCTCTCTTCCTTCAATAGTACACATCAGTACTCTTTTAGCCAGGTGGAGTCAGGTACTATGTTATGTGAAGTTGAACCATCCCAACCAATATGAGTGGTGGTACCAAGTCACTCAGCCACATGAAAACATTTTGCAGATTCACCTGTGTAACATGTTTTTGCATGAAAAGTTTGAATTTCTATTTGGAGATTTTTGTTTTCCTTTACTTTGTTTTAAGATTTTATTTACTTATTCATGAGAGACACACAGAGAGGCAGAGATACAGGCAGAGGAGAAGCAGGCCTCCTGTGGGGAACCCGATGCAGGACTCGATCCCAGGACCCCGGGATCACGACCTGAGCCGAAGGCAGATGCTCCACCACTGAGTCACCCAGGCGCCCAAGATTTTTCAATAGTACTCTAAAGAGGTCATTCATGCAACTGTTTCTAGAAAAGGTATTCAAAAGAGAAAAGAATATTATTTCTAGCCCAGACTATGCAGACATACTTTTCCTAGAGATTTGGGTCTAATTATTGTTGTACAGCCATGTGGCTATTTTAGTTTCAGTTTACACAAATAAACAAATGTATATGCACATACACACATATGAAAAACTAAAAATTACAGTACTGCTCCATGTTCTTCCTGCACTTGTTTTTAATCTTCAAAATAAAATTTCTGGACACAGGGCTGTGAAATAGTAAATGAAACAGCTCATATCCAATGGGCTAACACTGTGGCTCATGAAAACCTGCAATGTCCGAATGGGATCTTTTCTTTTCTTTTTTCTTTTCTTTTCTTTTCTTTTCTTTTTTCTTTTCTTTTCTTCTTTTCTTTTCTTTTCTTTTCTTTTTTTCTTTTCTCTCTTTCTTTCTTTTCTTTTCTTTTTCTTTTCCTTCTTTTCTTTTTTCTTTTTTTCTTTTCTTTTCTTTTTTTCTTTTCCTCTTTTCTTTTCTTCTTTTCTTTCTTTTCTTTTCTTTTCTTTTCTTTTCTTTTCTTTTCTTTTCTTTTCTTTTCTTTTCTTTTCTTTCTTTTCTTTTTTTTTTAACAATACCAGCTCTAATTCTCTATCATCATAGAGGGTATTTTAATTTCATTATGGGATAAATCTTTTCTCTTATTAGGGAGTTATTAGATATCAAAATTGAAAGATTTCTTGATGATTTTGAATAAGTTATGTTTATGGGCACAAGTATTTTTAACTCAAGGAAGATAATATTTTTGTTCTTCACACATTTGAAAACTTCAATTAAGGGATGGAAACTTTCTTAAGACAATGTAAACTCACAATTGAACACCAGATAAATGTCACAGTGAAATATATTGAAAATCAAAGATGAATATTAATGCACATAAAATATAGTGTATAAAACCTTTCAATACACCATCATGTTTTGATTGCCATCAAAGATCATTGGCATATATATTTTCTCACTTCAGATAAAAACTTATACATATATGACCTACTATTTGTAATAAAAATCACAAAAAAAGTGGTTAGCTCCTTTCAAGCAAGGGCTTTATGAACACAACTCTTCCATGAATGCATGAAAAATATGTGTTTGAAAATGCATACAAAGCATGTGTCAAATGAGGCTGGAATTGAAAATAAATATATCAACATTCAAACATATTGCTTAAAAGTAAGTGTTTTAACATTAAATGTTAGAAAAATCAAGTGACTCCAATTTAAGGTAACATATAATTCCTGATTGTTCTCCATCTTTAATCATACTGTTTTGTTCTAAAAATCTTCAAAACCTTTAAAGCATATTTCTAAATGAAAGAAGTTAATTTGAAAAGGTTACACACTCTACCATCCTAACTGTGATGTTTTGAAAAAGACAAAACTGTAAGCACGGTAAAAAAAACAAACCAAACCAACCAACCAACCAACCAACCAACCAACCAACAAAACTATGGTTAGCAGGGGGTAAGGAGGAGGGATGGATGAACAGATGGGACACTGGATTTTTAGGGCAGTGCAACTACTCTGTATGATACTACAATGGTGGATACATTTGTCAAAATCCATAGAATGTAAAACACCAAGAATGAGCTGGAATATAAACTATTGTTATATTAATAATAGCATCAAAATATTGCCACATAGATTGTAACATATGTACCAAATTAACACAAGAGGTTAATAATAGGGGAAACTGGGACGGTAGACATATATGAGGCTTTCTGTACTTTCAGTCAAGTTTTCTATAAACCTAAAACTTCTGAAAAATTATCAAGTCCATTAACACTACATAAGTATAAAGGAAACAATCCAACAATAAGATATAACAATTATAAATATTTATGTGCCCAGCATGGGAGCACCCAAATACATAAAAGCAGCTATTAACTCACATAAGGGAAGAAATTGATAGTAATATAATATTAGTAGAGAACTTTAGCACCCCACTGACATCAATGAATAGATCATCCAAAGAGAAAATGAACAAGGAAATGATGGCTTCGATTGACACACTGGATCAGAAGGACCTAACAGATATATTCAAAACATTCCATCCAAAAATAGTGGAAAAATATTCTTTTCAAGAATGAATGTACATGGAACATTCTCTGAAACTGATCACATAAGAAGCCATAAAACAAATATCAAAAATTAAGAAAGACTGAAGTCTTATCGTGTATCTTTTTCAAACACGATGCTATGAAACTAGAAATCAACGACAAGAATAAATCTGGAAAGAACACAAATATATGGAAGTTAAGTAACATGCTACTAAACCATGAATGGGGTCAGCCAAGAAATCAAAGAGGAAATAAAAAATATATGTATATAAGTGACTATTAAAGAACAATGGTCCAAAATCTTTGGGATACCGCAAGAGCTGTTCTAAGAGGAAAGATTATAGCAGCACAGCCCTAACTCAAGAAGCAACAAAACAAACTTGAAGCGAACAACCTGACCTCACACCTAGTGGAGATAGAAAAAGGAGAATGAACAAAACCCCAAAATGGTAGAAGGAAGAATGCAGGAGAAACATTTGGCAAAATACAATACCCATTCATGATAAAACAAAACAAAACAAAACAAAACAAAACCCTCCACAAAGTACATTTAGAGAAAATACTCCTCAACATAATAAATGCCATCGATGAAAAACCCACAGCTAATATCATCACTGATGGGGGAAAATTGCTCATGAATGAAAGAACAAATATTCTTCCAATATTAAAGAATTACTAATGTCTCTATCGTTAGTCCTTATAGCATTATTTGTATAAAGTGAATAAACATGGTGTGAACTACTGGATTTTCCTTCAAAAGTTTTTCAAAGACTAGGGGCACCTGGGTAGCTCAGTCGATTAAGCATGTGACTCTTGATTTTGGCTCAGGTCATGATCCTGGGGATCCTGGGGTCATGGGATGGAGCCCCCGCATCAGGCTCCCCACTAGATATGGAGCCTGCTTAAGATTCTCTCTCCCCTTCTCTTTCTGCCCACCCTCTATCCCACTCGCATGTACAAACCAGCACTCTCTCTAAACTAATAATAATAATAATTAAAAAATAAATTTAAAAATTGGAAGAATGTTAGTCTCCTTTTAGTTTCATCAAAGATAACGTTTCTTTGTCTCTTGGTCTCTGGGCTACTTTGGGTTGGTTTCATAGAAGAATCAAAACCGACCTGTGTGTATACAACCATTTGAAATTGAAAGTCATCTCTTTCTTCCAATCCAGTCTTCTTTTTTCTTCCCAAAGAATTCAACACCAGAGAGAGAAGACTTGAAGAGAATATCCAACAACATATGTTCAAACAGTCGCGGATATAGGGCACAGAACAGTCTAAGAGAGCCATGATGCACTTCTTGATGCTATTATGGGCCGTCTAAAAAATATGAGTGATGATGAAGAGCTATAGGAAGAAACCCGACGGAAAATTTTAACTCAATCAGATGGATGCTATATAAGCCATAGAAATCCTTGTCTTTAATTCCAAACAATTAGATTGCACGTATAGATACCCACATTCTATTTCTTTCTAAGCTATTTTGATCAAAACTTGCTAAAGGATATACTTTTCCCCTCTTTTTACCTTAATTTCTATTTTCTCCATCTCCTTCTGATTTTGCCCGCAGAGTGCATTTTCCCTGTTTGAGCTCGATGTGCCGTTGTGCAAAAAGTCTGTTGGCCCAGATGAGCACAGTAGATATTTACATGAAATAGCAGGGAAGGATCCATCTGGGGCGCATGACTGATGTTGGCAATACAAGAAGAGGGATTCTGATTTGTTGTATAAATCATCCTGAGAGCCCCCAAGAGTGAACACATAGGGGCTGCTGCTTATTTTCGCGGAGCTTAGGATCACCTTTGAAATAGAGTTAAAATTAGGTGAAGTGTGATTTTGGAAAGAGGATTAAACAAAGATAATAGTTTTGATACCTCTGCTTGTACTAACTGATGTATTTCAACAACATAAAAGGTTTAAAAGGAAGAGGGTTCTTCCCCTTACCATTGCTCAGTACGTACAGATAATAATCAAAATTGAGAAATAGACCAACATAATTCTCAAAATTCATACCATTATTGTTGGGTGGAAATTAATGTTACTTAGGAATTTCATGGTATATGGGATTTATAGTGAAGTAAAAAGGCGACTTTAGGAGAAAAAATTCATACATTTAAAAGGAGAAATAAATCCTGTGTTTGACTCACAGCTCCATAACCCATTGGGATGAATATTTTTCTTTCTTCTGATTGTTCCTCTTTTCTAATGCAGCATCATCTCCCCCCCCCCCCCTTTTTTTTAAAGGATGGCCAATTTGAGTCAGTCACTATCAAGGCTTATTTCAGAATTAATGTGATATTTATGAGCTTATTTTCCAACAGGACTTTCTTAAAACATGCGTGATGATGTTAGACTGGAAATGACTACCCAGTGGCAAGTGCAGACACTTTATCTCTATGGGTGCTGCTGTGGTAAGTGTGTACTTTCAGGGTACAATATTGGCATTCTTCTAGGAAAATTCTGACTCTGGTAAGTGGAGAAAATAGCACAGAGTAATGCTTCTCTTTTGACATCTTCTCCAAGCCACCATCTGGTTTGGGTCATGACTGGGAAGACCAACCATTTCAATCCTAAAAGGCGCATATAGATTTCTTTCCATCCGTGAGCTGTCTCTGAACTGCACAGGTAAGGACAGGGCTTGAGGCATAGCAGGGGACATCACATGGACACCTCCCATTTTAATATTTTGTCCGAATGAGGCTGAACGTTCAGCATGGAGGAGATCTCACAGCAGTGACTGTCTGCCCTCCGGGTAACAACCCCATCTGTGGGCACTGGGCTGGAGACAAGAGTCTTTTTATGAACTGGGGCTGCAGAGTCAGGCCCATCTCTACTTCCCAGGACAACTGGTCCAGTATGAAACCACTCTCGTCTTCAGAGCCCCAGCTGGGGCCATCTGTGCCACCCCAGAGCTTGGAGCCTACTCCAGGAAGTGGTTTTAGGACACGACCTCCGGACCCAATCTATACCCACCACTGGGAAGAGCCAGCCGAATTCAATGTGTGCTGCTGCAGGGCTGGATACAAACGGAAACACTGCCCTGGGACACATCCCCATAAAAAGGCACACACGTCTCAGAACCTGATCCTGCTGTGTTTGTGCTGCCTGCGGTGGGAGCTTTGCTGAGTTTTCAGAGAAGACAGCAGGTGCTGGGTTTTCCAGGAAAAATAAGTGCTTGGGCACACAGTAGCGGGCATGCACTACTAGACCACAAAGAATGTTGCCGGGCTCCGGTGATATTCAAGAAAGGCCCCGGGGAGCTCGGATGAGGGCCTCCTAACTGCGTGCCGCTATATGCACGCTCACCTCCTGCACCCGACAATTAAATCACAGGAGCTAGAACTAGCAAGATGGTGGATGCCCACGGTCGTCCCCTTCCTGTGACCCTGGCCTACCTTGTGGCATCTCTCTTTTCCCCTTTCCTATCCGGACTCCTATTTCCCTCAGCCTGTCTTCATCCTGTGAAGTGCCCACTCAAACCTACTTCCCCCGCTCCCAAGCTTCCTATTCAAAAGCCCTTCACTATCCACCCTCCTGCATCAAAATTTGATTCCTTCCAGCGAGCAGTGCTCAGCGAAAAAGGAGGAGGAAGCAGTCTGATTAAGGAGGTTAAGAGGGGAGTCACGTTCTTAGGGGTATTTGCATTTTCACAAGGGGATTAGGGGACACGTTTGACACTGTCAGCATGGAATTTTGCAGAGCACTGGACAGCAGGAATGAGCTCCCTTCCGTGCAGGAAGTGAGATGTGGGAGGTGGGAAGTATTTTGAGGGGTGCTTAAATCGTGGGAGCCTGTGGCTGCTCCCTTGATGGAGCTGTAAACAAACATCGCTTCCGATGAGCGGCATCTCAAGATCTAGAGAGCGCGGCAATGGGAGAGAATTTCAGCTGGTGGGCTGGGTTGGATGTGTGGGGTTAAATGGACTTTAGGGGGAAAATGCCACTATGACTCATGGGGAGTCCTTTCCTCTGTGCCTCGCCTCCACCAGGCCAGACTCACAGCCTCTTCTCTCCTTCCCTCTGTCCTGGAGGCCTCATTTCTTGAAAGAGAAGTAGAAACTGTGCATCTCCAATGGGTCTTCATTACCTTTAAGGATAAAACTAAGGTTTCTTCATGAGAATCCCCAGCATCTGGAGCTGAGAAGCTCTCGCTCTCTTTCTGCTTTCAGAATTTCATTCCACCCTGAACTCCCAAAAACACAAAGGACTTCCTCCTGGATCCTTCCTGCCCTATAGTGACAGCCCTATTTCTTTGCTCCAATTGTCACAATTGCTCATGAGTCTTCCGTGCTGATGGTCTCTGCTTTACTTTACTCTTCTGTAGTCTGCTCTGACCTCCACCAGTCACCTGAGCTGATCAGTGCAAGGACAGATAATCAAACCCCATGTCTGTCCTCTGTCCTGAAGTTTCTTGGTCTCTTAGCAGCACTGCAAGGTTGACCTTCACGTTCATGAGATGCTCCTTAGGGTTCTCCTAGGTGCCCAAGCCAGTCCCCTTCCACCAGTTTTTATGGGGCACCATCTCACTTATGAAGACCGAGGCTCCCCAAAAGGTACGCAGCTTCCTCCTAGCTGGGTATTGCCTTATCTTGCCAAACTGCAGAACCACAATGTCAACAGTAATAAAATATAAAGCACGGAGTGATCTGAGCTCCTTCTTCCTACTGTCACCTCTGTAGATTCTTCTTACCGACATCACGCATCACTAAGTATATTAATGTTATTTAAAAGTGCACATATTTTACACTGGAAAATGGACCAAGTCCATTGACTTATTGGGCGTACTCTGAATTCCACGAGGAGATCTCCATCGATGATTTGTCCAAATTACATAACTGGTTAGAAACACAGGAAGGTACTTTTATACAATTTAATTAGAACAACATGTGGGTGTTGGTAAGAAGTGCCAATAACATTGGAATTTGTGAAACTTCATCACAGAGCCAACTTCTACCAAGACCTCTCTCTTCTGCTGGCTTCTGTACTTTCCTCCATTGATGGTTATGAGAAAGGTTGCTATGAACACTTGCGTACAGGTGTTTGTGTGGGTGGACATTTTCATATCCCTTGAGCAGACACCCAAGAGTGGATTGCTGGGTTGTATGGACAACATACATTGTACTTTTCCAGAAACTGGCCAGGCGCTGAGTGATGCCCCCTTCCTTGACCCTGTAAGCCCCAAATTAAATTAGGTGCACCCTGCTATTCTTAGATCCTCTTCTCTGACTCCGCAGTGTTTCTGACAATTTACAATTACACCTTCATGTGTGTGATTTCTTACCATGTCTCTCATACTAAATCCCACGTTGCACGGAGGAGTCTGGACCACGTTTATGTGGTTTACATTGTTGGGAAACAAAACAGGGGAATTGAGTGGCACTTTTTCTGCCTTCCAACTCTTGGGATACATGTTGAGCTATCCCTTCAAGGAGATTCTGGCCAGAGAAAAGCAGGTGTGCATTCACAGCTACCATGAAGGAGTAGATAGCATGCGGGTCTACAGGCGCTGTCAAAGGACTCGATTTGCCTGTCTCTGGGACCACTGCTGGGACCCTGGGAAGAATTTAGGCAAGGGGCACAAGGCTGGTGACTTCTGTCACCCTAAGGGCGAGTTCTCCCTGGATGTAGTGGGGTGGTGGTGGTGGGATGGACCACCAGATGGCAGTTGAGAGGAAAGAAATCAAGGTCGAGAAATAGAACTGGTGTTGGAAATGGTCTTAACGGAGGGGAGTGATGGGTGAAAAGCCTCAGGTCTTAATCCTTGAGAGGTCCTAACAACACCCTCCCTAGGAACAACCATACACTATTCCTGAGGAGCTGGGGGCCGAGGGAAGGGATGATTTTCAGAGGCCTGCACTGTGGCTGGAAGCACTCGCAAACTTTGTTGACTCTGTTCCAGTCTTGAACCGGCTAACAACTTGCTTCATCAACATGACTATGCATCAGTAAGAGCATCAGCAGAGAACAAACAGCTCATCACACACACGCCTGATAAGTACTTGCAAAGAGAGGGCACTCAAGAATGACATTTTGCAGTGTTTTCTGGAGGTAGGTTGAGAATACCAAAAACCAAAGTAATGAGGGAGCTGTCTCATGCATAGACAAGCGGTAGCGTCCAAGGCCCTTAATATTTTCCCAATTAGAGGGCATCTCAAACTTGTTTAAAGCAAGTACTTTTCTTGATACAAATTGGTAGTGCAGCTAAGTCAGGCACGTGTTCTCTGCGGCCACCAACAGTGTGAGTAGAGAAGATACTTAAGCGTAGGATTCACTGCTCCCCGGCAGCACCCGTGTGGGCTGGGTCTACACCACGAAGGTGTCAACAGGACGACAAACATCCTTTTTATTCTAACTACCACGGAAACGTATTTCCTTCCCTATGGTTGACGATAATTACGTTGGGAACAGCTATATTTTCTGGAGTGTGAAGCACGTGTAACTTACGACCCCGATCCTCAGCCCCGCCGCTTCATAACCAAGTGGCCTTTGGGGTACATAACCTAATTATGTAACATAACCCTTAGAGATAAGAGAGGGGAAGCTGGGAGTACTCTCAGCCACTACACGGGGCAGAGAGAGCAAAAAGGGCAAAGCAAAAGGCAAGGATGTACGTTCATAAATAAAAAGTGCCTAGCTCACGATGAACACTCAACAAATGCTAGACGACCTAGTTTATGCAGAAATTTAGAGTGTTTTGCAATTTTCAAGTGATCTGCATATGTGAATACTTCATCCTAATTAAAACTGTTCTCCATGAGTTTTTCATATTTCAGCATCTGGCTCTTTGCCTTTCTTTTCAAGGTAAGCGCCTTTCTACAGGAGTCAAGTGGGTCTTGGTTTTGCCTTCAGAGAAGACACAGAACATGCACCCACAGAGCAGAGGTGAAGGACAGGTTCTTACGAGGAGCACAGGCTCTGCTGATGGCTCTGTCCTGGGCCCTCTACGGAACCCTTGGTTCTTGGCTGTCTTGGTTCTCTGGATTTCTGACTACTGGTATACTCAGCTCTGGGTGGTTGACTCCTCCTGGCTGGTAACACTGTTCCTCGCCTCCGGGCCAAGTGAGAATTCTAATCCTTTTTAAGTGTGTGTGCTCATCATGAAGATTCCAAGTGTTCCCTAAGGCCCCGTTGGCACTGGTTCCTCACCTGCCCTGCCAGCTCACTCAAGCTCCCCAGTCCCTGAGCCTTCTCCTTGGCGGCACAACCCAGGCTTGGGCATGACGCACTGATTACATGCACTGCCAAGACTTAACCCTTGCTGTTTGGTTATATATGGAAGGGGCCCCAAGAGGAAAATCTGGGTGATGACTGAGAAGTTTAGAGATTCGTAAAAGCCAGACTTAGGGAGATCTACAAAGTTCACACTAGACCAAACATAGCAAGCCATTCCTGGGAAGGCCAAAGACCACGAACAAAATCCTAGCCACAGCTGGAGGAAAGAGACAGGTTGCTTTCAAACTCAGGACCAATAACTGGTATAATTTAATCAAAACGATAGAAGTCAGATAATAGAAACTATATCTTTAAAGGGTAAGAGGTAATTAATCTCAAACCACAATTCAATACCCAGTGAAGACGGCTTTAAAAAGTGGTGAGAGAAACGATGATTAGACAAATTACTGAGATAATTTGTCCTCATCAAACCCATCTATGTAAACACACAATGCCGTTATTTGTTGACTATGATTTCTAGGACAATGAAAAGTTTACTCATAACTTGGTTTCTTTGTTTCTGACTTTTATATGGAATGTCTTTTTTACCACCAAGTATAGAATTGATGTGACTTACAGAAAAATAACTACTGTTTAGTTAAATGTCTATCCATAATTTAATACGACGTTGAGTATCAAATGCATACCCACTCTTTCCTATAGTGGATTTTGAAAATATGCCATTTTAAGTGACTTTGCATTATATATGAATTCCCCATCCCTTTGTCAAGGATTTTCATAAGTCGATGTATTTGACGGCATGTTTCCGAGACCTCATGCTTGTTAAGAAACTAGAAAACAAAAAATAAAAAAATAATAATAAAATAATAAAAAAAAAAGAAACTAGAAAACATTAGGATATTTGAATAGTTCTTTATGATTTTTATGTCCTAGAGAAATTTATTATTAACATTACGGTAAAAACTGCAAATCATTTCATGTAAATACTCATTTCATATGCGATGTTGGAGCAACGCACATAGAATTTGGCAATCATGGGTTTTAGTCTACAGAAAGCAATGCTTTCATGCAATGCCTTAATACTAATGGGATAGTCTGACAGTGTCCAAAAACACTTTGTGTCAGGCACCTGTCATTCCGTGGAGAACCAGAAAGAGAAAGCTAACTATTTGGTCCTTCAAAATCCACTTGGGTCAAAAGATGCATAGAAAATCAAACTCTGCCTAATTTGAAATCCTTTGCTGTGCTGGGGACAGACTTAGGTCAGAAAGCCTCCACGAGGCCAAGGTTTGAACTTTGTCCTGTGGAACAGGAGAGCGTACACAATGTGAGGCAGAGGAGTTAGTATGCATTTTTTTTTTTTATTATAAAACTTGGTTATCATGTGCAAATGTGTTTTTAAGAATAGGTAACACCATTCGAAGCACGGCAAATCTAGCGTCCAACTATTATATTCAAAGAAACAGGAACCTCAATGGCTAAGCACTGAGCAGTGCTGCAGAGCAGAAATGATCCATGTGTCTTGATAAGGCAAGTCTCTCCGGGTAAAGCAAGTGTCTTCCAGACGCCCTTTTCTCTTCTACGGCTCGCTGAACTCCAACTGAGGGAGTATTGGGTGGAAGGAAGAACCCTAATACATAGTCATTAGTATGTTCCTAAAAGTGCTGTGCATGTCTCATTGAAGAGGAATTAAGAAGAGACTGATTTTATCGCCTCTCAGGGGCTGTCATCAGTACCAAATGCTTCCAAAGGAGGTGCAGGGGATGGGTAAATGCTAGCCGCCCACTAGGGCAACATCACATAACAGCCACTAATCTCTGCATGTCTTTAAACGCATTAAGAAACCACAATGTCTCTTTAAAGTTTCTCGGCAGGAGTCATCCGGGTCTAAATTGGCATTACTATTATTCCTCTGTGAAATCGATGGGTTGTTAGTGGGATGTCATCATTAAGAGGCACTGGGTCAATCAGGCTGAGGTAGAACAAGAAAGAACATGTGCGGCTTGGCCAACCATCACTATTTTCCTTTGTACAACAAAATAAGAGTTTTGCCTTGGTTGTAACAACAATGTACTTGAGCTCAAATTTACCGTAGAGCAAAGTGTACACTGATCTACAGCTACATGTTTGGGAGACGCATGAGCGCGCTTTGTGTTTCTTGTACAAAATGGCTGGAAGATGAGAAAACATACATGTTTTATTAAAAGGAGATATCAAATCCAATAAGGGATCATCTCAGGGAGATCTTATGTTTGCCGCACACAAGGGCACTAATGCATAAATGCCATTTTACAATGTGAGTGCTGCTTGGCTTCCAAAGAAAAAAAAGTCGAGTCACATTTTTGTTTTACATTTGTTCAAGCATAATTTTTTTAAAAAAGTAAAATCAAACTCTCATACATAATGAGAACTGATGTCAAGGATTTTATTCAACTCAATTAACTGGTGAGGGATCCAGTAAGATGTTACAACCAGTTTGACGGAGAGTTCACAGAATAGACCCATACACACTGGCGAGGACTAATGTGGAAATGAATTTGCTGAACGGATATAAAACTGGTCAACAGCCGGAGGCAAGCATCAACAGACGACCAAGGATGGGCACATTCGCATTCATTACCATGACTTTTCCACCACATGGAAGTTAGCTCCGTGACAAGCAATGACACACCAGCAGGCATGGTGCGCCAGGATTGTTTTTCCCATATTCCAATGCCTTTCTCAATGTTCCCACCGCAAAAGGGTGAGTAAATCTAGTAAAAAGTAAAAGAAGTTAAAAAAAAAAGGTCCATCATCAAAGTGTTAACATCTGGTAAATGATCCCAGAAATGTGCTAATAAGGCTCTTGGTCACACTAGGTATGTATTCCGAATTCAGATTATATTTGCACAAAGGCTGTGTTAGAAAACTACCGGTTTTTAGAAAAGAGGATGGTTTTTTTGAGGTAGAAAGCACATCCTCAAGTGTAGACATGTGCCTGATGATGTGAGGTACAGACCACAGTTATGTTCACACTGAGAACAAACTACTGACGGTACGGTTCAGAGTGGGCCTCTGGGCGGAGGTGTGCCGAGAGGCTGTGTGGGCCAGAAAGACGGTCAATTTTGCTAACAGGGAGGACGGTTTCTCAGGACTCATCCATGACCTGGCTTTTCCACTCAGACTACAAACAAAACACAGCTGCGATCTCCGTTGTACCAGCCGCTACAGCACATTAAGACAACAGTTAAGACAGTAGAGTCATACAGGAAAAAGATAAATATAACATATATGTACATACACATATATACACATATATGTAAGCATATACGTATATGTACGCATATTTTACATTTTCAAGCCATGGTTTAGAGAAAGTAAAAAGGAAATGAATGCAAATATAATTTCATTCCACCTTTGAAAAGGAAGTATTTTACATGCATGCGTATGTATAAACATGTAAAGATGCACACACGCATACACACATACATGCCCGAGCACTCACACACAAGCATGTGTACGTGTGTGTATTTGCCGCTTATGACGCCTACATGGATTATTCAGGTGCAATGACACCGTATGATCATTCATGTAGGATGTATGATTGTGCAAATGAGGGCTTGGTGGCTGCCTCTGTTTTGCCTTCTCTCAGCTGGGACGCTGTGGTATGTCAGCACTAGTCACGGTAGGCCAAGCCCGCATGGGACAGAAGGCCGGCCTCGCAGGCTGAAGGACCCCTCACACGGTGATTTCCCGGGTGCCATGGGTTACTCGAGCAGGTGCCGTGACCGTGACGCCCAGGGAGGCACAGCGGGCTGCTCACACATAGGGTGGCAAACCGAACAGCTCGGGCTGGAAGTCCTGCAGGGAATCCAGCACCACGGTGGCCTTGGACGTCAGGTGTCGCTGCAAGTTCCCATCTGGAACCATGACCACCTGCATGCCAGCTGCAAGGGCCGCCTCCACGCCGTTGGGAGCGTCTTCAAAGACGAGGCACTGTAGGATGAGGAAGAAAGACAAGGTTGAGACGGCCTTTCGCGTAACCAGGCATCTAGACCGGGTTCTCATGATTTCTAGTATTGACACGCCCATCAGTTTTGTCACTGTGCACGGGACACAGAGTTGAAGGGGAGGCTTTCCAGGTTGTGAACCGCAGGGAGGCCGGCACTCCAGTCCTTACATATGGTCCCGCGGGCTTTCCGCACCCGTGACTTTACAGGGGACAGGGTTCCATCACTGCTGCCGAGGTGCTAGTGACATGTGGTGGTGGGTGGCAAGTAGGGACGTTGGGTTTAAAAGTTTGTTTTACTGGAATCCTACAGATCTGTGCAATCACTGAACATTCAGAGCACAAGAGTAAACTAGGGTGGGGGGGAGAAACATGCATTTTATTTAATTTTTTAGAAAATATTTTATTTCTTTATTTGACAGAGAGAGAGCACACCAGAGAGCACAAGCAAGGGGAAGGGCAGAGGGAGGGGGGGAAGCAAGATCCCCACTCAGGGGGGATGCAGGGCTCGATCGCAGGACCCTGGGATCATGACCTGAGCAGAAGGCAGATGTTAAACCCACTGAGCTACCTGGGAGCCCGAAAACATGCGTTTTAAGTGTGACATCAGTGCAGAGCTGATCATGCTTTGGGTACTGCACTTTGGAAAGCGAGCGGTTAAAGCATGTGAGTGAAACCCCGAGCCTGTGTGTGAGGACCAAGGCCTGCCGTGAAAATCTCTGCGAGCAAGCCCAGGGGCCCCGAGCGCTAGCCCCTTCGGCTGTGTCACTCCACCTTATCTTCGGGACGACCGCCGGCCCTTTGCACCCACATGTAAAACAGGGTCTCTGTGCACTGTGTTTTCGAGGCGGCTCCCCCCCACCCCCCGTGCCATCCCGCGAACAATGCCATAAAACAAGAGATCCTAAGCCCACGCAAGGGGAGATCATCCTCCATCCTCCGTCAGTGTCCATCCGGGGAAGACACGTGCCTACAAAGTGCCCTGGGGTCCTGGCAACAGCATCCTTACTTCTCGGTGAAGATTCGGCTCCGTGGGGGCCAGACGTGTATAAAGGGGCCCCGGTCACGGCTGTGCGATCTCTCCCACTGTTCCCGCCATTGTCCTTAGGTGACCCCCAACTGCCAGGACGTGCCAAGGTCACAGCTTTCCACCCTCCCAGCCCCTTGTCCCCCTCCTTTTATCTCGAGAATTTTGCCCTGCGGGCAGTGGCAGCTCACTGTGCTGGTGAGCAGCGAGGCTCATGGACGCCGGTGTGGGCGCAGTGGGACACTAGAAGTTCTGTGTCCTCCCCTGCCTTTAGGTCAGTGGAAAATGCATACACAGGCACACACACTCACAGGCACACATGCACAGACTCCTGCATTCACACGCACAGAAACTCACACTCAGACACATGCACTGACACGTTCATGTACACACGCATAAACTGGCACTTGGACACATGTACACGCTCATACACAAGCACAGGCTCCTTCACTCACGTAGAAACTTGCACCCGTGTGCACATAATCATGTACACACATGTGCACACATGCATAGGCTCATACACACGCATAGGCTCCTTCACACACACACAGAAACTCACACTCAGACACGTGCACAGATACATTCACATACACACACATGAACTGACATTCGGACACGTGCACACTCATACATACATGCACAGGCTCCTTCACTCACACACATAGAAACTTGCACTCAGACACATGTGCACACACATGAACTGGCACTCTGACACACATGTGCATGTTCACACATACACGCAGTCTCCTTCATTCACACAGGCAGAAATTGCACTCAGACACGTGTGCATACACACATTCATGTACACACATGAACTGGCACTCCGACACACGTGTGCACACTCATACACACACATGAACAGACTCCTACAGTTACACACACTAGCTCTCAGACATGTGCGCAGACACAGTTCATGTACACACACATGTGCATGTTCATACACATGCACAGACTCCTACAGTCAGAAGCTTGTACTCAGACACATGTGCAGACACACCTTCATGTACAGACACACGTGTACACACTCATACACACAGACTCCTACAGTCACACACAGAGAAACTTGCCCTCAGACACACGTATTCATGTACACAAACACGAACTGGCACTCAGACACATGTGCACACTCATACACACAGGCTCCTTCACTCAGACACACACACATGTGCACACACACATTAGTGTACACACACGTGTGCACATTCATAACACACATGCACAGACTCTAACAGTCACACATATAGAAACTTGCCCTCAGACACATGTATTCATGTACCCAAACATGAACCGGCACTCGGACACATGTACATGCTCATACACACATGGAGACTCCTTCACTCACACACCCAGAAACTCACACTCAAGACACATGTGCACAGACATGTATTCATGTACACAAACATGAACTAGCACCCGGACATGTGCACACTCATACACACATACACACAGTCTCCTTCACTCACACACACAGAAACTTACAGACACGTGCTCACACATTCATGTGCACACACATGACCTGGCACTTGGACACATCTGTGCACATTCAAAGACACACATGCACAGACTCGTACACTCACAGACACAGAAACTTGCCCTCACATATGCACAGACACACGTTCATGTACAAACACACCCATGAACTGGCACTCAGACACGTGTGCACATTTATACACACATGCTCCTACACACAGAAACTCACACTCAGACATGCACACCACAGACACACATTCATGTGCACACACATGAACTGGCACTCCAACACACGTGCACACTCAGACACACATGGACAGACTCCTACAGTTACACACACAGAAACTAGCCCTCAGACAAATGCGCAGACACATTCATGTGCACACACTCGTGTGCACATTCATGTATACACATGCACAGACTCCTACACTCACAGCTCACACTCAGACACATGCAGACACATCTTCATGTACAGACACGTGTGCACACTCATACAGATACATACACAGACTCCTACACTCACACACACAGAAATTTGCCCTCCCACACATGTGCACAGACGCATTCATGTACACACACATGAACCGGTACTCGGATACACGTGTGCACATTCATACACACAGAAACTCAGACACGTGCAAATTCACACTCACATGCACATAGACACCTGCACATACTGAGGGACACTCAGACACATAGAGAAACCTGCACAGAGATACACACACGCACACTCACGAGCAGACTCCGTGAGGCCCCAGGCATCATAACACTGCAGTGTCAGCACCTGCACAGAGAGAGCTGGCCGGCCCTGGACACGGGCCTTCGAGCACGAAACACCAGACAGATCTGGAGAGAGAGAACACCAAGTCCCTCTAAGAACTTGCAAAGGCCCCTGGCTTCTTTTCCAACCCCCTGCTTCCGCCGTGAGTCAATGGCTTCTGTCGGAGTGGGGCTGGGTCTGCTGAGAACGGGCAGTTTTGTCCTTTAGCTCTGCCTCTGAGACTTCCCGTTAGTGACATTTCCGTCTCTGCCTCTTCACAGTTACGACCTGATTGCATTCTAAATGTCCCCGATCGCTTTATCTGGACCATGGATGGGCACTTAAAGGTCCTGTGGCATTGTGTGTCTCAATGACACCCTGTGTCCTCCGAGGATTTGGAAGCTCCGTGCAGTCCACCTGTGAAATGTCAGTCGGAACAGAGGAGGAGACTGTGTTGATCCCTCAGGGTAACTGTGCTCGGCAACGTCGTGAGAGCAGGTTTTAGTCTGCATCGTGAGGCTCCTTCCGAGGGACGTGGCGGGAGAGACCTGGTGCCTCAGAAACCGTGTCACTTGCCAAAGAGAGGGCCGTGAACAGCGCAGAGAGCATCCGCACCTGAGAGCTGCGTTCCAGGAAATGCCGGCACGGGGTACATGAGGCGGAAAAGCCGCACAGGCGTTGATGGTGACGGCGCTGAGTACCTGGCGAGCCTCCTTCTCAGACTCGGACGGCTTCGTAAGGTGCGCACAGCGTCCTGGTTTCTGTGTTTTCTATTCATACCTTGTCCCCGCTCAGTTCAGAAGCAATCGCCCCAACAGGGCACGGAGGGCTGACCTGTCGCGTGTGTGATGCCCACGAGAACGTGCAAAGCCCTGGAAGGCATACAGAGCAGCGAGCCAGCCGTCGGTGGGGCGACGCGGTCTCAGCAGCGGCCGGGAGCTGAGAGAACCGGCCAGGCCACGAAGGGCCGTGTGAAACGTGTCGTTGAGCACAAGTATGCGAGACCGGTGTGTCACACGACACAGCAGACAGCCGGGGACACGGGCTGGTGTGTGCTGTTCTTCAGCTGAGCCATAGACGCCGCCTCCAGCCGTGAAGGTGGTGGGCCGCTGTGGTCCACGACAGAGACGCGGCTGCGGGTCACTGTGGCCACAGGCCAGGGGCGGCACCCTGGCTGTGCGCCGAAATGCCTCTGTTCCCCCTCCCTTCTTGTGGCTGCCTCACGGGGAGGCCCTCCAAACACGCTTCTCAGGAGCCTGCACCCCACATCACCCATCGCCTCCCCAGATTCCACTCGAGAAATGTGCAGGTGCTGAACCAGGCCTTCAGGGGCTTGGAGGCTCAGCGGCCGGCCGCATGGAGGCCGAGTGGGACAAGGCGGGGGCAGGAACCCTCCTCGGCAAGTGGGCATGAAGTGTGCACAGGCTGTTTTCCCTGCAGAGTAGTCAGAGTAGCCAGAGCAGGACAGCGAACATGTGCACTGCCGGGAACCACCCTGGGGCTGGGTCCACGCATCCAGGACATGGCTCCTCATGATGCCACCTACCTGGAAGCCTACACGCTCCCCGGCCTCCTCTGAGACGCACAACTGCAGAGCACAATGCCTGCATTCCGAAGCACTGATCAATAGCGTCGAAAGTTTCTTATGCCTGCCTGCCTGCGTGTTGGCTCCTAAGGTCTAACGTGTTTCCGAGGACCACACATGGGAGAGAGTGCCCACTGCCCCAACACCCAGATGTTTTACCAACAGTCAGAGCGTAGCTTACCTACCTGCCGAAACCCAAACATGAATCTCTGAGAGTTACCCACAACCATGCTACCTGTAATCACTGCGCTCACGGGTCGTAAATCCATCGACAGCTCTAAGCTAGAATAACACCGCTCAGATCGTGCATGCACGCGGGCAGGGGGAGTGCGGTTCACCGAAATACGCGAATGTCTCTGCGTGATTCCTACCTGTCACGCCTGGCTCACAGAAGGAGAGCTTCAGCCCGCTGGGCTTGGCGTCCATCCTCATTTACGTCCTTCTGTGCTCCTGTAGCTCGGACCTCACCCTCCGCACCCGGCACTGACTCATTACCCTGGGCCCCAAACTCATTCACACCCACTTGTAAAATGTGAATTACATGCTTGACTTTGCCCTTTGCCGGAAGGAGGGTTAGGGCAGCAGACAGCTTTGTCCCTCCTTGACCCCCACGTCCCGGCCCTTGCCATGAGGTCCCCATGTGGACGTGTGTGGACAAGCGTGTTTAGCGCACTAGAATCAATGCAGTGGCACAGGCAGAGGGTACTCAAGGATGCGCTTCTGCGCCTTTGAGGAAGCTTCTGGGCAGGAAGAGTATGCTTCTCCCAGCTGTGCACACAGGGCCAGGACGGCACTTGGCCATCAGGACGCAGGGCCAGAGTCCACGCACATGCTCAGGGTGCCAAAGCCAACAGTGAGCACCTGGGGAGAACCTGCTACCTTAGGGGAGATGCTGGAGGTGTCCTGGCCCAGGACTTAGAGCAACAAAGAGGCCACCGCGTGACCGAGCTGGAGGACAACGGGTGACCGAGGCCCGTCTTTGTCACGGGGAAGGGCTCTGAGCCACGGGAAGTTTGGAAATGAGCTGAAGATCACACGGGCACACAGGTGACAGACTTTAGACCAGAGCCCGGGTCTCCGCTAGGTAATGTTCTTTCCACTTTACAAGCCGGAGGCTAAAATAAATCTAAAATTCCATCTCCAGAAGAGGAGACGAGCTTAATTACACGGTAGCCCGAAGGGTTTAATTTAGAAAGAATGACATTTGCAGGTATCGGGGAGGTGAAGCATTTCAGGGGCTCCCGCCCGGAGGTGCTGGGCAGCCCGTGAAGATGTGCAGGCAGGGCCGCGGCCCATTGGGTGGCGACGGTGGGAATTTTCTCGCAGCCTGCTCCTGGGATCCACGCGGGGCCGCAGGAGGTCCCTGCCCCCCCACCTTCCAACCATAACGACCATATACCTCTGACGTTCCATTCTGCTGGACGTCACAGAATCTTCGTGTGGCAGCAGCAGGGGATGCACAGAAATGCGTGGGGTTCAGGGAACGGTTGGCCACACAACAGTCTGACAGACGATGCGGGACAAGAAGGCAAAGATCAATCCCAAGTTGGTGACGTGGTGGGTGGGCGTGGGGCCGCTGTTTTAGTGGAAGGCAGCTGGCTCTAGTGACAGGCCAAGGGTGAGGCCACCACGGGAGCCTCAAGCAGACATGAGGAGCCTGCAGGGCTGCATGGCCACGTGTCCAGCCACAACCGCAGAGAGACAGGGGTGAGCAGGGAGTGTGCAGGCAGCCCGGGTGCGCTCAGATCCGGGAGGGACAGAGCAGACGGGGGGCAGCAGGGCCAGCGGAGGGGCTGGAGGGAGGGAGGGATGGCCACCTGGCGGTGTACTATCCTGTGCTCTGACTCTGGTGATGCTTTCCGGGAGGGACAGAACAGAAGGGGGCGGGGCACAGGGCCAGCGGAGGGGCTGGAGGGATGGAAGGACAGAGGTATGGAGAGAAGGCCACCCGGCGGTGTCCTGTCCACCCCCCTGTGCTCTGACTCTGGCTAATGCTTTAGGCTCGACCCGCACACATAGGGAGTCAGTGTGCCCTCTGCTCACGTGTCTGCACCCGCTCGGCTCAGCAGATCTACGAAGGGCTGGGGGAGCCCCAAGGGAGGCCAGGCTTCACCCCGGCACCCATGCTCCCTGGGGACTGAAGCGTCCAGGCAGCCTTGAGACTCCACTTGCTGACTAACCCTGTCTTTTCAACGGTTACCAGCGTCCCTTTGAAGTTACGTGCCGTTCTGGAACCAGCACACTGCTCCAATGTGACTACGTCGTCTCTGGGGAGCAGGGCTTCTCCCTTTGTTGGTGAAGCACCGTCTGATATGAAGTCACTTCGGGTTCACTTGCAAAAGCCTCAGAAGACGATCCGGGATTGTCTGTGTGCGCACGCTAAGTGCTCCCATGGGCGCGCCCGCTGTGATTCACCGTCTATAAAGCCGGAGACGATCTGACTCGAATCCCTGAAAGCAGCGTTCCACTAAACCACCATTTTTAAGTCCAAGCTTTGTACGAGTTTTTGTAGATTTTATTCTTTGTGTTAATTCTGTAACACCGAGTTCGCTTCTTACATCATGAGACATCAAAGCTTGAAGGTCTCAGACTTGATTTTGGATGGGTTTTCAGGCAGCAGGGCTCACGGCTGACCTCGGTTCTCTTTGTCTCCACGTTCTTTGTCAGACCGTGAACGAGTGTATACAACACCACGGTATTGTGATGATGAAGATGGACACACTTTGTGATGTGTTTACTGAAATAATGAACCTTTAAGTAAGATAAAACTGAGAGCTTGCCATGTATTTTATTAATTAGCATTTTTCTTTATATTATTTGTCCATCCATGTACCCATCTTTTCACCCAACCATGTATTCATGCCTGTCTTTCCATCCATCAGCTATCTACCTATCCATCTGTCCATCCTTCCATCATCTATCCCTCCCTCCACCTATCTATTCACCCATCCTCTCTCCATCCCTCCATCCCTCTATCCATCCATTATCTATCCATATATCCATCCTTCCATCAGCTATTTAATCATCCATCCATCAGCTATGTATCTATCCACTCTCCTCCCTCCCTCCCTCATCTATCCATCCCTCCCTCATCCACCCATTCATGATCTACCCCCCCCTCCATCCCTTCCTCTCTTAGCCATCTATGTCCATCCCCCTCCTTCCATCCACTCATCCATCCATCAACCTATCTATCTCTCCTTCCCTCCCTCCCTCCATCCATCCATCATCTATCCCTCCTCCTTCAATCCATCCATTCGCTATCTATCCATCCATCTATATCCAACCATCTATCTATCCCTCCTTCTCCTCATCCACATAGCCATCATCTATCCCTCCCTCCCTCAGCCATCTGCCCATCCCTCCCTCCTTCCATTCATTCTTTCATCCATCATCTATCTTTCCTTCCTTCCCTCATCTATCCATCTATCCCTCCTCCTTCAATCCATCCATCTGCTATCTACCCTTCTATCTATCCATCCATCTATCCCTCCTTCTCTCCATCCATGTAGCCATCATCTATCTATCCCTCCCTCCCACCCTCCATCAGCCTTCTACGCATCCATCCCTCCATTCATCCATCTGATATCTATCATCTATCTACCTAGTTACTTACCTACCAACCTAGGCACCCATCTCCCTACCTGTAGGTGTAGATCCTAGCTGTGCTGTGGTCCCCTAAGAAAGAGTGTCTGACTTTGACACATCTGACAAGTACTTTGGTACTATGACAAGTACCTTGCACACTGCAGAGCTATTGTCTTCCTGAATTAATTTTGGTCTGGAAATCACAGAATAAAACCTGCATTGACATAAACATATTCATAACCAAATCCTCCAGAGTTCCAAGCTACATACATGAATGAACGGCACCACTCTATGGATTCCTTTTCCTTTTAAGAAAAGCCTTTCAAGGAATGTAGGATTTAACAACTTGGTGGCTGTGGGCATATGGGGGAGGCCTCCTGAGAAACTGTCTCATTTTATTCATGAAAACTATATGGTGAGGCTCTCAGGGTCCATTTTAAAATGTATGTGTGCCAACTAACCACTGAGCAAAGGACTTTGACATAGCTCAGAAACCTTCGTGTAATGTTATCTTAATAATATAGATTTCACGTCCACCAAATTGGTCAGGAGCCATTAAAAAGCCCAACAAAGCTCTCAAAGGCACCGGGGATTTTAAAGATTCATAAGATAAGTCTTAGTAGTTTCTAGACGGTCAAGAGAATCCTTTCTTGCCTTGTCCTACTTTATGTATTCAAGTACATGTGCAAAATTGCACTGGCTTTCCTCAGGGTTTTGCATGATCCTGATACACAGGTGTGACCTGGGGCCCCTGTTGGTTGTGTTACCAGCTAAACTATGACGTTGGCCTCCTGAAGGTTATTCATCAACATAATTAATACGCCTACGTATGTGATATACTGGCTGAACTGAGTTCCCCTCAAATTTACATTGAACAGTAACTGTGACTGTGTTTGGAGACTGGGTCTTTAGGGGAATTTTAAGGTGAAATGGGCCATGGAGGGTGTCCTCATAGGAGAGGAAGAGCACAGTTGCTCTGCTCCCCACTCCCATCCTCAGAGGAAAAGCCATGTGAGAATAAAGAATCTAGGAAGTCTTGAGCAGAAACCAACCCTCCCAGCACCCTGATGTTGGACTTCCAGCCTCCTCTAGAACCAGGAGAGGATAAATGTCCTTGTTTAAGCCACCTGGTCTGTGGTGGCTATGGTCTTGCTATGGAGCCCAAGCAGACTATCACAACATATAGAGCATTATGTATTTAACTGTCAAGTAGCACTTTCTCAGTGGAAGAACTGCTTTTAGACAACTCAGATCATGGGGAATGTTTCCCTCCATAGCCCAGCTCCACACGTCCCTAGAACAGCAAAAGCACAGGTGCATCTGGCTGTGCTCCTGAGGAGCGACTGCAAAGGCTTAAGGAAAAGGAATGGTCAAGGGCAAAGACAGCGCCTTTGCTGACCTGTGGACGTGACTCTTCTGAGGTGTCCTGTCAGGAAAGGCTGGCTAGTACTACGGACGTGATACACACACAGGGAAAGCCAACCCAAGTCACTGGACCTAGAGGGGATTAACCTCTTGATCTCCAAGCCAGCCGACAGAAGCATTGTCATGTGTGAAGTGCCCATGACATAGCTGCCAACACAGGAGGTGTGTGTTTGGGCATCTGGGTCCTGGCACCTGCTACTGGTGACCCAATAACCTACCTCATTGACCAGGAGAGCTCAGCAAACGCACTTGTGTTGTGGTGTTCACAAAGATGCCCCTGATTCTCCTTCGGTCAAACATCTAAGGCGCCCACTCACGCCTTAGATGAGAGCTGCTTTTCCTACCACGCCCTTGCAAACTCAGCATTTCCATAAGGTAAGGTGTGCTGATTCTCAGGTGAGGCCTCTGATCATCTCACCTTGTCTATCAAGGCTCATATGAATGTTTAATTCTAAACTGTCCACTAGCATGTCATTATATGCAGGGTTTCCAGAATGTTCTCTGATGCATCGGTCCAGGGAAATCTTTTGCCAAAAGCGGATTCTGTGTGTTAAATGATGGGACTGTTCGTTTGTGATGTACAATGAGGACGACAATGATCCTAGAAGTACTGCTTGTGCATAAATCTCCTGTGTCCACTTTGCTTACGAAGCAAGTGTAGAAGCCTGGTTTTCAGAGGGAGGCATTGAATGTGCCCAAAAGCAGTGCTCTGAGGAATAGTACGGGGGGAAGTTTCCCACAAGATACACCTGACTGTGGCATAACTCACATGGATAAAAATAAAATTCACTGGTCTTATTTTCCTAGATATTCTGAATCTTTCCTTTCACAATCCCCTTGACTTAAGGGGCTCACAATAAATAAAAGCAGGTGACGTAAAGTTTTACTCTAAATGTCTACACTTCAGCACTGAGGTTCTGTTTTTATTTCATTAGAAATAGAAGTGAGTAAAAAGATAAGGAGCTCTGAGACTCCTGCCCTTCCCTCCTCTACCTACTCAGGTGTGGGCTCTGCTGAGTGTCCAGGACAAAATGAACCAAAGGGACACATGGTCAGGTCACCAGGGAGGTGTCCTGCCCACCATCCCTTTCCTTTAGAGACGAGGAGTGCAAACGTTGTCTCCATCTTGGTATACAGAGGGGCATCTCTCCTTCCCATCTACAAGCAGCGGTTCAGATAGAGACCCTGTCACGAGACTAGCTGGGACAAGGTGCACTAGAGCAGGACAATGATGCCCTGGAGCCTGGCAGGAGGGTCGTGGGAGGGGTGCACCAATGGGTAGAGCCAGGGAATGCTGTATAGAGGGCACCCGACCCCTGCAGACGGGCGGGGAACAGCTGGCAAAGGGTCCTGTGTCCATACAGGCTGAGAGGAGCTCTCAGGAGTATAAAGGACAAGCCCCAAGTTTCCAAGGCTCTTCTTGGGGTTTGCAAAAGGCATGTGGGGAGCATTTGTTACTAAGATTCTAAGCGGTCCCAAATCCTGTCCAGAGTTATATGCATGATCACAGAACCACACTCCAGGTCTTCTGCGTCTGGGAGGCTGGCCAGCAGACACTGCATATTACCTCGGCTTTCCTGCTCTACCCAGGGAATACATAGCAGAATCCTTTGACCTCCCATGGGTTTATCTTGCAGAGTTCAATCTTTGTAGCTTCCACAGCAGTTTCTCCCTGTAGTAACACAGCGGTAGGCAGGAGCTCCAACCCACACTCAGCCACATGACATCCCTACTGGATGAGTGGTCGCAGGGGCTAGACCCAGGCCTGTGAGTGCAGCACCAGCTTTCTCCTGCCAGGAGCACCTCAGGACCTGGAGGCGAGTAGCAGCGGCTCGGCAACAGGATCCTGCAGGAAGCAGGAATCAGAACCCCTAGATGACAATCTAGAACCAGCAGAGGAGGAGCCCACGGAGAAAGCCCAGGGCTAGGTGGCTGGCAGCAGCTTTACTCCTGCAGCAAACATAATTTCAACACACTCTGATAGTCTTATCTGCATTTTACAAGTGGGAAAAACTGAAACTTGAACGTAGGCATGGTAGTGGGAAGGATGTCTCCCAAAGGTGTCCATGCCTTACTGAGCAGAACCTGAGGCTGGGGTCCCTCACATGGCGAAGGGGCTTTGGAGATGGAATTCAGGTTATGGACGTGAAGACAGGGCAGGTGCCCTGGACTGAACGGGTGGGTCTGATGGAATCAGGTGTTCCCTGGAAAGCTGTGAACTTTCTCTGGTTGGAGTGGGGGAGAGGTGCTGCAGAGGCAGAGACTTCCAGAGTAAGAAGGGTTCAATGCACCTACGTCCTAGGCTCTGAGATACAGGACCAGACAAGGCCTGCAAGAGCTGAAGGCAGAGCCCAGGGACAGCCAGCAGGGAAGGCCTACTCGGCAAGGAACTGGGTTTTTATCTGCTACCTGGCCAGCTGGAGAATGGGTTCTTGCCAGCCTCCAGATAGGAGCCCAGCCTCGCCTGGCTGACTTCTGACTGCACACCTGAGTCCTGGAGCAAGGGCAACCACCAATGCCACACCATGAATCCTTACCTATGGAACCCAGGGATAAAACCCGGTGTTGTTTCAGGTGACGAATGTATGGTGATTGGTTATGGCAGCAGTGAAAAGTGAATACAAGGGACTAGTCCAAGGTGAAGCCTCAGAATTCACACATAGGGCTTTCCAAATATACCTAGTTATAGAATCTATAAATCATGGTGGAAAAAAAGACACACCCTCTGGTTGTGCTCAGATGTCTTTAGCTAATAAAACAAACCATCCATTCCTCCCCAAAGGATCAAGGAAGGATGTATGCTGATTTGCGGATGGCTGAGTGAAGAATTCCCATCCCAATGGCCAATCTGCTTTATTTGTGTAAAATGCACATCTGAATTCCTTGCATATTCATCTGAGGGACCATGTTTCATGTCAGCAAATAATAAGAGCTTGCATTCTGATCCTGTTGATGGGGCTGTGGACTTTCAGAATTAGGAAGTGTTCAAGAGTAACGGGTCCAAGGCCCCCAGCACCCCTCAGAGATTGGGATCCTCTCACGCAGAGTTTGGACAAAGCCATTGCTAAGTCTGGGCTGAAGCAGGTGGCCTGATGTCCCTGAGGGCCTGGGACTGAGTTCCCAGGACACAGAGATTCGGGGCTACAGCTGCGACAGTCTCCATCTACTCGAGGTGACCCATGCACCCCAGCTTATACATGCAGAGTGATGGGGACATGTCCTAGTTTGGAAAGCCATTTCAAAAAACCCAGAAAAATCACCCCTGGAGTTGTTAAAGGCCACTCTTGGAAATTGCTGGGGACTGTGGACTCAGGATTTATTTAACCCAGGTTGTGACGAATCCCGGGATTCTTAACCACGTTACTCATTATCACTCCCTACGCAGCGTTTGCAGGCATTTCCCCCCAAAAGGCTCCCTCTCCCTCTGCTCCACAGAGAAGCAGGCTGAGATGGAATGCGGGAGGAACCAGCAAGGGATGGAGCGGCCAGGCTGAGGGGCTCCCGCTTTGCGAGGTGGTGGGGGCCTCGTGGGGGCCGAGCACAATGACGCAACCACATACCAGTGTTTACAAACCCCCAAAAGGCAAAGGCACTGACTTACGGAGAAACCCGTACTACCGTTAGCCGGCTCCCCCTGCTCGCCTATTGCAGCAATGCTGCTGCTGTCTACTAAGGAGGACTGAAGTGCACGGCTGTTTAGTTAATTTTTTAGAAACCTAAGATACAAGTCATCCTTTGCAATATCTGATATCGTGTCCAATTTTCCCTGGGAGCGTGGTGGCTTGATACAGATACGTTATATTCTACATGGTGTTATGATGGCCTAATGAGAACTATCATTCTCCGAAACGGCTGATACGTGAAGACTGCACAAGCTCATGCACAAACATACACCGAACTGAGAAAACTGCTTAGCAGTTGTGCTGGCACAACCACATTATAAGAATAAATTATGAAGGAGCCCCTCCGGTAATATCACAAATCATGGTAACAAAAGTCGCGTTTGGCATACCATTTCAGCAGTTTACATTTTGTGTGATGTATGCGTCTGTGTGTATGAGTCTCAAGAACGAGAAAAAAAAAATTAATTGCTTAGCGATGGGGTTAGCGGGAGTCACGTTGCACAAAACTGAACCAAAACAGCACAAATAGATGAGTGCGGGGCTCCTGGTGGGTTAACGGTCTTTGTA
Organism: Canis aureus; assembly: GCF_053574225.1. Lineage (NCBI taxonomy): Eukaryota > Metazoa > Chordata > Mammalia > Carnivora > Canidae > Canis > Canis aureus. The sequence continues at coordinate 120,235,502 of NC_135649.1, read as the reverse complement.
ATTGCAGAGGAAAGCGGTGTCGCCATCACGTTGGTTTATTCGATTCAGCTGATCTGAAGGTGCCGGGCAAACGTCAAGAACCGTTACTAACTACGCCTGATTTTGAAATGAAGACGCACGCTCGTTCAGTTGATCTGGGCACAGGTGTGCGTGGGAGGCAGGTTGTATTTGCTGTCCAGGGAGATCACAGCTCTCCCAACATGCCATTAGCCACAGGGAACACCAGGTAATTACGTGCGTGGTTCCTGCAAACACGGTATTGTTAGGTAAGTATTCTCCACCTAAGAATTGCTGCTAGCCCATTTCTTAATGACAGGAATGGCTGCCTCATTCATCCCCAAGTGAAGACCATCCTATACTGTCTTTTTTTTTTTTTTAACTTATTTATGCATGAGAGGCACAAGCAGAGGGAGAAGCAGCCTCGCTGTGGGAAGCCCCACATGGGACTCGATCCCAGGACAACAGAATCACACCCCGAACTAAAGGCAGACACTCAATCACTGAGCTACCCAGGCATCCCTCCTATACTGTCTTTACTCAAGGGCACTGCCAGCAGGGGGACATGCTGCAGAAGGTCTGGGAAGATGGGGGGGTGAGCATGTGTCAGGGTCTAAGCATTGAGGATGTCACTGGGTGGGACACCTGGACTTTATGTGCAGGGCAGTAGAGCCACGTGGGTGGGAAGGGAGAACCTGGCAGGAAAGCGGCAGGTCCCAGGGGAGGCCTTGACGGGCTGGAGAGTAGATGGACAAGAAGGCAGGAGAGATAAAGCAAGAGTGTGGCCAGAAAGGATCACAGTGACTGATGTGGAAGTCCCGTTGGCCCCTGGGGTGGTGGCCCAGGATGAAGGGAAGACTTGAGAACCAGAGCCAAGCTCATTCCAAAGTGAGGAGGTCGGGGATCCCTGGGTGGTGCAGTGGTTTGGCGCCTGCCTTTGGCCCAGGGCGCAATCCTGGAGACCCGGGATCGAATCCCACGTCGGGCTTCCGGTGCATGGAGCCTGCTTCTCCCTCTGCCTGTGTCTCTGCCTCTCTCTCTCTCTGTGTGACTATCATAAATAAAAAATTCAAAGTGAGGAGGTCGTGGGAGCTGAGCAGAGAGGGAGGGCATAGGGTCTGGCCAGTGAGATGCTGAGCAGCGGACGTAATGAGGAAGTGACACAGGGATGGTTGGAAAAGGAAAAAAGGGCCCTTGGGGGTCAAGGAGGTCCAGAACATGCTACAGTGGCTCAAGGATTATGTTGAACTGGGGACAGTTTAGAATCAAGAGCCGCAGGAGGAGAGTTTTTGTGAGCTCTCCTTATCTTCCTAAAAGCACAGGCTCCCTAAAGAATTCAACTGTCACAAACGCCCTCCCTGGGAGTTTTACAACCAGGGAAAGTTGACTCTTACTGCTGAAGAGAAGTCGGCACAGGTCAGCACCTGGATACGAAATCGCCTAAACATTATGACACTGCCATAAAGCTATCACATCTGCCACCCGTCCTAAGAGCGCATTTATTTTTCCTAAGAGTCATTTGTTCTCCTCAAAGTGTCCCTCTTTCTCCAAGCCCTCCTCAAATGGTATATATGGCCCAGACTCCAACTGCCTCTGTGAACCACATTTTTCCTGTGAACTGCCAATCCATAAGTGAGTAAAAACGTGTGTTATCTGTTACCAATGCCTTTTGTCAGTTTAATTTACACACACCTGATACGGAACCTAAGAGAGTACAGGAAAATGATTTCCTCCCCGACAGCGGAACCTGGAAAAGCAAGCAACCTCGTCCCTGGAAACTCACTAGTGACACCAAGCAAACATAGGTTCAGTGAAAGAAAAGAAATAAAAGGGTAGTAGGTAATATTTGACATAGGTAATATTTAACATGCCTGAGATTTTTTTTTTTTTTCTTTCTTTCATGAAATAAGGGGAGAGCTGGGTAAATCCTGGGGCAGGAGACATGACATGATACGGAAGCCATTGTATTCTGCTTAGTGGTTGTGAGTGACAGGAGGAGAAAGTGGTGGTGAGGCCTGGCCAGCGATGGTGGAGGCTGCTGGGTCCCCGACGCCCCTGGAGGTGGCAATGGCAGACTACGATGGCATGGTGACTCTCCTCACCCCCAGAAGGTGCTCCAGTACGGTCATGCCTCTGCTGGGGGTATTGGCAGTGGAAGGCTAAATAACTAAGGAACGTCCAATCACGTAAAACACTCAGGGCCCAGCACAGCTCACCTGGCCAAACACTCAGGGCCCAGCACAGCTCACTTGGCCAAACACTCAGGGCCCAGCACAGCTCACCTGGCCATCAGTTTAATTTTAAATTTGACACAAGCTATGCTTGATTCCCATTATTCTGGGTGGTTCTTCATGGACCCAAAAATGACAGGGGCACATTGACAGGCCACACCTGTCTGTAGACTCTGGGGACAGAGACAATGTATGGTAAAAAGAGGCACTGAGAGTGATTCTTAAATTAACACGTTTCTTTGTCAGGAGGTCACGTAAAACATATTAACAGCCCACAGCAAAAAGCCAGCTCAGGTGATTACTTCTGTAATTGAGGGAATGGTCTTAGTTTTCCAGGAAGAAGACATTATTCAATTACAATTCACCAACTAAAATGCACTTAATTTTTTTTTCTCTTTATGTATATAAACACTTAACGTGCAGAACATTCTTGAAAACAAAATAAAATAAAAGAGGAATTAGAGCACCCGGGTGGCTCAGTGGTTGCATGTCTGCCTTTGGCTCAGGGCGTGACCCTGGGGTCCTGGGATCCACTCCTGCGTCGGGCTTCCTGAATGGAGCCTGCTTCTCCCTCTGCCTGTGTCTCTACTTTATTCTCTCTCTCTCTCTCTGTGTGTGTGTGTCTCTCATGAACAAATAAATAAGATCATTAAGAAATAAATAAATAAAAGAGGAATTTTTTTTTTTTAAAACCCTAAAACTCCGTTCTTAACATTAACAAGAAAACTAAGATAGGCCAAGTAGTAACTACTATGCTTCTTGGAATCAATTTCAGGATTAGTTGTAATAAACGTCAACCAACAAATCACACATACACGACGCCACCCTTTTTATTCTGCACCAGAGACGTGCGTCTTTGTGGAGTGGGAACTCGAGTGGAGAACCACACAGCCCGAGGGCCTGGGGGTGACTCCCAGCTTGTCCCACAACCCGCCTCGGGGCCTGGAGCCTTGGCGCTCACGCCTGCAAGCCTGCAGAAACGCGTGTCCCGTGGGAGCTGGAGCCCAGGGGACCGCGGCCCACGGGGTCTCCCCACGGGGTGTCCGACAGCCGGGGGAGGACACGCCAACTGCCTCCTTGGCACGCGGCAGGCACTCAATGAGTCCTCGTTAGTGCTGAGGAGGCTTACGGGGACTTGTGGAGATGGCACCGTTTCTGCTTATTTTTAGCACAAAAGAATGACACATGCATAGCTTAGACATAATGGTTTCAGTGAGAACTTGTTTCACGCCAGCTCCGTTAGGCATTATCTCCTGGCAAAATGGTAACTAACGCTTCACCATCATTTCTCCTTCCCGTTACACTGCTTGTTTTTTACTCCTCTCTGTTACTACTACTGTCCCTAATTAACTGGATGACACCCACCGCATAATAAATCCCCAACGGCAACTGTGAATCTCTCCAGCGACTTAATAATCGTATGAAATGCCCTTGAACTTGGCAGGCGCGCTACTCTTATGCGCCTGCACTGCATCAACGAGAAAGCAGCAGGACATGTTCTAAGAAGCTTCTCATATTTCAGCAGCCGTCTTTGCAAGTGCTTCGTGTATTAGGTAGAAGAAAGAATCCAAGTACAAAATTAAGGGGGTGTCCACCACAAGGAGCCTGTTAAAATCTTCCGCTGGTATCACCACATGCGGCTCGCCCGAAGAGAAACCCAAAAAGCCTGGACTGTATTTGCCTAAGAAATATGACAAGAAAGGTTTCATTTCTGCAAGACAAATACACGCATAAACAAACACGGATTAGCAGCAAGGGTAACGTCTAGAACACTTTATGAGCTAAATTACCGTTCAGATCTGCAATTGCTCATTTTTCTTTGACAAGTCTAAAACAAACATTGTCAGCGAGAAGACACACAGGGATGTGCAGACAGTATGGGAGCGCCGGAGCTCTGCGTTCACTTTGCAGCTGTGCCTTCGCTTTGCACGGTTTCCTCGCAAATGGCCTCATGCAAAGTGAGTACGTGAGAGCGAGCACGTGCTTTTCCCCATCGACTGTTTCCCTACACGCTTTGAAACACGGAAATACCACGTTCCAGTGATATGGTGCCTTGCAAAAGGAGGACGGCTGTCACGGGAGGCATCATACTCTCTTTTTTCCCTTTCACTGCTTCCGCCTTACAAGCAGCTCATGCGAGGGCCACTATCCTACGTAGCACTTATCAGGTCCTACAGATCGTAACGAAGGGAGGTGCCTGCAGACTCTGGAGCACTCTGCGATCCAGTCTGTCCAGTGTGGCCGCTTCTAGTCCCTTGTGAACAAACAGCAACTTGCACCAAACAGTAAAATGGCTCTCCTGGCAGGAGGGCTTCATAATGTGAAGGTGCAGAGCAGCTCAGGAAGCGAGGTTCTTAGGAAACAGAATGAATTTCTATGGAACTTGTTGTAGGATGCCAAGCATGCGGGCGTATCAATGGCCTGACACAGGAAGCGGACACTCCTTCCATCCCAAATCTGTCCGGGCAGCCCTGGAAAGAAAGGGGCTTGTCTTTCACTCTATGGCCTAGAGGCCGGGTGACCGTGGGCTCGTCCCTCATCACCAACTGTGGTTGAGCTGGATTCAGTCATGAGATTTGAACCAGTCCATGTCTGTGTATCGATGACACTATGGTGGTACTTCTATCACTCAACGATTCTTCATGGCTGTGATGTCATAAAAAAACATGTTTGGTCTCGGTCACTGGCTCCTGGCACAGAAGTCCCAAAATCCTTGGAATTTCTTGAGCAATCGGAGCATCTTTGTTATTTGTGATCAACTCCTTTCTTGAGTTTCCGCTAATGGGAGTCCCTGGTTCCTGAGATGGCTCTGGGCCGGGCTCCAGAAAGACCAAGGCAAGGATAAAGGGATGGACCTTCCAGCCCCAGCGTCTAGGTAACAAAACCTGCAGTACGAGCCCCAGAGCATGGGGTTCACAGAGCTTCTGGCTTGAGGGACACACTGAGGTGCTGGGACAGGTGCACCCGGAGGGCACGGGAGCCTAGTGCCCCCAGCCACCAGGCCCTTGTCCCAAGCATCCCCTCCGCGGGGCTGCTCCCGAGTTGTATCCTTCCTGACACATCAGAAAACACACACGAGATGTCTCCCTGGGTGCCGTGCCTCATTCTAGTGAGCAACTGAAACTGAGAAAGGGGGCCGAGCATTCCATCCCACGCCCAATTTGTTGTTGCCCAGGTGGAAGAGTGGGTGGCAGGGGCACCCCATATCCGGGTGGCACGCTGTGGACCGAGCCGCGAGGCTGGGGGTGTGTGTGGATTCAGGCGCCTGGTGTAAGACAGGAAGTGAAGTGTGGGAAGGCACACAGAGGAGCACCTGACGCACGCACAGTCACTGCCTCGCATGCTCCCCGGAGGGAGGTGGACCCCGAGCCAAGCAACGCAAAACACAACAAAAACAACAACATGCGCCAGTCACTCGGCTTCAGCTGGAAGAGGGTTTTGAGTCATTCTTGTGGTCTGAATGGTGCCTGTCATTTGTGTCAGAAAAGGGCCACGTCCCGTCTCTGGCTCTCTGCAGAGTGAGGGGAGGAGACAGCCAGAAAAGAACTGTCACGAACTGTTCCTCCCTGAACTGACTGTAACCCCAAGTCCTGAAAACCAGAGACCAACAGGGAACACAGGGCCCACTGTCTCCCTGAGCAATGCCCACCCTGCTGCCGGCACTCACACATCACCCACAGAAACACCCTGTCAACTAAGGCCCCATGGAGTTCTGCAATGTGCTCAGGCACACAGTCAGACCTCAGCCCGCCTCCTCTCAGGACCATCTCCCTGTGGTTCTGGAATATACACGGGCACACAGTCAGACCTCAGCCTGCCCCCTCTCTCTCAGGACCATCTCCCTGCAGTTCTGGAATGTGCACGACACACAGTCAGACCTCAGCCCGCCCCTCTCAGGACCATCTCCCTGAGGTTCTGGAATCTGCACAACACACAGACCTCAGCACCCCACCACCACCACCGAAGACCATCTCCCTCTTGCTCTGGAATTTGCATAAGCACACAGTGGAGGCTAAGTATCCATCCTAACAGTATCAGTGCAGAGAGGAGAATCTGAAGCAAAGCTGAGTAAACACTATCCACCAGCTCTAAACGAGGTTCCACGTCGCTGAAACTCTCTGCTTCATCTCCAGTGTGGACTCTGTGTAATGAAGTATTGCACACAGGCTGGAGAAAGGACACTGGAGCATAAAATCTACGAGTGACCCCATCCTGCAGAAAAACAGACGCCTGGAAACTTCATGATAAAACCAGTGGTCACTATGAGCAAAATCCTGGCAGTAACAAAATAGCCGTCAACAAGCATTTGGGGAGAGCACAGTGGGTCTTGATGATTTACATGTGTGTTGCAAACCATATGCTCCTTGAAGTCTGCTCATTCCAAACAAGGATGATGTCCTGCCACCCTTCCTTGCAAACCATTCATTGGGCAGTGTTCTACCAAAGATAAGCTTCTATGATCACGTCCGTGCATCCCAGATCACTGACCTGGTGACACGGGGAGACATGCTCCCCCACAAAGATGTGACCTTACCATCCCCTGGCCACCCCACTGCCCTTCTCACCAAGCATTTGGAGTTCTGCACAGTGACCCTCTGACAGTGAACACAAGGTCCCCTGGTAGTGGGCAAACCCCACTTCGGTGGTGTGCTGGGCAACAGGGCCGCTGGGGCCACTTCTCATCACTGAAGAAAGGCTTACCTTCTCCATGGGAGGAGGAGGAGAAAATCTCTTGGCACAGGCGAGGAATATGTCGGGATCCGGTTTCCCATTCTTCACTTCGGGGTCATCCCCCAGAACGATGTGGTCAAACAAGCTGAAGAATTCCTTGTGTCTGCTGGTCTTCATCTCGAATGACAATAAGCTGGAGCTGGTGGCAACGGCCAAGGGCACGCCATGCTCTCTCAGGTGGTGGATCAATTTTTCTACTCCTGGGGAGGAGAAGGGAAAGCCTTGAGTGAGGTGGAGGAGGTGGAGGGCCACAAGGCCCCCTGAGGACGCTGTGCTAGCTCTGTGACCTGGACTCTTTGCCACCTGTTCTCAGGAATGACGTGATCTGACACAGATTTCCTGAACGGGCTGCGGGGGGAGGGGTTCAGGGCTCTGCAACATACCTACTCAAAACAAAACTCAAAAAGCAATTCAGGGTTCGCTATAGCATTTCCCCAAGTAACAGAAGGCAATTTTACTGGAAAGAAACAGGGCTTTGTTTGCTGGTCCTCTTTTGCTGAGACGTGGAAACCAGGCAGACTGAGCCCAGGGAGGTGCCTCTGCACTTGGTGGACCATGTTTTGTTTCTTTCCTGGAGCAATGAATATGCAATGATCATGCAGTGGGTGTTTTCTGAGAAAACCGGCCATTCTAAAGGCCATTCTAAGGGAAAGCAATTCAGTCATTCGTCACACTGCCGGGGAGAGGAAATCCTGAAAGGGCTTCTACCACAGGCTGAGGACAAAGGCCAGAGCTGAAGGGACAGCTGCAGGGCTACCTGAGAAGGGAACAGAGAACGAAACAGACTTGCTGAATGCAGCTGAGCAACAGCAGCAACGCATCACCTGGAAGGAACGTTCCCCACACTCTGGGTAACTGTAAGGATTAAGTCAGGGAACAGGCAGGCGATGGCTGGTTATCAGAAACGTGTCGAAAACAACAGGACCCCCCACCTTGAAACCTGTGCCGAGCATGACAGTAACGTCTAAATCCACACACGTTATCGAAAATACTCCTGTGAATAATCATATAACCAATACTGTTTTGGTAACTGCATGAGGCGATGTCCCTAGTTTCTTAATTGCTCCAGAAAAGACGGACACACCCCGTTTTCAAACACCTTCAGCTGTTCACGAAGACAACAGACACTGGTGCGTGAGCTTTAACAGAAAGAGTCCTGAGATGTTCAAAGGAAGGTGTGGATCTGAGCTCTGTGTCAGGACAACGTTAAAACTTTTTTAAAAGGAAAGCACAATCTAGCACTCCGCTGGATGTGAAATTCGTAACGTCTGACACCCAATCAAGAGTTACCAAAAAAAAAAAAAAAGAGTTACCATGCCTACACGTAAGCAGACAAATACAACACATGGCCAGGAGAAAAAAAGCAATCAATACAAATGAACAGAGACATGGTTGAGGGGAAGGAATTAGCAGATCATGACTTTCTAGCAGCTTTCTAAACATCATACATATGCCCAAGCTAGAAACCACCAGAGTGGAAAAAATAAAGCAAAAACAAAAGTGATATCCAATTACACACTATCTATAGAAAACCCATTTTAAATAAAATATTCACACAGGTAAAAAATAAACAGATTGGAAACCATATATCTGAAAGTATTAATGAAAAGTAGGGTTCGCTATATTAATAGCAGACAAGTGTGCTTTAGAAGAATGGATGAGGGGATCCCTGGGTGGCGCAGCAGTTTAGCGCCTGCCTTTGGCCCAGGGCGCAATCCTAGAGACCCAGGATCGAATCCCACGTCGGGCTCCCAGTGCATGGAGCCTGCTTCTCCCTCTGCCTGTGTCTCTGCCTCTCTCTCTCTCTCTCTCTCTCTCTCTCTCTCTGTGTGACTATCATAAATAAAAATTAAAAAAATAAAAAAAAAGAATAAAAGAATGGATGAGGAGTCTCGGAGATAACTAGAGACGTTTCATAATGACAAGTAGGTCAATTGATCAACAAGACATACTTCTAGATGTGTATGTATAACAGAGCTTCAAAACACATAGAGGAAAAACTAATAGAAGTGAATGCAGAGACTGAGGATTTAAACTCCTGTCACTAGTTGATAGAACAAGTAGACAGCAGGATACAGCAGACTTCAAAAACACTATCAAGCAACTTAACTGAACTGACATTTATATAACACTTCACCTGAAATAGCAAAATACAAATTATTTTCAAGTGCACCTGGAACACGCAACAAGCTAGAACATGAATCCATGAGCTACAAAAAAAAAAAAAAATTTTGCAGTAATTGAAACCGTTCAAAGTATGTTCCCTGACCATAAAAGAATTAAAGCAGTTATTAATAACTGAAGTGTATGTGGAGAAAAAATTTGGACATTAAACAATACACTTCTATGTCAGATATGAATCAAACATGAAGTCACAAAGGGCAATTAGATGATATTTTCTGGAGAACAAAAAGATAACATCGAAATTTGAGGGATGTGGCTAAAACAATGTTTAGAGGAAAACTGATGGCACTAAACACTTGTATTACAGAAGAAGATGGTCACAAACCAGTAATTTAAGCCAAAAAAGATGAGAAGAAAGAAGACCAGTGATGTAAGCTTCCACCCTGAGAAAGTGAAGGACGAAAGTACAATCAAGTTAAAGCAAAGAAAAGAAAGGGAAGAAAAAAATAAGGGGGGAAATAAATGAAATCGCATAAAAGAGAATACAGAAAATCAATTAAACCAAAAGCGAGTCCTTTGAAAAGTTCAATTTAACTGGCAGATTGTTAGCCAAACTGATCAAGAAAAAAAAAAGAAAGAAGATCCAAATTTAACAGCGCTAGTAATCGAACAGACGGCATAACGACAGGTCCTTAAATTCATTAAAAGGATTAAGAGATGCTACTATGAGCAACTTTATGCCAATACACTCAACAGCTTAGATCAAATGGACAGACTTTTTGAAAGAGACAAAGCTCACTCAAGAAGACAGTAATAATCCCAACAGCCTTGTACCTAGTAAGGCATTTGTAGTTAAAAGACTTTCTCATATCTGGGATTGGATGGCCTCATTGGTGAACTTAGCACACACCTGAGAAAGAAACACCACCAATTCTGAGCAAACTTTTCAGAACACAGGAGGGAACATGCCCCAGCTCATTTCACAGGACCAGGTATTTCTCTGATATGAGAGCTGGACAAAAGGCAGACAAGAAAACCAGACACCCGTATATCACCTCAATACCGTCACACCTAAGACAGTTTCAGCTGTCGCTAGTCTTCTACGTCATCAGTTTCCATGCAGTTTGAATACATGAGTTGAAAGTATGAAGAGGCCAAAACACTCAATGAGGTTGCAACAACCATTGATTAATATCATGGATTAAATCAATTAGCTAAATTTCAATTAGAAACCTTTACTTAACTGGCAGGTGGCAGGAAAGAACGCTTATAATAAAAATACAGCCAATAACAAAACTTTGTCTGGATATAGTAATTAAAGGTGAGTCTTGATAACCGTGAAAAAAAAAAAACTGCCACTTGTTCTACGAGTAAAAATGGGCTCACCCGGGAACAGCAGAGAATCACAATCCAGCATGAGCGAGCTACAGCAAAACCACAGGCAGGTCCAACAAACAATAGACGGGGGCATTATTTTACGGAGAAGGAGTGAGGAAGTTGGACACGTTTTTGTGGACAAACGTGCACCGGAGAAAATTTAGAGTCCAGAATGATGACGGTTTCTCACGGGTTGACTTGCAGGGGTGGCAGGTTTCTGGGAGGAAAGGCAGGGTACATGTGTCCCCGCGGGGGCCTCTAAGTGATGACTGTTTCATGTTAAGGATTCTCCTGTTCACGCTGTAATTGATCGTTCTGTGATTGACACTGAGTGGGACTGCTTCACCCACCAGCCTTCCCTTCTAGTATCCTGCATGCACTTCAGGGAGCTTTCTCCCTATATATGTTCCCGGTCTCAAAATGATATGAATTTAAAATAAGATTTTCAAATTACTAAATTACACTAGAATAAACCAACATTTAAAAAAAAATGGACCGCATTTAAACACCCTGCTCTCTGTAAAACCCACAGGAAAAGACAGTTTTGCTGAAAATATTCTTTTGTGCTACCATTTTTTTTTAAAATTCAAACACAGTTCCTATCACGTTAGCTAATCTCGTGAACATTTCCAGCTCTGGGAATGTTTTGTAATGTTCCTGATGTAACAGTACAGAAATATGCATAAACAAGTGCACAGCAACAAACCTCTACGGCAGGGAACATACTCAGAATCTGTACAGATAGGAGAATGGGTCACAAATGGTTCTGCAGGACTGTTTTTAAATGATACTGAGCGTCCTGAACGTGGTTGAGACGAGAGTGAACGTGACCCAAGGGAAGGATGTGACCACAGTCCTCAGGTGGGACATTAGGCAAACAGGCATCCTCTTGATGCTCAATGTTATCACCCAACAAATCGCAATGATCAGCATTCCTCGTGGAGCTGCTCCAGGGGAGTGCAAGTACACGGTCACGCACGTAAAATCACCTGGGTGACTACTTGACCGGCGTGACCGTAAGATCCGTATAAACGTTGGCCATTGTCTGATCATCAGGCAAAACTTGAAGATATCATCACTAAGAAATCATTTGAGTCTCTGGAGATATAGCTGGCTGACTCCTTAAAAAAAAAAAACAAAAACAAACAAACAAAAAAAAACCCAAAACTCCCGTATCCTTTAACTACTGTACACCACCTTTCTCTTACCAGTCCCTGCCCCTGAGAAGTAAAAGACTAAAAATGAAAGTGGAGTTCTGTCCTGCAGGGAAGCTGGTTAATTAAGTATATAAATGAAATCCCGCTAACGGCCTCTGGCCCTTGGTGTGCTTGGGTTGGTGTAAGGGAAGGGCACAGAGACACACGTATTGCTACAAAGAATCAGCTCTCAGAGGATATTCATCTACAGGGAAGAAGTAAGAAATGTGAAGAATCAGCAGTCTTGATAGGAAAAATGCTTTCCTCTTACTTCATCCTAAAGACCTAAGATGGATGAGAGAGAACATGGATGCTGCCGTTAAAATGGATTCGGAAAAGGAGAAATGTAGAAAAGACGGAGCGCTGACGTGAGTTAAGGTATTTCTTTGGCATTCACTCACTGAGCAGATATATCCGCGGACATCCCACTAGCTCAGGCCTTGTGTTTAGCACGTCACCCTAAATGCAAAGACCTATAGTGAGGAGTTAATAATGGGGCAGAGGGGAAACTCCTGCAGAGATGTGCATGCCCCTAGGAACTGTGGTGTGGGCGCGGAGTCTAGGTGTCTCTGGAGTTAGGCCGAGGAAGACAATGGCATGTGCCACTGGGGCCATGCCATGTGGTCAGCTGATGAACACCACCCAGCTACCCAGAGTTAGACACCAGCGCTGTCCTGGGACCAGATATAGTGTATAGGACTCAGCCCAGCCTAGACCGCCTACACCTGCATTCTGGTGACAGCTATGGCCCTTCTTTACCCGACCCACCCGCGGGGAAGGGCCTCTCCTGGAAGGTTGCACAACTGCCTGCTGGGTATGTAGGTGAACACCTTGATCTGATAGATCAAAGCCCTGATCAGGTGTAGTGGGTTGACTGGTGACGCCCAAGAAGATATGTCCAAGTCCTAACCCTGGGTCTAATGACCTTATTTGAAACAAAGGTCTTTGTAGATATGACAAAGGGTCTTAAGAATATGATCGTCCTGGATTTAGGATGGGTCTTAAATGCAATGGCTAGCATTTTAATCTGTCTGGGCTGTTAGTACGCAACCCCCAGGACGGGTGATTTAAAGACAACAGATTTTTATTTCTCGGAGTTCTGGAAGCTGGTAGGCAGGATAAAGGCACCACCGATTCTGAAGCTGGTGAGGCCCCCTTGGCCCACGATGAACAGGTCACTGTGTCTTCACATGGTGGAAGGGGTGGGCTAGTGCTACAGGGTCCGTCTTATAAAGGCAATAATCCCATTCATCAGGGCTTCACCCTCATGACCTGATCATACCTCCTGACAACCCTACCTCCTAATGCCTTCACACTGGGGGACTAGGGACTCAATCTATGAATTTTGTGGCGGGCACACACATTCAGACCACAGCAACTGTGTCCCCATTAGCCAAGAGGAGAGACAGGGAGACGGCCCTGTGTCCATAGATGCAGAACATGGAGGGATGCAGCCCCGAGTCCATGAATGCCTGGAGTCCTCAGAAGCTGGGAGACACAAGGAAGGATCCTCCACTAAGCTTCAGGAGGACGTATGGTCCCATACAGATGCTCTGCATTCTGGGAGGAAGATGCTCTGGGAATCTCTAGCTACCGACTCCAAGACCCAAAGAGCCTGCAAGGGGCGGTCAGTGCCCTGGGCGTGGAAGGTCCTGGGAGACGGTGGAGCGATGGTTCTCAATAGGGGTATTTTGACACCTGTGCTCACTCAGAGGAGACCGTCGGCAGTGCCTGGACTTAAACTTGACTGGTTTCTAGTCAGTGCGTTGAGATGGAAGGCCCGCAGGCAGTGTTCATAGTCCCCGGGGAGATGAACTCATATGGACTCACACTAAAGCCAGGCCCTTTCACAGCTGGATTCTAATTCCTTCTGCCCTAAGTATGGGGACAGTGATGGAGAGGACCATACATTCTACCCTCGTGCCAGGATGCAGGATTTGAAAGACACGCTCTTCTTAAGTGATGGCAATTCAGGTGACGGGCTCCCCTTCCAAGAAGTGATGTTTCCCTGTGAACGTACCTGAGGAGCACCGAAATCCCCATCAGCCTCACACCGTATTCAAGTGGACATGACAAGGATTGCCTGGTCTACCATTTTACTTAAGGCACTGGTCCTCAAGTCGGGGGGATAGTTTTGCTCCCACCCCTGCTGACAGACATTTGGCAAGGTCTGGAGGGTTTTTTGTTTTGTTTTGTTTTTTTGTTTTTTATTTTTGTTGTGACAACTGAGAAAGGGAATGCTCCTGGCACCTGGTAGGTAGAGACCAAGGATGCTGGCCACTATCCACCCTACAGTGCACAGGACACCCCACAAGCAGAATGATGCAGACCCAAATGTCACCACTGCTAAGGCTGAGAAGCCCTGCCTTAGCATGAGACTCTGTTCTGGAAACTCTGGCTTCTAAGAGGAACTTGGGCTCTTCCCACATGTCCAGCATCAGAGCAGGCCTGAGGGTACAATAAGAAATAAGAAAGAACAGTCCCGTGTTCCTCTGATCCAGGGTTCATAGCCTCGAGAGGGGTCCACATGCCAGCAAGTCACAGTGTGCTCATGACAATGTTTCATGTCCACCTCCTCTACTTCTCTGTAACTCAACCATTGTCTGAGGTCACACGGACCTGGCGTGAGTCACGCTCTCCCAGCTCCTGCGTGTCTTTCACTTTTTTCACTCTGAAAGCTGGGTTGTTTATAAAATGGGATGGGGTTGGATATCCTCATCCCATGGTTCCAGGCAAGATGAAGTCACTACTATGGACTGAAGTCCCCCCCGTGAAATTCCCCTGTTAAAGCCCTAAGCCACAAAGGGGTGGTGCTGGAGATGGGGATGTGACTGGGGTTCTGTGAGGCCATGAGGTGGAGCCCCCTAATGAGATCAGTGCTCTTATAAAAAGAGGGAGGAAGACAAAAAATAAAATTAAAGTTAAAAAAAAAAAAAAAAAGAGGAAGACACACCTCACCAGAACCCAGCACGTTGGCACCCACACCTTGGACCTCCAGCTTCTAGAACTGTGAGAAATAAATGTCTGTGACTTACGACGCCCAGTCCATGGTATTTTGGTATGGCAGCCCGAGCTAAGACACAAACCTGAAAACATTAATGCTCAGGCTACACCCTCAAGTCTTGGAAGATGCTGGATACAGTTAGTGTCCTTCTGTTATTAAACTTGGCAGAGGAGGAGAGTTCCCCTCAGTTGTATGCCTCAGACGCAATCCCCAGCTGACCCTCCCACACATCACGTTTGCACGTTGCACCTTGTTACCCCACAGTGAAGCCCACGAGCCAACCAGGCCTACACAGAAGACTCCCAATCAGGTTCCTGGGGTGTACAGAGTTGAAGAGTGTTGTCCCCCAAATTCACGTCTGCCTGGAACCTCAGAATGTGACCTCATTTGGAAATAGGGTCTTTGTAGGTGTAAATGGTTGAAAATCAGGAGATGAAGTCATCTTCGGTTTACAGGGTGAGCCCTAAGTACAACAACCGGTGTCCTTATAAGGAGAAGATGCAGAAATGTGGGGAAGGAGGCCATGTGAAGACAGAGGCAGAGATGGGAGGGACGCGGCCACAAGCCAAGGGAAGCCGGGAGCCCGCAGAAGCTGGACAAGGAAGGAAGGACTCTCTGTCCTAGTGCTGGGTTGGGGCCCAGCTGGGAGCCTTAGCCAAGTGCAAGTTATCATCTGAGGTAGGCCTTTTCCTTGGTGGGCCTTTGCTAGGTTAGTGTTGGCATCTTTGCTGTGAGGTGGCTCACGTCTCTGGAGAAGAGCATTCCAGGATCTTGCTGGTTGTTCAGCTGAAGGGGCCTCAGTGGGCAGATGTCCCCCTCATCTTCAATGTTGTCTGCATCCTCCGTGTGTCTTATCAGTGGCCATCTGAAGCCTCTCTGGTTCAGTTCAGAAAAAGAATACTGTGTTCTGCCCAGAGTGGGGGAGGATGGCATCTTGGATACAGAAAATGGGGTAGAGGACCCAGGTTTCCAGCTACCCTGCATCCAAGATTTCAACCCGCCCTGCAGTGCTTTTTGCCCTATTTTATCCTGCCTTCGCTGAAACATGCATCCGGCCTGCTGCCTATTCTCAAATGGGAAAATAGTCAAAAGAAGACTGCTTCGTGACACATGAGAAAGATTTGAGATTCAAATGTCAAGAGTCCCCACAGAAAGCTTTGTGGGAGCACAGCCACACTCATTCATATCTCTGCATACTGCTGCTTTCAGCTCAAAACGTAGAGATAAGCAGTTGACAGGAACACCGTGCATGGTCTACAAAGCCAAAAACACAGAAAAAGTTTGCCTACCTCTGCTCCATAGCAAGCAGATCTCGTGCACGCACCTGAGAAAAAACAGTTGAAAGGACACGCAAATGAGAGGTAAGTTTCATAGTGAAGGAGGCCAGCCAGGCATTGAGATCTAAGTCCTCTGCCTCTGAGCCAGGGATGCAGGCGAGAAGTATCATAGTTCACAGGGATTCTTCCGGAGACCTTACCAGGGAACTGCCATTTCAGAACAGGAATCCACAGTCCCAGCGCCGTCTTCTAGCTTGCACTGAACTAACTACTCGGGAATCACGCTCAAATCACTGGAGCATTAGCAGAGCCAACTGTCCAAACAATGTTGAGGTTAAGTGTCTATAGTACGTACGTATCGTACGCACTGTAAAATATAACGGGGTATCCGGTGGGGAAATGCAGAGCACACAGGTATATCAATGTTTATAAACGTCTAAAGTTCAATTTCTGTGCTGTCGTTAAATCTCATTACGGATGTTGGATAATTTACCATACACGGAATATTTTATTCATCAGAGGTTCACCATTTCAGTGCAACAGGAAAGGAGCATAATTTTTGAATCTGCAAAATATTTTCATCTTGTGAAATTTAGTCTGCATGAATCCCTAATGGGCAAAAATTGTGTATATAAAAATTAAATCACTCCAATACACCAACATGCCGAAAAATCTCCTTATTAAATTGCCCCTTCAATACACTGTGCATGGACAGAGAAAAATCAGTCAAGTAAGATTCACATGACCCAGAGAGTATGTGAGTTGTAAGCAGCTGCACATTATTTTCCGAGATGTGGGACATTCAGAAAATGACCATTTCCAGCAAGTTGGGTAGTTAAGGGACACTTTGATCACATGCACGCATTAGGAGACTCCATTATGCTCGGGAGCCCCGTCCTTACACTAGCAATGACAGGGGTCATTACGGAGGCTCCGCAACGGGTGTGGTTGGCCGTCGGTGCTGAAGGGAGGACGCAAGGGAACACCTGGCAGTCTGTTTTTGGTGTGTCTTCTCACCTGACTGGAGTAACTCGGGCCTTCTAGGTTTGCACGAATTCCAGAAAAACTGCAGAAAACGGGGACACTCTTTTTAAAAATACTTACTGAGTTTTGAGGTTTTCGTCCATCTGTTTTGTTACTATTTGAAGAGAGTGTCCAATTACCGTCGACCATTTGACAACAAGGACGTGGGGGTGCTAAGCCTCTCACAGTTAAAAAATGCACCCGTAACTCTGACTGTCCCCAACATTAACTACCAAGAGTCTCCCGATGATAGAAACAGCCAATCAACACATATTTTGTATGTGATATATACTATGTTCTTACAGCATAGTAAGCTGGAGAAAAGAAAAAATAATTAAGAAAATCATAGGGCGTCCTGGGTGGGTCAGCGGTTCAGCACCGCCTTCAGCTCAGGGCATGATCCTGGAGACCTAGGATCGAGTCCCACATCGGGCTCCCTACAGGGAGCCTGCTTCTCACTCTGCCTGTGTCTCTGCCTCTCTCTCCGTGTCGCTCATGAATAAATAAGATCTTTTTTAAAAATTAAGAAAATCATAAAAAACACATTTACAGTACTGTACTGCATTTACAGAAAAACAGCTGCGCCTTAAGTGGCCCCACGTAGGTCAAGGGTAAACCGTGTTTCAAAACACTGACAACTGCGGGTTAAAATTTCCTTCCGCGCCTCTGTTTATTTGATGGAAAGTTGCTTAAAGTGTTAACTTTATTTACTGGGAATACTTGTAGTGTCCCTGCTTCTAAGGATCTGCAACTACAAAATCAATGTACAAAATACCTATTTAAATCGCCTTTTATTTATAGTCCAGGAGAAAAATATCCCAAGAAATGCAGCTAGCTCAGTGAATCTTTGGGAGTCTCTATGATAGCTCCGAATAGTAAGACAAAACTCTTTAGGGTCACTTAGGCAGCCAAGCAGTGGGCGCGCTAGAAAACCCAGCCTCAACTAGTGTGTCTAGTGCACCGCAGACCAAGCCGCGGAACGCGACGTGCTCCACCCCGGCCGCGTGCTAATGGGCCTCAAGGCCAAGGCCCAGAGCTCACTGCTCTCTTGTCTTCTCTGAAGCTGCGGGCCACCCTCTCGGTGAGACGACACGGGCCCGGCCAGCACAGAAGGCGGCTAAATCTGCACACGATACGAAGAGACAGGCGACCTGGGACTCCAGGGTCTGCACCCGGATGTGCTAAGGGACAGGAAAGGTGAGCACATGCCAAACAGCTCCCATCCGCAGCAGCTCCTTCTGCCTGCCTCGGGCATCCAAAAATGAGACCCAAACAACAGCAGATCTGTTGTAAAACAACTTTTACTTCACTGTATGGCGGCCGGTGACGCGGCTGTAAGGCCACTGCCGCATGGTCAGGACAGCAGAGCGCGTAGGCCAGAGCTGTGCATTCTACAGCGCGAGCGCCACCCTTGGTAGTCTTGGGGCACGTGACTGGAATCCCGCCGGCCCCGATGGCATCGTCTGTGATATGCAGATGCCACGAGGGACCAGAGGTGGACAGGCATGCACACCTGTGAAAACAGGGAGGACCCGACGCAGGCCGGTCCTCAAGGCTCGCTGGTGACCGTCACTATCACGGATGCTCGCCCACGAGCCACCTGCAGAGCCATGCAGCGTCCTTCTGGGACAGGACAGAGGGAGAGTGTTCTGGGGCCTCTGGGGATGCCCAGGCTCTGTGTTAGTGAGACACACGGACCCCGTAAGTGGCACAGAACCTGCTGATGTCTTCTTCAAACTGCACTCGGCATAAGCCTCATGGGGGTCCTGCAGCAAATGAACACGAGCCTGTAGCTGCTCCGTGCACGCAGGATGCTCTGTGCACCTCGTGTGCCAGGGACATCCTGCATTTAGGGGCTCACGAAGCACAAGCACCTAGCATCCTAGGGAAGTTCTCACTTGCCTCAAATCTGTCTCGTCCTAGAAACACTGTCAACTTAATTCAAATCATTCAGAATTTTCCTACTATGAATCACGTATGTGATTTTCTATACATCTACACGGACGATTTTATTCCTCCAAGGGGTGCACGAGTGAGTGTGAGTCTGCGTATCCGTCTACCCACACATGCAGAGGTATCGTAAGGTCTGCAAGGACACAGCCTTCCAGGTGGTTAAGGGGTAAGGAACGGTCACGTCCACGGAGCAGGACTCAGCGGGAGGGGCTTCCAGTGTCTACACTCTGCTACTATATGAAGCAAGTGTGTGATTTCCCTCATGACAAAAGCAGTAAAAGGACTGACACAGTGATTGTGGCCTGGGACCACGAAGGGACAGCTTCCATATGAATGACTATGCTTTTCTTCTTTTTTTTTTTTAAGATTTTATTTATTTATTTATTTATTTTTTATTTATTTATTCATGAGAGACAGAGAGAGAGAGGCAGAGACACAGGCAGAGAGAGAAGCAGGCTCCATGCAGAGAACTCGATGTGGGACTCGATCCCAGGACTCCAGGATCACGCCCTGGACTGAAGGCAGACGTTCAACCGCTGAGCCACCCAGGGATCCCCTATCCTTTTATTCCTATAGAGACACATTGGACATGTGAAAACCCATGCGGAGACTCAGCTTCCATCCTTACAAGCTGCTGGGGAGCACTTTAAGATTGTTTTTACCTGTGTGGTGCGACAGCCTCAAATGTTCAAGGACCAAGTGTTAACGGAGTTGCAGCCCTGGTCTGTCACGTGAGTACTGATTTTTGGCAGCAGCACGGGTCACACTGGGTCTGTGGTCCGCTGAGACCTTCTGGCTCCACCTCAGGTGTGACGTCCTTCTATCCTGGTCCTCCTCCGGCGCACCTGCCCGCTGCCCATCACCAAGGGCCGCACCCAGAGGGACCCCCTGCGCCCCAGCATGGGGGACTCAGTGTGGAACAACTCCCATTCAATATCCCAATGGCTTCCCACTGTGGGAAGCAGCAAACAGATGAGCTCGGGAGCACGGACCCTCAGGAACCGAGCTGAAAGGCCTATTATTCCACGAGCACATCCACGAGCAGAGGCCGAGCGTCAAGCTGTCACGGAAGCAAGTGCACTGGCTGCCTGAATCTGCCACGTCCACCCGCTTGCATCTGAACAGCCATGCCGTCTCGGCTCACCACCCTGTATCGTGTGCTCTCCTCAGGTGACCCCAAGGTCAAGCACAGCCACCGAGCTGCTGCTGCTCCAAGCACAGCGTGCCTTACTTTCATCCATACCCAGTCTGCAATTTCCTTCTGATGTGACCCTGTATGCGTCTGTGGGCTTTCACATGGGCAGACCTGCTCGTCCTCCAAACGGACTACACACCCACCCCGGCCGAAGGGTCCCCCTGAGCACCCACTCGGCACCGGATGGTTGGGAGGGCTACAAGATAAGGCACGAGAGCTGCAGGACAGCACCCAGGAACCGAGTGCCTTCGGGCCTAGCTGGGGGATGAGAGCACAAGCCACAACAGAGGGGGGCTGTGCACACCCCTGCTGACGACCTCAGACGAGTAAGGCCGTAAGAAGCACAGGAGGAGGAAAGGAGGGAAAGAACAGGCACACACGGAGCATCAGACGTCAGGAGGCAGGAGGAGCTGGCCTGGCACACGAGGAGGAAGGGACTCGGCAGACAGGGGACGACGTGCCCAAGTCTCGGACAGCTTGCATTGTTCCATGAAGCTAAGCAGAGATGGAGGAGAACATGAGTGCCTTGTGAGCCCCCCGTGAGGTCCGGATGCTGCCTGGGGAAGGCCCCCCCTGCACGCCCCAGTTTATGTGCTGGAGCAAGACTCCACCATGGAAACATACCTCCAGTTTCCAGCGGGGGCGGGGGCGGGGGCCTGACCCCAAGAGCACTCGGAGAGCCCAGCGGAAGAGTGGGGACTGATCTGCCCCCCGTACCACACACACACACACCCCAACCCCACAGGCCACACACCTGCTAGCTCCCCTCCTCAGCCGCCTGTCCCTGCGGAGGAGCCCTGGACGCCACAGCCCTCGCTGTCCAGTGAACCGGGGCCCCAGCTCATCATCTGCGCTCTGCCCCCCTGCAGGGATGTCCTCAGGAGCAAGGAGGAAGGGGTGCCCACGGGGAGGGAGCGGTGCAGAGCCGACCACAGGGCCCACGCCGGGCTTGTCACACTCCTCCGACTCGGCCCGGAGGCCATGTCTTGGGGTCTCCTTGTGAAATGCACAGAACAGAACAGGGAAGCCTTCTGGAGGATTCCATACCATAGGAGGTACCTCTAAGCCAAGTGACACTTGGAAAATTATGCCAACTACATTATTTTATCAAACTCCAAGAACCTGAGGATGAAGGAATCTGTCGAAGCCAAAATATAGCTTACTGACACCTTTCATGGGGAATGATTTTTAAAAGGTTTTCCTAAAATGCCAAGTCAAGGACTTTCCTAGTGGACTGCAAGATGCACTTCAACTTGTGAACCCATACAACCTGTGAAAACCCCAGAAAAGTTAAAACTGATGAGCCATTTTGTCTCTTTTTCTATATTTTTTGGCACAATTCAAAAGAGCTCTGTTTTCATAAAATAACCAAACCGTGCACTAACTCAGGGCTCACATTTACCTACTAAGTCATGTGGAAAACACCTCCAGAGTGTCTGTACTGAGGAGGCGCATGGCCATTGTGGAGGAGAGAGGCTTCCTTTAAGACACAGTCCAGCTGATGTCAGAGGGATTCTGGTCAGGTCTGCCTCTGTGTTGAGCCCCATGGGACAGTCCTATCCTGCAGGCAGTAAAGGACACAGCCCTAAATCACACCTGCAGCCTACTGCCCCCCGTGATGGGCCCAGAGAGGGACATACCCCTGCATCATAACAGGGGGAGCTGCTGCCCCTGGTGATGGGCCCAGGGAAGGCCACACCCTACATCATAACTGGGGGAGCTGCTGCCCCTGGTGATGGGCCCAGGGAAGGTCACACCCTACATCATAACTGGAGGAGCTGCTGCCCCTGGTGATGGGCCCAGGGAAGGCCACACCCTACATCATAACTGGGGGAGCTGCTGCCCCTGGTGATGGGCCCAGGGAAGGTCACACCCTACATCATAACTGGGGGAGCTGCTGCCCCTGGTGATGGGCCCCGGGAGGGACACACTCTACATCATATCTGGGGGTGGGGGTTGCTGCCCCTGGTGGTGGCCACAGGGAAGGACACCCCTTACATCATATTTGGAATGCTGATCCTGGTCATGGATCCTTACATCATAATTGTGGCTGTTACCCGTGATGGGCCCAAGGAAGGACATACTCTTAACATCTACCTGGTGGCTGCAGCCCCCTGGCATCCTGCCATCCCTTCTCCTATTTTACTTGTTAAATACCTACGTGCGCCGCAGGTTTCACCTTGAAAGTATGAGAAAATGAATGCTAGTGAATTAATAATACAGCCTCTCGACAGGCAGCCTTCTTGTCTAATAAGCTCAAGGTGACTTCCACAACCAAAAATTCCTACCAGAAAGTACCTTCAGAAAGAGAAGAGATAAAAGTTGCCACGGGTTATGCGATCATCCTCAGCTTCATAATGGGAACAAAGCACGAGGTGAAGAGAATCAACACCCACATCTAGAAAGAGGACGGCGGCCAGTTTTTCTGAACACTGTCCCTCCACCCAGTATCCAGGAGATCACCTTCTCAGGGGATTTCAGGTTTGGCTCAGGTACGGAGATGAAGGGTGGGTGGAAGGAATGGAAGGAAGACAGGGTTTGTGAAGCCTGTCCTTTAGGGTAGAAACGTTGCCCTACTTTATGTAAGATTCATAGAATCAAATAAGATATTTTGTGTATACTTATTTTAACTCTCACCAGCCTCACCGATGACAATACACAAGACGTCCAAAGAAGAAGTCATCTAGGTTAAGTTCTGTAGGACTACGCTATCTTTGGAACTAGCTCCTGCCTTACTTTTAAATTAGAAACTTCTGAATTAAGTGACCTGTAATCATCTATGATGAGTATCTTACATAAGTGATGTGTGGTCACTGCCAAAGCTAAATGAGAACACTGCATCAATTGGTTTCACCAAGTAGAGTTCATGGTGTAGACTTCGTAGTATTCCAGCCAAACTACCACACTAGCTTGAGAAAACATCACATTTCTGGGCATTGTAGTAGAACATATATCAAGTGTTTCTTAGAGTACAGAACAAAAATACAAGAAGGAACAGCACTTGAAAGGTTTGAGAGGATAATGTAGGGAAAATACATTTGCATACCTAATACATTATGGGTACTTATTAGCATGTTGAACAATGAAAGATAATCCAGGTTAAATGTTAACAGGATGGACAAATACTTAGCTAGATTAAGAGAAAAACAAGAGAAGTTCAAATAGCTAAAATCAGAAATGAAGAAGGGTGACATTAAAACCAATGCCACAGAAATTAAGGGGAAAAAAAAAAGATTTAGGAGAATAATGCTAAAGAGTGTATGCCAACAAACTGGATAACCAGGAAAGGGATATATTGTTAGAAATAAATACCCTTGAGGTATCTGGGTGGCTCAGTGGTTGAGAATATACCTTTGGCTCAGGTTGTGATTCTGGGGTCCTGGGATCAAGTCCCACATCGGGCTCCCCATGCGGAGCCTGCTTCTCCCTCTGCATAGGTCTCTGCCTCTCTCTGTGTGTCTCTCATGAATAAATAAATAAAATCTTAAAAAAGAAAAAAAAGAAATATATATTTTGTGTCAAGATCAAATCAAGAAACCGAAAGTCTGATCAGATATAAAATACTAAGGATATTTGTTCAGGGATAAGAAACCTCCCAACAAAGGAAAACCCATCTGTGATGAAGCCTACCAAAGAGGATTAAATGAATATTCCTCAAACCCCTACAGAAATCTGAAGAGAAAGGTGTATGTGTGCTCATTCTATGAGACCAACATTACCCTCATACAAAAGCCAGGCAAAAACACTACAAGAAAACTATATATTGATATCTATAATGGGTATGGAGGCAGAAATACTAAAAAAAATACTAGCAAACTGATTTTGACAACGCATTAAAAGCAATATATGCCATCACCAGGTGGAAGTTATTGCTGGAAGGCACAGATGGTTCACAACATACAAAAAAAAAAAAAAAAACACTGTGATACACCATATCAACAAAGTGAATGACAAAAACTATATAATTCTATCCATTGATGTGGCAAGAGCATTTGACAAAACTCAACACCTTTTCATGATACCAACACTGAAACTGAGAAAAAGAAAAGTAGGTTGACTAAAACTGCCTCAACATAACAAAGACCGTACGTGAAAAGCCCACAGCTAACATCATACTTCACAGAAGGTGAAAACTCTTCCTCTGAGATCAGGAATAAGATAACAGTCCTACACATAGTGCCAGAAGACCTAGCCAGAGCAATGAAGCAGGAAAACGAAGACACATCCAAACTGTAAAGGCAGAAAGTAAGTATCCCCATTTGCAGAAGACGTGACCTTATAAGTAAAAAATCCTACAGGTTTCAAACACATAAAAACTGTTAGACCTGGTAAAGAAATCCAGCAACACTGGAGGACACAAAAATCAACATGCAAAGTCACATTTCTAGATACTAACAATGAACAATCTGAAAAGAAAGTTAAAATTATGCCATTTATAACACATCAAAAAGGAATATACTCCGAAGATGGTGAAAGACTTGTACACTGAAGCGACAAGTCATTGCTGAAAACATTAAAAAAGAAGATATAAATAAATGGAAAAACATCCCATGTTCATAAACTGGAAAATCTGGTATTAAAATGTCCATACTACCCAAAACAATATGCACATTCAAAGTGATCCCTACCAAGATCCCAAGCATATTAAACACAGAAAACATCCTAAAGTTTAAACAGACACTCAAGGGACTCTCAACTGCCATAAAAATATTGAAAAGAGATAATAAAAGTTGGAGGTCTTGAACTTCTTGATTGAAAACACATTATAAAGCTATAGTTATCAAAGCAGTGCAGTACAGGCAGGAAGACCAACAGAACAGAACAGAAAGCACAGAAATAGACTCTTGCATATATGCAAGAATAATCTTTGAATCTTTGAATAATCTCTTTTTTTTTTTTAAGATTTTATTTCTTCATGAGAGACACAGAGAGGTAGTGACACAGGAAGAGGGAGAAATAGGTTCCATGCAGGGAGCCCGATGTGGGACTCGATCCCAGGACTCCGGGATCGCGCCATGGGCCGAAGGCAGGCCTCAACTGCTGAGCCACCTGGGCGTCCCGTGGTTTGAATAATCTTCAACAATATGCCAAGACCACTCGAGAGCATAAGGCCCGTCTCTCCGACAAATTCCCACGAAATTGGGGATACTTAGGATATCCACAGGCAAACGACTGAGGTTTGACATACAAGGATTAATTTGAAATTAATCAAAGACCTAAAGCTGTAACATTCCTGGAATAAAACATAGGAGGAAAGCTTTAGGAAATTGGATTTTATACTGATGTCTTGGGTAGAACAGCAAACACTCAGACAACGAGAGCAAACTGGGAGCCAAATGGGACTGCATGAAACTTAAAAAATCTTGCACATCAAAGCACGCAGGAGGATGAAAAGGTAACCTATTGAAATAGGAAGAAAAAAATATTTATTTGCACACTGATAAGTGTCTGATAAGGGGTTTATCCAGGAAATATAAAGAACTCCCACCAAATAACAACAAAAAAGTAACCCTATTTTTAAAAATGGGCAAAAGACTTAAGACAGCTCTCCAAAGAAAACACAGAAATAGTTAAAAGCATATAAACTAAGGTTCTCCATTATTCATCATTAGAGAAATGCAAATCTGAACTACAATGAGTTTTTACTTTGTACATCTGAGAATGCCTACTAACAAGAACAACCAAAAACCACAGAAAATAAGTAAGTGTTGGTGAAAATGTGGAGAAACGGGAACACTCGTGGACAGTTAGAAAATAATAGGGTGCAGTCACTCTAGAACACAGTAGGCTGGCTCCTCAAGAGATAGCAAACGGAACCACCATACGCTCCATGAGCCCGCTTCCAGGTACACGAGCCAGAAACTGAAAGCACGGTCGCAGAAACGTCTCCGTATTCCTACGTCCATAGCAGCATCCTTCATAATAGCCAGGAAGAGAAAGGACTCCAACGAGTATCAAGAGACGAATGGACACACACAACGTGATGTAGCTGTACCGGGGTGGGGAAAACGGAAGACAATCCTATATCATGCGACAACATGAATGAACCTTGAGGACGTGATGCTAAGTTCAAACAGCCAATCCGGAAAGGACAAATCCTGTATGAGCCACCCCCCCCAAACGAGGT
This sequence comes from Canis aureus, assembly GCF_053574225.1. Lineage (NCBI taxonomy): Eukaryota > Metazoa > Chordata > Mammalia > Carnivora > Canidae > Canis > Canis aureus. The sequence goes on along the minus strand of NC_135649.1, from coordinate 120,209,267 downwards.
ACGTACAATAGTCCAGTTCACACACACAGAATGCAGAATGATGGTGCCAGGGGCTGGAAGGAGGGCCGAATGGGGAGTGAGTGGTGGATGGGTCAGAGTGTCTGTTTTCTAAGATGAAGAAGTCCTAGAGACGGGTGCTGGGGGCCGTGACCCGACAGCGTGACGCTACGCGACACCACCAAACTAGACACCTAGAGATGGATGAGACGGTCAGTTTTACCAGGTCTGGTTTCTACCATGATTTGAAAACTGAGCTGTATGGACGTGTTTCCATCATTAAAGGCTGTCGCGATAGCTCCGTGTGCAAAGGGTCCAGGATGGCAGCGGACACGGAGCTCGTGCCCACGCCCGACATTCAGATTTGTGTGTCATCCAAGCACAGCGCACGTATGTGGTTTCTATGTGACACAGGCAGTGGTACTAGCAGGTCGTTTACAGGAAATTCTCTATTCCCAGGGAATATTCAATCTGCACTTTTGGATGCATGCGTAAATATTTTTTAAACACACATGTTTCAAAACTATGAGTCACAGGAATACAATTGTAAATACAAAATTATGGCCGTAACTGCACATTTGTTTTTCCCCTGTCCTTGCACCGTTAATTCCAAAGACAGAGTATTCACCTTTCTCCCTGGAAGACTCTTAAAATAGCACTCCATTTTTTGGCATCTTTCAGCCCTGTAATCTAGAACATTCTCGACCTTCTGACTTTTAGCAAGAAACAGCAGACAACGGAGTTCTGATCGATCTTCACTTAACAAGCCCCAAGGGAGAGAAGTCATCTTTGCTTTCAAAGGAAAACAAGTGAAGAAAGGGGTGAAGGGCATGTAAACACACGTGTTGAAAATGAATTATGCTCTTAACTTAAAAAAAAAAAAGAAAAAATAATAAAAAGAAGGTTGTTTGGGAAGATTTAGCGGCTTGCTTATCATCAATTTGCTCACGTTTAAATATTCGCTAAAATAATCTCGTGTCTCATTTTGAACAGGAAAAGGCAAAGCCACCTATCGGACCTTGATGCGATTCCGTCGTGAGTGTGGTACTGGTACAACACCGGAACGAGCACAGTTCGCATGTTTTTGGACCTTGGGACTCAGTGGTTCCTTCCTTGGAAGGAAGCCCTTGGAAAGACCAGATGGAATCACAGCATAGGATTAAGCAAACTCTCTCTGGAGTACCTGTGAGCCTCAAACAAGACGAGGTTTTCCTGAGAAGCTATCAAGACAAAGGAAGACACAAAAGCAAGCCCGGCACGGGCCAGTGACCAGGGTTTACAACAATACCTCAAAGGCGCGCGGATATGATCCCATCACACGGAGGGGCACGTACCTGGCATCAGAGCAGCCGTGGGGAATAATTCTTTCAACTTCATCTGGCTTTCGTCCACCAGCTCCTCTTTGGACATGGGGAGCTGCAGGACGTCTATTACGATCTGGGCCGCCTCCGTTGCCTTTTTCCCCATAACAAGGGACTTGACATCCCAGCTGTATTTCTTTCCGTAGCGATCGCATATTTCCTGAAACACCACTGAATAGAGCCGTTCCGTATCTGCAGAAACAAAGACAGGGCGACGTTTAGGGGTGTGTGCTATGCCCCGGGTCTCTACTAGGTACATACGTGTGTGTGATGCAGGCCATCTGCGCGGACATCTATGCCAATACCGGAAATGTCGCAGGTCATTGGGACAATGCTGTGCTGCAGTTGTGTTTGCAGCTGTGATCTGGAAAGTGAAGAACTGGGAAAGAAACGAAGCCCATTTTATTGTTGATAATTCTTTGATACAGACAAGTGCATGTATGAGCCCAAATGTGCACTTGGGGCGGCGGAAGCCGTGACGCCATCACCGGGTATTCAAGCTGCCGGGAGCCAGCTGCACACAAGGGTCAGTGTGGGTGACCCCTCCTGGCAGGGACACTTCCATCGCCCCGTGACAGTCCGCACAGAAACGTCTGGCCACGGGTGCCGCTGCAAAGCTCCCACGTGAGAACGCACCGGTTCTGGACAGGCTCGTGTTCTGCTGCGCTCACACTCAGAGCACCTCTCACACCAGCTGTGTGTGCCGGACGGGAGCTTCCCCACACCCAGCAAGTCTGTGATGCCAGCGGGTGTCAACAATTCCACACAGTTGTCACACCGTACACAGGGTCAGGTCCCATGGGCAAAGGGCTCTGTCCCAAACCATAAGGAGACATCGGCTCACCCGTGAGATGAGCTGTCATCCCAAAGACAAGTACAACGAGTGGGCTGAGGATGTTGGAAGAAAGGAACCCTCGTGCACCATCGGTGGAGATGCAAACTGGTGCAGGCTCTCTGGAAAACAGCATGGAGGGTCCTCAAAGAGTTAGGAAGAGAGCTACTACACAGGCCAGCAATGACACTAAAGCGTTTGCCCGAGGAAAACAAAAGGCTAATTCAAAACCACCTCTGCACCCCCACGTTCACCCCAGCTTTATTTTCAATACCCAAGATAGGGAAGCAACGTAAGCGTCCATCAACAGATGCGTGCATACAGACATGCTATACACAACACAATACTGCTTTGGCCATAAAACAAATGAAATCTTGCCACTGGTGACAATACAGAGTGACCTACGTGGTGTCATGCAAAGTCACAGTAAGACACAGAATCGACAGATTCCTTTACATGTGAAATTTCAAAGACAGAACAAAGAAAGTAAACAGTCTTTAACACAGAAAACAACGTGGTGGCCGCCAGAGGGGCGGCGGGGTGAGAGGATGGGTGACACAGATGAAGGGGACTCAGAAGTACGAGCTCCACTTATGAAATGAGTCTCGGGATAGAGAGGACAGCACGGGTAACAGAGTGAGTACGGCTGCGATAACTGTGCAGGGTCACCCAGGCCACCTGGCTGGGCCCTCCGTGGTGCACCTACACTAACTGGTCAGGCCCTGTACGTGGACACACACCAACTGGATGAGCCCCCATGGTGGATCAACACCAACTGACAGACCCTGCGTGGTAGAACCATGCTACTGGACAGACACTGCATGGTGGACATAGGTCAATCGGACGGGCCCCGCGTGGGGCCCCATGCCTACTGGACGGGCTCCGTGTGGTGGCCCCGTGCCAACTGGATGGGCCCCGCATGGTAGACCTGTGCCAACCAGACGGGACAAACGTGGAGGACCCGTGCCAACCGGACGGGACCCGTGTGGTGACCCGTGCCAACCGGACGGGACCCGCGTGGTGGCACCGTGCCAACCGGACAGGACCCGCGTGGTGGACCCGTGCCAACCAGACGGGACCCGCGTGGTGGACCCGTGCCAACTGGACGGGCTCGTGAGGTAGACCCATGCCAACTGGATGGGACCCACGTGGTGGACCCTGCCAACTGGATGGGCTCGCGAGGTGGACCCGTGCCAACCGGACGGGACCCCGCGTGGTGTACTCATGCCAACCGGACGGGACCCACGTGGTGGACCCATGCCAACTGGACGGGACCCACGTGGTGGACCCATGCCAACCAGACGGGACCCGCGAGATGGACCCATGCCAACTGGACGGGACCCACATGGTGGACCCATGCCAACCGGACGGGACCCACGTGGTGGACCCATGCCAACTGGACGGGACCCACATGGTGGACCCATGCCAACTGGATGGGACCCACATGGTGGACCCATGCCAACTGGACGGGACCCACGTGGTGGACCCATGCCAACCGGACGGGACCCACGTGGTGGACCCATGCCAACCGGACGGGACCCACGTGGTGGACCCGTGCCAACTGGACGGGACCCGCGAGGTGGACCTGTGCCAAGTGGACGGGACCCGCGTGGTGGACCCGTGCCAACTGGACGGGACCCACGTGGTGGACCCATGCCAACTGGATGGGACCCACATGGTGGACCCATGCCAACTGGACGGGACCCGCGAGGTGGACCTGTGCCAAGTGGACGGGACCCGCGTGGTGGACCCGTGCCAACTGGATGGGACCCACATGGTGGACCCATGCCAACCGGACGGGACCCACGTGGTGGACCCATGCCAACTGGAGGGCTCGCGAGGTGGACCCATGCCAACTGGATGGGACCCACGTGGTGGACCCTGCCAACTGGACAGGTTTGCGAGGTGGACCCATGCCAACTGGACGGGACCCACGTGCTGGAAATATGCCAACTGGACGGGCTCGCGAGGTGGACCCATGCCACCTGGACGGGCTCGGGAGGTGGACCCATGCAACCGGACGGGACCCACGTGGTGGACCCATGCAACTGGATGGGACCGCGTAGTGGACCCATGCCAATTGGATGGGCTCGTAGGTGGACCCATGCCAACTGGACAGGACCCGCGTGGTGGACCCGTGCCAACTGGACGGGACCCACGTGGTGGACCCATGCCAACTGGACGGGACCCACGTGGTGGACCCATGCCAACTGGATGGGACCCACGTGGTGGAAATATGCCAACTGGATGGGCTCGCGAGGTGGACCCATGCCAACTGGACGGGACCGGCGTGGTGGAAATATGCCAACTGGACGGGCTCGCGAGGTGGACCCATGCCAACTGGACGGGACCCGCGTGGTGGACCCATGCCAACTGGACGGACCCACGTGGTGGAAATATGCCAACTGGACGGGCTCGCGAGGTGGACCCGTGTCAACTGGACGGGACCCGCGTGGTGGACCCATGCCAACTGGACGGGACCTGTGAGGTGGATCCATGCCAACTGGTCGGGACCCGCGAAGTGGAAATATGTCAACTGGGTGGACCCGCGTGGTGGACCCATGCCAACTGGACGGGACCCGCGTGGTGGACCCATGCCAACTGGACGGGCTCGCGAGGTGGACCCGTGCCAACTGGACGGGACCCACGTGGTGGATCCGTGCCAACTGGACGGGACCCGCGTGGTGGACCCATGCCAACTGGACGGGACCCGCGTGGTGGACCCATGCCAACTGGACGGGACCCGTGAGGTGGACCCGTGCCAACTGGACGGGACCCGCGTGGTGGATCCGTGCCAACTGGACGGGACCCGCGTGGTGGACCCATGCCAACTGGACGGGACCCACGTGGTGGACCCATGCCATCTGGACGGGACCTGCATGGTGGACCCATGCCAACTGTACCCAAGCCGCCAGAGGGGCGGCGGGGTGAGAGGATGGGTGAGACAGATGAAGGGGACTCAGAAGTACAAGCTCCACTTATGAAATGAGTCTCGGGATAGAGAGGACAGCACGGGTAACAGAGTGAGTATGGCTGTGATAACTGTGCAGGGTCACCCAGGCCACCTGGCTGGGTCCCGTGAGGTGCATCTATGCTAACTGGTCAAGCCCTGTAGGTGGACACACACCAACTGGATGAGCCCCCATGGTGGACCAACGCCAACTGGACGGGACCCGCGAGGTGGACCTATGCCAACTGGATGTATTGTAGGGTCATTTAAATGGATAAAAATGTAAAAATCACTATGACATACACCTGAAAGATCAGTTCACTGAAAATGCAAACGTGGTGACACATGCTGGTGAGACCTGATGCACGTCTCCAAAGGCAAGCGTTTCCAGATCTGGGAAGCCACAGGGGGCTGAGTGCAGGTGCCCGAAGGAAGGCAGAAGGGCCGTGTCCGGAGGCGTACTCAGGGCCCCCGCCTCACTCTTGGTGGTGGCACCCACACGGGCACTCGGCGAAGCCAGGAGGTGACGGACGGGGGCTGCGCACACACGGCTGGCAAGACACACACCTCTCCCGTTCCGGCTGGTTTAGGAGGTAGACCAGCCCCTCTAATCTCAGCAGTAAGGGCCTCATGCAGTGCGTGAAGCCACAGAGACGCTGCACAGTCTAAACCGAACGTGTACAGTTGGGCCCGATAACAAGACCGCTTCCTGTGCGTGTGGCAACATCGCCGAGTCTGCAGACGGCAGGAGGCACGGCGCTGTCGCTCGGGAGCGTGGCTGTTCTGGTGTCACCTGTGTGTGCATCTGTCCCACGGCAGGTAAAGGGACACCTGGGCCGTACAGCACACCCGCCACCTCTGTGCCAAGCCCAAGACCCGAGGGCAAAGGGCAGCGAGTTCCCTTGCAAGCGAAGGCCTCCTATGGGTGGCACTACAGCCCACGCCCGAAGGGCTCTGCAGGCGGTGCCTCCTGTTCCAGTCTGCGCCACAGCTCCCCTGGCTTTGCTCCCGGGCTTGCTCATGGATTACCAACAGTTCTCTGGCCAGGGGCTCCGCGGATGGCACCACTCACGCATCCCTCTCCTGGGGCTCCCTGCACTTGCTGGGGGATGCCTGGTTCTTCGTGCTCAGACCTGAGCTGGACAGCTGCCCTCACCGCCTCTCCCGTGGACTCTGGGAATCGGCACCGACTGGCCCATGTAGCCCCAGCCCTCCTTTCAGCCATCAGCGTGGGTGACACCTGCTGAGGCACAACTCGCGAGAGCCGAGCATCAGGTGCCATTTCATCTTTGGCACTTGAACGACCTGGGACCTCTGCTTCTCTGGCACAGGCTGGATGTTCCTGCGGCACTGGAAAATGTGCAGAACAAACAGGTCCCCGGCGCCCCACCCCTGCAGGCACTTGAGACGGCTCCCATGTGACCTCTGTGTTAGGGAAATACCTGTTTTGGTTTGGTTTTCTTTTGCTGGCACAAAAGATGGTGAGGCTTTAAGGAAACATTTCCGGGGTCACTCAAGTGTAGAGAAGCCATGGTTTGGATAGCCAGCTGAGTGACTCGGGGTTTTCTAGAACCCACGCTGCACCTGTATATATTGTTCCTGAAGGTGGCAGACAATGGAGGGAGGGCTGGTTCCTCCCCATGAGCAGCAGCAGGAAGGTGCCCTCAAGCCTTCCGTGGCCAAGGGTCTCTGGTAACAAAAGCTCCTTTTATGTGCACCCCTCCACGGGGGTCAGAGCAAGGGCTCTGCGAGATGGGGAAGGACGGACAGGCCATAGAGCACATTTTTACTTTCCTCCCTGGTACTCAGAGTAAGCCTCTAGGACTCCAAATGTCCAACAGGAGGAAACGACAGGCACTAAGTGAGAGCAAGAAACTAGTGTCGGGTCTAAAGAGCAAAGTCAAGCGTGGGAGTCAAGCGTGGGAAGCAGCAGAGGCCGGGCGGTCGATGGAGGTGGCATTCGGGGACTCTTGGTAAGCCAACTGGACGACAAGGAAGAAAGGGGCGTGAAAGAAACACTAATCCCAAAGACAGAAACGTAGCGATGGCCTTTAAAACGCTTTAAACAGTGTTTATTTAAAGCCTCGTGTCAAGGCTTTTAATTTAAAAGACACTGAGCTGTGGGATTATGCATCTGCAGGAGACTGTGCAGACCACTTTTCTTCACAATGTAGATAAAATCATCCCAAATCCTCAGTGAATAAGCGAGGATCTAAACAAGTAATTAAAGTCCTCAGATCCAACGATGACTGCGCCAGCTCATGACAGCATGCTTAGAAATTAAAGGGACAGCGTTTTGAAAGGAAGAAGTTCCAAAGATGAGCACAAAAGAACCCCAGCAAGCTATCAGGGGCATGTGGTCCCCCTGTCCACAAGCGAGGCAGCGAGCTCAAAGCTCTGCAACTTGCTTCTGTGTCACTTCACACAAGAACATCACTGTCACGTTATAGGCCATATAAGGCACGACAGTCCGTAGGTGTTAGGAAAGCATTCCTCGTGAAGGAGAGCCTCCCTTCTTGCTGGAAGAGGGGAACCCATGCTGCAGTGGGGGAGCCGCTGCAGGTGAGCTGATGGGATGCAGGTGAACTGATGGCATACAGGTGAGCTGATGGGATGCAGGTGAGCTGATGGGATGCAGGTGAGTTGATCGGGTAAGTGGTGACACGGGGGTGTCAGACGGGAGATGAGCCCCCGGTCAAGTGGGTACAGTGGCCACAAGGTGGGTGTCATCATGGGTACCAGGCTGCCCTCCCAGGTGGGGAAATGAGACGCATTTAGGTTTAAGTTCATCGACGTGCTGCAGAAGGGCATCCCTGTACCCACAGGAAGGCTAGGCACGGCGGCCTCTCAGGCCCGGGTCCTACAATGCTGTTTTCTTGTCATTGAGGATGTAGTAAAATGCTTGCCGAGTCCATCCCTGCTCCCAGAGGACCGTGCCAGTTTGCATTTTACCCCATGAGGGGTAGGGGTGAGGGTGTTTTCCCACATCTCCTGTGCAGGAAGCTGTGCTCCTGCAAACAGGCAAACAGGCACCTAATTCCAGAGCAGTTGCTCTGCCTCAGAGCAGACAAGCACGCGCGATAAGACCTGCTTTCTCTGCTCATTCCGGTTTCCGCTCCCAAGCCAGACCTGGAATGAGGTATTCGGAGAAAGAACGGGCATCAGGAGTCTAAAAGAAGAGCAGTCAATTCCCAGCTGGGCCACTGTGTAGCTGCCAGTCCTGGGTTGAGATTTCAACGTTCCTGACTTGTGGTTTGTTCCCCGGGCAGCAGTGGCACGTAGGCAGCACTGGCCTGCAGGGCTGGCTGTGACGAGATGCTGGCTGTAGGCGGCCACAGGAGCTCTGAAGGCGGGAACCTGGTTTGCGACCCTGCCCTGCCGCTTGCAAGCCACTGAAATCTGCCAGCAGGTGCTCAGCCCCTGGCGGGGCCTTGGATGACAGATCTGCAGAATGGGGACAGTAGCACGGATACCACACGCCTCCTGGCTGGCGTGACATGTCGGTGAAGAGGAACAGTCTGTGCTGAGCTGTGAGTGCAGCGCCTGGCCAGGGGCAAGTCCTGCACCATCTTATGGAACCCTCGGCGGAGGGGGAGAAGGGAGGGTGCGAAGACGCCTCCCTCGCGCCTGCTCTGTGGAAGGACTCGTAAGTACTAAGCATCCCTGACCTAGGAGACCTCAAGATCTGCCTGTCTCCGTACAGCAGTGCTCCAGTAAGGGCGAGACCCTGTTTAATATGACAAGTCATAGGGCCCTGCCAGACATATTTCACTTAGAAACAAAGACCAAACACCCATCACCTGCTTGGAATGTATTCACAAAAGTACGATACCTGCCAGGCATGTGGAAACAGCTTCACGACACTTGTTAACTCACTGCCCGGCCCCGTACAAGAACATGATCCCTCATTTCCAAATCCTTAATCCATAAACATCTGCAACCTGAAAAGTCTCTGATTCAGTGGCAACATCTGACCTGCACCGGCATGAGGAGGGCTTAATGCAGATTATTTGTTATTCCTTGTGTGAATTTTCATACTCTTGTCTGTAGGAATCCCCGTGGGTTTACACATGGGTGCTGCCCCAGACCCCACCCTACCTACTATATAGGTCCCATGCCACACGTGTTATAAAACATTTTAAGTTTAAATTGATGATGTAAAAATCTCAATACAACTAGCTCCATACGGTTTGGAAGAGAGACTCTGAACCCACCGCAGTGCTTGCTCGCCAGGCAGGCTACAGCTTGTGCACCTTGCACACCACGACAGACCAATTTAATGCTTCCTTCCAGAACTTAACGTCATCTCCAAAAGAGTCGTACTTTTATTATCTGCGATTACAAAAAAAAAAAAAAAGGGGTGGGGTGGGGTGGGGTGATCAAAAGCCAGAGTCTGTGTGACAGGTCAGTTTCTTGAAGACACAAACACATTTTCACATTGGAGAGCTCATCTTGAGTGAAAATCAAATTGTCAGAACCGGGCAGATCAGAAGACGATGCTGGAGCTGTCTGGCAGCTTTCTCTCACAAATACAGCAGTGTTTTGGGGTGGAGTGAGCACTCCGTATTTTAACTGTAAAATAGCTTTAATAATAAATACCCAGCGTTGAATACAGTTTGATAAAACTGGTGGTGTCGTTTTTCTAAGCTGATTTTTTTTTTTTTTGACAGAGAGCACGGAAGCAGGGAGAGTGGCAGGCAGAGGAAGACGGAGAAGCAGACTCCCCGCCGAGCAGAGAGCCTGACGTGGGGCTCCATCCCAGCCACCCAGGCACCCCAGGTAACATCAGCACACACCCGACTCCCGTGCGGGTTCTTGATAGAACACACATGGCAGGGTCCCACTGCAGTTTCTGACTCTGCAGATCTCGGGTGGGACCAGGAATTTGCATTTCTGATGCTGCTCCTCTGGGGACCACACTTTGAGAATCAGAAACCAGTAGTAGACTGTATTAGGTGAAAGGAATCAACAAAGAAGAAATCAACAAAACTGTTTGGCAGCTACCAGGCACCTACCACATGCTATCAGAACAGCTTAGGGGCGCCTGGGGGGCTCAGTCGGCAAATCATCTGCCTTCAGCTCACGTCACGATCCTAGGGTCCTGGGATCGAGCCTCGCTAGGGCTCCCTGCTCAGGAAGGAGCCTGCTCCCTTTGCAATCTGCCCCCCACTTCCGGCTCATGCTCTCTCTCAAATAAATAAATGAAATCTTAAAAAAGCAAACAAACAACAAAAAAACCCACTTATCTGATGTGCTTACCAAAGCCCTGTGTTTTATAAAATCAGTAATTTGAAAAATGGATCAACTTTCAGAAAACCTTAATCTGAATAATGACATGTATAGATGTATGAATAGAAATTAAGGGGGAAAAAATCACCTATGACATAGATTCCAACGTCGATGTTTCTATTTCCTTTCTTTAACCCCAGATGAGATGCATGTTAATATGTTTTTCGTGGAGGAAACGTTTTTGAAGGTAAGTAATTCTGAATATGCCCCATTGTTTCTGAAGTTAATGGCCGCAGCAAACGACTTCTGTTAACTGGAGTTGTCGGTTAACTGGAGTCAACTGGGTGCCCCGGGGAGGAGATGAGGGGGCCAGGGGACACCCTGCACAGCAGGGTCACACCCGGCAAGGGCACACCTCCTCTGCAAAAACACCTCACACACTACGCTTTGTTTTAAGGAATAAAAACACAGGCGGGTTAATGGAACACGTTAACGGAACCCACGTTAATAAAACACACTGAAAGAATCAGTTAATTGGTTCATTCTTCTCTCAACTGGAAATTAAGAAAATACTTTCTAGCACTGAGACCAGAGAATCAAAGTCGTAGTTGCCATCGGTGGCCTTGTTTCGAGAACGAATACTCCACCCCTCGCATTTGGTATCTGCACACTCCTGTGTGGGGTTTGATTCCCCCTAGTGAAAGCACTTCCGGCCCTATGAAGGACATCACTGAAAAACATGAGTTCTTTTCCAAAAATGGACTATTGGGTCAGTGGCACAGCTATCTGAAACACTGAGCTCTGAATGTCATGGGCCTGGAAACCGGTGATTCACGGGAGACCTCACAGGAGACCGGAGCCGAGCCGTCGGAAAGCGCTAGATCTGATATCTAGGTCGCCTTGGGCTCTTCTTGACTTCTTAAGGCAGCCAAGCTTGCTTAATAATTGCTAGAACCCTAAAGGCAAAAGCTGTTGTGTAAGGTCACTGCAGGCAACAGCCGCTAAACGCTGTTCTTTCCACTCGCTCCCGGCACACAGCAGAGCCCAGATCCCGCTGGCGGAGCTATTATGTGGCTCCGAGTGGCTTCGGGGCATGCTCCTGCTGGGGCAGGTTGGCTCAGAGTGTCCGTGACCAGCCAGGGCCCCAGCAAGTGCCCCACCGGGCGTAGTAGGAAGGTGCTACACGACACCGGGACCCCGACAGAGGGAGGCTGAGCATCCTTGCTCCACCTCTGGACCAGGACCCAGCACGGGGAAGCATGAGCATGCAACCCAGGGGCAGAGGTCTGTATCCTAAGGACACGAGATGCCAACACGTAGAGCCACCTGGTGAGCTGGGAAGGGTGGAAACGGTGCTGGCTTGGCCCCACACATTCCAGTCCCATCAGAGGAAACCGTCAGTGACCAGTGAGAAGCCGAGGAGCGCGGGCCCTGTGTGGATGCTGCCGGCCGGCCACCCAGCAACCCGTAAGCACACCTGTATCACACCCCAGGCAGGCGCTGGGGCCCCAGGCGCTCGCCGCATGGTCCGCCGCCCGGCCCGAACACCTCTTCACACAGGCACACCTGCGTCCTCCGAGCCTTGCTGTGGCTGTGGCCGCTCGGAATGGAGTATCCCCCGGCACCTCCACAGCAAACAACCCTGGGTGAGGACGACAGGGTGCCTAGGAGGAACTGCAACAGTCAGGAAGCCTTACAGAGTCCTGGCACTACGGTGGGCACGGGCATGAACACGGCTGCATTTGGGTTCAACTCTCTGGCCCCAAGCTCCACGCCCGGGACTAACCCAGTCCACATCGTTTCCCTCATCTGATGCGGATCACGAGGATTCTGCTGCCCTCAGGAGGGTGGTTCGTGGGAAACGCTTCAAAGCCGGAGTGAAGCTGTGTGCCAACAAAAACCAGACGTAGTATGTCCCAAGGAAAGGAAGTCCCTGCCCTGCAAAGAGCTTTGTAAAAATCTAGTGCCGTGGAGGGGGGCACTTGACAGGATGAGCACTGGGTGTTATTCTGTATGTTGGTAAATTGAACACCAATAAAAAATAAATTTATTATTAAAAAAAAAAAAATCTAGTGCCGTGGAAAGCCACAAACAGAAACCTTGTCCTTTCAGGATTGCTATAAATCTTTATCCAGATCTCCTTCCATTAACAAACAGCAGACGCGATAAACCACAACAAAAAATAAAGCTACCTTTAATTGTACTGTTAGCCCACTTTGCTTAAGTACCGGTGATGCAAAAATATCATCTGCTCACTGCTCTTCAATGCAATACAAATTATTTCATTTATGCCTTGGATACGGGAAACAACCAACCTGTCATGATATAAGCTAGAACCCAAACCAACATAAAATTGATTTCATTCCCCCAAAGTTAAACTTTAGGCCAAGTTTCAAATGACTGCTCTCAGAGACTCTTCTGAAACAGATATTTATGAATTAGAAACGTCTTGTATTACAGAAGTCACACTATGACATGCACCATGGAGCAGAGCTGAGATGAACGATCTTAAGAAGCAGACCCTGGGGTGCCAGGGCAGCTCAGTCAGTTAAGCATCTGCCTTTGGCTTAGGTCATGACTCTAAGGTCCTGAGATCGAGTCCTGTATCGGACTTCCTGCTCAGCAAAGAGTCTGTTTCTCCCTCTCCCTCTACCTGCTGCTCCCCTGCTTGTGCACAATCTCTCTGTCAAATGAATAAAACCTTAAAAAAAAAAAAAAAAAAGCAGACATTGACGATCTTGGGTACACGGCAATGGCACAAGGTACAAATATGGTAGATTCGATCAAATGAACATTGTGTACCTACTGTGTGATAGGCCCTGAGAAAAACCCAATAATTAAAGCTTATACAGGCGTTGCTGGAAGTGACATAAATCTCTGATCAGAATCAAACAGCCCAGGCATGTTTGTTGATAAAAATAAACACAGAAACAGCCAAATACATACAAGAATATGGGACACTTTTGCAAAGACTATGATTGAGAAATTGCCCACATATCAATCTACTTATCAGCATGTACCGAAATATCACCATCCCCTAACCCCAATGACTGCATGGCAAGAAAGGTCCCTTTGGACAGTCAGGCAGAGAGGGAGGGTGTGTGAGGACATGGACTGCTGGCAGTACGGGTAGGAGAAAAAAGATAATAAGATGGTGAGCACATACGAGGAAAGGAAGGCCAGGCACGTGTTCTCCAGCAAACAGTGCAGGTTCCAGTCCACCACTGGCACTCAGGTGCTTTCTCCCACATGTCCACAGACACCCCACAAGCTCTATACCCATGGCATAAGGATGCTCGCATTGTCTCTGTGGTAGCTACTTAACCTTTACAAACAAAGTTGTATGGAAAAGGTACGCTTCCTTATGTTCAGGGACGTAAACAACGGAAATGAATAAATGACGAGCATGAAATGATGAGTCACGGGGATATTCGCTTCGAACTGGAAGCTTGCTTGCTCCAGCAGGCTGAGAGAGAAGTATTTAAGCATTTGATATATAGCTTCCCGTGGTGGTAAACTATCAGTTTTCAACTGTAGAGGAGTGATAATAAATGTGGCTGCTCAAAATAAGGACCAGTAATAGCTATTTGAGTCGTCCTTTGTAAAGTCAAGCTTCTCATTAGCAGTTGACGTGATTCGCTGGCATTATCAATCATTTCAGTTAGTACGAATGGGTGTCACTCTAAGGATTGTTTTTTCTGGTAATCCATACTCAATTTTGAAAACTAGGTTTTTTTTTTTTTTTTTTAATTAAAATAAATATTTTAAAGAAAGTGTGTGAGTGGAGAGAGCGCCAGACAGAGGGAAGCAGGCTCCCATTGAGCACGGAGTCTGACATAGGGCTCAAGTTCACAACCCGGAGATCATGACCTGGCCCAAAACCGAGAGTTGGCTACTTATCCAACTGAGGCACCCCGGTGCCCCCAAAAAGTCATTTAAAAGATGAACTGGTTCAAAAAATGTTGCTAGATCACACCTCTATGTAATGGAAATATACCCGTATAATGGGGGCAAAAAATGGACATTTTAGTGCTTAGGGCCACAGAGCTAAACATAAAATCAAAACTATCAAACTTGGAGAAGCAAACATGGGGCATCTTTGCAATGTTAGGTTCTATGAAGTTTTCATACCAGAACACAAGACGCAAGAGCCATAGGAGAACACACATATAAAGGGGCGTCCGTTAAAGTTAAAAGAAACCATCAGTAAGAAAACAAAAGGCAAGTCATAACACAGGAAAAAACACAACACACACGACCTGCATCTAGAATATATAAAGAACCTAACATCACAAGTCAATGATGACACAAAAACCTCCACTATCTACAACCTAATCCCCAGAACCTATAATTATCGTACCTCACAAGGCAAAAGGAACTTTGCAGCGTGCTCCCGTGTCTGGGGATGGGGCGATGGTCCTTGATGATGCAGCAGGCACAAAGTCATCACATGGGTCTTTACGGGGGGGAGGGGGGTCAGAGTTAGAGGAGGGGTGAGCACAGACACACACGCTGGGAGTGAGATGACGGCAAGGCAAGGAAGGTCCTCAGAGGCAAGGAAAGGGATCCCATCCCGCACCAGAGCCTCCAGAAGGAACGCAGCCCTGTCAGCACCTTGATTTTCGCCCACCAAGACGGATGTCGTACTTGTGGCCTCCACAACAGTACGGCAATCAATTCGTGCTATTTTGAGCCACGAGCCATGAGGCCATTTGCGAGAATTTGTGACAGCATCAATAAGAACGTAATACACAACCCAGCACAGAAACCGCTTCGGTAAACAGTCTGGTGGTTTCCTGCAAAGTTAAGTGTAGGCTGACCGTATAAGCAGAAGCAATAAAAACAAAAATACAACCTATCAGTCCACACAAGACATGAATGAGTTTCAAGCCAACTAGGGTCAGTGAAAGAAGTGGGAACCATTCTGTAGTTTGAGAAGCAGACTGCCGCCTACATTGGGATGGAACAGAAAGAGGGAGGCTCTTTGGAGGGGCACGAGACTTTTGGGAGTTACGGAAACATCCCTGCTTTGAGTGTGGACACGGCGTCACACTACGGGGGATCCACCTGGACATTTTAAACCATCCTTGATGGGGATCCCTGGGTGGCGCAGCGGTTTGGCGCCTGCCTTTGGCCCAGGGCGCGATCCTGGAGACCCAGGATCGAATCCCACATCAGGCTCCCGGTGCATGGAGCCTGCTTCTCCCTCTGCCTATGTCTCTGCCTCTCTCTCTGTATGACTATCATAAATAAAATAAAAATTAAAAAAAAAAAAAACCATCCTTGAAGCTAAGCATGATGACAGTTTCCTGGGACTTGACTTTTCTATGTAAAATGTCATTTCTATGCCGTTGTAGAGGAAATTTGCCGATTCCATCCAAATTGTATAGTGATGTCCTCAAAACAGGGGCAGTCTTACACAAAACTGAGCCCTTCCAGGGTTGGAGACGATCTGAAGCGAAAATCCTACAAGACTTTAAAACACTGCCCTTCCCATGGGTCTCTGAGCTGCCTTAAAAGCAGGGCCGTGGGAGGTCAGGACAGATGCATTAAGACAATGGCCACTGAGATCTAGTGTTTGCGGGACAAGGTCAGGAAGGGGGTGCGGAGCACAGCGTGGTGCTATGCTTGCTGTCCCTGGGTCAGCCCAGGGGTATGAGGACGAGAATGTGGACACACAACATGGTTCTCTGCCCACCAAAAACCAAGCTGTCTTTCAGAAATCCTGATGTTTGTAACCAAGGACAAAAGACGTAGCAGTGTTGCCTCATACCATCAGCCTAGGAAGAAATAAAGGCTTTTTCAGGGTTTCAGGTGTGAGGGGAGCTTTCCCTAGGGACACCCCAGGTGCTCCTGGACACCTGCCAGCTCAAGGACAGGTGTCCCCAGACAGGCAAAAAGTGGATATTTACTGAGCCCCAGGAAACCGCCAGATTGGGGACAAATATTTTCTAAAACAGGAGGAAATTCAGGGAAATAACTGTGGAATTTGAAAGCGGTAAAAAAGTGCCATCCGAGTTAAACATCTCCCAAACTCAGCCTGGGACTCAGTTTACAAAGCGTTGCCTGCTCTTGATGTTTACTGGTATGTTACTGATACACAGATGCTATTAGGCCAGTTTAAAATCAAGAAAATTTAATGAGCGAATGAATGGATAAAATAAATAAGATGAGATTTTTGAGTCTGGATGGCTTCTTTCAGGTCTGGGGGTCATCTGGGATTGACACACACTGGCATCCCGTGCACAGTCTCTTCCACACGCGGCCCCTGTACAGACCCGGAGTTGTGGGCACCGGGACTCTGGCCGTGTGTGTCCAGGTGTGGAACCCAGACCGCAGCACCCGCACGACCTGGGCACTGGAGGGAAATGCAAATTCTCGGATCCATGCAGCCCCTCCCAACAGGAGGGCCCGGGACGCGGGCTACGTGGGTCGTAACGAGCCCTCAGGACGTATCTGACGCCTGCACAAGTGTGGGAACCACAGAGCTAACGCGTCATCCGTGTTCACGGCCAGGACATGATGGAAAGTAATTGGGAGAAGAGGGGCAACCGGTGCTGGCACTTCTCACGGGGTGACAGGCACTGGAACCTGCACGACCATCCGCCGTATGTGCTAGGGGCACGCCAGAGCCGGCTGCCACACGGGCAGCCACACCATACGGGAGGCAGGGAGAGGGCCCCTTGGTCTCTCTGCTGCTCCCTGGGGCTCCCGGGCGCCACCCACACCTGCGTGTCCTAGGAACGGCACCCGGGTTCTCATGGGCGCTGGCGAGGTGCCTCTGAATTGCGGACACCGTCCCTTTGCAAACCCAGGCTCCAGGTCTCACACGTGCCGTGCTTCATCCACTCTCGTTGCAAAGACGGTTCTAGACGCTGGGAGCAGCAACACCGGGCCGTGGCACTCCCTGAATCTGGACACTTGGGCACGGAGCGCTGCAGGAGCCGAGTGCCACAGGGACGTTATCCTCTGCTTTTCCTACAGGGAACCTGTGCCTGAAAAGGCCCACCGTTATCCTTCACCTGCCCCGTGACAGGCTTACCTGGACAGCTAGGAGAGGAGCCTCAGCCGTCCGGGGGGTGCACTAACCGAGGCAACAGCGTCGAGGCATCCGTTACGGAGAAGCTAAGGTGACGGTCCGTGCCATTTTCATGTCGGTAGAGTCGCGTGAGAAACAGATGACAAAGTGTCAGAGCCTGAAGGCTCTTGCGGTGTTGGACAGGAGTGAGGTGGGCGTTGGGGGCGCCGTGTGGGGCCTGCCTGGGTGGCAAGGGGAGGTACCACTGCCCGCTAGGGAAGCATTGCTCTGGCATCCAGACACGGGGCAAGCTTGCTCAACGCCAGGGGCATCGTGTCCGCGTGGCCCACATGGGGACGGCTGCACCATCCTCAGGGTGCGAAGCTACCTGTGCCAGAGGTGCAGAAGCTGCAGACATGGGTTCGCACGCCGCCTTGGCCCCTTCGTGGCAGTGTCACGCTGTCAGAGGAAAAGCCCGTTGGCAACGGCTTCCTCAACGGGGCAATGGGGAGGAGGCTCCCTGTCCCCTGAGGTGGTCTGAGGACGAACTATACCAGGAAGAAATCGGCCAGAGGAGAGCATGTGCTTTCCGTAAGGGGAGGGTGGAAGTCAAGGCGAAGGCGCTTTTCCTAATGGGCTCCCAGGAGGATGCACGTAAGAACATCAGGAGAGCAGCCCGTCACGAAGAGCCAAGGGCAACAGGCAGGGAAGAGGACTGTCGGGGGCACCGTCGCCGGCCTCGTCTCTAGGAGGGCACGCCCCTGCTTCCCGATGTCTTCCACTGAGCTCCGTGGCTGGCGGGCACAGGGCGGCAGAAACCCTGACTGCATGCAACCTGGGGGGTCGTCTGCCCGCCCCCCACCGTCCTGGCTAAAAGCAGGTGCCAGTCCTCTCTGGCCTCTCACTGTGGGGCAGGCGGGCTGGCAGGGGGAACCGAAGAGAAGAGCGAGGCGCCGTGGCTCCCGGGCTGCCGGCCTGCTCCATCCGTGAAGCCGGGAGGCTCGGCGCACAGACAGGACCCACAGACAGGTGTGAGCGGGGAGGCGGGCGTGTGCGAGGCACCGGGGCGGCTGCAGGTTCCAGGCTGGCAGCAGAAGCACGGCACGCAGGCCACGGGGAGGGCGCCGAGTGCGGTGCGCCGTGTCGTGGTTTCCGTGCCACGGCCCGCGGCCACGGGATGGTGCTGAGAGCCCGGGCGTGCAGGCGGAGAATCAAGGGAGCTACGCGGCCAGTAAGTCAAGCTGCCCAAAGGAGCCGCACGCGAAGCCAACACGGCGCTTTTACATTCATTCGTACAAAGAGAATGAAGAGGAACGAGCCCGGAAGGCTGGAACTCCGGCATGCACTACACACAGGCGTCCTGTTCTCCGGCTTCTTAAAAGCGGACTTTTAGGGGCTCAGCGGGTTAAGCGTCTGCCTGCAGCTCATGATCCCGGGGCCCCACATTGGGCTCCCTGCTCACCAAGCAGCCTGCCTCTCCCTCTCCGTCTGCCCCATCCCATTTTCATTTTCTCTCTAAAATAACTAAAATGTATACTTTTAAAAATGCGTACTTTTAGCAGATCACATGTGGAATAAAAGGCTTTTCAGACGAGTTTTTTCTTCATGCCACAAATTGACAGACGCTCGCTGTCCTACATTCCCCACGTGCGTTTTTCAAAGCGGAATCTCAGACGGTGCAGACGCTGATTACAGCGTGCTCCCCTCTTTCCTGGGACAGCACGCTGATGTGCCCCTGCTTCCAAACGGGGGCTCCACCAGCAAGAGCCCCGGGCTGCAGCCTCTGCCCCCCGCCTGCAGCCATCCCCGACCACGGACGAGGCTCCGCCTGCACCTGGGATGACTTAGGAAGCCTGCCCACGCAGCAGGATCACGTTCTGATCCTGCACTTGCAAACCAACCCCTATTTAGGACGTGTAAGGTAAGAGAGGCATTCTCTCAGCTTGCCATGCATGCCCCCTTACCCTGCAGCCTGCATAAAACCCAACCACTTTCTCCTCCCAGACTTCTCCCCAGCTCAAACTACTGCTAGAGTCCTTACAACGGTGCATATATGTGCCTTCTCCATCAACAGGTTTTGGATTTGAACGGAGCTTACCACACCAAGAAAAGTTCTCACTTGGAGGCGGTGTGTAACCCAACAATCATACATACCATTTTTTGCTTTGGAGAGTATCATCACGCGTGGTTTAGGAATACTTAAATGTGGGCAGCCCGGGTGGCTCAGCGGTTTACTGCCACCTTCAGCCCAGGGTGTGATCCTGGAGACCCGGGATCGACTCCCACATCAGGCTCCCTTCATGGAGCCTGCTTCTCCCTCTGCCTGGGTCTCTGCCTCTCTCTCTCTCTCTCTCTCTCGTCTCTCACGAATAAATAAAATCTTCAAAAAAAAGAAAAAGGAATACTTAAACGTGCAATACTGCTTATACACGAATGTTTGTTTCTTGGTTCATTATCCAATGACCAACTCAAACATTCCTTTGACAATCTTTGTAAATTATGCTCAATAGGGATGTTATAACACTATTTTCATGCCTTCAAGTAATGGTTCACAAACGGGGTGATTGTACTCACCGGGGGACATAAAAGACAAGATAAATGTGTTTCTGTTTGCAAATCTTTTTTCTTATCTGATTTAAAAGACAACTGCTTAGGCGATAATTATAAATCTCTATTTATGAGCACATAATGTACAAAGATGTAATCCTAATGACGGTAACAGCCAAAGGAGGGGGGGCTGAATGTAGCCATATCCTTGCAAAGTTTCCGTATACTTTTTAAATTATGTTGGCATTAATGCAAACTAGACGGTCACGTGTTCAGATGTTAACTGTGATCTTCAGAGTAACCACCAAGAAAATAACTAAAAACACATCGTAAAAGACACGCGAAGGGAATTAAAGTCGTGCACTAGAATATATCCAGTTAACGTGAGAAAAGGCAGTCTCGGGAAAATAAAGGAATGACAAGGAAATAACTTATATGGAAATCATGCCATACAGGAATCGTATTTGATCAAGAATGGCATTTCATGTAAATGGCTAAGACCCCCAGTTAAAAAGTAAAGACTGCCACAATGGGCTTTAAGAAAAGAAAAAGAGGGACGCCTGGGTGGCTCAGCGGTTTGGCGCCTTCGGCCCAGGGCGTGATCCTGGGGACCTGGGATCGAGTCCCACGTCAGGCTCCCTGCATAGAGCCTGCTTCTCCCTCTGCCTGTATCTCTGCCTCTCTGTGTCTCTCATGAATAAATAAATAAAATCTTTAAAAAAAAAAAAAAAAGAAAAACAACGTGACCCAGCCAGACCCAACGTGACTGGCGCCTAGAAAACACAATTAGATTGAAGGGTGCAGAAGGTTTAAAGGATGGCCAAGGTATCCAGTGCCAACAGTAAGAGAAGAGGCAGACACAAGACAGACTCAAGACAAATATCTCTACTGCAAACAACACAGAGAAGTCTAATAGGAACATTTTATAGAGAGATCATTCCGGATTCCAAAGATGCAGGAATTATAAACCTGTATGCACTCAACAACAGAGCCCCAATTACATAAACCAGAAACTGAAAAAAATTAGAGGGAGAAACAGATAATTCACCAGTGGTGGTCGGAGATTTGGATATCACAGCTCTAATAATGGATAGAACTAGATTAAAAAGTAGTAAGGAAATGGAAGCCCAGATTTAATACCATTAACTACTTAAAACACTGCCAACCAGGGGCGCCTGGGTGGCTCACTCGGTGAGATGAGCGTCTGCCTTCATCTCAGGTCATGAACCCAGCATCTTGGGATCACACCCTGCATCACCCTTGGCCTCTCCCCCTGCGTGTGCGCTCTCTCTTTCTCTCTCTCTCCCAAAATCTTAAAACAAAACAAAACGCAACAAAAAAACAGCACCAACCAGCTGGACTTAGCAGACACCTACGGAACATTCCACCCAACTGTAAGCTGACACACCTTCTCCAGGAAAAGGCGGTGTCCTAGGTCATGACCCCATAAATTGGCAAAGGCTGGACTGAAATCATACAGCGTATCTCCCTAATCGGCGATGTGATGAAATTAGAAGTCAATCATAGAAAAAGGTGGGGGAAATTCATAAGCACATGGAAAGTCAACGATGCACCTGTATGTTCAAGGCTCAAAGAAGAAATTAAAAGGGAACCTCGGAGACACTGTGGGATGAATGAGTGAAAACGAAAATACAACAGCCCCAAACCTACGGGGTGCAAGGAGAGCAGCGCTTGGAGGGAAGTGGATGGCTACACACGCCTATGTTAATGCAGAATGGTCGGAGATGTGGAGCGTGCCGATGGATCTGCAGAAGAGGAAGGGGCTGTGAGCCAAGGAACGGGCAGCGGTACGTGGCTGGGTAAGGGAAGGACATCGGTTCTCTCCCCTAGAGCCTCCAGAAAGGAATGCCACCCTGTACACACCTTGATTCTAGCCTGAGGAGACTGACAAGGGATTTGTGACCTCCACAACCACACGGTCCTAATACTCACGTGGTCTTATACCACTTGGTTTGTGGCCCAGCGGTCAGTCCGGCAGCAAGAACCCAACACAGTAAGAAACTTTCTTGAGCGTCTATGCTCCTTTTTTCCTAATGGGACTACTGTACAACTTTTTTTTTTTTTTTTTTTTTTAAGATTTACTTATTTGAGAGAAAGAGCGAGCACACAGGCAGGGGGAGGAGCAAGAGAGAGATTCTCAAGCAGACACCGTCCAGCACGGGAGCCGGTCTCAGAGCTCAAATCCTCAACCCACAGATGATGACCTGAGCCAAAATGAATATTCGACTCTCGACCAACTGAGCCACCCGGGCACCCCCCGTACAAGGACTCTTAAGCACACCAAACACACAACGTAAGAATGATCCTTTCTGAACATCTCACCCACAAGGACTTGAACCACAGAAGGTCAACGGCGGCTACCGACAGTTCACAGAAGTCCGTGCAACAGCTTCCCCGAGGCTGCCCACCAGCCATTACGCAGCACCACGGCCTGGGCCCTTCTTACCACTACATCATGATCACACATGTATAAACCTTATTAATCCCTGGTCCTTTTTTCTCATTTCCCACTGTCACATCCTGACACTTCCATTGAGTGAATGTCAATAATTTAAGTTCTTCTTGAATTTTAAGAGACAAATATATGACCGCGGTGTTGTAGATGGATGTGTCTTTCTCATGTCCTCGATGGATACACCCTGTTAAGAATTAGCTTCCCACCGCCCCGGGCTTTATGGCTTAATGGTGAATCTATATATTTTTATGCCTTTTGAATAAATGAAAACCAGCAGATGTCCTCCACATAATGCAAACTTTAAAGACGTCCTTCCCCCAACGCAAAGAACAGCTTCCATTCTTTTCAGCATCTACCTTCTAGCAGCCTATCCTGCCACTCCTCTGTGAAGGAAGCCCCTCCAGAGGGCCTGTTGGAACAGGACGTCAGCAGCGTAAGCACTGATATGGAGATAATGCCAAAAATACTTAGGGCGATGCAAATTATTCCAAAATCTAGGAATCGTGTTGAGCTGAAATCAGGGATATATAGTACCAACTGCTTCTCCTTCTATTTTTTTTTTAAAGGTTTTACTCATTTATTTGAGAGAGAGGGAGAGCACAAGGAGGCAGAGCGGCATGCAGAGGGAGAGGGAGAAGTGAAAGCGGACAAACTTCCACGGTAGTCCCGTGGGCGCGGCACTCAGCCAGCAGCCCTAAGCGTTCACTGTCCACCGCCCTGGTGCAGCCTGCCCCCTGGTCCAGTGGGAAGTGGTCCAGATGGCTTGGGATCACAGAACCTGGCTGCGCTGGTCTACTAGGGCTGCCACAGCAAAGGAACACACACTGGCCGGCTTCAACAGACACTTATCCGTCCCGATTCTGGGGGCTGGGAGTCTGAGACCAGACAGGGCTGAGGCTGCTTCCTCCTGAGGCCTCTCTCCTGGGCGGGTAGACGCCGTGTGCTCCGGTGTCAGTGCATGTCTGTGTCCTCATCTCCTCTTCCCATAAGGACAGCAGCCCTATGGGGTGAAGGCCCATGCAACTGACCTCATTTTACTCTAATCCCTGCTTTAAAGACCCCACTTCCAAACACAGCCCCATTCTGAGGTCCTGGGGTGAGCGTTTCAACACGTGCATTTTGTAGGAGACACAATTCAGTCCACCCCACGGCGTTATAGATCTTCACGTGTTTGGTATTTGTGTCAAAGGCAAAGGCAACCAACCACTTAAAATTATCCTTGTCTATCTTGTTTTTCAGGGGAAGAGACAAAGAGAATAGTGAAGAATCAAGAATCAAGATCCTGGGCAATCCCGGTGGCTCAGCAGTTTAGTGCTGCCTTCAGCCCAGGGCGTGATCTTGGAGACCTGGGATCGAGTCCCACATCAGGCTCCCTGCATGGAGCCTGCTTCTCCCTCTGCCTGTGTTTCTGCCTCTGTGTCTCATGAATGAATAAATAAAACCTTAAAAAAAAAAAAAAGAATCCAGATCCTTTTTAAAAGAATAGGCTTAGAGACTATAAACTGGTTTACGCACCTCAGGTTTTAGTGAACCGTACTCAGGATTTCTGCAGAGACCCAAAGAGCAGTAAGTTGCAGGTCCCTCCCTCCATGCAGAGTATACCGCTGGTGCTCACAAGGAGTGTTGTGCGAGCCATCTGGACCAAAGGGGACAAGCTTGGTATCTGATTTCCAGCTGCACAGTGGCAGCTGCTGAGAGGCCACCTCGGTGGGAACCCTAGAGGCTCCTTGGGCACAGAATGAAGGCTGGCTGCATGTTCATTTTCGGACTCACATTACTACATGCCTCATAAGCTGTGACTCTAACTCAACGTAAACGGAAGACCCAGCGTTCCATCTGATGTCATCTTCACAGCCCTCCCCAGGATCTGCGTAAGCCTGGCAAGTATAGTGAGAATGTAGAATTCTTGTTGAGTTCAACAATTATTGGATTTAGGTGGAAAGACATCTTACGTAGATGCTAAAAAAAAAAAAGCAAAATCTAATCAGCTGAGTGGGAATGGAAAATACCTGTTAGAGGACCAGTTCTCCCTAATGCCCAGGTAGCTCATCCCGTGCCCAAAATATTAAGTGACATTCAGAAGAAGGAAGATCACTGAATAAATTCTTGCGTGCTATTGAATTACTTCTATTCTTTAAGTGAACTTGGCCTGTTGGAGCAATGGTGCTGTAAACACACTCTTAAATGCATACTCAGATTACTAATCTTCACTCACAATTTAAGATGACGTTATCTGAACGCAACGGGAGCAAGTCACGTGAACTTCACATTCATCATTTTCATCAAGTTCACCTATTAGGCTAAAGTGATGATCGGCTCTCCCAAAAGGTTCCATTTGTTAATTCGGACAGGAGCAGCGCCGGCCAAAGAAATAAAACCTACTGGCTTTCTAAGTGTGCTTTGCTGACCATAAAGGTGTTGACGCTGATAAAAGAAACTGTAAATAGAATCAAGCAGTATCATGGCATCTGGACGGTGATGCTTTACATCTACTACATTTGTACCCAGAATAAGCCAAAATTAAATGTTTAAGCAACACGTACGTTTTGAACCGCTAACGTTAATAGTAACAGATCTTTAAAGCCAGGTGTACTGTGGCCATGTGTCCCTTGGCGCTAGCAGGGGCCTGTGATGGCCTGTGTCCGTCAGCTACATAGGAGCGGAGGCTGAGAACGGATGGGCATCCACCACCGGTGGGGAGAAATCACCACCTCGAGGCAGAGCTGTGGTCCTGGCACTCCAAGCTGATCCCGGAATGGAGTCGCCCACATTCAGTAAGGCTCGTGGACGGGGGCCTCTGGATTAAGTCAGCCCCTCATGTATGAGGCGGGTTTTGTCAACGTGAATCTGAGTACCCACTTCCCACCTAGAACATGTCTACCCCCGGAAATGCATTCCCATCACCCACGTACCACACACCCAACTTGTTTTAGGGCCTTCATGTACGGGCTAGTGTCAGCGCACACAAGTGATGCTGAGGACAATATCCAGACAGCTATCAGATGAATGAGCGAGGCCCATGGTGATTATTCTGTGAAGAATCGAGAATCCGTGCAATAGATTATAAGTTCCCAGCTCAAGCTCCCTTCATCTCTTTTTTGTAACTGGCAACTGTATATTAAGTTTAATTGCATTTAAATGCAGGTGTACTATGAGTTCCTGCAGGTGAAATGACAAGGTGAACACGGTTCCTATGTGGGAAGGTAGGAAAGAAGAGTCCTTGGCCCTTGGCAGTCCTGGCAGCCAGGGCTTTGAACATAATTAGAGAAGGCGAGTATATACGAGAGAGGTGCCAGGATGTAATTAGTTACAGCCCAACATTTCATTAACAACAGTTAACAACACTGAAAGATCACAGGGCACACACCCAGGGATAGCCCAGGTTCTGTTCTAGTTTCTACTCTCATGCTCGCTGCATCGTACTGAAAATGGGAGTCTGGAGGCACGGGAGGGGTCTCGTGTGTGAGACCGAGCATGCCCCCCACCCCATCCCCAGTGTATATAAAGCGGCTATCCTCACAAACAGGTGGGTTTCTGCACCGATAACCACACCACGTCTGGGCACTGTTTGGAGAGCTCGGGCCCAGAGAGTCCACACAAGTGACCTAGATCCAAACCTCCGTGGAGGGCACACGGTCTAGAAGCCGGTGTTTTGCCCACGGATTTGCCTCCGGCCTTCAGAGTCAGGTGGAGCTCTTGTGCGCCGTCGGAGGGCTGCAAGCATGCCGCCTGCCCCAAGTCCCCGCAGGAAAACACCAACTGCATGCAAACACCTCGGCCTGCAAGGAGCGCCCCTCTGGGCAGGACCACTCACTGAGCTCACCCGAGAACGGCCTGTGATTTCACCTCAGCCTACAATGATGCCCTGCCTGAGCCCCTCCATGTCCCTGCAAACCCCGCCATGAACTAAACAGCCTCTGAGTCAAGCCTCTCCTCTTCCTCCCACGCCAGCCGTTTGTGCCCTTGTCCTGCCCTGCTGGATGTACCCATGTCCTGTCCTCCTGGAACCGGGGCAGGGGACCTTGTTTGCTGTTGTGCTGACATCAAGAATCTCAAGATGTCATCCTGTATTAGCGGGGTGGGTCCCAAATTCAGTGACAGGTGTCCTTATAAAGGACACAAGAGGAGACCCAGAGTCAGGGAAGCCACGTGAAAGAGGGGCGCACACATGGGAGGGATGTGGCCCCCTGGGCAAGTGCAAGAGCCTCTTAGCCAGTCTCCCTGGGCATATGCCTTCCTCATGCACGTCACCAAATACCCACGGCGCCCTGTGCTCCGGGAGGCTGGTGCTCTGACGGCAAAGAGGGGAAATCTCAATGCTTGAGCTTGGCATGGGCTCAGTACGCTCTGTCCTGGGAGAGCCTTTGCAGAAGAACGTCTTCTCTGAGAGGGCACACGCAGCCACCTCTTGTCAAAGCCCTGCCCTGGTCTGTGTCCTCCTGGCTTGGGGTACTCGCGAGCGTCCTTCCTCCTCCGCCTATGATACTCTTTCAGCCCTATGATGGAGCCCCCAGGATGAATGCTGTCTGGGCTGCTGGCCTGCTCCCTCTCCCTGGCTCCCAAGGAAAGTGGGTTAGCTCAGCAGATACGTGGCCATGCAGGGGGATGGCAACGTCTGCTTCCCCCAACGCTCAGCCCACTGCACCCTGACCGTGTCCCCGGAAGCAAGGGGTGGATCCACTCCCTGCTCTAGTCGTGGTACCCGGCATCTGGTGGGCGGGTTATCAAGGCCTGTGGCATTCGTGAACTGAATAAATGCCCCGACCATCCATGTCTCCTTGAGAGCCCTTGTGGATCTGTCCTATCACGCTTTTCTGAAATTCCATTTGAACCTAAAACTCTACCCCCAGAGAAACTGTCAGCAGCAGGAAGTGCCACCTGTGTTCAGCCGTCTGGATGGACCCACCAACAGTCTGGCAGCGGGAAACCACCTTAACTGCTGCAGACGACTGGCTACCTGTGTTGTTCAGATGACCCAGTGGGGCGACTTTAAATGCCTTCATCAGGCTGCTGGCAATCACGCAAGGTGATCACAACTGGTTTAACGAGATGGCTGCTGAGATAGGGCTGGGGCTGTCAGGAAGGGACCAGCTCGTCGGGCTGCAACCCGCAGACCCAGGGATGACTTCCATGTTTGTGTTAGGAGCACACACCCAAGCACGAAAAACACAGCCTACAGGAGAGGGCACCAGACACACCACGGGAAGAGCTGACGATCATTTTTATCTGTACGAACGCTCTTTCTCTTGGAAAGGTATCAGGGATGCGTCTGTGGCCAAATTCCTCAGACGAAGACAGGTAGGAACATTCTGGGGGAGAAGTGCCGGCCAGGGCTTCACTCTTCTCCACCAAAGCCTTCATCCAGATGCTCCCAGGTGCCAGGATCCCGCACGTTCACCCACGGGACCAGCAGGATACCAGCGTCACCAGCGGTGTTGGCGGGGGTGACACAATTGCCCTTGAGAAGACCTGCGATTGGTGAAATGTTGCTTCTTTTTCCAGCCGTGAGAGGAGGCACGAGGCTGAAACTGTCATGGTCACTGCCTGAGTCGCTGCCTGAGTCGCTGCCTGAGCTCCCGAGGCCTCCACTGCAGGAGGGACAGTGAGAGCACTAAGCACCTGCCGCCAGCTTGCAGAGCAACGTGAGGTAATGCTCGCAACTGCTCCCAAGAGCGCAGGGCACACAGGATAGGCTCTCGACAGGCACAGGTTTGGTGGGGAAGCCACTGAGAGCCTAGAAAGAGGCAGTAGCAGTGGGAAGGCCACAGAAATAGCTCTGAAGAATTTAGAAATAAGCAAGTATTGCACTGCTGTAGGGGTGGGCCAGTGGGTGAGGAAGGGACGATCTGAAGGTAAGCCGCACTCTTGGATGGCATCCCCTAAAAGCACTCAGAGAGATCACAGCCTGTGACCCACAGGAGATGTGATCCACATGAAGTGGAACCAGAAGCAGTATGGTCCGCAGGCCGCACACATACCCGCCCGGACACACCCACCCGAGGTTCCCACAGCGCCCTCTCTTCCCGGTGAGAGCCAGCAAGGCCTCCACATCCCCCGTAGCCATATCTCTGTGCCCAATGGTTCAGGCCTTCGAGACACACAGACACTATGGCCATCAACTATCCCCGGTCTCTCAGGCTCTGGACTTCTGCCCAAGAGGCCCCATGTGCCATCATGGAGGACAAGATGGGTTCGACAACTCTTCTGAGGACAAGACTGGTCAGCAGGCTGGGACTAGGGCGACAAAACTGACCACATGCAACATCTCCCCCAAACGGGCAACAGGGTGCTGCCGCACGTAATTGCCAGAAATGGCTGAGTCTAGCTAAGCACTGGGTATCACTTCTAGGTTAGAGGAAATAGAGGGGATAGAGGAACCGGTAAGGAGACACCAGGTGGAAACAACCAGACAAATCCTGGGTGTAGACCATTCCATAACATCACTGGCCTAGACTCTTTCAAAAAGTCACTATCGTGGGGGAAAACAAACATTATGTGATTGAGGGATGGGGAAGTTTTCTGACTTAAAACAGGATAAAGGCACATAACTACCACAAGGAACCCACCTGGAAAACACTAGCGTATTTTCAGCTAGACACAGAAGCCATCCTTGCCTCCATGTTCCAATACAGTCATTACTGAGAATCTTTTTTTCTTTAAATTTAGATTCAATCACCCAACTTACAGTACATCATTAGTTTCAGAGGTAGAAACCAGTAATTCATCAATTGCATCGGTGCTCATCACATCATGTGCCTTCCTTAATGCCCGTCACCCACTTACCCCATCCAAAGTTGTCATCACCAAAACAGTACGGTACTGGCACAAAAACAGACACGTAGATCAATGGAACAGAACAGAGAACCCAGAAATAAACCCTCAGCTCTATAGTCAACTCATCTTTGACACAGCAAGAAAGAACATCTGCTAGAAGAGACAGTCTCTTCAACAAATCCTGTTGGGAAAATTAGACAGCCACATGCAGAATGAAACTAAACCTCTCTTAAACCACACACAAAGATAAACTGAAAGCGGATGAAAGACCTAAATGTAAGACAGGAATCTATCAAAACCCTAGAGGAGAACACAGGAAGTAACCTCTCGGGCCTTGGCCACATGTAGCCACTTCTTGCAAGACACGTCTCCAAAGGCAAGGAAAACAAAAGCAAAAGGAACTACTGGGACTTCCTCAATATAAAAGGCTTCTGCACAGCAAAGGAAACAGTCAACAAAACTACAAGACACTCTACAGAATGGGAGAAGATATCTGCAAATGACACATCAGATAAAGGGCTAGTTTCCAAGATCTATAAAGAACTTATCAAACTCAACACCCAAAACCCAAATAATCCAGCCAAGAAATGGGCAGAAGACACAGACATTTCTCCAAAGACCCACACATGGCCAACAGACACATGAAAAGATGCTCCACATCACTCATCATCAGGGAAACACAAATCCAAACCACAATGAGCTACCACCTCACAGCTGTCAGAGTGGCTAAAATTAACAAGGCCGGAAACAACAAACGTTGGTGAGGATGTGGAGAAAGGGGAATGAATCCCCCTGTGTTTTTTTTAATTCAAACACACTGCTTGATAAAAATACTCTCTTCTGCTTCAGAAAACATGTTTATTGCTCAGCCATTTCTTCTCCTGGTCTGGAATGTCCGTTTGTCTTCTTTGGTCCTTTCTGTACTCGACAAACATCCTCCAGGTGCTTTCAGTTGAAAGTACTGCTCTGTCCCTATTATGCCCTTGCCGTGTTCATTAGCAAGTTACGCACCGATTTCACTCACCATGTTTTATGTCCCATCTGGACTCTGAGACTAAGAGAAGAGACTTGTTTTGAATCCCGTACAGCACCTGCCGCCGCACATTTCTGAACAGACATGCGGAGTGGAATGCATGCCTCTGGAGCTGTGCTGTCCACCACGGTGGCTGGCAGCCACAGGAGGCTACTGAAATTTAAATTAAATACAAGGGAAAATTCCGTTTTCAGCTGCACTAGTCACATTTTATGGATGCGGGTACCAGGTGTCCTTCCTGTCTACAATGCAGATAGAGAACCTTCCCATATGGTAGGCAGATCTGCTAGATGGACAGTGCTGGTCTGGAGAGCAGAGGAACGGTTCTCATCAAGGACACCCCACTTCCCTTACATATACAGGCTGGGGAGACTCGGGATTTCAGGACATGAGAGGCAGGGAATCCTGCTGCTTGCTTTGGCTTTTGTCCCAAGACCTCAAATAAGCTCAGATGTGCAAACGACCACTGTGGTCTTGTTCTCATTTAGTGTAGAAATAGGATATTCTACTCAAGGTTGCACCAACTTTGGTTTGTTCCTGGATCTCTCCCTGACTAGCCACATCATTTGCAAGATTGTTAAGGAGACTACCATTGATCATAAAGAGGAACATACCTTGATTCAGCTCCTAAGCCCAGGAGAGGACGGTCAACGTAGCACAAGCAATGCCAATGAAAACGGTCCACCAGGCAAGAGTATGTGGAGACGACCACCCTCCTCCCAGACAGGGGCCCTCTCTGCGTAGACACTTTTCCCACTGACACTTAGCTATTGAATGCAGACATCACAGGAGAGGATGTGAGGGAGTCACAGCATAAAGGAAAGGAGTGACGTGCCTGCTAAAGGCTCAAAAGGTCTGCTAAACCATGCCAGAATGGCAGTCCACCTCTACAAAGCCAATGGGGAAATACTTCTTAACTCAGAAATGATGTGACAAATAACACGTTTTCAAGAAAACTCTCCACACATGCCCTAGAGGCCATTTTAACCACAGATATCTGCAACAAACAGCCAAGACTGCCCCCACCCACTGTAACACAATTAAGTGAAGGTTTTCATAGATCAAACGCTCTGATTATTAGTCACTGGTACTCACATACGCTTGACAGTAGGAAATTTATCTTGAAATGTCATCTACTCTGGTATGACACTATTCTATTTTCCAGCTATGGGCTATGCCTGAATCCCTTTTCAAATGCCTCATCCCAAGGTGTGACCAGTCATCTCGGCATCTATGTAACGAGTGCCTGGAGTGGACATGTCTTGCGGGCATTACTTCCCTTACTCTTTTACAGTGCATTCAATCGGCACCTACCCTCGGAAAATGACAGAGTTACCGACATGTAAATCACAGAAGGAAAAAAAAAATTCAGAGTAAATGGCAATTAATCAGAAAGACAAAAGGGACTAAAGAATCCCCAACACACTGCCTTTCCAGAAGAAAGGAGGAACAAAGTAAAAATCGATCATGAGAAAATATGAGGACGACAGGACAACAGTCCTCCCACGATTATAATCCCTGTGAATCCAAGGTGCCAAGCAAAGCACCCTGGGAGGTCGAGGGCTGCAGGAGAAAGCAAGGACGGGCATCACACCTGTACTGACAGGAATCTGCTGAACAGTTCAGCCTCTCGCCAGCTGGACAAAACTCTCGTTTATCAGCAGGATTATGCAAATTGGATCTCAATCCCTTCTCAAGCATTCTCGAAAGAGGAGCAGCTGTGGTGACCACTAGTCAAGTGACCAGTAACTACAAAAACGACCTTGAGGTGGACAGAGTCCAGGTCAACCAGAAAGCATCACAAGGGCACACAGTTAACTAGGCTTGGTCCATACTTGGATTGCTTTGCTATTACCAAAGACTTTTCTCCAAGACACAAGAGTCCCTTCCTTCCTTCCTCCTGGGGGGGCCTTCCCCAGGCCCCCAGCAGCACGTTACTCCAAACGGAGAAAGTCGGAGTGAGGGCCGCCTGCGGTGGGGGCTCTCCTCCACCACCAGGCCTCCGACTGGCCTCCAAATTCCAGCAGATGTCTTTGCAAAGGTGGAAGGAACTTAAGTGTCACCTAGCAAGCTGAGCTCAAACCCAAGCACGTGCTGTTAGCTCCCGGGGGAGCAGGGTGGAAAAGAATGTGAATGCACCACGGCAAGGCTGCCCTGGCATCTGGCACGGAGACCCCAGCGCTCACAAAGGGGTTTCCAAGACGTAGAGCAGACAGGGGATGATCATCTCACGCCGAGGGGGATCTCGGCCAGCTCTCGGGGCAGGCGGTAACCGCATTCGGGCGTACCGCAACAATCCTTCACTCGGCTCTACCTTCCTGAGATGCTCCCAGGACCCTGGGAGTGTAGGGATAGGGGGACACTCAGAAGAACCAATGCACACGAAAACCAACGCACACGAAAACCAACGCAGACGAAAAGCTCCTCGTCTGTGCTTAGAAAAATTCTCATACATCACGTGGGGGGTCAGATGACCACGTGTTTTGGTTCCTGTGAAAATTAATGTGGAGCAAGCGCTAACATTCTATAAGGAAACTCCATTTTTGTCATCAGCTTCATGGATGCTCCAGGGTGGAAAAATGGCCTAGACAAGGTGAACAAGACGACCATGGTGTCACAAGGATTCTGACCACGGCCCGGGCACGACGCGGAACCAGTCGACTCAAGCAGCAACTTCCTGAGCTCAGTGAGCACCACAAAGCTCCTGCCCCTCCAGGAGCTTACAGGGTGTCCTAGGCCCCAGGCAAACAGGCACCTCCCAGCAGTCTCGGGTGCTATTATCTGGCAGATGCGAAACTGAGGGAGCACAAAGAAGACCAACGTAGGTCATCTATTCTACTACATAGAGGACAGAGGGTAAATTATAATTAACAGTTGCAAATATTCTTCTTGTGTCCTCACACGATCCCTCTCTTGTTATTTTCTGATTTTTAAGAATTTAAAAATAAGCTTATTTTCCTTTGGTAATTTTTATGGATGTTAAAAAATTGGACGCCTAGAATATACATTTTACGTGCACTGCATTTTACATATTCCGGTGGTCTCAGTATTCTTAACATCCACCGTCCACTGGGCCCCGTTATCGATAACAGACATACGGGTTTCTTCCTAAAGCCCTGCATTGGACTGTCCAGTACGACAGGCATTCATTCGCCCAACGAGGCTACTGAACACTTGAAATGTGGCTGGCTCGAGCTGAGACCTGCTTGTATGCATAAAATACCCACGGATTTCAGGGACTAGGCCTCAAAAATGAAGGTCATAGATCCTGGAGAGTTTTACATTGATGTAAGGAAAGACGTATTTTATTTATTTATTTATTTATTTATTTATTTATTTATTTATTTATTTATTTTTTGGAAAGACGCATTTTAGATGTGTCAGGATAGGGAAAAAAGTTTGTTTCATCTGTACCTTTTTGCTTTTTCAGTGGTGCTGTGCAACATTTTATGCAGTCCCATCTCTATTAGCCAGCATGGCTCCGCACAGCAGACTTCTTGTGTCTTAAAGAGAATGGGCCCACCCCTTGTGCTCCTAATTTCAGTTATTTTGCAAACTAGATAATCTTCCCTATCCAGAAGCCGAGACTCTGTGGAATCGCTGTCATCTTCTACCTTCGAAAATATCTTGTCCTGGTTCACAAACAATCCCAGTCCCCTTTTCTCTTTCTCTAAATGGCATCTGGGAGCCAAAATCATAACCTGATCATAGCTGATCGTTACCCCACCAACAAAAACAGAATCCGAGAGCGTCTTTCCTATTTGGAAGGACGGCAGCCTCATACATTTCAAACTGGAAATGTACTGGAAAGTGCTCTGGCGTCATCAATGTTTCTGCAGAAATCTCCATTTACTTCCTCATTCCCGTCTGCTTAAACAAGCTTCTCCTGAATAGAAGCCTTCCCCCATGAAACTAATAGTTTTCGATTTTCACTGCCCTGAGAACACCAGTCCTGGGGGTGACGCTGACAAATGGAACTTCCAGAATTCACAATTCTCAAACTCCAACCTACTGCAAGAGGACTCATTATGAATGCATGGTGGAGTGTTCTGCACACAGCAGATACAGGGAATGAAGTCAGGTGCTGCAGAGCTACAGGAGGGTAGCAGCAGGAGAGACCGACTGAGATAAAGCAGCATGTTTTGGAAAGAAAGCGGTGTTTTCTACAAGACATCCTGTGAAAGAATGGGATAAGTGCACTTCCGAGAAAGTTCTGCAAAGCCTTACTACCTCGGAGAAGCGTTAAAGCAGAAAGGAGAAAAGAGGGCAGAAAATAAGGAGGATATCTTCCCAAATGGCACGAACTCTTGGTTCTCTGACCATTTCACAGGATTGGGTAACAGCGCCAGGGGCTAAACTATTAATCTGGCCTTAGCTAGTGAGTAGAGCCCCCAGCGAGTAACTGCCCCTGCTGGAACCAGGTCACGTACGCCACATTCAGGCTTCAGGGAACAGCTGTGTCTGAATCTGGGTCTCAGAACTAAGAGTCCAGCTCATTTGGAAGTTTAATACATTTAATTTTAATGAGACTTCGGAGTTTGCATCCATATTCATGAGACACCCACTACAAGTTCTTTGGACCCTTCCCGAGAGGGGAAGGAGTTTCTTTGACAATTAACTTCCTGACCACCTGAGCAGGAACATTCATGTCTACAAACCAGCCTTATCCATCCCAAGAGGTTTCTGAAATTGAGTCCATTCAGATTTAGTACCTGCATACACTGTTTCTTGCAATTAGTGACCTCTACAGAGATTTAATTTTGTTTTTCTCTTCCTTAGGGATTCACCTGTTTCTATCTCTGGGTTTATAAAGTGACTGGGACGCCCAGGTGGCTCCGTGGGTGCGAGTCACTGCATGCAGCTCCCCGCAGGGAACCTGCTTCTCCGTTTGCCTGTGTCTGTCTCTCTTGGTCTGTCATGAACATATAAATAAAATCTTAAAAAAAAAGTGTTATTACTAGCAAACCACCTAGCAGGGAGCAAGGTCACCCTGGAAAGATGAACAGGTCATCTATATTTAGGATCCAATGGATGTGCAGTCACTCTTCAGCTCTGTTCCTGAGCTGTGCGACCTTGGGCAGGTGACTTAACATCTCTGAGCTGCAGCACTGTGTGTTCTCATTGGAATGCAAATACTTCCTCATCCTCTGCAGGGTTTTAAGGCAGTAGAGGCATAAAAGTCTCCAGCGGGTCAGGAGCGTCTGCAAAAAACACAGGCGTTTTCAGAGTTCTACAAGGCCTTCCGGAGGCTCTGAGGGTCGGAACCCTGTAAGAGGATGAAGCCATGAAGCTCGGTGCGCAGGGTTTGGGCAGCGCTCCGGTCCGTTCCGTGTTGATTCGTGCACTGAGTGTCATTCTGCTTCTTCAACTCTTCTTGGCTGTGACCCTGCACAGGGGCGGTGCAGGGAGTAGCAGTGCGAGGACCCAGAGTCCCTCGGGTCCGTGGCAGGCGCAACCTGCTTCCCCAACTCTCCTGCACTTGGGTCAACAGTGTGGCCTAAGGCGGGGCCAGCAGGGGTGCAGCCCTGCAGTCTGCATCCACTCAGCCCCTTCCTGTGCAGAAGCAGCCCCAGCCTCAGGTCCCCACTCTCCTGCACTTGGGTCAAGAGTGCGGCCTGAGCCGGGGCGGGGACGGGTGCGGCCCCGCAATGTGTATCCGGCCCCGCAATGTGTATCCGGCAAGTCCCTTCCTGTGCAGGGGCAGCCCTAGCCTCAAAGTCCCAAGTTTCAGGTCCCAAGTCTCCAGCACCTGGGTCAAGACCGCGGCCTGAGCCTGGGCGGGGACGGGTGCGGCCCCGCAATGTGCATCCGCCGTGTCCCTCCCTGTGCAGGGGCAGCCTGAGCCTCAGGTCCCAACTCTCCGTGCACTTGGGTCAAGCGTGCGGCCTGAGCCGGGGCGCTGGAGGGGCGGGAAGGGGTGCGCCCCCCCCCCCGCCCCCCGCAGTGTGCATCCGCCCAGCCCGTCCCTCTGCAGGAGCAGCCGGAGCCTCAGGTCCCCAACCCTCCTGCACTTGGGTGAAGAGTGCAGCCTGAGCCTGAGCGGGGGTGTGGAGGGGTGCGGCCTCCGCAATGTGCATCCGCAAGCCCCTCTCTCCGCAGGGGCAGCCCCAGCCTCAGGTCCCAACCTTACTGCACTTGGGTCACGAGCGCAGCCTGAGCCAGGGCGCTGGAGGGGGCGGGGAGGGGTGAGGCCCCGCAATCTGCATCCACCCAGCCCCTTCCTGTGCAGGGGCAGCCGCAGCCTTAGGTCCCAACCGTCCTGCACTTGGGTCAAGAGTGCGCCCTGAGCTGGGGCGCTGGGGGAGCGGGGAGGGGTGCGGCCCCACAATGTGCATCCGCCCAGCCCCTTCCTGTGCAGGGGCAGCCCCAACCTCAGGTCCCAACCGTCCTGCACTTGGGTCAAGAGTGCGCCCTGAGCCGGGGCGCTGGGGGAGCGGGGAGGGGTGCGGCCCCGCAATGTGCATCCGCTCAGCCCCTTCCTGTGCAGGGGCAGCCCCAGCCTCAGGTCCCCACTGTCCTGCAGTTGGGTCAAGAGTGCGGCCTGAGCCGGGGCGCTGGGGGGGCGGGGAGGGGTGCGGCCCCGCAATGTGCATCCGCCCAGCCCCTTCCTGTGCAGGGGCAGGGGCAGCCCCAACCTCAGGTCCCAACCGTCCTGCACCTGGGTCAAGCGTGCGGCCGGAGCTGGGGCGCTGGGGGGGCGAGGAGGGGTGCGGCCCCGCAATGTGCATCCGCCCAGCCCCTTCCCGTGCAGGGGCAGCCCCAACCTCAGGTCCCAACCGTCCTGCACCTGGGTCAAGAGTGCGGCCTGAGCCGGGGCGGGGAGGGGTGCGGCCTGGCAATGTGCATCCGCCCAGCCCCTTCCTGTGCAGGCGCAGGGGTAGCCCCAGCCTCAGGTCCCAACCGTCCTGCACCTGGGTCAAGCGTGCGGCCCGAGCCAGGGCGCTGGGGGGCCGGGGAGGGGTGCGCACCCCCCGCCCCCCGCAGTGTGCATCCGCCCAGCCCCTCCCTGTGCAGGGGCAGCCCGAAGCTCAGGTCTCAGTCTCCTGCACCTGGGTCAAGCGTGCGGCCCGAGCCGGGCGCTGGGGGGCGGGGAGGCGTGCGGCCCTGCAGGGTGCTTCCGCGAGCCCCTCCGTCCAAGCCCCTTCCTGTGCAGGGCCGCCGGAGCCTCGGATCCCAAGCCTCCGGCCCCGGGGTCAAGGCCCGTCCAGCCGCAGCCTCCCCCACCCCCGCCCGCAGCAGCGCCCCCGCCGGCGAGGTCACGACCCCGGCCCCCGCCGCGTAGGAGGCCGCGAGCAGGCTGCGAGCGCGGCGCGGCCAGGTGCGGGAAACTGAGTCCGCCGCGGCCCCCGAGCGCCGCCCCCGCCCCCCCGCAGCCCGTCCCCACGCGCGGCGCGGCCGCCGGAAGTGCTGCCCCGGGCGGCGCCGACGCCAGCGCCCCGCGCGCCCCCGCCACTCGCCGCCGCCCGCGGGGGTCCCGGACGCCGCCCCGCCGCCCCGCGCCGCGCCGAGCCGAGCAGCGCGCCGTCCCCGGGCCGCGTGGCGCGCGGCGGCCGCAGGCTACGCACCGAGGAGGAGGCCGTCCATGTCGAACAGCAGGTGGGTGGCGGGCCGCGGCGGGGCCCCGGAGGCCGCCATGGCGCCGGCGGACGCGGGCGCGCGCACGCCGGGGACACGGCCGCGCGCTCGGGGGCTGCGCGCGCCGCCCGCGCCGCCTCTGCGCACGCGCGCCGCCCGCCGTGCACGCGCGCCCCGCGCCGACCCGCGGGGCCCGAGCCGCCTTGCGCACGCGCGGCGCGGGAGCGTCTCTCGAGAGCCGCGCGCTCCGCTCTGCGGGCGGGCTTGTCTCGCGCGGTCTCCGGTGCCGCCGCCGCCGCCGAGTGCGGATACGGCCCCGCGCGGGCTCCCGTCTGCCCGCATGCACCGCGCTCCCCACGCACAGCGGACGTCCCGGTCCCGGCGGCGGCACATGCACAACTTGACCCTGGGGCGGGACGCACGGAGGAGGCCGAGCCTTCCTCCTCGGCCGGCCCGGTGCACCGGCTGCTTCCCACCGACGGGCCAAGGTGCTCAGATCGGCATCCCCGGCAGCCAGGCTGCAACCGGGAGCCCAGGGGCCGGGGCATGCGCCGGGCCGGGGCTGCCGTCCCGGGACCCTCGCTGCTTTCCCTTTCGGTTTCGCGGGCCCGCCGCCCCCGCGGAGCTGGCAGCGCGCATGCGCAGGGGGCCGCTCGGAGGGTCGGCGACCCGGGCTCCCGGGTCCCCGCGAGCATCCCGGGCTGCAGAGGCTCCACGCGCCTGGCCGCCTCATCTGCCTCCCTGCCGCCCAGCTTCCTTTCTTATTCAGCTCTCTTCTGCATGCACTCTGAATTTTGTTGTTCTTGGCTGCTCTCAAAAACTTTTTTTTTAGATTTTACGTATTTGAGACAGAGCATGAGTGCAGGCGAGGAACAGAGGGACAACAAACTTGTCCCAGAGCAGGGAGCCTCCTGCAGGGCTGCATCCCAGCACCCTGACATCCTGAGCTCAGCAGAAGGCAGATGCTTCACCCACTGAGGCACCCGGGTGTGCCCAGAAACACCTTTTTTTGGTCTCCGTTTCTGTGTAGTGTGCGTCGATGTTGCATATGCATGTTTAAGCATAAGGATACAGCGACTTTAAAGAAGGTGATGTGAGAAAACTCCAGAAGCTTATTTCACACCGTGAGGCTGTATTTCTGGCAAAATGCAAAAACCACAGTAGACGCAGCTTGGATGCTGCAAGGGCAGCAAAATAATAGGCGACGAACCCCTGTGCCTCGGTTTCCTTTTGTGTCAAATGTAAAGGAGACAGCGCAGGTCAAGCTCTTAGTCCTGGCACATAGTACGGGTTCAGGTAACTGATGTCTTTGGAGCTCTGGCTGTGACAAAATGCAATGATGATTTCTGTTTGAGGACCTCAGGGAAGGCAGTGTATCAGCCGATTAGTGAGGGGACTGTGACGCCAGGGTGCTCGGCTGCTGTGACACAGTTGCACAGACTCCGTGGCTTGCATCACAGATATGCTGGGTTTACAGTTCTGGAAGCCAGAAGTTGGAGAACAACAAGCCGTCAGGGTTAATGCTTCCCGAGGGCTGGGACGACGCGATCCTTCCAGGCCTGTCTCCTTGCTTGTACGTGGCCTTCTTACCTTAGCTCTTTATATTACCTTCTCTCTACGAGTCTATTTCTTTTAAGATTTTATTTATTCATGAGAGACACACAAACAGAGGCAGAGGACAAGCAGGCTCCATGCAGGGAGCACAATGCGGGACTCGATCCGGGAACCCCGGGGTCACGCCCTGAGCTGAAGGCAGATGCTCAACCGCTGAGCACCCCCCCCCCCCGGGCGCCCCTCTGTGGGTCTATTTCTGCATCCAAGTTTCTTCTCTTTGTAGGACTCCAGTAAATCACCGACTGTAATGACCACGTTTTAATCTGATTCCCTGTGTGAAGACTCAATCTTTAAATCAAGTCACCTGAGCTACCTAGGAGTTAGCAGAGAGCACTATATATTGGGAGAGGGACACAATTGGGCGCATAGCAGATTTGTTCTAAGATGATTGGTGGGGTCCCTATAGCTGCCAGTGCACACCTGCTGCAGCCTATAGAATTCTCCTCCTCGGTTTCTCTACAGTGTCTGGAAACAGATGGGGATGTTTTTCCCCTTCCATTGTAACAACACTGCACTTGTCTTGATTCCTTAGATAAAAGGGCAGAAAGCCCCCAGGGCCAGGAGTAAGCATTCAGAACTGCGGGGGATAACCTAGATGTTATGGTTGATCTCCTTGTCCCGGGTTGTTGGCTCCTTAGAAGGAGTTTCAGGAGTTGTCTGGATTTCTGCAGATTGGGTGGAAAAATAAGCCAACACATAAACGCAGGTGAGGACCTAGGACGGAGACTTGTGGAGTGTGTCCCTTGCCCTGTTCCAGCCCCTGTGGCTCTGGGCATGGCTCTTGGCAGACAGTCCAGTTTGTTCACCTATAGGGAGCGAGGTGCCAGCTGGGAGTTTCCCCTTCACCTCCTCTGACCTGACAGTGCGATTGCAAAACAGATTCATTGGGGACTCTTGTGCACTTCTCTCTACAGACCTGAAAACATGGTCTCAGTAATTTTTTTTTAAGTTTTATTTATTTACTCATGAGAGACAGAGAGAGAGGGGCAGAGACACAGGCAGAGGGAGAAGCAGGCCTCCTGCGGGGAGCCCAATGCGGGACTCGATCCCGGGACCCCAGGGTCACGCCCCGAGGCGAAGGCAGATGCTCGACCAGTGAGCCACCCAGGCGTCCCATCATTTTTTAAGTCTTGTTTTTCACACTCTTCAGAAACAGCTCTTGCCAATGATGGGAGACACTGCTTTGTGTTAAAAAAGCAAAATCCAGGGATCCCTGGGTGGCACAGTGGTTTAACGCCTGCCTTTGGCCCAGGGCGCAATCCTGGAGACCCGGGATCGAATCCCACGTCAGGCTCCCGGTGCATGGAGCCTTCTTGCCCCTCTCTCTCTGCCCCTCTCTCTCTCTCTCTCTCTCTCTCTGTGACTATCATAAATAAAAAAAAATAAAAAAGCAAAATCCAAATAAACGGTAGGAACCGTCATGCCTTTTTTTTTTTTTTTGCAATAAACTAGATTGGGAAAATACTGGAAATGTATTCACAGTTGAAGTGGTTTCCATGCAAGTAACGAGATGCGCTTTAACTTTTGTTAATTCTCCTAACAGTGAAAGAAACAGTCAAAGCTTCTGTGGAGAGGGAGGATGGATTTCCTTACACAAAGTACAATTTATTTTTGCGCGATTGTGTTTTCCCCGTGGGATGATGGCTTACTTTTCCTGACAACTTAAAAACGCAGCAGACGATCCAGGAAACTCTGATACAGTGGTATCAAAAACACGCTCACAACCGATTGTACAGATTTAAAAACAGGATCCTTTCCCACTCAATGAATAAACTCAAACGTGCCATTCATTGTAAAATAAAAATAGATGCCTTAGCTTCCTTCAGCTTCTTTATCTTGTTCTGTTGGTTTTTGTGCCCATGTGTTTGCTTTCTGGGTTGTATTTGGAAAGCTGCTTGTAGCCCCAGCTATGAGCTGTAGGTTGGGGAGCAGACTCAGCTCTGCGGTCCCCCTGAGCAGCCCTAGCTGCAACCCCGGGCCCAGAGGGCTTGAGGCTGATGGAAGGCGCCCTTCCCGCAGGGGGCCCGTGTGGAGCCCTGCACCAGCTGCTTGCCAGGGCTGGGTCTCAGAGGGATGTGTGCGGGCCAGCCCTGAGGGACCCTCGAGGACGCCGCTGGCAGGACCAGTCAGGCTTTGTGGAGAGTTCGGAGAGCCCATGGTGCTCTCTCTGACGGCAAGGGTTCCTTGCATTGCTCAACCTTTCTTTAGCTGGAGCACTTGCAGGGGAGTGGCTTCAGGCTTAATGGTGCAGGGGTGGAGGGCATGCATCAAAGTATGCATACTTTTGCATATATATGTGTATGCAACGTATACGTTCATGCTTTGTTTTGTAATAAGCGTACTTTATTCCTCATGGATGTGCACATACGCATAAGGAATCTCTACTTATATATATATATATTTTTTTCTATTTGATAAGGCTAAGCTATGAACAGCACACAATAATAAAACCTTAAGCACCCACGATCTCTTAAGTGAGTCTTAAGGATAGCGGACTGGCAATTTCAGAGACTTTTAAGTTCATTTCAGACGTTGCAGATGAGAGATGCGGAGTACGTCAATGTGCCAGGGTGCTATGACAAAATATCACAGACTGGGGGGCTTGACCAGCAGGCAGTTATCTGTCACCGTTCAGAGGTGGCCGTTTGTGTCCTCGTGGGTGGGGCTGGGGGCTCTGATTCCTATTATTTTTAAAGTCCATAATCCCATTATGAGGGGTCCATCATGATGTCATCTGAATCTAGTTAATTTTTTTATTAATATATCCTATCCCTCCACGCATACATTAGTACGTAGGTATGTTATTGTG
Source organism: Canis aureus (assembly GCF_053574225.1). Classification (NCBI taxonomy): domain Eukaryota; kingdom Metazoa; phylum Chordata; class Mammalia; order Carnivora; family Canidae; genus Canis; species Canis aureus. Next base: position 120,167,052 of record NC_135649.1, on the reverse strand, counting down.
CTGGTTACGTGAGTTGTACATTACACGTAGGACCGTGAGTGAAGAGCAAGATAAAGAGCTCTTACACTACCTTGAGGAGGTGACTTTCGGAATGCATTAGAGATGGTGGTTCATTGCCAGCCCTGTGACTAGAGGATTGGAACTTCTAGTCCCACCCCTGATCTGGGGGGAAGTTAGGAAGTTGAGTCAGTCCCCAGAGCTCAGTGATTTAATCAATCATGCCTGTGTGATGAAGCCTCCATAAAAAGCCTGAAAGGACGGGGCTCAGAGAGCTTGTAGGCTGGTGAACTCTTGGACGTGCCTAGAGAATGTTGCCTGGAACCTGCACACCTTTTCCCTACAACTTACCCTCTGCATCTGTTTCCTGTGAGGTCGCTCTGCATCCTTTGTCATAAGCCTTTTGTAATAAACCTGTGAGCAGTCAGTAAACTGCTTCTCTGAGCTCTGGGAGCCACTAGCAGATTAATGGAACCCAAGAGAGGGGGTCCCGGGAACATCTGATCTATAGCAGCTTGGTCAGAAGCAGAGGCGACAAGCCCGGCTTGCCGTTGGCATCTCACAGTGGGAGGAGCAGTCTCGTAGGCTGAGGCCTTCACCTGTGGGATCCGGTGCTGTCTCCAGGTAGATGTATCATAATTGAGTTTAATCGTAGGTCACCCAGCTGCTTTTGGAGCGTCGCTTCGTGCTGTCGGAAAATCCACAAATGGGAATTGGTGTCAGAATCATGATCCCAAATGTCTTACCTCCATGTACCATCCCACTGAGGATCAGGGCTTCAACCTATGAATTTGCAGGGTGGGGGGCCAACAGTAAGTCCATTATGGAGTGTTATTTGTCCTTTGCCTGCCGGCTATTTTCAGGTTTGATAACACATGCCCTTAGTTACTTCTTTTCTACGTAGAGTGACTGGGTGTTCCCAGTGTGCCTGGGACTTTACCGGTGTCACCCTGAAATTCTGGCATCCTCAGAAACCCCTCAGCCACAGAGTCATGGCCAGCCTTCCCTTGGCTCCGCCCCAACATAAGGTACAGGTAGGTTATGACTGAACCAATAGTCTCAGCAAGGTAGCAAAGTAGCGATAGGATCCATATGTCCGGGCCTTTAAAGCAAGGGGAGGGTGTGGTTGGGAACAGGTGACTGAAATGCATGTGGCTCTAAATGATCATCCAGACGTGCCACTGAGGACTGGAAGGGCAGGTTGTTTTCTAGACCTCCATACCTCACTGTCCACGTGGGTCGGTGTTCCCTCCACCATGGGCAGGAGCACGATGCCTCACAGTGCAACAGTGTGATATTCAAGGAGTCTTTACGGGTGACTCTACGGGCTTTGGCATGTGGGTAGAGGTGCAAAACATACGTGCAGAAGCCCCACCCATCTGCATACCCCTAGTCCAGGGTTTTCCCTCTGCGCTGTTCATATTTTGGGCAAGAAAATTGATGTGGGCTGAGTTTTGTTTCCTAAAATTCATATATGGAAGCCCCAACTCTCAGAACTTGACAGTGTGTTGGGGAGGCCTGAGTGGGTCAGCAGTTGAACGTCTCTGGCGGTGACCCCGGGATCCTGCGATCGAGTCCCACATCGGGGTCCCTGCAGGGAGCCTGCTTCTCCCTCAGCTTGGGTCTCTGCCTCTCTCATGAATACATAAATGAAAAAAATAAATAAATAAATTTAAAAAAAGAACCTGAGAATATGGATGAATTTGGAGATGGAATCTTTAAACAGGTAACAAAGCTAAAAGTGACATCATTAGGAATGGGCCCTGATACAATGGGATGAGTGTCCTTATAAGAAGAGGAGATTAGGACACAGACTTACACAGGAGGACAACCACATGGAGGTGCAGGGGAGACAGGGTGTCTGTCTACACACGGCGGAGGGAGGAGACCTCAGGAGAAACCAATCGTACCCATGCCTGGATCTTGGACTTCCAGCCTGTGATGTGTTGTTATGGCGGCCCTAACAGATTACCACAGTAACTCTCTGGGGTGGGGGCCGTCTTGTCCACTGGGCTGTTTAAGAGTATCTGTAGTCTCTACCTGGTAGATGCTGGTAGCACTTTTTTGGGTGGATGGGTGGACGGATGGATGCATAGAGGGATGGATGCATGGATGCATGGTTGGATTGATCTGTCTACATATCCATCCATCTATCCATCCACACACACGTATATGCACACACACTGGACTCGTATATTGGAATCCAGCAGCCTAATGAAGCAGGAGAGCAGGTTCAGACATTCAGAGGTTCTGGCCTGTGTGTGCAGTACCTTTTCCCAAAGCCCTTGACTCCGAGAAGTCATGACCCAGTTTGAAGAGCTCTCTGACTTAGATCCAAGAGGAAGATGACAAATACTCCCTGTGCAGCTAAAACATTTCACCAACTCATTTTTTTTTAACATTTCTCGGACAAACACGTGCTCACTGCTGCTCCGTGTGCCCTTCCATGCTTCTAAAAACAGATAAGTGTCCTGCTCGTGACTCTTCTGCTGAGAGACCGCAGGCGAGCAAGACCCCTGTAACTTGCGGAGGCCACTCGGCTCCGTGGAGACCTAGACTCTGTCGGAGGAAGCTCTGGCTTCCATTTGAAGCAACCCGATTTTCATTGCTAACTGTGGATTCACCTTTCTTCCTGCGTGGAGCTGGCCTAAAAGTAGGGACCTGGGGGGGCCTTTGCTTGGGGAGCCTTGGATTTATTCTCCATTCTCCCTTCTTTTCCCCACATGCTCAGAAAGCCCTGGAAGGGAGCCTTGACACGTGTAAACGGATGACCTTGCCGCTCCAGGCATTTTCCTTGAGGATGTGGTTGATACTTTGTGGAGAGGGTCATTATTCTTGATCTTCTTTGCTATCAGGGTACAGTCTGGACGACTTGCCTCTAGCAGAGGAGCCAAGTTTGCTCCTTACTATGGTAAACAACACGAGTCCACCACGTGGGGCGTCATCATGTCACCTGTTGCCAGACATGGAGAACATCGGGCCCCACCCAGACCTATTGAATCAGCCAGGTGCCCCGGTGGCCTGGGCCACTCACCACCACCTGGGACGTGCCAGGTACTCCATCAGGGTATGGTAGCGTATGAGAACCTCTGCTGGTGATCATCTTTATGTAAAAGGGTAGGAAATAAGTTAGGCCTTAGCAGTGTTTATTATCTGCATGGGCACTGGCGGGTGATCTGCACACTGGATGGTCGTGTGTCCCGATCAGCTTTCCCAGGATCGTGGGGGGACATATAGATGGGGCAGCATCCGTGCCCTCTACTGTTTTATTTGATTTCAGGTTAATGCAATGTATGCTTCAGGGTTCAGTGTTTTTATAGGGGATTTATTTCATTTTTAAACCAACCCTCACAAAATGGATAAAGGGCTTAAAGAAACTCCTATGAAAAAAGTATAATGCAGGTCCAAGTTAATGACAAGGAAAGATAACTAGTGGCATGAACTGCAGAGCATTCACAGACCAGGAAAAACACACATTGCATCGGTAAATGAATAGATAGCGCTCATCCACCATCGCACGTATGGAGGGAGGATGAACATTCAGAAACTGGGGGGCTTGAGGTGCATGGTCTAGAGTCTCCTCTCTCTCCTTCGGATCCTTTGGTGACCAGACATCCGAGGTTCATTGTGCCCCCCCCATAGGAGCCCTGTTGACCACTGTGATACGTGGCACCAAACAAGGTCACCTGCCCCCCCCCCCAACCCTGCCTCCATCTCCCAACCTCCCTCTCGATTTAAAATCTTTCCCTCCTGATTTTTGGTTCAGGCTAAATTTACTCTGACAGAGTGCCCTCCCTCAAGGGCGTGTTACGGGTGGCCGTGCCCATGGCAGACAGGCAAGGGGATGTTGGCATCTTGCATCCTTCTGTCTCTTCCTTCCATCCCCAGGAGGGGTGCCCGGGCCCCGTGTGCTGCATCTCCTCCCTGTGGACAGACTCAGTGCTCAGCCTCACCTGCCAAAGCACATGCGGTTGGTCCATAGGACTTCCCTGATAAAACCGCTGCCTCGTTGGAAAGGGTTTGATCCCCTGCGGTAGTTTATACAAGATTCATGGGGCCCCACTCAGTTCTTGGAAATGCTTATGCAAGACAGGTGTTCAGAGTCCACATGAAAGAATCATTTGGTGTTTGTGGTTAAAACTGGCTTTCTGTTTCGTAACAACTGTAGTAAAAGCTGCCAGCCCTCCAATAACTAGGACATGCTCCCTACTTTATAAACCATGTCAACAACCTCGCTTGGGGAGGTAGTGTGATTATTCTTATATATAAATGAGTTAATGGAGCTTGAGAGACATTAACTGCCTTGCCTCAGGCCATACACCTGAGAAGGAGCAAGGTGGAGTCAAACCTAAATTGGTCTTGCTTCCTCAAAAAGAACCGACAAGCAGAACTGTGTGTTTTTGTATTTTTCTGCATACTCCTTAAGTGGCTTATATTGTGGGTAAGTAATCAAAGCCATAACCCTAATACAAGACTAATGTGAAAATCAAATACACTTATGATTGTAAAAAAAAAAAAAAAAAGGAAAATAATGTTCTGGAGACCAACAGCAGAGAGAGAGAGAGAAGGAAAGAAGGAAGGAAGGAAGGAAGGAAGGAAGGAAGGAAGGAAGGAAGGAAGGAGAAAGAGAAAGAAAGAAAGAAAGAAAGAAAGAAAGAAAGAAAGAAAGAAAGAAAGAAAGAAAGAAAGAAAGAAAGAAAGAAAAAGAAAGAAGAAAGAAAGAAAAGAAAAGAAAGAAGAAAGAAAGAAAGAAGGAAAGAAAGAAAAGAAAAGAGAAAAAGAAAGAAAGAAAAGGATGGAAGGAAAGAAAGAAAAGAGAGAAAAGAAACATCCAAGAAAGAAAAAGAAGAGAAACATCCAAGAAAGAAAGAGAAACATCCAAGAAAGAAAGAAGAGAAACATCTAAGAAAGAAAGAAAAGAAAGAAGAGAAACATCCAAGAAAGAGAAACATCCAAGAAAGAAAGAAAAGAAGAAAAACATCCAAGAAAGAAAGAAAAAGAAGAGAAACATCCAAGAAAGAAAGAAAAGAGAGAAACGTCCAAGAAAGAAAGAAAAGAAAGAAGAGAAACATCCAAAAAATAAACAAGAAACATTTTTTATTTATTTATTTTTTTTTGCGCACTTTGGGTATAAATCCATAATGGCAATGTTGGGGACGAAGAATTTTACTCACCCCTTCATAGATTCTCTCAGTTGCTCAAAGAATTAACTCGACATGAGACAGACGAACAGGAGAAAAATCAGATTTTATTTCATAGGTACAGGAACCCCACACACATGAGAGATTCCAAGTCAGAAAGGTTACAATGAGGTATCTGTGCCGTCGTGAGCTAGGGAATGGGATGAGGGCCCAGGAGGGGAGGAGGGCCGTTCACAGGGCAATAAGAATATGTTTGGTAATTAGATGTTTGCCCTGCCACACAGATGGTCACTCAGATAATACTTATCTCCGATAATAACTCTCATTCTGAGAAAGAGCCCCAGTTTAGATTCTTCTGGGTAGTTAAGGAGTGGACCACGGTTTCTCTTGAGCCTGCAGGATCTTGACTGTCTTCAGCTCAAAATGGTCTACGTGTCAACGTGCTTGATTTGGGGGAGGCTTGCTCTGAGCCCCTCGAGCAGCATCTGCAGTGAGAGACGGCCTGACTGTATTAAAGCAGCAGCTCTTAACCCTAGTGAGACGCAGCAGGACAGGCGTTCCCCTTGGCCGAGCTCCACCCCGCTCCTAGGCCAAGCGCAGCAGGTGGGAGCACACAGCTGCCTGCTGGCCGCCTCCTGTCCCGACCCAGCAAGACATGAGCCTCGAGGGATCCCTGGGTGGCGCAGCGGTTTAGCGCCTGCCTTTGGCCCAGGGCGTGATCCTGGAGACCCGGGATCGAATCCCACATCAGGCTCCCAGTGCATGGAGCCTGCTTCTCTCTGCCTGTGTCTCTGCCTCTCTGCCTCCCTCTCTCTCTCTCTCTCTCTCTCTCTCTGTGTGTGACTATCATAAATAAATAAAAATTAAAAAAAAAAAAGACACGAGCCTCGAACGCGCATGTGCCAGACCATCGTCCCTAAATCCGCCAGCCACGCATTTGCTGGAGGCTCTGCTGGGCTTCTCATTTTTTATTTTTATTTTTTTTCAGCACAGCATTTCCCAAACACATCACACACACCATCTAAAAAATAAAAAATAAAAAATAAGTAGTAGTATCTGTTAACTTCCATGAGATTGAGTCCATCCCGGAACGCTTTTAGAAACGCCACACTGGCCCTTATGCTTAGAATCCAGCGAGACTCAAAAATTCCATCCAATCACAGCTGTCCTAAGGCAATCATTGGATATGAAATTTGGGATCTGAGCGCGTCATTGTGACACCCAACCCGTTGACAGAGCAGAGCACATTTACATAGTGAACTATGAAATGAGGATCTTTAGTACCTCGGATAGTGAAGATCGTAGGAATCTGAAGAGCAGTGGGACGTGTGCGTATACACATGTACATAGAGACAACATTTATGTCACGTATGTAAATAATCTAGTGTGTGTGTGTGGGGGGTGTTTTCTTTTGTTTGTTTGTCTAAGTAATCTCTGTGCCCAGCGTGGGGCTTGAACTCATGACCCCAAGATCAAGAGTCTCACGCTCTCCTGACCGAGCCAGCCAGGCGTCCTTAGTTGTGTGTGTTTTTAAGAAACTGGAGGATATCCACGTAAAATTTAAATACATTGATCTCACACATACACATTTATATGTCCTATAGCACGTATAAACCATACGTACGTTTGTGGTTTTCAGAGACCTGTGAATAGACGTCATCACATATCATTTCAGCGGACTTGATTAACGTGTACGTGTGTGTCATGTCTGTAAATAGATGCGTGGGAAGCCTTATAGGAAACTTAACAGTGTTCTGTGTATAATGTACGTGTGGGCATGTTTTTACATAATTGTACGGATTTGAGAGTCGTATACTAGTTTAAGTGAAGCAGGTGGATCAAACAGGTACAGGAAGTGCGTTTCGTTCTTTCATTGGCACATTTCAGTTGAATGTGTTTGTCAGCTGCCGCTCTATTTAACGTGGAATGAATAATATTTAAAAGGTGTGTATTTCAAGTGCTTTCCCCAGGGCCGTTTCAAGTACTCTGAAGGAACCTCAGACCCAATCCTTCCTCCTGGAGTGGCCCACCATGCCATTTAAGGGAAGGCGATGTACCAGGACTTGGTTTTGGGTTTAATGATGACGCTTCCCATCGCAACCAAAAGCACCTGCCTGGACACAACTGAGGCATTTCCATGTGCCTGACCATGTTACGTAAGAATCGTTGGGACGGGAGGCTTTGCCCACGTGGGTTTCTTTGCTCCCCCAGGAGCATTCATTGTGCTCACCAGGGAGGGTCTCAAGGCAAGAGATGGTTTAGCATTTCTGGGCTTTACCAGGGTGGTGCGTGGCTTGCTGGAGAACAGCCAGGCCCATGCTCAGGTACACAGAGCTACGCACACCTAGTGCCGTGTCACTGTAGATAACACAATAGGGAGACTGCCTTGTGCATTCTGGAGCTCCACGCCCTCTCTTCCCACACACGGCTGAGAGAAGAGCCCTTCCGTGAGCGCCGTGTTGCTTATCTCAGTTGTCTGATTTGCATTGAGATGCTTGTTCCTTGATTCGAGGTCACAGTGACCAAGCCTTGGTCTTTGTGTTCAGTCTCAGAGAGTGAGTCTTTGCTTGCTAACCCCTGAATCACCGCATTGCGCACTAGTTCTGTGGGACTCGAGAATTTCCAGCAACAAACAGTGAGCTCTTCCTCTGTGGAGGCCAGAGTGAGAAGGCACATCCAGCCTTGGCTCCAGGCTTCCTGTGTAATGCCCCCGACGGTCAGCCCGGTTACAGGGCTGTCAGGCACCTCAACGCTGAACAACTTCCTTCAGTGGCTACGTGAATTAATACAACAAAGCCTCTTTTCATGACCCCAGAGCACAGTGCTTTACAGGGTGAAATATTTCCACTTCCACACACTAAAATCTTCCAACAAGGAGCATCTCTGAAACTGCCAGGCCTTACACCCTGGGCTGTTGTCCCTAATCAGTAAGCTTCTACCTGGAACATAATCCTCCCTTCCATACAGAAAAGAGGCCTGGTGCTCAGAGAGCTCAAGCGCTCTTCTGGGGTCACACAGCTAGCCAGTGCCAGAGTCGGAACTCAATTCACATCCATTGGCCTCCAAGTCTTTCTTGCATGAAAATAAATCATTCTGGGAGGGTATTGCAGTGACGTAGTACGTTGAAAACATCAGGAGAGGGGCAAAGAAATAAAGTGGAGAAGGGGAATCTTTGATGTCGGTAGCAGGGACCCCCATGAGATCGGAGGCCCTGCAGCAGGGGGACCAGATGAGGCCCAACCCGGGGGAAGGTTTGCCCTCATTGGTCTTCTGAGGAGGAGGATGACAACGATGGGGCTCCAACAGAGGAGATACCAGCACCCATGTCTCAGGGGTTATGGATGGGCGGGAGTCAGCTGGATGGCACCCAAGAACCCATGAAGATATCCTTCAGAGGGAGAGGCAGTCTCCAGCGTGCCTGAAGCCATCTCCCAATAGGACCCTCGAGAGGAGAACTTTCTGCCCTTTGGCCCCATCTTTCCATGCTCACTGCATGCTCTGGGACTGTAGCAGCTGCTGGGGGTGGGCTGGGCCATAGATGAGAAAGCCAGGAGCTGCTCCCCACATGCACCCACCCCACCCAGGACCTACAAAACCATGCTTTCGCTGGGGATGTCTCACCAGTAGAGGTTCAGTATTGCATTCTTTCATTTTTTTTTTTAAGATTTGATTTATTTATTCATGAGAGAGAGAGAGAGAGAGGCAGAGACACAGGCAGAGGGAGAAGCAGGCTCCATGCAGGGAGCCCGATGCAGGTCTCGATCCCAGGTCTCCAGGATCACGCCCTGAGCCGAAGGTGGGTGCTCAACGGCTGGGCCACCCAGACGTCCCGCGTTCTGAGCTCTAAAGCATCCAGCAGCTGGAAGCCTCCTGGGGCGTGCTAGAGCATTGACCACTAGCTTGTAAAACATCTCTGCAACAGGTAAGTTTTATAGAGACCCCGGGAGACCAGACATCCGCGGGGTGGTGATAGCCGGGTCCTGCTCGTTCATGATAAGATATTTCTTCAGGTCTCGGTACGCTGGCATCTTGGGTTCCTGGGAAGAATGGGAGCTATGTTAGCACCCACTACACCGTGGATTAATTATTCCAGTGCGGACCAGAGCCCGAGGCACGGGAAATAATTACAGCTGAGCAATGCTTTATTTATAGAGGTGGAATAATGGAATCAAAGCCCCAGCGTGTGGTTTTACGATTCTTCTTTTCTTCTTCCAAATAAAACAGAGGGACGACAAAAGAGACTACTTCTCCTGGGAAGTTTTGTCTTTCTCGCCTGGGGTTTGAGCCCCTGTCTGTCCCCCCAGGACCTGGGAGCAAAGGGCTTGCCTGCCCGTCTGCCCCCCCACGGGGTGTCCTTGCTCACCGCCCGGCCTCGGTGTCGCCCAGGAGTGTGGCTTCCTCGGGGCCCGCGGGCTGTGGGTCACCGATCAGGCAGCCGGCCTTGCGGGGCTGCACCCCCGGCCTCGGGGCGCCCGGCCCTTCCCCACCGATGCCGCCCACCGGCCGCTGCCCTCTGATGCGCGGCGAAAGCATGTGGCTGTGAGGGCAGCCCCGGCGGGGCCGGCGGGCGGTGCAATAGCCTCCTCCTGAGAGACGGCCAATCGGTGGCCAATTAGCCGGCGATGACTCGGCCCGGGCCGGCCGCGTATGGTGGCCGGGCCTGGGCGCCAGCCTCCGGGGCCTTGAAAAGCTGCGCGGCCCCGGGCCGAGGCGCACAGGGCCTGGGTCTCCCGGTGGCCTCGGCGTCCTCGGCGTCCTCGGTCTCCTCGCCGGCGACCTGCCCGCAGCCGCGCCACAGCTGGTGAGTCCCATCAATTTTCTCTCGCTGCTTCTCTGCCGCTCACACATTGGGACAGACGACGTTGAGCCAAGGGCTACCGCTCCTTTGGTGTCGCTGCTTCAAATGAAATCTAAGAGTCGCTCTGTCGGCCCCTTTCTGGAATGCTCCGACCGCATGCAGGGTGAGAGTTAATTAAACACGTCGCAGAGCTAAGCCTGAGCCCCGGGAGATGATCCGTGATCTTCCGTGCGAATCGTGAAACTTTGTCCCTTCCTACCTGTTGTGTTAAGGTTTTAAAACCTGTAGAACCGCCTACAAGAATTCATCTGTTTTCATTTGTCCCTTTGCCCTGAAACTGGGAGGTCTTCGGGGAGAAAGCAAGCGATTGCCAAACACTTTTCCTTCCTTCCTTTCTGGATTAAAGTGGTGGTTTGAAAACACAGGCTGGATACAGAGAATAATGGAAAGGCCAGAGGCAAGAAACCCAAGAGGAAATGAGCGAACGGAGAGGTGCGTTGTGTGCTGTAGGTTCCTCCAAAGAGAAATCGAATTAACTTTGTGTATCAGAATATGAGCATCAGTGCTTCCGATCCGGATAGGATGAACGTGAGGGAGATGTACCTGCCGTCGGGCATCTGCCCTGAAACGTTGGGGTTATCCTAAGCTTACGACGCGCTGCTTTTCTAAAGAGGAAACAGAATTATAGCAGCTCTGCTCTTTTTTTTTTTTTTTGTAAGCTTTTTAAAAATGTTTTCTGAAATATTTATTTTTCATTTTAAGTGTCCGGATACACAGTCTGTCACGACTGAATGGTGTTCTCGAACACAAAAGCAGAACACGAGTGATCCCGGTTGGTAGATACGTGGCTCAACAGGCTTGTTTTTTGTTTTTTTTTTAACAGTTTTGTTGTCGGGTGCGGGGTTCCTTAGTCCGGTGTTGGAGGCCGTGTTTGGCTGCGTAGACCATCTTCACGAAGGGGCAGGGTTAAGTAAGCAGTGATAAGTGGCTCAGAAATCGACCGCTCTTTATTCTGAAATTTATATGAGATATAGGAGATAAGCATGCAGGACAGCTTGAGCTTTGTAACGCATGGCACCCGCAATCCGGGAATGTGAGCCAGCCACACGTACGGTGTTGCCCTCCGCCCCAGATAAACCTTCCGTGCTGTCCTCCTGCAAGTGAACGATCCTAGTTAATCATGACGTCGAGTGCTTGCTTAGTTCTTATCTGGAATCAGCATTTTTCTATGGAGATTTATTTACTTATTTGAGAGTGAGAGAGAGACACACGGCGGGAGGGGTGGAGGGAGAGGGAGAGAGACTCCCCAGCAGGCTCCCCGCCAGACACGGAGCCTGACAAAGGGTTTGACCCCATGGCCCTGAGATCGTGACCTGACCCGAAACCAAGAGTCAGACACTCAACCGACCGTGCCACCTAGGCGCCCTGCAATATTTTTCGTGTGTGCATTGACTCCATCCTCTGAGCTAGCCCTTGAGGATTGACTTGGAGGGGTGATAAAAAGAATTGTCTTTGGAGATGATGTCACTAAAAATGGTGAAACTCTTCTTGAGACATTATTCCATTCTGTGGTCAGATAGGCAGCGCGTGCCTTGACAAACGCGTGATAGTACCTGACAGATTTTCCCCAGGAATTGGTGTCTACAGTGACATTAATATTTACCAACTGAGAAATTGCCCCATTTTCATTTATAATGAGATTATAACATAACAACTGGTGATATCAGGATCCAGAAATGTAAAAGCTTTCAGTGCATGGAAGAAAGGAAAAAAAAAAAAAAAAAGATACAAGGACTCCTTCTAATTTGCATTTAAAACTGAGTAATAAATGTCAGACGTCCCTTAAAAGGCTGATGTGAAGTAAGCATTAAAAGTTTGTGGGTAAAAACCTCAAGACCTGTCCTCCAGACCACTCTCCATCTCTGCTGTTTTGTTTGTGTCTTGTCCTCTCATTAACATTCCTACCTTGTTTGGAAATTAACCCTGTAAAACTTGGTGGCTGAGTCAACTAGCCCTTACCTGGCACCCTTGGGATTTAGGTAATGAAAGATTTTGCAATGATGACACAGAAGTCCAGTCTTCCCTCTGGAGTTGTCCAAGACGGAAAACAAACACTCAGTGTAAATACTGCAGGTGCCAATGTCAATAATAATTAGGTGCTTCTTACGAGGAGGAAGTGCAGGGCAGAGAGTCACACCGGGCTAATTCACTATAGCGCCCTTGACTTTCCACTCGGATAGAAAGCACGGAGGTAAGACGGAGGGGGCCCCGGGTCCGCTGTTCCTCTTGGTCGTTCCAGGGCTGGGGGGAAGTCGCGTGCAGAGATAGACGCAGGACTGGGACGTCCTCCTTCACAAGTGACTTGTCTGCCCTGGGGTTTCTCAGCTGTGGCAGTCAGCAGACTGAGCTGTGCTTGCAGGATGTTTAGACTCTAGGCACTAGATGCCATAGGACGCTGCCACTGCCCCCCTCCGCAATTGTCCGCAGACATTCCAAATGTTTCCTGGGGAGGAAAAGCCACCGTCGCTTGCTTAGAGGCCTGGAGACCAGCCTTGCAACGATTCTCAGCTGTTCCCCAAGGTTCCAGGAAGCTCTTGGGTTGTGCTGGAGGTTGTCCCGGCTGGTCTGACCTGGGTCGCCATTGGGCACGGGTGTCCTGTGTCTCTGATTGCCTCCTCTGTTGCAAGGGACGTGTGGGCTTATACAAGGTGGAGTGACTTGGCCAGCATCCTTTTCAGTATAGGCGGGCTTTCCAGTGTCTCGTGCGTTGACTTCTTTTTTGTTGTTTTTAAGATTTGATTTCTTTGTTAGAAAGAAAGAGAGCATGAGCAAGAGGAGGGGCAGAGGGAGAGAGAGAAGCAAGGGAGCCTGACTTGGGGCTCGATCCCAGGACCCCAAGATCGTGACCTGAGCTGAAGGCAGATGCTTAACTCACTGAGCCACCCAGGCACCCCTTGAATCCTTTCCAAGAGCTCCCTTCTGAGTTACACACCTACACCCCTTTGTCCATAACCAACAAGAACAAAAGAAAGAGGAGGATTGGAAACTAAGGTTTTGGGGTAGCTTATTTTTGTCAGTTCTGCAGCAACAAACAGGAAACTGATGTAAAATTGAACAGTCTGTATTCATCCCATGGAATGCAAATACTCATCCTGTTTTGCTGCAGAGGTATTTATATGTGTGACTGCAGGCGAGTGTCCAGGACGTCGTTTAGGGTGTGTTACGTGGCACATGCCCGCTTTGCCATTGTGTCTTTCCATATATGTGTGTCTGCGTGTTGCGTGCTGCTCGTCACAGCGCAGTATGTATGGATATCAAATCATTACGTGGTGTGCCTTGAAGTTCTCCGTCATCTGTCAATTATATCACAGTAAACTGGAATATAGGTTTGTCATTCAGTAAAACCAGAGAACAGATGAACATATTTGGCAAAGTTTTACTGAGATGTAACTGACATACAGTGTCAGGTGGGTTTAGAGTATAAGATGGATGATTAGATACACATCGTGATGACTCAATCCATATTGCAAAGTAAGTTCCGATAACATCCACCACCTCACGTGGGTACAGATTTTTGTTTCTTGGAATTGTTAGGAGGTGTAATACAATGAGCACGGTTCTATACAAAACAGGGCCCATTAGGAGCATCAGAAAGCGTCCTAGGGGCAGCTCAACGTCGCAGCTGTCTTTTGCATACTTTTAATATATATATATTTTTTAATTACCTTCCAAAATCTAAAAAAAAGAAAAAAAGAAAACACTGAACTGTGAAAAACACGTGGCTCCAAGAGTCTGTGTTTTGAGCCTGGGCAGCTAGAGTTCTAAATTTAAGCATGGAAAAGTTCATTTTGAGCCTGTGTGTGACTTTGAACCATCATGTGATAGTTGCACCATGTGCGTTTGTTTGTTTTGTTTTCCCATTTATGGTATCAAACTATGTCGCAATCCCCTCAGGGGTACCCTCCACCACCTCAAACCTCAGGACTTCGGTAAGCTCTGCAAGCTTTGCAATAAGATGAGAATAGTCAGAAGCTTAAATTCAGCCAGAAAAGCGGGGCTGAACCTGTGTGTCTTCTGGTCGCCATGCCCATTGATAAGCAGCTTCCGACCGCTGCTCCCCAGCTACTCCCCAGCCTGTGCACCTGGGAGGCAAGGACCACTTACTCAAATCTATGGGGGGTCACGATGGCCCAATCTGGGATTCCATGGCCGGGATACTGAACTGAATAGCATGTCTTGACTTTTGAAAGGCCAGACGTTGGGTTCCATTAAGCGCAAAGTCATTGTTGGGTTAGCGAAGAAGTTAGTCGCTCTTCGGTGAGCACATGTTCTATAGGTCAGGGATTCTCAGCCCGAGCAGAGTCCATATTCAGGGTTGGATTATTCTTTGTTTTGGGTGGATTTTGCACATTGTGGGATATTTAGCTGAATCCTTGGATACTATCCAAGAGACACCAATAGCACCCTCCCAACTGTGACAAGCAAAATCACTCCAGACACTACCAAATATTTAAGGGGGGGCGGGGGTAGAGTCACCCTGGTTCACAACCACTGGTATGGAAAAACACCAAAAAATTAATAGCAGAATTTTGACCTAAAGCAGGCTTCTCCGCCTGAACATGACTGATTGTTCAGGCCAGATCATTCTCTGGCATCATGGACTGTCTTGTGCATCGTTGGGTATTTAGTAGCATCCCTGGCCCCTCCCCAGTGGAGGCCAGGAGCACTGTCCACAAGCTGTGACAGCCACAAATGTCTGCAGATATTGTCCAATGTCCCCCGGAAGGCAGAGTCACCCCCCCCGTTGACAATCACTGGTTTGCCTGACGCGATACTGTGTGATGAGCCCTATTTTAAAGGCGGGAAAAACAAACCTGTGTTCTATAGATGTGTCAGGGTCAGGAGCTTTTGTGCCCCAGCACACACCGCATGTGTGACTCACCCAGGGGGTGTCAGAAGCCATCTGCTTCATGGGCATTCTGAGCCCTATCAAAGAATTCCCATATCACGAGGGCCGACTCACCATAGTCGGCATCATGAAGTGGATTCCTAGAGCTTCTGGTTGCAAAGTAGTCCCAAGTGACAAGCTCATTCATCAAGGAGGTTATAGTGGCAGGTGTCTAGAGCTGGGTGCGTGACTCAGGAGGTTTGGGGTTGACAGTGACAAACTCAGTGCGGCCTTACTCATAAATAAACTTCAGTGTTGTTATCTCTTTTTAATGCTTTTATTAATCGGGGTGAAATTCACATAGCACACAAATAACCATTGGAAAGAGTATAGGTCAGAGGCATTTAGTGCCTTCTAGCCAGTGCCTCTCTAGTTCTAGAACTCTGTAAATCATTCCCCCAAAGCCTCCATTCCCCCTGCCCTCAGCCCTCAGTAACCACAGATGTTGTTATATTTGCTTATTCAGGACATTTCCTGTAAATGGAGTCCTACGCCGTGTGGCCTTTTGTGACTGCCGCCCTCTACTCCGTCTCATATTTTGAAGATTCATCCACGTAGTAACAGGTGTCACAACTTTGTTCTGCGTTATGCCAGTTGATATCCTATTTTATGGATAGAAAGGGATTTTCTAGTTGTGCATGTGCCAAGGTCACAGAATCATGGGAAAAGCTGTAGGATCGAGGCCTGGTCTTTGTGAGGCTGATGGACATGATCCGTAGCTGCTGTTTCTGGCTGCTGATGGGGGCAGAGCACTGCATCTGAAAATAGTGGGGTTTGCATCCTGGGGAAAAGCCTGTAGTGTTGTCACTATTTTGCTGGAAGTCGATACCGTAGTAGTTGCTATCTGTTGCAAATTAGCACAAATGTAAGTGCTCCGAATACCACCCACTGATTACCTCGCAGGATCTGGAGGTCAGGTGTGTGGACATGGCTTAACTAGGCCCTCTGCTCAAGATCTTACACGTCTGCATCAAAATGTAGCCTGGGTTGTTTGGTCATGTGGACCTTGGGATCCTCTTCCAACCTTACGCACTCATAGTGTGTGCAAGTCTAGTTCCTTGTGATTGGGACACGGAGGTTTTAGTTCCCTGGGATTGACCCACCCTGTAGACATTTCACATTGTGACTGTGTCATCAACGCCTGCGGGACAGCATCTCTTCTGTTTGGAATCTGCGTTTGGCGATGCACCTGATTAGGCCAGGCCCACCCGCGATTTGGTTAGCAAGGTCAGCTGATCAGAGATCTCAAGCACACATGCAACGTCCCTTCGCGTCTCCCATATCCTGTTGCTGAGAAGCACATCACAGGTCCCCTCGCTCTCAAGACGAGAGGATCACACAAAGGTGTGGGTACCAGGGGCTGAAAGCCGAGAGGCTATGCTGAGAAACGTGTGCTGCACAGGTGCCTTCTCGTGGGTGGAGCTGGGAGCCTAAATAGGATGTAGAAAACGTGTGCCAGGAACCGAATGACCTGGTCACCAACACACATTTGGAGAAAGTGACGTTTGTGCCAAGGTTGTCGGCACTGGTGCTCACTACCTCCTGTTAGCATCATTTATTTTCATTTGCTAATAACGAGCGAATGGGGGACCCACCACAGAGGGAATATCTCACAGTATGAGGCCAGCATCTGCTCGGAGTCCTCACAGCCTGTCCTTGTCTTGCTCGGGCACACGTCTAGGGGGCTGGCGACCCCTCTGAAAACGGGCAGCAACCAAGAAGCGCGCCTCCCAACCGGCAGGCTTGATGGGGTCGCCCGGGACTGCCTCTCCCTTTGTGCACCCATGGGTGTGCGCCCCCCACCACGCTGCTCCTGGGTTCGCCCTGGAGCCTACGCGCTGTCCTACTAGGCCACGTAGCGGCACGGGCTCTCTCACTGATTGGGCGCCCACCCTGAACGTGTTCCGGAACACAGGCTCGTGTCCCTGCACCCCGACGGGGCGGAGGGTTCCCACCCCCACCAGCTGTGGCTGCGAGCCCTGCTTCCAGTCACACTAGGGGGTTAGCCCTTGTGCACACCTCGATGTCCGGTGTAGTATGTTCATGTGACTAGAATTGATGGCAGAAGGTGGGATGAACAACCTAAAAAATCAGTTTGGGCAACCGCGTGTCTTTAATGCTTTTTTTGTTGTTGGCCTGCAATTTCCATACAGTACGATTAACCATCGTGGAGAACAGGACTCAGAGGCATTAGCACATTCAACCACTGGCTGTCTAGCTCTAGATCTTGCTGAATCACTGCCCTTTCCCCCCATTTCCCTCTCCTCGGCCGATGGTAACCACAAATGTCACTTCTGTCTCTGGGCACTTGGATTCCGGACATCGTGTAAACAGTGCTCCGTGGCCTTGGGGACTGGCTTCTGTCACTGGGCACAGCCCGTCCAAGGTTCAGCCCTGGTGTAGCGCGTGTTGGTATTTTGTTCCATTTTGTGCTGAATCATACTCTGTTTCATGGATAGATTGTATTTTGTGTATCCATTTACGTGCTGTGGGACCCTCGGGTGCTTTCCACCTGCCGGGGGCTCTGAACGGAGCCGTGTGCGGGTGCACGGGCGTCTGCTCCCGGGCACAATCGCCAGGTCATGTCCTGGGGCTCTGCAACTCTTCGAGCTGCTTTGCACCACAGCTTTGAATACCTGCACATTTTCAGGGTGCCCGGGTGGCTCAGCGGTTCAGCATCTGCCTTGGGCCCAGGGCGTGACCCCGGGGTCCTGGGATCAAGTTCCGCGTCGGGCTCCCTGCATGTGGGTGGCCTGCTTCTCCCTCTGCTTGTGTCTCTGCCTCTCTCTCTCTGGGTCTCTCAGGAATAAATAAATAAAGTCTTTTTTAAAGCTCCCTTCTCAGGCCTGGAAATCCCAGCTGGCCTCCCAGGACTGCGAGTTGGGAAGTCGAATTGCTTCCTGAGTTTGAATTGGGCCTGGGGCTGGGAGCAAACAGGCTGGCCGGGACCCATCCCCAGCCAGCAGCTCTCCCAGGGGGTCACCCCCAAATCTTTCGGCACCTGGCTCCTCCCCTGCGGTGTGTCACCGCCACCTGGGTCCGGGGACAGAACCGTGGGCTCTGAGGTCTGGAGGACGGAGCAGTGCGCCGTCGCCTTAGGAGTATCCAAGTCCAGGCCTCTCAGGGGCCGTTACGTTTGGCTTTGCTGTGCTGCTTTCCATCGCGCTTCCGACGCCCGTGTCCTCGCCCTTGGTACAATTGCATCCAGCTGACAAATTATGAGATTAGGGATTTTATTAGACATAATAGAAGAGAAATGGCTGAGTAATTACAAATTATCCTCAGCAAAGAGTGCTCCTGGCCACTGCCCAGCCATTCATCAGGCCGCGGCACATCTCCTGGTACAGGGCGGGACGCGGCACCCACGGGCCACCTCATTATGTATTTGATCGGATCCATTGCACAGATCGACAATGCCGAGTCCTGGGGGCCTTCTGTCAAGACATAAAGAAGTCCCCACGCTCCCAGCTGCCTGCAAACTACCTGCCAGGGAACGTCTCCTAGCGGAAGCTCTTCCTGTGACTTTAGGTCACGCCTTTTGCATTTGCATCTTTCATGCCGAATGAATCTTGTGCATAAAGTTATACTTGGAGAAAAATGTTTTGTGTTGCTTCAAGTCGGGACCTAAGGTGGAGAGGTGAACGCCGCTTCGATCTGTAACAGTTAAACAGTAGGGATATTTGGGATCACTCGCGCGGCCTTTTTATATTTTGCTACCAACGTCACGGTCGTTCAGCAGCCTGCTTGCAGTGGTGCCAACCATTACTTAACTATATGCATAGAATTAGGATTTTGTGTTTTTTATTTTTATTTTACTTTTTTTAAGATTATTTATTTATTCATGAAAGACACAGAGAGAGAATGAGGCGGATACACAGGCAGAGGGAGAAGCAGGCTCCATGCAAGGAACCCGATGCAGGACTCGATCCCAGGACCCCCAGGGTCACACCCTGGGCCGAAGACGGGTGCTAAACCCAGGCATCCCGCAGATTTTGTGTTTTTTAACCAGACCTGTAGCCTCCCCCATGCAGGGATACTTCCCCGAGAGAGTTTTCCCTATGGCACATCGTTTATTATATTCCCACATCCATCATCGTGGCGTGCAGGAAACACAGCTCGTTTCCGGCAACGATGCGCAGTTGGTGCTTCTTCCAGGCACGTCACAAGAACGGAGATCCTGCAATGGACCTTCTCGCCACACGCTTGGAAGCCAAAGCCGACCGCTCCGGGCTGCATTCGTGGGAAGCTTGCTTAGAAATAGCGCTCTCTGTCCGTGCCTCCGTGTACAATATAGCGAAAATTGAATTTAAGTCGATTTGACTGGAGAGAACCGGTGCCGCTGGCAGCCTTTTGATAATAGAAATTAGACGGTGATCTGAAAACCTCCACCCTCGCAAGGAAGTAATCTTGAAGATACTGTTCTCTCTTTGGGTATCTTACTAATAGGCGTGACGTCGCGGTATCCGTGAACTCTGAGAGCGTCAGGTGTGCACATTTCCAACAGGGGCGATGCACGGCGCCCGGGGGGGCTCAGCGGTTGAGCGTCTGCGTTCAGCTCAGGGTGTGACCCCGGGGTCCTGGGTTCGAGTCTCGCATTGGGCTTCTCCGTCTGCCTGTGTCTTTGTGTCTCTCGCAAATAAACAACATCTTTAGAAAAAAAAAAAGAGGCGTGATGAACAACATCCTGCATGTCCCCGCCCCCCGAAATCTGCAGTCTCTCCAAGCCACCCTGTCCCCGAGTCTGCACAGCCTGCTGCTTCCCTGTCCTGGCTCCGCTGCCGAAAGAGACCCTGGTGAGGCTCCTTCCCAGTCGAGGTGTCCCGCAGCCGCCCGCCGTCCTGCTGGCGTCCCAGGAAGCTGCCTGCCCGGCTCGACGGCCCGGTGGGCAGAGCCTCGGCACCTTCACCCGCCGCCCACGGAGACCACACGAAGCAGCCTGTGTGGACGCATCCGTCGTGAGGGCAAAGCTAGTTAGGGCAGCAGGGCCCACCGAATCCCCGTTGCCAGAGCAGGTCCCAGCAAGCCTGTGACATGCTACAGTGTAGACCCACAGGAGCCTGGGGAGAAAATTCCATCCTGTCTGCACATTCACATTCAGTAGAAAGAATGAGAATCAAACAAGGTGCAGCTCCTTATGCCGTGGACGGGGGCCCATGAGGACGCACTCTAGTCGAAGGGAATATATTTGTTTTAAAAAATGCAGTCGGAGTTGGTAAAAGGCATGTTTACAGCGCGGAGGCACATTTTCCACGTCATTTAATTCACCCGCTCGTATGATCCGGTGGTTTTTATCAGGTTACAGAGTCTTGGGAGCGCCCTAAGTGAGCGCGAGAGCATGTTGATCACCCCACAGAGAGCCTCACGCCCGCGTCCTCTTCCCCGTGACGTTCCCCTGCCTGAGCAGGCATTCAAGAAGGCACATTTCTCGAGGGGTCACCCAGTTTCTTAGAACCCACGGCGCATGAGTAGTGCCCTCGGGTTGTTGACGGCCATCGGGTGACCTCCCTCTACGGCCGGACCCTATAATCATTGTCCTAGAAAGACCCAGATCTCAGTGGCTCGGGGAAGGGGCAAGGAAAGCTCTGCGTGCTGCATGTCTCCGTGAGCCCTGCTTGTCTGCCTTCCTGCGCAGTCACATCACCCTTCTTGTACCGTGGCTCCTGCTTTGTCCCCCTCTCTGGTTCTTTCCCGGCAAAATGCCTCTGGCATTCTTTCCCACACGCGGGCCCTTAAGACTGATTTTCCCTGAAGCAAGTCAACGCCCCCGTCAAGGAATCCGCCGTCCCTCGTACATCTCCAGCTGCTATCATCTGGACAAATCTATGATTTTTCTCCCCAGAGACAGAGCTAAGAATCCGAGTAAGGGAAATGCACTGCACATAGGCAGATTGCAGCCTTGTAAATACAACCCCAAACTTTAGATGTGCACCTGGGAGGCCGCCGGGGGATTGTTTGGGTAGGGATTCTCGAGAGCAAACGTCCCAAATGCTGGGATTTGGGCACATACAGCGGAGCAGCAGGCCTGCCCCGGACGGCGAATAATGAGTTCCTGCCTAGAGCTAGCAGCTGGCAGAGAGGCCCGACCTGCGGGGATCCGGGACGGCAGCCATCGGACGTCCGCGGGGAGTCTTGCCCCGCGAAAGGCGGAGTATCTGCTGAACTCTTTTCTTTCCGGAAACTTCATCCCCCGGATACAAATATTGCTGTGAAACTGTGACAAACAAGGAAGAATGGGCTGGTGAAGGGCCACGGATGCGATCCTTGGGAAGAAGGGACCGTCCTCTTCTAAAACCTGTAATTAGTCAATGACCAGCGTCCTTGGGCAGGTGCCCTGGGGTGTAGAGTCGTTTCGATAAAAAAAAAAAAAAAAAATAGAGATGTTGTCCCCTGGCCAGAGACTCTGAAAAAGGGACGGCGCAAGCCACAGGGTGTCCTCAAACGGGGACGGCCACGCAGCCCTACGGGGATCACTGGATCTCCGCGGAGGGCACAGGCATTCCGACCCGGAGTCTCTGGTTTCTAAACCCAGTGGAGGATGAAGCAGGAAAAGTCAGTGTTCCTACCTGTTAAAGTCCCTTCTGGACAAGCATATGGTACCAGAGATTAATCACCTTGTGCTGTCATGACTGGCCAAGGCTCAGCGGGTCCTTGGTGTTGGTTGGATTGGATAGCAATCCAATTGGATAGGGTGGTGTTGGTTGGATAGCAGAGACGTGGGGTTGTGCTGTACTTCCAGCTGCTGCATGTGCGACGTTGGGTGGGACACCCACCCTCCATGGGCTCCATCCAGGTCCTTGGGTGTTAACTCCCAATGTTACTGCAGTTCTAGATGTTGTCCCCTGGGGGTCGAACCACAACACCCATGTCCCCCAAAGCTCCCAGGCTAAAATCTGAGATCCAGTGTCCTGAGTTTACAGCTGGCTGTAAATCCAGGTGTTAATTTAATGAATGGCACCGCACTTTTAGGGGGGTGGGGTGCAAATCAAGTATTAGGTAATTTATAAAAGTCTTCCCCCGAAAGAGCTGGCATGTGCCATAAATTCCCCCCAGCCACCCAAGATTGATAATTTTACACTGAAAGCAAGTAATTATGAATCTGCCTCTAAATCACTTTTTAAAACCCACACTCAAAAGTTGACAAACTGTCCTCATAAGTCAGACACCACTTATCAGCCCGGTACCAGCAAGCATAGCCCAAAGCTGGCGTCTGTCATGGATGGCGTGTCTGTCAAAGCCCTGATTCACCTGTGCCTGTAGAGAAGGGGGTGTTTGACGTCCGCCAAGGAAACCCTTCCTGTGTGAGTCAGCGGGGCGAGTATGTCTACCAACCAAAGAATATGGGACTCTATTCCATGGTAAAAGGCACAAAAATGGTATTTAACCATTTATACGTTCAAAGTCCTACAGGTATTAATTCAATATAACATCATGTGTAGCATCGAATGTTAAGATTATAGAGACCGGTCTCCCAACTGTTGGGTCCTCGAGGTAAAACGGAAACCTGTCTGGTGATGCTCTCCTCATGAAAACGCCCATGAATAGGGTGATGTCAGGCCAGGAAAGGGTAAGGATGAAGAATGACAGGCACTGTTTTAGGGAGCCGTCTGGGAAGCTAGCTGTCCAGGAGGCGTTGACATGGGCAGCCACATGATGTGATGTGATAAAGGGCAGGAATTGGCAAAGATGTGCCCTGGTGTGCCCTGATGCAATTGCCTAACCCATGGCCTAGTCAGTGTCCACTGCCACACACCTAACCGTCACCACCAGACACCCAGTAGAACATGAGCGCACACCAGCATCATGGCGTTTCGGGTTTATAGAGTTATCACCGGGCTTCCAAGCCAGCCAACAGCGGTGTCCGGAAGCTCGCCGTCATGGCTGAGATGAAGTTTGTCCTATGAGTTGATGCCAGACGGTTGACCTCTTAAGAAACCATTATAATTAATTGTGTCACACGTTGGTTCTGTGTTTTGATGATCTACTCAACTGTTGCGTACGGAGTTTTCCCCATTTATATGTCAGATGAAAGAATGAGCATTGGTGTATCCTTTGTAACTGGAAGGAGGGATATACGGGTGATCATAGATTTGGGAACTGCTGACATTTCGCCATATTGGCTTTATCTATCCAGCTGTAAAGTTGATGACTGTTTGACCCTGCCTTGCATGAGGCAGGTATTCAGCAGCGCATCCCCCACCGGGCCGCAGAAACCGTCGGGAACTAACTGAAAGGAAGCCAAGGACAACTGTTGTGCACAGGACGTGTTGACCAGTATTGATAATGTGCCCTCCAGTGCCCATTGCCCAGCATCCCCTCCCTGACCCCACCACGGGATGACTATTCCTTATATGGGGTAACTCCAACCTGAAGCTCCCTGCAGGCCTGCGGGATAGCTTTTGTACCAGTGTACATGACTACGGTCACGACTAGTGTTAGTTCTGGCCTTTGACCCGTCAGGTCTTTTTACCTTCACCAGGAGAGATTGTCTTCTCAGTCGCACCACCTGTTACCAGAGGGCTGGGTGGGATGCTGGATAGGAATGGGGTTGGAACAATAATGAATGCCTGTGGGTTGTATGAGCTCTCTGGGGTGTGTTGGTGGATGCTGGTTTGACAAACAGTAGAAATGAGGCCGTGAGACATGTGACAGCCTGCGGGCATGAGAAAAATAGGTAAATTCTGGGTCAGCTCCACTTGCCCTCCCTTCCCTTCCTCCCTGGGCTATAGGAGGGAGAACTAGGGACACCCATCTATTCTTTTTTTCTTTTTCTTCTTTTTTTTTTGTATTATTATTTTAATGCAGTTAACCTACAGCATTATAATAGTTTCAGGTATAGAGTGTAGTGATTCAGCGCTCCCATCCAGCATCCAGTGCTCATCACAAGTGCACTCCTTCATCCCCATCACGTCTTTCACCCATCCCCCCGACCCGCCTCCCCTCTGATGAGCATTAGTTTCTTCTCTAGAATTTAGAATCTGTTTCTTTTTTTTTTAATATTTTATTTATTTATTCATGAGAGATACACAGAGAGAGAGGCAGAGACATAGACAGAGAAAGAAGCAGGCTCCATGCAGGGAGCCCCATGTGGGACGCGATCCCAGGACTCCAGGATCACACCTTGAGCCAAAGGCAGACTCTCAACCGCTGAGCTACATAGGCGTCCCTAGAATCTGTTTCTTATTCCACCGTAGGCATGCACACGCACGCACACACACTACATCTTCTTTATCCCTCATTCATCTACCAATGGGTAGTTGAGTTGCTTCTATAATTTAGCTGTTGTGAATAATGCTACAATAAACATTGAGGTGCATGTTGTCTTTTCAAATTAGTGTTTTAATATTTTTTGAGTAAATACCAAGTAATGGAATCACTAAATCACATGGTGATTCTATTTTTAATTTTTTGAGGAACCTCCGCAGTGGCCGCCCCAGGGTGCATTCCCACCAACAGTGTATAGGGTTTTTCTCCACATCTTCACCGACACTCCTTTCATGTGTTTCTGATTTTAGCCATCCTGATCAGGTGTGAGCTGATACCTCGCTGTGGTTTTGATACGCACTTCCCCGCTGATGAATGGTGTTGAGCATCTTCCTGCGTGTGTGTTGGCCATCCGGATGTCATCATTGGAGAAATGTCTATTCGTGTCTCGTGCCCATTTTATAAAGTTGGATTTTTTGTTTATTTGTGTGTTCAGTTGTATAAGTTCTTTATATATTTTGGATACTAACCGTTTATTGGACAGATCATTTATAATAATCTTTTCCCTTTCAGGAGGTTGCTTTTCGTTCTGTTGATGGTTTCCTTTGCTGAGCATAAGCTTTTTATTTTGATGTGGCGTTGAGACGTTATTTTGATAAACGTGTTGAGACTTTTCTTGTGGCATGATTTGTGATCTCTTCTGGAGAATGTTTTGTGTGCACTTGGAAAGATAGGTGTGTTCTGCTGTTTTAGGGTGAAATGTTGTGAATATGTCTCTTA
This sequence comes from Canis aureus, assembly GCF_053574225.1. Taxonomy (NCBI): domain Eukaryota; kingdom Metazoa; phylum Chordata; class Mammalia; order Carnivora; family Canidae; genus Canis; species Canis aureus. Next base: position 120,142,187 of record NC_135649.1, on the reverse strand, counting down.
GATCTATCTGGTTCAGCGTGTCATTCGAAGCTACTCTTTCCTTCTTGATTTGCAACTTGGATGACCTATCCATTAATGTAAGTGGGATGTTAAAGTTCCCTATTCTTATTGTATTACTATGGCTTACTTTCTTTATATTTGTTACTTTATATATATATTTAATATATATTTATATATATACTTTATATAGCTGCTTTATATACTTGGGTGCTCCCATGTTGGGTGCATGAATATTTAGAATTATTATATCCTTTCCTTGAATTATTCCCTTTACAATTGCACTTTCTTCGTCTCTTGTTACAGTCTTTGTCTTAAAGTGTATTTTTTTCTGGTATAACTACTGCTACCTTGGCTCTCCTTTCACTTCCGTTTGATAGATGCTTTTCCATCCTTCACTTTTGATGTGCTTCTATCTTTGGATCTGACATAAGTCTTGTAGGCAACATACAGATAGGTCTTGCTTTTTTATCCATTCCATCACCCTACGTCTTGATTGCAGCATTTGGTCCATTCACATTGCAAGTAATTATTAATAGGTATGTACTAATTACCATTTGTTGCTTGTTTTATAGTTCTTTTTATAGTTTTTGTCTGTTCCTTCTTTCTGAGAGTTCCTCTCAGGGCTTGGTGGCTCTCTTTAGTAATGTACTTAATTTTTTGTGTATCTATTCTGGTTTTGATTTGTGGTTATCATTAGGTTTATATATAACATCTTATGCATATATTAAATTGATGGATGTTTAGGTTTATATCTATTTTTTACTCTTCTGTCAGCCACATTTTAGGTATATGGTGTCATACTTTACATCCTTTTATTCTGTGAATCCCTTGACTGACTTTTATGGATATACTTAATTTTACAGCTTTTGTGCTTCCTACTCTTCTTACTTGTGGCCTTTCCTTTCTGCTCAAAGAGTCCCCTTTAACATATCTCACTCATATGGCTGGTTTAGTGGTGATGAATTCCTTTAATTTTTGTTTGCCTTAGTGTGTTTTCATTTTTTATTATTATTTTTCTCTCACTCACTCAGTTTGATTGCTTTCCATTACTCTGTCCACCAGCTCACTGATTCATTCTTCTGCTTCCTCTAGTCTAATATTTATTTCGTCTGTGTGTTTCTAATTCAGTTCTTGAGTTCTTCATCTCTGATTGGTTCATTTTTATATTTTCTGTCTCGATGAGGGTGCTACCAAGATCACTTTTAATTCTCTACCAAGCATATTGCTTATCTCAGTTTTGCTTAGCTTTCTTGCTAGGATTTTGTGCTGTTCTTCATTTGTCTCCTCGGTTTCTCTAAGTCTCTGCACGTTTCTTGGTGTGTTAGGAAAGTCACCTGTGTCTCCTGCTCTTGAAAGTAGTCACCTTATGTAGAAGAGATCCTGTAGCACACCGTAGTGCAGTGTCCCCTGCTCACCAGAACCTGGTGCTTCAGGGGTATCTCCTATGTGTGTTCTGTGCACCCCGCTGTTGTGGCTGAGCTGTGTTTGCCTTCATGCCAATTGTGTGCAATGGCTCCTTTTGTCTCTGGGCAGGGTTTGATCCCTGTGTTGTTAGGGGCCAATCTGTGGTCACCTTGGACCTGAGCAGGTCAGACCATGCATTTTGCAGATATGCAATAACACCAAACTGCAGAACACTTTCCCCATGTTGTCCTGAGAAGCTTTCGTTGGTGGGTAGGGCCTGCAGTCAGACCAGATATCTGCCCCCAGCCTGCTGCCGACACGCCTCCATTCCTAAAGAAGGCTGCTTGTAGTAGGCTGAGTAGTGACTCCTCCAAACCATGTTATTCCTGGAACCTCAGCATATGACGTTATTTGGAAATAGAGTCATTGCAGATGTAAATAAATACTTGTGAAGTTATGGTGTGGTCATAGTGGAGTGAGACGGGCTCCAATCCAAGATGACTGGTGTTCTTATAATGAAAATACTAGACAGACATCTATGGAAGGAAGATGATGTGCAGACATATAGGGGGAAGTCCATGTGACAATGGAGACAGGATTTAGGGTCATGCATCTCCACGCCAAGGCATGGCAGGGATTGCTGACAACTGTATATATGCTATCTTACTGCCTTTTTTAAATAGGTTGATATTTATAAGAAATCCTTTCTCACAGCTCCTCATTTCCAGTTCTGTGTTGAACTTATGATTACCCAAAGACTACTATTCGTAGCTCCTCAAGAGTAATCTCCAAAGAAATGTGTGGGAAATATCAGAAAGGGAGACAGAACATAAAGACTCCTAACTCTGGGAAACAAACTAGGGGTGGTGGAAGGGGAGGAGGGCAGGGGGTGGGGGTGTGAATGGGTGACGGGCACTGAGGGGGGCACTTGACGGGATGAGCACTGGGTGTTATTCTATATGTTGGCAAATTGGACACCAATAAAAATAAATTTATCTAAATAAATAAATAAATAAATAAATAAATAAATAAATAAAAAAGAAAATGGAAAAACTGCCAAAAAAAAAGAGTAATCTCCAGACCTCATTATACAATGAATTTAAGATATAAATCCAGCAAACATTTTATGAAACCCCCCTCTGTCTGCTGCTTTACACAACCTTTAGAACAATGCAAATACAAAGATATGGAAAATCATATACTCAGTTTATGGAGAGGACATGTAACCGTCACCCCCATTGCCACCAAGTGCTGTGACTCAGAGGGACAAAATCACTCACCCAAGATCAGTTGAGTTATTCCACAGTTAATAAAGTCATAGCCCTGGAATTGGTATCTTGCTAGGCTTGGTTTCCATAGTTGTGGTTTTTCTACGACCTGTGGTATACAGCATATTACAGGACCTGTTCATTGCATCTACAGTGGATTTTGGCTACTGGAGAAGTTTCCTTTATATAGTGCATGGATGAGAATAGTCGATTCCAATATTCTCCCATTTATTTTTTAGAAATGTCAAATTGCCAACTAAGCCTGTGAAAATTATAATACCCTTTGTATAGATTGAAAACAATAGCAACTGTCCCATCCAGAGCAGGCCCGAAGGTGGCCTGACTAAAACTAAGGCAAGGCAAATCAAGTTGGTTGGCAAATTTAAAACCATCCCCATGGCACAAGAGACAATTCAGTGATTATAATTATTTTCCCCCATTGGGTCACCATTATTATGTTTATCTGATTTAAGGAATTTGTTTTGTGTCATAAATCTATAAAACTCAGCCCTATTTCAGGCATAAATGCTACTTTATAGTTTGACTCAAGTACTAAAAATCATAGGATTTTGGATTATGGACTTGAAATAAACCTAGCCTGCTAGCAATATGACTGAGTGTCCACCATGTGAAATGGGAAATACAACATAGTTTTTGTTGCTTTTTCATTGTACTTTGCCAGTTAAAAATTTGTGTCTGCAGGAAAGGGGCCTCTGAATTAGGAATGCAACTGTCTGATTTGGTCGGATAATCCAGATGTTCTTCATGTATAGAGTGATATCTTGATACTCTGATTAACTCCCAGTATTTCCACAATCCCAGGTAACACAAGCTTTCAGCGTATGCTGAATATCGATATACATCTACAATTTCTTATCTGTAGCCCTGAGGGCCTGATGTATGTTAGAAATCAGAATTATGCATATTTTATGAGGATAGTACATGCCTTTGCTGTATGTCACAGAACACCCTCATCAAGTGGGGACAGCACTCAGTAATCAAACACATTAGTATTCCTGCAGAAAAATGTATGACTATCCCTCCAAATGGGGTATATGAAGACAACAAGTGCTGTCATTGTTCACTGAAACTATATTTTTATAGTAATATAGTAATAATAAATGAAACTGTATGATAATAGAGTCTCAATACTCTGAATAATTTTATTTCTAAGAAAAACATCGGATACAGCCAAGTCAAAATAAATCAATTATCTGTATGTGTCCCTGTAATGTATGTTCATGATCTCTGGATGCTTGATTACCTTTCATGAAGAGGGTAATCTAGGGCCACCATAGGGCTCTCATTAGGTGGTAGTTAGCCATGTGATCAAGGCTAGGGGATAAGAGTCTCCAGAGATGAATGGTATCGTGAAAGACAAGCCTCTAAAAGACATCTTTCATTGTCATCTGTCTTGTTAAACTACCATCATCTCTGGTTCCTGAGGCCAACAATCAACAGGTCACATTTCAACCGTATGTAGGTCAGGGGTTGGCAAGCCCATTCCATATAGGGCCACATGGTAAGTATTGTCGGCTTTGAGGATCCCATTTGCTAGCAGTGGAAAAGTAGCCATAGACGGTATATGAAGGGATAGACGTGACTGTGTCCAGTAACACCTTATTTACAAGAATAGGCTGTGGGCTATGTTTAGCCCACAAGTCATACTTTGCCAAAACTTGTTCTGTGGGATTTTTTTTTTCACTCTTGTTGAGAAGTTTATGATCATTAACACCACTATTATCCTTGTGCTTATTAGTGTAGCAAACAGTTGTAGAAAATGTTTATTTGCAAAATTCCTTGCTCAAAAGGCCATAGCATAGATTTCACATTAAAGAGCAAATAAGTACCTAAAGCGTTGTATTTCATAGGAACTATGTGAGCAGGAACACCAGAAACTCTATTATTTCATGGTTTGCACCTAGCCCAGCATATTTCTTATTGGTATGCTGGTCCTTGGATTACTCAGAAAATATTCTCTGGAAAGTCCTTCTTCACATGATGATGAGACAAGAAATTGAGTCCACATAGCAATCATCTTGGCTGTTGGTTTTTCTAATCAATGAGTGCTCTATCCTGCCTTTGCCTGAGGCATTGACACACCTAGGGACCAGCAGGCTGAGCTTGAAGACCTCTCTCCCTCGTTTTTGAGGGTTTGCCTAGGGTTGTAGGTTGGCGGGAAGCTGGGGCGGTTTCATCATATTGTACATGTATTGAGGACTAAAGCTCTTATCAGCTCTTGTTTTGTGTTGAGACCCAGGAAATAGATTATGGGACAAGGCGAGTTTTGGTGGTGATGGTGGGAGTTCTTAGGATCCACACTTGTAAGGAAGATGAGGCAGAGGGAGAAGTTGGGTTGTCATGCCCTCACAACAATGACCTCAGCCTGTTTGGGAGGGAGCTCTGGAGCTGGTAGGGCCCTCAGAGTTGTCTCAGTTTGAAGAAAGGAGGGTGCACATTTGGGCCCAGCCACGTTGAAGGTGGGGGAATGGCATCACCTTGGGGAAGTTCCCTGCTCTCTCTGGCTGAGAGCGGTTCCCAAAGACACACTTAGCTGAGAGCCATCCGTTCCCAACACGACGAGCAGCTGGCAGGGAAGGTGACCTCTGCCTTCATTTGCTGTCAGGATGCTTGCTGTGGCATCCCCAAGGGTCTTCTCCTTGCAGAGTCCTCAACGCCATATCCCACTCCTTCGTGTTCAGAAGATGGTTTTCACTGTGGGTTTCCATTAGGTTCTTAAACCCCTTCAGTCTGTCCTCTGAGTATTCACACTTGGCTTGTGTGTGTACAATACGACTATATTCTACATGGCCACCATCGCTGGTGAGAGACGCTTCCTCTCCTTCCCCTCACTGCTACTCATGGGGTGTCTTGAACTCTTCTGGACGGTTTCCCAGTGTAATTAAGCCTGGTGTCACAATAAAGCAGCTTCATCCTAGCCGGTAGCAGAGGCTGGTAGGTTAACATAACAATCGGATACCGCCAGTCTCTTCAGGTTGGGTTTTGCTGCCACGTACAACTTGGGGTTCTCAAACATTTTCTAATTTCCAGGGCTTTTTACATCTCAAAATCAAGGACAGGGGTTGGTGGATGCCGACTACATCCTTAGACCCCTGTTGTGGTTTGCAGTCTTAGACAACTGAATGGAGAGGGGCTGGAGAGTGATGGACCGATGACTGAGTACATGACAGTTACGATGGTGATAGATAAACAGAGACAGGAAGGGGTAATGAAGCATGCTTATGATTTGTGAATTCACCAACTCATCAGCGTACGGGTTCCTGATAATAAAGCAGATGTCACCTCTTGGTCTTCAGTGTTTTGTTCTGTGACTATAACTTGGATTGTAAGTTATGTCTAAATAGACGTATTTTTGTGTAACTTACCCTAACAACGGTGGGACCATCATTGATACATACCTTGTTGCTGCGTGTGATTGTTGGCAGAAACTGGACGTGACCCCTCGCTCCCCTCCCAGCTTCTTTTCCTACCTCTGTGATCACACCCACTTTAGTGATTATTGGACCAGTGGTCATGCAGTTTCCAAACCTTCACTTGATGGCTTTGGAGACCAGCACACTCTTTGTGGTGGAAGGCTGGGTGGGTGATTCTCTCTGTTGAGGGGCTGTCCGGTGCATCATACGATATTTAAGAGCATCTCTGGTCTCTACCCACTGGATGCCAGTAGTACCTACCCAATCGTGAGAACCAACAATGTCTATAGACATTGCCTAATGACCCCCGTGGGGCAGAATCACCACTGGGTGAGAACGATTCCACTACTGTTTTGAAAACTGTCCTTTGAGCCTGGGCCTTTAGATCTTCCTGTGCTGTTCCTCTTCTGCAGGTGGGGTTTCTTGCAGTAATACCGCTGTGATAGGCATTGTGACTTAATCTCCTTCTATCTATTTCTTCTTTTTCGTCACTCCCCAGGGGTAGTAAGCACAAAGTATCTAACATGGGTCAAATGGTTTCCATGCTGTTACCTCAAAATCTATTTTCTGTAAATAAAAGGAGTGGGCAAGAGAAAGGAAAATGGTGATTTGGATCTCTCCTGCCTCGCAAGGGGGAGTCACCCGAATGTTCAAATCCTCATCCATACGATCTTAGTCTTGCCGAACAATGTCATGGTGAGTGGGCTGAAGAGATGACCCTACCCGTTGGCTCTGTCATCCCAGCAGTGCGAGGTTAAGGATCAGTGTTGACAGCACAGCATCCCGTTTCAACAAGAATCCGCCATGAAATGCCATGCTGGAAGATTGATTACGGTTTCAAATGCCATCTCCGGGCGGGGGGGGGGGGGTGGATAACATTTCTGGGACACTGATTGAACCTGAGAAATTGTTGTTGGAAGCTTAACTTCCATAAAGCATGATCGGTATTTAGAAAAATCCACAGAATAGTGATTTTTTTCCAGTGTGCTATTCTCTTGTGAATATGACTTAACGGGTGGGATTATACTTCACGTTTTAAAGCTTGAACAATGGATTTATAATTGTTTCAAGGCATATGCTAAATGCCAACGAACTAAAAATACATAGACTTGGGTAGATTCAAGTCCGCCTTCACGGGCAGGACTCGAGAGCACGGTCGAGGAACTCTGCGTGGAGAGTCAGACAGTAAATATATTCAGCTGTAGCCAGACACGCTCTTGTGCAGCTGGTGAACTCCGACGTGACCGCGTGGAAGCAGCCACTGATGATAAAGCCACCGCGAGTGGGGTGGTCGTGTTCTATCTAGCACACCGTCTTTGTGGACACCGAAATACGGATTTCATCCACTCCTCACACACCACAAAGTTTGCTTTTTTCAACCATTTAAAAATGTGAGAAACGTTCTCCCTTGGTTATGAAAACAGAGAAGGGATGGTCCCGCGAGTGAGCGTTTGCAAGCCCAGCTCTGTTCAGAAGATACTTGCTGAGAGCTGCCGCGGTGAACAAGTGGCCCCTGAGCTCTTGATCCTTAGAGCCTGCGGGAAGGACACATAGCAAATAAGAAGAAACCACCTACGTGCGTCATTACGCACCTAGTGATGAAGGCTCCCCAGGGGGAACCAGGTGCTGCGGCACTTAGCCATGGGGGGATACATTTGCTTGGTGTTTGTAATCAGGGGGGCTTCTCGGAGGTGGTGGCTAGTCAGCCGAGGCCTGGAGGCAAGCGGGGGTTAGACGGAGAGTGGAACGAGCCGTGCGAGAAGGGACATCCTCCTGGAAGAAGGGGCTTGTTGCACGGAAGCATTTCAGCGTGTGCCCTTGCAGCGTCTGATTCTTCTTCCTTTGAATGAACTCACAGGCTGAGCCCGGGGCCCCTCGATTGCGTCTGCTGAGAGCCTCTCCCGCCACTGTGCCCGCACTCGGTGGCCTCAGGACGCGACGATCTTTGAGGACAACTGCCGAGACGAGCTTGAGTCGGTACCAGTGTGAGTAGAGCAAGTACCCAAGAGGTCCCTCCACTGTGTTACCACTGCCTGTGGCCCTGGTGCTCACCTCCCCGTGACCATTGCTTGAGTCACGTGTGAGTACCTGAGAGCACTAGGGTGGCGTCGTGGAGGATCTGGTGTGGTGGGGACGACGGGAACGTGGAGCCCGCCCGTCCCTTTTGTTCGGAAAGGACTTTCCCATGAGAGGTCCTGTCTGCCCAAGAGGAGCATCCGGTGGGGCACGCATGCTTTCTAGACAAGCAGGGTGCCCCGAAGGATGGCCGTGCACGCTCTCTGACAGCAGAAGTACATAGCACGTGTGGGGGACACGCAAGCAATGTGGGGTGGGGGTTTTATAAATGGAGTAAGGCATTTTTGAGACCTCTAGGTGACTCTAGAAGTGCCAGCCCTACAACTAGTGGCGGAGCGGTTCTGCTTACAGCTCTGCTTGTTGATCTCAACCGCTTTGCTTCCAACACCTGAGGGACAGACGGGTTCCCTCCTGCAGGAGGAGCGCCTCCCCCTGGTGGGGGTGAGTGAGAAGGGACAGGCCAGCTCCCTTCCTGCAGGAGGAGCACCTCCCCATGGTGGGGTGAGTGAGGAGGGACAGACGGGTTCCCTCCTGCAGGAGGAGCGCCTCCCCCTGGTGGGAGTGAGTGAGAAGGGACAGGCCAGCTCCCTGCCTGCAGGAGGAGCACCTCCCCTTAGTGGGGTGAGTGAGGAGGGACAGGCCAGCTCCCTTCCTGCAGGAGGAGCACCTCCCCCTGGTGTGGGTGAGTGAGGAGGGACGGGCCAGCTCCCTTCCTGCAGGAGGAGCACCTCCCCCTGGTGTGGGTGAGTGAGGAGGGACAGGCCAGCTCCCTTCCTGCAGGAGGAGCACCTCCCCCTGGTGGGAGTGAGTGAGAAGGGACAGGCCAGCTCCCTGCCTGCAGGAGGAGCGCCTCCCCATGGTGGGGGTGAGTGAGGAGGGACAGACCAGCTCCCTTCCTGCAGGAGGAGCACCTCTCCCTGGTGTGGGTGAGTGAGGAGGGACGGGCCAGCTCCCTTCCTGCAGGAGGAGCACCTCCCTTTAGTGGGGTGAGTGAGGAGGGACGGGCCAGCTCCCTTCCTGCAGGAGGAGCACCTCCCCCTGGTGGGGGTGAGTGAGGAGGGACAGGGCGGCTCCGTCTGCAGGGTGGGTGCTGTTAGACACTCAGACCTTGTCACTGTCCCGTGGGGCACCGTGGGGGAGAAATGTGCACAGAGACGCTTTGAGAGAAGGTATGGGTTCACAGTGGCCTTGGGAGGGCTCCACAGACAGAGCCACCTCATGGGCTCACAGGTTCCTGGCATTGGGATCGCAGCTCTCGTCCCGCTGGCCTCGTGTCCCCGGGAAGCTGAGTAAGAGCTCTGTGTCCACGTTTCCTCCTGTAACATGGGGGTGCCCAGGGTGACTGAAAAGTAAAGGGTGATGTTGTTGGGAGGACAGAGCCGGTGATGACCAGGGTGATCCCGGCACCGAAGGTGACAGGCGCGGAAGGGAGGCTGGGAGGCCGAGAGATGTAACCGTGTCCAGAACTGCAGTGTGGACGGTGGCAATGCTGGTGGCAGGCAGGCAGTCCTCCAGCAGGGCGACCTTGCCCTTGGGGGTGGCAGTCTGGCAAGTGGGGAGGCGTTTTTTGGTCTCATACCCTGGAGGAGTTTTGCTGGTGGCATCTGGTGGGCGGAGGCCTGGGTGCTGCTCCACAAGCTCTGCACCGCCCCTGCTCCACTTAGCCCCCGGCCTCAGGTGCAGAACCCCCCCACCCCCCCATGGCTCACTTAATCTCTCTCTTCCTGCAACACTCAGTGGTGTTTTACTTTCAGGGATCTGCGTTAGAATAAGAATTAAAGAGAACAAAGAGAGAAAGACCTTTTAGGATTTTTTTTCTCTATTACATTGAAACCCCACAGCAGAGGATTCTCCTATTGGAGGAAACGTCCAAGGAGGCTTAAAGCCTTGGCTTGTGTTATGCTTAATGCTTAGCGGCTTAACAGATTCATTTTCTATTGTGATTTCTGTAATTTGTTCCTTAAAAGGCTCGTTTGTTCCTTTTCTCCGTTTCAGAAACAAACTTTTTCTGGGGCTTTGAAGAATCATTTATTTTCTCGACTTCTTGTTAACGCAGGAGCTGGCTCCCAGTTCCCACATAGCTTTCAAAGCCGTAAGCACCTGCTAAGAAGAGTTTTATTTTTATTCCCCTAGAAAATAACTGTACATTTTGCAGGGAGATCGTTTGAGTACTTTTTTTTTTCCTTTTTTTTTTTTTTTTTTTTTTGTGGTGCATGTGTCATTTTAGTCTGGAGGGGACATTCTTTGGACCCAGCTAGAAGAGCTCAGAAAAAATTGACAGACTCAGTAGCTAATTAGAAGTATGTAGCTGAAAAGGCTCATGATTAATTCATGATAAACTAATACAACATTCATTATTCTTTCTTAATGTTCTGATGTGGGAGTCTTTCAGTGGGGACTAAAATATCTGTGCCTAAATACCTAATAACAATATCCATTATATCTTACCAACGAAAAGCCATCCTCACGGGGTACTTTAATGTACCTCACAATTTAAAATCCAGGGCTCAAAAAAAAAATAAATAAAACAAAATAAAATCCAGGGCTCTTGAATACAACATATTAAACTTTTCCCCTTTCCTTAAGTGGTTGTTGATCATCAATAAAATACTTTCATCGTATCTCTGATATTTTTCTTCCCCCCCCTCTAAAAGAAAGGCTGAGTGAAATTAAACTTCTCTTATGAAACCCTAAAAAAAAATTTTCCTTTTCGTGAGACATCACGTCATTTGACAAGACCTGCCAGCAGTCTCTTGATTTATTCTGCTTTAAATATATACCAGGATAGTCATTCTTTTTAATCCTTTGGTGACAATGAAAAGATTTTTCAAGGGGACTGTACATCCTTAGGAAGGATATTTTGTGGCAGCAAATACTCATGATAATAAGCGGCGTTGAGGGTTAAGATCGTTCCAGCCCCCCCCAGAATTATGGAGACTGCGTGTCTCAGAAAAAGCAAATGAGAGATGGTTCATCATCAGATCCATCGTGAGAGAAGATCAAGCGGTGTGGAGATGGCACCTTTGACCGAGGGATCATCGGCCCTGGGCACCTTCGTGTCACGTGTCTTCTGATAAGCAGCTGCCGGGACATGAAATCGCCTGTGTGTCGTGTCCCTGCCCGAAGCCTTCCGCCGGAATCTGTGCACAAGGAGATGCGTCAACGAACCCAGGGTGTAGCACCTTGTAAAAGACGATTGACCTGGATTCTTCCAAAATAGTATCATGGGACGCCAAGAAAGGTCAGGGGCTGCTCCAGATTTACAAGGATGGAGGAACAGAACAGCGGTACCCGAATGTGGAATGGGTCCTGGATGGGGAAAAGGAGACCAGGTGGGACAGCTATCCGGGGACTGTGTCCTCGGTGAGTCGACGGATTGAGTGTTGGTGTGCGAGGTTGCTCTGACGGCGTGGTGCCTCTGGAGGAAACGTCCCTATTGTGGACGTGCGGCTGTTTAGAGCACCACGGGTATGATCTCTGCACGTCCCTGTGAAGCATCATGATACGCAAACACGTTTCGTGTGCTTTCTGAATCTCGTGATGCAGCCAAAGTGTACGCGTGTAGGTGCACGTGTGTCTACGTGCGTGTGTCCACACAGAGGCGAAGCAAAGCGTAAGCAGTTAGTAAAGCTAGGTGAACGAGTATACGTGCGTTCATTTGTACTTTCACTTGTTCTGCGATTTCGGAAGTTGGCGAAAATAAGTTTCCGAGCATATACGTACGGAGTCCTATTTTCCTTCTCCTGTGCGAGGAGGGGCCTTGCCACCGTTGATCGCGTAGCTTCAGGTCTTGTAGAGGACCAGTGTTCAGGAGGCACGCGCGCTGGGAGCCCTCGGGTGTCGGAAGCACGGGTGCCTGTGTGGCCATGGCGCTCAGCATCTCCCGGGCCCGACTGCGAGCCATGGCTCATCACGTCGCGTGGTTGTGGGCTATACGCGGCAAAATGTCGTCCCTGGGACTCTGAAGGTGGTGAGTCCCCGTTTCTTTGTTGGGTGATGTTTAGGGAACAACTGCAGATGCCGTCATCTCGCCTTTCTGTGTGGCTTCTCTCCGTGGTATGGAGTGCTCGGTGGGCTCTTGGCGGCGGCTCCACGCACAAGGTGTCATTGGCAAATTCGGGGGCCCCCCTGAGTCCTGCTTCCTTGTCCCTGACACAGGGTGCACCAGAGAGCTTGATCACGAGATCCCAGTACCCGGGGGGTAGACTCAGGATGCGTGCGAATGACCTGTGTTGTCGACCTCCCATCATGCGCCGGTGTGTGTGTGGTTGGCCGAAGCCGGCTCAGCTCACCTGCTGCGGGCCTGTGGGTGTTCGCATCAGGGCAGGAGCGTGAAAGCCCTGCTTGCCTCGCTTCGCAACTCAGAGCAATCATTTCATTGTATGTTTTTCTTATAACCGCACGTCACAGCCGCTAAGGAATGAAGCATTCCATTTTAAGAAGGCATCTACAGATATACTCGAGCCAGACTCAGCTTATGGCCTTGACGTCCGTTCTCCTGAAACCATGCGGGATGCTGGAGCCCATCGGCTGTGCTCGGCTCGCCGTTCCTGTCGGAAGCGTAAGGGCTGCCCATGTGGCCACTGGGAGCCTCGTCAGGGCTGGGGTCATGGTCCGCGTTGATCCCACCCACTTCTAGCCACATTGTAGTGTACGTGCTTTGGTTGTGAGGCTGGCAATATGGAAGAGGAATGACACTGCTTACGTCTACACTGCATGTCGGCTGTTCTGTTGATCAGGATTGTTTTCTTCCCTTAAAAAGCTCATATTAGAAAAAAATTTAAAAAAAATAAAGCTCGTATTAGGCTCTTCAGTATCGGAGTGGGCTCTGTAGAAAGATAGTTGACTGCCCCGGAGTTCCGAGTATGACGTGGGAGATTGTTTGAAGTCAGGAAATAATCCACACCGCGACTTCAGATCCGTCATCATCTCTCCGTATGAGATGTTGGAAGACACCAATGAAATGCCTGCGATGAGACTGATTTTATCACGTGGAGGCACGGCCTTCTAATGTTAAGACAATTATGGGTTGATGAAGGGTGGTGAGTGAGCGTGGTAGTATTTCAGCCTGTAGGCTGCGCTGCTGTAGATCTCTGTGTTCAATCTGTGCTGTTCGCCTGGGCTGCTTAGTGTTTCTATTTTTATTGAGGTCAACTCGAATCTGACAACAGGATGGAAATCTACCATCGAGCATCATGTTTCCCTAATATCGTTCTTCTGTGATGTTTGACGTGCATCCTTCCGTTCAATCCTACGCCTTTACAGCCGTGCTTTAGCCCATGGGGGTCCTCAGCGTTTTATAGCTTGTTTCCAGGGCATGAGGGGATTTTCCGCGTGTGTTTAATCACGTTACGTTTCATACTACGTGAATGCGGAGCCAGTTGACTTCAATTACCTGTCAAGTTTGTGCATTTCAAGATCTCATCTTCGAGGTAGGGGCTGATGGAGTGCACGGCTAGTGTATATTCACGATAGTGGCTCAGAAGTCACTTCCTTGATGACTTACGGATGTTCTTGGTTTAGAAAAATGAGTGTCAGAGTAGTTTCTTCTGAGGGGGAAAGAAAAATCATTGAGTCCAGGATAAATTGGCCTCTGAAGTACGTTTCTCCTTGATAAAGATGAGAAATGGCGTCACGGCATCCTTCGGTTTTGGAGGCATCGCCATCCCAGTGCAAAGATAAGTGTGTTAAGCAGATGTAATAATGCCGAATGTCATACTGATGCCTAAAAGCACGTCATCTTCAACTCGGAATGACTTCACGTTTCAAATATCAGAGAACTTTGTGAACTTCAACTTCTCTTTTCAACGATAACTCGTCTTGATTCGACATACGATTCTAGGTCATCTTCATTAGAAAAGTCGAAAACGGGGTCCCACGGTCTTGCTTTCTTGTGAATAATTTGAAGACAGTATTAAAGTGATGTGTTCTTTTTCATCGTATTGAAGAGCACGCGGGAGCCAGGAGGAAATGCCCGTAAGAGGATTCTACGTCAGGCGTGCAGGAAATGTCGAGGTTGTATGTCATGACTCTAGACGCTCGCATCTCGAGCCCTCGCATGATGTATGTGACCTAGAAGACGAAATGCTTCAGTTCTTTCCCGGCCGTATGAATGCAATTAACACCCTCACGCTCTGATTTCCAGACGCAGGATGAGTGCAGTGGGGCCAGGCCGCATCTGAAAAGCACGTAAATGAGTTCCCTTCTTTCTCCTCCTCTTCTGTGTGGATGTTTTTTGGGTCCAACATGGAAAACAATGGATGAGGAGAGGGAAGAAGGAAGGTAAATTTGGTCTAGGTTTTTTTTTTTTTTCTTTTTTTTTAATGTAGTGATGGGAACAAGTCTGCAGGAATGAAAAGCATCTGTAGCACTGTGCTTAGTTAGCCCCTTTCCCTAGGGCCGCGTCTGAAGGACGTGGGGACCTTCCATGGATCTGGCCAGGGGATGCGAGTCCTGGCCGCCTCTGCAGCCTCACACGCACCTGTCTGCACCATGCACCTCCTGGACGGGGACATGCTCCGAGTCAATGACAAGGATGCTCCTTCGAGAAGTTCTCAACGTGAAGACCCAGAATCCGTGCTTTTTTTTAAAGATTATATTTATTTAGGGATACCAGGGTGGCTCAGTGGTTTAGTGCCTGCCTCTGGCCCAGGGTGTGATTCTGGAGACCTGAGATCGAGTGCCGCATCGGGCTCCCTGCTTCTCCCTCTGCCTGTGTCTCTGCCTCTGTGTCTCTCTGTGTCTCTCATAAATAAATAAATAAAATCTTTTAAAAAAAAAGATTTTACTTATTTCTTTGAGAGACACATGGAGCCTACGCTGGGGGAGGGGCAGATGGAGCGGGAGAAGCAGGCTGGCTGCTGACCGGGGAGCCCCTGCCGGGTCAGTCCCGGGACCCCAAGATGAGGACTGGAGCCGCAGGCAGAGGCATTAGGTGCTGCCCAGTTATGTGTCTTACTTAGCCTGCATCTTGGTCCCACGCACGCGCATGCGGCCGAGCTAAGGGGCCCATTGCTGCAGCTCAGACAGGGGGCACCACGGACTGGCAATGAAGCCACTTTACGTCCTGCCCGTGTCCTGCCCTTGGGTCCCGTCGGGGCCACTCTGGAGGTGTGGGCTTCTCGGTCCTGGCGTCCCCGAGATGCTGGTGCTCCATGGCAGGTGTGTCCGTGGGCCCCCACCACTTGAGGGAGCTGCCCTGGAAACCTGGCATCTTTGCTCTGGCTCGTGGGTGTAGACGCTTCCCGTCCCACCGTGTGGGTTTGTAGGGCTGTGGAGCCACCGACGGTATAATGTGAGAGCGGCTAAGAGCCTTGAGATGTGGCTGGAGGCCTCTGCGGGCCCCTGGCCTTGTGGCTCGCAGGCGAGGACAAGCCCGGCCCGTCGTGGCCACCAATGTCCTGTTCTTGGCTGCCCTGGGTCAAATCCTCAGTTTCCCCCTCTCCCCAAATCTGCAACAGCGTCTGTGCCTTTCTCCTCTCCCCCTGTCGTCCTCACTGTGGAGGTGGTTTTCTGCTTTTCCAGCTAAACAAACCGACAAAACTGCGACGCAGAAGCGCAGTGACCGCAGCAAATGCCAACAAGCCCCGGATGAAACGGGTTTAGAGCCACGGTGTCAGCCCTTGACATCCTCGCACGCTGCCCCGCTATGATCACAGCTTCTTCCACGAGCTGGAGAGCTCCAGAGATTAGAAATCTGTGGAAACTCAGTTCTCTGCGATGACTGTTTATTAAGCATTTACCATGTGCTTGTGCTAAAAGAATACGCGCTTAAAACGAGGTCTCTAAAAAGAGAATCTTTTTTTTTTTTATGACTGCATGACAAGGGCCAGCTGCACAGCATTTGACAAAACATCATGATTTAAAAATCAGAGCTCATCACGTTGAAGTCGTTTCAATTAGGGTCTCTTTAGGCCACCTGGGAGCACAGGTTCACGGTCTTTTCGTTCCCATTAGTGGAAATTACCATATTTGAGGAGTTTTGTGAATTTAATTGTGACGTCATATCCCTCGGCACAAAGGTGGTATGGTTACATCCTGCTCAGCAGGCTTTTCTCTTTTCTTTGTTTTTTTTTTTTTTTTTTTTTTGGCTTTCCTTTTTCTGATTTGAAAAGTAAGTAAACTATGTGATAAAATGCAAGAAAGTATTGAAAGAATATGTAAAAATCGGTTTGTCGCACTCCCTCAAAACCGGTTATAGATGGAGTCACACCGTCTTTCCCTCCCAGTACGTACGTGTGTGTCTGCACATGCATCGACCTGTAACATGTACGTGTCCAGGTAGAAATGTGAATCTTTCTTTTTAAAGATTTTATTTATTTATTCATGAGAGAGAGAGAGAGGCAGAGACACAGGCAGAGGGAGAAGCAGGCTTCCTGCAGGGAGCCTGATGCGGGACTCGATCCCAGAACCCCGGGATTACAACATAAGCCAAAGGCAGACACTCAATGGCTGAGCTACCCTGGTGCCCCTATATATATTTTTTTTTATTTTTAGCCAGTGGCTTGTAACATCCTTCTGCATCCTAACAGGACGGGTGACAATGACCTATTTCCTCTGAACGGCTGTGTCCGCTCACCGTGCTTCGCACCCTGCATTGCTCTGCAGGGTGGTCTCTGCTGTGCTGCCCGCTGTCACAGGGCACAGCCGTGGGCTTGCACACGCCTAGTGCCCAGGCCTCACGGGAAGACGGAAAGCACATGCTTTCCCATCAAACAATCTCACGCCAAGCATGAGACCGTGCAGCCCAGCACAGGGGGCGGGGTGGATTTCGAGCCCTGAGAGGGAGCCCCATCCTCTTGAATTCCACTGGGCGTACAGAGCGATTTCTCACCGCCGAAACAGCAGCACCCCGATTTCACCATAAAAGAGAAGCAATGCAGCTGTAATTATTGGCGGTGTATTAATCCTGTGTCACTGTCCACCCCCCCAAGATTCACGTGACGTTGCTGTCCAGCTCTTGTTTGGGGAGGTCAGTGGAGCGCGTGACAGCCGGAGAGGCAGGCCGTGGCCGTGAACGCTCTCAGCTACACCAAGGCCGGAGGCCAGAGTTGCAGACGGTGGGCCCGGGCTGTGTGCACGGGCTCGGTTCCGGGCCTACCCGACTGGGGGCCCCGTGGTTTGCCTGGGGTACAGCTCCGGGTTGGAAATCATTTTTCCTTTGCATCTGGAGACCCTCATCTTACAGAATTCAGGGTGGCCATTGAAACACAAAAGCCACTCCGGGTCTTTCTCCTTCTGGATGTCGTGCATCTCCTCTTCGCACGCACGTGTGATCTTTCCTTTGGCCTCGATGTCCTCGGATTGGGTGATCCTGGCTATTCCTCTGGGTCTGTGCTCCATCATGGCATTGGGCCCGCGGTCATGTGCTCCACTGTGCTGATGCTCATCCTTTAACTCCTGAAAGTCTTGTCTCGGGCTGCCGCTTGGTGACTTATCCCCGTACGTGCTTTTCTGTTTCTTCTTTCCTCCAGTCGGATCTCTGCGTGTCATGTGCCGACTCCGTAGCTGCTCCCCAGTTATCGATCGCCTTGCTGTTCGGCTGCATCTTCCTTTGAGACACCCTCCACTTACTCTTCCCAGCTGAATTATTTCCCTTGTCATGTGCTGCATTTCCAAAACTTCTGTTTTGTTCTCCAAATGTGCTTTTCTCCAAGCATCTTTTATTGGTCTACTTATGGATGGATTGGTTGGTCGATGATTGAAAGATTTTACCCTTAGAACTCTCCTGTGCCACCACCCCCTCTGTAGAACAGCAGTATTCACACGTCCTTGACAGTGAGGACTCAAAACGGTTACGGAATTTCCCGAAAGCCGCGCAGGTAATGTGTTAAAGCTGAGGCTGGAACCTGTTTCCTTTGGCGCCAAGCTTCACGTTTAGTAATCTTCACCTACTGGTATCTGTTTGAGCCCGTACGATGCTGCTGAGGGTCATTTGTGACTCATAGGAATGGGTATTTCAAATGCTTTGTCCTCATATGTTGGTCAAAAAGATCTTGGCCCATTTATTGCTAATTGAGCCTGGGTCGCTCAGTCGGTTAATCATCCAGCCCTCGATTTCGGCTGTAGATAATGGTCTCAGGATGGTGGCATCAGCTCCCTTGTCCATCCCTGTGCCGGGCTCCATGCTCACCATGGTTACAATTCTCTCTCTCTCTCCCTCTGCCCTTTCCACTCCCGCGAGCAAACACTCTCAATCTATCTCTGAATGAATGAATGGATGAATAAATAAATAAAATCCTTGTCCCATTTATCAAGAATGAATGAATGAATGAATAAAATTCTTGTCCCATTTATCACGAATGAATGAATGAATGAATAAATAATAAATAAATAAATAAAATCCTTGTCCCATTTATCAAGAATTAAAGCTTTTCTTTTCCATGACCACGATAATAGCTTAACCCAAAGCATTAAAGAAAAGGCATGCGTACCTCCGTGTTGAATAAAGTCTATATCCTACACTGAAGGAACAGCTAACCAAAGTTATGCTGAAAAATCATGTTGCGCGTTTATTATTTGATAGATCGCACAGACCCAGTCGCTATCAGAGAAAATAATTTATTCGTTTAGGTTTGGCAAGCAAAGTGATGTTCGTTTCCTGTAATTTATTTCGAGAGCTTGCAAATTTTATTAAAAATCACCTCTGTCCCCTCATGTAAAGGAAACACATTTTTAAGAGGATGCTGATTGATTTTTCTGCATTACTCAGGGCTTCGCGTTTTTCAGAAAACACCTAGGGCGCTGTCGTCATCCTCCCCTTTGCGCTGCACACATGGATTGTGTCGGCATTTCCTTCAAGCGTTTCCACGACCAGGGAGGCCGTTAGGACTAAGGCAGTCCTGACAAGTGGAAGGTTGCACAGTATTGGTCATCTCCAGCAATTCAGTCAAGAAAGCCTGTCTTTGTAGTTTCAGGCAGAGGAAGGACTGAATTGACAGTTGCCCCATTGCTTGAGCTCATGAATATTAATCACAAATTTTCATTTTTCTAAACGATGTGAGAAAAAGGCTTTGTGATTAATGCTGAAAAAAAAAAAGCCCAATTTAAGGTTTAACCATATAACACCAATCTAGTGGTTGGCAGGAAAACGTAGAGCTCAAGGTATTTCAACGTAGTCTTCCAAATTGGAGCTTTAAACAGAAGAACTATCGGTACCTACAAGTAAACTTGCATAGAACAGAAGAATTATTCTCGAACTCGGTGGAAAGAATCATTGACATGATTCTTGAATTCAGGAATCATAACTTGAGACAGCTCCAGGGTTATGCGTATCTGTTAAAGATCCTGAGCTTTGCTCACATTAGTGCACGACCGATGTTTCTAAGTCCCCCTCCATTCCAGGAGGCAGAAGGAGAATGGTCCCCCGGCGTCTCGACGTCGCTAAGACAACGGGAAGAACAGCCGTTAGGTTGGAGGCTGCGGGAGCCAACAGAGTTTGAACTGCCCACTTCTGTGTTACAGGAAAGCCGGCTGTTTGCTTCTGAAGCCGCGATGGGAGGCAGCGGCCTGTGCTGCTCTACTTGCAAGAGAGTGTAAATGGGCTGAAACAGGAACGTGGGCATTTAGCTGTTTGTCTCCATGACGTCCTGAGTTTTCCTGATTCTTCACATCTTTGTGGGTTTCTATTTATTTATTTATTTATTTATGATTTATTTATTTATTTATTCATGAGAGACACAGAGAGGAGAGAGAGAGGCAGAGACCCAGGCAGAGGGAGAAGCAGGCTCCATGCAGGGAGCCCGATGTGGGATTCGATCCCAGGTCTCCAGGATCACGCCCTGGGCTGCAGGCAGCGCTAAACTGCTGAGCCACCCGGGCTGCCCAATGTGTGTTTTTTTTTTTTTTTTAGATGTTCTTGTTTGTTTTCATCACAGTCATTAAAGGAGGACGTGCTTGGGGCACCTGGGTGGTGCACTTGGTTAAGCATCCTGCTCTTGGTTTTGGCTCAGGTCGTGATCTCGGGGTCGTGGGATCAAGCTCTGCATGCAGCACAGACTCAGCTTGAGAGTCTCTGTCCCTCTCCCTCTCTCACTTGGAGCATGCTCTTTCTCTCGTGCTCTCTCAAATAAGTAAACAATTCTTTAAAACAAAAGTAGGGGCAGCCCGGGTGGCTCAGCGGTTTAGCACCGCCTTCAGTTCAGGTCGTGATCCTGGAGACTTGGGATAGAGTCCCACGTCGGGCTCCCTGTGTGGAGCCTGCTTCTCCCTCTGCCTGGGTCTCTACCTCTCTCTCTCTCTGTGGGTCTCTCATGAATAAATAAATAAAATCTAAATAAATAAATAAATAAATAAATAAATAAATAAATAAAGGACATGCTCACTGTAAAAAAAAAAAATCTAAAATCAGAAAAGCCTTTTTAAAAAGCTCCATAATTCCGTCCCCCACACTAAGGATTGTAATTGGATACGTGTGCGTCCTTCCAGAATTTCTTAGGGGTAATATATAGAAACGACAACATGCTATTTGTTCCGTTGTGTCCCTTCCATCTTGTAAGTTTTTATTTTAAAACAATTATAGATTCAGAGAGAGATACAAAACAGCAGTGCAGAGAGGAGTCTTGTGCGCTTTGCTCAGCCTTTCAGTGGTAAAGGACTCTTGTTTCCGATGGACGTATTTTCTGTGCTTCCAGACCTGGATATTCCTGAATAATAAAAATAATTGCTATTTCCACCTCCTGCCCTCCTTCCCCTCCCTGTCTTCCTTTCTTTATGTTCTCATGTCCTCCCTACAATCCCACCCCCTTTTTTTTAAAGATTCTATTTATTTATTTATGAGACACACAGAGAGAGGCCGAGACATAGGCAGAAGGAGAAGCAGGCTCCATGCAGACAGTCCAGTGCGGGACTGAATCCCGGGGCTCCAGGATCACGCCCTGGGCCAAAGGCAGACGCTGAACCGCTGAGCCACCCATGTGTCCCAATTCCCTCTTTCCTTCTATTTCTTCCCTTAGCTTCTGCATTAACTTTCTAAGGCCACAACAGCAAATTGCTGCAAACCTGGTGACTTCACACAATATAAACTTATTATCAAAGGGTGGGTTCTGGAGGTCAGAAGTGCAAAGCAAGCATCAGCAAGCTGGAGTCAGGATGTCCTCATGGCCAGTGCCTCTGGGAGGCTCTAGGGGAGAATCTGCTTCTTTGCCATTTACAGCATCCGGAGGCACTTGCATTTCCTGGATCCTGACCCCTTCTTTTGTCTTCAGGGCCAGTGGAATGAGCATCTTCCCGTATCTCCCCATTGGACTTTATTTTCCCCCATTGGACTTTTATTAGACCCTGTGTGATGACATTGGGCCCGCCTGGTTAAGTCAGAATTCTCTCCCTATCACAAGGCCTTTAAATTAAACACACCTGCAAAGTCATTTGTTTCCTAAAGTAACATAGTCACAGGTCTGAGCATTAGCACATGGACATCTTCGGGGATTGGTTCTCCTGCCCACCACAGTTTCCCTTTGTTCTTTCTGGTCTGAGCTCGGTCCGCGCAGACCATGCATCCTGGGTCTTGGTCAGATGCCCCGGGCTGTGCTAAGCCTGGAAGAGCGCATAGCAGAGCATTGCAGCTCAGTACAGATGGTCCCCTGCTTACGACGGTTCAACTTAGGAGCTTCCCACATGTGATTTTTACGATGGTGCAAAAGCAGCCTGCAGTCAGTGGAAACTGTACTTGGGATCGGGAATTTGGATCTTTTTCCAGACTGGAGACATGCTGTCCTGTCCTGTCTCGTGACGCTGGGCAACGGCTGCTCCCAGTCAATCATCCTGTCACGGGGGACCCAGAACCGACACAGTGACCACCCATTCTGTTCCCCGACAGCCATGTGTTTGTCACTTCCAGTAGTCATGAGATGACATGAGATAGTCAACATGTTATCATAAAAAATGCCTGTGTGAGGTGATTTTACCCAACTGTAGGCTAAAGGAAGTGTGTAAGCAAATGTAAGGGGAGACTCGGCTCATCTGGGATGCTCTAGATGGTAGGTGTATTCGGTGCATTTTTGGCTTTTTGACATTTTTTTTCACTTACAGTGTGTTTATTAGGGCATCACACCACCACAAGTTGAGGAATATCTGTATATTTCAAGATAGAATAGAGAAAAAGAATCGGATGCAAAGATAAAGGCTACAGAGTTGTTTTTTTATTTTTTTTCATTCAGTGGGACATGTATATGCATTTGTAACCCAAATACCCTTAGCCCGAGATCTTGCTAGGTGTTGATGCGAGCACATTTGCTCTAACACTGCTACCCATTGTATTTCTTTCTCTTGTTTCATAATAAACAGTAGCTTCAAGCAACAGCCCTGTATTATCTCCCTGTCTCTGTGGGTCCTGAGTCCAGGCCAGGCATAGATTATCTGCTCAGGGTGTCACCCAGCTGACATCAAGGTGTCAGGGAGATTCCCTTCTCATCTGATGCTCAGGACCCTTGTCTAGAGTCAGAGGGTGTTGGAAGGATTCAACACCTTGCACTCTGGGTCTGAGCTCCCTGTTTCCTTGCTGGCTGCAGGTCCTGGCCCGCTTTCAGCTCCTAGAGGTGACCCTTGATTCCTAGGCGCACGGCCTCCACAGGCAGTTCGTGTCAGAGCTCCTTAGTGCTTCTTCAAGGCTGCCTGGAGCTCACCTGGCTTCCAAAAGAGCTCAGGACCTTTCAAGGCATCATCTGATTGGATCAGACCCACTCACCCAAGATAATACCCCTTTGAATGAATTGAAAGTCAACAGATGGGTCATCTCGTTACAGGAAAGGCATCGGTCATATTCCCAGGTCCTGTTTTCTCCTCAAGCAGAGGGAATTGAACAGAGCACGCATAGGGTGCGGGAATATTGCTGGCTGTCTCGGAGTTCTATCTGTCACACCCATATTTTTCTGGCTCCTGTCACATGGACCTCAACCCTCTTCAGAAGGTTGTCTTCCATGCAAACAGCTGTCCTTCTCTTTCCAGGCACTCGTCCTTATATCCATTGTGTGGCATGCTCCAGCTGCCTGAGCCACCCCTCGTTTGCGGCAAGTGTCTGCAGGTGCGGTGCAGGGAGAAGGCTGGACTGCTCTTGGGCACCGTTCACACTGGCTGGCCTTTTTTTTTTTTTTAAGTCTCAGGGCTGGAGTGGTACTTCCCTGCCCCCAAATGGGTAGAAGGTATGTCTCTGAGTCTAAAAGCAAGGCTGGCATTGAATCCAAACATCTGCAATGTCCTTTCCCCCTGCCCTGCCCCTTCTTGGGGCCTCCCCCATGCAGATCCATCTAGCAAATACTTAGGTTCCTGTCTGTCTGCCCATCCTCACGCCCATCAGAACCGTTCAGTACTGCAAGAGAAGTGTGATAAAGGTGTACTCACATCACAGCTGGAAGGGTTCAATTGAGAGGGGGGCATGGGGTGATACGTATTTAGAAGAGCATTATGTCTCAAGACGGAGACATAGACCCCAACCACTTCCCGTGTCCTGTGGTCAGTTCTGGGTTTCAGTAATGGGACATCCCATGTCCTGTGGTCAGTTCTGGGTTTCAGTGATGGGACATCCCATGTCCTGTGGTCAGTTTTGGGTTTCAGTGATGGGATCCTATCTGCACACCTAACACAGACGGACTGGACGGTCTGTCAGATGATCTCACTGGGAGTGTGCTATTCGTAGGGGGGATTTTGTGTCCTGCTTCCATTGGGCTTTGTGCCTTCGAGTGGGTTGTTTTAAAGAGAGAATTCTCCCAATGATCCTGAACATAATCCCTCTGAGCTCACCAGAATACCTGCTGATTTACATACACATACGTAAGCCACTGTTGTAACCTTTGGATGCCCGTGATCGGGACTTGCGCTAAATGCTTGTCTTGCTGACAAGGGGTCTGCTTTACTGAATGTGCACGATATAATTGTAATCAGCATCAAATGTAGTGCTTGCTACTTAAATATCCACACACCTCCTTGCTGTGGGGAATGCTACAGTCTAAATCAACACACAAGTTTGCTCCCGTTTCTTTTCTGCGTGTGAAAATTCTATCCATCTCTGACTTCAGGAAAGGAACCATACGTAGCCATGCTCGCGGGCCAGCTATGTGCTTTATTATGTGTCCCATTGGGATTTTTGCTTTGCCCAACCCATCGCGGCGTATCTGCTCTAAAGAGTGTTACCTGCTTTTCTTGGAAGACTACGTGGGCTCTTGTAGACCTCCCTGCGTAAAGGACTTGCCTGTAATCCTACATACAGAAGATACTGTGGATGAGCTTTGAGAGAGCCGCATGCAGACCTGAGTTTGGGAAAGTCACTGCTGGGCGTCCAGTCTGTCTGGGTTAGGTGTGCAGATAGGATCCCATCACTGATGGGGTGTCCCATCACTGAAACCCAGAACTGACCACAGGACACAGGATGTGTTGGGGTCTTGGCTTCAGAGGTGGGCACTCAGGCTGTGGAATAGGGTGGTCCTGGTAGACTTATCTTGTCAGCCCTGGGGAGCCAGACTCAACTCCAGCTTGTGTGTCCCATCACGTGTCTTCCATATTGGTCTTTTCGAGTTCAAGGGACATCCCACGACAGAGACTTCCATATCTAGGATAAATCGGAGGAGGCACTCGTCAGGGCCAGCCGGCGGGTTAAGGTGGCCGAGCCAACATTCTGGGCTCACGTTCTATTCCCACAGGATCACCAGGGTTTGGGACCTGAATTCTAGGATATTCCATATCTTTGAGTGGACACTTGGTGGGGTTTTTTTTTTCTTTTTTAAAAACTTTATTATGTTTTAGATTTTAGTTCCAAACAGACACTTGTTTTTGTGCATTTCCTATGGGGTGGGGGTAGCAGAAGCACTTTCCCTTCTTAACTGGCTAC
Organism: Canis aureus; assembly: GCF_053574225.1. Classification (NCBI taxonomy): domain Eukaryota; kingdom Metazoa; phylum Chordata; class Mammalia; order Carnivora; family Canidae; genus Canis; species Canis aureus. Next base: position 120,117,186 of record NC_135649.1, on the reverse strand, counting down.
GTTCTTCTGGCTGGTCTATTAATGAAATCGGTGTGAGACCGAGGAACAGAAACATTTAATCTCATTTGTACAAAGACGTGAGGGGCCCCAAGACCATCAGGCAGGTGAAGCTTATATGCCATCCTGAGCTAAACAGAAAGGGGGGTCAGGGTCTGGGTTTGGAGGGGGAGGAAGGGAATTCACAGGTGGATGGGATGAGCAGGTGTTTGATAAGGGTCACCGACGGGGATGTGAATCAGTGGTCCTGCCACATGCCCCCAGCCTCCCCGCCAGCCAGCCCAGACTCTGTAGTTGTCTCTGATGATTGCTATCTTCCTGGACCAGCCGCTCTGTCAAAATTCTCCCCGGCAATTAAGGGGGAGGTAAAAAGCTCTTCCTGAGTCTCTTGGGCGTTCATTGTCTTCAGCTCAAAATAATAATGCACGCGCCAAAGTGGCCCATTTTGGGAAGGCCTGTTCTGAACCCCTTCCCAGGAAATGGTGAGAGTAAAACACCTTATTTTCTGTATCCATGGGTTGAGTTTCCTAGGGGAGTAATTTTATTTTTTATCAAAAATGTTCTTTCAACATTCTGCATCCCTGAGGAACCCATATAAAAATATATATAAATGTGTAAGTATATAGGAATATCTCGTAGGCAGCCTCACATTGGAATTTGGGAGGGTTGTTTCCTGCAGCCTGGGGTTGTGTCTGTGACTTTAGTGCAAATTCTCCTTTGCAGTCACCGCTGAGGGCACTCATGCCAGACCTGCCGCCACAGAGAGCAGGTTGTGCGGATGTTTTCTGTCACAGGTGGGCGTGTCTGGAGACAGGTCCACAAGACCATGGAAAGTCCCCCCAGGCTCTTCCCTGGTCAGTCTGCCATCCAAACGAGACATTCTCTGATCTTAGTATCTGCAGTCCAGGGGCCTGGGAGGAATGAGTCGTTTATTGTGTCTGAATGCAAACCCTCACCCTGGACCAGCCTTGTCTTGCAGTCATGGCTTCTGAATTGATTAGCGGTGTGACCCCCTCCTAGCTCTTTAATCTGAGAGAAGGCGGATGATGACCGGGGTGTCCATGGTGAGAATTAGATGTGGGATGACCTTGTCACATGTTTGCACACGGGGCGTTTTTGAGAGTGAAAGGACCGCGGCTGGGTGGCTCTGTGGGTTAAGCATCTCCCTTCTGCTCAAGTCATGATCTTGGGGTCCTGGGATTGAGCCCCATATTGGGCTCCCTGCTCACTGGGGAGTCTGCTTCTCCCTCTGTCCTTCCTCCCACTCATTCTGTCAATCTCTCTGAAATAAATCAATAAAATCTTTTTTTAGAAAAGAGAGGGAAAGGAGGTGTCGATGATGAGGACAAGCAGCACAGCACTTGGACCGGGGTCGTGTGTGTAATGCACTTGCACGGTGGCGTGGGCGCCACCGCAGGGTACTGGCCCCGCTCTTAGCTCCTCTTTGGCTATATCACCGTCCTTGAACTGCAGCTGCAGGGCTGTGCCTGGTACAGCAGGTGCACGATAAATGCTATTGACATCCTTTGCACCTGAGCACGTTCGCTTTTTCAAGTCACATCGCTTCTGACGGATTGCGTGCGATGCAACATCAGAGCCTCGGGAAGACTTATCTAGATGGTCACTGTCTTCATCTTTCCCGAGAAGCAGCGCCCCCCACCCCCAAATCCTCCATGAAGTCCTGCGGCCTTACAGTCTCCGGGTGACTGTTGTCAAAACGTCGGCCTACAAAGGACGTGACGTCTGCATGCTGTACTGGAGATGCGGGCCGTACAGTCGTTCTCGGATCGTCTCTCGTGGGTTCTCCTGGCTCGTGGAGTGAAGGCAGCTCACCTGTCAGTGGGTAGTGGTGAAGAGGGAAACAGGTGTTGTGCAGGCAGGCTCCCCAGGCCTGAGGTCCCCGTGTCGCCGCGTGGACTGCTGGCGGGCATGGAGAGCCCCGGCAGCTCACGTTCTCTGGGGCAGGGGTGCAGCAGTGGGAGACGACAGTGCCACCGTGGTGGGCCCTCACTGCCAGCTTGTCGCCTTCACCCGTTGCGTGCCTGTCCCTGGGGAAGCCCCAAGGGAGCTCCAGCAGCAGGTGCCTCTGCTCTGGCGTGTAGGGCCGAGGAAGGCCATGACATCAGAACAGGAGGGGAGAGCTGGCTTTCTGGAGATACTGAAGAGCAAGGATGGTCCGCGGGGCGGCTGAGACTCTGGCGCCTTCTTCACGATCTGTCGCGAGACAGGAAGCTTGACTTGACGTGAGAGGCAAAGTCGGAAAGGGCTGCGGGCTGGCCAGTCCAAGACTGCTCCACCCAGGACAACCTGGTGTGCATGGTGGGACAAGCAGCCGAATCACTGCACACCTAGGGAAGAGGGACTTTCATGCAAAGGCATTATTTCAAGAGGAAAAACACTCTACCCATGGGCTCGGCATAATTTCAAAGCTTAGGCAAAATGGATTTTTGTTTTATAAGGAGAAGTAAACAAAGCCGGGGAACCGGGTGTGGGAAGCAGGGTGAGAGGGGACCGTAGATCCAAGAATGGTGTCCCCTGGGGCCAGGCTCCCCGGGGAGGGGCGACCTGATGACTCAGGCTGAGAGTGCGCCCAAGTGCAGGACCCTGGGGCAGGACGGAGGCCGAACCAAAGTCTTGACGAGCGTTTCCTTCTGATGGATGAGTGGAGGCGAGCCCTTCTGTGACTCATTGGAGGCAAAGAAAGGGATTTGGAGGGTCCGTGATGACTGGCCTTGTGCAGGGTTGTCTTGGGGGCACCTGGAAGTCTTATCTGAGTCATTCAGGGAGGGGACATTCCTTGAGGTCACTGCAAAACAGAGAGCGGGGCTATTTCTTACACAGCTGTGTCTTCCCGGATCACAGGGATCGCATGAACCTGAACGTCCTCGGTGGCAGGGCTGGACCCGAGCTGCCCTTTGTTCTCTCTGCCGTGGTTGAGTTCCGAGGGAGGAAATGTGCCAGGGGTACGGCGGGAGAAGGCGTACCGGGGCGTGCCTGCGTGCCGAACCAAGCTGCACAGGATGCCGTGTTCAAGCGGGACGCCCAGGCTGGGCCGGGCACGGCCTGTTCCCAAGGCCAGGGCTCCCCCGGGGAACATCCTGGGCATGTAGGGGAACCTCCGGCCGTGCAGGAAGCAGTAGGGAAGGGCCAGCAGCCCCGTCCCCAGCAGCATGGGTGGCCGGCGGGCACACTTGTGGCTTTCCCTCGAAGCCCACCCCGCTGGGGGACACTGGGGTGCACTCGGCGGCGACGTGCTTTTATTGCGTGTTCTTTTTTTTTTTTTATGATAGTCACACACAGAGAGAGAGACAGAGAGGAGCAGAGACATAGGCAGAGGGAGAAGCAGGCTCCATGCACTGGGAGCCCGACGTGGGACTCGATCCCGGGACTCCAGGATCGCGCCCTGGGCCAAAGGCAGGCGCCAAACCTCTGTGCCACCCAGAGATCCCTATTGCGTGTTCTCTCAACACGTATTGTCCACACTGGTGTTTAAAATCCGTTGTTGCTTGGTGATTTCCATTGATTATAATGATTTTCTGTGATGCTTAGCCAGGGAAGGTTTAGAAGGGGTTATAAATGGGGCTAATTAGTGAGATGCAAATCGCTTTTATGGCTGTTTCCAAACATTTAAATGACCCGTAATTAAATTATGTTGCCAAATTATTTCTTAATTATCATCTTCCTATTGAGTTCACTGCATCAGGAGATCTCAGGCACGGTCTCTGGGCAGAGCAAGGAGCATCGTGCAGATGGATGCCTCGCAGAGAACAACGAGAATGCTCCTTTGCTTGGGTTTCTTTCTCAACGGGTAGACTTGTGTGTTCGGTTTCCGCGGCCGTCAGCTGAGACGATGAGCCGGGGTATGGACTGACAGGACCAACGGGGTCGGGGAGGATTACGGCGGTCACGCTGTTCAAATCCCCTACTCCTCCACCATGTCAGCCTTTGCACAGTCTCCCCGCCAGATGGGGCGTCTCAGTCTCTGCCCGGTCGTGGCCGGGGAAGGATGCCATGTGACAGGCTGGTCATTTCGTGCTCTGGCGGCTGCTCTAAAGACTGCGCTCCTGGTTTTGGGCCCAGTCCTGGCTCTGGCCTCTGAGACAGCAGCTAAAGCCTTTCCGTCGTTTGCAGACGGGTCCTCAAGCAAGCGTAAAGGCGCTTCTACTGCCTCCTGTGCGCCGGGTGCGATGTTACCGATTGCTGAGCAGTGGAAGCATCCTGCAGAACCGTTTCTGTGCCCGTGAGCCTGTCATTTGCCCTCATCTCGATAAGCCTGTGTCTGCTTCTTCGATAGCAGAGATGCGGACTGAAAATGGAATTTCGACTATGGCGCGACGCGTGCAGACTTGGCTGGGACTCCTCTTCTTGGTCTCGGATGCATCGCCTCATGTGATGTGCCCTACAGGGGCGTTGATTTTAGCCTTAGGGACCGAGTCCCTTTGTCGCTTCCCTCGCGGACCCTTATGTTTTCATGGGCTACAATCCTCTTCCCGTGACTCGCACACAGTGAGATCACAGCTGCCCGGTATCGGCATCCTCCTGCCGTTGAGGAGACGCGTTCAGCTCATTGTGTCTCATCCGTGGATTTGGTCCTGCGAGTGTTTGTGTCTTGATAGGCTTCGCTAACAAGTCTCCTTCTGAGACTTGAGACTTTCTTCTCTTCCCAGGCGCACGCTGTCCTCTACGTGTGGGATGCATGTTCTCGTGGCCCGGCCATACAGACCACTGGTACCAGTGATTACGGGAGGGACTCGTGCTGCACGTCCTGGGAACCTTCCGCATCTGCCGTGCCTCTTCTACAAGCCAGCACTCTTTTGCAATAGCTCTTCGCCCAGGGGTCCCGTAACGTGCGATGTCCAGATTCCTGGCTAGCGTCACTTTTCATGCCACTGCTGGTGTTACCGAGGCTGAAGAGGTCTGGTTGCATCACGTCCCAGGAGCACAGAGCTGGCCCGTTCCCAGCCGGCTCAGGACGGTACCAGACAAACACCACGTAGCTTCCTCGGTGCACACAGAGCATCTGCAGAAACACTGATTCTGCGATCTTGTGGCCGAGACACCTGGAGTTAGCCGGGTAGCTCGGGTCTGGCTTCCCACCTCCACCTTGTTCTCCTTACAGGCCAGATGTGGTTGTTTATGACAGGACACGGTTAGGCAGCATGGCCCTCTGATGAGTAAATGTATGTCTGTGGACATTTACCTAATGAGGTCGGCGTGCTGTAGGACCGCATTGGGCGTCCTTTGCTTGTGTTTGCATGGGCACCACTACGGAGTAAGGAAGTGGTAGTATTTGCTAATTAATTACGTAGGCTTTTGTATCCTGTTGTCAAGGAGAACCATGTTGGTGTTCGAGCTTGGATCTTCTTGGCTTCCTGTGTCATCCCCCTCCACCAGAGAGTGGAAATAAGCTTGCAGCATAAGCACACTCAACACGGGAAGACCGTGGCCAAGGGCGTGTTACTGTAGAGAAGACGGTCTTCAGTGTGGACCTCACCTGGTGGGTCTGAGCAGAGACAACACATTTGCTAGACGGGGGACATGTGCCCCAGGGTTCACATGGTATCTTGAATCTCGTACAAAATGGCGTTGAACCCAAAGACAGTTATCATCTTTAGGTGTCCAGGGGTACGAAGGCTTTCATGGTGTTGCTCGTCTGGGAGCAGAGGACGCTGCCCTGAATGGAGGACTTGCAGCTCACAGTTGCTGCACGCTTGCCGTCCCTTCTGCGTCACGGTGTGTGTCTGAACTTTGTATTCCAAAGATTGGATTTATTTATGTATTTATGTCAAGACCGACGTTTCAGCTGAAGGCGATTTTGAATGGCATCCATTGAATCTTGTGAAAGGCTTGACGGAGTCTATAGATCTTGTTTATCCGAACGCTACCATGGTGGGAGCTTTTGGTGGAAGACGGTGGACGTGGTTGAATTCTTTTATGAATCGTTTAGCATACTTACTCATTATTACGGATGTTTTAGTTACTGTGTCTAACCATCAAGCAACCGAGGGTCTCCTGTGTTGGAAGGGCCGTCCCATTCTGGATTCTAGCGTGTGTGGCTTTCACTGTCTGATGGGTTTTTACAACCGTTTTGACTTTGGGGCACCCGGGTGGCTCAGTTGATGAAGCATCTGCCTTCGGCTCACGTCATGATCTCAGAATCTGGGATTGAGCCCCACATTGGGCTGCCTGCTCTATGGAAGTCTGCTTCTCCCCCCCTCCCCGCTTGTTCCCTCTCTCTCTCTCTCTCTCTCTGTCAAATAAATAAAACCCTTAAAAAAAAAAAAAAAAAGAACGACACCACTACAACTTTAATGGAGAGCCTCATATGGTCTAGCTGGTGGGGAAGACCACCTGGCAGTTCGCCACTAAGCGAAACACAGAATCCCCAAGTGACAGAGCCATTGCACTCCTAGGAACACAGCCCAGAGATCTGTAAACGGCCGTCCAAACAAAACCCTGTACGTGAATGTTCATGGCAACACTAGTCAGAAAACTATGCCCAAAGTAGAAGCAACACAGACGTCCCTCAGATGATGAACGGCTGAGCCAGACGTGATGCCACCCTACAAAGGAACAGTATCCCGCCGTGTGAAGGAGCAGAGTGCTAATGCGGAAACCTTGAAAACTTTGTGCTCAATGAGAGAAGCCAGACGACCCGTGACCCCGAGGTCATGACCTGAGCCAAAATGAAGAGTTGGATGCTTAACTGCTTGAGCCACCCAGCTGCCCCGACTTCTGCATTTTAACCAGCTCTACAAGTGGATTGCCTTTTTCATATTTTTCACTTATTTTTTTTTTCCGTAAGCATTTTCAGCTGTCTCCATGCTCCTTGAGTGGACAGAGATGGGCTGCCAACATTTGCACCCTGGGGTGTCCCCTTTCAACGTATCTAGGATCTGATGGCAAAAAGACACAAAAGAGATTTGTGGTGATGCGTACTGAGGCCTGAGGGTCTACTCTGGGAAACCAGGTTCACACTCAGAGCCCAAGAGTCAGCAGCTGGTGGAACAGGTGTGAACAAGGAACTCTTGGGGCACTGGAGTAGAAGGGTGTGTGAGCTGGTCCCCAAAGCCACATGCTGTCTGTAGGATTCACAAGACGGGAAGGCTGGCCCTCGCTTCGTGTACTGCTAACATTTATGTGTGCGCTGTGCTCACAAACGATGCTCCCCGGACTTTATCCCATGTATGAGTCAGCCACCTTGAGACGCGGAGGAGGTTTTGGAGAAGGCAAAGCGGCATGCCATGAGCACTGGGAGCTTGTGTCCTCTTCTGTGGTTCAGGCGGTCATGCCCGGCCCCGATCCCTACTAGCTACGATCACGTTTTGGCTTGTGATCTTGAGTCATGGCTCATGCCGAACATTAGAAATGATAGAGGTTGGAAAAGCAAAGTGGGAGGAGTCGGAGGCTTCCTGGCCAGGGGATTCAGGAGCACGCCGGTGTCCCCAGTCTGTGTGGGTCCAGGCTCTCTCTCTCTTCCCATGGGGTCTCTGAGAAAGCTCCGTGGACAGCGATGACCTCCTTGGCCAGAGTTACATTTTATCATCTGCTTGGGTGCCGAACCCCAGACCATGCCAGCTGGTTAGACTGGGATGCACCCAGAGCTTCTGTCCTGGGTCAGCAAGTCCGACAACCAACATCCCCTCATCCCGTGGGGGCAAGGGCACATAGCTCTCTGGAGCCTCCTTGATAAGGATGCAAATCGCTTCCTCTCCCCAAAGCCCTGCCTCCTGATAACATCACCTAGGATGTGTGTGTGTGTGTGTGTGTGTGTGTGTGTGTGTGTGTGCGTGTATGAGGATTTCAACATCTGATTTCTTTCCGGTGCAAGAAGGGGACGCATCATTGAGACCAAGACCGTTTCAGTTAATGTTTTTATTACAAAATCCCGCTGTGATTCACCATTGCCAATAAACGGGTCCCCTAAATGTGGCTCCCCTCACCTGCCACCATAGTCTGTCCTAATGACACTTCTGTTCACTGCTCTTTGGTACCAAGAACTCTCCAGCCGTGGTGACCTCTACAAGCCAGGGACGAAGTTGTAGGATGTTCATCTTGCCCGCAGTTTTGAGGACCCCTTTGGTTCCTAAAATTTAGTACATTTTACGTAAATGAGCAGGTGAGCCATGATCACGAGTGGATGATGGCAGAGCATTTAGGTGTGGAGCTCACCGAGAAGTATCAGAAGGCCGAGCAGCAGATTTCTGTGTCCCCTACAGTTGCCTTACCCTGAGCATCGTTGACATCACCGCCCCGGCCGAGACGCAAGGTTTCCACATCATGGACCTCCGGCATCTCGCTGGAGCAGTTACAAGTGAAATGGCAAAGGGGAGCATCCCATTTGTAAAGTCACCCAGAGGTCTTCCAGGTGGAAACGCACTAGCCTGGCGGTGGCGTGCGCCGTCGTGACAAGCGTCATCACGCTTCCTTGCAGGCGGCCTGGTGTCTGGTCGGCACGTCTTAATTACGGAGCTCCGAGGCCCCTGAAGAACAGCTGTTCTTAGACTACTCTTCCGAAGTGTAGGAAACTCCGTGCTAACAGCGACGTTCCTCGTGGGTTATTTGCCTTTGTGAATGCTACATGTTCTTGATGGCGCAGCTCCGTCTCACAACGCGCTGTGTTCTTTAATTTGGAGAGGAACGCAATTCACCATTAAGATAACCTCTTATCTTAAGGGCAATCCACTCATTACAAAACACACTTTTCACGAAATGACACTGTATCAAAGCTCCGTGGCGTTAAATGTTTTCTGGGGACCGTGATACCATAAGTAAAATATTTGCTTATGATAATTACGAGTTACTACGCGCAGCGTGGGCGAGCTCATAATTCTCTTTTGTCTTAAAAGCCAGCCATCTGATGTAAACATCCAGATACAAAAGATTCAGCCATCGAGAGTGAAAATAATGAGTCAGGAGCAATGAAAATTTCTCTTGTAGCGCTTGAGATAACATTGGAATGGAGACTTTTATAAGACATTGATACTGCAGACATTTCAATGTACTCATGTAATGTGATATGTAGGATCTATCACCAGAGACAGGTATATATTTTGTCACGCTTTTTTGTCATTGTGTGAGTGTGTGTATAGTGTATATTTATACACAGACCATGTACGTCTATATACATATATGTGTATATAGAGGATACAGCACATGTGCTGTGCACATACACGTATATGATATGCCAAAAATGCGTTTAGGAATTTAACCCCAGGGGATCCCTGGGTGGCACAGCAGTTTAGCGCCTGCCTTTGGCCCAGGGCGCGATCCTGGAGACCCGGGATCGAGTCCCACATCGGGCTCCCGGTGCATGGAGCCTGCTTCTCCCTCTGCCTATGTCTCTGCCTCTCTCTCTCTCTGTGACTATCATAAATAAATAAAAATTAAAAAAAAAAATAAAAAAAAGGAATTTAACCCCAAAGTTATTTAAGAATTTAATGAGAAATCATATGATGCATAAAAATGTCCATTTGTGTTGTACATTAATGAAATGTCCTATACGCGGGGGTCCAGATAGCAACATACATGTTGATAGCATGTACATGATACAGTCGTTTCCAAATGCGTACATGTTCACAGATTTGTATCCTGCAAATAGCTGTGAAGGTGAATTCCACGACCAGGGTCAGGAATCCACGAGTGCAATTAATGCTGGTTAACTTTTCTCTAGATTTTGTGTTTAAAAAAAAAAAAATCACATAATTAAAAAAAAAAAAAAAAAGAAAAATTGCACAATCAGGGGCACCTGGCTGGCTCAGTGGGTGACGCGTTTGCTTTCGGCTCAGGTCATGATCCCAGGGTCCTGGGATGGAGCCCCTGCGTCTGGCTCCCTGCTCACTGGGGAGTCTGCTTCTCTTTCTCCCTCTGAGCTCTCTCTTACTCTTCTTCTTTCTCTCTCAAGTAAATAAATCAAATCTTAAAAAAAAAAAAAGCATAATAACTCAAAATATTCAAACAGCCCAGCCATGTATAAAGTAGAATAGAATTCTCCTTCCATCTACAACTGGCCCCTGGGTGGAACCTTATGGCCGGGCCCTTCTCATCACGTTTCTCTTTGAATGGATTTGGGGTCCAGCAGTACTGGTCTGTCGATCCTGTTCCTATCAATCTGTTGCCACATCCTTTGAGCTGGTAATGTCACCTGTCAGGCTGACTGTCCCCATCTGTAAACTGGGAGTCATCGCAGAGCCTGCCACACTGGTGGGCGGTTGGAAGTGGATGGTGGTCTCTATAACACGAGTACCTGGAGGCTAAGGATCTGTTACAAAGTGAAGCGTGTGCGTTGTTCCTATTGCTTTGGCCATTCGCTCCTGCCGAGGCCACCGTGTCTCATTCTGAAACCTTGTCGTCTTGGCGTTGCTTTTCCCGCTGGGGTTGAGTTTGTGCTTGTAGTCCTCTGAACTCCAGGGGAGGGGCGCCCCATCACTGGCTGGCCTTGTTGGGTCTGGAGCAGACTACAGGACCACTGCTACCTTTGCCTGAGAAATTCCCCACCTCCTAGATGGGGCTTGGGGAGTGGGGGGTCTAATATGACAGAGTGAGTCCCGTCAGTGCCACAGAGCATCTACCTGCCTCTTAGCATTTCCCAATGTCAGGTGTTAGCCAGGGAACCTAACACAGGGTGAGGCAGCCAGGCTTTTACCTGAGCAACGGGGGCAATGCCTTTCAGCAGCTCAAATGTGCTGGAATGTTGAAAGCTCCTCAGACTCTGGTTTGCTTTTTTTTTACAGTTTTCATGGGATAGTTTGCTTTGTGCCAATGCTTTCAGAGGCTACCCCTGTCTTATCAACTTGAAAGAAAATACAGAGTCAGTCCCAGGGAGTCTTAGTCTCCTCCGTATTTACGGGAACATAAATCTTACAGGAGCTTGGTCATGGTAGGAGCCCGTGTGTTGTACAGCTGTAGACAGACGTGTGCAAGCATCCAGCCGCTCAGTCGTGTGTTGGCAGGTAAGGAATGTCAGCGGCAATTTGGGGAGCGTCATGCTTGGACTCATCGCGTGCTACCCTCCTCTTCGGCTTCCGGAGCGTAGGCCGTACCGGCAAAGGAGACACGGGAGTCCATGAGCACCACGGGGGTCTTCCAACTTTCCAAACTGAATGTTTCCCCAAACTTTCTAAAGATTTCAATTGTAAAGAAAGGGGCTCAGTAAGACTTAATTTTTCAAATTGCTTTCTTGATTAATACTATTAAATTAATGTGATTAACTTAATGGTGCTCTGCATACTTGAGTGTATTGAGAAATGCAAAGACCCGAGCACCGTCTACGGTGGCATAGACAATAAAAAATAGGGATTCGCTAAATAAGTAAAACATGAATATTTATTTTAGAAAAATTGCAAGCAATTTTTTTTTTTTATTAACGTATGCTTGGCACACAATGTCACGCTAGAAAAATCACAAACAATGTAAACAGGTATTTAAATCTATAGAAACGCCTGTTTTGAACCGATAATTCAGATAGGTTTTTGCGGTCTTCATGTCAATTTCTATGGTTTAAGAACAGGACATCTATTTAGGTGACACTTTGTTAACCAAATTTGTGGGTCAAGAAATTTCTTATATATAGTTTGAATAAGACCACATGTCTTCTAAAAATTTATGGTTGGTAATGTAGGGTTTTCTCTACTTTCAATGTGCCTTTTTCCCCCATTGAGCAAATAGATTAGGAACGTTTTTGTTGCCATGGTAAAGTTTCTGTTATGTAAGCGCAGTGTTAATTTTTCTTTAATGAGCTAATTTAATGTAATTACACCTCCAGTTACGAAAATGTTCTTTTGTCTCTCTCCTTCGTAATTGTGTTTTAGGAAGAGCTACTTCCTCATGAAAGTGTTCTCTTGCTTTTTTGCCAAATTAAGATTGTTCAGAAAAATAATTTAATTTTTAAGGAGGGAAATTATACAGTTTTTCAGAAGTTAATGTGCCATGCTCATATGTTAGAGTAGAGCACTTTCATTTATTTGTTAAGTACTTTTATCAACTAACTGTGTTTTAATAGTTTAAAACATCTTTATAAACGCCCCTGAGTGTGGAGGAAAAACAAGGTCTGGTTATTTCAGACAATAATAATTTATATGCAGTGAAATTTTAAATGGCTATTAGCAAACTGACATTTTCTAACATTTTTAACTTCCTCACCTGATGCCTAACAATAGGTACCGCGGGCACATTTTGGAGGTGCCATTAATGACATAATGTCACATTGAGCCAACCAAACCCATTCTGAGATTCAGAAATTCATACTCTGTAGATATTAATAATTATTAAAGGGCTTTGATCCTATTGGGTTTAATTTTAATTTAAAAAAAAAAAAAAGGTCTGCACCTGAACTAAACCTCTCAGCAAGATGCATGGAAAATTGGTATGGATTTTTCTAAAGGAGGACACATGTACAACACATGTACAAAGGATCCTTATGGCAGCCACATCCCGGCATGCAGCAGATATAATCTGAGCCCTGGACATTTTGCGTCTTCATTGTTCTCTGCAAAGTTCAGTGGAGAGCAAGGTTGAAATCTCATTGACCACTCTCACTCTGTCTGAGTCATCACATCCAGTTAATTACCTGGTTGTATTAATTGCATCTCAGATCAATCCTGTTCTCTCCCGCCTGCCCCCACCTAGTGTGGGTACCGGCATCTCTGTGGCGTCACAGCCACTGTGCACACATTCCCTCCGGCCTCTGCCACATGCATCCGCCATGGAGCAGTGGAACGATGGAGGATGCACATCACCCCCGGATTAAATTCTTCACTGCCTGCCCGTCCTGTCCCCTGTGGGCTGGCTTGTGCTTCTCACCTCTGAGCCCTTTTCTCCAACTCGTAGTGAGAGTGTTGCATGGAAAAACAAAGAAAACACAGAAACAGTGGCACTCGCACATAGGAATGCTGTGCCTTCAGCCATTTGCAGAAGCACAGGAAAAAGAACAAGGAGGGAAAGCTACCATCTGAGTGCTTCTCTGCATTGTGGCTTTATATATTTTCCTTCTGTACATTGAGAATAAAAGTGAACAATGAGACAAAGTTCATTTAAAAAAAAACAAATTATGGTTTTTGTGTATGTTAAAAGCAGGGTAGGCAAAGTAATTCTCAGAATAGCTAGATTTGGGGTGAAACTTTACTAAGAGTCACATGGAGCCTAGATTTTGCTTCATTTAATCTCTAAGTGAACCATATCCCTCTGGCCTACCATAAGTACATTTTCCATTCCTGGTGTTTTCAATTTTCGATCGTAAAACAAAAATTCATTTTTCGCATCGTTTGCTGAGCTGAGCAATGTGTCTTTAAACGGCTTACATAAATTCTGACACCTCACTGCTAATGAAGCATGTTCTTAAAATAAGTTGAGCATGACCTCTGAGCCCTTGCCATGGAAAGTCTTTGCAGGCCCTTATTAATGCAACTGAACTTCCTATCGGAAGCTCTTGGACTTTGTTTTAGTTTTTTGCTTCTGTGTAACAGGCGAGTGCAAAACTTGGCAGCTCAAAGCAACATGCATTTGTTATCTCAGAGTGTCGGTGGGTCAGGAATCTGGCACAATGTAGCTGGTGCGTTGCAATCAAGGTGCCGGCCAGGGCGGTGGTCTCATCTGAAGGCTCCACTCCCAAGCTCAGCAGGATTCTGTTTCTTGTAGGCCGTCAGCATGAGGGGCTCGTGTCCTTGCTGCCTGTTGCCTGCAAGTCTCGCTCAGTTCCCCGTCACAGGGGGAGACGGGTTCTCTCCGGCATAGAATCTCACTTCATTAAAATCCAGCAGGAGGACGAGTCTGCTGGCCAGACTTTTTGTGTTTGCAGCCTAACCACAGACGTCACCTGCCACACATTTTCCACATTCTGTTCGTGAGAACCAGGTTGGGAGGCTCAGCAGCGCCCAACGAGAGGGGATGATACAAGATGGGAATACCAAAGGGGTGTCACTGGGGCCAGCATGTAGTCGGCTGCCACATTTTGCTTGAAACTCTGTTGCTGTCCTTATTAAGGTCTACACAAAGTCATGATGACACCAACAACAACTGCTGGCCCCTAGCGACGAGTCCCTTATGCATTCATAGTGCTAAATGTATAATTTATCTCCTCCATGATACCTACAACATATTGTTAGTATGATTGTCCCCATTTTACAAGAGAAAGTGCCAAGCCAACAGGGAGGCTGAATTCACGGTCCCGGGTTTCTCCACCTCACCTCACGACACCTGCAGAAGCCACGTTTGCCCCTCCAGTGCTTGCTGGAGTGGGCGCCGTGCTTGTGGATTCCCACGTTTGGCCAGCCGGGGGCATGCGGGGGCGTGCTGTGGCTCATTCAACCGTGAAACCATCCCCAGGCTCTCACGATGTCTATGATCCGGGTTTTGCCTGGATAAGTGTGTAGAATTGGCATGGATTTGCGGGAACCGCCAGTGGATTGCTTGTGGTTGTAAAGGTGTAGGTAGATGGACTAAAGTCCTCCTAACAAGGGTTGTGTGTCTAGCACTTTATCATTTCGGAGGCTTTTGCCTTTTCGTTCCCTTGAGGGGAGGCAGGGCGATGTTTCTCCCCACCTACCCCCCAGCTTCATTGAGGTATAACTGACAAATACAATCGTCTGTATCTCAGGTGGCCGCATGATGATTTCATGGTATACGTTGTACAGTGACTGTCACAGTGCAGCTCATTAGCGTCATCAACTCACATATCATTGCCCATTTTTTGGTGAACGGAGACAGTGCTCAGGATCTAGCGGTGAAGCCCGGAGCACGAGTTCCGTACAGTGTCGTTAGCTGCCGTGACCGTGCCATCCTGCGGGTCCCCAGGACGTGTTCGTCGTCTAACCGGAAGCCTGTACCCTGGGACCAACATCTCCCCGATCCCGGCCCGAGCCAGTGTTCGTTCCAGCTGCAAGTTCAGCTTCCTGCGTTTTACTGCAGGTTCCCCGTGAGCGAGCTGGCCTCGGCCGGGGGCCTGGTGTCCTCCCGGCTCCCCCCTGGGCCGCGACTGGTGGCTGCTCGTCACGCCCACCGTGTGGCCAAGGCCCGAGCCGGAGACAGGGTCACGGCCACGGTGCAGCGCGGCAGGTCGTGCCTCACGCCCCAGGCTCCGTGGCTGGTGCCGAGCCGTGACTGCGCACACGTGCCCTGTCCCCACAGGCAGGGGGGAGCAGCCGCCACGAGGGCAGGCAGGGCACGTTAGGGGTGAGCGAGCGGCTGTGGGCAGAGCCCAGCCCGGCCTGATCGTCCTGCGGGGCGGGGGTGGGGGACAGCGCTGGCTCTCGGGCGGGAGGATGCCGCAAGGTCGAGAGCGCAGGTGGGCGAGCACAGGGAGGCGTGGGTCACCCAGGTCATGGGCGCATGCGGCGGGCCAGGGGAGTGGGGGCGCGGGGGCTCCCAGGGAGCAGGGAGGGGGGTGCCCTGCACACGCACACACACACACGTGTACCCACCCCAGTGGCAGACAGGAAGCAGCTGAACCCGGGCCAGGACGCCGCTCGGGGCCTGCTGTCTGCAGCACCTGCCGAGTGGCACCCATAGGTGCGAGGCTGCAAAGGCCCCTGTAAGTGGCGGTGCCACCCTGTCAACCTTCACACTGTGCCTGTGGGTGCGGGGCAGAAGTCGTGCAGCTGGTGCAGGCGGGCAGCCGCCTCCTCGGCCTCCCAGGCCTCCTGCGGGCACCGGCCGTGCACAGAGCCGAGGGGCGAGGTGCACCTGCAGAGGTGGCGCCCTCGGTGACCCGCGCCCCGGCTCTCGGCCCGTGGCCTGCGGCGGCGCCTCCCGCTCTGATAGGTCATTGCCGTCCTTGGAGAAAGACATGCTTGTTTGAGAGACAAGAGGGTAAAGTTCTCGGCCGGGCGATGTGTGTGCGTGGATGCGGAGCTCGCGTTGCCGGGGCATACGGGGTGGAAGAAGGTCCCAGCAAAGGGGCTGCTGCAGCGCCCCGGGCGCCCCTCACTGCCCTCTGTGTGCTTCCCTCTGCAGGAAGATGCGGCTCCGTCTGCTGCTCCTGTTGTTGCTGTGCGAGGCCCAGGGCCACGCGGCCCCCAGGCCCAACTTTGTCCTGCTGATGGCCGACGACCTCGGCATCGGAGACCCTGGGTGCTACGGGAACACGACGCTCAGGTGCGGTGACGCGGTTGCTGTGTGAACACCGGGGCCCCCCTCGCAGGCCCCAGCCATGGGTGACGTGAACGCACAGAACGCCGACGGGTGTCAGAGCCCTTCACGGTGCTCGTGTCCGCCTGGGACTTTACGTGGATACAGACCGACTGGCGTCAGGAAGGCGGGTGGGATTCGATCTCATTGAACAGGGTAAACCCAGAGGGACCACTAGAAAGATCCTCGGGGTGACCCTTTCCTACCGAGCCGACTGTGCTGCGTCTCCCGCATCCTCACTTGGCTCTGCCCGTGGCCGCAGCTCTCCTGTGTTTGGTACCAGCTGCATTGCAGTGGGCCCCGCTACTCGAGCCACCGTCAGCTTGGGTGACCACAGAACCTCTCAGGGGCCACGGGCGCTGGTGATGGCAGAAGCACAGTGGGAACCAGACTTAGGGACGGAGGAGGACCTTCTGTTTCTCAGCCCCCCTGCCTAACCCCACGTTCATGTCAGATGTCTCGTAAGGGCCCCGTGATTGAAGAAGGAGAGTAGGTCCTTGTGTAACAGCGTATTGGCATCAATGCTGCACTTTCTCTTGATAATCATGAGGAGACGATGACATACAGTGCTTCTCAGCTTCCTCTTAGCAACAATCGGTACAAACTGAATCACATGAGGTGGGGAAAGAGATCACTGGCTTTTAGTAGAAGTTTCTCATAAGACCTATGAATAGTAATAATTACATGAAGCAGGGGGAGGGATGGACACACCTTAAGGGCCGAGGGATGCTAATTGGCTTCCCTCTGGCACCTCGTCTCCTTCTCAACACAACAGTGCAGCTTGGAAGAGTGTTTTGTTGCTTTGTGTCAGAGCAAACAAAAATTAGGAATTAAGTGGTTCTTTTGGGGAGAACCCGGCATCCAGATGTGTGTCAGTTCCACCTCTGAGCCTTTGCATCACGTGCTGCTTGTCATTTGTGAAGTGTGTGCTTACCTACGACACGTGTTAGAGCTTTAAACACATGGACACGGATGAGATTTCAGTTGACCACGTGTGTTTTCTGCCCCATGTTTGGCCTCATTTTGTATAACGTGTAGATGTTACTTTCGGATACTTGTCATACCTATTGCTGGTAATTTAGTTTTTCTTACCAGAATCATAGTGTCTACTCATTTCTTAAATTTTGCTCATGATTTTTTTCACTTTATTTTTAGATTACTGTTATTTATTGTCATTTAAAGTCAACTGAGTAACTTACCGTGTATTATTAGCTTCAGAGATAGAGTTTAGTGATTCATCAATCGCACATAATACCCCCTGCTCGTCACATCACATGCCCTCCCTAATGCCCATCACCCAGTTACCCCATCCCCCCACCCCCCTCCCCTCTAGCAGCCTTATTGGTTTTCTAGAGTTATGAGTCTCTTAAGGTTTGTCTCCTCGCTTTCATCTTATTTTATTTTTCCTTCCCTTCCTTTATGTTCATCTATTTTTCTCTTAAATCCCATAAGGGACTATTAATCAGCCATCAAAAAGAGCAGAATCTTGCCATCTGCAATGACGTGGATGGAACTAGATGGATGGCATTATGCTATGTGAAATAAGTCAGAGAAAGACAAACATCATATGATTTTTAATATTATATGTATTCCTGAACTTCACTGAGCTAACAGATAACCTTACCCAGTCAGGGGTTTTAATCAAAGAATTACAATCAAGCCTTAAGGTTCTATGTCTAACAGATCTCAAAAGGAAAGAAAAAATGTCTACAATCACAATATAGAATCTATGTCACAGCATATCCTACATCTGTCGTTTTCCATATTGGATTCCAGTTCTTTATGAATTACATATCTTTACATTATATTTTATTTTTTTAAGATTTTATTTACTTATTCATGAGACACACACTCACACATGGAGAATGGCAGAGACACAGGCAGAGGGAGAAGCAGGCTCCATGCAGGGAGCCTGACATGGGACTCAATACCAGGACTCCAGGATCATGCCCTGGGCTGAAGGCGGTGCCAAACGCTGAGCCAGCTGGGCTGCCCAACACATTATATTTTATAAGCTCATCTCCCCAAATAGATGTCTCAGTACACAGTCTAGGTATGAGGAAGTTTAAGTCAGATATGCAGATTCAGTCTTCTAAACCTTCTAAACCTTGCAATGGGAGGCAGAAACACAGTGAAAAGGTGGGTTGTAACGTGCATACGCTGAATTCATGGATGGGGGAGCAGGTTGAGCAATGCGATGAAATGACCTTCACCTTCAAGCTCTGCATCACCAAGGGCTCTCTGTGTGGGCACAGGAGCATGAGACTGTGGGCCACGAGAATAAGATGCACGCTCCTGTCTCTGTACATCCATGTAAGAGGGCAGTTGGCCGTGTTGTCCCTTTGTAGTGAGGAAGCTTCTGTGATGGGATCTGTGTCCTACACACAGGCCAGGCCCCCTCACAGGACAAGGATGGCCCTAGGAGGCTCACGAGAATCCTGTCTCTGCTAGGACCTGAAGAATAGAAGGTAGCCAGGCCGGTAGAGAGGCAGGGGCTGCATTCCCAGTGGAGGATGTGGAATGAAAGCTCAGCATGGCCCAGAACTGAACGAGGTTCATTTCTGAATGCCTAGCAAGTGTAGAATGACTCCTTGACAGGATCAGCCAGTCCATTCCCAGAGCAGAGGTACCGGGATGGCTTGTCCTGCATCACCCACACTTCTGGAAGTTTCCCTAGATTGCTGAGAAGTGATGCACTGTAAAAAGCCACAGTGGAAGCTGCATGTTTCAAGGTCATCATGAATGACATGAGTCTTCCGTTCTAGAACTCCTAATATTGACCGGTTGGCTGCAGAAGGAGTGAAGCTCACACAGCACCTGGCAGCGTCGCCCCTGTGCACACCAAGTAGGGCAGCCTTCATGACAGGCCGGTACCCCATCCGATCAGGTAACCCCCAGGCTCCATAGCCATGGCTCTTGTCCTCCTAGGGGCATCCCTGACCTCCTCTTTCAATGTTTCATTTCTCCTGTTTCAGGAATGGCCTCTCAGTCCTTCATAGGAGTGTTTATCTTCTCGGCCTCTTCTGGAGGACTTCCAACCAGTGAGATTACCTTTGCCAAGCTTCTCAAGAATCAAGGCTATTCAACAGCTCTGATAGGTAAGGGCAGGTGAGGAGTGGGAGTTGAGGGCCTGGGCAGGGTGAGTGGGGGAGGGCATGATAACCGGCTTTTTAAGGATGGCATCACTGATACAGTTTGCACAATTTCACATAATGAAGAAATGATTTCAAATGTAAATTAAAACACAATTCACCTATCTGGGCTATTTGAGTGTGTGTGTGTGTGTGTGTGTGTGTGTGTGTGTGTGTGTCTGTGTCTGGACAGGTAAATAGATGAGATAGATAGATGATAATGACAGATGGATGGACTGATGGATGTATGAATAAATGGAAAGGTAGATAACATAGCTGATGGAGCCAGGTATGGATAGGTAAATAGATGAAATGGGTGATGCATGGATAATGGATGGATGGATGGATGGATGGATGGATGGATTGTTAATGGTGGGATGCACAGATGGTGGATGGATGGATAACAGACGGATAATGGGTGGATGGATGGATGATTGGATGGACAGGTAGATGGTGAATGGATAATGGGTAGGAGGGTGGATGATGGTTGGATGAATAGATGGTGGATGGATGGATGATAATGGATGGATAGTAGGTAGATGGATGGATGGATAATGGGTAGATGGATGTATGAATGGATCATGGTTACATGCATGAGGAATGGATGAATAATGAGTGGTTGACTGGATGAATAATGAGTGGATGGATGATGGGTGGATGATGGATGCATGGATGATGGCTGCATGGATGGATGATGGGTAGATGGATGGATGGTGGATGGATGAATGGATGATGGGTAGTTGGATGAATGGATAATGGATGAATGGATAGATGAGATAAGTGAGACACATGATAGCTAATAGATTGATAAATAGATAATTATGCACAGCCATACAGGGTACAAAACTACATATACACATTATGCTATGAACACTTTATCTTTTACATTAATAGTGAAATTGTGTCAGAGTTTGTCTCAGTTGACGTTCCCATTGATTTTTGTTCAATTGATAGGAAAAATCCATTCTCCATTTTTACTTGGTAAGCATAGGTCTATGCAGGTCATCAGATGAATCATAAAATCTCTCACAGAAGCAAAATGACCATTCTCTTTCCTCCCACCTCTTGTCATAAAACCATCATCATGTTTTTCTTTTGTGAGCACTCACTAATTTAGTGGCATAATGTACATTTTATAAGAAATGTTCATAGATGTTTAAAATAATTGCTGAGCTATAAGCGTGATTTCCTCATGCTTGCTTCAGGGGTAGTTTTTCGAGAAAGGATCCATTTTCACTTTTAATAGTTAAGGGACAAAAACCAAGTTGATCCTACGACTTAAGGAAATGTCCTTAAAAAATTCTTGTGTTTTTCTGTGTATTTTTGTCACCAGCTATTAAATATGTCAGGTGGTTGTCTTTTGTTTTGTTTTATTTTGCTGTTTTCGGTGCTCAAGCAGTTGTTGTTTTCTGGTAGAGTGAGTAGTTAATGCCCTGTTGTTTGTGGAAAAGGCAGTGAGACACTGTGGGGTTCTCCAGAGTAGGAGGAGTTTGGCTAACAAATGTGCAGAGCGATCCCGCTTTTCAGTGTGTGGGAATCAGAGGCTGACATCCAGGTCACAGTGTTCATTGCATATCAACGTATCACCCATCTGTCTTCTCAGGCAAGTGGCACCTTGGGACCAACTGTCACAACAAGACAGACTTTTGCCACCACCCCTTGAGCCATGGCTTTGACTATTTCCACGGGATCCCCGTGACCAACCTGAGGGATTGCAAGCCCGGAGAAGGCAGCGTCTTCACCAGGGGCATCAGGGTGCTGGTCTTCATCCCCCTTCAGATCATTGCCATCACGCTCCTCACCCTGGCGGTGCTCAAGTGCCTGGGGCTGCTCCACGTGCCCCCTGTGGTCTTCTTCTGCCTTCTGTGTCTCGCCGCCATGATCCTCGGCCTTCTGCTGTGCTTCCTGCATTACTTCCGACCCCTGAACTGCTTCCTGATGCGGAACCATGAGATCACTCAGCAGCCCCTGTCCTATGACAGCCTCACGCAGAGGCTGACGGCGGACGCGGCCCAGTTCATACGACGGTGGGTATCGCCTCATATCCTGATGCTGCCTGTTGCAGCGTGTGCTTGGTTATTGCCATGGAGGTTGGAGAAACAAGGTGGTCCTTCTAGCCACGTTTCCCCTTCCCTACTGAGGAGGTTCCTCCAGCCAGGCTCTCGGGAGGAGGAGGCGAGTGGACAGTGGAATGACACGTGAAGGGAGGTGCAACCCAGTAGGCTCTCATCAGGTGGCTCTGCCAGTGTCCCTCACATCCTCTGCTTCTGAAGTCCTGCCAAAAAATGTCTCCCAGATGACAAAAGGGGCCTTAGGTATCACCATGGTCATTATTCTTCGTGTGTGTGTTGTTTGTAGACTAGAGCACATGTGTCATCCTTGCAACAGAAAAGCCACAGGGAAGTCCAAGATATTCTATGCAAATTTCTGAGCAGAACAGCTGTGTGAGGAACCTGGGTGAAGCGCATTATTTTGTGCAGGTCTGTTAGGATGCCTTGAGTGCATAGTGTTGAGGGTTGCCGTCAGCAAAGGGAATGACCCATCCATGGACTGGTTGATGGCGGGTCTGAGTAGAGACTATATTCCTTTTTTAAAATTTATTTTTATTAGAGTTCAATTTGCCAACATATAGCATAAAACCCAGTGCTCATCCCATCAAGTGCCCCCCTCAGTGCCCGTCACCCAGTCACCCCCACCCACCTCCCCTTCCACTACCCCTTGTTCGTTTCCCAGAGTTAGGAGAGAGACTATTTTCCAAACACCTGCTATCAAAACCAGACAAAACCATTTTGTTCCATTCGGAACTTTAGAGAAAAGTGGAAATGTCATGTGAAAACCAGACATCTGGTCTGTGCGGTCACTTGCCATGAGCATGCTGAGAACATGTGTTGTTTAGGCACCAAAGACTGGAGAAACCAGTTGGTGCCAGCTAAAATGGCGGGAGGAAAGATGTAATGCGGTTCTTGACAGAAGGAGGAAGATTTTAAGCTGGTGGTCATGCTCCTGAGCATCTGTTGTCATTACTTGCATGTGGATGTACCGTTGAGTTAGTGATGCCTATGTAAGCTTAACGGTTGGCCCACACAGCTGAGTAGCGACTGCTCAGGCTTTGGTTTGCAGAACCTTAGTGTGCTCTGAAAACTGAAGATCACCGGTCTTCTCTTACTGTGGAGTGCTGAGGCCAAGCTGCACATCTCCATTGAACCAGCTCCCGAGAGAGTATAGCCCAGATGTCGCCTAGCACACCCCAAGAATACTGGAGCATAGATGGGGTTTGCCACAAAAATCCACAACCATTGTTAGATCCATACATATTTTCAGAAGGGGATGCTGACTTGGGATCTGGTGCAACAGTTTTAGAACTTTATAAGGTATACATTTTACATCACTGCCCAGTAAGATATATGTATTTTGTTTTTTAGTAGACTTTCTTTCTTTCATTGAGAGAGAGCGCATGAGCACATGAGCACAGGGGAGGACCAGAGGAAGAGGAACAAGAAGATTCCCCACTGAGCCGAGAGCCAGACTTGGGGCTCAATCCCAGAACCCTGGGATCATAACCTGAGCTGAAGGCAGACACATAACCGACTGAGCCACCCAGGCGCCCCAGATACACATAGATTATTAATAGAAACAAGGTTCCTGAAGTGATCTCTCTCCCTCTCTCTTTTTTTTTTTTTTTAGCAGAGCGATCACTTCTGACACTTTCCATCTTATTGTGTTGTGTTTTATTTTTAAAAAGCTCTCTGGCTGTGACACTAAATTAATGTCATACCTCAACAATGAGGCACAGTCTGCATGGTTGACAAAGCTCTTACCTCGCGGGTTAACCTCGCTGCGTTCATAAGCAGGGGGACAGCCGTTCCGAGATAGGATGGCGCCCCACTGGATTGCAGACCTGGCCATTGAAGCTCAAAACCCAGCAGTGTGCTGGTTTGCCAAATTTGCTGTAACAGCTGAACACTCACCTATCGGTCTGCATCGACCAGCAATCTCTCAGAAACATATGGGAGGAGATTAATAATACAGTGCCCCCTGCAAAATCACAGGGTTCGGGAATCATACTCGGCTTCCAGATGATTCACTTCTCTCCCACATGTGCTATTTTGACAGGAATGATTGAATCTATAGAGAGTATGAATATTCAGATGATTACAAGGCATCTTAAATGGGCTCCTCGGCACGTGACTTTGGGAGACGACCAAAAGCAATTTGATCGTAAAGGCACTGAAGCCTGTGCAGTTGATCTTGATGATATGCAGGTTTCTGCAATTTTGGGGCAGAATGAGAGATTTAAGATGCTCTAGCAACTCCACAGTTGAGGGTTGGGGTTATTGGGTTTGTACAAGAGGGTTCATGCTTCACGACAGATGGGTCCAGTGGAAAGGCCTGTTGGCCGCGTTGGCGCAGTGCATGCATGGTCAGCGTTAGTGCAAACACGGCGTTTGTATACCATGATGCTATTCACAGAAAGCTTCCCCCATACATCACCTGAAGACACAGAGATGGAAGGTGTCTGGGTAAAACTAGACTTGGCTACAGTTGTCCTCGTGTGTGATGTGTGATGTCTGATTCACCATGTGTGATGGCCGAGCGTCTTGAGAATCACCTCACTAGGTAACCAAAGAAACATAACAGTATTTGTTTTTTCTTTTCTTTTTTTTACATAGCAGTATTTGTAAAGAAAAAAATATTATATATATATATATTTCAAGGATCTGAATATCCTTGAATATTCATATATATATATAAAATATTCTATATATACATATACAAGGATCTGAAGACATGTGTTATATGTGTTATCTGTGTTATCTCACTGGCCAGCACATCCTGAAGAACATAGGCAGGCCTTTACCACCTTGGTGTGAGAAATGGATTCAGACTTAGGAGGAGCAGAAGGAAATTATCCAAAGCAATGATGGTGTTTGTGAAATTCATCCAAACGCATGTGACTTGAGAACTTCACAATGGAAGCCAGTGCCTACTTTTGATGTATTGACCTAAAAGACCGTGTGGGGAGGTGCATACTTCCCATGCAATGAATACGTCAAAAGAAGTGAAGAAAGTGATTTAAAACTCTCATTTCTAAAATTTATTCTCTATCTCTGAGATAGAGAATATCTCGTAACGATGTAGACTAAAGATGTCTGAAACGATGTAGACTTGTGTCTGAAACGATGTAGACTAAAGATGCTCATTTGAGGTGTGGAGCTGTGGATGGCAGGGGCGTGAGGCGGAGATGGCTGTGTTGGTTTATGGTGCTCTCACATGAGGTCCCCTTGGCCAGATTTGCTACCAACGTGCCCCCGGATTAAAGCACACACTTCTGTGTTGAGGAGAGTGATAGTTTGGAATACACAACCGTACTCTCCATGGTGCCCCATCCTAATTTACTGTGAGGGATGAATTCCTCTTGGGGAGATGCTTCTATTGGGAAGCTAGATAATCAGGCTCACCACACACCATATGTTGTAAGCTCTATAGTAATGCAGGAGGCAGGTCATCCTTAATGCAATCTAATTAGCAGGAAGTCCCTGTTGCTCTTACAGGCAGGAATGAACTGTAGATTTCTTAGACATTCGCAAGCCCCTTTTCGTGCCCTGAGCAAAGGATCGTGCAGTCGTCCGGCTCATTCCCTTGGCCGTTGGTCTCTTCAGGGCCCTATAAATCAGTCGGGTTGAGTGCACAGTGCAAATGGTGGTGCAGCATGGGTTGTGTTCAGGTGTAAGCCACCCTTGCTGAGCGGTTGTCTGTGACCTGCCAGGCACTGGGGATACACGCGTCACCCCGGGCACATTTCACGCACGTCCCGTCTTTCACGCTACAAAACTTCCACCTGAGATGGGAAGAAGAGATGTCCTCTCGTGGAGAAGCTTGACGCTGGGCGCTTTGGAGTGGATAGTGAAAGCGCTCCGGGCCATGGTAGACACCGGCTCAGCCCCTGCAGCAGGGAATCTGAGAGATGTCAACCGAAGAGTCCGTCTCACGCCCTGGAAGTAGAAGGCATCCTGGTGGGTTTTAAAGGAGCTCTGATGCCCCCGCAGTCATCACCATGGTGATGGAGACGCATTTGCGTGTTCTGAAAAGGCTTCGGAGGCTGCACAGTGACAGGTGAATTCAGTGAGTTAATTTTATGCACAAAGTAGTTTTGTTTGGTTAAGTCAAGGCTACATTTAAGAAGGTTACTGGCAGTGGGTAGAAGGAGACCCGCGTTTCTCATCGTCCTCCACACAGTGAGGTGAACCTTGGTCACTCTGCAGCGGGAGGGGCCAGATACGTCGGCCCCTTTGCCCCCCAGATACATTGAAAGCAGCGCTCCGTTGCTAGGAAAGACACGTATGCTGAAGGAAAGGGCCGTTTTTCTCTGCGAACATACAGATGTTCAGGCTGAAGAGGATGTTTTCGAGAAGGACGATGGCTTTATACACACCCACGTGACTTGTACAGTTGATGAGCTCCAGGGCCCGGATTCATCAATTCAAATGACATTGACCGCGAGCGTTGTGTGTCCAGGCCCCCGTGTTGAACACATACTGAACCAACTCGGGACGTATTGAATCTGGGTGGAACACGTTCAGTGTCGGCGTGTGCGTGTTTTAAGAGGCCGTCGTTAGAAGTGAAATACCAGTGGTTTCCAGTTATGTTTAGTGGGGGGACCTCTGTTGTATCCTCGGCATGGGGTCTACTGGAGAACGAATCCAAAATTTGGAAAAGATAAGAGTTTCGTTTTCAATCTGTTGATTTCCCCGAGTGATAAGATCCCATTTTTGATCCTTTAACAAACCCCAATTCCTGACCAGTCCGCAAAGGGAAGCGACCGTGCCGTCGGGATGATGGGAAGTATGTGTGACCGGGCAGGTCGCATTGCCTTACGGGAGGGTCGTGGGGGAAGAGCTTCCCCCGCCATCTCCTGTGGTCTGTAGTCCTACAGGAGGTAGAGGCTTCCTCCTGCAAACATTGTCGGCGTCCTCACAATGCCCTGAAACTGGGACGGCTGATAAATGTATCATCGGAAGACCTAACCTTTTGTCCCGTTCTCCTGCCATCGATATCTGGCACGGTCGAAACCCTGAAATGCATTTACAGGGTACCTTCGACCCAGCCTTTGACATTTCCAGCCAGACCGGGGCGTAAGTGGCCATAATGAATGGCTGTGATTTGGCACAGAGCATCTTCTTTTTTTTATTTTTTTTTAATTAATTAATTTTTTTTTTCACAGAGCATCTTCTGAAGAAAGGGATCGTGGGGTGACTTTATTAGCCTAAGTAAGAGATTAAGCCAGAAAGGAATAGCGGTGATACTGATCCTTGATTCGTGGTGAGAAAAGTGCATCAGATTAGCGAGAAAGGGCAACACGCAGGGAGACACACGCACATATGTGTTCACCAGTGGAAAGGTTGAGTCATTAAAGAATTGTCTTCTCGGTAAGGGTGGATGCCCCTTGATTGGTGTCTGTCATTGCATAGGCCACTGAGAGACAGCTTTCGGGACGGAGGGGATCTTTGGCTCTTTGGATGAGCCTCCTCTCCAGGCCGAGCATGCCGCAAGCTTCTCGCCCATCCAGAGAAAGCAGGAGGGCCTATTTCTGAGGTGGAACTATCTGGGGGAAAGTTCTTTTTTTTCTCTCTCTCTTTTTAATGGGAAACTTCCCAATGTTTTAGATACTAGCTTGTTTTTTTGTTTTTTTCCATTTTCAGCACTGAGAACCACTGTGGAATAAATGAATTGCTATATTCTCTGCAGCACTGAGTGGACCCCAATTTTACTCAGTTCCCAGGGCCATCCATTGATGTCCCCATGTCCTTCATGGACTTCTCTCCTCGTTCCCAGGCTGAGCGTGAACGTGGGGAACAGACGATCGATCTGTCTTATGTGGCCTGTCTGAATCAGAACAGCTATCCCCTAGCAGGGCGGACGTACCCCGAGGGGGTGAATATACTCTCCTGTCCTCCTTTTTTCCCTTGGAGGCTCCATCTAAGGAGGCGCTCTCCTTCCTTCTAGTGGCTGCAAAGAAATGTGATTGGTTTCACAAAGGGAAAATCCATCTCCTTCCTCCGAATCTCATTTCCTATTACAACCGTTCCAATTGTTTCTTAGTTCATATTATCTAAACTACAGGGAAATTATCTTTTCAGGTGGTTGTTTTGTAGGTTTTGTAGGTTTTTCTTGCACTGTCTGGGTTAGGATAATGAAGGATGCATTCCAGGGAATTTACAACCTGTATCAGATCAGCAAAGCGTCTTTCCTGTATCTGTTGTCTGCTGGGGCGTGGGGGGTGACCTTAGGTACTTGCACTCAGGTCACCGCGGGTCTCGGGGAGGAGCATCGCCGGTGGCGATGGATGGCTTGAGAGTCCAGCATCCATATGTTGGCAAATTGAACTCCAATAAGAAAAATTAAAAAAAAAAAAAAGTAACGCCTTCACCATCCCCTTGGATACATTTTAGTCCACCTTTATAAGAAATCAGCCTTTTGATTCTTGGATTAAAATGATCGCCGGCTGCTGGGAAGGTGCGGAGCCCCCTTCTGTATCTTTTGCAAATAGAGCAAAGGCGTGTAGCCGCCGAAAATTCTTTCTTTCCACCCAGCGAGCAACACACTGGCAGTAAACTTTCAAAAGTTTTACTTTATTTACTGGAGTGGCCCCGCGAATGACACAGGACTGAGGCCCACGAAGGCGATGGAGCGCCCTGGAGTTGTCAGGGTCGTGGGGAAGGGAGATGCAGACGTCCCCTGTGGGCCTGCCGTGGCCCCTCCGTCCGGAAGGGACTGCACAGCGAGGGTTCCCTCCCGGCCCGGGGGCCGTGTCGCCGGGCTTGGCCAGGCGGGCCCGGCTGCCATGTGCGCGGCGCGGCCGCTGTCAGTAGTAGGTCTCGGGTGTCCCCTCCTCGGAGCGACAGCGCCTTGGGCCCGGCTCCCTAGTTGGCCTGCGGCCCAGTGGGTCACCTGCTTGTCCGTTCCGGGCGCACATTTCAAAACGCCCCCACCTTGACATCGTGCCGGTGATGCGGACAGCCGGCTCTCCGTCATGTTTGATGTATTTATTATTCTTTCTGAAGCCGATGGGCACACGCCACGGGTCTGTCCTCAGCACGTTGTGCCAGCCACATCCTGTATCGGCAGCTCTGATCACGTACGTGCTCGGGGGCCGGCTTTGTAAGCTGCCTCGGCTCTATTATTTTTTTTAAAGATTTTATTTATTTATTTCACAAAGAGAGCTCGAGCACAAGCAGACAGACAGGCAGACGAGAAGAGCAGCAGATTTTCCACTGAGCGTGGAGCCCACTGTGGGACTCGATCCCAGGACCTTGGGATCATGCCCTGAGCCGAAGGCAGACAGTTAGCCGACCGAGCCACCCGGGCGCCGCGCGGGTTTGCATTCTCATGCTAGTTCCACTTGTGGGCACAGGTGGCAGGGACCCCTGGGAGCTTTTTGCTTGTTTGCTGCTTGGGTTTTTGTGATTTTTGTTGTTGTCATTTATTAATTTAGTCAGTTGGTTAGCTAAGTTGTGAAATAGTAACTGTTGCGTCATTTTATACTCTCGTAAAAAGGAAAAGAGATAGATTGCAACCCCAAACCCTAGAACTCCAAAGCACGATGCAGATGATTAACAGTAACGGGCTCAATTTGATCTTGAGGCAGGAGGGCCCTGGGACCTCAGAGTCCGAGGTTTTATGCTTCCTTTGGTTTCCAAAGTCCAGAGGAACATGAGTGTAAAGTGTGATAAGCAGCAGATCTGAGGGGTGATCCCACCCCACCCCGTGTGGGCTGGATGGCCCCAAGCTCTCTGCAACCTGAGGAAATTTTTAAAACGCATTTGGCAAAGTGTGTATTCGTTTCTTTATCAGAGGTGAACTGGTTAGCGAGCATTGTGATACCCAGTTCTAAATTTGAGATGTTTTTGGTTACCATGAGGACTCAAGGTGCTAAATAAATATACACAAGCCTCATTGATTTCATTAAATACCAGTGTTTCTTGAGTGCTCTTTTGGGTGGCAGAGATGATGAACAAGAAGGGACCGTCCCGTCGAAACCATCAGAGATTTCTGAGTTAGAGTTTACATATTGTGTACGTATATGCCTGTAGCAGTAGGTGTATATTTGTACTTGTGTATATACACCTGTACTAATAACATATAGGTGTGTATGTGTGCTGATACAGCTATACTGCTGTGAATGTGTGGGTTTATGTGTGTGTGGCTATATACACCCATACTCATGATACACGTGTAGTTGTATACATGTACGTACATATACTAATAATGTACATAGGTACATAGGTGCATGTGTGTACAGCTGTACTGATATGTGTGTAGGTGCATAATGCATCTGCATATTAATATATATAGATACATATGTGCATATATGCACAGCTATACAAAGCATATATACATTCATAGATGTGCTTGCGTGTGTGTATATATGTATCTATACACCGATATCACTAATATATGTATTAGTGTGTGTGCACACACATATACAGGTGTATATCTATGTATTTATATATATGTACCTATATTAAAATCTTATACGGGTGGGATCCCTGGGTGGCGCAGCGGTTTGGCGCCTGCCTTTGGCCCAGGGCGCGATCCTGGAGACCCGGGATCGAATCCCACGTCGGGCTCCCAGTGCATGGAGCCTGCTTCTCCCTCTGCATATGTCTCTGCCTCTCTCTCTCTCTCTCTCTGTGACTATCATAAATAAATAAAAATTTAAAAAAAAATCATATACGGGTATGTGTGTCTGTGTGTGTGTATACACACAGCCCTATAGTGATAGACGCAGGTGTGCAGTATATGTGGGTGTGTATGTGTGTGTATACTAATAATAATATACATATAGGTGTATGTGTGTACATATATAGATATACATACTATTAACATACATAAGTATATATGTATATATTTGAACGTGTATATCTATATCAAAACTCGTATATGTATATATGTGCGTATATATTTATATACAGAGCCCTATGCTAATAATATGTATGTAGGTGCGTAGTATATATATATGTGTGTGTGTATAGGTGTATGTGTGTACAGGTATATATATATACATACACAGTAATAACATGTAGGTATATATGTACATATTTGTATGTATACCTATGTTAATAACGTACATAGGTAAATGTGTATGTATAGGTCTGTATGTATACATATAGATGTATATATACACACAGCCCTAACTAATAATATATTTGTAGGTGCATAGTATATATATATATGTGTGTGTGTGTGTGTGTGTATACATACAGAGTCCATATACATACAGAGTAATAACATGTAGGTATACATGTACTTATTTGTATGTACACCTATGTTAATAACTACGTAGGTAAATGTGTATGTATTTGTATGTATATACATATAGATCTATATATACACAGCCCTACACTAATAATGTATACATAGGTGCATAATATGTGTGTGTATAATATATGTATATCCATGTATGTGTAATATATGTATAAACATGTATCTACATGTACATATACACGCTTATACTAATAAAACATATGGGTGTCTATGTATGTATTTGTAGAGATATATACCTTTATCAAAAACATATGGGTGTGCGTGTATATGTATATATACTAATGATCTTTGTATGTACATGTATATATACACACATACTAATACATATATAGGTGTATATGTTTATGTTTATCTGTATAATCCTATATTAATATATATCAGTAAATGTGTATGTATATGTGCTATATATATATAAAAAAAAGAAATGCACTACGTTATCTTGAAGTTAAAATTAGTGTTTTTGCCACCTATTTGGCAGTCTTCAAAGCATTGCAAATCATTGAGGGTCATTGCTTATGTAGTCCAGGTGACTGCTACACTTTTGATTTCCAGGAGGAACATATTATTTGAATACTTGGAACAAAAAGTGTAGCGTGCACTTCTTTCCAAAGTGAAATAAAAAATGTAATGCAATGTTATAAAAAAATATGTACACACACGTATATGTATATATATATTATAATATATACATAGGTGCATAGTGTATATATATGTGTTTAGGTATATGTGTGTACAGGTATAATATGCATATATATCTATCTATACATCTATATACTAATATATACACAGGTGCACAGTATATATGTGTGCGTCTATAGCTATACTAATAATATACGTATAGGCATATGTGTGGACATGCATATATACACATGTATACTAATAACATGCATAGGTGTGTGTGTATATGTACAGCTATATGACTAATGTGTACAGGTGTATGTCTGTAAATATGTACGCACAGCCCTCTACTAATAATATGCATGTAGGTACATAGTATACACGTGTGTGAGTCTATCTAGGTATATACATAAATATAGGTATATAGAGATGCATGTAATCCATATGTAGATATACACATATATCACGTAGGTGTCTATAACGGTACCTAGTCTAGAGCACCTTTTGCACCAACCATGTTGCACTGATGCACCCCTGCAGTGCCCGGGGGTCCTGGGTGAACCCATGGAAGCTCAGAGTGCTCATGTAGGATTTCATCCACGAACACAGGTGTCCTGAGCTTACACTACTTGCCAGTCACCATGCTGGTGCCGGCGGCACAGGGCTGTCCGTGACACGCCCCAGCTCGTCGTATGGTGGGACGAGGAAGCACATGAGGGCTTCTTGGGGAGTGCACTGGACGCTCTAGTAGAAACTGCATTTGGCCACGAATCTGTTCCTTGATTCACTCCATTTGTGTCCACACAGCCTTCAAAAGGGCATTTATTCACTAGTCCCTTTTAGCCGGAAGGGAATTTCTGTGACTTTCCTGGACAAGGGTAAAATCTAAACTGGTTACATAAAACCAAAATGCATCAAGCAAGTGCATTCCTCCGAGATCAGAGGGCTGTCAAGAGCAGGTGCTGGGATGCCTTGACCCCTCTCAGCAGAGCTGGGCATAGCTCCCCGTCCCCCTTTGCACCCTCCCCAGGCTCATGAGCGC
This sequence comes from Canis aureus, assembly GCF_053574225.1. Lineage (NCBI taxonomy): Eukaryota > Metazoa > Chordata > Mammalia > Carnivora > Canidae > Canis > Canis aureus. Next base: position 120,084,951 of record NC_135649.1, on the reverse strand, counting down.
TGTCACAAGGGCCACATGTTGGCAGCCACTCACAGGTCTCCAGCAGCCCTGTGTTCCCACCAGGTCCAATGCCAGAGGTCCTGACCCATTCTGAATTGACACCTGCTTTTGAAGTGACCCAAGACTGTCGATTTGGGCCAGTTTCCAAGGCTGGTCCATGTAGCTTCCCAGACTTCAGGGCTGACCCTTGAGCGTTTGTCGCAGACACTTGTTTAGCAGCGGGAGGCGGGCAACACGCAGATCGGAGAGCCCAGCTGGCCTTAGACGGGCACGTGGTGTGGCCGTGAGCCGTGGGCAGGCCCGCAGATGCTGTCACCAGGAGGCAGCCCCAGGGGGTGGGCCTGGCCCGGGGGACACAGTCCCCAAGGGCCCTGAGCTCGTAGCAGTCACTGGGTGGAGAGGGCGCAGCGGGCCTGACACACGGCCTCTCGTGCACAGCCGGGCTGGGGCTGCACCGGGCAGGCCGCACTTGCACCTGCGAGGCCGTCGGGGGTGCCGGGCCCTTCCAGGCCACGTCGGGGGGTGCTTTGCGGCCTCTTGGGCGGCCCACGTGCCCGCGAGGCCCGGCGCTGACTTGCCCTGGGCCCTTCCTCCCACAGAAACGCCGGGACGCCCTTCCTGCTGCTGCTGTCCTACCTGCACGTGCACACGGCCCTGTTCTCGTCCCCGGACTTCGCGGGCCGCAGCCAGCACGGCGCCTACGGGGACGCTGCCGAGGAGCTGGACTGGAGCGTGGGTACGTGCGCGCCGCCCCACCGCGTCCCCTGCCCTGGCACAGCGCACGGGCCTCGGGGCTCCCAAGGCTGGGACAGCAGGCCAGGGAGCCCGCGGACGCTGAGCAGCACCCCGAGTCCCGCGGGCACCCCGAGGCGCCCTTCCCGCCTCCCCTGCACTCGGGCAGGTGGCCCTCGGGCCGCGGGCACCCGGACGCCACTGGGGCCTCGGCGCCCCTTCTCCTTCCTCCTGAGCACAGGACTCTCGTCCTGAAAAGCCTGCCGCCTTCTTCACGGGTGCTGGGAGGACGCCTTATTTAAAAAAAAAAAAAAAAAAAAAAATTTAAAAAGGGAAGTGTGCCCTCCACCTCGTGAGATCACCACCACCTCGCTGCCTTTGCTTTCTCGGCAGAGCCGGGCGGGGTCTACGCCGTCGCAGGCAGGGGAAGCCGGGGGCCCTGAACTCCGCACTCAGTGCCCGGCCTTTCCGGTGACGCCGTCTCTGGTGCGGACGTCGCACAATCCCCGTGGTCACAACGGGACACAGTTGTCCAAATGCCACCAGTCAGCAGGCTGCTTAGGATTCCCACGTGTTTGTTTTCTTTCCCCCGTTTTTCCCTCCTTCTCTCATTGTTCCTCCTTCTCGTTGTGCACGGAACGGACAGCTCTGGACTCTTCCATGTAGATGTTTTCGAACTCCCTGCACATTGCCGAGGACTACAGCTTTGTGTTTCTTGGTGGTTTGTTTTTTGTTTTTTTGGGTTTTTTTGATCGGTTTGTTTTCAGCAGCACATTGAACGTGATGTCGGTTGCCTCCTGTGCCGATCACGAGAACAAGTCTTGGTTTGTCTTGTTTTGTTAAATCTCGGAAGGAGCACGGTCTTGAGAAACAAGAGGACCGGACCCTTCTAGCTGTCCATCTACAGTCTCTGGGAATTTGAGGGATGTCTTAACTTTCTAGGGTTCAGCTGTCTCCTCTTTACACGAGGAAACCAGAGCACGTCCTCAGTTGCTTCTCTGAGGGTCTGTGATCGTATAAAGTAACAGAGAGTCCGTAGGATGTGTGCTGAGACCCCGAAGCGGAACGAACACTGCCCTTTGTGAGATTTTCGAGACAAATCCATCATCCTAGGGCTTTTCCACACGGCGGGACAAGCGTCACTTTTTTCATTGCTGCTTCTTTAAATGTTGCAGATGAATCAGCTTGCACTTTGCACACGTTAGCCGTGTGAATCAGACTATTTCATCTCTTTGACGGCCGTTACGTGGCGAGGAACGGGTTTCTTACGCGATTCTAAGCCGTGTGTGGGCTAGCAGGTGAGCTCATGCTGCTTACCATCAAGTGGACTGATTTTTATCTCATTATAAGGCCACATCTGCATCCCCGGACTCATTAGGAAGTGTGACTTTCAGTGTTTCCCTAGTACTGGTGCCGTCTAGGAGGAAACAGAGAGTGTTTCGGTTTCTGAGATCTGCATGAGAACCTGACGTCACATTTGTAGATGATCCTGTTCTTTTCTTTTTGCCAAAGAGTGAAATCGTCCCGCTACAGCGTGAGTTGATTACTCGGGATGTCTTTGCCGTTTTACCAATCCAGTCCACGCGAGTGTTTCGAGGAGCATTCCATCGTCCCAAGAAAAAAGCCTTTCCTTTTGATGCTGACGGGGCTGCAGCACTCTGAATAATTATGGAGTAAAATAAAATGGGAATATTTGCCTAAAGATGATGCATCCTGCATGAGAACTCTATGAGAGAAGACCAGAAAGCTGCAGAGGGTGCACATCTGTCATCCAGAGCATTTTCTTCCAACATTTTTGGGTGCAGCCTAGCTGCATGGAGCCTCACCTTCTCCACTGCAGGGTTCTTTATACCTGGAAAGGCACATACACAACGAAAGCACCTTTATTACTTAATTACGCTCCATGGCGACTTGCACGCCGCCTCACCATGTTTATTGCCTTATTGTTAGCTGTGTGATGGTGCCGTGCTGCATGGTTATAGTCAGCGATGCACGTGAGCTCACAGATGCACTGCGAGGACCACAGAAGGGGCCCTGCCGAGATACCCGGTGGCTGGCTCACAGCCTGACCCTAGAATCCCTCTAAGTAACCCCAGGGGTGGCTGGCCTTCTGTAATCATCTCAGCTACGGCCTCCTCTGGGCGTGCTCTACACCCAGCCCTGGACTTGGCCCACGTGCCCTCCTTTGTGCCGTGGGCTGTCTGTGCACCACGAGGTAGGGTCATCATCCCCATTCTGCAGGTAAGGCAGGTGAGGGTTGGTGGAGACGAATACAGCTGCGTCAGCTGTATTAATTACAGAATTAATATGACAGATGAGCAGGAACCGGAATCCAGCAGAGCATGAAGTCCCTTGCACCTGGTTCCACTGCCTTCCCTGTAATGAGAAAGGCCGCCTCATAAGCACAGTAAATCACAGGGAAAGGGCGCATTCCTTCATTACTCACATTTATTGAATGCTGTGTGCCTAATTTTTTTTTCCTTTTTTTTTTTAAAGATTTTATTTATTTATTCATGAGACTCAGGGAGAGGCAGAGACACAGGCAGAGGGAGAAGCAGGCTCCATGCAGGGAGCCTGACGTGGGACTCGATTCCGGGTCTCCAGGATCACGCCCTGGGCGAAAGGCAGTGCTAAACCACTCAGCCACCTGGGCTGCCCATTTTTTTTCTTTCTTAGAGGGAGAGTGTAATAATGATAAGTCCCTTGACATAAGGGAAGTTAAAAGCCACTGAGGGATTTAACATTCCTCCAGGAGATCTTAAGATAACACAGAGTGGAAACTGATGAACGAGTTTCCCAACAAAGTTGTGGAGAAATTGCTTGAGAGTTTGGAGAGCAGAAGGGTAGGCGTATGGGGCCAGACCATCATCTCATTTCAGCAGGATACCCCCACAGTCGAATCCTGTGGGTCGTCAGGGCACCGTCGCAAAGCACAGTTTTTAATCTCAAGTAATTCTGAAGCTGCAGAGCTTTGGGGAGGGACAAATGGGCAAAATCACAGTGTGTTCACATGTGTGTCGAGTATCTTGGGGCTGTGCCATTGTAGCTGTTTCTCTTCCCCCAGAAATGGAGTGATATTTACTGGAGAGCTGTGAAGGGGAACGGGGCCTAGGGAGCCAGTAGAGGGACAGAGGTGGTTCCCGCCACTGGTTTCTTACCTGTGGCTTGTACCGTTCCAGATGACACCTCCAGTCTGTCGGGTGGGATTTGCATGCACTCAGCATTTATTTAGAGCCCTGTGCTATTAATAGAGGTACAGGACGGAATCATAAATCAGCACTGGCTCAAGATTCAACTAGCAAATTCTATATCCTACAAAGAGAAATGCACATTGAGAGCAATGAGGTGAACGCTAATATAATCCTCTGCCTTCCGGTCAAACCTTTCAATTAAAAAAAAAAAAAATCCGTGCCACTTCAAGGGTTGGTATCCCGTGGCTTAGATGGGACTTTTTTTTTTCTTTTAAACAAAAAACGTGAGCCTTTTTCTTTAGTAGAAGAATTACCAACCATCCTGGTGGCATGGAGAAGTCTTCAGGAGTCACCTAGTTGCTCGGTCTCTGTGATGTGGTTCCCCTAGTGGCTGTGTCTGATACAGTGATCCTCAGTTTCCCCCTGCCTTGGCCTCTGTGGGGCTGAACACTGCCACCTTCTGTGGGTGCAGGGATGGAACACACAGACAATTGGAAGGACAAATATCAGACAGGTTCATACAAGACAAGGTGGGGGTATGGTACAGAGTGAATTCCTCTCTTCCATGCCTGATGTGTAGTTAAGCACGTGGCATGCACTATCGATGGCCACGCATCAAACCCATTGTCAGGAATGGAGGATACATTGCAAGATCTCATTTAGTGGATCAGGAAAGGGACAAGAACCTGAAGTCACGCAGTGAGGGCCCTTGGATGTCGGTCAACACCCCCTCAAACCTATGAAAGGATCCTAACCAGGGTTTGGCTTATTGGGCATGAGTCTCATGGATTATCCGTTTAAAAACGGACTCTTTCTCAGAGGCTTGTGAGACTCTGAAATGCAGTGTGTAATGGATAACCCCTCACGTAGTAGGTCCGTTTGGCCGGGCCATAGTGCTCTGGTGGGGTTCACGTAGAAGACATTTGCTTCTAGGATGCTGCAGACCAGGAGCAGAGCAGGGGCTCAATAAGTCATATTTAGAGGCGAGATGATAGGGGTGAGGTGCGGAGAGTTGCAAGGCCCTATCCGAGGTGCTGAAACTGCTAGGGGAGGTGGATAATTGTCCACCTGTGGGATCTTACCTGCGGGTCACACTGCTTTGTGAGGATTTTGAAAGCGGTTGAGTAAGTCATGACTCTAGGTTTTCTTGGATTGAAATCTGAGGTAAAAGTTCAGAAATGGGGACACCGGGTGGCTCAGTGGTCGGGCGCCTGCTTTCGGCTCAGGTCATGATTCCAGGATCCGGGATCGAGTCCCGCATCGGGCTCCCGGTGAGGAGCCTGCTTCTCCCTCTGCCTATATCTCTGCCTTTCTCTCTCACTCTGTGTCTCTCATGAATAAATAAATAAAACTTTATGAAAAAAGTTCAGAAGTGAGGTTCCATGCTTCTACTTCTCATCCACTGGCATCACAGGGTCTAAAAAATAAGTAATGGCAATTTTCTCTTTGTGATTCTTTTGTTGTCTAAGGAATGTAATCTGGGCCATAAGGCTGTGTATTTCCTCTGGGATTCAATACATCAGTTTTCTATCTTGAATTTTTAAATGCTCCTTTTCTTGATAAATGGGGCCTCCTCTAAAGCGTGAAAATAACATGTTCGCTTCTGATGCATACTGAAAATGGAATGGCCAGATAGAATGTTCGAGGGAAGGGCAAAATAGAAACAGTCCCCAAAAGGAAAGCAAAAGAACCCCTGGACTGAGAAGAGGAGAAGTGGGGGTATCAGAATTCAGGGGTAAAGAGCACTTCAAAACACAATCAGTTCCAAATAGGAAGACATGAAAAGACACAAGTCGATTTATAAACTTTAGGGTTGTAGGAGATTGCTGACCTAGCAATATTTGAGGAGCTTTGGGGTCAGTGAGGCTGGATATTACTTCGAGAAGCATGGAGGGACGTGGGCAGAGGGATGACTTATTGGACTGTGTCTGAGCTCTGTTCTGCTTGGAGGGAGACCAGGAGTCAGGTGTTGGCTCAGGATGTGGAATTGGGTGATTTTCAGTCCTATGCAGAGGCAGGGAGATGGATCATTGAATTGATTGATGATTGAAATTTTGTCCGGGAGTATCACAAAAGACAACTCGACATTGGAGTTTGGGGCATTAGGGAATGACCGCAGTATCTGACCACGGCAGGGTGGGGGCTGGTAGCTTGGGAGGTGATGGGTTGCAGGTCCAAACAAGATGGCAGGGAAGGTATTGGAAGCCTGGGAGGAGGTGAAAGCGTTTACATGGCCGAGGTAGCACCATGACGGGTGTGCGTACAAATGTGGAGTGCTTTTAGGTGTTTGGATAAAGGACAAGAAGTCAAGCCTCTTGTGTCAAGCACATCAAGGGACTGGAAAGCCACAGCACTCAGCTGGCTCCTTCATCGTGAGTGCACACACGTGAAAGACCCCAAGCTCCATTCCCCTATGGCTGGGATAGCTGATTAGCTTCATTCAATTTCAGAGTGGACGTTTATGGCTGGGCAGCACATGGGATGAGTGATGGTGTAGTTCATAGGGAGCGATCATGGACCACACATTCATTAACTGGGCCTCCAGTTTTATCAAACACCCAATGGAGACTTGAGAATTATTTCAAGAGTTGGTCACCAGCCAAAGTTCCAGGTTTTTAGTAGGTTTCAGGGAATAAGGGAGGTGGTCTTTGCACACTAAAGCATGCTGGCTTCCAGCTCTGCACAGCAGAGCCCCATCTGTCAGCTCCATGGCATGAAGGCAGGACTAAGAGGGAAATGCTAGTAATAGATGACTCATTGTCCCCTTGTAGTTGTGGTGCACATCACAGGGAACTGTGCTCAGGACAGTTCTACTCTGAGGCAGTGGGAAGCGGAACATGGAAGCATTTTATCATAAAACTCTTAAACTTCTCAAGTAGAACAAGTATATCCTCCAGTCTTGTGCAGCCAAGATCGAATGTGTTGTGAATTTTTAAATGTGTTTTTAATTTGCATTGTGTTTAAAAGTGTGCTCTGTGGAGCTGAAATACAAACAAATGCAGCTAGGACTCACTGACTCCAGAATAGACAGAATGATGGAGAAGAACAGGAAGCCCAGAAAGAGACTCTCATGTCAATATAAAGGTGGCCTTTCAAGGCAGACAACTAAGAATAGATGATACGTTAATTGCATTAGGATGATTAAACTTTTGGAGACATTATAATTACCTTACTGGTCCCTGGCACTGTGGAAAGTGTTTTGCATGCACTTAAAAGAGATAGTGATGGTGGTTGTAATGATGATGATGATGATGGTCATGGTAGTGATGGTGACAGTGATGATGGGAGGTGATGGTGATGATGATGATGATGATGATGATAATGAGGATGATAGTGATGGTGATAGTGATGAAGGTGTTGATGATTTTGAAGAGGAGGATGGTGATGGTGATAAGGTGATGATTTTGAAGAAGATGAGGGAGATGAAACATTACTTGTTTCACAGAAGTAATGATGATAATGTTAATAATGACGGTGATGACAGTGACGATCATGATGAAGGTGATAATTTTGACTAAGATGAGGCTGATGGTGGTGATGATAATGATGGTGATGGTGATGATGACAGTGATGATGGTGGTGATGGTGGTGATGGCGATCATGATGAAGAACAGGCTGAGGGTGATGATGATGATGATTGAGGTGATGGTGATGATGAGGTTGGTGATGATGAGGTTGGTGATGATGGTGATGATTTTGCTGATGTTGCTGCTGGTGATGATGATGGGGTTGGTGATGATGGTGATGGTGGCGATGGTGATGGTAATAATGCTGATGGTGATGATGATGGGGTTGGTGATGAACATGACGATGCTGGTGATGATGGCGATGGTGATGGTGGTGAAGGTGATGGTGATAATGCTGATGGTGATGATGATGGGGTTGGTGATGATGGTTGTGGTGAAGAAAATGATGATGAATGAAAATGATGAAGATGATAATGATGAAAATAATGAAGATGAAGAGAAGAGAAAAGAAGTGATGATAATACAGACAAGGAAGGCAGTTTCTTGAGGAGCTGTAGTTTAGGAAACTAGAGTGACTTACCCAAGCTCACTGAGGTGGCATATGACGCCTAGAATGTTAATCTTGTTCTGTGCTATGCTGCTATTCCCCATTCCTCTAAATGAATTCCGCACGCAGATTGAATTTGGAAAATTGACCCACAAAATAATACAAGAACGTATAATTGGACCTTATTTATCCAGTATATCCTTGAGCAAGCTCTTTCTAAGAAGCGAAGAAATAAGTAAGGAGAAGATTGTTAGATGTATATAAAATCTAAAATCTCCAGTTGTCAAAAAAGATAACTCAAAGTACCAGTGACAAACCACTTTAAAAGCACATGCACGGTTCACATAAAATAAAGAGAAAATCCCTTAGCTTAGAAGAAATTTATACAAAGAAATTGATTAAAAGAGAAATACTGGAAGAGGGACTTAGTTGTGCCAGTGTACTGTGTTGGTTCACTACGCAGTTGGTTGCATTGAGCATTATGATTTCTAAAATAATAATAATAATAACAGTAGTGATAATTTCTCTCCCCAGAAATCTTGCGTAACATGATGAGTGACACACGAAACCTGTTAAAATGATAGATGCCACATTATATTGATTGCTAAAAAGGGCAGAGATTTCTCTTGACCTTTTTTTTTTTTTTAATTCAACAATAACAACGATCTGTTGCCCTTTATCCGGCAGGGTCAGCACATTTCCTTAAGCCCCTACTCGCAGGATGACCTGATGAAGAGCTAAGTCTTCCCGGTCTCTTCCAAGTCGCTGCCACCAGCCGTACCTACCACCCGGTTAACTTACAAAGTATATTTTAAATATTCATCCAGCACTTGCTATTTCTGAATCCCAAGGCATCTATGACACAATTATTAAAACTCAACTCAAGCAACAAATTGGATTTTATTTTCACACTGGTGCTTCTCTTCATTGAAAATTCCCTTCTGGAATTTTTCAGAGGATTTGAAGTTGCTTGGGAGCCGTGTGTGTGTGTGTGTGTGTGTGTGTGTGTTTACATGGGGTCCTTTGGCATAATGTTTCTCCTAAATGGCGCACTTTTTTTGGCAGAGTTTCTAAAATCTGCTTAATTCAATAACTTAAGTGTGACGCTAATTCCCCAAAGTGGAAACTGATGTTTAAAAAACAAAAAAAATTAAAAAAAAAAAAAGGAACTCTCCCAGTGTTCCCACACTATCAAATCTTGGGTATATGCTGAGAGTTGGCACCTTGGCTTTGCATCAGCTAAAATACGACCTCTAGTCTTGTCTCCGCAAGCACTTCTCACCGAGATAATCATGACATAGAGCCTGGCACCCAGTATCTTCCTAGGGACTTTTGACAGGACCTGGTATTACACTACCTCTGCCTACTGGACAGATTTTTTTTATTCCAGCAGATCTAGGCAGGAGAGAAATGAAATAGTTCTCCTTTCCAGACCACTGTTTACCTGCATGCGACATACATAACGAGGTCATTGGAACTTCAGGAAGACGTCTCAGAAGTGGAGAGAACCCATAAATTGTAAAGGGATGTCTAATACAGACCTACATATATATAATTTCTCTCTCCACGGTTGTCAGACTGATTTAATCAAAAGACAGTATAAAAAAAATCACATGTTTGATCTGCAAAGGTATACACGAGGCTTCAGGACACGTGCAAAACAATTCAGTAGGCCATGTCGGAGCACTTGTTGTAGACGTTCAAAACACAGGGCTTCCTCGAAACCGTGCATGTGATGTTGTTCCTAGAATGTCCTTTTATTTAGGTTCATACAACTTCCAGCCTTGGAGAAAAAACAAGTGAATTTATGATAAATGAAAATAAGATCACCGGTGCCAAGATCTTCCATTATTGTCGTTTTCTGAGATGTATGTCTGAGGACCCCTTTGTGCGTCATGGTTTGGAGGACACAGCAGTCATGGGATGACACTGACCGACTTGGAGTCTTGCTTCCTCCCGTGCTTCCTCATCAGGGTGGTTTTCTGGCCATGCAGGGGCTATCCTGCATCCGGACACGCCAACAGCTGAGTCCTGGGTACACGTAGTTGAAGAGCAGAGCTTGGAGGTACCCATCCATCGACATCTCATCTTTGCAAGATGGCGTTGCCATCTGTATTTTTCGTTTAATTTGAAAGTTTTCCTCATTGTGTGTCATTGTTTTGCTAATTGCAAAGCAATCAGTCACGAGCAAAACCAAGGAACACAGACACAGGGGAGAGAAAGGAGGTGTCGCAGGTGACCCTACCCCCGATGGGCAGCCTCACTGATGACCTAAGACAAAGGTTTCATTGCCTCTGTGTTGCCAATATTATGTCATAATATTATGACGTGGTTTTTATTATTAAGAGTATTTTTTTTTTGCAAACTCTGCACGCAGTTTTTGCAGTTTTCCTTGTTTCACAGAAGTAAATTCTGGGATATTTTTCAATTGTGGCATTTGGATTTCCACTTCATGTTTCTTAGACTTCAGCTTACTGAACCGTACCTCTGGGAGGGACTGCTCGGTTGCCACTGCGTCTTTGTTTTTCTGTTTCAAGCAGTGCTGCTTGAACAGGTGAATACTCTGAATTTGTGTGAACATACGTGAAAGAAATGTTTCCCAAAATTGAAATGTTGAATCAAAGGATCTTTAAAAATTAAGTATTAGTAAATATTTCCTAAAACATCTTATTTTCCCCCAGTACGGTGGGACATTCACTGATGATTTGTACGAATGCTAATTTTTTCACGACCTCAACAACTCTAGATATTATGATTCTGAAAAGATGTTTACTTTTATATTTCTCAGGTGAAACATGCTATTTCACTATTTCAGTTTTACTTCCTGTTGCACCTGCAGTTAAAACTATACATTTTCATCCAGTGTTATGCTTTCTCTCTTTATTTTTGTATCCCTAGACTTCTTTTCTGTTGGATTGTCCATCTGTATTCTTATTGATTTAAATGGGCTCTTTACATATTAAGGATATTAATAGTTTGTTGTATATTACAGATAGTTTTCTTGTTTGTGTTTGTATTCTATTTATAGACTTTTTGTGGTAAATTTCTGCGGTCAGAAATTCCTTTGTGACTTTGGGGATTCATGATGTGCTTCGAAAAGGGTCTCTCCACCTACCAAATTGTGTGCCTTTTCTCTCGTGTTTCTTCCAAATATGTTTATGGTCTCCTGTTTTATAGTTAGATACTTAAATTATGGGAAGGAACGTGTTTGTGACCGTTGCCATTTGTTGTTACTATGGCTGTTGGTTTCGGGTAGGTGTAGTCCAGGGGTCATGTTCCACAGTGAGCAGCCCCAGATGACTCATCAGGCAAGGTCTACTCTGTGAGTGAGCACTGGTGATGGGTTCATACCTGTGTCATCACCCGTGGATGTGGTGCTAAAGCATATTAGGGCGTGCAGGGATGGCTGTCCACACCCCCAGCAACTACCTGTTCCTCTTGGGTGTTATTGTTCCTCATGGCCAGGGGCACAAAACCTTGAGACCACGTAGGGGAGAGGCTGTCTCCAAATGCCCCCAAAGGGACATTCCCGCTCTGCTCCCCAACCTCTTCCTGGGCAGCAAGGAGGGAGTCAGGTGGCTGATGCCAGGTGGCATCCTGACCTCATTGGCGATCCCACCTGCACCCCAAGTCTCCAGGTGTGCTTCTGGGATTTCTGCTCTGCTTCCCCTTGATGGTTTCGAATCTTATTTCTTCTGGATTTGTTGTTTCATTTTCAAAGAGAGTTAGGCATAGGGAGGGGGACAGAAATAGCATATGCCCACCTTGTTTCCAGGATATTCAACAAGCAGTGTTAAAGTTACATTTCAGGAACAGAACTCAGACCTGAGACCACGTCTCTATGCCCCATGTGGTCTTAACTGGAGAGGGTGGCCCCATGACATGTGGCTTGTGCATGTTGGTGGCAGTAGGGGTGCTGGGGAAGGGTGTAGACTTTGGGGCCAGATGCATGAGGTTCAGCTGCACTCCCAGCACCCCCCATCTTCCAAGCTGGGACAGGTCACCATTCTCACTGGGCCTATCTTTCCTCATCCATAAATGGGGGTCATACCATTGCCTGTGTCACTGGGCTGTCTTGGAGCATGCTCCCGGATGCATGAAGAGCTCCACAAAGCATGCTGATATCATGATGGCCACACACACACCTTCCACTGACTCACTGCTGTCATTATGTGTCTCTGCTTTGCCATTTCTCTCCGTATACTTCCCTGTGCTTGTTTGGTGGAGATGGGAAGCACGTGGCCATAGATGTCCAAACACAGTTTCATGGGTTAGCGTCTTGTGAGCTTTTGTTGCTTTGATATCTGTCCGTGAGAAAATGGACTGAATGGCCCCTTTCCATGGACTGTCCTCTGAGATCATTGGCACATAAGTGTCTGCCTGCAATCTGTTGGGGCTGCATCTCCAAGAAGCCTTGTGGGGTGGGAAATCAGGTTTGCCCAGAGTCTGGGGGTTGCTACCCAGAGTCTGTGTGTGTTCTGAGCTGAGGGCCGGGCTCAGACACCGGAGCCGTGTCTCTCAACGTGGCGGCCGGAGCTCTATGTTGGAGACGATGATGGCTCAGGGCTCATCTGTTTGCTTAGGGTTGCAAGTATTTGGGAAGGAACATTTCTTTATGGCAGGACTCTGTACACCGTTTTATTTGCTCCCAAGCAATAGGAAAAAAAAAAAAAAAGTAAAGGCAGATTATAAAGTAGCAGATTTCCAAAAATGACTCCTTCTCAATGCAAAAAAGATCCTGTCCACGGGGGACCGCAGACGCCGTCGATGCAAAGAATGGGAACAAATGTTTGTCATTTCTGGAGTTAACTGGGACCTCACATCCGATGTCATTCATTTAAGCTCACTAACAGCAGGTGCCCCCGTTGGCTTCTGACCTTTACCAGCTCCTGAAATCGTGAAGCAAATACCCGGTGACATTCACCTGTAAAGTCTCCGGTGAGTCGGTCGTGGCAAAGTGTAACTTCTGCACACGTTCACATCTCTGGTTCATAGCAAGTGGTTATCGAAAGAACACTGTTGTCATAATATTTTTTCATTCTGAAGTAAGACAATACTCGGGAGAGAACAAATATGACCAAATTACAGCATTTTAAGTATTTTAACTTTACGGAACGGAAGGTACAATTGCCTGTCAGATGCCTTTGTCGGCACGGCTGTATGTTTCCTGCCAAGTTTCATCAGTAACAACCGTCTCATAAATGCATTTATGCATCTGAATTTTAGCAAGTAAATAAGCCATACTTTCAGCAGAAGAAAGCCTGCAGTCAATAAGCTTCTCTGACGGTCTGTGAAGCTTCAAGGACCGAGTTCGAGAAAAAAAAAAACATTTCACCTTGTTGACACGGGTTGACATTGTGGTTTTGTTTCATGCTGCCTGGCAGCCAAGCAAAGGAGAGAAAAGTCAGAGGACGTTACGATGTATTTTGAAATGGAAGGAATTACCATATTCACAAAGAGGAGTGGACGCGTCCATCTCAGCAATGCTTCTTCATTTTATCCTCAGAGGTCTTCTGGGAGGGCATCCCAGGAGGGGGATGCTTCTCTGCAAAACCCAGGAGAGAGAGGAGCGAGTGTTGCTCGTACACTGTTGGCCAAGGAGGGGCTGCAGTCTAGGATTGGGAGAAGAGAAAGGGAATCCTTGACCACCACAGTATAAAGTAGGCTCAGGGTAGGACCCGTGCTTGAGCGTCTGCACTCATCTACACGTGGATTGGCACAAGCACGCCTGCACAGAAGTGTGAGCAGTATACTGCACACATACCGCCTGTCTCACCAAAAGCCAAGAAATCCCCTAGCTAGCTGTGGCTCCACAGGTGGGATCTCCTTGCTCTTGCCCACGGCTTTGTGTTTCATGACCTCACTCTGCATTTCATGCATGTGCCATGGTGACCGTCCCCAGAAAGCCATTTCCTGGAGTTGGGTCTTGCTTCTCCTGGAAGGAAGCATTTATCCCTCCCCCTGCAATTGCTTCAGAGTCCCACCTAAAGTATTTCTTAATGAGGAGGTGGGCTCTTCTTCCTTTGCTGCTACCCGGGTCTCCGTGGCACTGGAAATGCAAGTCACTGGCCAGGGCCATCTCTTCTCAAGCTCAATGTTTGAAATGCCATTTGCCTGCTATTCGGTATGGGTTTGTCTTTCTGCTCTGAGAGCAACCATGGGAGAGGTCACAGGGCTTGCCCTTGTTTTAGGAGGAAGCATGACATCCAGGTCTGGGATGGTCAGCTCTGCAAATGCCATTGGCAAATGCATTTGCCCTGCAAATCCCATGGCTCTCTGGAGGTCAGCCCTGCAAATCCCATGGGCCCTGCAAATTCCATGGGCTCTCTGGAGGTCAGCTCTGCAAATTCCATGGGCTCTCTGGAGGTCAGCGCTGCAACTCCCGTGAGCCCTCTAAGGGTCAGCGCTGCAACTCCCGTGAGCCCTCTGGGGGTCAGCTCTGCAAATCCCATGAGCCCTCTGGAAGTCAGCCCTGCAACTCCCATGAGCTCTTTGGAGGTCAGCTCTGCAAATCCCATGGGCTCTCTCTGGAGGTCAGCCCTGCAAATCCCATGGGCTCTCTCTGGAGGTCAGCCCTGCAAATCCCATGAGCCCTCTGGAGGTCAGCCCTGTAAATCCCATGGGCCCTCTGGAGGTCAGCCCTGCAAATCCCATGGGCCCTCTGGAGGTCAGCCCTGCAAATCCCATGGGCCCTCTGGAGGTCAGCTCTGCAAGTCCCATGGGCCCTCTGGAGGTCAGCTCTGCCTGGCAGGATCAGACATCTGTGCCCTTGGGCAGCCTCTGGCTTTGGAGAGTGGAGCCCCTCATGCCCACTGGACATGAGCCCCTCAAGCATGACCATCAGGCTTCTTGCTCAGTAATTTTTAAAGAGTAAAGATTGGAATTGCTAACGCCGAGCCAATACGAGGACTCCTGTGTGGCTAAAGACACAGGCACCTTATGGCCACTGGGGACTTGAAGTCAGAACCCTGTAATCGTCCAGCCTCCCCTGTCTTGTATGGGTGACGCTATTAAAGTTACCTATTGTCTGTACCTCCATGACTCCAGCTGACCCATTTGCCCACCAGTTGGACACGCTGCACACTTGCTGTGGTCGGCCCTGGACTCTGCTCTCGGCTATCTTCCTTTTAATTGCTTTGCTCTTACAGAGTCACCCTTATCTTCAACAATGCATTTTTAATTGTCCCTTAAGCGGATCTTGATTTTATGTGTGTGCTGCAGGTGTGCACATCTGGAAAGCCTGATGTAAATCACTGTTTCAGAAAAATCCAGTGATGGGGCAGCAAGCGTAAAAGAAAAATGTGCACCGTGCATGTTTTCCCTTCTCTTTGGCTCCTATGTGAGTTTCCAGTAAAACCGAAATTGTGACAAAGTAGTCCGTTTTCTGCAAAAACGAGTTTTTGCATCCTTAGCCCGTAGGTGTAAAGACTACAGAGTAGGGGATGGAGAAGCATTAGTGGGGGGAGGTCACCAGAGCAGGAACAAGGCACGTCTGGTGATTCAAACAAACGTTTTGCTGTAATATTTAGTTGGAAATGCATTGTGTAGAATATTGATTCTGGTTCTCCAAATTAATTTAGTTCATAAATCATTAACCTCTGGGTTTCATAAACTCTGTAGCAGCGTTACCGTCTTTAGAGAGCCCAAAGCCTAATTTCACGTTCTCGGGCTTGGATGGATATTATGTTACCTTGAATTTACATCTCAAATTAAAATGAATCGATTGTAACGCTGTTTTATAAATCATTTTCATAAAGAAAATAACATCATCCATTATCAAGGAAATCAAGTCTCAATTAATTCAAACAGGATTAATAAAACATGTGGGTGCATTTTAATAAAACGAATGATAGCCACAACCACCAGCTGGCGAGTGAGAAACCTTGATCCGCCAACGGCAGCTAACCCGTGAAATCATTTGGTGATATTCTGGCCACTTACTGAAATGTTTTACGCGGATGGATGAGTTTGCTGGGAGGCATTTTTATGATGTGTTGTTTACAGGTGAGAAAGTGAGGTTCGGGGAGGTTGGGTGGCTTGGTGTGTGATTGCCAGCAGCCAGGGTGCCGCACCCCCACCACGGAGCCTGCAGGGAAAGGTACCGCTGAATTAGTCGGGCGGTGGACTGTGCGCTCCCCTCTACTGCACATGGTCCACGAGACAGGCCCGCGTGATGGTGTAACTTCCGGCTCCTTGATTCTAAGATGCCACCAAATCCCATGCTCCCGAGTCGGCCTCTGATACCGTAAAGACATCTCTGTTCAAAATAAGACTCCAGATGCAGAAAACATGCAGCTGAATGTCGACGTGGACAGTACAGGAGTGTTGCGGGTGGTACTTGCTCTGCCTTCGGTTAACCAGTTTAACACATTTAATCTGCTCCTTAAATATTTCCTGGCAGGAAAAGAAGAGATGTATCAGGACTCAGGATGGTGAGTTAGAGCGGTGTTCAGACCTGATTGCGCTGAATACCAATGTGTGTATTTGAGAGCTGAGGTCAGGATTCGGGTCAGGAATACACCTGAACACCTGTTGCTTGTAGGTCAGGACCCCGTTAGGGCTCGTCCGAAGATCAGGTGCGATGGCCCCGCTGCAGGGGTCGATCCTTCGACCTGCTTGAATTAGTGGGATTAATGAATCAGATTCCGTGAAGTCATGAGTTTAGAGCACGGAGCCTGGTGCCTGGCACGCCCAAAGTGCTCCACGAATACTGCTTGCTATGATTATTATCATTTCCCAGATATGTCAAACATCTTTCTTGCAACGGGCATATGATGCCTCGTAGTCAACGCGACCTTCAGTTTGCCTGGGTGCAACTCCCCTGCAATGTCTGCGTGACTCTAGGGCGAAGCGTTGGTTTGACGGGGAGATAGATCTCAAGCTCTTAGGAATAGCTCACGGATGAGAAAAAGGTCTGTGATGGAAAAAAAAACATGAATTCACAGGATCTTGTGTATTCTCTCAATGTCATGATTGATGCTCTACCTCATATTCGAGATGATCCTCACAGCCCCCAGAAGAGCCCGTCTGCCCAGAGCCTCGGTAGGAACCATTGAGCTACCCCTAAGAGCTTGAGCTGGCCCCGTAAGGAGGTGCGTGGTGCAGTGTTAGCCCAGGAGGGCTTGAATCTCTGATTAACGTGCAGGATCAGTGAAAGGAAACATAATTTGTAATTTTGCACCTTCGTTTTTATAGATGGTGGAACCCAGTGTCACCTCCCCCCCCCAAAAAAAAAAAACACAAAACAACCAACCTACAACCTCGTGCTAAAATAAAAGTGAGTGTGGATGGTGTGGTTGAGCATCACAAATAAGAATTCTGAAAGGTTTAGTTTTCTTGAAACTTGTCCTTCAGCTCTGCAGGTTGTCTGCACACAGCCCAGCTCACAGAGGGATTTCAGGGCAGCGCCCCCTCTCGTGAGATTTTGCAGAAGTCCTGGCTGCTGTATTTCCAGAGCATTGTGTTGACTTTGATCCGAGGGCGGGCCATGGGGGCATCTGGGCAAGCTTGCACGCCACGGCAAAGCCTGGGTGACCCCCCAGGGCAGGTTCAGCGGGTGGCCGGTGGCTGTTCAAAAGAGCAGAGGACTTCCCCAGAATCCCCAAACCTGATTTTGCAGCAGTCGGTAGAGTGCAGGCAGGACGATGGCATCGCTGGGTCAAGAGGGGCAAGGCCGTGTGCTCACGTTGAGCGGAGCCCATCAGAGGCTGCCCGGGTCAGCCCGTGCACCTGCGATGCGTAGCACCCTCGTGGAGCAGTGACCTCAGGCGCTCACTCGGAGTGGCCTCCTCTGGGCTCACAGGCACGCCGGCCTTGGGTTTCCTCTCACAGACGTGCGTGACTCCACTGAACGGACGCAGCAACACCGTCGTCATACGTGCCTGTGCCTCGTCGATGCAGCAGAACACTGGTGAGCTCTCTGAGAATGAGAACTGGCTGGAATCATTCAGATCATTTCCAGCAAATGCGATACCCTGGGGAAAAAAATAAAAAATTAAAAAAATAAAAGAAAACAAAACAGCAACACGGGTTATTATTAACCCGGGGAGATAGCGGAGTAGAACCGTGAAGGCACCCCAGATGGTGGGAGCAGATGCAGGTGCAGGGGATAAATCACACGTGACGACTGTGATGAGGGCAAGGACAGGTTTAATGGAGGGAATCACAACATTATCACAACAACCAGGTACAGCTCAAAATAAGGCTGCGTTTCCGGGAATCGGTGTGAGCTCAGGCAGGAAGTAACTGGAGCGAGAAGCGCCGGCAACGCGGGCCGAGAAGGGGTCACCTGTGCAAAAGCGGCGTTAAAATCCCAAGGCTTTTCCGTTTCTGAGCTGCCCTGATCATCCTGAGTCCACGTTATTAAGTTTATTTCCTGGGAGGAAAAGTCAGGTGTTAAATTGAAAATGTACCCAAATCTCATTCTTGTTGGCAGTTCTTGCAATCCCTAAAATGCTAAGCACGTCCTTTTATTATACATCGGCATTCATTTAACGTTCAGTCACACATGCACGTTCTTCTAAAAGTATGGTCTTCGGACAGGTGTCATTTAGGAGCGTTTTAGAAATTCCGAGTCCCACCGATATACTGAATCGGAGGCTTCCTGTTAGCGTGGTTCCCAAGGTGATAAATCAACCCGTTAAAATTGGAAGAACACTGACGTGTGATATGAATGCGCTAGGGAACCTGTGTCCTGCGTACAAGGTCTTGATTATTATGTGGGCGATGACCCAGAAGAAGGAAGAACAAAAGACCTACGTGCGTGCCCGAAGCAGCCCAACCAGTGCCTCGGTCTCACGTTGGCCTACCTTGCCAAAGCTCTTTGCAACACGGGTAGGCATGTCTTCTAAACATGTTTGGAGTGAAATCGTCTTGTAACCCTAGGAGACGTGAAAGTCCGCGAGGTAATTAAAGGGTGATCCCCAACTTAATGGATATGGTGAGTCGGATTGAATCGAAATCAGACAAGATCTGGCATTGGATGCGTCCGTGTAGATCTCACCGGTGGCCAGGGAGAGCGTCCTCCTTGGATTAAAAGCCACCAGAAAAAATAAATAAATAAATAAATAAATAAATAAATAAATAAATAAATATAAAAATAAAAATAAAAATAAAAAAATAAAAGCCGCCAGAGGGATCGTTCCGTGGCTCCTCCATCACGCGCGTGTGGCAGGCATCCTCGCCCGCAGCATCACTTGCTGGGGATGACGCGTGGGCCCCCTTTCTCTGGCCCCGTTGGTAGCACAGACAGGGAGCCAGCCTTGTCTCATCACTCAGGCATGGGTATGCAACACCGGCTCGAGTTCACCCGCTCGCCCCGTTTCCTCGGTGTCCGAAATCATCCTGCACGTTCAGGACTTCCTCGGACCTCGACGTGCCGGTGCCATGTGAGTCATGGAGACCCAGGCAGCATTTCAGGCAATACCCGAGTTAGATCTGATTCTAAGGCAAAATGCTACAACTTCTATTTAACTGTTACAGTGTTTCACTAGCTTCTCTCTAAAAATACCCTCAACTAACAAGTGATAGGTCATAAGAAAAAACATCGAGTCCTCCCCCGCCCCACCCCTGCCCCACACACACACTCCACAAAAGCCAACACATCATATTCGTATCTCTGGTGAGTTAAGGAGAGCAGATTAATAATCCAATCTCAGAAATTTTATTTTTGGTCATATACTGTTTTTTTATAGGTAAGCTTTTGAAGTTGATTGTTTTTTGTTTGTTTTTTTTTTTTTTTTTTTTTTTTTTTTACTTTTTTTGTTTGTTTGTTTTTGAAGTTGATTTTATACTGTAGGTAAGTAAGCCATAGGTGTTCTTCAGATGCTTCATCTGTGCGGTCTCTTGAGCTCCATGTCATGGAGAAGTTGAGGCCCGAAGTGTTGGAAATCTTGACCATTTGTTTCGGATGGAAGTACTAGGTCAAGTTTACCTGCATTCGATGGGCACTGCTTCCAGTTGGAGACAGTAAATCTATTTGCACATTGACCGATCATGTCCTGACGTATGGGATGTTGGCTGTGCTTCTGATCTTACATAAGCTAACAAAGAATTGCCTTTCTATGGCCACTGACCGCCAGATTTCTCTGTGCCAGCCAAGAACAGGTTCAGGAGAGCACGAGGACACAGGTTAAAGCTAGCTTTCTAGAACAAGGCCAAGCATTGCGCAGTCCTAGCCGCCACCAGGTGCTACAATTAGGTGCTCTCATTTATCTTCAGATTCTGACCTCAGCGGGACGATCGAGTCCCATTAACCTGTTGATCAGATAAAAGACTTAGTAAAATAGTTTTATGGGGACTCTTTAGGGTTTCCTCATGTTCCCTGGAGCCAGGGAAGGTGGAAATTTTAATTATTCATGTTGTGTGGCTGCTTGGGTCATTTTTTTCCTTAATGAGCACAATGCCTCCAAAAGGGTAAAATAGTTTGTTCACAGCGCTTTTTCTCCAGTATTTCATCTGAGCTGAGCTACCTTGTGGAAGAGAAAGCCAAAGCAGCTGAAATCACGAGTCTTCAATTAGGCAAGCCCATTTTTTTTAAACTCCGTTTTAAGAGCTAAGGTGCATTGAGCCGTCATAGTGTGGCCAGTCCTGGGCTGTGTTGGATGCAGTTCTCCTCCTTTGTGCTTCCTGGCAACACATTCACTATTTTACATGATCATCTGGGACGTAGAAGCAAAAAAACGCCACTGAGCAAGCTGGGAAAATAGGATTCGAACCAAATTGGCTCCTACTGGGAGCCAGGAGACAGAGCCTGAGCACTTAGTTCTCCATGGGAGCTGCTCTCTGGGGCAAGACCTGGAATCTGGCGTGTGCATTGGGAAGTTTTCAGTGTCCTGCGTGGAAGATCACTGCCTGATTCCCAACAGTGGTTTCACACTCGTTTGTGCAGTGAATAAATGGAACGAAGGGACGCTGCTGGATCTAGGCTTCCTCTGGAAGCCACGTTCACACCTGGAGAAGGAAGGGGCCAGGTTTCTGCGTTTCCAAGGTGTGTCCTTTCCGCTGACAAAAGTCTGAAGTTCTTCTTTTTGATAAGCCCCCTCTGTTGTCCACAGTTAAAATAACAAAGTGCTCTTGGAATGGCTTATTTCCTGTATTTGTTTCATTCAGGGAACAATGTGAGAAAGCTTTGGGAAGAACACATTTCATTTATAAGCTCTCCTGCAGCCCACCGTCGGTAATTCGAAACTATCATCCTGGACGAATTGGTATCATTACACCTTGAGAACCTGCCGGAAAAATCATATTTGTGGACCTCTGACTCGCGATGTACCGCGCAGAAAAAAAAAAAAAAAAAGAAAGAAAGAATACACCAGCATTTGCTCTCACGGGAGATTTCCGTTCGGAATTTTTAGGAGAGAAATAGGTTAGACCTTCCTGGGATCAATCTTATGAAAACTTAAACAGTTAATGGGCTTGAGGCCTTATAAATGAGATTCTGACATAAGACCTAAACTGTATGGGATCGAGAGTGCTTTTTTTCCCAAGGAGGAAAGAACTCAAAGGAAATCAGAAACCTGACAGTTTCTGCACAGATTCGGCCAAATATTCCACAGTTTGTGCATGCCTAACGGCCTCAGCTAAATTTCCTTGTATCAATCCCAGCCTGGCTGTATGGGGAACGTTTGATCAAAAAGATGAAGTCATGACTCTAGGCAACGAATGAGAAAAATTGAGGGGGACTAAGTGAGTATCTTATGACGATCGTTTGGAGTGCCGGGATTTGGAGGAAATCCCCAGGGCGGGTGGCGAGCTGAGATGGGGAAAGACGTAACATGCATCTCAGTAGAAGGAGTCTGGGTAGCAAGTGCACCTGCAGGCTCATCCGGAGATGGGAAGAGCCGGCCTGGGAATCGGTAGGCAGGGGCTGCAGCTGGCTTGAACAAAGAAGACGGGTCTCCAGGAAGCTCTGAGGGCTTGGCTGCTCAGCCATGCCCCAGCCTGTTCCCTAATCTCTTTACTGTTTCCATAGCTCGGCCTTTTCCAGAACATCATGTGGTTGGAATCGTATAGGAACTACCTTTTCAGATTGGCTTCTCCCACTTGACAACATGCATCTCGAGTTCCCCCCATGTCTTTCACGGCTGGATGGCTCGTTTCTCATTAGTATGGATAACATTCCATTATCTGGTGTGTTAATACCTCATCCCATCACCTCCTGAAGGGACGCCTTGGTTGTTTCCAAGGCTGTGGCAATTATCAATAAAGCTGCCATAGATATTTCCGTGCAGGTCTTGTGTCTACAAAAGTTATCATGGATGGCACGTTAAAAAAAAACTTTCTTCTGAATAAATGAAAGGTGAATTATATTTGAAGTGAAGGTGCACGGTTGCACACCCTATTGCAAAGTACTAATTACAACACAAGGGAGTAAAACCTTCAATCGTCTGCTAACTGCTTAATCTGTATCATTTTACTTAGAACTTGTATGAGTCAAAAGGGCATTTTTTCCTTCAAAGTATAAGTGCGGGTTATATCGTCTTATTTCTTCTATCTATTTCAACTCATTAAGTTAATTACCATATTCAAAATGATACAGCTGAAATTAGTGTTAGAGCCAAATATCCCCAAGCACACAGGTGATTTGCTTTGCTGTACCAAGTAACACCACAATCAGTGTCTGCCTGATAATGATTTATCATGGGAGACAAATCTAAAATGGCCCTCATGCATCTTTTTCCTTGGTTCTGAGTATGACATTTATGTATATGGTGTGGCTTCTTGGAATGTTTATTATATGAGTTAAAAAATTGAGAACGATTGAACATACCATAGCCGGTGGCATTTGCAATCAAATAGCAAAAATATGTCTTGTAACAAATGACTTGGGTTTTGCTTTTGCTCCGGAAATCATCTGTGCCACCTCCATGGAGGGTTGAGTCTGCAGCCCAATGCCCCCTCTTCTGGACCACATTGGTGAAGTTGCAGCCCCAAAGTAGAGGCCCTGTCCCAACTGGGACGTGACCTACGTGCTTGGTAGGATGTTCCCATATCCATGTATCATTCCTGCTGCAAGGGATACCTGGCATCCTTGTAAATTGTCAGTTGCTGGGGTTATCCTGCAGTAATGAGGTGGGTTCCCACCCCACACCAAATCGGGTTCCTGTGTCCAAACTAATGATGCCACACCTACAGCAAGAGTCTGCAAAATGTGACTCACATAATGAGGCTTTCTGAGGGCGAGTACAGTAGCTCCCAGGCTGGTCTGAAAATAGCTTGCGGGCAGCAGGAAAGGAGACCGACCTTTCATGGTGGGAGGAGGCAGGAATGGGGTGGAGCATTGAGGGGGAGGCTGCTATAGCTTGAATCTCCCTCTCACAGGTGCTGCAGCGGGCAGCACCCGGGCTTTCTTATTAGCTTGTCGGGCACAAGTCAGTTGAGGACTGGTGAGGCTTGAGAACTCTTAGCAGTCCAACATGAAAAGCGGAGTCAGACCCTAGCACCTCAACCAGAGTGTAACTGTACGCCTTAGCTGATGAAATTAAACCAGCGGCATACGAGTATATGGGTCTCTGTGGAGATCACGAATTGTATTTTTTTCTGGATTGACCGTCATTTACTTCTGATCTGACAGCTGACAACAGCTTCCCAATCAGACAGTCCATATTTCAGCCTCTTCTGTCTTCAACCGACTTCTATTTTTTTTTCTAATGGAAAATTCAAGCATAAATCGAAGTAGACAGAAAAGCACAATAAAATTGCACTTGTCGTTGATGTGCAATTACTAGCCACGAACTCATGCCCAGTCTTGTTTGGTCTGTACCCCCATCCTCTCTTTCTTTCTTCCTGTACTAATTTGAAGACAAGCGGTTATTGTATGGTTTTGTTCAGGAATATTTCAGTGCATGTCTCTAGTCCCCCCACCCCATGTCTTGTTTACTCCTCTGTGATTCTCATTGAGTCTGTCCACCTAACTGTATCAGATTTGAGAGCCTGACATTTGGAATAACCTTTAACCCTTACTTCTTGGGCCTTCAACTTCCTAATATGGGAGTTTGAGCAAGTGACCATTCTTACACTGTTGCTCCCAGCTGAGAAACGAAGCCTACACTGTTTACTCATGGGGTTCCATGTGGTCTAAATAAGAGAGTGTGTAATAAACTCCTTTGCAGGCAGAGTGCTCAGTAGACGGGACCTTTACTCTTACTGCTTTTGTTGAAACTGGGATTGTGGGGCAGCCTGGGTGGCTCAGCTGTTAACGCGTCTGCCTTCAGTCCAGGGCGTGATTCTGGAGACCCGGGATCGAGTCCCACGTCAGGCTTCCTGCATGGAGCCTGGTTCTCCCTCTGCCTGTGTCTCTGCCCCTCTCTCTCTCTGTCTCTCTCTGTGTCTCTCATGAGTAAATAAATAAAAAATCTTTAAAAGGGCAGCCCCGGTGGTGCAGCGGTTTAGCGCCGCCTGCAGCCCGGGGAGTGATCCTGGAGACTCGGGATCGAGTCCCACATCAGGCTTGCTGCATGGAGCCTGCTTCTCCCTCTGCCTGTGTCTCTGCCTTTCTCTCTCACTCTCTCTGAATGAATAAATAAATAAAATAAAAATCTTAAAAAAAAATCTTTAAAAAAAATTGGTATTATGTTAAAATGTTGCTATGTGGTGTGGTACACAGTGTTGAGTATGGGGAATATGATGAGGACAAGAAAAAGGAAACAATAATGAAGATTGTTATTCAGAACAGGTAGCTCTACTATATCTGGTAGTATCTACTATAAGTATTAAAAGAGGGCATTCATTGTAAAATATTTGTAGACCTGTTCACATAAGAAGAGCGAGGGTGCCTGGGTGGCACAGGTGGTTAAGCATCTGACTCTTGGTTTTGGCTCAGGTCATGATCTCAGGGATTGAGTGCTGCATCAGGCTCTCTGCTCAGCATGGAGTCTGCTGGGATTTTCTCTCTCCCTGTCCCCACCACCTGCTTGTGCTCTTTCTCTCTCTAATAAATACATGAATCTTTTTTTTTTTTTAAATAACATTGATGGTTTGGTGTTTTGCACTGAATAAGAGAAACTGATAGGCTTCTCTACATCCTCAGGACCATAGGGCCTTCTTCTAAGTGGCTCATGATCTATGGGCCTGATTCTTCCAGAATGCCTTCTCATGTCTCTGTACAGAATCACTGCATGATGCCTAGAGTTTCAAAGGATGCTTGTAGATGACACTTGGTTCAATGACTAAACCTTCTAGGCTTTCTGATTACATCGCATCCCCTGTTGGGATCAGTGTGGGGAGAGCTGTGACATACGAGACCATTTCCTTCCTATCTTAAGACAAGTCGAGGAGAGCAAATGATCATCCTTTCTTTTGTAAATATGGACCTATGTTAAAATTGAACATTTCTCCCCTTCAGGGCAGATCCTGAACGTCCTAGATGAATTGAAACTGGCCAATAACACCCTTGTCTACTTCACCTCGGATCAAGGAGCGCACGTAGAAGAGGTGACCACCAAAGGAGAAGTTCATGGAGGAAGTAATGGAATCTATAAAGGTGAGGAATCTGTGAAGCAGGGAAATGCCGACATTAGTAAGCTCTGGCCTCCCAGCTCACCCGTTGGTCACCTTGGCCTTGACCCTTGAGTTTTGATGTTGTCCTCCTGCCACTTTCTGATATATAAGACATCACTGTGCGCCAGGCATTGAGCAGGGAATGACCATGTTGCCATTTCTGTTAGGTTCCCGAGGAAATTAAAAGCATGCATTCTATGTCCAGACATTAGAATAAGGCCATTTTCACCCAGTGTAAATGCGACCTCACATTGGATAGCTGGTTAAAACAGTAAATCCACATGTATTAGTTTCTTGTTGCTGCTATAACAAAATAATACCAACTTCTGCTTCAATCAACACAGTTTGTTAACATATTATTCTGGAGGTCTAAGCTCTGAGAAGGGTCTCACTGGTCTAAAACCAGGGTGACACCTGAGCTACATCCTCCTGCAGGCTATGGGGAAGCATTGGTTTCCTTGTCTTTCCTGCTTCTGGAGGCCACCTGCATTCTTTGGCTAATGACCTCTTCTTGCATCTTTAAAGCCAACAGTGCAAACTCTCCAGACCTCCCTCTGTCTCTCTGACCTCTGTTTCTATAACCCTGTGTCCTCCACTCACTCTAACATATGCCTCCGTAAGGACTACTATGATTCTATCTATCCTACCCAGATTTGCCCATTTCAGAGCTGTTAATCCTATGTGCATAGTCCCGTAGACACTGGTTCTCAGGGATGAGGATGTGGCTCAGGTCGAGGCTTGCCCACCTCAGTGTGCAGCAGCGTTTTTGGCTCATGCTTCATTCCTAACACAGCCTCAGCAAAGCCACCACCATGACCAATCAGCCTAGTCATTGAGGATATTAGATGATCAAAAGTAGATCAGATCTGGCTACTGACCGCTGGTTGCTTGTAGCACGTACACAGTGTGAATACAAGACATACGTAACAACTAATCATGATAGAATGTGACCCATTTCAGAGACTTAGATGAGAGGGCCAAAGGGTCATATCAGTGCTAAGGGTTAGGCCACCCACCTAAATGTGCGGTGGGTGTGGGTTTTTGCACCATGGGGCAGGAGAAGTGGAGGTGACCGTCGTGAACCTTGGCGTCCCAGCTGGTGGGAGCCACCTGCATAAGGCAACGATAGGCATAAAACATAGAAAAGCAGGTGACTCTAAAATTTTCCTAGCATAAGGTGATAAAGTGCTTTATTGCCCCTTTATAGTCTCTCATATGGGTGTTTCAGAGATTCCCAGGGATGCAGGGAATCCGACCTTATCTCCAAAGATATGAAAGGATAATAAATGGGATATTTCCATCCGTTAACTGGTTTAGAAATATTGATTGGGGTGTGTATCGAGCCCTGGGCCTGAGGCAAAAATAAATACAAAATATGGTCTCATAAATATACGATAAATATAAAACTCAAGGTCAACCGGTGGGTGGGTGGTTGGGTGAGTGAGTGGGTGGGAGCAGAAGCCTAGACCAGGCAATTTAATATTTACAGGCACAAGACATAGTGATGCATACAGCAAGGAGAGCCCCTGGAGGCCCCGGGGGCCCCGGAAATGTTTCCAAAGTGGGCACGGCTGGAAGCAGGCAGCCACGTGCGTGCTTGCTCTCCTGCTCTGCCTCTAGCTCTTTATGCCCTGCCAGCGCTCCCCCACGTTAGTGCTCGGACTGAGAAGCAGCACATGGGTCACACCGTGTCACAGAGCAGCGGGGCCGAGAGGGCAGCGTGTTCTCTATCCCGAGGGTGGCATAGCTTGGACCTCGGTTTACACCTTCGTACGCGTGTCTGCCTGCTTGTAACTTCTGGGCACCTCGGGGCAGGGACCTTTCTTACCCTTTTGGCTCCCCAGAAGCTAGGACAGAAGGGTTCCTGGCCCGCAGCGGCCCGGATGACCCTGCAGGGATGTGCTACCTCGCGGGGTGGGCACGCGAATGCTGTTTGTCGCGGGTCAGGCGAAGGAACCAGCGTGTGTCACCTGCGCGGGGTTAACCGTCCCGGGCAGCCGCCCTGTCGGCCAGCCGTCCCTCTGCTTACCGCCTTATTTTAGCCTAGGGAGAAAACTTACAGTCCCATATAGTAAGATTAGCTGTATCCGCTGTATTTCAGGGAGGTTATGGCCTGTGCCGAGAGAGCTGTTGTTATTTTATTGTAGAGATGACAACGTCTCTAAAGACGGAGTTACAGGTCGCATTGCATGCACGCGGTCACCTTTTCATTTATTCTTCTGCTGAAGGCCTGTGACGTTCCCAAGTAGGTCAGCAGCTGCCGACCAGACACATTCGTAAATCACAGTAATGGAAGCGGTTACAAAGCGATACGTTATTTAAGAAAGTCACACCTATGACTGCTGTGGGGCCTCGTTCGGGGAGATGACCAGATGACCGCCTGCTGAGGGATCTCGGGATGCCTTATGAGCAAGAGGAGGAGGTGCTGTTAGCATTTTGCTTCGACAGTGGACTCTCGAAGATATCAGCGGTGTGGGTCAGAAAGAGCGTGTCAAGGGTCCCAAACGGTGGTCGCAAACCAAGGTCATCCTACAGTCCCAGCAGCATGTCAGGAGCTACTGTGTGATTTTCTTTTTTAAAAGAAACATATTGGATGTGTTAGCGATGTTTCACTATTTTGCTTGAGTGCTAGAAATACCACCAGTGTGTGACACTGTATTAATATCTCGGCCGCTACTCTGTTGCAAAGCATTATCCCTTTGTCAGATTTAGTTGAAATCAGGCTCACAGTGCAGCATCGTTAAAATGCGCTGCCCCTAAAGAAAGATGCGGTTTCCTTCTAGCGGCAGGAAATGACCCAAGACTCTTCTCAATGTCACATCTCGTTTTGTAAAGCTGCAGACTCCCAGCACACTGGCACATAGAGGAATCACGCTGTTTAAACTCCCTGATCAAAAAGAGCATCTTTTTCTGAGCAGTTAATGATTTTTACTCTCCATCAAAACCTCTCGAAAAGATGTGTCACGTCTAAGCTGGTGCTTGTGCCGTGTCACCCAGTCAAATCTGCTTCCCTAATGAAATCTGCGGGTGAATTTGATAGAATGGCTACAGTTAAATCACCCTTATCCGGGACTCCACACGATCTTCCTTTTAATCACAGGGACAGAAGATCCCTGCGGTAGTGTTCATTTGAAAAAAAAAAACAAGAATTTAAGATTACAGGGGTGAGGGAATAGTGACACCATTAATACCGTCTCTCATTTTTTTTAAAAAAAGGAAATGTGTTTGCAGCATGAATTTCTTGTTTAGATCTAGAGGTGGGTAAACTGTGCCGGTCGAAAGGCTGTTGCATAAAAGGAAAGGGAGAGATAGAAGTAGGGTCCGGCGTGGACTTTGAATATGACTCTAGTGAATTTGTAGCAATCTTGGCAGTGTCTTCATCCTCACGGCTCCTGAAATATTTACTTCTGAGAACCTCCTAAGTC
Organism: Canis aureus; assembly: GCF_053574225.1. Classification (NCBI taxonomy): domain Eukaryota; kingdom Metazoa; phylum Chordata; class Mammalia; order Carnivora; family Canidae; genus Canis; species Canis aureus. Next base: position 120,056,090 of record NC_135649.1, on the reverse strand, counting down.
AATTTTCGTTCCACTGACCACATGTCAACCTAATACAACTAGTCTACCAAGAAATAATCCGTGTTTGCACATAAAAATTCAAGAAGCATGGGCTCCATGAGCGTGTTTAGTTAACCTGACAGTGTTCCCATACTGAGGTATTAGGATTTTCACCAAGAGCAAGATAAATAAATGAACAACAAAACACCATAACGTTTACATTGGCCTGTGACCGCTTATAGCTGTTAAATGTAAAAATTTCACCAGGGCTGTTAAAATATTGAAACTGTGCACGTTGCTAATTTGAGAGTGGGGATTAGGCATCAGTGCTTTAGGGGAACAGGGGGTTTAGGATCTCCGTGCGATCCTCAGCTGTCTCCAGGAAGCACAGACTGTGGCTCTCAGCTTCTGTGACTGGACCCCGGGCAGGTGTCGGGTCTGCTCACATGAGACAGGAGGAGGAGTCCTGAAAAGGCCGTCTTCATTCTACACCCCCCACCCCCGGATCAAGGCAGTTTAACCGGAGCTCAAAGCAATAGTCCTACAAATTGCGGTTCTCGTGTGGAAGCTGCAACTGGCCCCACTCAACCTCAGCTGATGTCTAAGTCAAGGTTTGAAGCCCTTGGGGTGCTTCTTGCAGAGATAGGTGTAAGCAAACTCATGGAAGCTTCCTCTCAACCTGCCGGTTCTGGCTCTTTTTCCTTCTTTGACCTGCCTCTCAAAGGTGGGGACCTCTGGGGCTCTGTCCTGCACCCCCTTCTTTACCTATACATACACCCTACATGATCGCATCCAATCCCACAACCTCAGGCAGCATTTGAGTGCTGGTAACATGCACAGCCAGCCTCGACCCTGGCTGCGAACCCCAGACTCCTCCATCCAGCTGCCCGCATGATGCGGGATATGTAGGTAGATCTATCCTGATGAACGATCCACGGTAGAGATCATTTTCCCCAAGACCACATGTCTCACGGACTAACCGATCTCATTGATGTGCACCAGTCTTCACTCAGGGATTGAACCCCCAAAGCTGAGTTCTTTGAGCCCCCAGAGCCTCTTTCTTTGACCTGCCCTGGATCTTCTATTCCAACAGCATGTCCTATCAACCTTTCCTTCTGAGCATACCTGACATTGACCCACTTGTCTCATCTCTAGCCATTACAGCCTCCTCTAGGGCAGCATCACCTCCAAGTCATCTCCCCAGTGGGTTTCCAGGTGGTCTTCCAGGTGATCCTTCCTTATTGTCAAGCCGTTCTCGCCCAGGCACCTGGATGAGCTTGATAATCTCACGCTCACTGTACTGTATTGAGATTCCCAGAGCTGCCACAAGATGCATGCCTTACAAACAACACAGGGTTATTCCCTCTCTCACTTCCGGAGAGCATAAGTCCTAAATCAAGGGGTCAGCAGGACCGTGCTCCTTCTGAAGGTCTTCCAGGAGGATCTTTCCTTGCCTCCTGGGGGTCGTTAGCAATCCTTGGCTTTCTTTATCCTACAAACGCATCACCCCAATCTCTGCCTCCTCTGTCTTCACAAGGCTTTTCTTCCTTTCTTAAAACACTCTGCTGTATTCCCATCCACTGAGAATAAAATATGAATCCTGCACCTTGGTGGTACATGGTCCCACCATGACCTAGAAGTGCTCTATATTCCCCGTGCCTTTCTGGTTTGTTTTGGGGTTCCGAGACACTTTAATCCTATTCCCACCATAGGGCCTTTCCATTGGGCAGTTCCTTCTGGTAAGAAGCTCATCCCCTGGTGTTTGCTTACATGTGAGCCTTCCTTCACATGCTGTGTCTGTAGGATCTCCCTGGACCACTCAATTCAAAACTTCTTGTCCCTGCCACCAGATACTCAGCACAGCACCTTATTATCATTTCTTGTGCATCTGGTATGTTGTCTGATTATTAATCTGTGTGCTCATGATCTGTCTCCCTTCTTATAGTGTAAATCCTGGGGGAGCAGGGATGTGGGGTACCTTAGTCACCTCTCTCTTTCCTACGATAACCACACCATAGATGTTCCATAGACACTTGCTCAGTCAATAAGCCATGTCCCAGATTTCTCTTCCTTCTGCTCTCAGTACCACACCAAAGCATCTTCCACTCCCCTCGCCCCACAAAAATACCCTTCTTGAGCTGGGACCAGAATAACTTCCCGAATATTTTCTTATAGTTAAGCTTAGAGCTTTCTGCTTCTTTCTCAGAGCAGAAGAGTCTCTGTAGTGTTGGGAAGAGATCAGTTAGATTCTCTCTGGCTTCATTTCCATTCCTCTCTCCAACCAAGGTCACCCTGAAGGAGACTCTCCCCCTACCTCCCTTTCACTCTGACTAAAGGCAAGTCATAAATGTCAATGGAATGGATAAATTAACTCTATCGACGGTGTCTGCAGAAGCATATTTTTCCGAGCTGTTCAAGAATGTAGACTTTCCCCATGTGCAGAAAAACACTCAAAATTCCCTGACACCTGCGTGCCTGCGTCTGTACCTCTTACGAGTTGCTTCCTAGATTTGCTGGATTTGGCGTGTCTTTTCCTCGTGCAGTAACACAACTTTCACAGAGTAGTTGATGCGTTTGTTGCGGGAGGGAGAAAAAATAAACAGCAAGAGGGTCTGCTGGTTTATTAGAAGGTGGTTGTCTAATGTTCAGGTTCTGTCTTCAGATTTTGACAGGTGTTTTCTTCAGCTTCCCCAGAGTAGGCACAGATGCCCGGCCTTGCTGGTATGGGATTTAGTGTGCCGGGAGGCATCTGTGGCCTTTTCACCTTTGAAAGAAGATCGCGTGGTATCTTCATTTATGAGTGCCCTAGTTCAGTTATGTCCGACAATAAGCACTCATGTATTGACTCCATACATTATACCAGACATGGGGCTGGCTTCTAGGGCATAAAGGCCAAGGTTTAGGGTCTCTGACCTCTTGTAGCTCATAGTCTGATGTTGACGTGCGGATCTACAGAGAGAATTTCTGAATAACGAACTGCTAGGGGAACGCTCAGGAATGGACGGTGAAAAGTCGTCAGCCCAACCTGGACTTCGGAGAGCCTCCCAGGGGCAGATGACCTTTTGCAGGCTGATGTTTGTAAGTCTTGGCGAGGAGAGGAAAAGTGAGCAATTCATTTTAGGTGGGAGTGAGATGCTTACAGTGAGCACAGAAGCAGCTCGGTGTTGCTGGAGACGAAAGAGTAAACAAGGAGTTTCAGGTGCTGAGGCTGATGAGGTATCCCGCATCCAAGTTAACATGTGCGATAGGGATGTGTTAAAAATAACCATTGCCATTCGGGTAGTGCTTAAAATTGCATGTGAATTTCACCCAAATGCAGTATAAGAAAAGAGTAGAGTCGTGCAAACAAGACTGCGTACCCGCTCCCTCATGTTTAGAGCTAGAATAATATGATTGTTATTAGAAGAATATCATGAAGAAATGTTGCAAGGATTAACAACTCAGTGCATATGCAGAGTGTTTGCAAGTGCACCTAGTACATGCAAGGTATTACTGCCATCCATGAGAGCACAAGATCTGTGATGGCGCAGGCGTTGTTTCACTCTCTATCCACAGGACCTACAACACTGCCTCATATTTTCTGACTGAATACATACTTGAGCTTGGATTTGAAGGTTATATAGTTTGAGTACATGGAGACAGGAATGGGAGAACATGGCTACGTTGGTAAATCCAGTGGTGTTGGCTGCCGATTGGATATTGGGTTAGAGAAAAGAGAAGACATTCAAGATGTGTCTTGTGCTTTTGGCTTGCATGGTTGTGTAGATAGATACAGATTGTCTTTATGAATTTAGATTCAAGGGCAGAGAGCTGTGTTTTGTTGGGTTGTGGAGAGGTGTAGGAGATCGTTTGGTGTAGGAAGAGAAGACGATCTAGGACCAAGCTCCGAGGAACTTGAGATGGACAGTGATAATATCATAAAGACAACGTTGACAGAGAGATTTGTGAAATAAGAAAAACACCAGAAAAAGAAAAGATTTGGGAAGGGCATGCTCAGCTGACATGAGTGCTGCTAAAAAGCCCAGTAAGATGAGCACACACAGTCTATTGCATTTATCACCCACATGATGCTCACAGGTATGTTTTTGGTGGAGAGGCAAGGGGTAGCGGCCGATGGACGGAAGGGTGGGAAAGGAGGAAACTGTATCATGTTCTTTTGAGAAATTTGTGCAGGGAGGCAGGCTGTAGTAAGCAGGGCCTCGTCATGGGAGAGGTTGGAGCATATGTGATGATCTGGGGTAAACTTACATGGAGAACTTAGCATCAAGGGATGAGTAAGAAGGTCAAATTGCTGAGAAGATCAAGATTTATGGAAAACAGATACATTTCTCATTGAGGGCTGGTGTCTTCCTGGGGAGATGTCAACTCACATCAGAGTTTGCACAGGTCCAGTATGTGGGCAAGAGTGTGATGGACAATAGTGTGTCCGTGATCTGAGTCAACCAGTCAGGAGCACATAGATGGGGTGAGATTATTAAGTACCCGGGACACTGCAGTGCCATTCGGAATGATTGAGACGACCCACCTGAGCAGAGAAGAGAGCTGCAGAACGAGCAAAGCCTCACTGCCGAGACGGAAGGATTCCATTGCTCTGCTTTCATTTGGCAGAATGTATGGCCGTGATACCACAATGTTAAATACCGCAGTGTGGACACATGGTTGCAAAAGCTGTATCGGGGGGCAAGGTTCGTGATTGAATGACAGGTGTTTGATTTACCCACTTTTGAGCCAGAGCCAGTGGTAGTGATGCGGTGTAGTGTGGTCCATGCAGAGGGAGGCTGAGGTTGCGTGACAGAAAAGTGGGAGAACAGTGGGAAGGACGTGGTGGTGGTGCACATCCTGAACTCTGGGCCGGCAGAGAGTTGAGGTATTTCACGGTGATGAGCTCGTTGTCCTGGATGACATGCAAGGTGAGGGTCTCCTCTGAGTTTGGTAAGACTCTGGAGGACACAACTTCAGGAATGCAGTTGACAAGGGAAGTGAAAAGTCCTAGCAAAGTCGAAGGACAAAAAGAAGGTTGGAAATACGAATTTCTCAGCACGCTCATCTACAGGATAGTATTTTATTTTCCCCACCCATTCTGTTCATTGTTTAATCCATTATTCGGGGAGTCTGGGTGGCTCAGTGGGTTAAGCATCCGCCCTCGGCTTGGGTCATGGTCCCAGGGTAACTGCAATCGGGTCCTGCGTCGGACTCCCTGTTTGGCAGGGAATCTGCTTCTCCTTCTCCCTCAGCCCCACCCCTCTCTTCATGCTTTCTCTATCTCAAATAAATTTTTAAAAATCCATAATTTCATTCATTCAAGAACTATATTGGCCGCTGTAATTTGGACAGGATTATGCTGTGGCCGTCAGTTGATTAAGCAGTGAATTACAGTTTGTTTTCAAGCACCAGTGGTCCCGCTGGGATGATACGATGTGCACAGAATTGATTGTCAGGCATCCCATAAACAAGGGACTGGAAACATACCAAGGAAATGGACGGTAGGAAAACATCTCCTGCGGTGGTGGTGGTAGGAGGCTTCATTAAATAGGGAGGAACATCATGTTGTCCAGGCTTTCAAGGATGTGTAAAGCCATTTGGCGGTGGGGGAAAACCCTGGCAAAGCAGACATCCAGACACGGAACTTTCTAGAAGGCAAGAGGGGATGAGCTGTTTCCTGAGGACACTTGAGACTTGGCTCTACGAAGGTGTGATGTTATAGAGGTGGATCAGACCCAGGACGCAGTTTGCTGTATGTTCTTGGCCAAGACGCATATTTCAGTTCTTCATCTCGCAAGAGATATTATAAGAACGTGTTCAGTTGAGTGAAAAAAATATGTTGTTAGTAGAAGCCTCGTCGACATCTCCCCTCAACGGTGTAGGAGTGAGTGTCGTGGAATAAGATTTGGTTGCTGCGCTCACTGGACTGCACAATCTAAATTCGGTAACTCAGGGCAGGGCTTGGTGAACTGTGGCTTGAAGACTCCACAAGTGGAGCCCAATGCCTGATTTTACAAATATTTATTGAAACACAGCGGCACTCATTCTTTGATGTCTGAACACAGGACAGCGGAGATGAGTGTTGGGAAAGCAACCTCCAAACTAAGCTGTTTCCAACGTGGCACTTGAGAGAAGTTGTCCGCCAACCCCTTTGCAGAGGGGTTGGTGGTTTGAGGTCGTCCTTAAGGACTTACGCTTGACTCCTCAAGCTGTGTCAGGTTTTTTTGTTTTTTTTTTTTGTTTTTTTTTGTGTGTGTGTGTGTGTGTGTGTGTGTGTGTCAGTTCATTTTAAGAGTGTTTTCCTATGCTTTGCCCCTCTTTGGAGCCCTGACACCCGCAGACTGGTGCTCTTTATTTTGGCCTCACATTAGGCTAATAGAACCCAGATCCTTCCATCATATCTCCCATCTGTAATTTGTAGGGTTTAGTGCCGTGAATGAATAAATCAAGAAAAGTGCAAAATATAGAATGTTGGACAAGAAAGTACTGAGTGCAAATTGCACTCCTCGCACGCACCACCGTGGTTTGTGTGGATGGGGGGAGCCCGTGTTTTGTGGGCATGGAGACGCCCAAGGGGAGACACATGGTGAAGAGAGTATTTCATAAAACTCTGTGCCCGGATCGTACATAAGAAACGCTGGCATGAGCTCTTGCCACTGAAAGTGACTTGACCTGCCGGGTGGCTGCTTTCGAGGGGGTAAAGTTAGAATCCTGGCTTGGAAGCAGCTGTTCCTGACAAGAGTCTTGTAGTAAACGGTCGAATTTTCTCTGCACTTTCCTAGACGAACTCTGCCGTCATTGTCTATGACTTCTCATCGTGGCAAAGCACCATCTAGGCGTTAAACATGTGACTTTGACAATTACTTGACCAAGTTTTAAACCGAGACCTTGCTTTTTGTTCTCTGCTCATATATTTTCAGGGGAAAAGAAGCAGGTTTCTTACCGTATGTTTGTTTTTTCTCCTGGAAGCCACCTCCAACTTTTCTGCACTTCCTTCTCCTTTGTGTCCCAAATCAAGATGCTGTTGAGTCAGGGCCGGTGTTCCCAGGTACCCACCCTGTGCTGTTGGTTCCCAGTCAGAGGGATTGGTGGGGTCCTGTTGTTGGTGATTGTGCTGTGCTGTTGGTTCCCAGTCCCACCCTGTGCTTTTGGTTCCCAGTCAGAGGGATTGGTGGGGTCCTGTTGTTGGTGATTGTGCTGTGCTGTTGGTTCCCAGTCAGAGGGATTGGTGGGAGCTGTCGTTGGACACCTGGACTTTCTGTGTTCCCTCTGGGATTCTGAGAATCGGGAAAACCTAGCGTTCAGTAGCCCAGATTCTGGAGCTCCACCTGCTGTTATCGCTTGCTTGTGGTGTCATCTTGGCCAGAGATGCCCTCGCCGTGATGTAGGGCACCTACCTTGCAGAAGGTTCATGGGGAAGGAATGAGAATAAAAACATAACTACCCTGTGATCCAGCAATCGCACTTCTGAGTGCATATCCATAGGAAATGAAGTCAGAATCTTGAAGAGACATGTATGCCCCATGTTCACTGTAGTGCTTTTCCGAGGAATGGAAACTCTAGCCAATACATGGAAAGGTTGGGACTTCTCAGTCCCACTCACATGTGGACTTTCAGCCAGGTGAGCCCCAGTAGACCTTGGACTTGCCTTTTTCCTTGAAAAAGATACATCTGTTAACTCCTGGGGCGATAAAGGAACATGGCCACTGTCATAGTTCTTCTAATCCCATGGTTTGGATTTGTCTGAGTTACTAAATCCAGCCCACCTGTGGTCTTCTTCCAGCAGTTTACAGGCAAGCCAGCTCCAGCTCTCTCCTGCACCAGAGATGAAGTGGTATTGAGGAATTGTGCACATTCACCAGCTTTGGTGTTGCACAGAGCTGCATTTGTATCTGCGCTCTAGCTCACTAGATCAGTGACACTAGAATCACACTAGGTCACACTAGATCAGTGACCTTCTGTGCGCAACTTAGCTCAGCCCCTTCAGGTGTAGCTATAGAGAGCCCACATCTGTCAATTGAACAGCGATGGTACCACCACTGTGGGTAGGTGTAAAGGTTCAATGAGATGAAATGCATATTATAGGCCATCAGATTTGGCTTCTGTAGATGGGGAGTCATAGTAGTACCCTTGTGAGATGTAAGGATTTAGTGATGAAATGCATATCATCGTCCACATCACATAGTACAGGATCAATTAAATTTAGCCATTAGAAACAGTACCTACAGGGCGCTTGGGTGGCTCAGCTGGCTAAGCGTCAGCCTTTGGCTCAGGTCATGATCTCCGAGTCCTGGAATTGAGCTCCGTATCAGGCTCTCTACTCAATGGGGAGTCTGCTTCTCCCTCGCCCTCCGCTCATCCTCACCACTTGCACATTTTCTCTCTCTCAAATAAATAAATATTTTTTAAAAACTTTAAAAACAGTACATATAAAACCATGTAAAGTAATTCAGATTGTCTTCTCTGATGTGATCTAGACAATGCCAAGTACTTAGTCAACTGGGGGAACACACATATACTTATCTACATGTGTGTATTTAGTAGAATCTTTACTTTGGAATCAGCGTAGACAGTATTACAAAGGTATTAAAGATAGTTATTGCTTTCCCTGCACCTGGCCTCCTCTGGTGTTAACTTTCTGCATAACCAGTTATTTGTCAAGAAATTAACCTCCGTTGGGGATCCCTGGGTGGCGCAGCGGTTTGGCGCCTGCCTTTGGCCCAGGGCGCGATCCTGGAGACCCGGGATCGAATCCCACGTCGGGCTCCCGGTGCATGGAGCCTGCTTCTCCCTCTGCCTGTGTCTCTGCCTCTCTCTCTCTCACTGTGTGCCTATCATAAATAAATAAATAAAAAAAATTTAAAAAAAAAAAAAAAGAAATTAACCTCCGTGCACCACTGGTAACTGAACTATATACATTTTCCACTAACGCACTTTTTCATTTCAAGATCCAATCTGCAGTGCCACATTGCGTGTAGAAGATACATTTTTAAAGGATTCTTTTTGTGGTATTTTGATCTACCTTCTGATTTATTTATTTTATTTTATGTTAACCAGTGGCACAATAAATACATACACCACCCGTTAATTAAATAAGATGTTTTGTTATATAGCAAACTTATAAAAATATATATTTATTCATTTCTGAGAGAGACGGAGACAGAGGTAGTGACAGAGAGCCAAAGTGGGGAGGAGAGGGAGGAGCGGACTCCCCACTGAGCAGGGAGCCCAACGTGGGGACCCTGGGATCATGACCTGAGCCAAAGGCAGACACTTAGCCAACTGGGCCACCCAGATGCCCCTACTTTGTTGTTCTTAAGTTTAGAGTGAAATTATAGGAGACTGATCTAGTAGAAGGTAAACATACAAATACCCTGAATTTTTATCTAGAAGGATAACCATGAAGATTCTATAAGCTTGATCTAGTAGGATAGTCATGTGCATATTCTATGAGCTTGATTCCATAGAAGGGTAAATGTGAAAATTATATGAGGTTCATCTAGAAGGATAGTCCTTCTAGATGAAGGATAGTGCATATTCTGAGCTTCATCTCCTAGAAGGATAAACAAATGAAAATCTGAGTTTGATCTCATAGAAGGATAAACAAATGAAAATCCTATGAGGTTCATCTAGAAGGATAGCAGGTGCATAGTCTATGAGTTTGAACTCGAAGAAGAATAAGATTGAAGTCTAGGAGTTTGATCAAGTAGAAGAATAGATTTTTTTAAACATCCCACGAGCTTGATCTAATGGAATAACAGACGGGTGAAAATTTTATGAGGTTCATGTAAAAGGAGAGCATGTGCATATCCTGTGAGCTAAATCGTACAGAAGGATAAACAGATGAAAAATCTGTGAGTTTAATGCAGTAGGATAAGCAGGTGAAAATACTCTGAGGTTCATCTAATGGAAGGATAAGCAAGTGAAAATTGTATGAGGTTCATCTAGTAGAAGGATTCGCATGTGCATCATCTGTGAGATTGATCTCGAAGAATAAACAGATGGAAGTCTTTGAGCTTGATCTCGTAGATGGATAAGCAAGTTTAAATTCTGTGAGCTTGATCTAGTACAAGGACACAGAGAGGAAAAGTGTATGAGCTTGATCTAGCAGATGGATAAGCAAGTTTAAATTCTATGAGTTTGGATAAGCGGGTGAAAATCCCATTATCTTGTTCTGGTGGAAAGGTAAACAGGTGCATATTCTAAGTTTCATCGAGTAGAAGGCTAAGCAGGTGAAATGCCGTGAGCCTGATTCAAATAAGCAGGTGAAAGTTCTGTGATTGATCTCACAGGAGGGTAATCAGACTAATTCACATGTTGAGATTCCCCCTGTAGCTCACTCAGCTATCGACAGCTGGAATAAATTATGGCAGATGATTTGAACTTCCCTATTCTTTGATGTGGTATCTGTGATGCAAGGGTAGCAGTATTTGTCACGTAATTCCTTAAGATCATGTTGAAAAGATGTACTGTGATACTTCTAACTTCTCATGGAGGCCGTTATAGAAACCGCCAACTATGATATGAATTTATTTGTGGATTTTCCCTGGTGTCTGTGCGCACAAGATATTCACTGCCTGAAGCTTAAAGATCTTGCTTATGAGAAGTGTTCAGTCTATAGTCATCAGGTCCCATTTTGGTCAGAATTCAGCGTGCCGTCATCAAAAACCAGCAGGACCAAGTGAAGCTTTGCCGCAAGATCCCTTAAACCTCTGTCTCCCGCAATCCATTTTTAAAGTTTAAACAAGCATTTGCATCCTTTGTTAAGCAGGTGTCGTTTGCGTGCATTCTGTACCTGCCATTTGCATCAGGGTTCTCTTTCAGTTCTTCAACTCTGTAATTTTTCTTCTAAAGTTTGAAAAGGTATTTTTTTTAATTTTATTTATTTATTCATGAGAGACACCGAGAGAGGCAGAGACACAGGCAGAGGGAGAAGCAGGCTCCATGCACATGGAGGGAGCCTGATGTGGAACTCGATCCCAGGACCCCAGGATCACACCCTGGGCCAAAGGCAGGCGCTAAACTGCTGAGCCACCCAGGATCCCTGGAAATGTATTTTCAAGCAGCTGAACATCCATTCTCCCTTCTTTCCTGCCTGTGACATCCAGTGGTTATTGTTCCTGTGGTACTGAGCTGTGCCCAGCTCATTTTAACGCTGTGGGGAGCTACTTTAGGGGAAACCACGCATCTGGTTTTGCATCTGTCCGCGTGCGACCTGCATGGCTTGGGGAATCCGGCCCTGGCTCCTCTGAGCCCCGTGCTGGCATTGCCACTGCCTATGTCCCTCCAGACACACTAGGTGCAGGCCTTGGAGAGCGTCTTCTCTGCAGAGCCACTCGCAGTGGAGCTTACCTTACACACCATCCGCTCCCCACACCCGTCGTGCTCTACCTGGTTATGGTCACGTCAGCTCATGTGGACAAAGCTCATTTCTTCAACTAAACAGTAAGAGCTGTCCTGCTAGTAAGGTCTCGCATTGATGAAAATGGCCATTTTTGGTTCTCTTCTGTCCCAGGCCCTTGGAATAATTCCACATTAATACTCAACTGGATGTGTTGGGGGTGCGAGGCTCAGATGGCTGAGCCGCAGAGCTGGTGTTTTCCTTTTCTAACAAATTATCACAAATCCGGTTGCTCAGAACAATACAGATTGAACATCTCACACTTCCGGAGGGAAGGCACTAAAGTCAAGGCGGGCGCGGCTGTATTCCTTTGCGAAGGCTCCTGGAGAGAATGTGTTTCCGTGCCTTTTCCAGCATTCAGAGGCAGCCATGGGGCAACTTCCTCCATCATCAGGGCCAGCAGCGTAGCATCAGCCAGCCTCTGTCTGCCTGGATTCTGAACCTCCTGCTTCCCTCCTTCCCTCACGAGGATGCTTGTGATCACATTGGAGCAACTTAGATAATCCCTGTCTGCCACATTAGGTACTGTAGCCCCAGATTTTGAGGAGTCAGACATGGACGTTTTGGGGTACATTGCTTTGCCTACTACAGCTGGAGAGAAATAGAAATGGAATTTCAGCTTTGTGACTCCATACTCATTGATCTGAGAAATGAGCATCCCTGGTCATAGCCATGGACCATGACCACCAGGCATTGCTGGCGTGTGTCCTGCATAGTAGTGACCATGTCATAATTTTTTTTCACGACAACATATGCAATATTGCTTACAAAATTTTCATTGAATCCATGTCATTAGAACACTTGGTCCTTCCAAATCCCCCGCCCCACGTTGACTGTTAATGAGTGTGTTGAAATGAGCCTCGAATCAAGCTTTGAAAAGACATACATCTCCTTGTTGCCTCTTTTCTGGGCCTTTTAGGGGGGAAAGCAAACAACTGGGAAGGAGGTATCCGGATCCCGGGTATTCTTCGGTGGCCGGGAGTGATCCAGGCTGGACTAGTGATAGACGAGCCGACAAGCAACATGGACATCTTTCCTACGGTGGCCAAACTCGCGGGATCGCCATTGCCCGAGGACAGGTACGGCGACTCAGGGGCACTCGGTATTGTGTCGTTGGGATCTCACAGGCGAGTGTGCTCCACTTTGCCTGCGTGATGGCATGCTGCCACCAGCTGGACTCGTCATTCAGGTCCGGTTATGGGACTTACTGGTGGGGCCACGGACATAGAAACACCACCAATCCCATTATCCCAGTGGGAACTCAGCTCCGTGGGGTGGTGTGCATGCGTGGTCTTTGGCTTCCATGAGCCTTCCGCTCTCAATGTCCCACTGATCCTGCCTCTCCCGGCTGTGCCCTCCACGGGCTTGTCACCAGGCAGCCGGCCAGCCTCCTCTTTGACCCACCGTGTTTTGCTGCCTTCCCTTTCCCTGCAGCCCCATTCAGCTGCTCTTCGCTGCAGCAGCGAGAAAGGCAGCTGGCTCCCCAGTTAACGGCCCTCCCTCCCAGCATGTCTTCATTTAGCAAGTTCTAAATGAAACGTCTTTCTCTTAAATTTAAATACAACTTCATATGACATCGCCAATGGTTTCTTCTTAAGTGTTATTACCAATCTGAAGAGTTTTAAGTGAAGCACGCTGACTAATTGTTTTCATTAGTTTGGTGGCAGGCCAGGCTAATGTCATGCAGGCGGGCTGCAAATCTTGTTTAAATTCAGCTGCCAGCGGAATGAAGAGGAAATGGGAAAGCAGACAGACAAGTACAGCTCAGCCCGAGTGGAGTCCCGGATAGGTTTGCTCATCTCCCGTTGCTTTTAGGCTTGTTTCTTTGTTTATTGTTTCCTTCTTGTTTTCAAGTTTGTTCTTCAGGTGTATCTCCCCACACACACATACACACACGCCAGAGCATTGGACAGCTCAGCCCTTCACAAACTTTGTGGTCTCAACACCCACGTCGTACACTCCTCAGTGACTGAGGACCCAAAGACCTTTTGTATATGTAGATTATGTCTGTCAACATTTATCACAGAAACCATAAAGCCTGAAAAAACTTGGAACACACGAGAGCACCCCAGCGCACATTCCATTGGTGGACAGTGATGGTGTCAACACCCACCACGAATCCACGGGCACAGTGCACTGTGGCCAAAAGGTGGAGAGCAATTGGTATTATCGTGAGAACATTCGTGGCCTCCTGGACCCCCTGAATGGGGTCCCCAAGGCTCTTTGAGCCACACTCTGACAGCATCCGGTGCTGTGCCTAGGAGCAGGGACCCTGCTTGGGATCCAGTCTTGACTGCTGTGCCGGGTAAGTGTTTAACTTCGTGGACCTTCATGCCTCGCCAGGAGCACCGGTTCAGTAACAGCGCTGCCCTTGGAGGCTCAATGGGAGGAGAGAAAGCACGAGAGCACGCCAAGTATGTGAGTGAATACTGGCTGGTTTTGGTGATCCTGCCACACTGTACAGGGAAGAAGTACCTCAGGGCTGCTCCTTCTTCTACATTTATTGTTCATCCGGGATCATAGAACCATCAGGTGACAGGGCTGAAGGGGACTTGTGAGATATACTCTGCTCAAACAACTCCTTGGCTGCCTTGATGAGAGAAGATGTGGTAACAGAAAATCATGGGAAGAGTTGCCTTATGTGAAGCTGGAAATCTCACTCCATGTCTCATCTACTCGGTCTTTGTTCTTACACTTGGAGAAAAACTTAATCTTTCCTTCAGTAGCTCACACACAGTGTTCACTTTGATTAATTACATTTTTCTCTCACGGCTCATCATACGAAAATCAGCAGTGCGTTGGCTTTCACGGCATCTTTCAATGGGCTTCCGTGCAATCGGGGAAAAATACAGGAAGGGAAAGATGAGAGCAAAGAGGAAGATCCTTTAAGGGAAATGTTGCTGCTCGCATCTCCTGACCACCGCAATCTGAGGCTCATGGAGGCCAGCCTGTGTTCTTTGTGCCCACGGAAGAAGGAAGCAGCCTCCGTCTTTGGCAGGCCCAAAGTATTTCATGTGTGAGCCATAACATTGGGAAGACCCCCTTTGCAATATTGGGGATTCTTTTCATGGATCTCACTGATGCTTGTTGACCAAGGTCAATGCAAGGACGCTGCCTCTGAGTTGGGATGTAAGGCCCCATGAGATGCCACCGTCATCCTAGAGACTGTGTCGATGAGAAAACGGAAATCTACTTCCAGATCCTTCACGGACATAACAGTTACTCACACACGTCTTACTTAGACCATGTTACCAATGAGATCCAGAGAACAACCTTATATATCTGCCCTGGAGACTTGGATCATCTAACTCTGTCATTCTCACTGGGTTGACTCCTTCCCCTCGGGGCCATTTAACAATGTCTGGAGATGTTTTTCATTGTCTTGACTCAGTGTTACTGGGATCTAGTGGCATCCAAAGGCCAGGGATGCAATTAAACATTCCTACAAGGCTCAAGATGGCTTCACAGAACAAAGAACCCAGAAATATGTTAGTGGTGCTGCTGTGAAAAATTCTGCTCTGAGGTTCATTATGGCTCTTTTACCAAAAATATTGTTACAATGGATTAATGTCGTCGGAAATCCTCAGCGAAAGCATCTGGACCGTATCTCCATAGGTATATCCATCCATAAACAATTCACAAATATCTGTTCTTCAGAAAATAGTCTTTACTCTCTCCCCCAGAGATTGGTGGAAATCAGCTTCCCCGATTTCTTGCTTGAACAGTATTAGATTTACATTTCTCAGGAGAATAAACTCATTTCAAGGGTCGAATGCAAGCTGTCTGATGAGGACTTAATGAGGTGCCCTCACGTGTTTCTGTGTGTTTTGTTGGAACAGGAGGATTTCTGTTCAGAAGACCTGTAGCCCTCAGATACAACCTTGTCGTTCCCAAGAAGCGTTTGGTGTCTGGTGGGTGGCCGTCCTGACCAATCAGAGCTTGGTGGGAGATGAGAAGCTCTTCCATGCAGGGTTTCTACTTAGGTCAAAGGAGCAGTGCTTCGGGGATACACAGAGGAGATTTTCGCTTTGCAGAGTCTCAGCGCTACTGTGAGAATAATTCTCTAATTCCACCCCGTGGCGTGCCCGTATGAGATTCCTCTCCACGGTGAATTTTTCATTCCCACGTACTTCAGTGATCCATTTGCATTCAACAGCACGGTTGATCAAAAGAACTTGTGGTGGCCATTACCCTAAGGCGTGTTCAGAAAAATCATTCCCCCTGTGTCTCCAAATGAGCTGATTCTGGAAATAAATGGAGGGCAACCTTCTTGTGGGTGTGATATAGAACATCAGGAACAAGCACATACATAAGAAGGATGTATGATGAAATGTATTAATTCCCGAAAATGAAAAACATTTCATCACATTTTTGCAAGCGGATAGAATATTGCCATAGGAAGTCTGTGACCATGCTCTTTGTTCACAGATGCTGGTGATAAAGAATTGCAGCATGCCCTAATTGGTTAAACCTTTGGAAACCATCTAAATTCTGGCCATCGGCCGTTCCGCTCGGTGGGAAGGAGAGGGGGCACCGACATCCTTGAGAATCAGATTTTACAGGTGACATACCTAGGTCTCCTATCCCATAAACAGAATAAAATAAAAATTCGTGTTTTTTTTCAACTTAAGGAGACACTTGAATGCTTGATACCGTTTTTGTCCAATGAAGACATTTAATTTAATAAATTAATTTTGCTGCCCGATAGCTAGGCAACCGCAGGAGAATATTTCTATAGAGTCCTACAAATAAAACGAGTTCCTTTGTGTTTTGCCGAATAAAAGGTGAAACTCTTCATGGGGAGACATTAGATGTTTATGTGGCTTTCTTCCCAAAGGGTCACAGGCGGCAGATCATGAGCTAGATTTAGATCTTCAAACCTCAAACGTCTCGATGTCATCATATGCCCCAAACTGGGTGTTCTTTAAATTGTGCACTCTACCCAAAATGGGATAGAATTTAGGATTTCCTTTACGTTACGAAGGATGCATGTACTTTCTCCTAAAAATGTCTTCTTCACTGTCTTCTTTCTACATTGAAGAAATCCCTTGATTTTGAATACCGCGCAGCTAACTCTACAAACACGGGTCCAAGATTCTGTGTCAGTGTGCCAAAAATGGTGTCTTCTCTCACCCGCAAAGCTTTCCCTTGTTGTATGATCCCCAAATCCTTTTGCGAGCCAACCAGGCCGAGGAAGGAACATCCAGGCAGATGGTTCACTGGCTCAGAGCTCAGAGAGAGGCCAGGATGTCCAGGGCGGAACGAGCTTCACTTTAGCCCAAGGAACATTCCTAAAAACATGCTCTTTGCCGTGATGTGGGAGGCATCCCCATGGGATTTGATCTGACCAGACATTCCGAAATCACCATGCATGGAAACGAATGCTTGAAATCGTCACCCTTGTTGTGGGGCAGGAACCCGTGGAGAATATTCCTACCCCACCCTCCAAATTAAACACGACCCCCGATGAACACAGTTCTCACAGGACCAAGCGGACGCTGTGAAACAACCCATCCGGTTTCATAGCAGCAGCTGTGTGCGCACATTTGCTATGAAAACTTGAGTTTGCCGACACCAAAGGCCGATTAAGGAGACTCAGGATACCAAACAGCAGTACTTTGTGTCATTTTCAGAGGGCCTCGGCCCCGGTCCCCCAGGTCGTGACGTTACGGCAACATCTCCCTAGGGCCACGTCAGGGGACACATGTTGTCTCTGGGTTATGGCCGTCGCTAAGTGTGACTCGCACACGCGGTTTAGAACAATCCCGGGTATTGTGATAGCTTAGACACCGTTTAAAAGTTGAGTGCAGTAGGGTCACTGTCAATTTTTCATGGCAGAAATGAGCCTCGTTTTGACAGGCCATATTTCTGTCGCTCTCTTAAACGGTGAGCTTTCCATAGCAGCGTGATTTATTGCCCGCTTCTAGGAATGAGCACATTAGGTGTAGGATATTAAAGAAAAGAAAAAAACCGCCTCTATGTCTACATCCAAAGCACAAGCAAGTAGAGGTAGGTAGAGATTGTGTCCTGGGAATGGAGTCGCGTTCTCCGTCCTGAGTGCTACCTGGAAAGGTCTGCTGTGCACTTGAGTTGGGGTTCTGGGAGCACAGGTGTGTCCTTCTGTCCCCACCTCTAGGCCATGTTTCACCACGGCGGGGGCTTCTCCTGTTGCAGCTCTTACACCTACCCACTCTAGCACATCCTTCCGTTCTTTCCACCCATGCAGCTTTGCATATTCGTAAGGACTGAGCGCTTCTCAAAAGGGATTTGAAAGGACCAAGGCACAATGACTGCCATTTCAGCATAGAAATCGTGTTTCAGAGAGTGCTCGCCACTTCTCAATAGAACTGTCTGTCTACGGCGCTTCCTTCTCCTCCTCTCATGGCCAACGGGAACATGGGCTTGGGAAGGGGGCCAAGTCTGCCTTTTGTTCTTATTTTTAACTCACAATAATAGAATATTTTCATTCCAAAGGCTTCCGCGGAGCTCGTGATTAATAACAAGGGTTGAGACTGGAGCAGTGCTAAGCAACAGGGCTATAATTACATGACGGGGGTTTTTAGTGACACCAAAATAAACCACACACAAAGCTCAGGGGATGGGGACCTCTCAAGAATGCTAACCCAAATTATACAGCCAAGTCTGACTTCCAGTTTCTAAATTCCTCATCATAAGGGATCACAGGGATGGACGGTTTTTAATCAGAGAAAGATAATCTTCAGGGGAAACCATCTAATTCTTTCAAAGTGGGTCTCTGTCCCTCTTTTCGATAACAGAGCCTAAAGGTATCAATGATACCTTTGGCCATTGGTCTAGTGGCTGTTAATGAATATTTAACTCAAAACAAAATGATCGCTTCTCGGCCTTTTGGCTAAGATCAAGTGTGGTATCAAAACAATATGTTTGGCTTTTTTTTTTTTTTTTTCATTCTTTAACTGCCAGATCATCTTTTTTTGCTCATGACCGATTGGATATTATCAGTTGTTTGCAGTCCGGAAAGTTCCCCTTGGTCTGCGTACACACCCAGGCCTAGGAGACATATTTGCATCTGGCAACAATGCAACCAGAGGGTGTTTACTATTGTCATCATTACTATTCATTCACAAATTAATTCTCATTGAGAAATGTGGTTCCGCTGACGTCTTTCCAATCCAAGATGCTCCCACGCTAAGTCTTACCTTTTTGTCACCCAAATTGTTAGATGTTCTTATTTTTCATAGAGCTATACTTTGTGAATAAAGCTTCCTGCATGCTGAGGTAATAGGCTGAAACTGAGTCTAGGATGAGCAGCAGGGGAGCAGTTGAGAGCACAGATGCCCAGTAATCAGCTGGGTTTCCATCCCATGGGCTGGTCCTCATCCCATGACCTTGGGTAAGTCATTGACGCTTTCTGGTTGATGTTCCTCCACCTCATCGCCATGGGATGATAATGGCCCCAATTCATGGTGCAGCTTATAGGGTTAAAGGAGTTCATACAAGAGCAGAACTGGCTCCGTGAAGTTGCATGTGGCACCCGAGGACGTCAGTGAGTGTTCTCTCTATTGGTTGCTGAATGATAACGAAGTGGCTCCATCACGGTCTCATTTGCTGGAGGGACGACTCAAAGGTTGGGATGATTTAGCCCAAGGATGGTGTGGCCATTCACCATCTGATGCCTGCTTGATTTGTCCCACAGAATCATCGATGGCCATGACCTGATGCCGCTACTTCAGGGGAAGACCCAGCACTCGGATCACGAGTTTCTCTTCCATTACTGCAACTTCTACTTAAATGCTGTGCGCTGGCATCCTCGGAACAGTGAGTAACACAGAGCTCTCCACGCTTCTAGTACATTCGCAACCAATGCCTTGCAAGGAGATGAAGCGGCAAGTGGGCTTTGCTTTGTAAAGGCCGAGGGGTGCCTCCAAGGGTCACGGTGCTTTGTTTTGAGCTCCTCCTGGTCCTGTCTTTTCCTGTTCCTTCTGGTGCTGTTGCTGTCCAGGCACATCACCGGACCCTGGAAGTCCTTCCTGCCAGGCAGAGGAAGCTCCAGGTTGCAGCCTCCTTCCTTCGTGCCCTGCAGGCTGCCCAGCTTCACGCCCCTGGCACAGCCTCCTTCTCAATAATGACTTGGAGCCACAGCATCCTCCCCTGCTGTGTGCAGCATCCTCTGCCTGAAAGGATTTTCCCTCTTTTCCCTTTTGGGTCATGCTTAGCAGCTGATGAGCACCGCCAAGGTTCCCCTGAAACGTTCCCCTTGTGCCTGCTGTCTAGCGCTTTCTGCACTCCTGTAGCTTTGCGCTGTCCTGCCAAACAGCATCTAGGATGTGTGTGTGCCTTTCTCACCAAAGCCCAGAGGTGGCGGGGTCGTGGGCTAGAGTCAGACCTTCAAGCTCAGTTCAGACGCTTCCCTGTCCTCGTTTGTCTGAAAACAGGTGTTCTTTCTGTGGGGCACTCTGCCCCAAAGGGGAAAGAATTTGGGTTTTCCGATGCCAGTTTTGGAGCTGTGTTTGTAACAGGTGTAAAGGGACAGATGCGAGCAAGCCATAATCCTAGGTATTAGGGATAGGCTCCAGAATTCTTTGTATTGGAACTTAGAAGTGCAGTGACATTGAGGTGACTAAGATGCACGGGAGCATGTGGAGCACCGTCTCCGCCAGCACTGTGTGTGCAGCAGGTGGATACGGAGCACGGATTTCCTTCTTCATCTTCAGCAGTGAAGGAGACCTCCCTGTCTCTCTGTCTCTCTGTCTCTGTCTCTCTCTCTGTCACGCTTTGGGTCTTGATCCTGGAGGCTACGCTCTGCTGGACCTCCCACCTGACGGTCATTGTTGAGCTCGGGGTGGCGATCGTACTGGGTTTCAACACCTCCCGCTCCCCACCCCACGCACCCCGCCAGTTTACCAAAGGCTTCTTTAAGGAGCAGCCTCTCTATTATGTTTCAAGTGCAAAATCACAACTCTTCCATTAGCCGCAGAAATCACAGCAGGTGTACCCTTCAGAGCTGCTCCTTCAAATCTGGGCGGCTTGCCCGCAGTGTTTTCTGGAAGATAAATAGGAGACAAGCACGGGTTTCGGATTCTGGACCTGGAAGCGTTCTGTTTGCTGTATCTCATCAGTGTGTCTTGTAATTCCAAATGTCCGTAGGGACATGCTTTTTTTTTTTTTTTTTTCCAGATTAATTGACACAGTGAGGTCTGAGTCATCCAGAGAATGGGAAGCATCCCCCTTCATGCTTGTTTTTATATGGGGCCTGCTGGAAACGTCCAGAATGAGGTGTCTGTGACTCGTGCCTAGTGAAGGAAATGTGATTATCACGTCCTGAACCTCACAGAATTGCATTTCTGTAAAGCCACCCTCCACCCCTACCCCCACCCCACTGTACCCACTGCTGCCATCACCCCCACCACCACCCCATTCAGAGAAGATGGAAGGAACATATTGGATCAGGGGCTGGAGAGGCACACAAAAAGGAACAGAGAGAGAGAAAATAGTACGTGAGAAAAGCAAGACCCAGATTCCCATAGTCTGCTGGCCCTTGGGTAAAATTTGCTTCTCAGACGCGCACACAAGTGACATTCCGTCCTGTGCGACTGTCGAACGTCTGTGGCCTTGACCCGGCAGCAGGAAAGGAGACAGGGCAGTATTTTGGGGCCTGGCTCAGGGGTCTCCACACCAGGGGTTTTACGGCTTATTATTGACTTGCCTCATTGTTGTTGCTGGAACTGGTTAGCAGTGCTCATTGGCCAGCGCCCATGGTTTTGTGGCTGCTTCTCCAATACTTCATCTATCCATTTATTCCACAAATGTGTTTGAGCGCCTAGTAGGTGGCACCCTCCGTGCTAGGATGAGTGCCTGTCAGTGAGCAAAACACCACAAACGCCGTACCCAGTGGTCGCTTATGACCTAGACCATGATGCATGGGCCCAAGACTGGGAATGCGGAGGTGCGTGGGGAAGCGTGACTGTCATCTGTGTGGGGCTGCGTGTCAGCCAGTACTGCCTCATCGCAGACCTACTTTGAGAGGAGTTTGCCACTGATTGCTGTACTATGTGCAGGGACGTTGTCCATAATTTTTTTTAACGTAAATTCAGTGAGCCCACATATTCAGTTTGCGATGTAGCGTTCCTCGACTTGTCAGCTGTACACAACACCCATTGCTTGTCATGTCACGTGCCCTCCTTAATGCTTTTTTAAAAAAGATTTAATTTATTTATTCACGAGAGACACAGAGAGAGAGAGGCAGAAATTCAGGCAGAGGGAGAAGCAGGCTCCATGCAGGGAGCCCGACGTGGGACTCCATCCCGGGTCTCGAGGGCTGAACCACCCGGGCTGCCCTCCTTAATGCTCAAAGATAAGGAGCTTGCAGCCCGAGCTCACAATACTTTATTAGAGAAAAAAACAGAAATTTAGGGTCAGGATGTAGTCGCAGGAGGCCGCCCCTGCTTGCTCAGGAATCTTCCCCATGTGCCGTTAAAATGTGGCTGACGTGACGGGAGTCCGCGGGCGCCGCAGATCCAGGCTGTGTTGCTCCGTGAGAGCAGCTGGCTCAGCAGCAGGTCACCGGCACCAGGGAATTAGCACTGACCGCGAGTGTTCTCAGGGTCCAATTACCGCTTGTTCTGATTAGTGGGAGGCCCGCGTCCCGCAATCCCAGCCTTATTAAACACTTATTGTCCAAACACTGGGAGCTACAGTTCTGTTTCCGCCCTTCTGAAACACGAGATCCCTTTTCACTGTTAATCTGCAGTGTCTCCTCTATAATTTAATAATTCCGTGATTATAATAATTACCTACTTGCGTTGTCTCAGCAAGTTGAATGACATAATCTAATCAGGAGCTGATATCACCACTCCCATTACATTGTGGGAGAAATCACAAAAGCGTTATGATAGCACGCATGAAGTGTGTCGCGTTTCGGTGGGAATCTTGAGCTTCAATGTATTGTGCAATGTGCGTTGGAAGCCTCGGCGTTACGTCGGGGCCGATGAGGCGGTGCTGTTAAAAATTCAGCGTGACGGCAGCTTGATTCTGGGGATAAAAATCTATCTTAGAAAGCAGGTGGATACTTGGCTCTAGGATTCCGTTACCGATTTTCAAGCCTGTGAACACAGCGTGTAAGATAAATGCTCGCGTTAAGGCGAGAGCCCCCAGCCCAGCGAGTCACGCGAAAATCCACGGCACGCGGCTATCGCCTGACGCTGAACCCAAGCCGCCTCACAAATCCGGCTACGTTTTCACTTCGACTTTGCTGGAAACTTTTCTACTGTGATTTAAAGAAAAAAAAAAAAGCATTAAAAAAAATTTAAAAATTTAAAAACTTAAAAAATTAAAAAAAAACAAAACCAGAACAAAAAGCTGTAGGATAATAGAATTCATTGCAAAGAAATGTATTCGTGTCCAACTTTTTCAAAGGTGCCTTCTTTGCGAAACAGGAGTTAGGGAAGGTTTATTCTTTGTTTGGTGACGTAATCTTGGCTATTATTAGAATTTCCGTGATGCATACGCAGATCTTTGTTAGCTCCTCTCTGTTCCCCGTGGCTGCGCGAGAGGTTAAATGAGGTTCCAAATCAAAAAAGCGGGGCGCCCGGGTGGCTCAGCGGTTGAGCATCTGCCTTTAGCTCAGGCTGTGACCACAGAGCCCCGAGATCGAGTCTCACGTCGGGCTCCCTGCGTGGAGCCTGCTTCTCCCTCTGCCTGTGTCTCTGCCTCTCTCTCTCTCTCTCTGTCTCTGTGTCTCTCATGAATAAATAATAACTTTAAAAAAAAAAAGACATCATTTACTGTAAAATTCCAGTTCCACGATTTTTAGCAAACGTGTGCAGCTCAGCACAGCCAATCGCAGTCCCAGTCGGGCATCAGGACATTTCCAGCTACCGCCCATCTGTGGTCGCTCCCCATCCTCACGACCAGGCTCATTTCATTCTTGAGTTGCTCCTTTTAGGTGTTCTCGGTTTAGAGAGCATAAGATGTTATCTGAGGCCTTAGCGTGTGGAAGACCGTCGTGATGGCTGCGTGCATGCATGTGCGTGCGTGTGCGTGCACTTTTAGCGTCTCTCCTGTTGCAGTTAGCAGGGAACCTCGGTCGTCCGGAAGGCCTTAGAGAGAAACACAGGCCGCAGGCTGAAAAGCTCAGAGAGCGGGAGGCAGCAGAGCTGGGAGCCCAGAATGAGTTGGTCCGAGGACGCTGTCCGGGAGGCCGCTGTGCCCCTCCAAGCCGCAGCGGTGGTCCCGGGCACAGAAAGTTCCTTGTCCTCTTGTCTGCACAGCATCCCTGAGACTTCGGGGGTTGGGGAAAAGGAAGAGGAAGGAGAGAGACTGAGACAGAGAGAGACATGCAAGGAGGGGGCAGATTGTGAGCACCCAAGGCAACGCACGGGCACCCGCAGGTGTGCCGCGGAGCACTGCTTGAGCACTGCTTCCTCGCAGCCCCGCTTCGTGCATGCCCCGCTCTGCGTGTGTGAGCCCTGGGCCTCCTGTCCCGCGGGGCGCTCGGTGACACCAGGGCCTGGCACCCCGCCCGCGGCCACACCTACCCCCCCCTCCCCGTGCTGACGTGTCCCCAGCCCGCCAACCTGTGTCCTTGTGAACCGCAGGCACGTCCGTCTGGAAGGCGTTCTTCTTCACGCCCAAGTTCAGCCCCGAGGGCGCCAACGGCTGCTTCTCCACGCACGTGTGCTTCTGCCACGGGCACTTCGTCAGCCGCCATCACCCGCCGCTGCTCTTCGATGTTGCCAAGGACCCCGGGGAGAGGACCCCGCTGTCGCCGGCGACCGAGCCCCGGTTCCGCGAGATCCTCGCAGTCATGCAGCAGGCGGCCGACCGCCACGCCGAGACCCTGCAGTCCGTCCCCAATCAGTTGTCGCTGGGCAACGTTCTCTGGAAGCCGTGGCTTCAGATGTGTTGCTCGTCCTCCGGCCTCTCCTGCCAGTGTGACCGGGAAAACCAGGCCAAGGGCGCGAGCCGCTAGCGGTGCAGGCGGGGACACGACGCAGGCCCGGAGCCCGCCTCGCCTGCTGCATTGCACACGTGCACGGGGCACGTGGCGGGGGGGGGCACCGGGCAAAGCCGGCCCTGTGGGCATCTCAGACTGGGAGCCTGTGTCCCTCTTACCGCCCCAATGGTCCATCGAGAGCCCCCCGGTGACCCCAGGGGACAAACGACCGGTAAGACACACAGGGTCAAAGCCACACTTGGGGCTTCCGTGGCCCAAATTCGTGGAGGCCTGTAAACGTGATACGAGAGGCTCGGCGGGCACGGGCGGCTCCAGGGCACACGGATCGGAAGGGGCGCCGGGTACCCCCCGTGCACCACTCCGCAGATGCGCGTGAGCCGTGGGCTGACGTGCCATCGTGTCAGCGTGTGACGCGGTGCCCGCCACCACGATCCCCGGCACGCCAGCGGGAGCGCAAACGGTGCTCAAGAGCATTCGCTAGATCTTAACGTCTGCAGCTGATGACGAGTAAAGGAGCATCTTCTTCGCCAACGGCAGAGGACGCTACGTCGCGCGTTGGGTGGGAAGGCAGTTCTGGCCCGTGTCGTTGAGGACGCACACGGAAAGCTCGGCGGGAGACGTGCATTGCTGCAAACGCACTTTAATTCTTCCCTCGAGACGCCACAGGGATTTAGACCATAAAATAGAAGCTTTCTGCAACTTAGGCAAAAGCAAGCGATTCACCTGTAGTTTTTTTTTGTGCAGCAGACTTTGTGAAGTCCTCCGGGAACTACGAACTCCTGAGACCAATCTCCCCCGAGCACATTTCTGTCTCAGAACATACTATATTTGGGTTTTCCTGTTTTTTTTTGGTTCTTTTTTTTTTTAGGGGTGGGGGATGGATGTTGTCAGAGAAAGGCTGCCCCGGGCCTGGGAATGCTGCAGCCCGAGGGATCCCTCCCCACGCGGAGCAGAGAGTGACCTGGTGGGGAGACCCATCACCCGCCCCCCACGACGCGTGTCGTTCCTGCAGGATGTGCCGATGGCAGCGCAGCAGCTCATGCGGACACTTGTAGGCCGAGGCCACGGGACACCGCGCCCTGCGTCCTCGCCGACACATACCGTTTTACGTGTGCTTGTGGCGGCATCAGGGGGTGCAGCCCCGGACCCGCCCAGGATGCACCGAGCTGAGCCGAGGCTGCTCCTGTCACTCGCCGACACGGCTCAGCGCCCAGCGGCAGCGTCTGGATCCCTTCCGGGGCCCGCGCGGACGGCCCAGTGCTGCCTGTCTTGCTGCGTGTGTGCACGTCCCGAGCTGGCCCGCTGCTCGCTGGGTTGCAGGACACGGCCGGGCCGCGTGGCCGCGTGCAGGGAAGGCGCGTGCTCCGGCGTGTCCCCCGCAGGCGACCTCGGGGACCCAGCAGGGCGACTTCACGCCTTCCATCCTTGTTCCCGCTCTCATCAAACCTGCAAGTGCTATTTCTGCACGCCCCCCACCCCTGGACGCGGCTGCAAGCACACAGAAGCCTCCCTTTCCACGTGCGTGTCTCCAGAAATCGCGCCGAGTGCGTCCTGTGGCTTCAGGAGCCGCGGGAGAGCGAGCCGGCGAGCCCGAGCCCGTCGCGGGTGAGGCCGCTGACTCTTGCTACACAGGAACCATTGCAAACCACTCTTACAACCTTGGGTTTGAAGCGGATCGTGTTCGCTCGACGTTTAGCGCACTCAGTGCGGCTGGACTTTCGGACAACGCGGCAGGGTGGGGAGTGTGTGCAGGGGACTAGGTAAACGGAGGCGCTTTGACACGTCACACGGAGGTATATTATATCGACAGTCGTTCAGCGTGTACAATGGCAGCTGCAAACGAAGGACACTTACACCTCTAGAAATAAAATCAGCTTTAAAATATTTGCCTCCGGGGGCGCCTGCGGGGCTCAGTCAGTACAGCATCTGACTTCAGCTCCAGTCATGACCCCGGGGTCCTGGGATCGAGTCCCGCATCGGGCTCGCTCCTCAAGCGGGGAACCTGCTTCTCCCTCTGCGTCTGCCCCTTGCCCCGCTCGTGCGCGCTGTCCCTCTCACGTACATAAATAAAATCTTAAAAAGTGTATTTGCCTCCAAAGAACTGAGATGACTGTTTTGAATCAGGGTATTTGGAAATCACGTTTATTCATAATAAGCAAAACTCATAGGTCTTCCGAAAGTCTCGCCTGGGACGCACGGCAGGAAATTTGAATTCTTTTGTTCAGAAGACACGCAGCCAACCTTCTTCATGACCCAGTTGGCTTAGCGATGTTGTATTTTTGCAAAGCTGTGCCAGGCTGCTTGTTTTCAAAACGTCTCACGGGTGCTACCTCCTGGGTTATACGTCCAAACTTTAGTACGTTGTGAAGCTTTGAACAAATTCTTTTAAAAGGAAGCCTGTGGAGTCGCAGCATGTGACAAGCCAAGCAAACGGGCGCGTGTGCACAGGCATCATTTTCCGGGGCCGGTAACGCGGCGTGGGAAAGCAGAACCGCGGCCCACGTCGTCCCGGATTCAAGGAAGGGGAGCAGACGTCAGGACGCCGTGGGACGTACAGACAAGGGTGGGGAAGAGATGCGGGCAAGGTACCTGGTCCACGTCTGCAAAACGCTGTCTGCAACGTGACGCCCCGATACGGGTTTCTCAAAACCTTGTTCTAAAGTCCACACAAAGCTAAAATAAAACTTGCATTGGCGACAAAACGTGTGCTGGTGCTTTGTGCTTTGCCGAGTGACTCATTTCAGCAACTCATTTGCCAAGTGACTCATTTCAGCAATGTTGGGACCGTGAGATGCTCAGGGCTGCTCACAAAGGTCCCTGCATGTCACCTCTTCTTGTGGAGGGTTTGCTGTGCTAGGAGAGGAGGGCTACAGGGTTCAGCTCGGCAAATACCGATTGCATCCCTAAGCGTCAAGCGGGCTTTAGGAGCAAGGTTTAAATTTTGTGGGTTTTTAAGATTTTATTTATTTACTCAATGAGAGACACAGAGAGAGGCTCCATGCAGGGAGCCCGACGTGGGACTCGATCCCGGGTCTCCAGGATCACGCCCTGGGCCGAAGGCGGCGTTAAACCGCTGAGCCACCTGGGCTGCCCAAAGTCCAAATTCCAAAACAGAAAATGTCGACCTCTCTGGTCTGGTATTGAGGCTGGATTCCTTTGCAAAACCCAAGCAGAAAAAAAAAAAAAAAAAAAAACAAGGAGAGTCCCAGTAAACCCGAGCCGCGGAAACAAGGTCAAGGGAGAGGTGCAGGAACAGTGGGCACTAGGGGGGGTGCACATGTGACCCAACGCCTCTGCACAAACCCTACAGTAGGTGCTGAGGGCGAGGTCCGTGTGCACCGAGCGGCCCCCCCGCCCCCCCCCAGTAGCCCTGGAACCACGAACTTCTGTCCTGCCAGCGCCGCCTCCAGTGGACCGTCACGTAATCCCATAGGCGCTTTGTTTCACGGGCTCTCAGTAAAGCAGTCGTCGTATTTGCCAATACTTAACAGCGACAAATAGTATGTCAGAGGAGCCTTTTCAATTAGGGAAATGTCAGCTTCTCCTCATTAGGATCCTAGAACAGGTGTTCGATATTCCTTGAAACGTACCCACCTGTTCATGCAGAGGAAACATTGTGCACAGGGCGATGGATCCATCCTTTTTTTTTTTTTTTTTTTTTTTTTTTTTTTTAAGAAGAAAACCACACTGGAGACCCTCAGATGTTTCTCCTAAAAGTGCTTCTACTCATGAGGTTCAAGTGTTCTGAATGGCTTTGCAGGGTCACGCTGTGTATGTTACTCGGCAGACACATCACATCTTCGTAGAGGCGGATTGCACAAGGCCTAGATGTGCTTTACCCAGTAAGCAAACTGTCGCTGTCGTATTAAATTCTAGGACATAAAAATTGGCCTCACTGGGGCACCCGGGTAGCTCAGCGGTTGAGCATCCACCTTTGGCTCAGGACGTGATCCTGGGGTCCCAGAATCGAGTTCCACATCGGGCTCCCTGCAGGGAGCCTGCTTCTCCCTCTGCCTGTGTCTCTGCCTCTCTCTGTGTGTGTGTGTGTGTGTCTCTCATGAATAAATAAGTAAAATCTTTTAAAATAAAATTAAATAAATAAATGAATGAATAAATAAATAATAAAATCTTCCAAAAATAAAAATTGGCTTCATCGATCACGTGAGAGTCTCGGGTTACAAACTATATTGTCTACGGTGGTGTTTTTCTGAAGGCAAAAATGTCCAGTGAATGTATTTTTATGACTATACACTTTGAGTTGACTATCAAACCGGATTTGATAGTCTGGATTTACTGTCTGGATTTAATTACGGGGTCAACATTGACGTAAAGTGGCGTATTTACAAAGGTATGGCGTGCTTCCTCGTGGGCAGGGTCTCTTTGGGGCCCAAACTTTCTCCTGGAGCAAATGGAGGGTTTTTCATGAATGCGTACCAGGCAGGGAGGCATTTCCCACTGCTCTCATTGTCATGTTGGGACTATGAGATGCTCAGGGCTGCTCACAAAGGTCCCTGCATGTCACCTCTTCTTGTGGCCGCCGAATGCAGAACATGCAGGTAAGGAGGACTCGCAGAAGACCCTGAGGAATGAGAATGGGGTTGGTTACAAGAGCCTGGACCCCTGAGCCATGCACATCACCACCTGGGAGCAGCCACGGAGGGCTGTGTGGCCGCCCGGTGATCGCCACCTGACCAAGATCCAAACTTTGCTCTTCTGAGCCACTGAGATTCAGAGCTTGTTCATCTCGTAGCAGCTGGACCGACGACCTTGACTGATCCAGTAGGTTGGCCCCTCTGTATAAGCGTGACATGTCGTGATAGCTCTTTGGATTGCAAACGATTTGTTCTGATTGACTGGTGCTGCTTTAAACGGAAGCTGCATGCGTTAATTCTTGTGTGTCTGTGTTGTTCTTTTATATTTTCATTTTCATGTTTTTGTTGTTGCGACACTTAACCTGAGAGCTAGATTTTTAAGTGTGCGATGCACACTGGTAACCGCAGACACCACACTACACAGCATACCTGCAAGATTCACATGACGTAACTGGCAATATAAACCCGTTGGTTTGCAACCCCCTCTCTTTCTTTTCCCCCAGACCCTAGCCACCAGCATTCCGCTGTTTGCTTCTGTAAGGTAGACTATTTTAGATGCCTCCTGTGGATGGAATTTTGCAGTATTTGTCCTCTTGTGACGGACGTCATTCACGTAACATAGCATCCCTAAGGTTCAACGTGTTGTTGAACGTTGCGGGATTCTGTCCCTTTTTAAGATTGAAGGATGGTGGCTGCTATCTGGAAAAACAAAAACAACGCAGGCGTTGACAAGGACGTAGGGAAAAGGGAACCCTCATGCACTGGGGAAGTGCAAAATGGTGCAGCCACTGGGGAAAACATTATGCAGGGTCCTCAACAAATTAAAACCATAATTACCATGCAACCCAGCAATCCCACTTCTAGGTGTTCATCCAGAAGAACTGCAGTCAGGATCTTGAAGACATCTGTGCTCTCCTGTGTTCGTCGCAGCACTGGTCACAATGGCCAAGATGTGGAAACGACATAAGTGGGTGGATGGTGGACAAAGGAAATGTGGTCCGTGCATTAATTCCTTGAATTTTTCCTACGATGCGAAGATGCCGATCAGGTAAACCTCAGCACTGACGTTGGCCAGCAATTGGCGGGGGCCCAGAATTGAGGATAAATGATCCCACTGTAGAGGGAGCGAGTGAGTGGGCAACGTCAACTACGTTGCTCAAGCAACACATCGATGATGCCTTCCACGCCGACCTCCTTCCTCCAAGTGGAATCGTAAATTGTGCTTCGTTGGCTGGATGAGGATGGCAGATTTCAAAGTATGTTGCACATATTGAGGGCTGATGGTCTGTATAAAAGCACATTTTTCCAAAGAACATATTTTTATAAAATATTCTTTGAAATCCCTATAAATTCTGTAACCTTCGAAATCCTTAAAAATGCATTTCCTGGGCATACGTAAATGCGCTCTTGGTGACTGGGGTGCGTTAGTTTTGTTGATCAGATTGTAGTCTTAGAGATCAAAAGACAACGTAATGCCTTAAAGCCAACTTCTTTCAGCACGCTTTGAAATAACACCGCATAACTCCTGTTTAATATTTACAATTAATTCATGGGATTCATGCTTTTTGTGCTTTTCTTTAAAAGGCAGGGTGGAACACGTTCTGTTACTGGCAAGCCGCAGGACGCTCTACAGCAAGATCTGAAAGTTGCCTCTCAGGTTGAAGGCAACATGCGACGGGGTTGGGAGAAGTCAGCGTTTCAGATAATTCAAGAAAGGACACGTGTGGCGTTGTGTCAGACAAGGGAGATGCACGGGGTGCAGAACCGCTGGGCGAGAGGGGGATCGGGCAGGCCATCTGTTGGAGCTTATATCACGGAGATCTGGCCCCAGCCATCGTATCTGCAGCGGAGATAAAGCTAGTTTCTACAGCACATTGCACTGCCCTGCAAATGAGGCAGGAACTGGTCCCAGGAGCCGCCCCGTTGGGAGAGGCTGGAATATGGGGTAGTTTTCAGTTAGGCTCCTTCGTCCCCAGCTTGATTGCAAGTACTTCTATGCATTCATCTACTTAATCCTCACTACACACCAGTTGGATTGATGTTATGATAGTCCTGTTGCAGATGGAGAAACAGGTACAGGAAACAGGTTGCTTTAGTCTTAGATTTATGTAGTGATCTCTTGGTTTAAAAAAACTAAAAAAAAAAAAAAAAGGATTTTTAAGTAAAAAATATCTGAAAAAATAATTTAGAAAAATAAGTTAAATGGGGCACTTGGCTGGCTCAGACTGTAGAGCACATGATTCTCTTCCCTTTTTTAAAATTTATTTTTATTTTATTTTATTTTCCTTTTTTTAAATTTAAATTCAGTTTTGCCGAGCACACGACTTGTGACCTCAGGGTTATATATCTGAGCTCCATGTTGGGTGTACAGATTACTTAAAATCCTTAATCTTCTTTTTTTTTTTTTTAATTTATTTTTTTATTGGTGTTCAATTTACTAACATACAGAATAACACCCAGTGCCCGTCACCCATTCACTCCCACCCCCCGCCCTCCTCCCCTTCTACCACCCCTAGTTCGTTTCCCAGAGTTAGCAGTCTTTATGTTCTGTCTCCCTTTCTGATATTTCCCACACATTTCTTCTCCCTTCCCTTATTTTCCCTTTCACTATTATTTATATTCCCCAAATGAATGAGAACATATAATGTTTGTCCTTCTCTGACTGACTTACTTCACTCAGCATAATACCCTCCAGTTCCATCCACGTTGAAGCAAATGGTGGGTATTTGTCATTTCTAATAGCTGAGTAATATTCCATTGTATACATAAACCACATCTTCTTTATCCATTCATCTTTCGTTGGACACCGAGGCTCCTTCCACAGTTTGGCTATCGTGGCCATTGCTGCTAGAAACATCGGGGTGCATGTGTCCCGGCGTTTCGTTGCATTTGTATCTTTGGGGTAAATCCCCAACAGTGCAATTGCTGGGTCGTAGGGCAGGTATATTTTTAACTCTTTGAGGAACCTCCACACAGTTTTCCAGAGTGGCTGCACCAGTTCACATTCCCACCAACAGTGTAAGAGGGTTCCCTTTTCTCCGCATCCTCTCCAACATTTGTTGTTTCCTGCCTTGTTAATTTTCCCCATTCTCACTGGTGTGAGGTGGTATCTCATTGTAGTTTTCATTTGTATTTCCCTGATGGCAAGTGATGCAGAGCATTTTCTCATATGCATGTTGGCCATGTCTATGTCTTCCTCTGTGAGATTTCTGTTCATGTCTTTTGCCCATTTCATGATTGGATTGTTTGTTTCTTTGGTGTTGAGTTTAATAAGTTCTTTATAGATCTTGGAAACTAGCCCTTTATCTGATATGTCATTTGCAAATATATTCTCCCATTCTGTAGGTTGTCTTTGAGTTTTGTTGACTGTATCCTTTGCTGTGCAAAAGCTTCTTATCTTGATGAAGTCCCAATAGTTCATTTTTGCTTTTGTTTCTTTTGCCTTCGTGGATGTATCTTGCAAGAAGTTACTATGGCCGAGTTCAAAAAGGGTGTTGCCTGTGTTCTCCTCTAGGATTTTGATGGAATCTTGTCTCACATTTAGATCTTTCATCCATTTTGAGTTTATCTTTGTGCATGGTGAAAGAGAGTGGTCTAGTTTCATTCTTCTGCATGTGGATGTCCAATTTTCCCAGCACCATTTATTGAAGAGACTGTCTTTCTTCCAATGGATAGTCTTTCCTCCTTTATCGAATATTAGTTGCCCATAAAGTTCAGGGTCCACTTCTGGATTCTCTATTCTGTTCCACTGATCTATGTGTCTGTTTTTGTGCCAGTACCACACTGTCTTGATGACCACAGCTTTGTAGTACAACCTGAAATCTGGCA
The DNA here is from genome assembly GCF_053574225.1 of Canis aureus. Classification (NCBI taxonomy): domain Eukaryota; kingdom Metazoa; phylum Chordata; class Mammalia; order Carnivora; family Canidae; genus Canis; species Canis aureus. The sequence goes on along the minus strand of NC_135649.1, from coordinate 120,023,374 downwards.
TTGTGATGCCCCCAGATATGGTTTTCTTTTTTAAAATTCCCCTGGCTATTCGGGGTCTTTTCTGATTCCACACAAATCTTAAAATAATTTGTTCTAACTCTCTGAAGAAAGTCCATGGTATTTTGATAGGGATTGCATTAAACGTGTATATTGCCCTGGGTAACATTGACATTTTCACAATATTAATTCTGCCAATCCATGAGCATGGAATATTTTTCCATCTCTTTGTGTCTTCCTCAATTTCTTTCAGAAGTGTTCTATAGTTTTGAGGGTATAGATCCTTTACCTCTTTGGTGAGGTTTATTCCTAGGTATCTTATGCTTTTGGGTGCAATTGTAAATGGGATTGACTCCTTAATTTCTCTTTCTTCAGTCTCATTGTTAGTGTATAGAAATGCCACTGACTTCTGGGCATTGATTTTGTATCCTGCCACGCTACCGAATTGCTGTATGAGTTCTAGCAATCTTGGGGTGGAGACTTTTGGGTTTTCTATGTAGAGTATCATGTCATCGGCGAAGAGGGAGAGTTTGACTTCTTCTTTGCCAATTTGAATGCCTTTAATGTCTTTTTGTTGTCTGATTGCTGAGGCTAGGACTTCCAGTACTATGTTGAATAGCAGTGGTGAGAGTGGACATCCCTGTCTTGTTCCTGATCTTAGGGGAAAGGCTCCCAGTGCTTCCCCATTGAGAATGATATTTGCTGTGGGCTTTTCGTAGATGGCTTTTAAGATGTCGAGGAATGTTCCCTCTATCCCTACACTCTGAAGAGTTTTGATCAGGAATGGATGCTGTATTTTGTCAAATGCTTTCTCTGCATCCAATGAGAGGATCATATGGTTCTTGGTTTTTCTCTTGCTGATATGATGAATCACATTGATTGTTTTACGGGTGTTGAACCAGCCTTGTGTCCCAGGGATAAATCCTACTTGGTCATGGTGAATAATTTCCTTAATGTACTGTTGGATCCTATTGGCCAGTATCTTGTTGAGAATTTTTGCATCCATGTTCATCAGGGATATTGGTCTGTAATTCTCCTTTTTGGCGGGGTCTTTGTCTGGCTTTGGAATTAAGGTGATGCTGGCTTCATAGAACGAATTTGGAAGTACTCCATCTCTTTCTATCTTTCCAAACAGCTTTAGGAGAATAGGTATGATTTCTTCTTTAAACGTTTGATAAAATTCTCCTGGGAAGCCATCTGGCCCTGGACTCTTGTGTCTTGGGAGGTTTTTGATGACTGCTTCAATTTCCTCCCTGGTTATTGGCCTGTTCAGGTTTTCTATTTCTTCCTGTTCCAGTTTTGGTAGTTTGTGGCTTTCCAGGAATGCGTCCATTTCTTCTAGATTGCTTAATTTATTGGCGTATAGCTGTTCATAATATGTTTTTAAAATCGTTTGTATTTCCTTGGTGTTGGTAGTGATCTCTCCTTTCTCATTCATGATTTTATTAATTTGAGTCTTCTCTCTCTTCTTTTTAATAAGGCTGGCTAATGGTTTATCTATCTTATTAATTCTTTCAAAGAACCAACTCCTGGTTCTGTTGATCTGTTCCACAGTTCTTCTGGTCTCGATTTCGTTGAGTTCTGCTCGAATCTTTATTAACTCCCTTCTTCTCTTGGGTGTAGGATCTATTTGCTGTTTTTTCTCTAGCTCCTTTATGTGTAAGGTTAGCTTTTGTATTTGAGTTCTTTCCAGTTTTTGAATGGATGCTTGTATTGCGATGTATTTCCCCCTTAGGACTGCTTTTGCTGCATCCCAAAGATTTTGAACGGTTGTATCTTCATTCTCATTAGTTTCCATGAATCTTTTTAATTCTTCCTTAATTTCCTGGTTGACCCTTTTATCTTTTAGCAGGATGGTCCTTAACCTCCATGTGTTTGAGGTCCTTCCAAACTTCTTGTTGTGATTTAGTTCTAATTTCAAGGCATTATGGTCCGAGAATATGCAGGGGACAATCCCAATCTTTTGGTATCGGTTCAGACCCGATTTGTGACCCAATATGTGGTCTATTCTGGAGAAAGTTCCATGTGCGCTTGAGAAGAATGTGTATTCGGTTGAGTTTGGATGTAAAGTTCTGTAGATATCTGTGAAATCCATCTGGTCCAGTGTATCATTTAAAGCTCTCGTTTCTTTGGAGATGTTTTGCTTAGAAGACCTATCGAGTATAGAAAGAGCTAGATTGAAGTCACCAAGTATAAGTGTATTATTATCTAAGTATTTCTTCACTTTGGTTAATAATTGATTTATATATTTGGCAGCTCCCACATTCGGAGCATATATATTGAGGATTGTTAAGTCCTCTTGTTGAATAGATCCTTTAAGTATGATATAGTGTCCCTCTTCATCTCTCACTACCGTCTTTGGGGTAAATTTTAGTTTATCTGATATAAGGATGGCTACCCCTGCTTTCTTTTGAGGACCATTCGAATGGTAAATGGTTCTCCAACCTTTTATTTTCAGGCTGTAGGTGTCCTTCTGTCTAAAATGAGTCTCTTGTAGACAGCAAATAGATGGGTCCTGCTTTTTTATCCAGTCTGAAACCCTGCGCCTTTTGATGGGGTCATTAAGCCCGTTCACATTCAGAGTTACTATTGAGAGATATGAGTTTAGTGTCATCATGATATCTATTCAGTCTTTGTTTTTGTGGACTGTTCCACTGAACTTCTTCTTAAAGGGGAATTTTAAGAGTCCCCCTTAAAATTTCTTGCAGAGCTGGTTTGGAGGTCACATATTCTTTTAGTTGCTGCCTGTCTTGGAAGCTCTTTATCTCTCCTTCCATTTTGAATGAGAGCCTTGCTGGATAAAGGATTCTTGGTTGCATGTTCTTCTCATTTAGGACCCTGAATATATCCTGCCAGCCCTTTCTGGCCTGCCAGGTCTCTGTGGAGAGGTCTGCTGTTACCCTAATACTCCTCCCCATAAAAGTCAGGGATTTCTTGTCTCTTGCTGCTTTAAGGATCTTCTCCTTATCTTTGGAATTTGCAAGCTTCACAATTAAATGTCGAGGTGTTGAACGGTTTTTATTGATTTTAGGGGGGGATCTCTCTATTTCCTGGATCTGAATGCCTGTTTCCCTTCCCAGATTAGGAAAGTTTTCAGCTAGAATTTGTTCAAATACATATTCTGGCCCTCTGTCCCTTTCGGCGCCCTCGGGAACCCCAATTAAACGTAGGTTTTTCTTCCTCAGGCTGTCGTTTATTTCCCTTAATCTATCTTCATGGTCTTTTAATTGTTTGTCTCTTTTTTCCTCAGTTTCCCTCTTTGCTATCAACTTGTCTTCTATGTCACTCACTCGTTCTTCCACCTCGTTAACCCTCGTCGTTAGGACTTCTAGTTTGGATTGCATCTCATTCAATTGATTTTTAATTTCTGCCTGATTAGCTCTAAATTCTGCAGTCATGAAGTCTCTTGAGTCCTTTATACTTTTTTCTAGAGCCACCAGTAGCTGTATAATAGTGCTTCTGAATTGGCTTTCTGACACTGAATTGTAATCCAGATTTTGTAACTCTGTGGGAGAGAGGACTGTTTCTGATTCTTTCTTTTGAGGTGAGGTTTTCCTTCTAGTCATTTTGCTCAGTGCAGAGTGGCCAAAAGCAAATTGTATTGGGAAAAAGAGAAAAAGAGAGGAGAGAAAGAAGGAAAGAAAAGAGAAAGAGAAAAAAAAAGGGAAGAAAAGAAAAAAAAACGAGAAAAAAAAAAGAAGAAAAAGAGAAAAAAAAAAAAAAGAAAAAGAGAAAGAAAAAGAAAGGAGAAAAAAAGGGGGTGGGGGAAGGAAACAAATCAAAAAGCAAAACAAAACAAAAAAAAAAAAAAAAAAAAAAAAAAAAAAAAAAAGAACCACAGGGGAGTATCTTCTGATTCTGTGTTCTTTAAGTCCCTTGGCTTCTCCTGGAAGTTGTCCGTCTAGCTGGTGTTCTGGGGGAGGGGCCTGTTGTGCTGATTTTCAGGTGTTAGCAGTTGGGGGAGCTGCTGTGCCCCTGCCTGGTGCAGGGCTCAGTGGGGGTTGTTTACCCCGTGAGGCCGCAGGAGGAACAGCCCCAGTGGCGGGGCAGCTCTGGAAACCTGGATTCAGCTCCGGCAGGAACTCCGTCTGCAGGGCCTGGAGGCTCCGGGGCGGGGCCGCTGATGTGCTCAGCTGGGGCAGGAGCGTCCTCGCTGTCCTGGGCCCTCCCGGCCTCTGCCTGTCCCGGGGGAGGCCGGATCCTGGGCTGTGTCCCGGCGCCCTGTGCTCCGGAGCCTGCGCTGTTGGATTCGCGCTCCTGGGCCGCGCAGCCCCCTCCGCGGAGCCGCCGCCCGAGCCCCTCCGAGCTGCTCCTGGAACCGCGCAGCCCCCTCCGCACGGAGCCTCTTCCTCTGCCCGAGCCCCTCCGAGCTGCTCCCGGGGCCGCGCAGCCCCCTCCGCGGAGCCGCCCCCGAGCCTTAATCTTCTTTTTAAAGTAGGTTCCAAGGCATCCCCGGTGGCTCAGCAATTTAGCACCACCTTTGGCCTGGGGTGTGATCCTGGAGACCCGGGGATCAAGTCCCGCATCGGGCTCCCTGCTTGGAGCCTGCTTCTCCCTCTGCCTGTGTCTCTGACTCTCTCTCTGTGTGTGTCTCTTATGAATGAATAAATAAAATCTATAAAAAAAAAATAATAAAGTAGGTTCCATGCCTAGCACAGAGCGCAATGTGAGGCTCAAACTCAGGACCCTCAGATCAAGACCAGAGCTGAGATCAAGAGTCGAATGCTCAACTAGAAAAAAAAAAAAAAAAAACACAAATGCTCAACTAACTGAGTTGCCCCAGGCACCCCAAAAATAAAATCTTAAAAAAAAAAAAAAAGGAAACGTGGATGGAATTTCATGATCTCCATATATGACTGCACATGTTGTATAGCACACAACTCTAGGGGACACTGGCGTGGGAAGAGTGCTTCCTAAATTTGTTCAGTGCACAACCCGTGCCACTGTATGTAGTATGGATTAGACTGTGACACTGTATAAGTAGATGGTCATAGGGGTCGGCGGTAGCACTTGTTACATCGATTTGCCTGGCAAGGAGCACAGAAGGATCGTGTGTGAGTTAAAACGGTGTGTTGAACCCACAAGCATACAGATTTGAGATATTTTCAGAATGATATAAGCAATCTGAGCATCCCAATCACGAAAATACAGTTCACATTAATAGTTGATTTATTTAAAAAAATAATTGACTTATTTCATTCAAAGTGAAAGGTGGGCCCCTGGGTGGCTCAGCGAATGAGCGTCTGCCTTCAGCTCAGGTCGTGACCCGGGGATCATGGGATCGGGTCCCACATCGGGCTCCCCTTGGGGAGCCTACTTCTCCCTCTGCCTGTGTCTCTGTGTCTTTCTGTGTTTCATGAATGAATAAATAAAATTTAAAAAGAAAAAGGCACTTGTTTTTGCGTGTGTCTGTTCACCGTCCTCCACCGTGTCGTCCCTGGATTGCTACGGATGTCCAGCTTGCTCGACTGTCCAGGCGCGTAGGACGGTGGTACCTCTGGCTGCTAGCGAGCCGTGAGGAGACATGGCACCTGCTACTTCGGGCCTAGGGCTATCAGTTGCCAGGATAAAAATCCCGCAGCACCTTCCCAACACCCCAGGTGGAGACGCCTCACCCAGGCTGGTGTCAGAGCGAAGGGGACACCACCCAGAGCCCCCGAGGACAGTTGCTGAGTGCCAGGGTGACCACAAGCTAGTCCTTTGTGGCTTTAGTGAGTGCGATCTGCATGTTGTCCGTGCAGAGCAAGCACATCCCATTCACCTCGGGGAGCTCGTGTTACCACCCTGTTCCTGCTTAGGGAATAATTATTAAATCTGGAAAACACTTTGTCGCTCCTTTTTCTCCCATTTAGAGAATTTCTCTTAAGCCATCCTGCGACGTTGTGGACGCTGGAAGATTGGAGGTTTCATGGACGTAGACATCAGAAGTAGCTGGAGGAGAGGAAAGATGAGGACGGCTTCGGGCCTGTGTAAAATGAAGCAAAGAAACAGAAGTGAAGGTTTAGGGTGACCGTATCTTCAGAAATAGACACATCTGCTAACCTTCCCAGAGTGGGAACTGGGGAGACTGCATCACACGGAAATTCAGGAGCTGTTCTGCAAATTTCATGGTTTTGCTTTAACAACAGACACTATGTTTAAAAAAAAAAAAATTAAGATTTTATTTATTTATTTGAGAGCGAGAACGGATTAGGGGAGGGCAGAGGGAGAGGGAGAGGGAGAAGCAGACGCCCTGCTGAGCTCAGAACCGGACATGGGGCTCGATCCCACAACCCTGGGATCATGACCTGAGCCGACGGCAGATGCTCGGCGGACTGAGCCACCCGGGCGCCCAAACCCTACATTTTAATACCATTTTAAGTGTGTTTAAAATGTTCCATCCCATTTGTTAAAAGTTGGAGAAAACAGATTTTAAGTAAAAAACAATAATAAGAACACGAACACTTATTTGCATCCTGCGTTTAGCCTTTGAACGCACGTAAAGCATCTTTCGGCCTTTTCATCATTTGAATTATTTTTGCCCTCCCCCCCACCCCAGCGATGTCTAGCTGAAGAAACCAAAACCAAAAGCGAGACAGTACAGCGCCGTTGTCCTCCGTGGCAACTGAAACGTGCCTTGCGTGACCTCTGGCCCGGCGAGGCCGCGTGCAAGGGCCTCGGGAGCCGTGACGCTGCCCGTCGAGGACGGTGACCAGCCGCAGCCCCGGGCAGCCGCGTGTGGCTGTGTCCCCGCGTCCCCTGCTGCCCGCGGGGAACTGCAGGCGGGAGGCCCGGGGCTCCCATGACGCACCCTCGACGCCTGCGGCTGCTTGTGCACCTGCCGCTCCAGGCCGAGGAGCAGCCCGACTGGAAGCCCCGGCCCGTGCCGCCCTGGACGTCAGCTTTCCGGGCCGGGAGGCACACGCGGCTTGCACACGCGGCTTGCACACGCGGCCTCTGGGCTCTGTCCGCATGCACGTTCCCTGGAGACACAGGAGACGAGGCGGGCATGGACTCCAGCAACTGACCGTGCTCTTGGCTTATCTCTTCATGACATCTGGCCGCGAGCCGTGCCCCTAACAGCTGCATGGCATGTTGCCCCTTCTAGAATTAATGGCAATGACAAAACTACTTTCAGCGCTGCCGAGGCAGCTACGAGCACGCTCAGCCTGGGAGGGCCACGGGTGATGAGCGTTGCCCACCGCCCACCGCCCGCACACGCTCCCCAACGGCTCGGAGCTGGCCGCACCGCCTTCCGTCCATTTGTTGCTCACGCAGACCGACCCCTTGGCTAGCCAGCCTTCCCAGTTCTCCTTTTTCGCGATCCGAGCACAGAAAGTTGCAAACTATGGAAGGAAAAAGATTTGACCCAGCCACTTAGTAATACCCCACATCACTAATTTTGAGGATTGAATTTCAACATAAGGTAATTCAAACTCTGTGACGGGAGTAATGCTAGTGCCCGAAAAGGCAGGAGGGTGAAGATAGAGGCAGCTGAAGTGTAAGGCATCATTGTGATTAAACATGATTACTTTATTTTTTAATTTTTTTTTAAAGAATTTTTACTTATTTATGAGAGACACAGAGAGAGAGAGAGAGGCAGAGACACAGGCAGAGGGAGAAGCAGGCTCCATGCAGGGAGCTGGACGTGGGACTCGATCCCGGGTCTCCAGGATCACACTCCGGGCTTCAGGCGGCGCTAAACCGCTGTGCCAACCGGGGCTGCCCTGATTACTTTATTTTTTAAAAAATTTTTTAAGATTTTATTTATTCATGAGAGAGGCAGAGACACAGGCAGAGGGAGAAGCAGGCTCCATGCAGGGAGCCCGAGGTGGGACTCGATCCTGGGACTCCAGGATCACACCCTAGGCCGAAGGCAGGTGCCAAATGAGCCACCCAGGGATCCCAACACGATTACTTTATAGAACATATTTTAATCATCCTAATAAGAGACCATTACCCGATTAGGAAATGTTTTCAGCTGTACCATATTAAGACCTGTTTGGGTATTTGTGTCCTACCGTTTTAATTGTAGTATTTAAGGACAAATGCAAAACGAAATAGTACTCTAAACCATTTCCTATTCAGTCGATGAATATTTTCCTCGGCCATACAGCAGGGATTTGCCAATGGAGAGACTTAATCACATTGCCCCAGATTTTCTTTTATCTTGGCAGAGAAATAGAGACTTCTTTCCAGCATGAACTCGGCTGTCTGACTACTTTGTGGTTCATTTTAGCTGCCAGTAATGTAGGGGTTACGAAAGCAGCACATCTTCATCAAACCCTGAAAGACGATGTGAACCTGTAGAGTCGACTCCGTGCACGTTGCATTTTCATATATTGCAGGCGTCGTTAGCGAAGACCCTCTATTTGCGATTTGCACGGCGTTGCGTTGTGTTTATGCTGTAAGGAACGTGCTTTCAATCTGCCCATTGTAGCCTCAGCAATTTGGAACGAAAGCTTAGAACACGATGACGGCATCGCGTTTCGTGAGAGAGGCACAGATGAAAATTTTAATTTCAACATCCACTCGCAAAATAAAATAAAATAAATAAAATGAAATAGAATAAAATAATAAAATAAAATAAAAATAAATAAATAAATGAATAATAAAATAAAATTAAATAAAATGAAATAGAATAAAATAATAAAATAAAATAAAATAAAAATAAATAAATAAATAATAAAATAAAATAAATGAAATAGAATAAAATAATAAAATAAAATAAAATAAAATAAATAAAATAATAAAATAAATAAAATGAAATAGAATAAAATAATAAAATAAAATAAAATAAAATAATAAAATAAAATAAAATAAAATAAAATAAAATAAAATAAAATAAATAAAATAAAATAAAACAAAACACTCGCATCTATACTTTTCCAGATAAGAAGGCAGGGTAGAAAGAGTGCCTCGCAGTTGCTAAAGATAATTTAAAAACAAAACAGAGTGACGTATTGTGGGAAATTTCACACACACACAAAAGCAGAGACTGTAGTATGGAGCCCTCCGTGACCTCGCCCCCCACGCTTCAAAAGTTCTCACCGCTGTGTCCATCTTCAAACACACTTGTGTTACAGTATTTTAAGATTTTTGCATCCATCATCCACGAGTAGAACATAGACATTTTCACCTTTCAAGATACACTGCACAAATCGCTATGATGACATATGTCTCCGGAGTGTATGTATTTTCTTGCGCTTCCTCCGTGCGATCCAACGCCATTGGAAAGAAAGTTCCTTCATAGATCGGGGTGCTTGCATGCTCTTTCAAAGAAGCATGCACTTTTGGGACCATCTCCACCTCTGGGGCACCCAGAAGGTGCGGATCACTTGAGAGACCCACATTGGCTCAGCTGCATTCACGATCGTCCAGATTCCCTAAGAGAATTGGCTCTCTTGCAAGTAGTGTTCCCATGAGAATCGTAATGATTTAAATTTATATATCCAACGCATTTATTTAATTTCTCACTAGCCTAAAAATCTCAACTCAATGCTTTTGTGTCATTTGGATGCTCTTATCCCTTTCGACGACAACTTCTTGATTTTCTTTAGGCTACTTTGGTTTTGGGTTTTTTTTAAAGATGTTATTTATTTATTCACGAGACACACACAGAGAAAGGTAGAGACACAGGCAGAGGGAGAAGCATGCTCTGTGCAGGGAGCCCGACGTGGGACTCGATCCTGGGTCTGCAGGAACACACCCTGGGCTGAAGGCAGGCGCTAAACCACTGAGCCACCCAGGGATCCCCCTCTTTAGGCTACTTTGAAATGAACCAAACATCTCATGAAATAATCCTAGAACGGCAGATTCCAAACATTTTCTGGGTGGTGTCCAATCCACAATGATACTGTGGTGTATTTGGAAAAGTTAAATTTTTAGCAATAAACTATAAGAATGTAAACTCACCTAACTCTAGGAATAAAAATACCAGAGCCATGAAACAAATATTAATTTTTTTTACAGATAATATAGGCTTAAAATAGTTTGGATGGATGTTTGAAGATAATAGGAGGAATATGGCGCGGGATTAAGATCATTCCTAATGAGATGTAACAATTCAGCAGTCTGAGAGATCACATACTAAGGGTTTGGTGATGAGAATTAAACTTTAGTCTTGGAATTAAAACCTTAAGACAGCGTTAAACAACTTGTCTGTTGTTTGTTATACCCTATCCATCAAATTGATTGCTAAATTAATTTCTGCATTTTGGGGATTAAAGACATGAAACTGTTTTCCTAAGTCCTGATGTTCTGAAGATGGCGTGGATTTTCCAAAGGCAAAACGGAAAGAATCTGATTGAACACGCAGATGCTAGCACCCAGAGTTAAGTGACTCACATACTGCAGTCCAGACAAATCACAGAAGGACTCAACTTTGTCTAGATTGTTAATGCATCAACTGTGCCATTCGGAGACTTAAAATAGCGAAATGTCTTAGGCATTTATGACGCGGTTAATCTGTGTAAACATTTACATGCTTTGAGAGAATGTGGCACTCAGCGGATCTGGGTCAGAACAGGCCTGTGCTTGCATGGGTTTATTTTTGTTCTCAGTTTCTTGGTTTTGAGCCTGTTTGGTAACGATCTTTGGTCTTCAGATCTAGTGCCTCATTCTGTATAAGTCTGTGTAGTAGAAAACCATGTTTGGAGGGGCGCCCGGGGGGGCTCAGCGGTTGAGCATCTGCTTCTGGCTCAGGGCGTGACCCCAGGGTCCTGGGATTGAGTCCCACATCGGGCTCCCTGCATGGAGCCTGCTTCTCCCTCTGCCTGTGTCTCTGCCTCTCTCTCACTCTCTGTGTGACTATCATAAATAAATAAATAATTAATTAAAAAAAAAAAAAAGAAAAAACAAAACCATGGTTCTAGATTGGCCAAAGTATATCAGCAAAGTATATCACTGTGACCCAGGCTTTGGCTTGGAAGTGGTCATGGATTCGTTAGCTATTTCCATAGCGATGCTGTGTAATAAGCCACGCCAACTCAACGGCACATAAATATGCATTTATTCGTATGCTTATGGGTCTGCAGGTTATCTGATGTGGCTCTGCTCTGTATTGCATTCAGGACCCAGGGGTAGAGGACAGAAGCCCCCAAAGGGCAAGAAGAGACAGCTGCTGCTCTTCAGATCTATGCCTATAACTGCCATTTCTGTCCACATTTCTTTAGCCAGCGCATGTGGCGGGGAAGTCTGTGCCTCCCACAGATGGTGAGAGGACTATGTAGATACTTTGCATTACTGTGTCAGGAATAACACAAAATTAGCAGCATGCAGTGAAACCTGTTTGTGGTCTCATGCTCCCGTAAGCCACAGTCCAGTGCATGTCGGCTGGGTTCTATTATTTTTTTTTTAAGATTTATTTATTTATTTATTTATTTATTTATTTATTATAGACGTAGAGAGAGAGGGGCAGAGACACAGGAAGAGGGAGAAGCAGGCTCATGCCGGGAGCCTGATGTGGGACTTGATCCCGGGTCTCCAGGATCGCACCCTGGGCCAAAGGCAGGTGCTAAACCGCTGAGCCACCCAGGGATCCCCCTCGGCTGGGTTCTATACTGTAGGTCTCACCAGGCTGAAGTCAGGGTATCAGCTAGGATGGACTACAGTTGTCACCTGGGGCTTGAGAGCCTCTTCCAAGCTCAATGGTAATTCACAGAATCAATTTCCTTCGCACACTTTCTGCAGAGGTTCCCTGTTGTTTAAACTGGCAACAGCAGGTGAAGTCCTGCTCTCCCGTTTTGTTCTGTTCAGCCCCTCAGTGGATTGCATGGGGTCCACTCATACTGCGGAGAACAATCTGCTTTGCTCGGTGTACTGATTCACATGCTAATCTCCTCCAGAAACACTGTCAAAGACACACCCAAAACACGATGTTTTGCTAAATATCTTGGCGCCTCCTGGCCCAGTCACGTTGACACGTAATAAAATTAACCATCACAGAGCATGCCAAGTTCATGAGCATTGTTGAAACACGTAGGGAGATGGAGCTGGAAGAGGGCAGGCACCAGGGGTGGAAACTCTCACTCGAGATCTCAGCCTGTAGTCAAGAATGTTGGGGGATTTTAAGCAGGGGAGAGTGCTGATCACATTTGAAAGATCGCTGTTAGCACCTTGTGGGGGAGAACGGAGCCACGTGTTGAGGGGTGAGGGCTCTCTGGGTAGATGGTCTTGGTGAGAGATGATGGTGGCCTGGCCTTGGATGTAGCATTGTAGAATGTCAAAAACAGGCATATTCAAGGGTTCTTGAGAAGGCGAAGCAGACAGGAGTTGGCAGTTGACCCGACATAGAAGTTGAGGCAAAAGAAAGGATAACCCCTAGCAGGGGACCGAGGACAGTTGTAAAGATCGTCCATATACTTTGGGGCAAGGATTCCCAGTTGTAGTCTACAGATTGCCAGAGAGCGAGTTCTCTACAGAAGTATTTATGTTGCTTTATCATTTTACTGATATTCCAAGACCAAACACAACCCCTTAAACCTTGTGGGTGATGTGGGCCACTGCCCCATGCCTGAGCACTGCCATGTTATTTCAGAGTCTCCATTGGAATTTGCATGAACAGTTACGTCGGTGTCGTGTAGGCTCCACATGGTGACACAGAGAGCAGCTGGAGGAGAGGTTTGGTGGTAAAAGTCTTGATGGAATGGAGCCAGCACCAGGCCTGATAAGGACAGCAAATCCAGAAAATCTGTCCATCGGAAATAAACGTCAGGAGGAGGAAGGATTCTTTCTTGCAGTGATATATACTAACACTATACTCAAAGACACTTGCTCTCAGAACGTGGCACTAAATCAGAGACCATGTCCTGGAGGTGACACGGCAAGGCGGGCACAGTGTGGCCAGGAAGGGTCCACACAGCGGGTGTGCCTAAATCTTCCAGTAGAAATGCTGCTGCCCACTGCCTGGTGTCTGTGATACCCGAGATGGGCACCAGAAGCAAACCCGTCTGCCCTTCCCAGCGTGGGCAACACTCCCTAGGAAATTGGAGCTGCCTTAGAGCTCCCACAGCCCCTCCGAGTGTGAGGCCTTGGTGGAACCAGGTCCTTGGCTCCGTCTCTTCAGGTCTTTGCTCAAACGTGGCCTGCTCCGAGAACCCTGAACTGACTGAGCCGCCTTTCTTCTTCAAATTGAGGCTCCAGCACCTTCCTAGGGCTAGTCAGCACCTGGATGGTGGTGGTGGTGGTGGTGGTGGTGGCTCGCCGTCCTTCCCACCCCCAAGCTGGAATGCCAGTTCCATGTGGTCAAGGACTTGCTGTGTTACGGTCACTGCTGATCCCCAGTGCCGAGCACAGAGTGGAGCCTAAAAGGTCACCAGTCAGGCTGCGTGATAACCAAGGCCTAGTTCATATAAAGCAGATTCATTAACAAATAGAAAAACAGGAGAGCAGGAATATGAATATGTGTGGAGGGTAGCTGGGGCCCCCCATGACCATCCCCAGGGTCTGAAGGAAGGCTTCTGTGGGAAGGACGGGTGTGCGGGATTGTCTCAGGGTCGAACTGAGGGTCGAAGGACATGGGTGCAAGCTCTGCTTCGCCATCTCATGCAAGCAAGCATCCGGGCGAGGTGTTAGCAGATGGGAAGAGCGGGGCCGGGAAGATGTGGGTGCAGAGAAGAGAGACGGTACTCTCAATGCACTTCGGCTTTTTCGCCATTCACGTGAGCCATGATTACTGCAGATAGTGCTGGGATCGAGGGCTTTGAGGGCCATGCATAGTGATTATGGTCAAGGGCTTTGCACTAGTAGCAGAGACCCTGATTCGATGTGACTTCCACAATCCTGGACATTTCTCCGCCCCATAAAGTTGGGTGCCTTTCTGTTCAGACTTGGTCAGGGGCTCGTAGTCCTTGCAGCTTGTTCTTTTGTCGTCGTCGGGGTGCTGCTTTCCAAGACGGTTCACTGACCTGCGATACCACAGTCACTGGGGAAAGGGAAGAGGAGCCGGGAAGCAAGCCTCTTCTGTGCAGCACTTTGCCCTGGAAGCTGGACAGCGGCTGGCTCTTATCTCTCATTGGCTGCACCATGGTCAGGGGACCCAGCCGAGCCGCAGAGGAGTCTGGGAGATGTAGTCCTTCGCAGAGAGCTAGGGGCTCGGGTGATTCCGTAATTGTGTGCAAGATGCACAGAATAGATTCCGATGCCGCTGGCCCTTCGGGATGACGTGCATCCCCGCGTGTCATCACTCCTGCCTACGTTTGTCGTTTTATTCTCACACTGATCCAGGAGGGAGGAAGCCTTTTCTCAATTTACAAGTGAGAAAGGGTGCTTCGGGGAAGGACATAGTTTCCCATGGGCAGTTAAGTAATTTGAGGCAGAAGGTGGGACAGAGCCAGGGAAGGGAGGGTGAAATGGTGCTCTACATTCTAGCGATCATGAGCCCTTGAATACGCTCGTGCTTGCATGTCTGTGTGCGTGCATACCTGGGTGGGTCTGAATTCCCGCGTGTGTGTGTGCCTCAGTGTTCAGGTCTGTGTGTGTGTGCATTCATCACGAGGGCTGAAAGAGAGCTTCAGTAGGAGATAGACGCATTCAAGGTTTTAAGACAGCTGCAGGGTTCCTGAGAGCTGACTACACAGGGGCCTGTCCGCATGCCTTGATGGCACCTTCCGAGCCCACGTGGGCCAGGCAGGCAAAGGGCGACGGCTGAACGCATCCCAGGTTTTGTATTTGTGGCAAGTTGGGCCCTGTGCCTCGGGCTCCAGGCTGTTGGAAGGCAGCGGACAGGACACCTGGCCACGAGCAGCCCTCTCATCCACTCAGACTAGTCCTCGGGTTTCTGTGAGCTGGGCTCAGGACTTGGAAGGCCCTGCAGGAGGGACAGTGTCGTCTCCACAGGCTCATGCTCCCCTCGGGATGCAGCAGGAAAGGACTGTCATGCACAGGTGCTGGGCCCTGGTATCCCCCTGGTGCCCGCGGAGCCCCCTCTCCCTTAACTGCCCTCTGCACCGAGAGTCTTTGCAAGAGCCTCCGATGTCATGTCACAGGCAAAGTCAAATCACATTAGGATTGTAAATGAATTCGAGCAGTGGCAGATGCAGCAAACTGGTTGCCGTCTTCAGCGGTGACATCTCTGCCAGCCTGTATGTGTCGGAGGGAAGACAGCCCTTCCTCCCTTCTCCTTACTGACTGTGAGGTGCCCTATAAGATGCTTCACCATCAGATAAGCAGTGGCAGGCCAGGGGCGGAGGTAGGTGCTATAAATTCCACGCACAGCAGCCTGCACTAGATGTATTTCAAGGTAAAGAGGCCACCTAGAACTCTCTTCTAGAGCAACCCCTGCCCGCTCGGAGGCCAAGCCTGCTTCGGAACTAGGTAATCCCCTTCTTAGCTCACTGCGGTGTCGCCCAGACATGCACACAGCCAGCTGGCAAGACATTATGAATGCATCTGTTGGCCAGTAAGACATGGATGATCTAGTGGAGCTGCAGGTGAGGATGGCAATGGGGGCAAATTTCTTACCGGAATATGAATCAGTGACTGTGGAGACAGGCACCTGTCTGGAAGAGCTCCAGCCAACACACTGATGATGAGTCTTATCTCGGGGTGAAATTCAGAGCCACCTGATGGTGGGAGTCATGGAGAGAAGCAGGTAAATAGGGGGACATGAGTCTTACCTTGGGTGACATTGGGAGCCACCTGATGGTGGAGTCATGGAGACAAGCATTAAATAGGGGGAGATGAGTCTACCTCGGGGTGACATTGGGAGCCACCTGATGGCGGAGTCATGGAGAGAAGCAGGTAAATAGGGGAATGTCTAGGTTGAGAGACAAGATGGAGTCGATAAGAACCGAGAGGTGAAGAAGGAAGAAAAGCTCAATGTGAGACCGAGGGAGGGAAATGATGTCTTTTATGCAACCAGAACCCCTGGTGGTTGGCTATTTTTGGTTTCCTCTCTCGTATGCTACATGAGCTTTCTGTGAATTCTTTCTAAATATTTTACTTATTTGAGGGGTGCAGAGAGTACGAGCTGAGGAAGAGGGAGAAGCAGGTTCCCCGTTGAGCAGGGAGCCCGAAGTGGGGCTCCATCCCAGGACCCCGGGATCATGACCTGAGCCCAAGGCAGACATAGGTGACGCAGGACCCAACGCGGGGCTCCGACCCCATCCCACAGCTCCATCCTGATCCCACAACCCTGACAGCATGACCCATGCAGAAACCAAGAGTCAGATGCTCAAGCCAGGCACCCCAAGAAATGTGGATTTTATACGTAGTATATTTTGCGTGTTCATTGGTCCATGTATGACGGAAGAGTCCCGATCGTCCAGAGATAGCCCTCGGACTGACATTTCAGGATGACATACATTGACGCTGAGCCAGGGCTTTCCAGTTTTTCAGCTGATGACCCCTGGAGGATCATGAGGGGGCAGGGGGAGCTCTAGATGGAAAAGGAGGAAAAAAACTAGAGCTTCCCCGTGAACAGCTACAAGAGTTGGAGCCTTATTAGGTGACTCACCAGGAAGGCTGTTCCACTGAGTAGAGCAGAGCCGTCCGTTGGGTGGTCGTGAGCAAGTTGAGGAGGGTGATGGTGAGAGAGGGGGCAAGCACCAAATCCTGCCCGGCCTTGTGGCCATGTTCCCCTGCAGGCATCCTGCTTCCCCGGCAGGCTCTCCCCTTGCATGTTGTCACGTGCCATGGCCGAGAACATGGGCTTGCTCGCTCCCAGACCCACTCTGGAAGTCCTTGGTGGCTGGCCAGGTGCCCGTGCACTCAGTCGCCATCCTGGGGGTGGCCGTGCAGACCCCCGTCACCGTCACCGTGGATGGCTGTCGTGTGCTGTGATGCGTCAGCGAGTGCACGGTATGTAGACCGTATGGCTAACACGCTTTTCCTGGCACTTGTTGGCCATCCACGGACACCCCGCAGCACTGGCCACCGTCTGGCAGGGTGGCGTCCCCTCTGCAGAACCTGTCCCCACATAGCTGCTGAGCTGCAGCCCCCGCCCACGTCTCTAGCCCTGTGCGCCCTAGGCCCACCCTCTGGACTCCAGGGCTCAGACCAGTTGCAGGTCACGTTATGAATTCCTCCCCAGACAATGGAAACTCAGCACACCCCACGCAGAATCAATAACGCTCCCCTTCCCCCAGTAATTAAAAAAAAAAAAAAATGTAGCCTCACTCTTGCTCTTGTTTAATTACATTCCCATCTTCTGGTTCATTCGAAACACCGAAGTCACCTTTTCGTCTTTGGCAACTCTTCATTTAATTTTATCGAGTTCTGTTGACTCCACTTTAGAACCGTCTCTTGAACTTGTACACTCGTATCGATTCCAAATGCCACGCTCTGGGTTTAGGGTCTTGTCATCTCTTATCTGGGTTATTTCTGATTGATCATCTTTCCCACTATGGTTTTGTGCCCGTTCTAATCTGTTCTGCAGATAAACGCCACAACTGTCTTCCTGGACGCTCGATCCCTAACCTTATCTTCCTTCCTGCGTTTGCTCATCTCTTCATATTTATTATGTTCTACGTACATCAGATAACTTGCCATTTCCCCTCCTTGGTCATGGCCACGAATCTTGGCTCACACTAACAGACCCTGCCATCTGGAATGACTTTCCTCTATCCCCCTCCCCAGTGCATGTCTTGGCTTAGTGATCTATTGCTGCCTTAAGAAAATTATCACAGACTTAGCAGCATAGGACATCCCACATTTATTATCTCACAGTTATGTCAGGCAGAAGCTTTCTATGGGTCTGGTTGGTTGGTTTCTCTGCTTTGGGGTTCATAAGGCTAAAATCAAGGTGGTGGCTGGCCTGAGATCTTATCTGGAGAGTCTGAGGGAGAATCTGCTTGTAGACTCAATCAGGTGGTTGGAAGAATTCAGTTCCTTCCAGCTGTAGGGACGTGCGTCGTCAGCCAGTGGCCATGCTCAGCTCCTCATGGCCAGCTGTGTTCCCTGCCATGTTGTCCCCCTGCCCCCCTGCCCTTTAGACAAGCAGCAGATGCACCAAGTCCTTCCATGCATCATGCTTCAGATCTCTCTGACTTCTTTTAGTGGCACATCTTTTCTATTCCAGGAAGAAAAATTTCCCTGCATTTTATGTTCATGTGATGGGATTGGGCCAACCTGTATAATTCAGGATAATCTCTGTATCTGGAGATCCATAACCTTGATGACATCTTCACAATAGTCATCATGTGACTTTACATAACCACAAATTCAAGGGATTAGGCTGTGGAGCTCTTTTTTGGGGAGGCATTCTACTTATACAAAAGCCCATTGATTTTGGGAAATGCAAACTCTCCATAAAGTGATTTTGTTTGGTTATGTTGCACTTAATAATGTCCTCCGTGGGGTGCCTGGGTGGCTTAGTTGGTGAAGCATCTGCCTTAGGGTCAGGTCATGATCTCATAGGTTATGGGATTGAGCCCTGTAATGAGGTCCATGCTCAATGGGGAGTCTGCTTCTCCCTCTCCCACTGCCTCTCCCCCCATTCATGTGTTCTCTCTCTCTAATCAGTTTTTTAAAAACGTCCTCTTTGTGCATTGTCTTCCTTTATGTAATATATTATTACAGGAACTTACAAGTGTGCCTCCCACTCTCAGTGATAAATTGCATGAGTTCAGAAAATCCACCTGGATCATCTTGATATTCACGTGCGGCATCCAGCACACTGTGTTACATGCATTTGTCAAATGAAATGGATTTGTTTAGAATAATTTGGCGAATATGTATGAAGTACTTGACATGTCTGAGACACTGACCTCCCAATCATGAGCCATTTGAAGCCATCAATTAATAGAAAGGTAAATAAATGTTGGGGCACCTGGGTGGCTCCGTCGGTTGAGCATCTGACTCTTGATCTCAGCTCAGGTCATGATTGGAAGGTCATAAGATTGAGCTCTGCATAAGGCTCTGTGCTCATTGGGGAGTCTGCTTGAGAGTCTCTCTCTCTCTCTCTTTCTCTCTTTCCCTGTGCCTGTCCCCCCACTTATACATACATACTCTCTCAAATAAATAAAAAATCTGGGGATCCCTGGGTGGCTCAGCAGTTTGGCGCCTGTCTTCGGCCCAGGGCATGGTCCGAGAGTCCCAGGATCGAGTCCTGCATCAGGCTCCCTGCATGGAGCCTGCATCTCTGCCTCTCTCTCTCTCTCAAATAAATAAAATCTTAAAAACAAAAAAATAAAATAATCTATAAAAAACTTTATTTAAAAAATGTGCAGAGGTAAATGCATGCTACATAAATCATCCTTGGTGTTCCTCACATCACAGTATACTCTGGCTTATGTGGAAGGAGAAATATGCCCCATACTTGTTGTCTGAGTTGTGTGTTGCTGACTAAGCAAGCATCACAGACTCAGAGATTTGGAATAGGTTCGTCATCTCACACTCACCTTGGATCAGCCATGCAGCCACAGCCTAAGTGGGTCCGCAGCTCTGGCTGTCTCACATGACTGCCATCCACATGTCAGCCCAGGCTGGGGTCTTATCTGAAGGTTTGACTGGGGAATGGGTGTCCTCTAAGCTTGTGTGGTTGTTGGCAGATTCAGTTCCTTCCCAGTTCCTTCCCAACTGGGAGGCCTCTCTCAGTTCCTTACCATGTGGGCAACTCCATCCTGGCATCTTGCTTCTTGTACATGTTTGAGCTGAGAAGGCAGGAGAGACCAGAAGCAAGGTGAAATTATAATGATGGAAGCTAATGATGGAAGCAACCTCCCACCTATTTGCTAGAAGCAGGTCAGCCACCACTCCAGGGCAGGTGGTAACACAAAGGTGTGGATTATCAGAAGGTGGGATTGCTGGGGGTCAGTGAAGCATGTGTGGGCCACGTCCGTCCTTACAGAGACAGGGCTGTTGAACCACATGCAGTCACTCAGTAGGTTTAGGAGCAGGTGTTCCAGGGGGACAGAACAAGAGCAGCTGCTGGTAGAGCTTGGTGATGGGGGAGCGGGTACTTCCAGGAAAGTGACTTGGTACATGGAGAGAAAATGAATGGAGGTTAAGAGCAGCGTTCATAGCCTTGAATAAATAAGCAGGGCATAGTCTAGCAGTTAACAACCCCGCCTGCCCACTTCCAAGCATAGGGCAACACAATAGAGCATGCATCTGCATGTCAGAACCAGGATGCTCCCAGGACAATTGTTCTCAGACGCTTTGGTCTCAGAAACTAGCTTTTCGATCTTAAAAAAATTTTGAGGACCCCACAGAGATATTTAAACAGGCTATAGCTATGGATGTGTGCTAAATCGGAAGTAAAAATGAAGACAGTTAAAAATATTTAAAAGTAACAGTAGTGAACCTATTTCATGTTCGTATAAAAATGCATTTTCTAAAGTAAGACAAAATGATGAACTCTGTAGCGTGACATTTTTTTCCCATTTTTGCCAGTCTTTTTTTTTATGTCCTGATTTCAACAACAGGTGAATTGTCATGGCTGCTAATGTACTCATTCTGTTGCAGTGTATTGTGTTGGTTGGTGTGTACTCAGAAAATTGGGCTCTCCACAATTATGTAGTTGGGAAAAAAAAATGGGATAATTAATAGATATAGATATTTTTTTCTGGTACTCCAGCAAACCTGAACACTGGTAGATTCTTGCAAGTTAATAAATGTCCTGTGAAGCCATATCCCTAAATGTTTTGTTCTCTGTAACATTAAAATTCATTGTTTGCATATTCTACCGGTGCATGATTTTGTGACATTATGCATTAGTTCATTCAGGAAACACCGGGTCACTAAGTTGTGTGGGTCTTCCGCATGGTCACACATTTCACCTTACGACCTGGAAAAATCACATTTATTAATATTGCCAGCAATTTTTATTAGGAGGGAATTTAAGAAAAAAAAAAGGAGAGAATTTAAGTTTGGGGAGGCCATCAAGTTTATGGTGGCAGATAGAAGATTTCTAAAAAAAACCTAATCTTTCCTGAAATCTCGAATTTTGTCATTGGCAGCAAAGGCTTGTCAGTTGTTTTCCATTAAGTGACAGTCACTTTGTTCATTTTTGAGGACGTGTCTGCCAAAATAGCCAAGTCTGAATTGCCACAGACACGCGTCAGCCGTTCTATCATGGAAAAGTGGTAGTTG
The DNA here is from genome assembly GCF_053574225.1 of Canis aureus. Classification (NCBI taxonomy): domain Eukaryota; kingdom Metazoa; phylum Chordata; class Mammalia; order Carnivora; family Canidae; genus Canis; species Canis aureus. The sequence continues at coordinate 120,002,365 of NC_135649.1, read as the reverse complement.
ACTAAGTCACGTCGCTAAGTCCAACAATGCCATTCTTTCTTTCTTTCTTTTTGTTTTCCTGGAGACAACTCAAACTTCCTCGTGCAGGGGAACGATGCCGTGACCACTCCCCACTTTATCATGCAGAATATTAAAAAGGCCTGTGCTCAAGAGATAGTGGAGAATGTTCATGATTCTTACAGCTTAGCCAACACCGTTAAGTGAAAGTGGCTTCCTTTTAATCAGAGCGCGGTGGTGATGGATGTTGGCCCCTCCTGGGATCCCTGCCTCGATGAGGCATCAGGTGACAGCACCTTCACGTGCCCCTGCTCCTGCTCCCCGAGTGAGTTGTCTGCATGCTGGAAACGATCAGTGCATGTCTGTGTTATTAGAAAGATGTGTCCCAGGGCCCCAGGGACAAATGTCTCCCAGGCTCCCAGGGGACGGAGGTTGACACTCTGAAAACCAGTCAAGCGGAATCTAGCAGGCGGCACCCTTGAGTGAGGCATTGGGAGACCCCAGAAGTCAGGCTGGACTTTCCACGGAGCTCCTGCTCGCCCTGCCATCAGCTCTGTGGCTAGGCCTCCGCCGGGCGCCCTCTTTCTCTGACATCGCTTCTCTGGTCCCCAGAACACAACGAAGCTTCTCAACCGAGAAAGAAACTCATTACTGGCTATTTCTACCATAGCCAGAGCCGGGGTCTTCGGGACCTCCTGGGTCCTCCTTGTTGCGGTTGTTAATGAATTTAATTGTCATGTCTTCCCTTGCAGCTTTGACTCCTCTACCGAGAGCACCACTCATGTGAGTATTGTTTACTCGTGTGCTTGTTTTTGCAAATGTCCAACTAGACTCGATAGCTCTTTGCAGATTCTCTGCCTTTCCTGGCAAAGCACGCCGCACTTGGAAATATGAAACCCCTCAAAGACTGCTGTTAAATAAAGAAATGTGCACCATCTAATCATACTCTCAAGAAAATAGTGATACAGTTCAGCGTATCAACCCTGTGGAGAATGCAGCTGTCCATGGCTATGAAAGAACTGAAGAGCGGATTGGAGAGAAAAAGAAACGGAGGCGATCTTTTCATTCTGTTCTGCTTCAAGCTCACCTCGAAAGGCTCAGAGACACAGACACCACAGGCAACGCACACCACCAGGGCGACTACAAACAGAGCCGTGCTCGGAGAGACAAACAGGAGCTAAAATGAATATTGACTGAACAACAGCGTACCTCTAAAAGCAAGTGTTTTTTAATTGCCGTTCTATCAATTGAGTTTGCATGAGGCCGCGATCTTAAGATTTAGTTGCGACTCTTAAGGCTCATGCCCCAGCGGCTTTCCCGTTGTCAAGCTCGCTTTGTGTGCCACAGAGAGAGATTTGTATAAATTCCTGATGGAGGACCCCGCGCTATTCCTGCTGTTACCACGGCGTGTCTCATGCCCCACGTGGAACCCGGAGAGCCTTGTGGTCACGAAGCAGCCACCTGTGTGTCTTCTTCTGAGCGTGGCGCTGTCGGGGCGGCTTTGGAATCCCGTTAACAAGACCGATGGGTCATGGGGGCAGTGCCTTGACATCCCTCTGAGCCTCGGTTCCCTTTTCTGCAAAATGGGAGCAGAAGCGTCTGCTGTTCATTAGCGTTGTCAAAGTTAGGCATAGCGTACGTCCGACACTTGGCGCATCTGTGCAGTGGGTGTGATTTGTTCTCATAAGGCCCGTTCGGAATGCTCACGTGATGATTTCTCCGATCCACTGCTCTCTGAGAAGTGGGTTTTTAAAGAGTACTGAATTATCCCCATCACTCACCTGCTGAAGACACATTCTCAGGGGGATTTCTCTGATCACGAATGAGACTAAGAGACACACACACCTGTGCCCTGACCTCACTGGCTCACATGCCCTGAGTTTCCATCCATCGTGTGGGCTTCATGTGCATGAAGGTACTGCTTCTTGAAAAACTTCTAGGAAAAGTCCCTACGTGTCTGGTGTCTTTTTTTTTTTTTGCCAACCTTCTGTGGTGTGCAGGTGTGGAACGCTCAGCAAAAGGGACACCACTTGCAAATATGGCTACTGTAATTTATTCATCTGTACTGTTAATAGCACATCTCGAGTTCCAAGATAAATGGGCCGTGATTGGCCGACCCTGTTGGGAATCTGTCTTGAATATTCATTACGAAGGTTGGCTTCAAAAGTATCAGCCCCTCCTTGCCTTTGCTTTGTGCACAGCGCTCGGGACGAGATGAAAGAGATGGCAGGAAGACGGCTTTGGTTGGTTTCTGTAATTCTGATGCATTATTAATTTTCTTGACCAAAAAAAAAAAAAAAAGTGCCTGTCAAGATTGATTAGAATCCTTAATGGATATGTAGTTTAAGGATTGTCAAGCCATGACTTCTACCCAGTAGAACTGATGATGAGAAGGAATGAGTCACTGTCTGATAGTTATACTAATAGTTACGCACGGATATCGCAGCTAATGATCTCAGACAAGCTGCCTGGTGACTGTATGTCTACACATCCATTTGCACTTGTTTTTCCTAATTGAAATTAATTGGAATAAATATGTGTCAAATAGTTAAACTCCGTAATCTAATTTTAATGAAATGATTGAGCTCTTTTTTTTCATACTGATGAGCCTGAATACGTTTTTTTTTTTTTTCCTCTTTCTTATAAAGGTATTCCTTGTTGCACCTTTTTATCACAATGTGTTTTTCTTGGCCAGGTTCTCAGATTTCTCAGGAGTAGGATAAAAAAGCATTCAGGATCCGGCTGCCAGGGCGAAAAGAGGTGGTCAGTTCAGTCATGTCACAAAAACAACGAAGAGAAAAGCGGAATCCAGTCCTTCAAACTAATCGGCAAAACATGGCTCTCACATGGAGTAATTTACTCCGTAGGTGCTAAATAAGTAGATCTGAAGTGAACACAAGTATTGGATGAGAATTTTATGACCTTGGCACTCAGCACTCACACGAACACAGCCGTAGACTCGGGATGTTTTGGGGAGTTCCTGGGCAGGAAAGATTTATGCGCAGGCAAGCCTGTGGGATGCTACCATTGCAAAGTCTGCATCGGCAATGACTTTCAAAATTGTCCTTACATACAAGGCACTTAAAAGTCCTAAGCACAAGCCACATGTGCTCTTAGTGCCGCGTATTACTAATGTCACGTGGATCTATGCAGAATTTGGAACGCATTACGTGGGATGGATCCCACTGCTGTTCTGTGCTGTTGTGCTCTCACATTAAACCAAAGGACCCTGGGCAGCCCGGGTGGCTCAGCGGTTTGGCGCCACCTTCAGCCCGGGGTGTGATCCTGGAGATCCGGGATCGAGTCCCACGTCGGGCTCCCTGCGTGGAGCCTGCTTCTCCCCCTGCCTATGTCTCTGTCTCTGTCTCTCTCTGTCTCTCAGGAATAAATAAATAAATAAATAAAATCTTAAAAAAATAAATAAATAAAAATAAACCAAAGGACCCCCTCCGTATTGGTACCTGACGTTCCGACTGTCGATCACCGAGGAGCTTGAAGGTAAGCTGTGCGTGCACCAGGGGAAGCCGTGCTGAAACCGACGCTTCCGCCACATGAAGCGTTCGTGTTGATCAACCCCGAGCATGTCACACGCAGCTTGATGATCATTTTTATTTTTTTTTTTATTTAAACCCAATTTGCTGGGGATCCCTGGGTGGCTCAGAGGTTTGGTGCCTGCCTTCAGCCCAGGGCGTGATCCTGGAGTCCCAGGATCGACTCCTACGTTGGGCTCCCTCTGTCTACGTCTCTGCCTCTCTCTTTCTCTGTGTCTCTCATGAATAAATAAATAAAATCTTTAAAAATAAATAAATAAATAAAATCCAATTTGCCAATGTACAGTGTAACACCCGCATCTTGATAATCGGATCTTAATGTTATGAATTAGTATTATTATTGCTGTTTGCCATATGGATGTATACGTGGTCATTCGTGTTTTTCACGCGTTGTATGCATACACGCACGGTTGGTGCAGACGAAGGCCGTAGCTTTCCAAAATAATCCTGGTTTAGTGTGGGCACACATGCACAGGATGTCACTCAGTGCCAGCTCTGAAAATACAGCCTGGCGTCTTGGGAAGACTGGAATCTCCTCGAATATGTCAGGTTTCTTTGCTGCCGGTTGTGAGCAGCAGGTGCATAGCTCTGCAGCCCGTGAACCACCAAACGTGTCTAGCTCCGCACTTAGGGCGATGGGGGCTAAACATTGGTGTAAGGTTGGCAGGTTACTTTACATCAAGATCAGCTTGTGGGAAATTCCCAGTACCAGTCCAGGCAGAGGAGAGAATCCTTGGCAGTGGTCTGGGTTGGTTTTACAAGTCTTTGTTTCTCTCTGGCTCTGGACTCAGGCTGTTGGATGCATCACAAAACAACCATCAAAAGTTAAAGGACGGCTTGCCACAGCAGCCAGAGAACAAAACATGTGTTAAGATGGTTCACACTGGGGGATCCCTGGGTGGCTCAGCGGTTTAAGCGCCTGCCTTTGGCCCAGGGCGTGATCCTGGAGACCCGGGATCTAGTCCCATGTCAGGCTCCCTGCATGGAGCCTGCTTCTCCTTCCGCCTGTGTCTCTGCCCCTCTCTTTCTTTCTATGTCTATCATTAATAAATAAATAAAATCTTTAAAAAAAAAAAAAAAAAAGATGGTTCACACTGCATTTCATGGGTTGGGGGCCAGAGAGTCATTTTCATGATGTTTGTTTGTGGGCTCATCTTCTGGTCAGGACGTCCATGCGCACTGGTGCTGGGGCAAGAGTAGAAATATCTCACATGCTCCACTGGTGGTCCAGGGTGGCGCAGTGAATTCCGGTTTTGTATTTTGGGTAGATATTCAGAATCAGACTCCCTACCAGGTTGGAATCCTCCTCCACCCAACTCAGAACCTGCCTCCCACCCTTGCGTCGAGGTGGTTCACGGGGAGCCTCTACATCTTCTCGGGGGGGTGGGGAGTGGCCCGTGGGTGTTCTTTCTGCCTTCTGTCCTTGCTTCCCGTCCATAGTCGGCATAGGCCAGGGTCAGCCCTCTGGATGACGAGCTCTCGGTTGACCACCAAAAGCCTTTTGAGCTCCGAAAGCCTTTGTGTTGGTCGTCAATGCCCGGCATGAGGGACACAGGTATCTCTAAAGATGGAAACGCGTCTACCGTGCAACCAAGGTGGAGCAACGCGTTCTCTGTTCTGGGGACACGGGCCTCCTCCTGAAGTCCTGCATTGCTCTGCTCTGGGGACACGGGCCTCCTTCTGAAGCATGCCTTGTGTGGTGGGCAGGGCCTCAGAAACATCGTTGGGACATAAAAAACTATTTTGGCTTAATGCTTCGAGTAGACTATTAGCTTTATGTATTAATATATGTGTATTTTCTATGCAATCACCGATTCCCTGCCTACAGCTAGTTATTGAAATAAGCCAGTTTTGCATATTTATAGTTAGGATAAGTAGCAATTTTCAGCTCTAATATTCTGAAGGGGAGAGTGATTGCAGAGGGTGAGGAGAATATAAAGACCAGCAATTGTCAAGTACTCCCTCAAAGACAATGCAGAGAGCCGCATTATAGCTCCGGGCAGATCAAGTCCTCCAGGCAAAGGCGGATCTTCCTGCAGGGCCCTTCCCTCCGGGGGCCGGTTATTGGGCCAGCTGGGTTGTCAGCCTTGGAGAGAGATGAGAGACCCCGTCTTTCCTCGTTGCCCCACCCTGAGGCCGTGGAGGGAGGGCAGCCTGGGACCTCTGGCTCTGGGGACCCCAGCACCTCCCTATTCGGGCCTCATTCCCCTCTGCTCTGACTCCTACTCCCCCTGCCTTTCTGCTGGGCTACAATATTGGCACCTTGAAGTGTGCGTGGCGGCGGCGGGTGCAGGCTGTGACAGCGGTAGCCTTGCACGGCTCGCCCCCAGCCCCCAGCCCCGCCATGGACCCTAAGATGTGCATCCACCGACCCGCTCACCCTCGCTCAGGAACGGCCCTGGCTCTGTCCGTGTGGCATAAAAAAAGGCCACGGGAACATCACGTGGATTCATAGGCTGTCCCTTGATGGGCACGAAGGGTTTTGAGTCCAACTCTTGTGTCTGCTTAGAGGTTGGAGAGGTCCCAGCGGGGAATGTGGCGTGCCTATGCCAGAGGAGCGGGATTACAGTGCGCGATGAAACATTTTACGTGTGTGCAAAAATGCATCTACCTCCTGGCTTCAGATGCCTTGGCGGTTTTGCCCACATCCACGAACAAAACGCAGTTTCCGCCGGTAGCGTCGGTTTTGTGCTCAGGGGTGGGGAAAAAAATGTATGTGTCAGAGTAGCATTTCAGGGGTGTAACCCAGCTGAAGGCAAAGATTGAAAGAGAATTCTTGGGGGGCCCCTGGCTGGCTCAGTCGGTGGGACTTGGTGACTCTTGATCTTGGGGTGGTGAGTTCAAGCCCCACGTTGGGTGTAGACGTTATGTAAGAATAAAATCTTAGGGACGCCTGGGGGGCTCAGTGGTTGACCATCTGCCTTTGGCTCAGGGTGTGATCCCGAGGTCCTGGGATCGAGTCCCGCATCGGGCTCCCTGCATGGAGCCTGCTTCTCCCTCTGCCTGTGTCTCTGCCGCTCTCTGTGTCTCTCATGAATAAATAAGTAGGAATTTTAAAAAGAGACGGGGGGGGGGGGAATAATTGAGAAGGAGAGATAAGTAGGGGAGGAGAAAGAGGAAAGGGAGGAAGAGAAACATCTGAAAGAGGTATTTTTTATCAACAGAAAACAAATGGATTCAGCTAATGTCTGCCCAGCCGTCCGCTCTCCCGTCAGTGCGATACAGTGACACAGAATCCCTGGTTAGCCTTGAAGAACACTTTCTAATTTCATTTATTCATCATGTGGCGTACCTGGAGGTCTCCTATCTCCAACCAGAAGCCGAAGAAAGATAGTAGGCCTTGCGGGAGACGCTTTGCGGCAGAGGCCTCTCACGTGGCTGGCCTGGATCCTTCTGAGGCTGGCAGGCCCCACGGCTGTGCACGGACCCCTTGCTATTCAGCTTGTTCTGCTGAAATGTTACACGCGGCCCATGAAGAATACTCCATGTGCGGACTCGATAAATGCACCTGCTGCAGCGGCCAGCGAGGGGAGGTCAGGTGTGGCGGGTCAGGGCTCTACGGAAGCCCTCCGTTCACAGCCTTTTGGTCCTCCCTCCGTGAAGCTTCTACAAAAGGACAAATAGTCCCGTTGAGAGCGCGACTTGAGCCTTGTTCTTAGATGCTCGTCGGTCTGACATGCCCGCGTACCCTCACCGTGGCTCCTGAGTTGACGACGCCTTGGTGCCTCCCTAGCGGCAGAGGCCTGTGCCGTGGCTTTGCAGGGCGAGCCCCGGGCTGGAGGCTTGGGCATCTGCAGGGCATCCCACGGGGGCCGTCCGCCGGGCAGCGTGGGCTCCATCGGGTGGCTCGGAATCAAGTTCTTACGGACGCAAGAGGAGCCCGGGCCGGTGCCCGTGGAGGCCGCCGTCCAATACCATGACACCACGCTGAGGGTGACCCCTGGCTCGTTCTTAGCCACCAACCCGCCTTCTGCGTCCTGCTCTACGACGCTGGCGCTGGGACTCCTGAAAGTAGGAGTGTGTTCACGCGAAATTCACATCCTTACGGGTCAAAACCAGTGAAATACGGGCAATTCGCATGGTGCAGGGCCATATACTTTCCCCTTTGCCTGTTGGCTTCGTGTTGGGGCCTGTCCAGCAGGGATGCTGGAGAGATGATACAGCAGGGTGAGAAGCGGGAGAGGGATTCCCAGCTGCTGCTCCAGCCACAGCCGTGGGGTAAGTAAGGTCCTCATCTCTTTGGACCTTCTAGACCCATTTTCCGGGGCCCTCAGAGGTTCAGACGTGAGCTAGGCAGGGTCATCCCTTGGAGGTCCCAGCACAGGTCCTGGGGCCCCTCTCCCCATGCTCCCGGGTGTCTGACATCATCTCTTCCCTTGCTGTCCGGCCCCAGGATGAAAGCCACTTCCACCACCATCACCTCAGCCTCTGTTTGCTTTTTCAGGACTCTGCCACCTTTCCAGTGACTTCCAGTATAAAACTCTCTTTGTTGGCTTAAGGGAAGCAGTTTGTCTGTCCTTAAGCAGAACTCATACAAGCATTGAGGACTGTGGTTGGACGGAGCTGCTCCAAACCCTCCTGCATGTGCTGACAGTCCCTGCGCTTCCCCCACCCTGTACTCATGTCCCTTCCCCTGTCACCATCGCGTGGACCTGCCTGTATGTCCAGACAGTGGGACATGAGCAGATATGACAGAGGCAGAGGCTGCAGAAAGCTCCGGTGTGCTTCCATTTGTTCTTCTCCTTGCCTCCACTAGGACAAGATGAGCCCAGGCTTGCCGCCAGGTCTAGGGGAGTGGGGCACGGTGTGCACCAGCACTGGTTTACCCTCGTCACCCGCCTTGGGCCCATTAGGCTCATCCAACATCCGGCCAGCCCCCTGATGTGCGAGCAGGCCCAGGGGATGAGCGTGTTCCACTCCAGCTGCGCGAACAACACATGGGTTCTTGTAGTGTGAGGGTTTGTCACGCAGCAGTCTTGCAGCTAGCACATGAACCTCACAGCGTGGGGCCATCCGCCTCTATGATGGGGTGGCATAGATGCACCCATGTGAGCGCTCTGGACCCTCTCCAGACCCATCTTGTCCTCACTTGATAACTCATGCTTTATCCTAAAGGCAAACCCAGAGCTCGTTCCTACATTTCAGCTCAGCCTTCTTGGCTTTTCTCAACAGCCTTTTGGGTCGAGACCTTTGCATTTCATGGCCTCTTGTCCACTCTTTGGAGTATTTCTTGAACTTCTGTTCAATTTGGGGGTAGATGAGTGGCCTCCACTGGCCTTGTCTGGAAACGCACGGCCTTTGCTCACACTCCTGTGTGACGCTCATGATCTCCCACCCACGTGGCTCAGAGCCCATGGCCAGTAAATCCTTCCGATGATTGCCCCAGCATTTTCCAGCCCCTCTCTTCACATGCAGGGTCTCTGATATACTACCTTGAGCGCACCAAGTGTGAAATTAAACTTTTATTCACTCTCGTCCCCTGAGGACAAGGGCCAATCAATACCCTTTGTACGACTATTGTCAACTCACTTCCAGACTTGCAAACTGAGCCTGGGTCATGCCTACAGAGTTAATTCTACTGAAGCATGAAAGTGATACTACCTCATTCGTTCAACAGCACTTTTCAAGCATCTCTATCTGTCCGCCAAGACATGGATATGCTCCCCAGTGGATTGCATCCTGAGCAGGTATTAAAGGAGCCAGCCAGATAAAGATCGTGGGGAGAGGATTCTAGGCAGGGGCATGAGCAAGGGGCAGAAGCCTGGCGATGTCTCTAGGGATCTGCGGACAAAGGAAGTTGGAAAGGCACCCAGGGAACAGGGCATTCTGAGGAGTCGGTTTCTCCTTTTAATAGAGATGTGTCGTAGGCGGTTTATATTTGCATTTCATAGAGATCACATCAGTAAGCTTTGATACAATCTACCAGCCTCAGAATTCATAGGAGTGAAGGTTCTAATGGGGCGAGCCTACCTCTTATGGGATATTTGCGCCCTGTGAGAAGACAGTATTGGGTTACGGCAGCCCTAAGAGAGCAAGACACGTGTTCCTCAAGTAACTCTCTCCGTCAGATTAGCGTTTCTTATGCTGATGCCCAGGAAGGGAGGACACAGGCTGGCCGTCCAGTCCTGCTGGTCTTCACGGGAGTTGTGTTTGTGATGCACACGTACACATTGGTGTTCTGCTGTACACGTCCCGTTAAAGAGGAGACCCCCTGAGCGACCGCTTGGCTTGGAGAGACCTCCCCGGTGGGCAGGGGGATGGGGATTCCAGCTCGAGCGCCCATGGGAAGGTGGCTTTCTCTCCCTGCTTGCTGTAACTACAGAAGCCCCTTTTCCAGGAGTGTCTTTTCCCAAACTGTCTTCTCAAGACACGTGGTACCTTGGCTCAGTATGTCCCAAGGGGTATTCCTTGGGAAAAAAAAAAGGGGGGTCCAGTGTCCAACTCATCTGGGAAATGCTGGTCTTTATAAATACGTTTCTTTACTGGATTTTTTTTCTTGGGCCTTTTTATTTTTGATGTGTTGTGAGAATTCAAGAAGGAGATGTATTAGGAATCATTGCCGAAACCTACTTCAATAAGAGACACGTCTTCCGTGCTCTCTATTAATTTCGCGTTTCGTTTTCCTGTCATCCCATCTCTTCTTTTGTGCACGGTTTCCTTCCATTCTTGAACAACGCCAACTTGAGGAGCGATTTTAGTGTCTTCTGTTTTTCCTTCCTTCTCAAGAAAAATTAATCGCACCCGTCCTTGCGAGTATCTCAGTTACGGGCATAAGCACGTTGTCTTATGTCATTTGTCTGTATCTGTGTCTCTTTCGGTAGAAACATTTTCTTAATCGCTTTCTGTGCTGGAAGGAGACATTATTCTAATTCAGCTCATCATCTCATGTATCCTCCCTGTCCTCACTGGGTGCCTATAACTGGCTCAGTGGTAGTGTTTCGTCAAGTCAGCTTCAGGATTTAGTAGCATCGATTCCACACGTTATGAGTCAGGCTGTCGTGACAGTGGACAGGAGAGTGACAGCAATTGGCACATTGCTTAGAACGACCACAAAGACAGGAATACAGGGAAATAGAAGGGCTGCCTACACGCGAGGTAGCAGTCTGGATTCTTGGCCATCCAAGAATGGCCCTTTTGAGGTTTCGAGGCTACACTGGGGTGGGGCATGGATGCACATCACAGCTCTCTGACCTGTCATTCCTAGGCAGGCAAGCCCCAAGATGAGCAGGCATTTGGGACGTACCTGGCATGTCCCTTGTGGCCCGAGATGCAGGATTCAGTCTGTTTTTCACGCAAGGGTGAGTTCAACCAACTTGAGTGAGTAGCTGTCTTCTCCTTCTAAGGCCTTGTTCTCATGCTGACGGTTGCAGAGCAATATTTTGATTGTATGATGTGCCCAGCAGGGAGGGATTCGAATGCATTTTCTCAGAAGAGCAATGGTTGATCTCAAAAAACATTGAAGTCGTTCGAGCAATCTTAGGTTGAGCTGGATCTTTCTCAGGCATGACTCCTTAGTATGGCATAGAGAGTGGTGAGGCTGCTAGGTGTCTTTTGCCTGAGGGACTCCTCTGTGTGGAGAACCTTCAGAGATGGGAGGGGCAGTGAGTCGGTATAGGTTAGCTTTCTCTCTTACAGGGGCCCTCCATCCTCCATCCCTTTTTGTCCTCTCCCTACAATCCCCTCGAATCATGGGTAATCTCAAACCCAGCCATCAGTTTTTAAGGACAACTCATTAAAAGCAAGAGATTTTTTTTACTTTTTTTCACTGCTTTTTAAAGTCAAAGCCAGTAGAAATCTACATGTTCCAGCATCTGCGGAGAGACTGGGGTGGTAGGGAGAGGGAGAAGTGGTAGGTGAAAGTACATTTTAATTGTGTTCTTCCGTTTCAAGCATTACTGGTTTGTTTCCGGAAAGTGTTGGGAATCAAGAGCCTTTCTAAAATGAAATAAGAAAGCACTATATTGGGGCCCCTGGGGGGCTCAGTCGGTGAAGCCTCTGCCTTCAGCTCTGGTCCTGATCCCGGGGTCCTGGGATCTAGTCCTGCGTCATGCTCCCTGCTCAGTGGGGAGTCTGCTTCTCCCTCTCCCTCTCTCCTTGTGCTCTTCCTCTCTTTCTCAAATAAATAAAATCTTTTAAAAAGGCACTGTATTGAGAAAACCTCTAGAACACCCATGTGAGCATGCTGATTAAAGTCTAGGAGGAGAGAGATTGCTTGTTGTGAATAGAGGTTCTGCCTTTTGCTAAGACAAAATCAGGAGATAATAAAACAAGAAGGGAAAAGAAAAGGGAATGAAATCGTGATTGGAATAATAGATCAAGGAATCCATTACTCTATATTTTATGTTTTTCAAGTATAATTTCTTTGCATTTAATCCTTCTATTATCTCAGGCATGCAGAGTCGATGAAGTCTATTAGAGATCCTTATTAAACGTCTGTGTTCGAATCAATGTAAAATTCATTTTCTCAGTTTAAAATAGAGAAGCGACTTTTTTTTTTTTTTTCCCAAGGACCTCGCGTAAGAGTCTGGCACAAAACAACACCCTTTACAAGTACAGGAAACGTGCTGCAAGACAACCAGGGATTTGTTTGCTCACATCTTTCCAAAGGTTTTGGATAGGCCATTCAAAAATAAATGCAATTCTCAGTGGGATTTCAGCTGCGTAAAAGCTCGAGAAATGAAATGAATACAAGTGCCGCTAAGAGAAAAAAAATGTTTCTTATGGTGGAGAAGTAGTACACACACACACACACACACACACACACACACACACACACACACACACAGAGTTTGTACTGAGGAGGTATATTGGCATTACTCATTATCTCAAAGTAATGCAAAAATAAATGAATTCTCCACATCCCGTGTAGCTTACACGTTACTGGTAGGACAAGTGGGCAATGCTCTTGAAACTCCCTCCTATGTCACAACTCTGATGACGTAGCAATGATATCTGACATTCCTCACTATGAGCTGTGCCCTCAGCAATTTACATAAAGTGTATGAACTTTTCCTAATGGTGTAAACTGTTGCTTTCCATGTTTGTCACATTAGGATATTCATCAAACTAATGTCTCTTCTAGAGACAGGGCTCCAAAGGAAGCCAAGAAGGCTTTAGGCTGGTGGTCAGTTTGTTAAAATTATTTTAAAGATTTTTTTATTTATTTGAGAGAGAGAGAGAGAGAGAGAGTGAGAGCGAGCATGAGTTGGGGGAGGGGGGAAGCCAGTGGGGCTCGATCCCAGGACCTGGAGATCATGACCTGAACTGAAGTCACATGCTTAACTGTCTGAGCCATCCAGGAGCCCTTATCATTTTTTTTTTTTAAACTGTGGCTGCTGGAACAAATCTAGTGGCTTCAAACAACACGAATTTATTATCTCACTGCTCTTGAAGTCCTAAGTCTGAGAGAGTGTTCACGGGGCAAAATCAGGTGCTGACCAAGTGGCATATGTTCCAGAAGGTCCAGGACGGAATGTGTCCCCTGGCTCTCTCCTGCTTCTGGAATGAATCTTGTGGCTTAAATGCACCCAGCACGGAGCCCAACATGCGGCTTGAACTCACAAGCCTGAGATCAAAGTCTGAGCTGAGATCAAGAGATGTGACAACAGAAGCAGAGTCAGAATGACGTGACGCTAAGCCAGGGAACGTGGGCAGCCTCTGGAAGCTGGAGAGATTTGTTCCAGCAACCAAAGGAAACGAATGCAACGAGCTAAGCTCTGGGACAGAGCTGCCCTTCTCTCCCCAGGGTCCTTGCTCGGCACAGTACAACCACCTTGGTAGCTCTGCAGCTCTCAACTCCGCGTCCTGATGCCCATGCACATCCACGTGAGCAGGTGTTTAAGGTGTCGTGTGGCAGGCCGGCCCTTTGAAGTGAATCCACACTTGATCATTTGCCTCCTGTTGCTATGGCGCCCAGATAAAATGGCCCAAATGCTGCTTTTCCCCCCTAAGGGCAAAACCATCAGCTCACATATTACAAGGAAGATGTGCTGTTTGTCATCTTCATCCCAGGAATACAGATGTGCACATTATTTTTCTCCAGAAGCGTGTGTGAGTGTCAGAAAATCATTTCAGTGTGCCTTCCAAATATTTGGAAGGAGACAGTCTAAAATGCACAGTTATTTACATTGATTCCGTTAACCTGTGGCATGCTAATGTCTTCTTTCCTATTTTCCCAGAGCAACTCAGGATTGTTTGCCCCCAAAATATGAAAGACATTCGCCACTAGGACAGCATCTGTCTTCTTATCTTTCTTCAGCGTCTGTGATGAAAAATGACTCTTTTAGATCATCATCAATAATTATGACATTTTCTGAGTGGGATAAAAATCCACCATCAAACGTAAAGGGACGACGACATGGGATGAAACGCAAGACTCTCAAGGGCACATGTGAGCTCCAGCTTGGAAGGGAAGGTGTCAGGGAAGGACGTGTTCCTTCAGGCGGGGTAAAGCCGTCCAGGGCCCCGATGGCTGGTGCTGTGGTGCCCGAGGCAAGGGCGATGCTGGGCTCGCGTGGCTGCTGCTGTTGGAGATCCTGCTCGGTGGGTGCCAGGAACTGCAGGGCTGGAGTGTGCCCGCAAAGCCCACGCGAGGAAATGCCCCCTTCTGGGAGGACCCGGCAAAGAACCAAGTCTTGGGATGGCACAGTCGACGGTGCTTGAACTGCTGGGTCAACAAGGACCCAGAAGCTGCTTTGGAGCAAGCAGTTTGGACGTCCAGAGTCGGCGTGTTTTTACTGATCTCATTGGTATTTGGGGATGACAGAGAAAACGGTGACATACGGCTTTTCCTCTTGTACCCAAGCACGGTTGAATATGTGACTTGACTGCTCGTCCCCCCGTGTTCGACGCCCAGCCTGTCCGTGAACGCCGTGGGCGGCACCGAACAGACGGCTCGTCCGCTTCCCGCCGGCTGTCGTGTGGCTGTGGCCGGGGCTGGCAGCGCGGGGATGGATGGTGGCTCCGGCTCCCGGCTCTTCCCACGACTCACCGCCCCCGGGCGCCGCAGAGCCTGGCTCGTGAAGAGCTCGGCGGCGGCGGCGCGGCCCCCCCCCCGAGGACCACGGGGTCCAGGAGGCAGTGGGCGCCCAGCCGGGCTCGTGGCTCGTGCACCCCGCACCTCGGGGCCTGCGGCTGTCGTGAGCACTGCCCATGTGGGACGGGGTCTCCTGGCCGCCCTGGGCCGTCGCCTGCTCCCCCCGGGATGCTCTAGTCCTGCCCTCCTCCTCGCCCGGGGCCCCGGGAGGCTGGTCACTGTGGCCCGAGTCTGGGGACTCTGTGTCTCGGCCGGTGTGGACCGAGTCTGGGGAGTCTGTGTGTTGGCCAGAGTGGACCGAGTCTGGGGAGTCTGTGTCGGCCAGTGTGGACCAAGTCTGGGGAGTCTGTGTCTCTGGCCAGTGTGGACCGTGCCTGGGGATTATGTGTGTTGGCCAGTGTGGCCTGAGTCTGGGGAGTCTGTCTGGGCCAGTGTGGACCAAGTCTGGGGATTCTGTGTGTCGGCCAGTGTGGCCCGAGTCTGGGGAGTCTGTGTGTTGGCCAGTGTAGACCAAGTCTGGGGAGTCTGTGTCTCTGGCCAGTGTGGACCGGGTCGGGATTCTGTGTCTCGGGCTTCAGGATGGTTTGACCTGCGGTGAGCGCCGGTGGGAGATCAGTGAGAGGGAGGGTCACGGGACAGGGGTGCCTCTTGCACAAACCCCCCCCCCCCCCCGTCCCTCCGTCCCTCTCCCTCCGTCCCTGCGAGGACGCGGCTACAGTGGCCCTCAGCACGAGCTGCCCTTCCTGTGCGGGTGCCTGAGGTGGGCCCGCCGCCCGCGATGTCGGGAGCAGGGTGTCCCCACGCCGGGCCTGCCACGGGCCCCACGCTGCCACCCTCTGCACGGCACTGCGCGCGCCCTCCCTTCCCGGCCTCCTCCTTAGACCGTGGGGGGCAGGAAGCGCTTCCCCAGGTCATCGCCGTCCGAACACGCAGGACATCCTTCCCCGGCTCGCACCACAGTCACGCCCCTTGACAGGCCGTGGATTCCCGGACCGCTCACAGGATGTGCGCGCCTCCCGAAGGCTTTGCAGCATGAAAGCCCAGGTGAGTGTGGAGGTCTGGTCCCAGGATCGCTCTGCCGAGCTGGCTTGCAAGGTCATACGTGTACGTCCACACTCCGTGGCTGTGGGTTTCGAACTCAAACGTCGTGCACAACTACCCGCGCTCAGTGCACGCGGTAAGCGCCTACTAACAGGCGTGATGCTGCGTGTGTCTACGTATTTCCAACATATATGTCCCTTTTTTCTTTGCACAAATTTGTCACACTGAATTTTATCCTTAATTGCAATTTGTGATGGTGATTTGTGAGTCCGGCCATGTCGATCTAGCAAATGCACTATATTGGGGTTTGTTTGTTTGTTTCTATCTGTACTTCAGGTTCCGAAACCTCTGGAAATCATACTTTTAAAATTTTGCACAAACGGAATAGGGGAAGCGGTCCTTTAATCTCTCCCAGTAACTGTAGGGAAATCCTGCTACGTTATTTTTCCTGGTTTTCAAAGACCCTTTCAAGCAAAGTATTTCTGTCCATCATTAGGATTATCCTTGCTTCTAGCCCTTCTAGTTAAGATAAAAGTCCTCTTCTTAATATTTGATGGTAACCCTCGCTGCTGGACCTCACTTGGCGTGTCAGAAGGATTGGCCAGTTATTTAGGGTGGGGGTGGGAAGGAAGACGTGCTGCTTTCTGCATCCGAATTAGAACTCAATCCAGACATGCCCTGTGAGATGCCTCGGGATTGCTTTCTTGGCCCAGAAGGGACCTCATAAAGCCAGACTTTGAAGGGGATGCACATATGAGCTCTAACCCTTTGACATGGGAGTATATGTGCTGCGCTGGGTGCTCCAGCAGAGCACGCTGCTTTATCCCAAATTTGCCCTTACCGAAACCCAGGGCCTTCTACCGATCTGTGCTTTCCTGAAAGTCAGGGACTTTCAAAATCCAGTGGCAGCCCCGGAGCAAATCTCTTCTGACTGCAGAAAATGAATTGGCAGGTGTGAGCAGGATTCGGACGCACTGGCCATGCTTCCCAGGCTTGCCGCATCTCGGAACGCTTTACCCCATCTCTTGCGGCGTCCGCTGTTTATTCAGGCTGCCCAAGGGGCTGAGAAATGTTGTAGGGACTGCAGCTTTCCTATCCCTTCATTTGTATTTAAACACCACATAGAATATTAAGATAGATATTGGTTTCCATGTTAAAAATTCACCTTCAGTTTTATAGGAGATTTTATCAGAAAATGTTGAATGCAGGAGAGTTTG
The DNA here is from genome assembly GCF_053574225.1 of Canis aureus. NCBI lineage: Eukaryota > Metazoa > Chordata > Mammalia > Carnivora > Canidae > Canis > Canis aureus. Next base: position 119,985,524 of record NC_135649.1, on the reverse strand, counting down.
GAGGCATGAAGCGTGGCGGGGGAGGTGGGGCAATAAGCCGCTTGGTTAGCTCTTCATGATCCATGTGCATAAATTCCACCCATATCCATGCTGTAGGTGGTCCTCTTCCCTTTTCCACCAACAGGTGAACTATGAGCAAGGTCTCGGTGACCAAGGCCCCCGTACTGCACACTCTCTTGGTTCCTGGTTGAGGGTCACAGCAAATGCTCTAGACTAGTACTTAGAAGAGGTGGGTCTGCACACTTTCCGTTGGCATTGACATAGCGGGAGGTTTCCATTCTTAGTGAAGCTGTTGGTGATTCCAGCGTGAGGTTTAGCCACCGGACGTGAGTGCACGTCCATGCCTTGTACTGTGACGAGTCCACCAGGGTTGACTTTGGGGAATGTGATTTCTAAAGAGAGAGTGTTTGTCGGGGCGCCTGGGTGGCTCAGTCCATTAAGCATCTGCCTTTGGCTCGGGTCGTGATCTCAGGGTCCTGGGATCGAGCCCCACGTTGGCCTCTGCTCAGCAAGGAGTCTGCTTCTCCCTCTATCCCCCACCCCCACTCTCAAATTTTTTTTTTTAAATATTTGTGAACACGGATGCCGGGGTGGCTCAGTGGTTGAGTGCTTGCCTTCAGCCCAGAGAGTAATCCTGGAGCCCCAGGATCGAGTCCCACATTGGGCTCCCTGCATGGAGCCTCCTTCTCTCTCTACCTGTGTCTCTGCCTCTCTCCCTCTCTGTGTCTCTCATGAATAAATAAATAAAATCTAAAAAAATTAAAAATAAAAAATAAATAAATAAATGAATAATAAATAAATAAATAAATATTTGTGAACAGAGCATGGGAGTGGATAGTGTGGCAGTTATCTGTTTCTGTGTAACAAGTAGCCACCAACTTAGCAGCTTAAAGCAACACCCGTCTATTATCTCACACATTCCGTGGATCGGGAATCTGAGAACAACTTCACTGAGTCCTCTGCTCTGAAGGCTGCTGTCAGGATGTGGCTGAGCTGTGTTCTCATCTGGAGGCTCACCCGAGGGGGAATCTGATTCTTAGCACGTTGGGAGAAATTCTTTCCTTGAGATGGCAGCATCGTGGCAACCTGTTCCTTCAACTGACTGGCTGCAAGGAGGGGGGTTTTGCTGCTTTGTCAAGGGATCTCCTTTTAAAAGGCTTCCCTGATTAGGCAAGGCCCACCTGAGATAATCTGCCCTTTAATGAACTCAAAGCCAACCTATGAGGTAGACTTCAGTTGTATCTACTAAACCACTTCACTCCCATTCCCTCGGCCACGCTTAGAAGAAAGTCAGGAAGCCAGAGCCTGTGGGGAACACCCTGCAATGGACAGGACAGCGCCCCGACAGCAGAGAAATAAATGCATAAAAATAGCAATAGAGGTTGGGACAGCCTGCACTGCATTTTGACTTAATAGGCTGTTTCTCAAGCATTGCTTTTGGAGAGAGAGAGAGAGAAAAGAAAAAAAAAAAAAAAAACACCCCTTTGCATTCTGGAGTTCTTTTTAGACATGAATACTCACTGTTGTTGGCCGTAACATTGAATCCAGTTCATTTTTACGATCCATGCCTCTTACTTCTTTTCAACTCTTTATGATTTTCCCTGTGGGTGTCTTGCAGTTACAAATGTGTTTGTTGTTTCTCTGTGTCTTGCTGTGTCTTCTGCAGCTCTGGGATCCTTCAAAGGGGTGCTCTATAAAATAAATAACAGTAATGATGATGTTTACAGTACTTATCCCTAGCAATTTCAGGGGCATCATGAAAGAAGACGCAGAGAAGCAAGTGACAAAAGAGTGAGTTTGCATCTTTGCATTTTGTCTATAAATAAGCACAGAGCAGCTTTCCTCTGTGGTGAAGTGTTCATAGATTATTTTTTTATTCCTGCAGAAGCATACATTTAGTGGTTGAGTGTATTTTACCCTTGGATACATTCAATTTGTCTTCATTTTACACTTTACTCTATTAATTAGAAAAGGTTATAAGATTAATAACTAGTCGCTGCAAATGCATACGAGGGAGTGCAGTTTGACGAGGCCTCCCCTTCCCCGGCAAAGAGACATAAATGGTCAGTTCATGTGCATCCTCTCAAGCGTTTGATGAAATGCATTGCAGAGAAAGAGCTCCGGACTACAATGGTCTCTTAATGATTTCCAAAATTATCCAAACATCAAAAAAGCAATTATATTCCATGTGCTTAATAAGTTGACTATCTCAGGACAGTTGAGATGTTATTAATTGAGATGTTAGACACCATGTGAGCAAATTCTAGCTGAAGATCTGTAATAACAGCAGTAGGATAAATGTGTTGAACAACAAGGCTTTGTACTTGAATCACATCCACAGTTGCCAAAGCATTTTACATGGAAACGCACAAACACACGGATCTTCACAGCCAGATTGTGCTGGGTTCTGGGGCGAAAGAGACAATATCTACAAAATGTCATAGAGTTTGGGGTTGGTGTATTAAATCAACTAATATAAAAGGAAATAGTTGTGTGCGTAGAGGTTTGGGGACCCTCCTCTGGCTTTGGGATGGCCACCTTCTTCTGTGACCCCATAGGGGAGAATCAGAGAAAGTGGGGTCTCTTCTCACGGGGGCAATAATCCCATCATGGGAGCGCCCTTTCATGACCACCTCTGCCACTCATTACGTCCCAAACCCCCCTACCTTTCCAGATGCCACCATGTCGGGGCTTCAGTGTATGAATTTTGGAGGGATGCAGCTATCGATTCGGAGGCAACCACCATGCAGTGCATAATTTCAGAAAACAGATCTCACAGACATGCTATGAGCTAATGGTGAGATTTCAGGATTATTTTGGGTTATGTTTAGGGGCATCTGATTTACCTTTCAGGTAAATCTCCAGTCATACTCTCTGTTCATCCTACAATGACCTTGTATCTACTGGACTATTAAGAATCTGGGGGGCACCTGGCTGGCTCAATAGGATGAACGTCTAGCTCTTGATCTCAGCTCACATCTTGATCTCGGGGTCGTGAGTTCGAGCCCTGCATTGGTCAGCACACTGGGCGTGGAACCTACTTTTAAAAATTATTTTTTTTAAGATTTTATTTATTTATTTATTCATGAGACACATGGGGGCGGGGGGGCAGAGACACAGGCAGAGGGAGAAGCAGGCTCCACGCAGGGAGCCCGATGTGGGACTCAATCCCAGGTCTCCAGGATCAGGCCCTGGGCCAAAGGTAGCACTAAACCACTGAGCCACCGGGGCTGCCCTAAAAAATTATTTTAAAGGGCCACGTGTTTAAATGGAAAAGGTACACATTTTGAAGGGTGGGAGTGTGGCTGCCAGTAATTTTCTGATCAATAGTGCGATGCAAGAACTGATTTTACGGAGGAAATAGCACAGTGATTTTAGAAGTAGGATTTTAGCATTCTGACATTTTTTTTTCTGACAATTTTTTTTTAATGTTTAAGTTTCCACCTAATAGAGAATAGTAACACCTTAATTGAATATTTCCTTTTGAGATTTTAATCCATTTATTTAAACGTCTTTGTGTCAACTCTTTAAGAAAAAATATTTATTTTTAATTCCAGTGTAATTAACGTGCAGTATTATATTAGTTTCAGGCGTACAATACAGTGACTCAGGACTTGTTTATATCACCCTGTGCTCATCATGACAAGTGCAGCCCGTCATCCCCATCCACCCATCTCCCCTTCTAGCTCCACTCTGGAGACCATCACTTTGTTCTCTATAGTTAACAGTCTGTCTCTCCGTGTCTTCTGCTCATTTTTAATTGTTCTATTTATTTTTGGGTTGTTTTTTTTTTTTTTTTTTTGGTGTTGAATTATATAAGTTCTTTCTGTTTTTAAAGATTTTATTTTTAAGTAATCCCTACACCCGATGTGGGGCTCAGGCTCACAAGCCCAAGATCAAGACTTCATGCTCTACTAGGTCAGCCAAGTGCCTCTGTGTAAGACCTTTCTACATTTTGGATAGAAGCTTCCTATCAGATATATCATTTGCAAAGATACTCTCCCATTTGACGGGTTATCTTTATATTCTGTTGATCATTTCCCTCACCGTGCAAAAGCTTTTTATTTTGAATACGTCTCAATAGTTTAATTTTGTTTTCGTTTCCCTTGCCTCTGGAGGCGTATCTAGAAAGATGTTGCTACAGCTGATGTCAATGAGATGAGTGCCTATGTTTTCTTCTAGGAGTTTTATGGCTTCAGGTCTCACAATTTAGGTCTTTAGTCCATTTTGAGTTTATTCTTGTGTGTGGTTTAAGAAAGTGGTCCAGTGCCATTCACTTGCATGCAGCGGTCCAGTTTTCCCAACACCATTTGTTGAAGAGACTTTTCCCCGTTGTATATTCTTGCCTTCTTTGTCATGGACTAATTGTCCATGAAAATGTGGGTTTATTTCTGGTCTCTATTCTATTTCATTGATCTATGTCTTGGTATTTATGCCATTACTCTACTGTTTTGATGACTACAGCTTTGTAGTAGATCTTGAAATCAGGGATTGGGATGCCTCCAGTTTTGTTCTGATTGAATGTCACTTTTTTCTGATTATTTCAGACTTTATATGTCAGGGTAAAATTTAGAAACCAGGAATTGCTATATCTTTTCTCTTATTGTTAATGGGTCCTTGATTTAGCAAAACTGAACCTATATATTAGTTTTGCAAAACCTGTCTCTATATTATGAACAGGCATTGAGTAGGATTCATTGGTGAGGTCACCTTGAACGATTAGGAAATACTGCTTAGTTGTTGGTGGTACTCAAATTGGGGAAAGTAGATTTTAGTTGAGAAAAAATGGTAGAAGAAGGGGCATCTGGCTGGCTCAGTCCGTAGAACATGTGACTCTTGATCTCAGACTCATGAGTTCAGGTCCCACATTGGGAGTAGAGTTTAGTTTAAAAAAAAAAAGACTTTAAAAAATTGACAGAATAATACAAAGCATAGGAATCTGTCATGAAAACATGGCAGGCAGAGGAATGATATCTAACATTTCTGGATTTGAGGTGGAGTTTTTTAAAAAGATTTTATTTATTTATTCATGAGAGACACATAGAGAGGCAAAGACACAGGCAGAGGGAGAAGCAGGCTTCTTGTGGGAGGACCCAGGACGCCTGGATCACGACCCGAGCCGAAGGCCGTCGCTCAACCACTGGGCCACCCAGTCATCCCTGAGATGGAGATTTTTGAGGGCAGTTCTACATTGATGACTATTCCCTCCAATTGTTTGACTTTGAGAAAGTCTCATAATAACTTTAATCACTCTTTATATGATAGTGACAATGATAATACACATCCGCTGCCATGAAGTGCTGGTATCAAGTATCAAATGAAAAGAACCCAAACCAAACCTCCCCCCAAAAAAAACCCACAAAAACAAAACTCTGAGAAGTAAAAACACTACAAATGAACAAAGATGAGCAGTAAACAATTAAAGTAACAGTGAAGCAAATTTCAATTTTATCATGCATCTTCTCATCCAGAAGGAAAAACGACTGCCAATTACTTCGGTTGTTAGATCTTTATGGGTTATTTGTTAACGACTTGGCAAGTTACAAAATTAGCCTCGTGAATTATCACTGTTGGATGACAGATGATACGATCATGCCATCACAGATCTCGTGACTCGAAGACAATTTCATTTCTCCCTATGAAGTAGAAATAAAAGTAATTCCTTCCACCCCGATACACAGGGCATATCTGTAAGTTTTAAAGTAGAAGGGCTTTACCAAAATCATGTTGCAGGGATCCCTGGGTGGCGCAGCGGTTTGGCGCCTGCCTTTGGCGCAGGGTGCGATCCTGGAGACCTGGGATCGAATCCCACGTCGGGCTCCTGGTGCATGGAGCCTGCTTCTCCCTCTGCCTGTGTCTCTGCCTCTCCCTCTCTCTCTGTGACTATCATAAATAAATAAAAATTTAAAAAAAAAAAATCATGTTGCAGTTCCAATTCTGTGTGTTATGCATCATAAACCCTGAAAAACCGTCTAGGACGTCGGTGCAGTAGATAATGCGATCTTGACGTAGGTATGCAAACCCTTTTGTGCGATCATATATTATTTCTACTTTCATTTTTAGGGGTTTAAAGATCTCTTGGGTAAAAAATACTAGTGGGTTGCTAGAAATACACTGGATTCATCAGCCTAGATTTTTATTTTATTTTTTAAAGATATTTATTTATTTATTTGAGAGTGAGAGCTCACAAGCAAGTAAGAGGTGGGTGGGAGCAGAGTGAGCAGAAAGCCTGAGGTGGGGCTCAATCCCATGACCCTGAGGTCATGACCTGAGCTGAAGGCAGACACTTAACTGACTGAGCCACCCAGGGGCGCCCGTTGTCAGCCTAGATTTTCAGAGTAGAGACACCGAGTAGGTTAAAACAATGCCCATTTCTCATGTTACAGTTTTTGTGGGTCGGGAGTCCACGCCTGGCTTACTGGGCTGTGAAGCTGGCTTCTCTTATGAGGCTTCCTGGTCAAGGTGGCGGCTGGGAATGCACTCTCACCTCAGGGTTTGACGGGGGAGGCCCTGCTCTCAAGCTCATCCACCAGTTATGGGCACGACCCTGTTTCTTATGAGCTGTTGGTAGGAGGTCTCCGTCAGTTCCCTGCCCTGGAGCAGCCAACGTGCAGTTGGGTCTTTCCGACACGGCCTCTCGTGCCATTAAGGGCAGGAAGAGACTCTTCCAGCAAGGTGGGAGCCCAGCCTTCCAGTCACGGAAGCAGCACCCAGAACTCTGTGCCATGCAAGGAAGTCTTTATAGGGCCCAGCCCTCACCCTAGAGGAGGGGGTCACAGAGGGCTAGGCTATCAGGAGCCAGGGCTCCCGGACCGGCCGTGCTGGAAGTCTGCCTTCTACAGAAGTCCGCCTTCACTCACTCACTACATCCCAGGGTGAGGAAAGGTAAGAACAGCGACAGAGGGCAACTGGCCAGTTCACAAGACTTGGGGATGAACGAGACGGCGCAGCCTGGACCACCCCCCTCCCTTGCCGTCTGTCCAGGCCCCCCCAGCGGTCTTCCCCAGTTTCCTGTCTGTGGGTCTGGCCATGTGCAGGACACCCGGTGACGCGCAGAGCTCCAGCCTTGGGCCTGCATCCCCCGCCCCCCGGCTGGCAGCGGCCTTGGGCCTGCGTCCCCCCCACCGGCTGGCAGCGGCCTTGGGCCTGGGACCCCCCCAGCTGGCAGCGGCCTTGGGCCTGCACCCCCCCCACCGGCTGGCAGCGGCCTTGGGCCTGCCTCTCCGCAGGTGGGACCTTCGAAGCCCAGGGGCAGCCAGGATGTGGGAATTTCTTTTGAAATATGCGTCTGTGTCAATTTTACTGAACAACAGACTTCGGTGCCTGCAGCTACCACCTGGGAATCTGGGCCACAGCTCTGCAAACCCGTTCAGCTGCCTGCCTTCCGGGTAGTCTGGAATTACAGCGCTCCGAGCTCTTGTTTTTTTTCTTTTTTTTTTTTCTTTTACCTGACACTGGACCCGTCTTTTATGATTGCTTTTAAAGTCAGATAGTCGCAGTGTCCCGTGTCCTGAGGATATGCCCTCCTGGCCTCTCTTTCAGTGGAATATAACCCCCTGCTTTAAAGGTTATTGTTGGGATCCCTGGTTGGCGCAGCGCTTTGGCGCCTGCCTTTGGCCCAGGGCGCGATCCTGGAGACCTGGGATCGAGTCCCGTGTCCGGCTCCCGGGGCATGGAGCCCGCTTCTCCCTCTGCCTATGTCTCTGCCTCTCTCTCTCTCTCTCTCTGTGACTATCATAAAATAAAAAAAATAATAAAATAAATAAACATGGATTAAAATATTTAAATAAAATAAAGGTGATTGTTTTTAGGAGACCGACCCCCCCCCCCCAATGCCGCGAGGGCTAAGGGTTGACGCGGCCTTGTCCGTGGTGCCGCGGAGTTCCAGTTCACGGTTCCTTTTTCTCGGGTAAGAGTTTCTTTTTTTCTTTTTTTTTTTTTATATTTATTTGTTTATTTATGATAGATATATATATAGAGAGAGAGAGGCAGAGACCCAGGAGGAGGGACGAGCAGGCTCCATGCAAGGAGCCCGACGCAGGACTCGATCCCGGGGCTCCAGAAGGCAGGCGCTGAACCGCTGAGCCACCCGGGGATCCCCAGGTAAGAGTTTCATAACAAGGAAGGTTCGGCTGCGTTCGCTGGAAGACACTCCGGTTAAGCTTCGTGTCACCTGGCGACGGGCGCTGTCCTGTCTGAGCTCGGCAGTGGAGGACGCCGAGGAGAAGCACAGCCTTGATCCACCTGCGGACCTCAGCAGCCTCATTCCTAGCACAGCTCTCCCAAAGGGAGTTATAAACGGGGGGCTGCCCTGTCAACTATACTCAAATTAAAAAATAAGTGAAAATAAAGTCTTGGGATGTCTGGGTGGCTCAGCGGTTGAGCACCTGCCTTCGGCCCGGGACGTGATCCTGGGGTCCCGGGATCGAGTCCTGCGTCAGGCTCCCTGCATGGAGCCTGCTTCTCCCTCTGCCTATGTCTCTGCCTCTCTCTCTCTCTCTCTCTCTCTCTCTCTCTATGTCTCATGAATAAATAAATAAAATCTTTAAAAAAAACTGTGTGTCTAAGGGTGACGTGGGAATCATGAAGCTCTGTGCGCCTGTCCTTTAACCATGACCAACTGATACATGACCTATTTTCAACCTTATGTCCCAAAGGATTGGATCTTTCATAACAAACCATATCTTTCGTTTCGCATCGTTTTTGATGTGAGCAGTCCAATAAAGTCATTAATTTCACATGGAAATGCAAATGCATGCAACCAAAACGTCGTCCCGAGGGAATGGTTTCCAGAAGGATGCTAATATCTTAAACCAGCCCTCGCAGTCCCAGGGTAAAGCCACCTGCTCATGGTGCATTATCATTTGTACCACACTGCCAGAGGTACGTGCTAAAAAATTTTTTTCTTTCTTTTTTTTTTTTTTTTTTTTTGCTTATTGTATCTGTTGAGGAAGATTGGCCCATAAGTATTCTTTCTCATGCTGCTTTGTCAGGTATTGGAATGAAGATGATGTTAGCATCATAAAATGATTTATTGAGCCTTCCCTTCTCTGTTCTCCATAAGAGTTTGAATAAAATTTGAATTACTTGTTCTCTGAGTGCTTTATAACAGTCACTGATGAAGCTCTGTGAGCCTAGCATTTTCGTTCTGGGAATATTTGACTACGAATTTAATTTTCTTAAGGCATATATGACTTGAGGCTCTCTATTTATTCTCTTGGTTTTTAAGTGACATCTTTTTAGGGATTTATTGCCTTAATGTTTTCTTTCCTATTATCTCTTTAATGCCGTAAGATCTTAGGGTACCCCCACTTTCCTTTGCAATGTTGGTTATTTCTTCCTTCCTTCTTTCTCTCCCTGCCTATTGAATGATCAGACTTGGTAATTTGCTCATTTTATTGGGCCTTTTGAAAAACCAATTTTTATTTTCATGCATGTGCCCTCTTACACATTTGCTTTCTATTTAATTAAATTCTGCTCTTATGTCCCCATTTCCTTCTCTGTCTGCTTCCCAATTATTTACCAATTTTTAACATTTTAGAATGGTGACGACTTTATGAATTTCCAGCCCTTCGTCTTTGCTAATGCACACTGTTTCCAGGAACATCGCTCTAGGTGCACCCAAAAAGGTTTGCTATGCATTTTTCAGATCATTTATTTAAAAATATTTTTCATTTTCCATTATGCTTTCCGCATTTACGTGCGGATAATGCAGCCTTTAAAAAAACATCTCCAAATACCTGGGGATGTCGAAGTTAATTGCATAGTGGTCAGAGATCTGCACTGTGTTTTCAGTCTTTTGAAACACATTGAGACTTATTTTCTGGTGCAGTAGAGCATCCATTTACGGGGACGTTTTCTGTACGCTTGCAGAGAATGCATACTTTCTCATTTTAGTGCAATGTATGTCTATTAGGTGTGCTAATTGAAACATTTTAATCTCTGTGTTTACTAGTGTTTGTCTGCTGGCTCTACTAGTTCCTGGAAAACATGTATTAAATTCCCTCATGATAACTACAGATTTGTTCATAACTCCTTGTAGTTCTTTCCATTTTTCCTTTATGTATTTTAAGGCTTTGTTATAGTCTCTCTCGCTGTGTATTTTGTTTATCTAGCAGAGATTCATTCATAGAATACATTTTGTCTGATAAGACAGCCGCACTGCTTTTTGTTTGTTTGGTGTTTACAAGATTTATATTCTTCCGTCTATTTACTTCAACCTCTTTGTGCATTTTTGTTCCAGATATAAAAATACCATAATATATTTCATTATTTCACCTCTTAATGGGCTTTAAGGCTGTTCCCTGTTGGGGGCTTTTTTGAATCAAGCTGCTGTGAACATTCATGTACGTGTCTTTATGTAGACATAGATTTCTATTTCTCTTGGATAAATATGCAGGAGTAGGATGGCTAGGTCATGTTTAACTTTATAAGAAATGGGGGATCCCTGGGTGGCTCAGCGGTTTAGTGCCTGCCTTTGGCCCAGGGCGCGGTCCTGGAGTCCCAGGGTCAAGTCCCATGTCGGGCTCCCGACATGGAGCCTGCTTCTCCCTCCTCCTGTGTCTCTGCCTCTCTCTCTCTCTCTCTCTCTCTCTGTGTGTGTATCATAAATAAATAAATAAATAAAACTTTAAAAAAAATAAAGCTTAACTTTATAAGAAATGGCCAAAACATTCCCCAAAGGGATTATTTCATATTGATCAGTGTATCGTGGTCATAGAAGAGAAACATTTCTATTTCCAACACCACCAAATCGTGTTACAGTAAGGGAAATAGAGAACTCAAGTCATTAGAACCTACTTATCCTGTTCCTGATGGACATGCCCTGGGCCAGAGTGCCCATAGGAGGCTCTGCTGGGCTCTGTAGTCATGAGCTCAGGGTGTGGAAAGAACCGAGAAATCGGGCTGAATCCTAATCGACCCGCACTACGCAGCACATCTTACTGGATGATACTCAAGAGGCTCGGCTAGCTCCTGGAGGCATCTCTCATATGAAGAAGCTAAGCATCTAAATTAGTGGTCCAGCTGCAGACGAGTCCCGAGGATTCATAGCATCACATCCATCTGTAGCTACTTCCAGTTCCTGAAGACTGTTCACGCTCTACCTTGGGTGACTCGAGAGAAGAACCCATTCCATTATTAACTTTTACTCTAAAAAATATATTTATGTATTTATTTATTTTTAAGTAATCTCTACACCCAACATGGGACTCGAACTCACAACCCTGGAATCAAGAGTCACTCCACTGACTGAGCCAGCTGGGTGCCCCCAATTACCATTTACTTTTGGTCCATTATCTGACCGGTCTTTTAGCAACGTGCCTTTCCATTTTAATGGCTGGTGTTCAAAAGGGTTTAAATAAGTTTGAATGTTATGGCATGTATACATGTTCTTAATTAATAGATTTTCTTTTTAAGAATAGTTTTATGGGGCGCCCGGATGGCTCAGTTGATGAAGCATCTGCCTTTGGCTCAGGGCATGGTCCTGGGGTCCCGAGATCGAGTCCCACATTGGGCTCCCTCCCACATTGCTTCTCCCTCTGCCTGTGTCTCTGCCTCTCTCTGTGCCTCTCATGAAAAAATAAATAAAATCTTAAAAAAAAAGAAAAAAAGAGGAAAAAAAAAAAAGAATAGTTTTATGGGGCACCTGGGTGACTCCGTCGGTGAAGCGTCTGCCTTTGGCTCAGGTCATGATCCCAGAGTCCTGGGCTCTAGCCCCACATTGGGCTCCCTGCTCAGTGGGGAGGCTACTTCTCCTTCTCCCTCTGCCTCCTGCTCCCCCTGCTTGTGCTCTCTCTGCCTCTCTGTCAAATAAATAAATATTTTTTTAAAAAAAGAATGATTTTATATTTGTGGAAAAAATGAGCATGAAGTATAGAGAGTTCCTCTAATAGAAATATAAATAATATAATAATATAATAATAATAATAATAATATCCTTGTCACGTTTATTAGACCTGTCCTTCAGAATTCTCTTGTCTTGCATGCGTCCTCAGTTTCTGCGGTTCCTTACATGTCTCATTAGTGTACTACATTTGTCACAATTAATGAGCTAGCATGGATACATTCTTATTCACCAAAGTTCATCGTTTCCATTGGTGTTCACTCTTTGTGTTGTGCCATTGTCTGGGTTTTGAAAAATGCATAATGTCATCTATCTGCCATTGCAGAATCCAAATATTTTTAAATGTCAGTTAAATCGGGACGGCTCGGAAGAAGCTATTTCCTGAAGACAAGTCCAGAAATTATGCTGGCAAGCAAAAACACCTGGCTAGAAAGATCCCATTATCACAAATACCCTTTTTTGTTTGTTTGTTTTTAGGTACGAGTCACTATGTCAGATTCAAAGGGAGAGACGTAATTTTTGTTACACATGGTGAAATTTTAGGTATAAAATATGCTTATCTTCGAGAAAGTTACAGGAAGACAGGAAGTGGGGGGATTTATGATCTAGGGACAGGGCTTACAATGTTTGTGAAACTGATTTCACGGTGCAATAGGATTAAATTTCTCATGCCCTTAATTTTAGGAGAGTGAGGACCATTAACTTTGAAGGTTACCCACGACTAAACTATGGCTTGATCATTGGGAACTGGAAGAAATCGGGAGAATTTTTATGTTTGTACTGGAGACTAAGCGAGAGTGCCTCATGTTTTAATCTGTATTTCTTTTTTCATATCATATTAAGAGAATACATTACCAATATTTTCATCACTTATTCCTCTCCACCTATTTTTCTGCCAGTACTAATATGTCTTCTGACTTCCAATATTTTCTGAAATTTGTAATATATTCTGAATTTTTATATTTTATGATCTTATGCAATTCAAATATTTTTTGCATCCAGAAAAGATTCTTCTGATTCGTTGCTTTCCCTTTTATAGGTGAGAAAGATATATCCTTATAATAATGGTTCCTGGTCACCTCTATTCCCCACCCCAGGAGCATCCAGCAATTTCTCTTCCTGCTAAAAACAAATATTTGTCAGGTTCAGGTTGGGAAGTCTATATCAATAGCTCTCCCACCTACTATTCCGAAGAGGTGGGGTTAAAATATTAAAGAGAAATAATAGTATTAATTCATGAAGAACCCAATCATATGCCACGCCAACACGTGCCAACACAAAAGAAGAAGCCAATATGCACAGGGCAGCAGGATAGTTTGGCAAAATCTGTCACTGGTTAAAGAATACCTGTTTCAGAAAATTAGAGAAAGGGATCCCTGGGTGGATCAGTGGTTTAGCGCCTGCCTTCAGCCCAGGGCGAGATCCTGGAGTCCTGGGATCGAATCCCACATTGGGCTCCCTGCAGAGAGCCTGCTTCTCTCTCTTCGTATGTCTCTGCCTCTGTCTCTCTCTCTCTCTGTCTCTAATGAATAAATATATAAAATCTTTAAAAAAAAATTAAAGAAGGATTATGACTTGGAAAAAATAAATTAGGTCATACAGTTCTCTTTAAAACCTGTCAGAGGTCACTTTCATTAACTTATTTTCCATGCCCAAATCTCAGTGAGCTTCCTCTTATCATTCTGTTAGAACACCTGCTGTTTTGTTCAGAAATGCTCAGAATTTGAGATTCTATTTGTTTTTTTTACATATTGGATACCTCTGTCTTCCAGGCAGTTTCCTGAGGCCACAAATAGTGTTTATTTTACTAACTAATGCTGTGAACATGGCATAGAGGCAGTTCATCCTCACTACTGTCCACTGACCCTGGAGATCATTGGCAGTGGTCCTTATAGGATGGGGAGATTTTGATCTTCTCAAAGAGGAGGCGATGATAGGAGCAAATGGACGCAGGCGGCACTCAGGGTTATGCCCACCTTGGAAGATGGGCTGAATTAGGGTTAATTTCATGGTAGAGGTCCTATTATTATAATATCTTGATTGCTACATGGAGGAATTTGGATCTTATGGGGTGAGTAGTAGGGACAGACCTTTAGGCAAGAGTAAGACACAATAAAAGCTCTGTTTGTGAAATGTGAAACAGCCTTCCATAGAGATTTTATTATTGAGATATACACCCAACGTGTACAATCATTGCATATTCCATTGTCACGTGCATTAGGCCTGTCCTTCAAAAATCTCTTCTCTCGCATGCATTCTAGTAGATACGTCTTGAGTAGCAAGAATGTGAAGAATAACGTGCACCCCACTCACCCAAGCAGCTTCTTTCTGGCTTATTTTGTAGTTGGGATATGCTCGTAACAGATCGTTTCCTTTGGATCACAATGTGTTTGGGCTCTGAAGATCTCCTCCCTAAAACCTTGACAGTCTCCACGCCATATTCATTGGTAGTCATTTGGGTACGTTTGTAGACCCTGCACACAAAGTGTTACTTTATCAGTTTAGGAGTATTTTATTTCAGAACATTTTTGAAATGTTTTCAACAGGGTGTTGAAAAAGTAAAGACATGGGAGGTGGTGTGAAGGGAGACAGGTTTTGTCCTAGATTTTGGTTATACTTTCAGCCCGTCCTGTCACCCATTGTCACCAGGATGTTCAGAATGTCAAGTAGGATGTACGTTTCCCATTCAGGGTTTCCCAACTCTATGGTCTACTTAGTTCCTTGCATTGACTTTTTGAGTCTTGAGTCCCATTTCATAAGTATTTTCTCTAGACACTCCTCCTATTCACCTTTCTTTCTTGCTAATCTAAATTCCAAATCCCTCTTACCTGTTGGTACTGTCGTCATCTTCAGATCGTACGATCATTTTGCTATTATCATCCAGTTAGACACATCATTCTTTTCAGATTTTTTTGCCAGACTTTAATTTTCCATATCCACCTCTGCAATTGTCCATAAGAAAACCCCATCAATACCAGTGACTTTGTATCTCTGTGATTCTTACAGCCCCGGGCTCATGGAAACAGTCCAGTGATGGACTGCAGCCTATGTTGTAAGCTTGCAGTTGACTTCTCTTCAAGGGGCCAGAGGTGGAGTCACAAATGTGTGACTTCAGCTGTCCTACAAGGCCTCCTGTGCTGACTTTGCCAATGGTCCAAACGATGGAAACCATATAACACTGCATGTTTGCATGTGACTTTTATGCTCTCCATGCTCATTTAATACATCTCCAAAACACTCTCTAAACTCCCTATTTATTCTCCCACGAAACAGGTTCTTCCCCCAGATATTGTTCATCATTTGAACTGTACAATTTATAGATGATTAAGTAAACTGCAGCTAATTCACAATATAAATAAGAAAGGGTATTTTTAAGATAGATTTCAATATGGTGTGCCTATCAGTAGTTAATGATTTTGATATATACTTATAAAAATCTTGACTCTTTTATTTAACTTTTATAGCTAGACTAATCTGCTTTCTTAGAATTTCGTCCATGAACTCATTCCTATTTTACGCTTAGATACTTTTGTCTATAAAATTAATTTTCTCCCATCCCTAATATTTGTGGGTTTTTTAAAGATTTTATTTATTGATTGATGAGAGACAGAGAGAGGCAGAGACACAGGCAGAGGGAGAAGCAGGCTCCCTGCAGGGAGCCCGATGTGGGACTGGATCCTGGAATTCCAGGATCACGCCCTGAGCCAAAGGCAGATGCTCAACCTCTGAGCCACCCAGGTGCCCCAGTATTTCTGTTTTGATAAGAACACTTGCCCTTAGATTGTAATTCTGTTCGTGGGGCTGTTGTGTGTATGAGCCCGTGTGATTCAGTGGCTCAAAAATAATCTCTTGTTCAACTCTGAATCTTCATAAGTGTTGCATGCTACTCAGCTAGAGAAGGTGGGAAAGTGAATGCACATTTCTGAGAACACTGTGTTGGTCTCTCTTGAATGTCTTTGCAGCTTGTTTCCATAATCTCCCTCAATTCAATTCATTCAGACCTTAATTCTTTCTACTTGAAAACCAGTAAAAAAAAATCCTCTTTATCTACATAAACATTGACAGAGAGTGTAAGGATTAATAACCTTCCTTCTACCAAAACTGCAGGAGAATCATCTACTTTACTTTAAAAATACCAATAGAGACTTTCCTACTGTGGTAGGTCCTTTAGAAAACACTATTCTTTACCGATTAATACACGTCCCCAGACTGAAGATAATCTAGAAGCTGTCACATTAATAATAAGTAATATATTTTCATTATTTACATCTAAATCCTTGAGTTTCAAATTAACAACACTTGAAGGAGACCTGTTCACACAAATGAAATTTGAATTGTAGATAAAGTGACACTTTGGAAGGGTTAGGTCACGTTACAGCTTTTCAACACCACCAAGATTTAATTTATGTAGTGTCATTGCAAAGAGAGAACTCTAATGGCTTTTTAATTATTCTCAACTTCAAAGAATAAATGGGAGGGAGACCAGTTCCCAGACAAAGGAAGGAAATATTGGAAGCTGAGTCGAGATAATTATGCAGCAATGCCCTAGTAAAAGTATCATAGGACAAGGGAGTGGGGAACACTTTTCTGCACATCAACCTGGAGAGTAAAACACAGCCACATCCTTTTGTTCACTCGCCTACCGTCATGCCTCGCTCTCAAAGGTGGGTGATCACAGTGAGTCATGGAGAATATATCGAAAGCTCTGGTTACCTTTCTAGGGAAGCTTGTTGGGCTGTGGATTACAAAGAAATCGTAGAAGCAATTTGTCATGTTCGTTTATAGAAGTCCGAGATAGAGTGACTTCGATACAATAGCTTCAGAAAAATCCACAATACACATTGTCCAGAATAAAACGTGGTAAACACTGAGCGATAAGGGGAAAACGTTTTAAGCTTATGTCTCTTTGGGTCCATTGTGGGAAGAGAATTTGGGCCGTACATTGCTAGGTAGGAATCGATGGCCTTTCGCTCTGAAAGTGGATACTGAGTAAAAAGTGAGTTTCAAAGGTAGCTCTCCTTGATACAGGATTATTTTTAGTTATAAGGTATAAAACTCGTTGGAGAGCTCATCCCCTTAGAGCGCGGAACTCGTATGCTCGCGCAGCAAATGCGTGCTATTTCTTAATCATAATATTCAATGTTTTTTGAATCCTTTGGTGTGCCAGAGACTAGAGATTTGCTCCCAGGGGGGCTCCTGGGAGAGGCCTTTAGATGGAGGGATCCAGTTTTGGTCCAGTGAAAGTAGGGATTAAAGAATGGATGGAAGGACAGATAGACAGTTTAGAGAAGCAATAAAAACTAAGTAAAACAAAAATGTCGGTGTCGTTCTGATGAACACAGCGTGTAGAGCCAAGACGTAGCCTCTCCTCCAGCACTCTTCACTTCCTAGTAAAAATTTTTATAAGGAGGATCTTGGGAAAAGTCAGGCATGTGTGTGTTTTCGTTGAATAAAATGGCGTAAACCAAGACATAAAGCGCTCGCCTAATAGGAGAGAAAACTAGTTCTACCGGCCACAGCGTGATAAAGTTCATTGTTTTAGTAAAGTCTTTCTTATAGCTCCTGGGTTGCTACTCAAGTGTAAAAATTCTCTTCAACACTAGCTTAGAATGAAGTCACACGCACAGCTGCAGAGCCTTCCCGAACTCTCTGAAAGTATCGATTTTGTGACGAGAGGCATCAAGAGTTTCTCCCTGCAACCTTCAGCTATCAGCGGTGTGAGGGGGGAGGTTTACAGGCTCCCAGGTTTTCCAACTTTGAGTTCCAGGCTCCAGGGAACAGGGAACAACATATATGATAATAAATATTTCTAGGTAAAGGGGAGACTGTGACAGAGTAGAAGGTTCTTCTTCCAACTGCCATAGTGATTTTATTGAGCCCACTTCCGGTCCTTCAGAGGTGTGTATGGTTTGTGTGTTCCTAGGTTCTGGCCTAAATTGTGAGCAGCAGTTTCTTCTAGTTCAAACGTTTAATAATGTCCCATTTGTAAGCCACTGAGCAGGACTCATTGACCCCAAAGGTAATGAAGGAAAATACCCAAACTAGGAAATGTCCACATCAGTGTGGCTGTAAGGTGACACATGGAAACCACCTTGAAAACCAAAATTCATAGATGCTCCATTACTGAGCATGGTGGGAATTTGGAAACCACGTGTGGGATGAGGTTGGAAATATTCGTTATGTAATGTTTCTTGACTCACATGCCTTTGATCTGTTTCTGTTTGGACTCAATTACATTCGCTCTTTTCTTGCCTTTTTTTTCTTTTCTTTTCTTTGGCAATTCCTCCTACCTCCTTTCCTTTTTCTTTTTTTTTTTTAAAGGTTTTATTTGTTTATTCATGAGAGATGCAGAGAGAGAGGCAGGGAGAGACATAGGCAGAGGGAGAAGCAGGCCCTATGCAGGGAGCCCCATGTGGGACTCGATCCCTGGTCCCCAGGACCACGTCCTGGGCTGAAGGCAGACACTAAACCACTGGAGCCATCCAGGGATCCCCTCCTACCTCCTTTCCAAGCAACACACACCTGCCATGTTAAGGTAATGAGTGATGAATTAAGGCAGGCCTCATAAAGGCTACCATTTAGTGAAAGAAGCAGACACATACAAAAACTACCAATCCTGCCATTGTTAGGCAGATGCCCCCCAAAAAAGCCATATAAAGAGGTGAAAAGGCAAGAAACCTTAGCAACTATAGATATAAAACTCATTCAGTAGGCCAGGAAACAAATCATGTCTAAACCGAATGGGAACAGAATAAGACCATTCTACATTGCAACTCACTAGGGCCAGATCTCTTCCCACGCCTCTGTAAATCACACGTCATCATAGTGCATGATCTGAAAATGGGCCAATTACATCAGTTTGTAGGATGCAATAAATCAGGAACGTGATACATTTGCAAGCCATGTGAATTGTGGAAGAATCTCTCAAGGCCCCGAGAGGACGTTCCCCTCTTGCAACAAACTTTGAAAATTGATAATACACATCATTTGTTCCCTCCCAAACTTCTTCTGTCATTGAAAGTTCAGAATTTGAATTTTCTGTGATTTTTCCCCCCAGAACTTCAAGGTATTAAATCATGAGTGCAGCAAAGCAGAAAATACTCCATGGGAATTTAATGAATGTCTTTTCATTAAACTTTATTCCATAATTAAATGTTTCAGAGGTATGTCAGTGGATTATGTATTATGCACACCTTATTTGCTTTATAAGCATTTTATAGTTTAACAGCAAAATTAAATGGCTGTTATTAAGGAAATGGATTTAAGGCAGATCTTTCCTTCATTCCCTCTCCCTACCACCACCACCATTTTGGTTATCTAGACTTAAAACCAGATCAGTAGGTGCATTATAATTAGGACTTTGAAGAGCATGGCTTTCTTCGGGACAACCACACATATTCCCATTACTGAGGTTTCTTTCCAAATTCCCTCTGCCTTTCATTTGTTCAAAATCCTGCTATACTTTAAGGCACAAAGCCATTCATCACTTGGCCATTCCTGTCTACTGAGATTTCTCTCAGGTGTGCTAAAGGAGTACTTGCTCTTTTCATGAGTGTGTTTGGCAATTATAAGGTCTTAAGATGGCTCTGTGTCTTCCTTATTTTTTATTCTCATAATGCTCAATAAAATGTATCACGTTGACTGAATTGTAATAATTCCCAATCATGTGGAACATAGCTGCTTGGAAGTCTAGAATAACAATGCAATCTGTCCATGTATTTATTCAGTTTTGTCCTTTTATAGTTGCTTTCTATATTTAGAAATCATATCACAATTATACATTTTAATAATAGGATTGCGGTACGTATCTTACATTAAATGTGACATTTAGTTAATAGTTATGAGAATGTGTATCATTGGGCCAGCTGAGTGGTTAAGTGTCCTACTCTTGATCTCAGCTCAGGTCTTCATGTCAGGATCATGAATTCAAGCCCCGTGTTGGGCTTCTTTATGCCCAGTACATTTACTAAAAAAAATTAAAAAGAGGAATGTGCATC
Source organism: Canis aureus (assembly GCF_053574225.1). Classification (NCBI taxonomy): domain Eukaryota; kingdom Metazoa; phylum Chordata; class Mammalia; order Carnivora; family Canidae; genus Canis; species Canis aureus. The sequence continues at coordinate 119,965,682 of NC_135649.1, read as the reverse complement.
ATTTAAGAAATTTAAGATTTGAAATAATTCTAATTTCTAAAAGTCAAAAAAAAATGTGAATCGTCTAAAAATCCTGATCACCTAAAGGACATTGCCAGAAACCAACCTATATCATAATTTTAGACACTTGCAATTAAATGCCATTTTTTAAATGTACAAGGAACATGGTGCCTGTTGAATGATATACTATTTATCACCATAAACAACTTAAGTCTAAGATTCATGTTTCCCTACAGATGTAGCAGACTGGAAGATATATTACCGAGATTAAAATTCAGTCTCTCCCTTGCCTTACAAAAATGAAGAAAAAATCAAACTCCATTGCACCTTGAACATTTAATAACAAATAGCAATCACAGATATTTATTTTAACCAGGCAGTAATCCATCTGTGAACATGAGTATGAACGCTGATAACAATATGAATTATGGAAAGAAAAGAAAACAAGACCACACAGAGATACATCATTTGGCATGATTTATGTGCACTTGCTGTTCCTACAAAGTAGACAGCTATTCAGACCTCATGAAGCATATCTAGGGAAAGAGCATGCGTGAGAAACTCTCCAGACATGCGTGATTATCCAGCAAAATTAAATGAGCTATATCAATGGTGCTCAAAGAACCTTCAGGAAGGATCATCTGAAGTTGGTGTTTGTGATGGACAGTAAACCAGTGTGGGAGAAATTCAGGATAAGATTAACTAAAAGGGTCAGGGATGCAAGGATGCTCATATCTCAAGGAGATAAGAGGTTGAAACTCAGAGAGATAAGGAATCTACATGCTTCATTCATTATATTTCAACACCCTAAAGATGACGAAGGAAATGCTGAGACCTCAGATATAAGGCCTCCTTCTATAGCTCTGGCTTACTAGCAACTGGGGACCATGTTGAATTTGGATCCCGTCTATCAGGGATGGATGTGAGACTCTTCATTTCTAATGAGCTCCAAGGTGGTGTAAGTGGTGTGGTCTGCAGGCCATGAACACTATAATTTAAGAAGTGATGCTGGAAATTAATTAATTAATTAATTAATTAAATAAATTTTTAAAAAAATAAAAAAAAAAAAGAAGTGATGCTGAGATACCTATCTACTCCACCATGGGATGGTTGAGCAGAGCCAGGAGTGGCTAGAGTTGTTGGCCGCCATGTGTATTGACACCAGTATGGCATAAAGATGTGCTCATTTTCTGTATTTGCTGGGACAAGGAAAGGCTTGGCATGCACCTTGTCACAGGATCTTACGGGTGTGATACTGAGAAATTTAGTAGTAGAGGGAGAAACCAGAATGGGCAGAAATGGTGAATAGCGATGCCATTGCAGATATTTAGAAAATCAGAGGACAGATAACTTTGAACGAGAAGGCATTTGGGACTTGTTGAGCTTGAGGAACAACATAGATGCTCAGATGGAGATGTTCAGTGGGTGTGCTGGGCATAATTCTGGCCCCCATGACCTTCAGCCCCTGGCGTAACTCCCATAATGGTCATATGGCAAGAAGACTCTATGGAGAGAATGAAGGTTACTCATCGTCTGACCTTAAATGCAGAAATCTTGCTAATTTATTGGGGGGACGCCCAGTGGAATCACATGACCCGTTCAAAGCAGGTGATTTTCCTGACTGAGAGGAACAGATGTGTCCTGGGAGCTAAAGCCTGAGAAGGACACGATGCATTGTTGCTGGTGTAAAGATGGAGGTGACGATGTGATCAAGAATTCAGGCAGCTTTGGGGCGCCAGGGGGGGCTCAGCCAGTTAAGCATCTGCCTTCAGCTCAGGTGATGATCTCAGTGTCCTGGGACTGAGTCCCACATCGAGCTCCTTGCTCGGCGAGGGGCCTGCTTCTCCCTCTGTCCTTCCTGTTCATGCTCCTAATCTCTCTCTCTCTTCTCTTTCAAAAGAAGTTTGAGATTTCTTTCTCTCAAATAAATAAAATCTAAAAAAAAAAAAAGAAAGAAAGAAAGAAAGAAAGAAAGAAAGAAAGAAAGAAAGAAAGAAAGAGAAATCAGACAGCTTCTAGAGCTGAGAACAACCCTGGGCGTGAGCCAGTGAGGAAGCTGAGACCTCGGTGCGAGAATCCCATGGAACTGGATTCCGCCAATGACCTGAATGAACCTAGGAGTGACTCTTTCTCAGAGTCTCCAGGTGAAAGTCCCTAGAGGCCCACAGGTTACTTTTGGCCCATGAGGACGTGAGCAGAAGCACCAGTTGAGCCGGGCTCGACTTCTGAACGACCTGGCTGTGAGGGACTAACTCAGTGTTATCTTCAGCTGCTGATCTGGGGCCAGAGGGTTGCAGTAGCAACGGCACGCTCGTGCAGCAGGCCCCAGAGGTACGTGACTGTGATGAAGGGGGAGTTACCTGCATTGGTTTGGGGGGGGGGGGATATTGCTGAGACGGAAGCACAAGTAAAGGGCATTAGGGACAGAGGGGCCGTGCAATTGGCCGTGCATGGTGAGCATGTGCTCTTCGTCCCCTTCAAGGGAGTGGTGTAAGAAACCAGAGAAAGGGTGAAAGCACACCTGAGGGACCAAGGGTAAGCCATGGTTCTTAGGAGCATTACCAGAAGCTTCAGTGTGGACTTAGACAGCAGGGGAGAATGGGCACTGCAGAGGCGGGACGGAGCCGGGTCCCCCTGGTAGGAGAGCCCCCCTTTAGGAACGGAGGGGGCCTGGGCTGACTGCCACCACCTGTCTGCGCTTGTCCATCATGCAGAGCTTGCCTGCCACGCTCCAGGGCTGGTTTCACGGTCATCCTTTTAGTCTTGGATAACTGACCTTGAGCAATGACATCCTATGTTTCCTTTGCGGGGGAGCCTCTACTCCAAGAGTCTTGGTCCGCCTTTTTCAGATTCCTTTCCCATTGGCCATCATCCCGGTTTCCATGTGTATTTTCCCCCGAACAACCTGGAGCAGCTCCTCCCCATCCACACAGCCTTCAGATACGCCAGTCATACTCGCTGTTGGCTCTGTGTGGGTAGAAAGCTGTGTGGCTCTGTCGTGGTGTTCGCTTTTCTTCTCAAAAATGCTCTCCCTAAAAAAAAAAAAAAAAAAAAAATGCTCTCCTTGGCAAGGCTTTCCCAAAGTATATAAAATGGCAGGATATGGTGGCGATCGGTATCAAGTGCCGATCCCGAATTGCAGCTTGGCACTCTCTTCCTTTCATCTTCCTTTCATTACATGTATGTCTCTACCTGTATGGATCGTGATTGTTTCCTTGGCCAGAAGATCAAATAAATAATATGTAAGGGCGGGGCTTCGTTTTTTATTCCCAGTGGCTAGAACCGTGCTTAGCAAATGCCAGCCATTCCGACATATTTATGGCGTAATGAGGGATATGTTGGTTTATGTAGAATGGAGTCCTGGTAGTATCATGAATTCAGGAAGAAAAGAATATAAAATATTCTATAAAATAGAATTCCTATAAAATAGTCGATTCTCTCTGTGTGCAGGTGTCCACACACCTATATACACACACATACGTCAACATCTGGGATATAAATATTAGAGGAATAATTGATATTTCATGCTTTGTTTCCTGATGAGAAAGAGGAAGGATGTTAGAAAAAGTAGTTTTCATCCACGCCACTGACTACATTGCATCATTTCATGCAGCAGGCTAACCTCCTGAGAGCTGCTGCCTCGCAAATATAGGCAGGAACCTGTGCATCCAACGTTCCATTGAAAAGCTTCCGCAGAAAGATCAGTCCTTGATCATATATACCGAGAAATGCATATAAAAGAGGATATTTTGCAGTCAGGTCAATCAGGAAACATAGACACTCAAAAATGCATGTGAATAACAACAAAAAAAGCATGATTGAAAGTCGTAAGCATATGGTCCAAAAAGAGATGGGTAGTTGGAGAAATATTTCAACAGTTGCCCGGTGTCTCAAACAATACTATCCCAAGAAAGCTAAAGTAGGAAGTGTTCCTTATAAGTATTTTTCTCCTTGCCCGAACTATAGGCATGGCTCCAGCTTTTGCAGAATGAGAGGTGCTAGAAACCACATGATAAGAATCCGTGTGATTTTAGAAGTGTCCGCTGCGCCGGGGCATGAGGAAGCATTGGTCTGGTCATGGAAATGCAGGGTGGACTCCGTCATTACCAAGACATGCGTGAGCTGAGAGGTGTTGGAAAACATGCCAGGTCTGTGAGTGTGTGATATCGAACCTGTCAGGTGTGTTTGTCCTTTATGTGTGGCCCAAGGAGTTTTGATTCCTCTTGCTACTTCTTTTTTTTTTTTTTTTAAGGTTTTATTTATTTATTCATGAGAGGCAGAGACACAGGCAGAGGGAGAAGCAGGCTCCTCACAGGGAGCCCGGTGTGGGACTCGATCCCGGGACTCCAGGGTCTCGCCCCGAGCAGAAGGCAGACGCTCAACCACTGAGTCACCCAGGTGTCCCTCTCTTGCCACTTCCTAAATAAAATGATGTTGTATATGAATTAAGTAAAAAACATGGACATGTGCCAAGTGTGAACATTAATCTACAAGCTCAGGAAGGCAGAGGCTGGAAGATGTAATTAGACTTATGCCCATTTCCATCTGTGTGTAATCATTCCCAAATATGGACAATTAAAGTGGATGTAGTGGCTTCCTTTTTTCCTTGAACATATATATATTTTTTTATTGTTTCTCTCTAATATCTGCAGAGGCGCCTACTTGGTAACCACAGCCACATGCCTTTACGTATGCGGAAAACTTGCATAATAAGGCTGTGAATGGGGGGATCCCTGGGTGGCGCAGCGGTTTGGCGCCTGCCTTTGGCCCAGGGCGCGATCCTGGAGACCCGGGATTGAATCCCACGTCGGGCTCCCGGTGCATGGAGCCTGCTTCTCCCTCTGCCTGTGTCTCTGCCTCTCTCTCTCTCTCTGTGACTATCATAAAAAAAAAATAAAATAAAATAAAAATAAGGCTGTGAATGTATACATTTTTGGGCATCTGTGCTGCACACTGTAAACTTATAATTCATCAACCCAGAACACCACCGTGGACACTCCACATCAGAAGGCAAAACGGAATGATGTTGGCCTTCTGGACCAAAGGATTATAAATACCTGCAGGATTAACTTAGACGATCTCATTGGCATTGTCGGCTCACATTCTCATGATCCGTGCAAAGTGTTTGAATGTGAATATTTTCTTTTTAAAAATATTTTATTTACTCATGAGAGACACAGAGAGAGAGAGAGGCAGAGACACAGGCAGAGGGAGAAGCAGACGCCCCATGAGAAGCCAGACATGGGACTCGATCCCAGGACCCAGGACCACGACCTGAGTCAAAGGCAGCTGCTCAACTACTGAGCATCTGAATGTGAATACTTTCATCTCAAAACACTAACATTTAGAGTATAGGAAAACCAAATTTTGCTTACCATCCTTTGCTAGTAAAAAAAATAAATAAAACCCGTTACTAGTTTATTTTTTATTTTTTGGTAACCATGCTGAGATTAATGGTGTTAGTAAAGGAATGTAATTACTATTAGAATTTGAAAAGTTCTGGAAACATTTGGTGCTGCCCTTTTGAAAGAAGATTGTATGACGTTGAACAACTAATTTTTTGGAAATGGATCTTGTGACCTGTGTCCAGCAGGGCTCCCTTCCCCCCCCCCACCCCCCCACCCCCTGCCGGAGGGATCTTGTGTATGCGTATATTCCATAGGAGTAATTTTCAGCCACCCTCCTAGCTGGTGGGCACCTACCTGGGCAGGACACACGTCCTGCTGGGACGCGGTTTTCCATGTGAAACAAAGCAGATTGCATGAGCTCTGCAGGTCAGTTGTAAGCTACAAAATCAGAAGGAGAGGGAAGCAAAACTGTAGCAGAATAAGACATCAACATGCTTCTAGCGTTCCCTCCTCTCTCCTCTAACTTCCCTATAGTTGTACACTATGCTTTTCACAAGATAAATACAAGTAAATCCCCAATACCTCAAAGAGACACAATTAGCCTCAACTTCTGGTGTCTCCCTTATAAAGTCCGCTATTGTCCCACACAGAGCCTGATGTACCCCCTGCCTGCCCCAGATGCAGACATGGTCAGAGTCATTTACTTAATACATGTTATTTCAGACCTGTTTGTGCCATGCCATAAATATTAATATGTAGAGGGGTCGGAAATAGGCACTATTCAGTCATGGCAATTTTGCTTGTTCATAATATGGCTCAACCAGTGCATTGAATTAACTCCTAGAAACGCTTGGGTGTTCTTTAAGATGGCCTGGAGAACGTCGGGGGACTTGTGTTTTGCTTGGCATCGTGGGTCGAGCATGCTCTGTACTCCGTGCGCTTGTGGGATGCATTTTTCACTCCTGCAGCTGGTCCTCCTCTGCTTCCGGGAACACGGAGGAAAGGCCATGCCCCTGAAGGCCGACGTGGTCAGATGACTTTGCACCGTGCGGCGTAACTAGAAGGGATGTGTGTCACTTCTGAGTTGAGGTGCCACCTTGACTTGCCTCTCCAGTTGTGTATTCCCCGCTGCTAGAAAGCCTGACACCTCGTGTTGGCACGGTGACATCAGAAGATGACAGAGCTTCCACCGGCCAGTCCGTGAGTGACAAGGATGAGCAAGCCTCTCTGCTAATCACGGGAGGGTATAAATGGCCATTGCCAAAACTCTGGCTGGTCCCAGAGATCACAACCCCACTAGAAGTCCTATTTGGAAGCATCTTTTCCTGGGAGGTTATCAAAACTCCTGATATTATGAGGTTGGAAGTGGTTGGACCCTTGCCAGCTTAATATATGGCTCTGACAAACTTCATTAAGTCGGAAACCTCGGGAGGGTAGGATGTCGGTTTTCAGAGTGGTACACGGTTCCTAGTTTTGTCGGAGCAATAGAGAACTGTACTAAAAACATCTTGGGCATTCACAAACACTCCTGATATCCCTAGCAATTAATAATAAATGGCACTCAGGACCATCCGGAGCCAATATGCAGAAATGTCATCCTTTTGGAGTAGGCCTACTTCGACTTGTTAAATTCCAGTAATATTAAGCTCAGCTGTCATTTCAGTGTTTAACGTGGTTGAGGGCTTGAGTCAAATTTAGGATCATGGCCACGGGGAAAAATTAAAAGGTAGGCTTGACAGAAAGAGGAAAGAGTTGATCTTAGGAGAAAATACGAATTTATGCAGAGCATATCTTCCAAATCTTCCTCTTATCCCTACGGGGAGAGAGAAACTTTCAACCATTATATTTATAGATACAATTATAAATGTAGTCTAATCCTCTTTTCAATTATAAGAAACTCAGCAGACGAAATCTGACAACAGACACAATAGAAAGAAGCCCAAGCTACATAGTTTGGGGCGGATAAAACCCCTTTTCCCCAAACATCCAGAAATATGCATGAAGTAAGCGTTGCCACTTTTTCTTTCTTTCTTTTTTTTTTTTTTTATTTTTTGCTGCTGTATGTAAGCAGGCCGGAGATTTCACAATGCACTTCTGCTTGACTTCTTGTTTGGTGATAATAAAGCCTATTGACAGCATTTGTTTTACAGCATAATGTTGTACCGCACTCTAATGTGGAATTAAAATAAGAGTAATTAAGGGAACATGAGACAAAGAGGGCCTACAGCGAGTCAGAATTATTTAGTGTGGATGATGAACCTGGCTTTCTTGTTCAAGAAATATGATATTATGGGATCCCTGGGTGGCTCGGTGGTTTAGCATCTGCCTTCGGCCCAGGGCATGATCCTGGAGTCCCGGGTTCGAGTCTCACATCAGGCTCCCTGCATGGAGCCTGCTTCTCCCTCCTCCTGTGTCTCTGTCTCTCTCTCTCTGTCTCTCATGAATGAATAAGTAAAATCTTAAAAAAAAAAATCTGATTTTGCATAAGGAGAATTAATCACTTCTTTGAATAGAAATAATAGTTGGAAATGCTTATGTTATTTGTGTCAAATTTAGAAAAAAAGTTTAGCTGATTCACAGCTTTGGGTGATGAAAATTAAGTGATTGCATAACGTAGGAGAGAGAGGTTAGGTTCATGATCCTGTGTGGGAGGTCGAGATTTTAATTCAGGCAGATTTTCTTTTTTCTATCATCCCTTCCTTTTCATTGTGCTCCCCATTGTCTGTGCCCTAAACAGTCCAGGGTTCCCCCAAAGCTGCATTTCCATGTCCTGCCGTCTTGCTTCTTCTCTCTTCTTTCCCCTTTCCCAAGTCCCTTCTTGGTGCAATTAGGATGATGCTGGGTGAGATTCCTGCTCTAAAAACCAGTCTGCTGATTCCAGGACAGTGATGGAATTGGCTGGTCCTCAGAGCTCTGAGGTCTAACAGGGGCTGTGACTCGTGACCAGGAACTGGGACCCACCTGGAACTCTGGAGAGCGATGCTCTCTACCACGTTCCCATTGCTGGGAAGTGGATCTTGGGAGGTGGTGAAATGATCGTGGAAGGTCTCCTCCTTGATGCTACTTGGAAGAATATCTCTGTTGGCCCAGGTACTGCTCTGTGAAAACCTGAAGGCAGGGAGATGAACACGGAGGTGAGAAATTAGGGGAGAATAAGAGATGGGACAGGGATGCAAAGGCCGTGACCAAGAATGAAGGCCATATTCGTTAGCGTGTGGCCTTGACATTCCAGTGCATGCAGGTGGGTGCCACCTGGGCCGAGTTAAGAAGAGCCCGGCACCTTGCACCAGATATGCACGTTACCTGGAAACAGATGCACCTGCCGGCATCCTGGAGCCATCTTGTGCGTCATCCATGGAGTCTTGCCTGTGCTTAGATGCCGCTGTAACGTGCTTTTTTCAGCCAATGTGGGCAGAATGTGTGACTCTAACTCATTTCGACGCCAAGTTATTTCCAATGGCCTACCTCCTCCATTTTGCTCACTTGCCTCAAAATACCATCGCCTTACCCAAGATCTTGTTTGTTGGTGCATTTCATGAGACAGTCTCTCTTTTCAGCATCCGTCAGCCCTACTCCTTGGTTTCCCTAACGGAGAAGGCTGCTACCTTTGGAGACACAGCTCCACTGCGCATCTCATAGAGGCCTGACCTTATCCTGTGCGAAGTCTTAATTTAACCTTAAGGAAGAAAGAAAATCAGTGTGTTGTGACAGACGTGGAGGTCAAGGGTATTTTGATAGCCGGGGATAGGTTTGGTGTCTGAAGCGACCTTCACTTGTTTCTGATTTGAACAGCTGGCCAGAGCCGTCTTCTGAAGTAGCAAGGCTTGAGCGTCAGAAACCTGCGAGTGCTGGCTGGAGTCCTTGCCCACAGTCCAACCGCTAACCCTGGAATCTCCCTTTCAGCACACAGCAGGCCTTGCTACAGGGCCCAGGGTGTGCCTATATGTGGAATAAGGACAATTTGGTTCTACCTGGCAGGAAACAGCCCGTCCCTGCTGGGTCAGTAGCCTCATGAACAAAGCCAACCTGGTGACACAAGAGTCTACAACCCACACGTAAAATGTAAAATGAAGCAGCTCTGACTATTGTTGACAAAGATGCAAACTATTGATTGTTGCAGTTGGAGTTTGCATTTGAATACTGGAGAGTGAGTTCTCACTCTTTATACCTGCCTCTGTTCTGTGCTTTCTGCTAAGCCCTTTCCAGCTAATTGCTTTGCTTTACTAGAATCTGACATCAGAGCATAACTCAAGTACAAATAAGGAACAGGCACGACCGTATAATTGAAACCGTTTCAGGTCTTTTGCAAAGCTATTATGAGGAATGCAGGTTTATCTGTTTTTTATTTCTTGCTCAGACTAGCTCTTTTCTCTAAGTGCCTCCCTGTCCCCTCAGCAGGAGGGGGTCCATTTGCAAGAGCAAAGATTTGAGATACCTGGAGCCGTAAGTGAGAGCAGACGATGGAAGCTCAGCTTCCGGGGCAGTTTCATTAGTGCTTAGATTTGCTCAAAAGCAGGCAAAAATGAGTGTTGGCAATGGGACCAGTGACTAGGCCCTTCCTGTGTGATGAATTATGGCTGAATTGTGTGCCCCCCAAATTCATGTGTTGGAGCTCTGGCCCCCAGCACCTCAGAATATGGACTGTTATTTGCAGACGGGGGTGTTTACGGAGGTAATTAATATAAAAGGAGGTCCTATGCATGGTGTCCTGGTGAGAAGAGGACATTTGCACATAGGTACGTGCACAGGTGATGGAAAAAATGTGTGTCAGGAGGCCCCTGGGTGACTCGGATGGTGACGCGTCTGCCTTCAGCTCAGGTCGTGATCATGGGGTCCTGGGATTGAGCCCCGTGTCAGGCTCCCTGCTCAGCGGGGAGTCTGCTTCTCCCTCTCTCTCAGCCCCTGCTCTCTGCCTCTAAAATAAATGAATAAAATCTTTTAAAAAATGTGTGTCAGAAAATGAAATTCTGTTACTTAAGCTCCGTAGTGACTGTGGTACTTGGTGACTGTGGTACATGGCAGCTAGAGCGCAGGAACGCAGTTTGAAAGGACGCTGTGTATGTGTGTGCTCACGTGTGTGTACGCATGCACATGCATGTGTTTGGGTGTAGCAGTCTTTCCGAGAGCGACCCAGAGACCTATCTCACACCTGCCCCCTAAAGCAATGAGGATATAGACCTCGAGGCCATCACACAATGATAATGTCTGGCATTAGGACAGGCGGGAAGATAGCCACCCAGAGATTTCCACGCCCTGACCCCAGAAGCCGTGAAGGTGACACGTTCATGGCAAAAAGGGACTTTGCAGATCTGATTAAAGTTGTGGATCTTGAACTAGGGAGACGATCCTGGATTGTGTGAACGGGCCCCCTTTGATCACCTGTATAAAGTCCCGGAGGGAGGCAGACGCAGCAGCAGCAGAGAAGCAATGCAGCGGGATGCATTGGATTGCAGGCGCCCTTCTGGGTCTGGGACGTAGGGGACTTCATGCAGGGACCGAAGAGGTGGGCCCGGGAGCAAAGGGCAGCCCGCGGCTGGCAGCCAGAAGGGCGGCAGCGACCTCCACCCTGCAGCTTCCAGGCACTGGACCCTGCCCAGCACCTGCATGCCTGGAAAACGGATTCTTCCCAGAGCCTGCACGTAGCGAGCCAGCCTGGGTGACAGCGTACCTCCAGCCTTGGGAGACCCTCAACAGACAACTTGGCGTTTCTGAACTGCGCTCTGGAAACGCAGAACAGGGAGCTGGTGAGTGCGTGTCGCTTGAAGCTGCTCAGCCTCTGGCGCTTTGTTACAGCAGCCACAGAAAACGGATGCAGGTGCATGTCCCGTAACGGTGGCACGCTGCCCATTGGCTTCGGGGGGTTTTGCCCCTTATGACACAAAATACGATCTGCGGCCCAGCTGCGTGTGTCTCCTGGGGGTTTGTTAGAAATGCAGAGCTTTGGGCCACGTGCAGACGTGTTGATTTGAAATCTGGGTTCGGACGGGGTGGCCAGGTAATTTCTCGCGCACGCGAATGCTACCTGTCTCCATGCAGAAATCCAAGGAAAACAACTTATTTCTTACTTAGCAACGTGATGAGAGGTTTCCAAAAATCAGATAAAATGCATCTCTTAGCGACCCCACCAAGGAAATAGCGGCCTGTGCAACGTTCCGGAACCTTCGTCTGTGTGAAGCCCTGGACACGCCTGTGATGCTCGAGGCCTCCTCCCCTGCTGGCACGTCTAGGGTTACCGTGATGCCGGCAGCAGCATGCCTGGGAACCGGATCGACTGCAGCCCGGATCCTGGCATTTTCATTCAGTTCGAAAGTCGGTGTTGTGTGTGAACGCTGACCCGGGCAGCACAGGGCAGCAGCTGCTGGCGAGGACTTACGCCACCATCAGAAGTCGGGGCTGAGACGTTTGTGGAACGTGGACACAGGCCGCGGGCCTCCGTTGGCCTCGGGATCCCACCCCTTAAACCCGGGGTGACCAGTTGTCTTTGACAGCTGGCCTGGGGCCTCGCTGGCACGTTAGTGATCCATCTGTCTTCCTCCCAGTCGGGGGTATCTCGTCGTTACAAGACCGTCCATCCTTCTCTGCCCCCCAGATCCTTCATCTCCGGCCCGGCCGTGTCCTCGGCCCCGATGTTGTCCTACTCGACTCAACATCAGCCCACGTTTCTCCGCCCTGAGTTGTTGTCTCTGCTGAGCACTGCACCAAGCAGGCAGGTTCCCGGTGAACTGGCCTTTCTTTCTTTTTTTCTTTTCTTTTCTTTCTTTCTTTTTTTTTTTTTTTTGAACTGGCCTTTCAACCACCGTGATTGTCAGGGATGAAGCTAACATGCCGCTTTGATCCAGCTTTCTAAGACGTACCGTTTTCCTAATTACACTTTCCCAGAGGCAAACCCAGATGGATGTCAGAATGAAAATAAACGGAATGTGGCTCAACTGAGTGCAACTCTAATGACTAACACAGGTAAATTGGGGATTAATCTATTGAACAAAGACCCCCTCTAATGCATCGAGAGGGTGTTCATTGGATACGAAACTATTCTACGATTTCAAATGTTGTAAACTGCCTGCTGATTTTTTTTCTTACAGTAAACAAATGGTGTTGCTTAAATCTTCACATTTATAGAAATAGAAATGGAGTGTCGTTATGCTCCTACTGTGATGAAGAGGATAGTCCTGTTGTGGTGAAGATTATATGCTCTGTGGATGATGATTTAAGTGTATGAACAAATACTCAAGATGCAGCTTGTCGGGAGCTGTCCTGGATGCATTTAGTAAACACTGGGACGAAAATGTGTGCTTTAAAAAAAAGAAAGAAAGAAAGAAAATGTGTGCCTTTGAGTGCTTGGGGTGGGAGGTGTAGTTATCAGGGAATTTTTTTTAATTAATTAATTAATTTATTTATTTATTTATTTATTTATTTATTTATTTATTCATGAGAGACACAGAGAGAGAGAGAGAGAGAGGCAGAGACACAGGCAGAGGGAGAAGCAGGCTCCATGCAAGGAGCCCGACGCGGGACTCGATCCCGAGACTCCAGGATCATGCCCTGGGTTGAAGGTGGCGCTAAACCGCTGAGCCACCGGGGCTGCCCTTATCAGGGAAAGTTAAATCATGCCACAGTGAAAAGCAAAAACATTTATGACTTCTGTTCATTAAAGCACAACATTCACGGAGTGAGGAGGTCAGTTGTGGAGAAGGTAGTTGTGACACATGACAAAGAAAAGACTTATATACTGGATATACAAAGAACACCTTTAAATCAATACCAGATATGCAGAAAACACAGTTGAAAAGATGTAGTGAATAAGCACCTTGAGAGGATACCATCTAAATAACCAAAAATTAAAGCTTCTCGAATTTATTAACCATCAGGAGAATGCAAACTGAGCCCACGGGATGGTCACTGCACAACCTCCAGGAGTTGCTAAAATGGAAAAGACCGACAATGTTAAGTGTTGGTGAAGATGTGGACCAACTAGAACTCTTATGGGTGTGCACACCGGTTGGCCCGTAAAACGGAGAGCACCTGCCAATGCGCGGTGCATGCACAGCCCTGTGGCTTAGCAATTCCAGTCTAAGAAACCACACATTTGTTTACTGTCCATGCAGAAAAGAATGTGTGTTTTTTTTTTTTAAGATTTTATTTATTTATTCATGAGAGACACAGGCAGAGGGAGAAGCAGGCTCCCCGGATCATGCCCTGAGCCAAAGGCAGACGCTCAACCGCTGAGCCACCCAGGTATCCGAAAAGAATGTTTTTTTGTTTTTTTGTTTTTTAGCAGCACTGTTTGTAATCATCTCACCCAGGGAACAGCCCAAATGGCATGTACAATAAACTAAAGAGGAAAATGTTGAAGACGTCTTGATAAAGCAAGTGTCCTTTGGGCTCAGTATTGAAGAATGTGTTGAATTACATCCCCGATCCCGTCTGAGATTGCTTCGGCTCATTTTACACCATGCATTTTATTTTTGTTCACCATATGTCTTAGCACCCTGAACTTATTTCTTTATGTTCCTGGCTATTTGTCAGTATATTTTCCATGCCTGACCCCCAGGGCCCAGCCCAGAACAGATGCCTGTAGACACATGAGTGCGTGTCTGGAGGGCAGCCTGGGTGGCTCAGCGGTTTAGCACCTGCCTTCCACCCAGGGTGTGATCCTGAGGTCCCGGGGTCGAGTCCCACGTCGGGCTCCCTGCATGGAGCCTGCTTCTCCCTCTGCCTGTGTCTCTGCCTCTCAGGAATAAATAAATAAAATCTTAAAAAAAAACTTTATTTAAAATATAAAAATGAGTGCCTGTCTGCTAGAAAAGAAAAAAGAAAAAAAAAAAAAAACCTCTGACAAAACAACCTTTCAGACAGTGGAAGCATCGCCTGGTATTTTCCCCTTTCAGGTTTATTTAAAGGGTCGTTTGCAAACTTTAAAAAGAAGATTTAATTACAAGAGAGAATATCTGCTATGTGATGTTTCTGTCACTTATGTTGACTACTTGGGTTTGGCTGCTGAGGAAGAGAAGTGGGTTCTGGAGAACGGGAATTGAAACTCTCTCATCCGCATATGAAAGACATTGCTAACTGGAGGTAAGAGGCACCCCAGAAAGCTACGTCCTTGGCCATCCCTCTTGACCTCTATTTACATCTTCTAAGAGGCCGACTCTTCAGTGGAGGACCCTCCTGTCTGAAAACTTGTGTTATTCTTCACAGTTTGCTAAGAAATCCAGCTCTCTGAAGAGGAGGGGATGATACTGATCGCTGGTTCTTAAATAATAATACTGTCATAACAAAGAGCCTTAAGCTGTCTCCTCTAGAGAGGCAGAATTCATAACCCTGACATAAAAATACCTTTTTTTTTTTTTAGAGAATCTTTGCAAAGAATACTTGTGTTTAATTTGAGACATAAAAATGCCTTTTTTTTTTTTTTTTTTTTTTTTTTGAGAAATCCTTGTGTAGAATCCTTGTATTTAATCCCTGGGTATAACAACAAAAAAAAAGAGGAAGTGAGTGATGCTTTATATCTTGTCATAGCTGAGCCCTCGTCCCCAGACTTTGACTTTTGGTCTCTCTGCTCATCTTCTTCTCCGACGTGGTCAGGAGGGGCTGTGATCCCCCACCCTGGATTATGCATTTCAGGAGGTCACATGCAGGGGAAGAGCATTTGTTCTGCATGGAAAGCAGGCATAAACTTAACCTGGAGCACAAGTAGCCTGGATTCTTGCTATTTCTGGAATTCCTGCTGTGGCTCCTGACCCTGGGCAAGTGGATGAAGTCTTCTGACCTGGTCACTGAACGTGCATAAATAAGATACTGTACTAAAGGGTCTGTGTCCATTTTTGACATTTGCCTGCTGGCAGCTTTTAAGGAGAAGGCCTCCCCCTGGTCCTACCTGCAAACAAGATGATGAGAATGCCGCAGGGGCAGCCTCCGTGGGCAAGGGTGAGAGGTTTACGCTGTGCAAGCCCCAGCCTGTGTCAGGAACCATCGGGCCAACCCCGTGCCCTGCCCAGCGGGGAGCTCAGCTGCCTCTTTCCATCCTCTCTAGAGCCATTTTGTACCAGTTTGGGAGCCTGCCCTGCTCTCCCCCGGAAAGATTACTCATTACATGAGTAATGAATCTTTTCATATATTCTTGGAGCTTGTGCTGTTACCAATCTTGACCTCTAAACCAAGTTGTGAGTAAAAGGGAGTCCAACCCACCCCCGTGGAAAGACTCTAACAGATGCTGAGTCTCAGCCGTGAGCAATAATAATACCACGGAAGAGGCCAGGATTCTGCACAACAACTAAAGCTTCGCTTCTTTGAGCCAAAAATGCACTCGCCCATCATTCGTTGAGTAACAGGCTTCCTGTAGACTTTCCAGGAGTGACGTATTTTATTTACTGCCCTTTCCTTAGATGCTACGTACATGGAATTTGGGGCCTGACGCGATTCTCTCCCCTCTGAGCTGCCACAGTGTTGTGCTTGTCGGTGCCTTGAACGATTGATTGCGCTCTTCCTCCTATTACAGTTGTGTGGGTGTGCTGCCTTGCTTTGGCCAGTGGGGTTATCGGCGCATTAGGAAACAGTGCCTGACACAATCCGTGTTCAGGGAACGTGTGAATGAAGCCATTTTGAACCCCAGTAGCAGGGGTGTGATGGACGCACAATGCTATTCAATTTGCACCAAGCACAAGTACACGTTGAAGCATTTATACCCCCCTGTCCTGAGCCGCCGTAGCAGAGATGTGATAAAAGCACAGCGCTGTGTTGTTTTTGTTGTTTTTGGTTTTTTTTGCACCAAGCTTTTATGAGTACACACTTAAGAGGGTCAAACACGCTTTTCCTTGCTAAACCACTGCATCATCGGCCCACTGTACAAGATCACATTTTCTCGTTCGCTGATATGGGACAAAGGAGAGAAGGAGCCTTGAATATGGCATACCCATATTCTTGGGGAAATGCTTACCATACCAACCTCTTATTCACGGAGCTGTTAATACGTGCTGCCCATTTTGCCAGGCTCATTGCACATAGTAATTCAGGTGACCATTTCAACAATAACCATAAAGAACACATCACTTTAACCCCCTTGTGCAGATCTGTAAAACTGAGGACCAGTGACACTAAGGGGGTGTGAAGGTTACATGATGGTACGATGGGATGCCAGGCACGTGAACCTAGGGGCTCTCCCTATAGACAATGTACACTCTTAGTGGCTTCACTGGTCAACCTTTTATCAGACTCTAAGCTGGCTCCTAATGTCCTCCACTGCTAGAATCCACACCCTCATGTAATTACCTTGTGTTACGTGTGGGAAGGACCTGAGACTCACTTCACACCAACAGAACACAAGAGAGGAGGTTTGGTGCCACTTCTGCGATGATACGGCATGAGGCTCTAATTCCCGTATCACTTGGAGCCAGTCTCCTTTGCCGGCTCTGCAGAGGGAGGCTCCCATGTTGCAGACGCCCTGAGAACTGAGGGCCTTGTTCAGCCAACGGGAAGCTGAGGCCCTTATTAGTCCAGTTGTTCACAAGGTCTCCATTCTGCCAACAAGCCATAGGAGCTCGGAAGCGGTTGAGCCTCAGATGAGACCACTGCCCTGACCGACACACCTCGCTGGCAGCCGTGTGAGGGGCCCTGAAATAGAAGACCCAGCTAAAGCACACCTGGATTCCTGACCCCCAGTAACCACAAGGTAATAATCGTGCTGGTGGAAGCCCATAGGCTGACAGTAATTTGTTGCAAATATATACACAATGCAGGAGCATTTGTATGTTTAGAAAAACAGCATTAAAAAAAAAAAGAAAAGAAAAACAGCATTATCCTCAAAGCCTTTTATCACTGGCAATTCCATTGCTGATCATTTTTCACGTTCTTCTTTCCGTCTCCTCTCTTAGAGCAGTGCTTTCTAAATGATCCTACTCATAAGAATCACCTGGGAGTGCTTTTGAAATGTGTGCAGTCTCTACCCTTTAGGACTCAATTAATTTGTTTAGGAGTCTGGGATTTCAGCAAGGTGCTCATGATATTTTTGTGCAGAGACAGACTTACAAAACATGTCACAGATTTAGGGAACTTATCTTGACTTTGATTGTATTTTAGACTTCTGGAGAATTTGGAGTACCTCGTCTACAGTGAAGCCCTAGGACTGGTTTCGGTTTCGGTTTTTTTTTTTTTAATAGATGCTACCCAGGCCATTTTTTAGTTTCGTTTCTTTTCTTTTCTTTTCTTTTCTTTTCTTTTCTTTTCTTTTCTTTTCTTTTCTTTTCTTTTCTTTCCTTTTCTTTCTTTTCTTTTCTTTCTTTTCTTTTCTTTTATTTATTTTATTTTATTTTTTATTATTTATTTTATTTCATTTTATTTTTTATATTATATTTTATTTTATTATTTTTTAATTAATTAATTTTTACCCAGGCCATTTTAATGTGCAGTCAGGATTGAGAACTGCTGACTTAGGGTAAGCTCAACACAAGCATCTGGCAAAGATTGTCAAGTATCCGTGCTAGGTTTCCAGTGCAGAAGGGATATAGAGACAATTAATGTTCTAGCAAAAATGTACAAGACTGACTTCCTGAAAGCAAGATTGTCAGTTCATCTTTCAAGTGTACTTGTTAAAGGGATTGATTGTAAAATGTCCCAAAAGGTAAATGTATGTACAGCATACGTATGCTGAATATTTTTGAATATCAAAGTGAAAAAAATAAAAGCTGCCAATGAAGAGCCACCTGGCTGCCTCAGTCGGTAGAGCATGTGGCTCCCAATCTCCGGGTCATGAGTTCGAGCTCCACGTTGGGTGTAGAGGGTTACTTAAAAAACAAAAGCTGCCCATGAAGAGAATGGAAGAATTTTCTTTATAACATCTAGCTTCTAGAAAGGTGGGTGGAGGGCAGCCCGAGTAGCTCAGCGGTTTAGCACCGCCTTCAGCCCAGGGCATGAACCTGGAGTCCTGGGATCCAGTCCCACATCGGGCTCCCAGCATGGAGCCTGCTTCTCCCTCTGCGTGTGTCTCTGCCTCTCTCTCTCTCTCTTTCTCTCTCTCTTTCTGTGTGTGTCTCTCATGAATAAATAAATAAAATCTTTTTAAAAAAATAGAAAGGTGGGTGGAATATATAAATAAAGAATACAGATCCAGACAGGATTGGCTACATAATGTGTGGAGCCCTAGCACAAAATGAAAATGTGAGGCCCCATGTTCAAAAAGTAGGAAAAACACGCTATCAAAGGAATGAGGTGTAAAGCTGTGTCCTTTCTTCCATACTCTGTCTCTTGCTTTGTCATGGTGTTCTATATTCGCTATGCAACGTTGTTCTAAGTAAAGGAAATTAAAATTTTAAATTATTAGCTTGGGGATTACCATTCATCTTTCTGTTGCGCAATGTCAGTTTTAAATGCAAATATAAGAGCATTTAACTTATATACAGAACCACTGAAATTACCCAATTTATATTTCATCGCTGGTACATTCATATGTGTTTTGTTCTCACCAGAACAATACAAAAGGGGAAACCCTGCACAAAACTGCATCAACTGTATCTTGCTTCTTTCTGTGTGCACAATCTGCCAATTCTCCCACCACTGATTTGCGGATGAGGAAGGACAGTGTAGGAAAAGAATCCTGCGCTGACCTAGCTTTGTCTTTCCCTCAGTGTTAGCAATCTCAGCCTGAGTGATTGCGAGGTTCCACGAGAAAGGCCATGATGAGTTCCAGTGTTGTTGTATTTCTGCAGAACGTCATTCGCTTCCCTTCTTTTTGCATTTGAAGCACGCTGTGGTTCAGATGGAAGGCATGGCCTCTCTGAGCTCTCAACACTCACACTTACTCCTTATAGATGTGACATGCTCACCTCGTCCTCACTTTGAGCCTCATGGATTCCCATCTGTTGGGGGGTCCCCCAGAACTCTGTGCTGTTGGAACATTGCACGTGCTATACGTGAACAGGGCAGTGAGGAACACTGAACACACATCCTGTGTGCATTTCTTCTCACATGCATGCTCCATTGTCCCATTGCACTTCCCTCACAAGACACAAGTACAAAGAAAAAAAATTATCAAGAATTTCAGTGAGGACAGCAGGGCATTAAACCAGCATGGGGTCCTGTATGACTGCCTCTACAGGTCCTATGCCGCGCAGCCAGCCCCAGAGCTCTACGTAGCGGCTGTAAGAACCAGAACACAGGGGATCCTTGGGTGGCGCAGCGGTTTAGCGCCTGCCTTTGGCCCAGGGCGCGATCCTGGAGACCCAGTATCAAATCCCACGTCAGGCTCCCGGTGCATGGAGCCTGCTTCTCCCTCTGCCTGTGTCTCTGCCTCTCTCTCTCTCACTGTGTGCCTATCATAAATAAATAAATAAATAAATAAATAAATTAATTAATTAATTAAATAAATAAATAAAAGAACCAGAACACAAAGGAAAGAAATGGAACCAATGGTCAGCATTGGCATCAGTCAGCACACGTGGCTTTGTTGGCTTTGAGACTCCACAAATCTGAGGAGATGGTCTTCTTCCTCCTCCTTACGGATTTTCAGTAAGCCATAGGCCCCATGCGAGCCACCGACCCTACTTCTCAGCGCAGCTTCTCCTGTCAGGATTACAAAGTGCGGGTTGAATCAGATGATTATTTGTGACAAAATATAAAGTGTTTTATATGACAGCGCAGATGGAGCCTAGGTGAAAGAAGCATGCACTTCTCTGATTTTACATCTCTGGTTATAGCTCTCAGCATCGGAATTTGGAGAATATTGTGTTGGGTAGAGCATGGCATAAATGATGTGCTCATTAAATCATAAGACAAGCCATAAGTTTTTATTTCTCTCACATGCTCATGTTGTCAAAATAATTCTGAAATCAGTTCCTTAATTGGTATCCCTGTAGCCTGACACCGTTATAATGTGTGGGCCACATTGGATGATGCGTCTCTGTTGACATCCTTCTAGAGGTTTGGAGACCGAGCAGACAGACACAAACACTGTTCATCTCCCTTACACCCCTAACCCCGTTCCATCCTAGCAGCAGTGACCCACACACAGAGCCAAAGAACGGACTGGATTTTTTTTTAAACACCATTAAATTTGGCTGCAGAGTTAAAATATCTTTTTCTACCTTGTCCAACTGGGTTTCCAAAGACGGTCTCAGCGCTTAGCGCAACTGAATTCATTTTGGAAAATGTGAGGACATTGTGAATGACGGAGGGCTTCTAAGGACGATATGAAGCCCGTCAGAAGCTTCCTCTTTGACGTTCCTGTTGACTCCCCGGCCCAGCGCTGTAAGGGCAAATACAAAATAAAAAAATAAGAGGCTTAATTGTCCCCGAGAAAAATAAGGGTTGAGATGTTCTCTCTTCCCTCTGCTTAGAATATTTATTGCAGAAAAGCGTAGATCCTTTTCCTCTCTTTGAAATCTATGTCTCTGCCAAACACACAGGATGGCGCTGACTCCCTAGTTAGAGCAGACTTGACCCAGGACATAGAGGCCTACATTTGTGCCTAAGTGTTTCATTTGAAGCAATGATTGCATTTCTGTCAGGCTTGGATTGTTTCTCGCTCGGCTTTCCTGGGTATGACAACAAGTACATTCATCGAATTCTTCGTAGCGCTGTCAAAGCAGGCATGGTCCACTTGCCTGAATGGGCTCTTGGAGAACCATGGGGCCCTCCTCTCGGAGACTTGGCGAAGTGCTCATGAATGTATGTGCCCAATGCCTTTTTTGCATGAGTGGATTTAGGTATTTGGAGGATCTGACCCTCCCGGATGCCTAAGTGTGCCCGGGTCTGCCTGCAGATAAAGAAACAGCCATCATCCTTCTCCTTCTGACCTGCCAACGCTGTGACCGTCATTTCATAAAGATACTAATTTCTTAATGTCCCCTTGCATAATGCACCCTTCTGGGGCCTCCGCCTGATTTGGGCCCTTACACACCACTCAATGGGGACCATGGAGCATTTCTTGTGTGAGGCTCTGCTCTGGGCAGGTGCATGTGTGGCCAGCCATGGAAGCTTTGAGGCTGCAGTAGTGGGGAGCACACCGCAGTAATTATCGCATTAAGTCATGTCACTTTATTCAAACCCTTTCAAGCTTTTAACTGCTGAATCCAAGCTTCAGAACTTACCCTCTCTCCCATATCTGGATGCTTATGTAGAGTAAATTTGGTGAAGAACAAACTCATTTTGAGGTTATTATTTGAAAGAACAGTTGAAACCCCTGCAAACTCAGACTCCATTCACAGATTAACCTTCTTTTATTGCCTCACGTTAAAAAGCCAGGCCATTGTATTCCATTAGCGATTGCTTATTGTTATTTTGCAACACTAATAATTAGATTCAGCTCATTAATATGCATCCCTTAGAATTTTTTTTTTTTTTAATAACGATGAGTTTTGCATTCATTGATGCTCAGGAAAGAAAATGCAAACCCGAACTGCTCTCAGATGGGACCCAGGTTTAATTCTCTTTCCTGACTTCATTTACTAGGGAAGAAAAATTTCTCCTCTCACCTCTTAGGTTCATTACGTGGGCGTGTGAGAATTAGCATACGTGCTGCCAAAGCGACTGTGTGAGTTAAAATAACAAAAGAAAGATGAACAAGAGAAAAGGCACAGAATCTTTATTAATTTCTATGTCCACAGCAAGGTAGGAAAACAAATGATTTCACTCAGGGACTTATATACCCTTTTAAGAAAGATTATATACCCTTTGGGCCTCAGGGGTGTGAAAGGAACTAGGAAAGGGGCAGGGGGCCACTAGTGCAAGGTACAGGCTATTTTAGTAAGGTCTGTTTTTGAAAATTAACCATGGTGTCCACTCCCCTGTGATGATAAGGAATGCCACTCTTTTCTGGGCGGACAGGTGTGTGGTGAACGTCCTCCGAGGGCCATGTACGCCCTGCTTTTAGGTAGATACTGGGTGGCAAGTAACTCTTCCTGCGTTTGTTACTTCTCCATACCTGTAGCTCAAAATGATCCTCATGCCAAAGTGATGTATTTTGGGGTACCATATTCTGATCCCCTTCCCATTGTGTCTGCAACTAGTTGGAAGTTGTCCAGTTTTTATTCTTTTAATATTTAATATTCTTTTAAAGTTTAATATTAATCAGAGTTTTTCCCTGTGAGAATCTCCAGCTGATCCCACACCATGTATTAAAAAGACCCCCTTTCCCCCCACTTGAGCCGCATTCACAGTCTCACCCTAAATTAAGCGTGGGTTTCTTTGAGGACTCTCATTGTGGTTCTAGTTTTGAGCCATGACCATACCATGTTAATGAGTATGAGCTTTATATTGAGAGACTGAGTATCAGATGGCCAATGTCCAGATCAAATATGAAAATAGAGCTTGGACCAGTGCAGAAGCTAAACCCCAGGCTCTGCAGCAGTTGGCCTGGAATGCTCACGACCTGGTCAGTGTCTTCCAGTAGCCCTAACTTTTCTTCTTTCTTGCAACTCAGGACCAACCTGGGAAAGACAGCTACGCTCCCCAGACCAATCACCTAAGATATCCTGCTTCTACTGAGCATGCCTCCCGCTTCTTCAACCGACTGAAGAGCCTTGGCTTATTCTTACTTAGAGTGAGGGATGTCTTTGTTTATTTCCACAATTCTAAGTCCCCAAATGTGGTAGTGTACATCTTCCAACTTTGCTCTTCTTCAAGGACATCTTGTCTCTGCTAGCTCTTTTGAATTTCCATATAAACTTTATTTTTATGTTTTTTTTTTCCATATAAACTTTAGAACCAGCTTCTCACTTTCCATAAAAGTCTCCTTGGTGTTTTGTTTTGTTTTGTTTTTTGATTGGGATTGAATTGAATTGATATACCAGCTGGTAACCCTGAGTCTTCCCTTCCATGCAAGAGTTTCAAGTAGTGCTTTCATTTTTCAGACCAGAGCTTTTGACTGCTGTCTTCAGCACATAGACCCCTTAAATGACCAGCTCGTGGTGGCCAGTGATTGAGAAGCATCTTCAGGGCTGGCACTCCTCCATGCTAGCTCACCTCAGGGACTTGTCCTTCAGAGTACTTGAATCTCAGTCACCAGCACAGATCTGCTTAAAAAAAAAAAAGTTTACATTTTATCTGTCATTTTCTTAGTTTCTGTACTGGATGGGGTTCCTGCAACATCCAATCGGCCATAATGCTGGAAATGGAACTTCTCGGGTTTAAAAAATGTTCTTTAACTAATGTTCCTAAGTTTTATAATCTATTAGGTAACAGCATACCATGTAGTTACTGGATTTTCCCACTATAATTTCTTCTTATTTCTTTAATACTAGAGCTTTAAATGAAAAGAAGTAGTTGTACTCAAAGCTACAGAAGGATATTTATAAAACTGAAGAAAAATTAATATCTGAATTTTCTTCTCAGAGGAAGTTGGCTTGGATTTAAATTTACTGAAGTATGTAGCAAAAAAGAAAATCATTTCATCTTACCTGTGTAACTAGAGGTAAGTGGAAAAGATTTCATAGAATTATTCTTGTAGAAAGGGCTATGCATCTCTAACAAATTAAAATTTATAGAGCCTACTGACTTTAAAATTACATTGCAAATACATAGAGATACACATAAGTTATTTTTAATTTAATGTTTTATAAAAATTTAGCAGCATTATTCTCTATAGACAAAGGTATCTTTGTAGCCCAGTGAGTCCCTGTGTTCCAGTAATAGTGGTGATTAATCCGATCGCTCAGAACATTACCTCTTCAATGAGTAATATCACTGTTATAAATCATATTTTCATATTTTTATTTTCCATTCACTAACTCTTCAAATATTTCTGACTTGGAGTAAGTACTTCTCTGTGTCTCTTACACAGCTTCTCCGTTAACTGTTGGCCATGG
Organism: Canis aureus; assembly: GCF_053574225.1. NCBI lineage: Eukaryota > Metazoa > Chordata > Mammalia > Carnivora > Canidae > Canis > Canis aureus. The sequence continues at coordinate 119,941,540 of NC_135649.1, read as the reverse complement.
TTGGTAAAACTTGAAAACCGTTGGAGATGTCCATTTCACCTGTGTTGGCATTATTAGCAAGGTGGACATTCCAGCCTTTATGGTATTCTGTTTCCTTCCTTCTCCTTTCCTTCCTCTTTTCCTCCCTTGCTCCCATCCCCAGAACATGAGGCCATGCACTGGGTAGCTCTAAAACCGTGGTAGTTCTGGGACCATGTGAAGGAGCCTAAGGTTCCCAGCCAGCTTTGTCAAGACTGGTTTGTTCTGCTTCATTTCACGGGTAAAACCTACATCTAAATCTTGTGTAGCTACCACAGTCTCTGTTTCATTGGTTGTCAACTCTTCTTGTTCTATGAGCACACCGTGGGCATAAAGAAATCCTTGCTACGTCACGTGTCAATGAGACCCACATACTCCAGTGAGTGTGAACACGGGAGTGCACGCTTTCTGCATTTATGCACATGGTGCATAGTAGGTGTTATATATATATATTTTTTTTAATTTTTATTTATTTATGATAGTCACAGGGAGAGAGAGAGAGAGGCAGAGACATAGGCAGAGGGAGAAACAGGCTCCATGCACCAGGAGCCCGACGTGGGACTCGATCCCGGGTCTCCAGGATCGCGCCCTGGGCCAAAGGCAGGCGCCAAACCGCTGTGCCACCCAGGGATCCCCATAGTAGGTGTTTGAACAAATATCTGTGTGACAGAGAGATGTCATGTTGAGTAACTGTGGATTTCAGATCCTTGCATAAATAATTTTTTCCTTCGAATTTGAGGAAGGAGGAAATGCTTCACCATGGTCGATGTCCTTCTAGTGGTGGCTGTAGAGCTTGGAACTTCTCTTGCTTTTCCCTTATTGCCTGCTCCCACCCAATCCCCATGGGAAGTGCGGCGCCTTATCTGAGTTGTAAGGGGCATGCTTTCAGCAGCTGCAGCTGTTCCCCTTTCTTCTGGGAGTCAGCAGCCTGTGGGGAAAGTCCATCCTGTCTGCTTTTCCATGTTGTGGAAGGGAAAGCCTTAAAGGGAAGCCTACTTCCATCCAGTGCTGGCTGGAACTGAAGGCATGACTGTGATTTTGGGGTCAACACTACGTTGGCCCCTGAGAGAAACAACCTTCTCCAATCTCTGCTGTTTTGATGTCACTTTGGTCTCCATAAATCATTTTTTTTCTGAATTACTTTAGAGCTTCGATGGGGCAGACAGATTCTATTAATTGGACACCTTGACCCTCAAAGAAGTGCTCTGGTTTAAAAAAAAAAAAAAAAAGAAGAAGTGCTCTGGTTTTATGATATTTCTTTAGAATCTTCTAGTGACTGCTCTAGAAGCAGAACAATAGTGAGGTTTCCATCCGTAAAACGATATAGGTGTCTGTGCATATTACCTGTAGTGTGCAAGAGGACTGGGTATGTGTGTGTTCTATTCCTAATACTCCAGTGCTTGTATTATAAAGGGTATCCAACAAAACAATTCTTGGTGCTGGTGCCAGACATGAAGCTCTCATTTGTGTTCCATCTGGAATGTTCTTTGTGTCTTTTCCCTTCCGTGTAACACGGTCCACCAAGCCGTACCCTGGATGCTGTGTTCTTTCTTTTCATTTTGCTACCTTTATTCTGCATGAGTCACATCTTTAAGATTCAATAAGCCTTAGAATTAAGAGTAAATGATATCAACCTTCATGAGTGACATGAAGCATTGTGTATGTCAGTCATCTAAATAGGGCATGACACTCAAATTATGTGTCCACAGAGGTCATAGGCCATTAGCTCTGGATGGAAGCACAATTTCTTTAATAGAATCAGCTGTGATTATGAATAAACTCTCTAATCTGCAGCTCTGTGCTGCTTTGGTTGAAGTCACTTTTTGGAACTGTTTCAAATCAGGCAAGTCTGAGTTCAAAAATATCAACTTGTTATAACTCTGGGATATTTACTATCAGATTAATAATTCCGTGACTGTTGATGAGATTCATAGACGTTAAACATTACAGGATTTGAATTCTCTTAATACCTGAGACTTAACTGACCTTCTTATTACAATTCCTGAAAATGATTTGCAAAGACTTTCTTACAGAGCAGGAAGTTAATTGCTTCTTCTCTTTTGAGAACCGCTCTTCTGCATATTTCTTTCTATGTGTGTCCTTCCAAGTTGGAGTTACTTCACTAAAAACTCGATAGGACTTCTGTCACTTGAGATGACCTTGTGAATCCAAACAGGAAAGAGAATACTGACATGCGATCATCTCCACACTCCAGACCAAGTGTATGGAAATAAAGCCCGGAACTTGAGTTCTAAGTGAAACCCTCATGTAACGCTCTCACATCCGCACTCATGGTGCGATGCAGGGCTCACAAGAATTCAGAAGAAAATGCTGTCTTTGGTTGCACTCTGATTTCATCTTTATCTTTAGCATCAGAGTCAAGTTTCCACTCATGTCTACCTTGAAGCGACCTCAAATGAATGTTTAATTACTCAGAACACATTTATCTGGACAGAAATGGAGCAAAATTTGGGGGCTGGTAGACAGTTCATTGCTAACCTATGACATGGATAGTTTTTTTTTTCTTAAGATTTTATTTATTCATTCATGAGAGGCACAGAGAGAGAGGCAGAGACACAGGCAGAGGGAGAAGCAGGCTCCATGCAGGGAGCCCAATGTGGGACTCGATTCCAGGGCCTCAGGATCACGACCTGAGCCGAAGGGAGATACTCAACCACTGAGCCCGACATGGGTAGTTTAGATACACATCATTTGCCTTGAGAAAATAATGAGGCTTTTTTATTTTCACTAAATAAATAGTGTCTGGCATACAATTATATGTAATGACTTATTTATGTTGGGTAACTTCTCAGAGAATTATTGACAAACTCACATCATCTTTAATTATAGAAAGTAACAGGGCAGCCCGGGCGGCCCAGTGGTTTAGCGCCGCCTTCGGCCCGGGGTATGATCCTGAGACCTGGGATCAAGTCCCACGTCGGGCTCCCTGCATGGAGCCTGCTTCTCCCTCTGCCTATGTCTCTGCCTCTCTCTTTCTTTCTCTCTCTGTCTTTCATGAATAAATAAATAAATTTTTAAAGTATACAGAAAGTAACAGAGCTGACATAGTCTTTGTATGCTTTCCCCACTCATTCCCATCCTATCTTTCCCCCAGAAAAATATGGATCCTAAATTTGGTATATATTTTTCATTATTTGTCTTTAAAATGTTGCTGTGGATGCCATCTTTTCAGAAATAATATTTTGACTTGTTTTGCACGATTTAAAGCTTTACATCAATGGCATCATAGTGAGCATAGCCTTCTGGTACTTATGATCTGTGTCCCCCCATTTGTGTTAGAGATTTTGGAATGTTGGCCTATCTCTAGTTGATTCCTTTGATCTGCTGGACAGTTCTTTCATTGCTTGAATATCCAACATGTGAAAAAAAAAAAAAAAAGAATATCCAACATGCGACTTGGTTTCTCTGTTGATGGAAAGTTGTTTCCAATTTTCTGCTGTTCTAGGAAATGCCTCAAGGAAGCTGCCTATACATGGTTGTTTTGAACACAGATCCAAGTGGTTCTTTAAAATATGTAATTGGGAATGAAACTTTTGGCTCAGGGGGCAGGAACGTCCTTGTATCGCCCTACGGTATAGAGTTTGAACCAGCTTCTGACAATTGGACTGTGGCCGACTTCTTAATAGTTGTTGATCTTGTTGTGAAGAACACCTCGCTGGTGTTTTCATTTACATTCCTGTGACTATTGGTGCATTCAGATATCTTTTTGTGTATTTATTAGCTATCCGGATAACCTTTTCTGAGAATTTCCTGTTGATATTCTTTGCCAGTTTTCTGTGGCTTTTGTTTTTTATTGAAGCTTATACACGTACACAGATATATGCATATATTAGTGGTGCCAAATATCTTCTATTGTATATAGTTATATATAAGATGTGTCCTAAAATATATGTGGTTATATAATATGTGTCTTAATTATATATTATCGATATAAAAGTTTCATCTGTTTTATGCACAAAAAAACAATATCAGCTGTGTTTTATGTGTTTTGTTTATTATTGGTCGTTACAGTTAAGGCTACGGAATTTATTGTATAATTTCGAAGTTATCAACACATCAGTCATTTCCTTCTTGATTTGTATTCTTTGTACCAGTTAAGAAAACTTTTACTACTCAAAGTCATAACCGCATTTTAATATATTTTCTTGTTGAAGTTTTAAAGTGTCGTTTTTTTCACATGTAGGTACAGTGGATTACATTTCCTTTCAAAGTAGCACTCCTTCAAAACCATCTGGCTTCCGAAGTATTTAATACCCATCCAGTGGGATAATTAGTATGCAAGACGTGTCATCAGAGTTGAAGAATGGAAAATAAAATGTACATAACAGGCTCAGGCTTAATCGCTAATAAAAGTGAAGATAATCAGTGTAACTCTAAAGTATCATTAACAACCTGAACAGGAGCACACATAGATGTGAAACAAAGTCTAATACAAGGAAAGCATTTTGATATCAGCCACTTGCCATTATGCAAGCAATTAGCGCTCCACCACAGCGAGCTAGAAGGGAGGAAAGCTTCCAGCTAATTCCACATGCAAATCCCTCCTGTAGAAGGGTTTAGGACGTTTATGCTGAAGCCTAGCTGGGACCTGTCTGAAATCACTTTTCGCTAATTCCAACAGAAATTACCATGTGATAAAATGCCTGGCTTCCCAGGTACCTCCTCAGTGGCCGAGGTGGGCTGAGCTGAACAGGCCCCTGTGACTTTCCTCCTCGTGCCTGTCATGTACGCTGACATTTTGTTTCATAAATTATTCTGTATCATTCTGAATCAGTTTACCAGGGTCTGATCGATGCTGGGTAAATAGATAAAAATTGTATTTTGGAGGCAGTTCAGACTGTATTGATCTGAGAGCAGAGGTGGTCGTATTAATCAATCAGGCCCTACTCTCATTTGCTATCTCAATCACTGGATGAAACCAGAGAGAAATATCCTGTCCTGAAGGAACACTTTGGTTAGTTTAGGTGTCAGGCAATTGTTATGATGTCCTGCAGGAGACCCCACCCCCACCCCCATTACCCCAAACATGAGATGGCCTATAGCCAGTTGGGAAGATTAGAGAGAATGTAAGTGACTACAGACCTACTTTTTCTGTGCATGTTATTTATACAATTTTCTTACTGCAGATATTTGGTGCATTGGCTTAAGATATTTGTGCCAGAGGACGGTATCCAACTACGTGAGCAGGGGCCCTTAGGAGTTAGGGGTGAAGAAGGAACATTCCTGATACCCGGCATAGTGCCTCCTACAGCCTAAGACTCAGGTCAGATTCCCCCACCACATGCAGACTCTGGGCTAGGATTCCTGGGGTTCAGGGAGGGAAAGCCAACCAAGGAGTGAGAACACAGGACAAGAAGGAAGAGAGGGCCCAGAGAATGTGACTTCTGCAAAATCCCAGCCTCAGCCCGGCTTCTGGAGGGCCCTGCAGCAGAAACAGTGACTTCGTGGTTTTGTTTTTCCTTCACCTCTAAGGTCTGGGAGATGGGCATTCATCTTTACCCTGTATGCAAGTGCTGGCTACGATTTGGGATGTGGGGGAAGGATATGATGGAGATGCACAGAGAGGAGGGCATTTGGGCGCCTGGTCCTCCTTCTCTGTTCCATTATCCCAAACCCAGGCAGTCCCCTGAGGATGCTGCTGGAGGCAGGACACCCCAAAACTGAATGTCGGGTACAAAGAAGTGGGAAAAGATGTGCTTGCAACCTGCAGAGCCACAGCAGCATGGGCGAGCATGGACACTGAGGATTTGTTGAATTGGAAATCTGTCTGCCTGTAGATTCTGCAGCAATTCAATCGGTGGCAAATTGAAGACTTCAGGGACAAAAAAGGGAGGAAGGAGGGTAGGAGGGAAGAAGGAAGGAAGAAAGGAAGAAGGAAGGAAGGAAGGAAGGAAGGAAGGAAGGAAGGAAGGAAGGAAGGAAGGAAGGAAGGAAGGAAGGAAGAAGGAAAGAAGGAAGGAAGGAAAGAAGGAAGGAAACCCATCTCCAGCTCAGATATTTCTTGCCTGGAAAATGATATTGCTGTTGATGCTTTTCTCAGCAATCATCCTTGAAGAAAATTGCCTAATCACAGAATGTCCTTTTAAAAACAGATTCCATCAGCCATGTGTGGCTGATCGAATCTGGAGTTGGTAGGAGGGAAATTGGTTGATCAAAATAGACAGAGGGGACTTAATTTGGGGAAAATTATTGAGGAGATTTATGTAGTGGCAGAAATGGTTATGACTTGGAAAACAGCCAGAAAAAGCTGAATCAGAGGGATTATAATGTGATCAATACTCCAGTGAACAGGTTGCCTGAGAGTAAAGCAACATTCTGCGAAGCGCGGTCCAACAGCAATGACAGACCTTCGATTTGAAAAGAATTCAGAGGTGCACGATTTTTCCCCGATAAAAAGTTTTAACAAATGATCATTTAGTCGCATACTTGGATGGAGGTTTCACCTTGGCGCTGTTTTTTTTCTTTTCTTTTTTGTCATTACAGAATAGGAGCTGTCCCAGCAGCTAGAGACAGGTGCTGTTTTATTTTTCTGAAGTTCTGTTACCTGTTCATTCCTTATCAGCATTTCACACTGCAGGACAGGAGGTGGCAAATTATAGCTCGTGGGCCAAATCCTGCCCACCACCTGCTTTTGTAAATAAAGTTTTACTAGAACCGAGCAATGGCCATCCTTTTAAGTGTTGTCCGTGGTGCTGTAAGAGCAGAGATGTGTAGTTGCAACAGAGACCATATGGCCTCAAAGCCTCAAATATTTACTCTGGTCCTTTTTGGGAGAAGTTTGTTGGTCCCTTTGCATTAGGGTATGGGGAATTCCAAAATGCCCAGCCCTCGTTTCCTTCCTCAGCTGCGTTTTCCAATATCCCCAGAGAGTGTGAAAGGTCAGAATTGATCTCAAGAAAAACAACATGTTCTAATATCGAATATTTTCTTTTTTTTTAAAGATTCTATTTATTCATGAGAGAGAGAGAGAGAGAGAGAGAGGCAGAGACACAGGCAGAGGGAGAAGCAGGCTCCCCGCAGGGAGCCCAATGCAGGACTCCAGGATCATGCACTGAGTTGAAGGCAGATGCTCAACCACTGAATCACCCGGGGGCCCAGAAAACACAAATTTTTATTTTAATTTCAGTATAGTTATCATACATTGTCATATGAGTTTCATGGGTAGGGAAACAAATTTCTTCTGGCAAAGCTACAAACTTGTAAAAGCTGTCAGAGAATCCGCCCCACCCCGCTCTGGTCAGGAGATGGTACATTTGGGTCTTGGACGTACAACATTTAAGGAGCATTTTCGCGTTTAGATAATCTTACGTCTCCTGTATAAGCATGGTGTGATGCTGTGATTTCTGTAAGAAACATGTATTTGGTCTTTGTCATGGTTTCTGGCTCAGAGCTCCTAAAACTCTTGGAATTTCCTGTAAAGAGAGCTGCAGGGGTGTCTTTTGTAATGATAACGAATGACTTCTGGAATGCACCTGAGTCAGGGGGGCACCGCTAACCCGGAAAACAACCCTGACTTGAGAGAGGGGCTGGAGGTTGAGTCGGTTGCCACCGGGCAGTGATTTAATCAATCAGGCTTAAGTGATGGAGCCTCCATAAAAACCTAAAAGGGCTGGGTTTGGAGAGCTTTCGGGATGGTGACCACGTGGTGATTTGGGGAGAGAGGAGCATCTGGAGAGACCGTGGAAGCCCCGTGCCCTTCCCCCCACCTGGTCCTACGGGTCTTTTCCAGCTGGCTGTTCCTGAGTTAGCCTTTCGCAGTAAGCCGGAGATCTAGCAAGGAACGGGTGTCTCTGAGGTCGGTGAGCCGCTCAAGCAGATTAATGGAACCGAAGGAAGCAGGTGTGGGGACCCTTTGGTCAGAAGCACAGGTAAGAGTGGACTCGCCATTGGCATCTGAAGTCTGTGTTTGGGGCGGGGGGAGGGTGCAGGGGGCAGTCTTGTAGGACTGAGCTCTTACCTTGGAGTCGGGGTCTCTCACCAGGTTGGTAGACTGAGTTGAACTGTAGGCCGCCCAGCTGGTGCTGGAGAATTGACTTGCCGTGTGGGCAAGAAAACCCCACACGTTGTATGTGGTGACCAGAATTTTACATGATGTTAGTTTTCTTTTTTTTTATTTTATATTTATTTTTATTTATTTTTATGATGTTAGTTTTCTGGATTAAATATTCCCATTCTTAATTCGGAAGAGTTTAATTTTCCCAGGCAAGCTGGGAGTTGTCCGGCAGTTGGGGTCCAAACTGACTTTAATGCTCCTGGTGACCGTGGCATTCCAGTTGTAAAAATGATCAACTACTAACTGCGTTTGAAACATGAGGTGTGTACATATAAGTAAATAATGCGTCACCAATATGACAAGAGTACAAAGTGCTCCTGTTGGGGGCACTATGTATTGGTAAAAATATGTATTTCTAGATAAATACGCTCACAAATAATCATATGGTAATTAAATAACCTTAGAGTAATCATCTCTGTTATAAAGGTGTCTATTAGGTGGGATTTCATATTCATAAGTCAATAATTGGAGGTTTTAAATAGACGTTTGATTGTGGGGCGTATTTCACAAGTGCCTAAATTAGGTCAAGTGTTTGTCTCATGTGCTTAGAATAGGGTTAAGAAGAATATTTTCTAGAATGGTAGTTCCAAAGTAGTCTTCTGTTCAAGTCTGCCTCTTGTGAGAGAAAATGGTGTGTCCTCTAGCAAACGGCTAAATACATTGGAGACTGCTGTCGGTATGACTTGTTTTTGTACCGCAGGACTTTTCAGAGCGTTTACCGGGTGGTGGTTCTTTGTGCATTTTCAGGACAGGGTGGTAACATACGGCTTTTTCTGGGGATGCGGTTTGGCAAGACATTTTTGATCGCTGCAACAGGAGGCTAGTACGGTGTATGGTCATCCAGTGGGTCGGGGCCAGGGATGCCGCTAACTATTGTGCAGTGCCCCGGATGGCCCCTGGGCAAAGAGCCATCCAGTGGCAAGTACCAATAGTGCCGAGGTTGAGAAGCCCTGGGCTGGGGAGGCAGGGAATTTGCAGAGGCTCCGGGTTTGCCCTGTTCTAATGCATACCAGGGCCTGGAGGCCTGTCACACAACTATGCGACTCCAAGAAGTGTGGCCCGAGGAAGACACCCTGTGAAATAGCCTCCGATGACTGCCTGGAATTGGGCATTTCTGCAAACATATGGTCAACCAGGCTGAGTGGGCCCAACGTCCGTCTATTGGCTTGGCTGCTCTTAGGGCCCGAGGGAAGAGGAGAAAGGTCACGACGGCTCACGAGTGGGGTGTTCAGGCCTCTTGGGGATGTTTTCTAGCTTTCAGTGACAGACACCTGAGAGGAGCGCGTCCCTGACATGGGGAATGTGCCAGGGGCCTGGCTGGGACGGCGGGGGATGGCGGGCTGGGCCGAGTGCAGGCCCCCGGGAGCCCTTGTCCCGCCTCCCTGCCACTCCGGCCGCGACCCCAGCCTGCCTGTCCCGGGGTTGCAGCGGGCCCCTGGGGACACCACGGGGTGCGATTGGCCCCGGCCCAGCATGGGCTCGAGTCCCGCGCGGCCAGAAAACCAGGCCGACGGCAGCTTGAATTAAGTCACCTGCGCACAAATGGGAGAAGCTACTGGAGAGAAGAACTAAAAGCCGAGGAAGTCCGAGAGCTTCAGGAAATGTCTACATTGCCACGAGGGGGTCACTTGTTACCCGGCAGGATATGCTCCAGTAGAATGAGGTGTTGCAGGAGTGTATGTGGGGCTAAATGTAGGTATAAATAACGGGCTGTTAGTAAAAAGAAGGTGTGCAGCTTGTCTCCCCTCTTCTCAGGTGTATTCCTTGAACACCTGCTGTGTCCCGGGTTGGGGCTTAGAGTTGGGAACATACACAGGAATAAGGCCCAGCGTGCCCCGTCTAGAGTTCCCGTACACCGGGACAGACCTACCCACACGGGGACAGGCCTACACACAGGGACAGGGGGACAGGCCTATGCACACAGGGACAGGCCTACACACAGGGACAGGGAGACAGGCCTACGCACACAGGGACAGACCTACGCTGTGAGGGGCGCCACATATGGTCCCTTTGTCCTGCTGGGCCCTGCTCCGACGGCGTTGGCGGCAGTGAGGTGGGAGCTCAGTGCGGGTTAACCCGACGTGGAGGTTGATGGAAATACTCTAGTCAAAGGGAATTAAGAAAGCCTGCCTTCTGCTGTCGTGTCTAGTGGGGAGCAAGGTGGTCTTGGGCGAGGATCCAAGTTGCGAGCGGCCACCACTGGTTTGGGTCAGGCACCTCCCTGGCTCAGGTGCAAAGGCACCTCCCTGCCACAGAGCCCGCAGAGGGGCGGTGGGTCTCGGCCCCCCCGCTTGTTGGTGCACCCCAGGCTTTCTCCATGTGCTCGTGCTCGCGACTGCCTCTTGCCCGATCCGGAGGTGAAGGAGTCCACAAGTGAAAGACCTTCCAAAGTCAAAAAGTCCATGCCATCTGCAGGTAAACAGCTGAACTAAATCTTGAGATGTGAGGCTTCTGTCTGGAATTCCTGCGGTCTTATCTCGCTCACCACACTCGACGCTGGAACTTGCTAATTATCGATTTCACGCTGAAGAGGGGGGGAAAAAGTTTCATTTCCTAGGAACACAGTGTTTTCAGAAAACCCGTTGCCTGTTGTGTTGCGTTTATAGGAAAGTGATTAACTTTCTGTGTCCAGTGTGTTAAGAGGAGCGGGGTTCACAGGAAGGTCAAGGCTTCGGTCAAGTGCATGAGGGACAAAAAGTAAGTTTTTGTCACTCTTCTGTACCCCCAAAGCACTAGGTCTGGGAGACAGTGGGAGTGGGGTTCTAGATAGTTGAGAAGAATCCATCCTGCAATAGTGCCTATAATTTGCAAAAGAAAGGGAGCCTGTGTTCGTGGAACTAATCCATTTGAATAGTTTGGTAAACAACATATCAGCCTGATTTAAAAATAATATGACAACCAAAGACGCTTCTTGGTATATTTATCAATAACTCTAGCTTCAAGGGTATGTGGAGCCTGACAAATATTTCTTGAGACATCTGCTATCCAATATATTGGATCTTCTTTCTCAAATGCAAAAAAAAAAAAAAAAAAACAACTCTCTGAATTTGCAAAAAAAAAAAAATCTAAACATTATTTTGGGGAAAATTATCTTAAAAACTTTGGTTCATAGCTAAATACTATAAATATTTTTTTCAGACCTTGATGGCGTTTATAAGTCTCATTGAGTTCATTTACGTGCATCTAATTGACTTAATAGCATTTTCGGTTCCCCCTGATTACCCCGAGTTTGAACCGTAGAGCGGGGCCGTGCAAATAACTTGCTCAGGCCTCCACTTAGGGGCCCATAATTCTGTACCCCTCTTCCGCCTTTCTTCTCCACACCCCGCCCTGGTTCACAGCCACTCCCCAGTGGAGAATTGCTTGGTCGCCAGGCAGGAGTACTGTGTTTGGGGGGCCAGTGCCGTCCTGTTCACCTTCGGTCTCCTGCTGGCAAGTGCGCAGACTGGGTATTCTCATGCACCTTGGTTTGGTGAGAGGCCTTGGCCATCTTCAAGTCCAGGGGGCACTGTTGGGAGCCCCACTGGTGTTGGGTTTAGCCTTTACTAGAAAGCTGGGGGTCTTGTTCTACTTACTGGCACTGCAGGGAGTGTTTGAAACAGAGCTAAGGTATTTCCTAGGGCATTTTTCAGACGATTGCGATGAGCTTCCTCATTTTTTTTATTATCCAAAAAGACCAAGGCTTATCATCATTCAGTTAATCAACAGCCCATTAAAATAAGGAATTGTATAAAATGATGTATGCACACTTTAAACACTATGAATAAATGAATATATACAGATTTGTAACTCCCGAGCGCAGGAAAACGATCGAAGTTTTTAAATTCTACATTTTGTGGAGCATCTCATGGGCTCCAGTCTTCATATTTTATGTGTACGTGTATTTCCCTGACTTAGAGGCTGGCTCGTTTGCCACGAGGAATTCAGCACGCAGGCACATCTGCCAGAACCTTTTGCAGAAGGAATGGGCTCTCTGTTGATTAGTTTGACCGGATAATTGCATCGAGGTCATTTCAGAGAACTTTAAGTGATAATAAAACTAATAAGTTCTGGTTTGGGTATTCTTCTGTTGCTTCTATTTCCTCTAAGTTAGTAGGAGTCGTGAAAGAGCATGAAGGATTTTGGGAATGAGACCTCCTCAACCTTTAATTAATATTCGTTTGATTTGATCCTGGGCAGTTATTATTCCTAATAATTTTGTTGCAGGTTTGGATTTAGAATGAGAGAGGCCCGATTTTGCTCTGTTGTCATATATCTGGTTTAACTCCAAACTTGTCTGATCAAGTTTCCGAGGCAGCAAGTTTTACAAATGTTGAACAAACTCCATTTGATATTATAGGGGGAAACGTCTGTCTCTGTCCATCTGTTCACTGAAAGAAAAGAGAGGGGGGAAAATCACTCTAATGAGGATTGACTAAGATCCTTCCAACTCACAGTGCAGAAAAATGACCTAGGATTATAAATTCTACATTTTGTGCAGCAGCCCTTGAGTCCCAAGTCCCGAGGATAATAGACCCATCGAATGAAAGAGACCTAAATGTGCAAATACACAGGAGAATAATTTTTTCAGAGTTCTCCTCGGGCTTGTTCCTTGGGCCGCATCAAATACCAGTTCCCTGAGCTGGGTACAAGCCACAGCAGGAGAAAAGTAGGAGATGCCATTAGTACCTTCTCCTTTTATCCAGCTCAGACCCACCTGTTAACTGAATGGAAAGTCCCATCACTGAACGGTGATAAATTATCAAATCTACGTAATTGCAGGGACCGATAGGAATCTGGCTTCACCAGCGTTTCCAGGAATGATAGACCCTTCCTTCATCGCTCCAAACCCTGGTGATGGTTATCAGCTTAGAAATCAGCTGATCCTGGAATTAAAAAAAAAAAATGTAACTCATGATTTTCGCCCGTGACCACAAGGCTGCTCTAATAAATATAAAATTTGTATTTGCTTGTCCTCCCCTATTAGAATAGATGAAGGACATTTTGTCTTATCTGTCCATTATCTGTCTCGATCTAGGATCGTTTGAAGTAGCTCCCTGGTATTTCGTTGTGTAAATTGTACTATAATCTGGGATCGCCAGCCCTCTTGATGAATATTTAATGCATCTCTAAACTCTTCTCTCTTAAATAAAAATGGGATAAGTATGTTTGTACATGTGTTTGCACATTTGCCTGATGATCTTCCTGGGATACTTTCCTAGGTGGAACTGGTGAATAGATAAGGCATGAACATTTAAGATTTTGATGTCTTTCCACCTATCGTATACTACAGTAGGTAGTACTCCGTTTCATTTTGGTCGATCTACTTGTTGAAACAAAGACTTTTTTTTCGTCCAGATATAGCAGGTGACTACTTTTTAAAACTCTTTTTAAAAAAGATAAAAAATTTTTAAAATATTTTCTTCCTTTGCTATAGGTGGCCTTTTTTTTCACCTTTTATATCCTAATGAGTTCTGCTGATCTTGTAGTCTGTTTTTATCATAGTGAAACTTTTTTGGATAAGATTTATTTGAAAAGAAGTGTCCCTAATTAAGGAATGGTGAAAGCTTTAAGATCCATAGGAGTATTTTATTTGTCAGGGAACTGAGCAAAAATTTTAATATAGCTCAAAAAGGAGAGGCTTTTGTGTTCGGTATTCTCCACTGAGCTCCTGATTATAATGAGAAGATACAAAAATTACGGTGACTTTAGCATTTATAATTTTCCTAACAAAAGACTGTTTTATCTATTTTAGTCATTCATTTTTTAATCAAGCATGTCTATGAGAAAAGAATAAACGTAGCTAACTCATTCTTTGAAAGCAAATGAATTATTACTGAGAAGTAAAAACAACTAAAATCAGTCTAAAGCAAAATGGAATTAACCGATGTTTAAATTTTGAAATGTTTTAAAAAGAGTTTTCTAGTTTTCAAAAATTTTTCTAGTTTTGAAGTATGTTTTTAAAAAAGTTTTCAGTTGGGAGAGAAATGGATTTAACCTGGAATTTCTGTAGTGATCTGTGTATGTGGTAGGGTCAAAATATGTTTAAATAACGCTTTTTGGGAGCACCTGGGTAGCTCAGTTGTTTAAGCATCAGAATTGTGGTTTCTGCTGAGGTCATGATCTCAGGGTTTTGAGTTCAAGCCCTCCATTGAGCTCCACGTCTATTGTGGAGCCTGCTTAAGAAATAAAACAAAAAGCTTTTTTTTTTTTTGACCTTATTGAGTTTCTTAGAAAGATTGAGCCTGCATGGCAATCTCACGGGAATCTATTGGGTGTCATTAATCCACACGCAGAGCACACTTTGGGGGACCCCAGCAGCTGTGCCAGCTTGCATGCAGGTACAAGTTCACCCCAGGTGAACGAAAGACAAGAAACCTGTAATGTGGCCTGAAAGGGACTAGGAAATAGACCGGGGCGGCCCGTGTCCTAGGAAGGAAGCATAATAAAGTACTGAGGGTCTTCCTACAGGCCACACCCTGCAACGGGTGGAGCAGGGGTTGGGGGCAGGGCTTGAAGCATGCAGGGAACCCTATTGGGTAGGATTGGCGGGCTGGCAACTCCAGGTGGGGCGAGGCAGGTGTGCCCTACCTGGCTTCAGTCCTTGGTTGCTGAGTAGAAATGCTGGTTGTACGCAACCATCGCCTTTTCCAGAAAAGATAGATGTCCTCGGTAATGATTCTGGAGATACGACCCTTACATTTGTTCCGAGTACAATTATCGAAGACCATTGCCTTCTTTCCATTGTTTATTTTTTTTTGTATGTTTTTCTGAACCACAGAGCAGCATCAAGACCCTCAGAGGGTATGTGTAGCTATGTGAGGGTCTCCATCCATGGCTCCCTAGGTCTTGCTTAGACCAAAACGATTCTGGAAACCCTGTACCAGAAAAGGAAGGAAATTAGGGTTGTTCAGAGAGTTTCATCAGCAAGTCTTGACCTATTTTTTCTTCCTGATGATCTGAGTATCTTATCAGAGGCACTTTTGTTGGCAAACAACAGAAAACCGCTTGTAGGAGTTCAACTGGATGAGCAAACAGAATTTATTACAGGACCAGCGTAACATCGATTAGAAACCCCCTGGGAGGATGTATGGCTGGGCCTCTTGAGGAATGAAACCATGCACAGCAAAGACCCTGGAACACAGACAGTAGCTCTCTCCCTCTTACTACATGGCTTTATAAGAAGGAATTGTACTTCCCTGGAACACTTGGCGTTGGCTCCCATGTGCCCCCCCCCCCCCCACCGATTTCTGGATTTCTGACTCCTGTTCATGCTCTCAACCGTGCTGGACGTTTCTGCAAATGGGGAGTAACAGAGATGCAAACACTGTCTCCTTCAAGAAACTTTTGACTGACCCTCCCCACCCCCCTGGCCATCAAAAAAAGTTTTGCCCAGTTCAGTTCCTTTGCACCATATGAATGTGTGCTTTTCCCTTTTTGAACCAGCTATATAATGTGTGTTTGGGTCTCTTGTTGATTAATGAGTACAATAAAATCTGTAATGTGTTCATTTTTATTTATAGATCTATATAATTTTAAAGATTTTATTTATATATTAGAGAGGGAATGCATGAGTGAGGGGAGGGGCAGAGGGACAAGCAGACACCCCGCTGAGCAGGGAGCCTGGCTCCGAGGCTCCATCCCAGGACCCTGAGATCATGATCCGAGCCCAAGGCAGACGCTCCACTGACTGAATCATCCAGGTGCCCCATTGTGTTCATTTTTCATCTGTATGAGTTGTGCTTCACCTTTTTTTTTTTTTTAAAATCCTCTTTGCTCTCTTGCTTTTACTGATTCTGATTCTGCATGCGGCCAGCAACGTGGCTGTTTCATCCCATGCTGATTTTTGCACGATGTCGGTTCAAAGGGACAGTGCCTCTAAATCTCAATTACACATTCCTGATAGAGAAGGGTGTGTTTGTATGTGTTCAGCTGGCACCTTGTGCGGTTAGGTGTGGCGGGAGGGTGAGACCTCCCACTGCCCGCATGTCTAATGGGCCCTGTATTAGAAATGTCGGGGAGGAAGTTCTCAGGAGTGAGACACAGAGTGTGTGTGTCTGTGTGTGCAGCTGTGCACTCTTGGTGGTTGGGAGTGGTTCTTGCCCAGAGCAGATATTCAAAGTTGTTGAGTCCTGTAGGTGTAATGGCTGTAAAAGCGACTCACACATGCCTTACAGAATTGGGGTATCTGTGGGAAGGGAGAGGGGGGACCTTCAACCAGGATGAGCAATATCCATTCATTCATGTCATAAAACTTCATTGAATTATGTGTGTTATGTAAAGCCCTTGCTTGCTAGGGGCTCTGGTTTAGATCAAGGGGATGCAAAACAGACTGTAATTCAAATTAGTGTGTGATAAGTACTGGAAAAAAATGACAGATAAAGTTGTTGGGAGTCTGGAGGACGTTGCCATGGCATCCTGGTTGAGGGAATTAAGTATGGCTTTCTGCTCTCCTAGCAGTCCATGTGGACCTGAATAAGAGACCAGATTGGAACTTGTGGTGAGTGGTATAGGGGTGTGGTGACGTGGGGGTGTGGGTGGGAAGAGGTAAGAACATACCAGGTGTTCTGTAGTAGAAATCTCTGCATTTCCTAGAGCACACTCTTCTGGGCTGTCTGGTCCCAGCCCACTTCATTGTCTTTTACTGCTTTGTGTCTCTACCCTGTAGCTAAATGATGGATCTGCAGACTTTGTAGACTCAGGTAGACATTCCCCCTCCCAGCAGAAAGAACGGTTTGCCGCCATATGCAATTCGGGTGCATTGTTGACATGGCCTTCCCACAGATGCTAACATCTGCCTGCTGCCCTCGTTTTTTAAAGATTTTATTTATTCATGAGAGAGAGAGAGAGAGAGAGGCAGAGACACAGGCAGAGGGAGAAGCAGGCTCCATGTGGGGAGCCTGATGCGGAATTCAATCCCCGATCCCAGGACCACAACCTGAGCCCATGGCAGGCGCCCAACCACTGAGCCACCCAGGCGTCCAAGCCTGCTGCCCTCTTATTTCAAGAGTAAAATTAAATCTATCTATATCACGGGCATGACTTCACCACCTTCTCCTGAAAATGTGTCTTTGGACAAGCCCATGTACTGGATTCTTGTTTTGTTGTACTTTGTCTTCCTCCAGATAGCTCTGGAGCTGATGTCTCCTATTTCAAGAAACTATCACATAGTTCCATGACATATTTTTAGATCTGAGCTCCTACCCCCAGAAGGAGAACTCTAACTGGCCCTATTTTGATCATAACATTTACCCCAGTTCTATCTGTTGCCAGGACACAGGCTCACTTTAGGACCAAGTTCATTGTTGGTATTTGTTTTCTGTCTCACCTAGCAATTCTGCTCTTTTTTTTTTTTTTTTTTTTGCAATTCTGCTCTTAATGATGGAGTCACTTCAACTTAACGTAGTAAGGTCTTGGTCAACCACTGTGTCTGCAGGATCTGATTTATTTCATAATATAGGTGGGACTCTGTAACAGGAGCACAAGATAAAGGCGAAGCAAGGCTCAATTTACAAAAAGCTAGGAATTCTTTTAATTCATGACAGTAATTCCTTGCTTCCTTGCTTTTCCCAAGGAAGCTTCAAACCTGTGAATCTGTTATCTAAAACATTTTAAAGTACAGGTAGATTTTAGGAGAAACATTTGAGACTTTTTATATCTCCAGTCATTCTTTTTTTTTTTTTTTTTTTGCTTGGAGTTTGGTATGATAAAAATCATTTCCCATTTCTACTGGCTGCTTTATCGTCTTGGCACTACAAAACCATTTATTGTTTACTTACTGTCTAGCAATTGTGGAATTGAGGCAAGAGTGTAAGAGCCTTTCTATCTAACCTCGGAGACAATTTGATTGCATTGTTCATACAGAGGCATCTTAACATTAAATGCGAATCCTGAGGGCATGGGAGATTGAAAAGTGCTCTGGCAGAGGAAACTCTTCTAGCAATATTTTAGTTATTCATTGGTAAGTCAGGACACAGCAGATAGAACTCTCGGGAACATGTAACATCATCACGGAACTTCGGTAAGATAAACTAGCAAAAGCAAAGACAGTGGATTTTGAATTTAAATAATTCTTAATCCACAGCCTCATGGTGTAGGAGCAAAGAAAGAGAACTTCCACAAGTCTAACATAATCCCCGAAACGTGATGCGTGGCTGGGGGATCACTGGGCTGGGAGTTACAGCATCATTTTCTAACTTTGGACGGTTTTTATTCCAAAGTGGTTATCAGCGATTGCGAAATGTGAGATTCTCCCAAATCTCTATTCATTGAAAGACATGGATGTGGCAATGGGGGGGGGGAGGGTTTGTGAAAATTGAGAATCCATCATTCGGAACTTTTGATTTCATGAGAATCAATGCTGCATTCCATCATTTTATTCCCTTTTTATGTAAGTGTATGTCCTCTTCAAACACATATTTTTATAAGTGAAAAAGTCTTTTAAGAGGTCTGTGTCCATATAAAAGGAAACAACGAAGCCAACCGAGGGAGGCTTTTTGTGCTTTCTTGTTCTTTTCTTTTGGATGGTGAAACCATCAAGAAGATTACTAGGGTCTTAAACTACAGTAAACACACTACAGATGCATTCTGTATGTTGAATTAATTGAAAATATATTGGGTAGTGAATCTCATAAAACTGGCAGCTGGAGATTAAAACAAATGCAATGGAAATAAATTTGTTTTCATTGCAGTCTTGCAGCCTCATATGTATGGGTTTGTATAGTCTATTCAATATTTATGTATTCATCATTCGATCCATAGCTCATATCTGCCTTCAAAGATGGCAACTCAACACTTCATATGTTCGCTGTATACGCTCATTACCAGATTTTATATCCTGTTCCTTGGGAGTCCACCTTTTCTGAGCTGGTAAATGCTTATATGTGTCCCCATTTAATCCCTTGGAATATTTTAATTTTAACATTATTTTAAACTTACAGAAAACTTGGGAAATGAGTACACGGAATTTTGTATCCGTTTTATGTACATATAATCAATTTTATGCATTTGCCTCCGTTTTATCTGCCTCTTCTCACCTGACCATTTGAAAGTAAGTTACAGGCCCTCTTACTCCTAAATATTTCAGTGTATGTTTCTTTTTCTTTTTTTCCTTTTTTTTTTTTTTTTTTTTGTGAGATTTTATTTATTTGACAGACCACAAGCAGGGGGAGCAGCAGGCAGAGGGAGAGGCAGAAGCAGGCTCCCCGCTGAGCAGGGAGCCCGATGCCGGATTTGATCCTAGGACCTTGGGATCATGAGTTGAGCCGCCGAAGGCAGACACTTAACCCACTGAGACACCCAGGAGCTCCCTCAGTGTATGTTTTTTAAGCACAAAGACCTCCCCTTATGTAACTAGGTTTGCTCACAATCAAGAAATTTGACCTTCACGGGGCACCTGGGTGGCTCCATCAGTTAAGCATCTCACTCTTGATTTTGGCTCAGGTTGTGAGCTCAGGGTTGTGACATTGAACTCCACCTGAGGCTCTGTGCTCAGCACGGGGTCTGCTTGAGATTCTCCTCCTCCCTCTGCTCTGTTTGTCTCTCTCCCTTTCCCCAAAAATGAAATAAAATCTTTTTTTAATTTATTCTTATTTTTTTATTTTTGAAATGGTATCTTTTTTAAAAAAAGAAATTTGACCTTCATCCAATGCCCTTCCCTAATCTACTTCTGCATTCGCATTTTTGTCAGTTCCCCCAATGTTACTTCTCTTTCCCAATCAGCAACCAAAGATGACTCATTGTATTTAGATTTCCTTTTATCTGGAACATTTCCTTAGCTAGTTATTTTCTGACTAACGCTCCTTGGCATTTGGTGGTCAGCGCTTAACTGGGATATAGGGTTGATTTGTCACTGAACTAGTGGCATAGGCGCCATAGAATATGTAAGCTATAGGGCCAATGTGAAGATAAACAAAAGTGCAGTGGTCTGGGTCTTAAGAAGGGGCCTTGAGATTGGTGATCTCATGATATAATTACCCTCTCCTGCCAGGGTCTTCAGCCAGCAGGTCAGAGACTAGATTTTGTCAATGTATCTAAAACTGGCACGTTTAACAGAGAAAAAGAGCCAACAATCAACCCCTGGGGAGCCAGATAAGTGGAGGTTGGTTGAAGAACAACTACTTTATCCACAACTGACCTTGTTCTAATAATCTGCGATGATAATTGCAAATGAACATCACAGCTATTATTTAATTTGATTATATTAACTGTAATTCTCACAGACTCTATGGTAAACCTAGCCTGAATACTAAATATGATGAAAAGGTAACAAAAGGTATGATGTAGAGGTAGAAACCATTACTGTTTAGATTTCATTAGATGTCAAACCGTGTCATGCCAGGGCACTTGGACGCGGGATCTTTTGACAGCAGTTCACATCATCATCCAGGTACCACCTCACCTTTGCCCTACACGGAAAACTCACATGACTGGGTCTCTGGATCCAGAGCGGGGGAGAGCCCAAGTCCCCAGAATAAAGACCGAACGCTGGTCAAAAGGCATTGATAGTTTCCTTGAAGTATGCCTGTAGGTTTACTCTTAAAATTTCATTGTTAAACTGCTACACCCAGTTCACAGACTGATTTCTTCCCCAGGTATTTTAAAATTTTTCTTGACACATGCCCATGTTGGGGCACCTGGGTGACTCAGTCGGTTAAGCGTGTGCCTTCAGCTCAGGCCATGATCCCAGCGTTGTGGGATCAAGCCCCACATGGGGCTCCCTGCTTAGCGGGGTGTCAGCCCCCCACCCCCACTCGTTCTCTCTCTCTCTCTCTCTCAAATAAATATAGAATCTTCAAAAAAATTCCCACGTTGGTACATAAATGGAGATGACCCAGCTAGCCCTACTAAAACTCTCCTAGTGCACAGATATTGCATGCCTGTGGCTCAAATGTTGATGACCATGGTATTAGCCCCAGTAGTGTCATATTATAATGGCCCCATTTCATCTTTGACCCTATTAGGAAAATACAAGAACCTCGTAAGACCAGTAGAGTCCCAGGGGGAGAGGTGAGGAATTCCCAGGAGTGCCCCTCCTATGTTAGTGAATTAATTCCATAATTATAGGGTGCTGCTGTTGACTGGCTAACCAGGAAAGCCAGTCCTCTGTGTAGAAGACGGTGGATAAAAGGGAGAGGGTCAAGAATGATGTGGTGGGCATTAGCAGGGGCAGGTTTCTGGGGAGCCCTAGGGTCATGGTGAGGAGCTTGAAGTTTAGTACAAATTGAAGGAGAATCTGCTATGAAATAAGATCCACATACATTTATCCCCCTGTCAACTTTTCTTATGTATTTATCTCCAGTGTTTCTGTTTTGTTCACAAAACTGGAAGAAACCGTCAGCCGGAGAAAGGGAGAGATGCTCAGACAATGGAGTCACTGGGTTATGATTCAGTTGAAAGACCAACATAAAAATTCACGGTGGAATATATCAGTTTTGGTAATATCAAGGACAAAGAGGCCAGGAAGACAAGATGATTGAGTGCAGGGTTTTAATCTTCACCTTGATGAAGGGAAGCAAGATCGCAACTCGGGTTCGGAATTTAGACGTTCCCTTTTGCTCTGCAAACATTGAACCGAAAGGGTTGGCCTTAGGAAAGGCGGGAAGTAGAAGGGGGACGTGTGTGAGGGTGAGGGGGTGAATCCCAGAAGGGCTGGGAGTTTGCAGCAAAGACAGGAGGTGAGAGGTGAGTACCGTGATCCTGCCAAGTTCAGTGTTTCTCAATTTCAAGGGCAGGTCAGAGAACCTTCCATGTCAACAAGCAATCATTCCGCTTCTAGTTTGTCTAAGATTGTCCCATTTCTGTTGCTTCCGTGAGAGACCAAATTATCACAAATTTAGCAGCAGCCAACAACTTCAGTTTACCATCTCAACCTCTGCGTTTCTGCTCTTGGGCATCGGTGAAAATGGTGCAGCTGTGTCATGGGGATGCCGAAGCGCGCAACAGGAGTTGTATGGCCGACAGAACGATTCTGGACGTGGGGCCAGAGCCCGCTAAGTGTTAGTTTTTCGATTTACAGAGGGAGTGTACGTGTGGCCAGGACCGGAATCCAGAGCTGACTTGCTGGTGAGAAAAGAACGGGTGGGATGCCAACGTCGAGGTCACTCCTTGGAGCGAGGGTCAGACTGGGTCATGGAAACCAAAGCCGATTCCTCCTACGGGGGGAGTTGGCTTTAGTTGACAGGCAAGCAGACGAGCAAATATGATCATTTCAGGTAAACCTGAGCGTTAATGACGAAATTACGCAGGGGCATCCAGGGAGAAGACCCCACTGAAAATGCCTGCTACTCTTCGCATCTCGTCCATGGGAAATGGTGAGCCAGGTCTCATCAGGGAAGTGACGGAGATACAGCGCCTCCCTCATCGGTCTGGAGGAAGCACACTCAGGATGCAGACTTCCCCTAGAGCTGTGGACGGAGCGTGACAAAGGCATGTGGCGGCCACTCCCTGGCCTTGGCTTTCCGTGGAAACTTCCCGTCCAGATATCTCTCAGCTTACCAAGAGCTGCCCAGCAGAGTCCCGCTGATGGAAGGCTTCGGGATCTGCTCTGAAACTAGCAGCCTGGAAGGAAAAGCGGTTTTCCTCCCCATTGCGCTGCAGACCTTAGACGTTCAAGCCGCAGTAATCCACACTGTGAATTCACTCTGCCTGAATCTTAACAGATATTTGCATAATTTACATAATTTTACTGGCTTGTGTTTTCTTCTCTCCTCACTTAAAAAAAAAAAAGTCTCTGCTTCATTTTGTCAGGAGCAGGTCTTCCTCGAGGATATATGAATCTTTTAAAACTTGTCCAGAGATTTCATCGAATGTCCTTAGAACAAGGAAGACGAATAAATTGCTTTCTTTTTTTCTTTTTTTCCTTGGTGCAGAGTATCAACTCTGCTCGTTCAGATCCAACAAGGAAAGCACTGGGGGGAAGGGGGGCGGGGATGAGGTCAGGGAAGGCCACTGCAGAGCATTTCTTGTGCTTCGGAGAGGATTTAAAGTTTTCTGCAGTGTAGAAGTACCAAAACAATAAAGTAAAAAGAAGACATTTTTATTAGATTTTTGTCTTCATTTTTGTGACTTCCATTAGCAAAGTGCTGAGAACAAGATACTGGTTCTGTGTACAGAGAATAATGGAAGGTAAACCTCTTTCAGCTGCTTAGAGAAATTCTCAAACTTGTTTTTTTTTTTTTTTTTTTTTAAGATTTTATCTATTTATTCATGAGAGACATGGAGAGAGAGAGGCAGAGGCACAGGCAGAGGGAGAAGCAGGCTCCATGCAGGGAGCCCAGTGCGGGACCGATCCCAGGATCCCAGGGTCACACCCTGAACGAAAGGCAGACACTCAACCGCTGAGCCACCCGGGCATCCCTAAATTTTTTTTTTATTATTTCATTTATTTATTTATTTGACACAAAGAGAGAGCACAAGGAGGGGGAGCAGCAGGCACAGGCAGAGGGACGGGGAGAAGCAGACTCCACGACGTGGAGCTTGAGCCCAGGACCCGGAGATCATCACCTGAGCTGAAGGCAGATGCTCAACCAACTGAGTCACGCAGGTGCCCCAAGATTTTTTTTATTTTTAAGTAATCTCTACGTCAAACATTGGGGCTTGAACTCACAACCCCGGGGTCAGGGGTCACATGCATCACCGGCCGGGCGTCCCGTCGTATAATGCTTTCCATGCCTGTGTGTGTGCGAACACACGAATATCTGATCTAAATACGTGACTGAAAGCCGTGCGTTCCCCAAGGTCTGTGAAGCCCTTGAGATAATCCGTGGTCTAGGTTGATTCTTACGTACGCGGCCAAGATGGCAAGTGTAGAAGTAACTTTCTAAAACAAAAAAGGGCTGTTAGGGAAATGAATTTTCCGTCGTTTTGGGTCGAGTCTAAGCTGTGCGTTGACAGCGTCGAGAAGGGTCACCGAGCTCGCAGAGGAGTGAAGGCCGCAGGCCCGGGTGACGGCCTCAGGCGGCCGCAGGACCCCAGGTGGCACCCAGCGCACTGTCCACCGGGGCGCCCTGGGGCGCTGCAGCCCTTTGGTGTGCAGGGTGCACCCGGCAGTGTGCTGGTTCCGTGTGGGTGCGCTCACCCCGGGGGACCAAGGGCGCACAGAGGGGCCGCGGCCGGTGGTGCTGGCCTGGCGTCCTGGGAGGGTTGCGCCCTGGCCCCGCTGCTCCCGAGCTGCCCTCCCAGCGGATCGGGCCCGAGGGTGCCCACCCCGGGCAGGTGCAGCGGCCGGGGCTCCCGGGGGCCGGGCCGGCCCTGTGCTCCGACATCGCGGCCCGCCCGCCGCCCAGCGTCTCCGCTGTGACCTTCTAGTGACAGGACAGTGTGCAACTCTGCTGTGGATATTTGGGGCTGTTCCTTGTCCAGGCCCGTGGCGCCCCAAGCCCCCTCTCCCGGCCGCCGGGGGCCCTGAGGACAGGAGCCGGGTGCAGGACACGGAGGCCTCTCCGCGACTCGTGCTAAGTACCACGGTGCCCGCCCCGGTCACACCCGGTGCCCCTGCCCGCGGGCCGCGCTCCTTGGGTTCCTGCGGCCCTGGGCGGGTGTCCCGACACGCCGGCCGCGTGCCCTGCTGTCCCCCTCGGGCGACGGAGCCTACAAGTCTGCCTTCGTCCCCGCTTCCTTCTCGCTGCCTCCTCCTGCACTTCCTCTTCCTCCTCCACTCCTCCCCCTCTTCCTCATCCACTACTCCCCTTCCTCCTCTTCCACTCCTCCTCCTCCTCTTCCTCTGCCTCATCCACTCCTCCTCCCTTCCTCCTCCTCCTCCTCTTCCTCTTCCACTCCTCCTCCTCCTCTTCCACTCCTCCTCCTCCTCTTCCTCTTCCACTCCTCCTCCTCTTCCTCATCCACTAGTCCCCTTCTGCCTCCTCCTCCACTCCTCCTCCTCCTCTTCCTCTGTCTCATCCACTCCTCCTCCCTTCCTCCTCCTCTTCCTCTTCCACTCCTCCTCCTCCTCTTCCTCTTCCATTCCTCCTCCTCCCCTTCCACTCTTCCTCCTCCTCCTCTTTTCCACTCCTCCTCCTCTTCCTCTTCCACTCCTCCTCCTCCTCTTCCACTCCTCCTCCTCTTCCTCTTCCACTCCTCCTCCTCCTTTTCACTCCTCCTCCTCCTCTTCCACTCCTCCTCCTCCTCTTCCTCTTCCACTCCTCCTCCTCCTCTTCCTCTTCCACTCCTCCTCCTCCTCTTCCTCTTCCACTCCTCCTCCTCCTCTTCCTCTTCCACTCCTCCTCCTCTTCCTCTTCCACTCCTCCTCCTCTTCCTCTTCCACTCCTCCTCCTCCTCCTCTTCCACTCCTCATCCTCTTCCTCTTCCACTCCTCCTCCTCCTCCTTTTCCACTCCTTCTCCTCTTCCTCTTCCACTCCTCTTCCTCTTCCACTACTCCTCCTCCTCCTCCTCTTCCACTCCTCCTCCTCTTCCTCTTCCAGTCCTTTTCCTCTTCCTCTTTCACTCCTTCTCCTTCTCTTCCTCTTCCACTCCTTCTCCCCTTCAGTTGCTCTTCTACTCCTCCTTCTCCCTTCCTCTTCTTCTACCTCTTCTTCCTTCTTCATCTTCTACCTCCTGCTTCTCTTCCTCCCCTCCTTCTCTTCTTCCTCCTCTTCCTCATCTACTTCTTCTCCCCTAGTCTTCTAACTCCTGCCTCTCCTCTCCTGCCCTCCTCTTCCTCCTCCTACACATCTCTCCTTCTGCATCTCCACCTCCTCCTCTTCCTTCTCCTTTGTTCTTTTCCTCCTTCTCCTCCTTTTTCTCCTCTTGCTCCTCCTCCCACTCTTCCCCTAATACATCTTATCTTCCCACACCTTCCTCAGTGCACCTGCTTCTCCAGCTCCCCTTTCTCCTTTTCTCCTCCTCCTCCCCTTCCTTCTCTTGCTGCTTCTTCCTCCTGCCCTCCTTCCTGCTTTGTCATGTCCTCCCTGTTACTGTTATTGTAAATTTTCATCCAGGGCTTTACTTTACACTCCTCCCCCCCCCACCCCACCCCCCGCATAAATCCATCCTCTCTGAGAACACAGCAGATAGGGTTCTTTGGGCTGGAGACTGAATCCTTCCATGCTGGATCACACCAGGCCCTCCTTGCTTTTTTTTTTCCCCTCCTTGCTTTTAAGGCCTTGTCTAGGTGACCCCGTGCATGATTTAATGCGTAAATGCTGCCACTGACGTGTGCCTCGTTGCCCGTGTGTGAAGCAGACCCCTTCAGGACACATGGTTCCTGTCCATGGAGCAGATTAATGGGACAAAGCCTGGTTTTAATTGCATGCATAAGCATGGACGCAGCACAAGAAGTGGCCACGTGTTTGTGAGTTATTTCCCATCTTAAAGAAAGAAAGGGATTGGGGCTTCTGGCACGGGAGGCAAGTTGGGGGACTTGGGGGACGGCAAGTTGGGGGACGGGGAAGGGAGGAAATCCAAGATATGTAGGCGCTGCCTTGTGACGCAGATAAGCCTCTCCGGTGGTCACCTGGTATCTCCCCGACTGGCTCTCTTTTTGGGACAGATGAACATATCTGATGAATGATTTCCATCTTTACAAATGGAAATTTCCTTTATCAAATTCCTTTAGAAAATGGGGGGGAATTGCTATCATGGCAAATAATCTATATGACAATATTTGGGTGTTCTAGGGCCCTACAACTCAAAGTATGGGGGCTTGTAAGTAGAGTGTGGGAATTACTGGATGGCAAATGGAATACATGGAGAATCCTATAGGATTCATGCCATCGACGTGACCTTTATTGAGCACCTACTACATGAGTAGACGCACGGGACTGTGCATCACACACATGGAGATAAAAATCCCTCCCAGACCTAATACCGCTGTGCGATTGTGGAGGAGGATCTTATTCACAGAGGGACAGATTATAATCACAAATGACTTTTGTGTGTGTGTAGCTACTTGGCGGCTCTGCCCTGACCCGGGTTCATGAGGACACTTGTAGACACTTGTAACCACAGCTTTCCTTTCATGTGTTAATTCCTGCTCAGGCTTCAGAATCTGCTTTGAATCTTCTTTTCCCTCTACTGTTTTTCTTTAGTTTCAAATTTCCATATCTCCGTGGGATTAGTAAATAAGATGTATCCCCTGTGAGAGAGAAATGTGATTTCCGCGATCGAAAGTGGGATTAGGACGTGGCTACTCAAACAGGCCTCCAGGGTACGCAGCAAGCGGTAGCCCGTTCTCATTTGTCATATTTACATTACCGCGGCCTGGCCAGTGGAGGGGGGGGTGTTGGGGGGGGCAGGGATGGATACCTAGCACAAGGCGGCTTACCCAGAAATGGAGAGGTGTGCTCCCAGGGCCAGATTACTCGGCCAGGTGGCTCCGACAGGTGTTGACTTCCCCTTCTGCGTCCTGCACCTGCAGGCTGTTGGTCAGTCTGTCCCCGGTAGACACAACTCTTGCACTTGGTTGGAAAGACGGCCACTGGCAGGTCACAGTTACCCTCTCTGATACTTTCTAATTCTAACAAAAGAGGTGGGGGTGGGAGACTGGATCCCAGGACCCCAGGATCCCGACCTGAGCCAGAGGTAGCTGCTCAACCAGTGAGCCACCCAGGCTTCCCAGGATGCGTTTTTTGTTTTTTTTTTTAAATGCAGATTTAAGTTGGCGTCTTTTCCACGGTGAGACTCTCTTGTTAGCTCACCTGCTTTCCTTGGTGCTGAGATGAATGCACCTTCACAAATGAAGTTTCCTTTATAAATGTAAATTCCCTTTCAACAAAGTAACTTCCGCTGTGTTTTCAGAGCTGCTCTGGCGCCTGCTGTTGCTCAGAATAATCAGCTCCAAAAATTCCTCTTTCCAAAGAGGCCCATTTTTTTTGGCGGATTCTGGTTTAGTTCATCACCGAGCTTTACACAAAACTCCGAAGGACACTGACCAGACCTGCTAGGTGACAGTTCACCCCGGGACAGATGAATGTATCTGATGAATGAGACTAGCATGGGCCAGGGCCAGCTCTTCGGAGCATCCTTATGTGGGGGAGACAGGTGCATACCTGTGCCCGAGAGCCCCGTTAGGGCTCAGATGGGGGGATATCTTGGCTCAAGAGTCCTGCAGGGGCTGATAGGCTATCCTGGAGGACAGGTGGATACGTACACCTGACGGCCTCACCTGAGCAATGTAGAATAGAATGAGGGCTGTTCCTCAGTGCAGAGAACTAGAGACCCGCACACCGGCCACGCGCCCCCTTCCTTTTCTCTCATCCAGACTCAGCACATCATGACCCTTCATGGCACTGGGCTCCGGAGTCCTTGTGCCCGGGTCAGATACCTGCTCTAAGCAACTCCAACTCCATCAGGCACATTTTGCCCATGTGTCAGACGTACCTACAACAACAGGCTCTCTCCTCATCTGCCCGTCGGAAGAGTATGAGACTTGGGATCCCCGGGTGGCTCAGCGGTTTGTCGTCACCTTCCATCCAGGGCATGATCCTGGAGACCCGGGATCAAGTCCCGCGTCGGGCTACCCGCATGGAGCCTGCTTCTCCCTCTGCCTGGGTCTCTGCCTCTCTCTCTCTCTCTGTATGTCTCTCATTAATAAATAAATAAAATCTTAAAAAAAAAAAAAAAAAGGAAAAGTCCGAGACTATTATAACCAAGTGACTAGACTCCGGATCTAAAGCATCATCCCTGTCCAGGTAATACGAGGTGGTGAAATGCGGCCCTGCCGACTCTGGAGGGCAGACTCCAGCTCCTGTGACGGCCCTCCTGAGGGGTCCGCCTCCGGAGACCCCATGTCTGGGATCTGGCCCAACGTTTGTGACATCATGCAGATCAGGAAGATTCCCTGTCCTAGCAGAGCTGAAGCCTGGCAGGAACGAGGTGAGCCCCCCGCTTGTCTCAGCACGCAGCCCCTGGCGCCCCAGCCCCCCAGCCCGTGGAACAGGTCTCAGCCAGGTATCTCCTCCGACAGCGGGATTCGATGCCAGCCTTCTTGCCAGCGCGTCCCTTTCTTTGCCTGGAACGTGCTTGTTTTTGATTTCGGGGGGTTTTCTGTGGGCCAAGAGAGCAGCACGATGCCCATGTAGCTTGCCCTCTCCCGCTGCCGGGGCACAGTTGTGTGTTGGCCAGTAGCCTTTGGCCATCCCCAGTGGGCTTCCAGCCTGTAGACCAGGGAAGGGAAAGCTGCTGTGCGTGCTGGGCCCGCCTTTTCCTTCACGCCTGGGTGGTTGGCCTTCTCCCTGTAAAACGAGCGCCATGAACCCCGACAGCCTCAGAGATTTCGTGGCACGTAAGAGGCAATCACTTTACTTACTGCTATTTGGAGTGAAGCTGCTTCTCGGAGAAGAACACACAGAAGGGAGCACAAGCAGCCCGTGTCCGGCTTCGTGGATTTTCACAAAATGAACCGACGTGGGTCGCCACCACCAAGGTGCATTCCTTCTGCGTGTTTCTATTAAAGCGGACTCATGTGGGAAGGAGTCTTGGTGTGTCTGGTGTGTGGGGGCCTGGCTGCTTCCACGCGGCGTGGTGTGGCTGAGCTTCATCCGTGGTCAATACACCTGCAGACCATCTGCTTTTATTGCTGTGAAGCGCTTCACTGCATATCCACTGCGTAGTTCTTTGGATCTTTTGTCTCTCCCCTTAATTCTTTGGCCCAATGTATCCTAAGGATTTGTTTTTCAAAGAAGAAGCATGTGTGCCGTGAGCATTGTGAGACCTTGATTATTCAAAAAAAGCCCTTCATGCGGTGCAGTAGTTTGTGGACGTAAAACCCTGGTGCCAGGGGCGCCTGGCCGGCTCGGTCGGTAGAGCCTACGACCCTTGATCTCGGTGTCATGAGTTCCAGCCCCAAGATGGGCGTAAAGCTTGCTTTAAACAAGATCCTGGTGCAAACACAGTTTCTTTCAGAACTTTGAAGTCCGAGCTGTAGGCCTTCCAGTCTCCAAGGATGTGATGAGATCTGTGTTTTTCAAAAATATGGTCACCACCCACCCCCTCCTTCTCTTTAAGCTTTCAGAATTTTTTCTTGTCCTCCTGTGGTTCTGGGCATCCACCGGCATGTGGGGTGGGGTGGCTGTGGCTTCATTAGGCTGCCTTCCTGCCATTCACTCTGAAGGTACAATAATTTCTCCTACAAATGATTAAATTACTCCATCTAATATATTGCCTCTCTCTGCTCTGGGTTCCCACCTCCTAGAAATCCTCCGAGCTTATTAATTTACTTCCTTACTCACCTCTCTGTCCCTCTTCAATTTACTTTCTGTTTCTCTGTAATTTTTGTTCTACGTTCTGGAAGATTTGCTTAGTTTTATCCTATAGATCACAAATTTATTCTTCAGCTGTCTTCATTCTGTCCTGAGGTTTTCCATGAACTTTATTTATTTCTAGTAGCTATCGTTTCCTGTACCGTCCTTTTGGTGACATAAAGTCATTTTCCTTACTGAACATCCACTTGAGTGTCTGTTAAGATACTAATTGGACTTTAAGAGGATTTTCTTTCTTCTGTTCTACCTGTCTCATCTATTTTTAGTTGTTCTTTGACATCTTGGTGATGACTTATGGGTGTTTTTTATTTGGCTTATGTGCTTGTTTTTCTACCAGCTGGTTGTCTTTGTTCAAATGTTTCTAGTGCTGAATACAAGAGTGAGTAGACTAAGGTAGGTGGAACGAATGCCTCCCAGCCACATGACTCTGTTGCTAACCGGCTTTCTTCATAGATGTGGGGATGACAGGTCCTGTCCACAGATGGGTTTCTCTGAGAGAACATGTGGGGTTCACAATGGCACTCTTAGGGTCTCAATGAAACCAAGGGATGCCTTCATCCTGCAAAGTGAGGACCCTGACCTTTTCGTCCCTTGGCAGGCCTTCCTTTCATTTCATTTTTTCCATCAAAGAATGACCTCAGATCTCCTTGGTTTCTGTCCATCTTCTCTCTTTTCAATTCCATGGCTATATGAAGGGCTCTTCCATGAAAATCTCTCCCTATTTAGAAAGCAAGACCTTGAGGCCTTTGGCTGGGCCCAGATTCAGCAGCTGATCCATAACCACATTGGTGTGAGGGGCTATCTGGTAGACCTGCATATACATGTGTGTCTGTTACCCCCGTGATTTTTGATGCATACCGTCTACAGATCAAACACACATCAATTTCCAAGCTCCAATTATCATTTTTTAGACTCAGATAGTCTCATTTCCATTTAAAAATGTTCCAAAGGGTTAGAGATACCCTGTCTTCTTTCTGACCCTATCATGGAGTTAGCATATATCTTTTATGACTTGACTGTCATTTCAGTAGCATCCTGGGAAAGGAGGGAGGCAGGCTAATGTGTGGCTTAAGACACTGTATTGAACTAGAAATTCCATCTGCAAGTTATTAGCTAACTTCCAGACTGGCCAAACAGTATATAGCTTCTTAAAATTTCCTTTATAAAATGTTTATCAAAAAAATAAATAAATAAATAAAATAAAATAAAATAAAATGTTTATCATTAACTAGATGATCAGAGCTTATTTAATATCCCAGATTTGCAGAGATTGTTTTGTGATTTTTACATTTTCTGTGTGGTCGAACAACGTTTGTATCTGTTGGCCCCCAAACACGTTTGACCACATTGGAAAATGGCCAGGTTTCTCAGTGCTTTTTACGTCTTTAGAAGTTTGACCTTCATCCAATTCCATTCTGACTTCGATTTTAGAATATAGTCTTTGACCTCCTGACCCTGAGATTGTGCTTTCAAATATTTTACTAATCTTTCTCTGTCATTTCTTTTTTTCCCTTCCACCTCACTTTTTTTTTTTTCTCTCTTTTACCAGCCCAACTATGCACACAGGGTGTGTGTAATTATTATTAGCAGCCGATCGACCTTGTCTTTCTCAGGAAGCCTAAGTGTTATGTTCGGGCAGATTCTGTTTCCACTAATGAACATGCCGTAAACATCACTTCATTTGCAAGTTCTTACCCTTCCTCACACTTAACGAAGAACATGGCTTTGTCATGTTGAGCTATTTCTCACAGTTGGATTTCCTAGTTTTGTTAGGAAACTTTGAAATAGATAAAAGGGCAGACATTTACAGTATAAGGAGGTTTTCCTATTACATTTATGAGGTGGCATGAAGCTGGAAGCAAATTCATCTTCATAAAAGTGCTTTAAAAGCACATCTCATTTTATGTAAATGGCCACTTAGTAAGAGCATTTCCCCAAAAATAGCAAAATATAGACTATATTGAAACTATGGTAGTTTCTTAGAAATGGCACTATTTCAATAAGAGAAATACTTTATTAACTATTCCATCATCGATGAATATTCTGAATTAATTTAACCTAGGATGTCAGCGCTTGAAGATGTACTCACCGGTGGTCTTCAACAACTATAAGTAGCTTTTGCCAATGGGTAGTGCTAGCAGAAAAGGCATTTCACCCAAATTATGACTTTTCTTGAATTAGTTCAGTATACCTCATCTAGCAAAGAATGGAACTAATCTACTTTGAACTGAAATAAGAGCATAATTTGGATCAGAAGTTAATGGGTTAGGAGCTTGCCTGCATCTAAATTCAGCTCTGAGTAGAGCAAGGCTGGTGCTCAGAGCCCATGGAACAACAATAAAATGTTTGATGCCATATGGTGGGGAGCAAAGCTCCACACCGAAGCTTGGTTGGAAAAAGATTCCAAACCCTATTCTCATGTCTAGTGGTTTTAATTATGGTGCCTCTTCTTCCTACTCATAGCTTATTAAAAGACACACAAGTCATAAGTGAACCTGGATTTCTCATATAATTTGGATTCTCATTTAGAGTCTTCCATTCCTTATTAGAACCTCAGGCGAGACACGATCTCTTCAGCGTACCTCCTCATCTGTAAAATTAAGGCCTCGAAAACTACAAGCGACTTTCTTTTTCCCCCTAAACTCTGAACTGAGGAAAATTTTTGGCTAATATAAACATGTTTCCGTGCCTAGGTGCTAGCTCCAGTAGACTCATGCACCACATTTAGAGCCTGCTCGAGGCACGTATATGGGATCGATTTGTTTTAAGCAGCTCCATAAGTAATTAGTTAAAAATCTTGTTTAATCATTTTGAAATCAATAATTTCCTATTATCCCAGGACATAGTCCACTTTCTTGGTCAATAATCTTATTTAACCTCTGGAATTTTACATTAAATAATATTTTTTAAATGTTTAAAGGAAATTCCTGAAAGTCTATTTTATAAATCAAGTTGCTCCGTGACCTGAAATCTCCTACTCTGTGTTTATTTGATACTTTCTGTCTTAATAAATTCTTTCATGGAGGGACGCTTGGGTGGCTCAGCGGTTGAACATCTGCCTTTGGCTCAGGGCGTGATCCCAGAGTCCTGGGATCGAGTCCCACGTCGGCCTCCCTGCATGGGGCCTGCTTCTCTCTCTGCCTATGTCTCTGTCTCTCTCTCTCTCTGTGTCTCTCATGAATAAATAAATAAAATCTTTAAAAAAAAAATTCTTCCGTGGAAACAAATGTAAGAATACTGACGAGCATTCAACATTTCCAAAACTGCAATTGCATGGGGAGACATGAAACAGTTCTTGTACTTTTCTATTCATAAACATGTAAGTTGTCCATATAACAATAGAACAAATAGAGCAGTGTATTAAATGCAGAAAATTTATGTTTCACGCATTCAAAAAATGCTTCATGTGCATTCTCAAGAGTGACTCAAAATATTTTAGCTCTATAATTGGATAAGG
This sequence comes from Canis aureus, assembly GCF_053574225.1. Classification (NCBI taxonomy): domain Eukaryota; kingdom Metazoa; phylum Chordata; class Mammalia; order Carnivora; family Canidae; genus Canis; species Canis aureus. The sequence continues at coordinate 119,907,815 of NC_135649.1, read as the reverse complement.
CAAACAAGACTCAGAGTGTGCTATCTATCAACCACTTATTCATTTAAGTGGAAGAGATAGAGCAGATTCCTAGACTAGATGTCAAGATTCATGAAGTCACCTATGCCAACAGAAAGGGCATTTATTCCTACAGTGTTAATGCCAAAAGCCATTTTTTTGTTGGCAAGCCACTGTGTCTGAGAGACTCAACCAAAATTGTCTGTAAATCCTTAACAGGTATTCTGCAAGGTGAATCTGAACCGCATAATTTTACAAAAGAAAATGGATGCTCACATTACAGAAGGCATTTGCTGGAGGGCTGGCAAGTGGCAGGTGTTCACCCAAGACCCTCCGCACATCATCTGTTGGCGTTTTCTGTGGCCACTTATATGAAGCACCCCTTGTCCAGGGAGACGTGCTTTAGGGAAGGTCAGTTGTGGATATAGACCACTTGAATCCTTGATAGTTGGTGGAAGGATTTCTAAATTTGACCACAACCTGGCCGACAGAAGTTACCAATGCAGATACCCCTTCCTTTTGGTGACCCGCTCATTCGTCTGGTATTTATGGATTTCTTCTCCAGGCTCATTGGAGCCATTCATGCATGCATGCAACCCTTCATTCATTCCTCATTCAACAAATGTGTAACGTGTACTTCCCAGGAGCTTTGTCTTTCGGCAGCGCAATAGAGACAACAATTTCTTTGATTTTTTTTTTAAACATTTTGTTTATTTGAGAGAGAGTAAGTGAGAGATGGAGACCGCGGAGCAGGGGGAGAGGCAGAAGGAAAAGCAGGCTTCCCTCTGAGCAGGGAGCCTGACTTGGGGCTGGATCCCAGGACCCCGGGATCATGACCTGAGCCAAAGACAGATGCTCAACCAATGGAGCCACCCAGGTATCCCAAGGATTTCTTTTAAAAATGGAGATTTTTCTGGGCATCCCGGGTGGCTCAGCGGTTTGGCACTGCCTTCAGCCCAGGGTGTGATCCTGGAGACCCGGGATCGAGTCCCATGTCGGGCTCTCTACATGGAGCCTGCTTCTCCCTCTGCCTGTGTCTCTGCCTCTGTGTGTGTCTCTCATGAAAAAAATAAATCTATTTTTTAAAGAAGGGAGATTTTCCTTAAATGGAAGACGTCCCATTCTCTGCTACACTGGTACACTTCACTGCGTTTAGTTGATATTATTAGTTGATATTAGTGTCCGAGGTCTTAAATCACATGCCATATTGTTTCTGCTATTAGGAATTACTCCTCTCAAGTATGAGATAGAAGTGCAGTCCTCCTCGTAGCTAACAGTACACGGATCATGTGTATCCAGCCACTTCCAACGTGTAATTAAGTTGAAATTATTTTCTTGAAACACTGCGTCGAGTGTTTTTGAAAATTCCAGTTTTCGTCAGCAAATGTGAGTTTTGAAAGCCAACACATGCATGCATTGGAAAAATTTATATTTTGGAAAACGTATATTTGGTGGGGAGTGGAATTCAAACAGGGACATAGAAGGTCTTTATCGCCACATCATGAAACCCATTTGCCACTTCTGCGCACCATCATGACCTGTAGCGCTCCCTAAGAGATCCTGGCTTACAATATCATAAAGGAACGAGCGTGTGGAGATTTATTTAAAATGGGGTAGGGTCGCTGCTAATTTGGGCTATATGATGTGGCTTAGTTCCAGAGGAGCAGACGGAGGGGAGGAAGGCAGTACAGTTGCTGGGCTGGAAGCCAGGGCTCAGAATCATTGTACTTGTAGATGAAATAATAATTATTTAGGATCATTTGCTAATCAGCAAAACCTTGGAAGTGGCTGCTGACAGGCACTAGTGAGGTAATTAAGGTGAAACACTGAATTTGCATACATTTACACTTTGATCATTGTTTGCAAGATTCCCTCTCTAGAAATAGACTTCACTTCTTTGAAAATGCACACTAAATCAAAGGATGGGGAAGAAAAAACTGCAGTGCAGCAATCATGCTTAAGACAAAAATCACAGAATCGCCCTCACAGAGACAATTACCTGAAGATGCTCTTGTCTGTAATTGTAAGACAGGCTCACCTTAATTTTCTCAAAGTATGAGCTATAACAGATTCATACTTTCTTTGTTAGCCTCTTCATTGAATATTGATGTTGGGGCCTTGCAGGCACATTCGATACACCTGTCAAGATGTGTTGTTATTGATCATATAAGAAGTCCTGTTTGTGCGTTTGTTGAATGGCCCATTCTAACGTGGGTTCGTGTAGAATCGGACATTGCCATTTTACTTCAGGAGTGAAATAGCTTATGTGAAGTGAACAAGTGCCAAGCAAAAGCACCCCCAAAACACCCTGCAGGAAAATACTTTCGAGGTCGCATGGTCATTGATGCAGTCTGAGCATCAAATGCTTGGTCCAGACCATGACTTTTATCAGTTGTATGGCCTTGGACTAGTTGTCATTCTATTCTTCAGTTTCTTGATTTAGAAAAAGAATGGGCCCAAGTACTGTTGGGATCCTTTCCAATGCCTACAAGCCTTTAAAAATCATCTTAGTAAAAAAAAATAATAATAATAATAAATAAAATAAAATAAAATAAAATTCATGTTAGCGTGCACGTGGGTGGCTCAGTCATTTAAGCATCTGCCTTCAGTTCAGGTCATGATCCCAGGATCCTTGGATGGAGCCCTGCGGCACTTTCCCTGCCTCTCCCTCTCCTGCTGTTCCCCCTGCTTGTATGTACTCAGTCTCTCTCTCTGGCAAATAAATAAATAAAATCTTTAAAAAATACATAAAAATCAGGATACCCAGGTGGCTCAGCAGTTGAGTGCCTGCCTTCGGCTCAGGCTATGATCCCAGATTCCTGGGATCGAGTCTCACGTTGGGCTCTCTGCCCGGAGCCTGCTTCTCCCTCTATGTGTCTGCCTCCCTTTCTGTGTCTCTCATGAATAAATAAAATCTTAAAAAAAATACATAAAAATCATGTTAGTAACTTATATTCATGATCATTATAAAATTCTGTTGGTTTGGCCTTCAAATGATTTGCAATTTATAATTTCTTTAAATGCTGTTTTGTTCTTATAAATAAATCTTTCATGACTAATCCTAACTGGACATTTAAAAAATATTTATTTGTTTGAGAGAGAGATGTCACAAGAGGATGTGGGGTGGACAAGGAAAGGCAGAGGGAGACACAGACTCCCTGCTGAGCAGGGAGCCCAACCTGGGGCTTGATCCCAGGATCCTGAGATCATGACCTCAGCTGAAGGCAGAAGCTTAACCAACTGAGCCACCCAAGTGCCCTTGAACATTTTTTTTAAAGTAGTGGGGCTTTGCAAATGAAGTGGAGAGATGGGATGTACAGATGGACAGTGGACAGACCATATATGGCCATAATACCCAGACCTTCACCTCTTCAGCAACTGCCTCTAGAGCCCAAACTCCAGGCTTTTTAGCAGTCACCTCAGGATGCTTTGGCCTCTCTTCTAGTTCAGGACCAACTAGAGAAAGTGAAATATGCTCCCCAAACTGAGGACTTGTATTTAGAGTACTTCTAGGTCCCCTGGCCAATAGCCTGCAGTCACTGCGCATCTGAAGCCTGCCTTGGGGTCTATGTCAGAAGTAGTGGTGACTGACTCCCTATCTATAGCAAGTTGTGAATAAACAGCCTCTGGTTGCCTTCACCTGAGGAAGGGGAGGACGTCTTTGTTTATTTCCAACCAGCTTGATACGGCTTCTAATATAGGTAGATGCCGTGGGTGCAAGCTGAACACATCCCCATCATTGTAGTTGACGCAAGTTTATTTCCGTTTTGTGCTGTAGATGTTTCTATTTGGTGAAAAATGAGAAGAATCCATGCTAACTTCTCAAAGAACACTAGAGTGATGTTGCATTTTGTTTGCTTCTTATTAATAATTGAGAGCCACTTTCCCAGGAAGCCCATCATGGTGAGTTTTCACTGTTGCTGTTTTTCTCTGGCATATCCGAACTTGTGTCAACAAGGCAAAGCGTAAACACAAGTTCTGAATACTGAGAATTGGAGGGGAAAGCAGGAAGTGGATGATCCGTCATTTTAAGGGTTGATTTTTGTGTAGAAACAAACCCTGAGAGTGATCTGTGATAGCAGAGGAGATTGGAGCAATTGGAAGGCAATTTATCGGATGGTTTTGGAGAAAGGATGAGATTCAGGGAAAGTAGGTAGAGCTGAATAGACGTTTTTCTCTGCAATTTGCTACATCTAAGCGAAGCCAATGGAAGATCCAGCGTAGTTAACTCCAGGAGTTCTTTCTGTGAGGTTGTTTGATCTGGGTTTTTATCCTACTGCATTCTGTGATCCTAGGCACAGACCTCTGAAGGCTCTCTCTGTATAATATGGTTTTCTTACCTATGGGCGTTTGTAAGAAAGGGAATAGAAGATGAAGCATTTCGGTTAGACATGTGTGATGTTGCTCTGCCATCCAGGCTTCACTGAGGAACTCTGAAGCCTCTTTAGTGTTGTCTGTTCTAAGAGACACCCTGTGGTCTCTCCAGGAATTTCACTGGAGCAGGATGTGGGTGCTTTGAAGAAAGCAAGGCATTGTACAGCTTAATTCTGAGGCCATTTAAGCAAAGAGACTCAAGAATAAGTTGTGAATTTGATCCCTTGGAAAGGAAGAGACAATGTTTCTGAAAATAAATGTGTTTGAACATAAAACAGGGAAATTGCACGAAAGCAATCTTCTGTGTTTGATGGCAATTTCCATTTCTGTTTCAACCACTTTTTCAGACAAGATTATAGTGGAGCTTGCTTTCCTATTTAACCAGTCTCTGGATATAAAGTCACCCCAAATCTTCAGCTATTGACTTTGAAACACTGCTTACAGAAAAGGTACCTCTGAAACACACTAATCTCGTGTTTCTTTATAAAAAGAAATGCCTGTAGGACATTAGGCCTGTATCCATGTAGCTAACCATCTTATTACCATTTCATATTAAACGTGGAACAGAAAAAAAGAGGCAGGGGGCGCTTGTTCAACCTCTCACAAGAGCTCATTGAGACATTTCTGGTAAAATTTTTTGGTATACCAGGATCTGAAGTGGAGGGAACTTGATCCAGTGATTCCCACAGTCCTGTATTTGAGGGGTGTTGACTTTGTGGCAGGAACCTCGGTGCTTGGAGTGCACTGAGACCATAGAGCGGGCTAGGATGATGGCGGGTATGGGGCTGTCCACTACCGGAGTGCTGAAATCCGGAGAGAAGAGGGGACGCGGTGTCGGTCCCAGGGAGTGACAAGGCCCATTTGGTTCATTCTGTCTACGAGATAAATGCATCCTGTGTTTGAGAAAGTCATGAGGAAGGGCATTAAGGCAGAGCTCTCCTAAGCCAATTAGGTATGCGGCTTGTCAATCGGGATGCATGAGGATGAAAACCAAGACCTAAGATGAGCACAATGAACTTGTGGGAAGCCTGGATTTCAGAGTCATAAAGTCTGGACTTTGTAGATGAGGAGGCATAAAATACAGGAATTCTGTATTACAAGAGAACAAGCATTATGCTAACCGTCAACATTACGAATTAGCCACAACTGTGCCACTCTCGTGCTGTGCCATCCTGTGTCATTCCAGGCAGGAAAACAGGCAGAGACGACGACAATGAACGGAGACAGAAGGATGCTATTTTAGTGGAAATTGAGGTTATAGCAGACTCAGATCTTGGAGAGTAAGAAGGGCCTTAATGAGAAACTTGAAATTAACAAGTTTAAAAACTCAGATGTAGAGTGAATTTATTTATTTATTTTTTTTTAGAGTGAATTTATTTTGACTGGGTTACATTATTCCATAAGTGACTTTGTGGGGGGATAAAAAAAGTGCTGGTTTTTAGTTATTCGCTAATAAAAAATGCATGAACCCCACTTACTTCCTGGATCAAAGGAATTTTCTACTAACTCAGCCCTTTGGTCTTTCACAGAATGACAGTATAGAGAACCACTAGCCACTACACTTTTCCAGCACTTTCTGTACACCAAGAACATTTTCATGTTCTGTTGATTTCAGTGACTATCCCATTAAAATTGTCCTTAAATAAGCATATGGGGTCAGCAATACAAGTCAGCTGTACAGTAGAGCTACGGAATCATTAGTCATGATCTCTCCAGTGGGATTACGTATTGACCAAGGTGTATAGTCGTGAGGGCATTTCCACCAAGAAACCTAGAGATGGGAACAACACGGCGCACTGCATATCCGTGCAATAGCGCAGGGGCGAAATCAACTCTTGAGATCATACTGCTAGTTATGGAAGGTAATGCTTGTATCCTATGTGTGTAATGAGTTAAAAAGATGTGTCTGTTGGTTTGCTGTGTGTGGCTTAATTTGCCTTTTAAATGGAACCCTTTACTTATTTCGTATATGTTAGGTTTTGTTCTTGTTGTCAGTTTAAAGCCTTACAGATTTTATACTTGTTTTGTTAGCACTTGCAGTATTTTGCCTATTTTCTATTATTGACTGACATATCGTACTCCCCAAATTACAGAGGCCATTAAAGAAGAAAGTATAGCACTCTGCGTTCCTGGAACACGCCACACACACGTTCATTAGCAGTTGGACTCGTCGGAGGGTCAGTTAAGTGTTATATCACCGTCAACTTGTCAGTATTGTCTTCCGTATTGATTTCCACTTGATGTGGTACTTTCTGCAGTGCAGGAATGCATTTTGGCTCTCAATCTGCACTTCTTTTTCATTAAATTCTCATTTGTAGCGTGTCAGTAGGGTGCTTGGCACTTCCGCACGGCGTATCCGTGCTCCTTCAGCATTTTCAACATGGCTCCGTCGTAGCCTAAGGATGCTGTTTCATGATGGTTCGTCTCTGCAGCTCTCTGTTGGCTAGCCTGTGAACTAGGCATGGGAATCGAGCATAGGATATTTATTCTTGCATCTTCTGCTCCCATCTGTTTTCCCCCAAGCCCCTATACACAAATCTGCATACATACTGACTGCATTTCTCCACTAGTAGAAGACACCCAGTAACCATTGGATAATGGCAGGGACAGAGAGTGTGGCCCTTCCTCTGGATGTTTATCTATGATCTAAGAGCAGTAGACCATAACAGGCCCAGCTAGGTGTGTAAATATGCCTTATCTCTTGCTGAGTCTGGATGAGCAGTGGGAAAGATGCAGAGAAAAAGAGCTATCTGTAAGATAATTCCTTAGTTTTAAGATAACTTCCTTGCCATTCTGTTATTTTTCATCTTGAATTTCCTGTTGCCCTTATCAGAATGCACACTTTGGGGGAAATGCCAAACGTCCTTGAATTTACCAAGCTTATGATCTGTAGACCCTAGATGGTGTATCTATGTAGAGGTCCAGGATGGCGCACGACTTCACCCAAAAGGACCGGACATGGAAATTAGCCAGTTACATAACTCTGTCTCCAACCATTTACCCTAGACCCAATTTTGCAGCGGAGTGACGTGCCTTACTCAAACATCCCTCTTCCCTGAACTCTGTGGCACTTCCAACTGATATTCCTGGCTCAGGACTTGATTACACCTAGTCTTTTCCTTTTCACTAATCCTTTCTGGTATGAGCCTTGATTTTTCATTTGCATTGCACGTTCCTCGATAGTACACCACGCCATGGATTGGGAGAGCCTGGCGGAGCTCTGGATGCGTGGCAGTTTTTCAATAAACAGTTGTCGACCAATAGCCCTTAGGATGTGAATTATGAGTTCTAGCAAAAGGCAAGGTTTCATTTGCATAATTATGAGCTGAAGACTGGCAGGGAAAATGAGGTGCTGAGCTACTTCAGAGTTGCTTTGGCTGCCCCTTCTGATTAAACTATAGTTCACAGCAACTACATTAGGTATTCCAAGTTGAAATTTCCAGAATTTGAAGGATACATATTGTAGCTTAAGGAGCTGAAAGTAACATCCTCATGCACTCAAGAGAGGGCTGCGGTATCTCGACAATCATCAGTTAAGGATGATTCTATTAAAGATGCTTTGAAAATGTTCTACGGACATCAAACTTTGGAATAAACCTCAATCTGATAGCCCTTATATAGGTTTTTTGTTGTTTTTTTTTTTAACTTGACATCATGGATAAACTGTGGAGGGTCTAAGAATCCCTTGATAGGTGTAAAATTATGTGCATGTAGGTGTGCATTTAAAGAAGCAATGCACTAAAATTCTCAAAGGAATTTATTTCTTTGGAAGGAAGAACCCACCCCTATTCCAATGAGATCTTTTATTCCAAGGGGCTTCTAGAGGTAGAAGATACCAGCATAGTATGGTCAGCACAAAAGACCCCCCAAGAGCACATGCAATCTCTACAAGTTTGTTTGCAGTCCAGCTTATGTCTTCAATACGGGATGACGTTTTGAGGTGGGAAGCATTCTGTGGGGTCTATTCCCCAAGAGAGTGGGGAAGTGGAGGGGATGTAGTCTGGCTACACACATTCCCGTTGGGATGGGGAAGTAGGAAATGTTCTTTTCAGGCATTCCTTGTCACCAGCAAAAATCTGATATGTCATTTGCAAATATGTTCTCCCGTTCTACGGGTTGTCTTTTAGTTTTGTTGACTGTTTCTTTTGCTGTGCAGAAGCTTTTTAATCCTGATTAAGTCCCGATAGTTCATTTTTGCTTTTGTTTCCCTTGCCTTCATAGGTGTGTCTTGCAAGTTGTCAATTGGCTGTTCTGACCTGCGATCTGAGATCAAGTTATTAGCTCTGCATTTTTCTCTTTTCTGAACCTCTTTTCTCTTGCCTTTTGAATTCCTCTTAAGAACTTGATTCTAAGATTTTCTCCTGGCACCATCGGCCTCCGTGCAGACGTCTAGTGATGGATTGGCATGAACACTGCCTCTCTTCATTCTGTGCTTTCCTGAACCCAACTTAATTCAATTTCACCAGGCAAGCAATTTTTCTACCTAGCACCTCCTCTAGATCAATCATTTTGTTATAATTCATGACTCAACAATTCATGAGAGCTTACCACTGTTCACTCTGGAGAGTGGAAGATGATTATACGTTGCAACACTTTTGCACTCACCGTGTTGCTTTCCCAAGATTCCTCTTGGCCTGAAGGGATTGTAGCACATTTTGCAAATACAGATGTTTCATACATGGCAGGAGACCAGGCATAACTGAAGACAGCTTTCCACACATCAGACAGGGACCTTTAAAAATCTGTTAAATCAAGAACAATTATTTGGTAGTAATTTTAAAGAAAAAAACACACACACACACACACACACCTTATATAGAGTGAAAAAATATTGGTGGAAACCAACGTCCCCTAAGATACTAAACTGTGGGCTCTTGAGGTGTGATTCTCAGACCCATGGGCATCTCCAAATTCAAAGGGTTGTCAGAACTACTCTACTGACAATGCTGTTTGCCTTTTTTTGCTGGATCGACTTTGTACTGATAATACAAAAAGGAGTGCAGGGCAAAACTGCTGGCACCTTGGTGCAAATAATGGCAGTGAATTGTCACATTGTTCGCCTGTGATACACGTTGCTGGTTTATGACAATCCTGTTTCACTTGATGCCCTTGACAAAGTGGGGAAACAGTCTTAATGACACTAAATCTCAATACTAGGGTATTAAGTCTTATCAATAGTCAGTGTGATAAAATGGGAAGCATGCGTAAACTGGTTCTCCTGGTAATAGAATGTCGTGGCTTTCGTGAGGGTAAGCACTCGTCCCATTATGTGGGTTTTGTGCTAATTGGGACACGTTTCTCAAGCGGAACGTCAGTTCTACTTGAAGGAATGATTGCTAGATACACTTTGGACTGCACAGTTTGGAAGATTTTTTTTTTTTAAGTGACCAAAGTGACCTAGACACTCTCAAGAAGAACAGCAAGTGACAAGAATCTTTGACAGCTTTCCAGTGCTTAGACACTCTTCTGAGGACATCAGTGATTTTAACAATTGAGGTTTTTAATGCTATAGAGTACAATGTGCAAATATTTAGAAGATGTGCAAAACGTACTGAAGCAATATTTTGTATATGAATAATGCATCATGTTACAAAATCATGCATGGCTAAAAGATCCTTTTAAAATGCAAGTTATTCTGTATGTTGGTAAATTGAACACCAATAAAAAATTTTAAAAAAAAGGATAAAAAAGAAAAATAAATAAATAAAAATCTTTAAAAAAATAAAATGCAAGATATGCCCATGGATTTTAATATATGTAACAGCATATGAAACATTTACTGACTACAGATTCCAAATTTCAAGTAATCCTTAAGAAACTACTCTTCATAGAATGTGGATGATACGTCAAGGAAAAAATGTACACAGTTATCTGAAAAAGCTATTAAAATACCTCCTCTGTTTTCCAGCCACATAGCTATACAAGAGTAGATTTTTTCAGACACTCCAAGCAAAACAACATATGACCACAGATTGAAAACGGAGGCAGATACTAGAATCCAGCCATTTACAAAGGCCAGGCAAAACAACTGTTTTACAATTGTAAAAACAATGACCCCCTTCTAACTTTATGTTTTCTAAAACATGCTTATTTTCTACAAATCTGTTACTGATGTTTTGACATAGCGTCATTACTAAGTAAATAGTAGGAAAAGGTCTCAGTTTTAATTTCCAGTCTGGGAAATGACAAGAGGCCTACTCCCTGGGAATCCTCCGTAGTCTCTTAAGAATAAAGGAACCCTGGGGCCATGAGTTTGAGAACCGCCCCTTTGAGGTGTTCCTGAAACGTAAGATATTTATGAAAATCAGCTGGAGAGTTTCACACCTATGGACTCTGGGGCCACATCTCCTCAACACTCTACTTCTGGGTCATGGTCTTCACTCCAGTGATGGTCAGTGAGTTAACTAGGGTTCGTGTGTGATCAACTCTGCAGGTAAAATTGAAATCACATCCTGCACCAGGCATGTGTTGAAATCTCAAATGAAGCGACAATTTGTTTTCTACCCCTACTGGTTTTTTGATTGACAAATAGAAGTGGGCATGGTTGTGTTTTGGGAACCTGTATGTGCCCGGTCATTGCTCTTGCGTGGGTCTTGGTTGCTAAGTTATGTTTTCAACTGTAGAAATCAGTCTTTTATGTTATGGCACATGTTTTCTGTGGGCTTGCAATCCTGTTGCTTGGATCAAATGCTCGGAATATAAAATGCTTTTCTTTTTTATTCTCTCTCTCTCTTTTCCTGTTTTGGTCTGCATTCAGTTTACTCAGCCAGGCGTGAAACACAAATGTTCTTATTTACCAAACTAGTTGCAAGTAAACAAGAACAGCTTGTTAAAATCTGTCATTTCAATTAAAGGAAACATGGAATACAGTTTAAAAGACATAATTTCTTTGTAATTCCTATGTTATTTGTCTTTAACATGAAACTGTGAAAGTTGAGAAGTGAGCATATACCGATAGTCCGCTTCATAATCTAGAAAAAGGCTGTGAAATAATGGTGAATCGTGGTGGCGTGAGAACTTGGTAGCATGATTCAGGTATAATTCCAGAGGAAAAGATTTGTAATGAAGGATCTTTGAGAAACAGAAATACATCCTGGAAAAAAAAAAATCCCCCAAGGGTCAATTTGATTCAAAAAAATTTTGAGCTGCCTCATGATTATGACAAAAAGATGTATAGACTGTGGCTTTCTTATTTTTTCAAGAAGTTCAAGTCCAGCGTCAGATAGCTGGAGACAGGCACAGTTAGAAATGTCCTATAAAATGTTGATTATAAAGTAGCATTTTCTCAGGGAACTAAGAACAAAGGGTCCTAGACAAGGAGCAGTTAGTGACAGAAACAAATTAAGAGGTAAAAATCGAGGGTTGTATCACACATTCAGTAACAAAAGGAAATAGAGGGTGCAAGTTATATCGTTTCAGGAGTGATTTGAGGGATTTTAGGTCTGAAGAGGAGAAGAAAATGGGTCAAATTGGCAATCTGATTTTAAAAGAGATATATTTCAGAGAGAGAGGAGGGTAGGGGAAGAGGGGCAGTGGGAGAGAGAAAATCCTCAAGCAGACTCCTCGCTGACTGTGGAGCCAGACTCCGGGCTCGATCCCATGACCCTGAGAGCGTGCGTGACCTGAGCTGGAAACCAGAGTGGGACACTCAGCCAACTGAGCCACCCAGACATCCTGCCATGTAATTATTATTATTTTTTTTAACAAAGACAACAGTCGGCATCGCACCGAAAAGCCATCTTGACGACCTCTCTGTAGAGACAGAAGCAAAGTCAGTGGACATCTTGGGTAAATTGGAGCAGATTCTGGAGCCATTTCGTTTTTTTAAAGCTGCAAGGCAGGGATTGTCAATTCCTGAACCCACGTGTTCCGTACAATTTGGAACACTCACCAGTTAGAAGCAAACAAAGGAAATCTTGACTGGTGGTTTCTCACAAACTAATCAGGAAATGCATTTGCAGGTAGGTGTTGATCAGGGTGAGGTTGACGGGTGCGAATGGCTCCAGAGTCGTCTTAAAATGCGCGTCATTAACCGCAGTATATTTTCATGGTGAACTTCTCATGGAAACCACCTGTGTGGTCTCTTGCCACATTTTGTCATGGAAGCGTATTTCATTGAACAGCCCAGAACAGCGTATTTCATGGAACGTTGTTGGTAAGATCCACAGAAACAGTTTGCATCCAGTTTTAACCTGCAAGAAAATAGCAGGACACGGTTCACGATGATGAGGCTACGAACCACGTCTGGCAAATCCACCTGCTGTGGCTGGGTTGATGCTCAATTTCAGAACCTGAGCAGGCGTCTGAGTGGTGTTGCTGCAGAGCACCAGGCCGTCACAGTCCCTACTCTCTGCAGAAGATTGTTGGGGGGTAAGCTCTGCCAGTGGGGGTGACGCCAGGATGCATTTGATGGCTCATGACGTGAAGGATTTGACGATGTTCTATCGTAGTATCCAGACATGAGATTCCACATTGGACTCTGGTAGCACAAAACTCGTGCCGTTATTTTCCAGTCAACGGTGTTCTGGTTTTAATGCATCTATTTGTATCTCATCATTCTTGGGACTGAAAACATGCTTTGCGGAAATAATGGATTCCCTTTTTACTAATGAACAGTGAGAAATCTCTCCCCAACTCTTGAATGTGGCATCTATCCAGATAATAATAATAATTCTATAATAACCGATGACTTAACTGATTGGGAAATACAGTCTTTAATCATTGAAAAAGGCAAAATGGAAGAAAAAGAAACCCTCCAAATTTTCTTTGAACTGTCTGAAGTAGCACAGACCTTCCAAACCATTTGGAAAATCATGGAAATGCAGAGATGTGCGTTAATTCAAGAAAATCTCACGAGTTCAGTGAATTGCAGGACAAGATTAAGTGCCACTTACTGGAGAATACAGGCGAAATGGATTATTTCTGAGAAGATGTAAACTTTCAAAATTGATGTGGACAATGTAGGAAACTTTCATGAATTTAAAAAAAAATTTGATCTATTAAAAATTGCAGTTAATGGGCTTAATGGCTAATTTATATTTATACGTTTAACAATTCCAGGGCCATCTACGGCATTTCTAAGAGTGGGGATGGGCTCTGTGGGCTCCACCTGGAAGCTTGTTAGAAATGGGTCCCCATCGGTCTTACTGAACGGAACACATTTGGTGCAGAGATGCGGCAAAGAGGAATCTATAATTTAAGAAGCCTTCCAAGTGATGCTTTAACCCACGTTCAAGTTAGAGAGGCTCCCATTTAAAATATTGCAGACAGCAGTGTAGGGGAGGAAAAATAATTTCCTCTCTGCCTCCCCTTCCGACCCCTGAAACAAAAGGCAGATCAAAAGAGGAAAACAAAACAAAACAAAAAGTCTATTGACACGTACAGCTCCCGTGTACAGGGGAGATACCGAGGGAAAATGAGTTCCCCCTCAGGTCACTTAGGACTCCAGCCGTGTAGCATCTTCAACAAAGAGCGTGTCTCGTGGAGGACCGGACAGCCTGGCAAAGGAGAAACTGCGTTCAGGGCTTCAGCTTCTAGAGATTTCTCCTGTGGTGCTTTCTTCAGGCCAGTGGCCTCTACAGGGATAAGCCTTTGTCTTTGCATATTCATGTCCTACTTTTACCCTAATAGGGGATCGAAGGGAGCTCCTTCTCAGTCACCTTCAATTTAAAACAATCCTTATGTCAAAGTGGCATGTTTTGGGGTTGCCCAATATGCTACCCTCCAATAGAAAATATGCAAATTGTCCCTGCCATTTTACACACGAGTTTAACACTAATTTAAAGAAGTGGATCGTGAAATTTAAAACGACAAAATAGAAAAGTGTCATTTATGGACCACGTTTCTTCATGGACCACATTTTATATATAAAGTGTTGGCAGGTATTTTATAGGTATAGCTGCAAAGAATAATACAATTGAGTAAAATTTCATTTTTCAAAGTCTCAACTTTGGGAATGATATCACTATATTTAATGACCATAAATATTGAAAATGAGCAACGTGGATGTAACTGGATATCTATTGACGTCATGTAGATAGCTGACAAATATCACAGCCCTTAGAAATAAAATCTAGGGGCACCTGGGTGGCTCAGTCTGTTAAACATCTGAATGAAGCTCCATGTTGGGTTTCACACAGGGCATGGAGACTACTTAAAAAACAAACAAACAAAACCCAAAAAATCTAGTATATGTGCTGCCGAAGCGAGCACATAAAACCCAAAAAATCTAAATGAAACAGATGGAGAAAGAAATTGCTTATAAGTGATAAATATTATTGACCTAAAATAACAATGAAGTGTAATAGTGATTCTGGAAAACATCTATTCCAATTAGTACAGGATGATGAAATGAGCTTTCATTGCTATTGTTAAACTCCTTTTGTCTACTTTAGATAATAAAACACAAAAGAAGTTGCTAAAATCTTCTTTTAATATGAGAACATGAGACAAAATTATTGCTATTTGCAGTCTACTTGAGAGGAGTACAAGCAATCTGAAATTAAGTAAATCTTAAGCAGCTAAAATAACGTCAATACAAGTTAAATACACAAATCAATTTTTTTTAAAGATTGTATTCATTTATTCATGAGAGACCCAGAGAGAGAGGCAGAGACACAGGCAGAGGGAGAAGCCGGCTCCTTGTGGGGAGCCTGATGCAGGACTCGATCCCAGGACCCCAGGGTCATGCCCCGGCCAAACGCAGATGATCGACCACTGAGCCACCCAGCCGTCCCCATAAATCAATATTTTTGTTTCTCTGCTATGGTGATAATCTCCCAGAAAACATTGAAAAAACAAAACAAAAGCTACCAACTTCTAATAATGTTGATAATGATCAGTTCATACAAGTAAGTTGAATAAGCAAGGTTTAGAACGCATACGCAGAAATCTGTAACATCCTAGGTACAGAAAACCAACCCTGAGCGTTTAGAGACATAGTCCATTGACTTGGATTTGAATATTTAATTTTACCAAAACACAAATATGCAAATTGAAGGCATCCCGATAAAAAAAATCCAGGTGAATGAGAAGAGCAAATGAAAAAGATTAAACATTCTTCATATTCCAATAAGAGCCAACAATTTTGTGAAAAACAGCAGTGTTTGCGCAGTGATGTCTGTGTGCGCACGGAAATATAATTAACCCGAAATCAAAACTTACCATAAAGTTCCTCTCAATTAGATAATATTTTAATTATTAAAGTAGATACTTAATATTTTTAATGTGCATACCGTTTAATATTTTTAATTATTATAATAGAGGCTATTTAATATTTTAAGTATCAATGTAGATACTATTTAATATTTTTAATTATTAAAGTAGATACTATTTTCACACGACCACAGCTGAACCATGGGAAAAATCTCATATTACTGATCCGTACATGTGTATCTAAGTGCATGATACATGCAAATATTAACTTTGTAACAAATAATGTGTATATATATATATACATATATATATATGTAATTGAGGCAACAGCGGAATTTATTTGGTAGGGAGAAAGACCTCATATTTTGATGGATTTGATAAATCCTGGGCTGCACGCAGGGAACCCGGCAGAAGTGCACCTGCAGGGCCCCGACCTCCCGCGGTCCTACCCCAGGGGTGCCCCGGGGTCACTGGGAGGACACAGGTAGCCCCGGGCACCACCTGCTCTGCCCTTGCGCTTCCCCGTCCGCGACTGTGGTGGACCCCCAGCCGCTCTACGTCCTCGCGGGTCAGTGACGTCATGCTTCTCTCCCCCAGCGTCAGATGGTTCCATGGAGGGACGCAGTGACACCTGCCACTGGAGCAGGTGTCTCCTGTGCGATTACTCTGGCATCTACTGGTTTTCCTGGAGCATGGGCAGATCTGTACATCTGGTAATCGATTGTGTCTCCTGGCTCGCCCCACTCGATGATCGCCTGCTGTTCCTGGCGCGGTGCTCACTACTCGATTGTGCTGCATTCGGCCAGCCTGCCTGGCGTCCGTGGGTGGTCCTGGGGGCGTGGCCCGCGTCCGCGTCCTCACCGTGTACCGTGTGCGCCGAGGAGGACACACATTCTCGCTGTTTCCCTGCCTTAGGAAGCGTCCAGGCTGCGTCCCTGTGCTGACCGCGCCGTGGCCCTGATGCCCGGGCGTCCTCTGAGTGCCCTGCAGGGGCGCGGGTGTCTCCAGTCTTCCCTGGGCGCGGGGACCTAGGGTGTGACTTCTCCCCGGTTTCTCTGGGAGTGACACACTATTTTCTCTTTCCTTCACTCACGGAATTTTCGCAGTATTTGGTCGTCAAGGTGTCCCTTACAGTGGATCGGTTATCCATTTTTTTCCCTGGGCTGGCTCGGTCATCGACTATTTCCCCTGGGGTGGCTCGGTCATCGACTGTTATCCCTGTGCTTGCTCGGTCATCGACTGTTTCCCCTGGGCTGGCTCGGTCATCGACTGTTTCCCCTAGAATGGCCACCTAGGTCATCAGTGGTTCTCTAGAGCGATGTAATCGTCCTTAACCAGGCCTGTCTCGTGCGGTGACTAGGTCATTGACTGATTTTCCTGGACTCAGTCATTGAGGACGTCCCCTCCCTGGCTTGGTCATCGACTCCTCTCCCTGCCTGCATCAGTCATCGCTAATCAACCCTCTGGGCGATGTGGCTCAGTCATCGACACTCCTCCCTGACCTGGTTTGATCCTCCACTGTTTTCCTTGCAGTGGGTCCTTTTCCCCCCTGACATATTTATTGACAGTTTTCTGTGCAGTGACTCAATCTTCACCTGTTTCCAGACTTAGGAGATAACCTCACCGTCTGCCATGTTTTCATCAATTGTTTTGTTTTGTTTTTTCCTTGCAGTGTTTTGTTAGTAGGCCTCTTTTTCTTCGTTTAGGTTTCAGTCATGCCGGCAATTCGACCTTCTCCCTGGAGTGTTTCAGCGATTATGTCCCGGGACCACCTTGGCCGTCCGCCGTCTTTTTCCCTGGGCCGACATGGGCATCGGCTGTCATTCCTGGGATGATTCGGTCATCAACTTGCTTTCCTGGAATGACTCGGCGGTTGACTATTTTTCCTAGAAGGAGTCATTGTTTCTCCTGGAATGACTTGGCCATAGGCCATCGGCTGGTTTTCCTGGAGGGAGTTGGCCACCCACTGTTTCTCCTGGTGTGACTCGGTCATCCACTCCTTTTCCTGGAGTGAGTCCTAGTGATTGTCTTCCACTCACTGTGTCCCGGACTCTTTCCCCCTAAAGGACTCCACGGACACTCTCTCCTGACCCAGTGCTCCGCTGGGCCTTGCGATGACCTGAGCATCACGTCTTAGCCTCAGGCGATCACTCGCTACCTGCCGTGGCTGCGTTATTTTTGCATCTGCTTCTTTGGCCTGATTTGCTCACACACTAGGTTTCCTTGGCTGTTTCCGCCATTTTTAGGGAGGTGACTTTGCCTCTACCGAGTCATCAGCTCTTTTCCCTGGGTTGACTCCTATCAACTGCGATATTTTTCCTGGAATGACTCGGTTATTGACTTGTTTTCCCTGGGTGACTCGGTCATCCACTACTTTTCCTGGAATGGCTCAGTTATCGACTTGTTTCCCTGGATGACTCGGTCATCCACTATTTTTCCTGCAATGGCTCAGTTACTTGTTTTCCCTGGATGACTCGGTCATCGATTCTTTTTCCTGGAATGTCTCAGTCATCTATTGTTTTCCCTAGAGCGACTGGATTATGGACTTGTTTCCCCCTAGATGACTCGGTCATCACCTATGTTTCCTGGAATGATTCAGTCATCCACTACTTTTCCCTGGAATGACTCGGTTTTTGACTTGTTTTCCCCGGATGACTCATTCATCCACTATTTTCCTGGAACGGCTCAGTCATCTACTGCTTTTCCTAGAATGACTTGGTCGTCGAGTTTTCTTAGAACTGCCTGCTTCTCCAGGGTGTTTTCCAGTGTGTTTCCTAAAAAGATTGGTCATCAATATTCCCGGAATGGCTTAGTCAGGAACTGTTTTTCCTAAAATGGCTCAGGCATGGGCTGTTTTCTTGCGACTGACTCTGTCATCAGCTCTTTTTCCTGGAATGACTCATTTGTGGAATTGCCTTCCCTCGATGACTTGGTCATCTACTCTTTTTCCTGGAGTGAGTCATTCCTCCACGATTTCTCCTGGAATGACTGGTCACCACCCTTTCCTGGAAGGGCTGGGTGGTCCCCTGTGCTTCCTCGAGTGCCGAGTGCCGAGTGCCGTGGCCTGCAGTATTCCTAGGATGGCTTGGCTCTCCGCTCTGTATCCTGGAGTTGCTTGAGTATTCATTCTCGTCTCTTGGATGACTCAGTCATCGACTGTTTTTCCTTGAATGATTGGTTCGGTCTTTGACTCCTTTTACTGGAATGACTTGGTGGTCGACTAGTTTTCCTGGAATGGCTCAGCCATCGACTTGCTGTCCCTGGATGCCTTGGTCGTCCCCTATTCCTGGAATGGCTCCGTCATCCATTGCTTTTCCTAGAATGACTGGTCCTCAGCTCTTCCTAGAATGGCTTCATCCTGAACTGGTTTTCCTAGAACGGCTCAATTATCTGGCTGACTTAGTCACCCACCTATTCCTGGAACAACCTGGTGGTCGCCTGTTTTTCCTGGAATGACTCTGCCATCCACGCATCCTCCGGGAAGTTTCGTCCGTCCAGTTTTCCCTGGAATGGCAGGGTCATCGGCTGTTCCTGGAGTGGCGTAGTGACCCACGGCGCTTCCTGACCTCACTAGGTCATCAGTGTCCCTGGGATGCCCTGAACCGTGTTTCCTGGAGCGACTGGGTCATCGACTGCCTTCCCTGGAACGACCTGGCGATCGGCTGATTCTCCTAGTGTGGCTCGGTCGTCGACTGTGCTCCCTGGAACTCCGGGCACCCGCTAGCTTTCCCGGAACGGCTGGGACGCCCGTTCTTTCCCCCCATCCGGCCTCTGTCATGGACTGTCTTTGCCCGCCTGAGTTCTTCACAGTCCCTGCGGGGTGGCTCAGCCACGCCAGGCTTCCTGGAGACTCTGGGGGCACTGGGTACCTGCCATGTCTTGGTCACCTCTGAGCTCGGCTACTTTTCCTGGGATGACTCTGCCCTTCCCCCCCACCCCAACCCAGTGCCTCAGTCAACTCTGAGCTCAGCTACTTTTCCTGGGGTGACTGCCCCACCCCACCCCCCAGTGCCCTGGTCGCCTCTGACGTCGGCTACTTTTCCTGGGATACCTCTGCCCTCTCCTCCCCAGTGCCCTGGGGCGCCTCTGAGCTCGGCTACTTTTCCTGGGGCGAGTCTGCCTCCCGCCGCGTGCCCTGGTTAACTCTGACGTCCGCTACTTTTCCTGGGATGCCTTTGCCCTCTGCTTCCCCCCCCCCCAGTGCCCACTGGGGGGCCACCCACTGTCAACTCTGAGCTCGGCTACTTTTCCTGGAGTGACTACCATCCCCAGGCAGTGCCCCAGTCAACTCTGAGGTCGGCTACTTTTCCTGGGATGATTCTGCCCCCTCCCCCCCAGTGCCCCAATCGACTCTGGGCTCGGCTACTATTCCTGGGATGACTGTGCCCTCCCCCACCACCCAGTGCCCTGGGTTGCTTCTGAGCTCGGCTACTTTTCCTGGGATGCCTCTGCCATCTCCCCCCAGTGCCCCAGTCAACTCTGAGCTTGGCTACTTTTCCTGGGGTGACTGCCCCTCTCCCCACCAGTGCCCTGAGTCGATTCTGAGCTCGGCTACTTTTCCTGGGGTGACACTGCCTCCTAGCCAAGTGCCCTGGTTAACTCTGAGCTCGGCTACTTTTCCTGTGATGCTTCTGCCTCCCAACCCACCCCCCTCCTCTGTGCCCCAGTCGACTCTGAGCTCGGCTACTTTTCCTGGGATGACTCTGTCCCACCCAACCCTACCCCGGAGTGCCCTGGGTCACCTCTGAGCTCGGCTACTTTTCCTGTGATGCCTCTGCCTCCCCCCCCCCGCCCCCCCCCCGCCTCCATGTCCCAGTCGACTCTGAGCTCGGCTACTTTTCCTGGGATGACTCTGTCCCACCCAACCCTACCCCGGAGTGCCCTGGGTCACCTCTGAGCTCGGCTACTTTTCCTGTGATGCCTCTGCCTCCCCCCCCCGCCCCCCCCCCGCCTCCATGTCCCAGTCGACTCTGAGCTCGGCTACTTTTCCTGGGATGACTCTGTCCCACCCAACCCTACCCCGGAGTGCCCTGGGTCGCCTCTGAGCTCGGCTACTTTTCCTGGCTGCAGCAGGTTCCGGCCGCCGAGAGCAGGGTCCTGGGGCCAGTGCGCGCATGCACCTGTGTCTGTCGTGCCCGGGGGGCCAGGAGCGTGCACGCAGGCGCACACACAGGCACACGCACACGCGCACACACGCACACATCGGTTCCTGTGCAGTGGCGTCGTCCCAGAGTGCCCCCGAGCACGAGCTCCCGCAGGCCGTGTGCCAGGCCAGGACGGTGCCGACTGTTGGTGTTCACCGCAAGGGGATGGTCGGGGCAAGCCGACTGCCGCCCGCACCTGGGGTTTGGCTCCGCTTGCGGCGAGTGCCGGTCCGGGGCTGCCCCGTGGGTCTGGCCGTTGCTCCGCACGCCGTGTCCCACTTGCGCGGCCTGGTGTGTCCTGAGCGTCTGGTGCCCGGGAGGCTCAGGTGCTTCCTGAATCGCGGGCGTCGGGGTGCGTGTGCGCTTGGGTGGCCCGTCCGCGGACAGCGCTGCCCCCCGGGGCGGGCCCTGCGGGCTCTGCGGGAGCCGCGCCTCCTGCGGCACGTCCCGGAGCAGCTCGTCCGACTCGGGAACGTGCTGCGGGACGTGCTTGTGAGGGTCCTGCCGTGGACTCCAGACACCAGGTCGCTAACCTCCATGCGAACCTCTATGCTGGAATCCGCCCACCTGACATCTTTCCGTCTCTTCCGTGTACTTTCCAGAAATCCATAAAGTCTTTCTGTGGGTCTCCTTTTGCACGTCTCCTTTTAGGCCTGTTCCTGAGGATGGTATCGTGTGTGTGCGTCTGTGTGTGTGTGTGTGTGTGTGTGTGGTTCACTCCTCCGGTAAATACTCAGGTTTGGGGATATATTGGTCACTTTGCATGTTGATGCTTGCAGGTACCTTGATGGATTATCCTATAGTTTGACTTAGTGACATCATCGATTCTCTGCCTTTTGCAGGTATTACCTGCCACACCACTGGGATTAATTTATTCATTCTTCTTCGAATCCCTGAGCCTCCAATTTATTGGCTTATTCCCTTCTCCTCCCGTGAGCAAAGGCCTCTAACCTAAGGTGACTATCAGGAGACATACTTTGAGTCCTTGCATTTTTTTTTTTTTTTTTTTATTCCTAGTGAATCCTGCTTGGTCCTGGCATTTTTTTCAATGTGGTGCCGGGTTCTGCGAAACACAATTTTGTTTAGTATTTAGCCATGAGTATTCGTAGCCGATACCACCCTGACATTCTTTCATGAGTCGCTGACATACGTTTCCACTTAGGATGTAAAGTCTTTTGTAATGAATTTCAGTATCTGGAAATAGCACAGCTTTCGGGTGTGTGGAAAGTTGACGTATTAAACTAAAAATCGTGTATCGCTCTTATAAATGTTTTCAATTACATCTGGGTATTGTGGTCTGACAACTATTATCCATTTAAAACTATATAAGTAAACACTTCAACAACTGAAAAATGCACATTGTTATTTTTCCTTTCTTGAATGAATATTTTGTATTTCATCTGTGCCAAGAATTTTATCCTCAACATAATAGATTTTTTTTTTGAAAGTATTGACTGTATCAATATCCTTGCTTAGTGACCACATTTGTGTACGAACTGAAAGGTGACTTTTATTCCTAGAACAATAGTTACTCCTATGCTGGCACCTTTGTCTGAGTTACTGGGGTTTTACTAATTATAATATATCAAAACATAAATATATACCATATTTTGTAACATACGTCTTTACCAGGGATACTCAGAAACAAAAAATTAATAGGAGAATGTGCATAAGTGCCAATATTCTCCTAGTCCCATCATCCCACTTTGTTTTTTGTTTGTTTAATTTTATGTATTTATTCATGAGAGACACAGAGAGGCAGAAACACAGGCAGAGGGAGAAGCAGGGTCCTTGCAGGGAGTCTGATGTGGGACTCGATCCCGGGACCCCGGGGGTCACGCCCCGAGCAGCAGGCTGTACTCAACCACTGAGCCACGCAGGCGTCCCCCCCTAAGTGACAAACAATCCCCTCACTCCTGGAATAAATGCTAATACCCCAACCAATCGCTAGAGCGTTGTCATTTAATTCGGGGGAGTTCATCCCTACCCAGTGGAGTGAACTACAGTCAGGAGGGGGTAAAGCTTGGCTTAGGGGCCACTCGCACTTGCCTGGGTCATATTATGCATTCTTTTTGTTGACACACATGTTTTTTACCTGATTGCATTATAATTGGGTTTTACTGCATTGAATAACCATACATATAAATCAACTAAGACAAAATCATAGATTATTAGAATGGAATTTTAAATGTATTACATGCTTTATTTATGTGTGTGTGTGCATGTCTGTGCAAATGATATAGATCTAAAGAAAGAATAGAAAGCTGAAGGGGCACCTGAGTGGCTCAGTGGTTGAGCGTCTTCCTTTGGCTCGGGTCGTGATCCCAAGCTCCCTTTGGGGAGCCTGCTTCTCCCTCTGCCTACATCTGTGCCTCTCTCTGTGTGTCTCTCATGAATAAATAAATAAAATCTTAAAAAAAAAAAACTGGACAAAAATATCTACATGCCATGACATACATCAATATGATAGGAAGCATATACAGATCCTGTTCTTGATGAAATTAGATTTAAAATCAAGTTAAGGGCAGCCCCAGTGGCCTGGCGGTTTAGCGCCACCTTCGGCTCAGGGCATGATCCTGGAGTCCCGAGTTCGAGTCCCACGTCGGGCTCCCTGCATGGAGCCTGCTTTTCCCTCTGCCTGTGTCTCTGCCTCTGTCTCTCTGTGTGTATCTCTCATGAATAAATAAATAAAACCTTAAAAAAAAAAAGAAAATCAAGTTAAAATATAACTGGAATCCCATATTTTTCACAATTAAAATGCAATTCCTTTTTTTAAACATTTATTTACTTGAGAGTGAGATTGAATGTGAGTGGGAGTAGGAGCTGAGGGAGAGAAAAATCTCCAGCATACTGCACCTACTGGGGAGCCCCAAGTCAGAGCTCAATCCCATGACCCCAAGATCATGACCTGAGCTGAAACTAGAGTCACATGTTTAAGCGACTGTGCCCCCCAGGCCTTCCCAAAATGTAATTCTAAATATTAATGGTTTAGAGAAGAAATGTTAGAGGAAAATGAGAAAATAGGACTAAACAAATGTATTATGTATGAAAAAACGTGAGATTCTACTAAAATGAAATCAAAGGGAAATGAATGACTCAAAATATTTATATGGAGGGACCGTTTAGAAGAGCTTAAACGTAATGAAATAATTGTCCAACTTAAGGATACGGAAAATGAAACAAGATAAAGAAGAGAAGATCACAGAAGGACAGCGGAGTATGAATCTTGTACGCGTTCTCTACAGAACTGTTATTTTTCTGCTGTTTGTCATTCCGGGAATAAACGGGACGGAAGATCGCCCTAGAACCCAAGACACTTGTTTGTGTCTTTAATCTGCCTGCTATGAATTGTTCACCCCTCACTGGCTGAGTCTCAAACAGATGGGAAAATGGCATGCAGGTTCTCTTAAGGACAATTGTCCTTAAGTTCTCGGTTGCTTAAAGTCTGCTTTACTTCCCGCCCATGACTTTAGGGGCCCAGAAGCTTAGTCCAAAGGGGCAGTGGGTTTAGCTTGTAAGTAGCTGAAGACACCAGATGAGCCAGGCTGGAGCTGCGCTTTGGCAAGGCGAGGGGAACAGGCAAGTCCTGCCGTCTTGCGTGCAGTGTGGTGCGGGCGAGTATCCAAAGAATGACTCTGTCTGCCTGGACACGGTGCATGAAGACCGTGGTGGCAGCTAGACATCACGGTGTGCTCTGGCTGGGTCATCCCAAATGGCAGTGCTTGAGCTACCAAGGGGCCCTCGGCAATGACCGATGAGTCTCCGTGAAGGTGAATACATTTTGGTGACATCAGAGCGGAGCCCGTCACAGCCTGGAGTAGCTGCACGGAGTGCGAGCTGCTGCTGATAAACCTGTCCACTGAGGCGAGCTCTTAAGGTTGAGGATCACGGGGCACATTGGGAAGCCAAGTGGTGAGACGAGAGAAATGCGTCAGCACCAGCACCCTTGCTCCTGCCCCAGAGGAACCTCCATGCGGGTGCAGTGTTCATGAGGCTGTAGCGTAGTTTGTCGTGCATGTGAAGACACGTAAAGATGGGGTGCAGGGTGGGCCACGCACAACGGCTGAGTGCTTGAGTGAGCAAAGTGAAATTAGGAAAGTTCTATGCTTTGTGTCATGAAACACAACAGGGGCTTTACAAGGGCAGAGACAGACCAGGAAGCCCTAACTGAGCCATAAATCAGACAATATCTCTGGAAACAACACCAGCGGCATAAATGTGTGTTTCTCTATGTTCACATAATTTCTATCGTTGCAAAAAATTGTCGGGTATATCAAAAGGGGACTGGATGTCCCAGTCGTAAATTAGGAGCAGATGACACCATGCCAGCCTGGAGCTCATTTTCCAGATCAGCTCAGATTACTGGTTGTATTTAACCAACTAATAGATGACAAAATATATTATTAAAGCAGGTAGAAGCCACAGCATATTCCACATAAAGTGTTTACTGAGCTCAACGAGGGAAAGAGACTCATGAAAATCAAATGTGCAACTTCCACTTACTATATATTTTCCAGTGAGGAAGTCTCAATAGTTTAGAATTTGGATATTACACATGATTCATGAGATTTTGTGGGGTTTTTTTTTTTCCTTCTCATCTACAATATGTGACTCTATATTTTTCTCATCCTGAGAATCATGCCCAGAAAGTCAATCTGTTGTTTTATATTCCTTTCAGCTGCCAAGGGGGAAAAAAAATTCACTTTTACCTTCTGTTAAAAATCTGTGAAATTTTCACACACAGTGGATTTTTAAAAATTCCTCTGATTCAATACAATTCCTACGAGAATGATTTATGCATTAACCGGGATGACAGAGAACCAAAATGTTGTTAATTCATGGCTTTTAATATTGCACCCTGGGTTTCTCAGTGTTTTGGTTTGTTTTGTTTTTTAAGATTTTATTTCTAGTCTCTTCACCCAACATGGGATTTGAACTCACAACTGCGAGGTCAGAAGTCACAGGCGCCAGCAACTCAGCCAACCTGCTGCCCCTGGGTTTCTCAGCTTGAAAGTAAATGGACATGTTTAAGGATCATCTACTAGTATTCCAGTAAACATTTGCTAACGCTTCATTTTCAAATTACCAATTGGTAATTTGACAATGAACGCACTTAAACGTTCTAACGCACAAAGTGCTCTCAAACTAATTGTGGAGTCAAGGCCCACATACATGAAAATAGATGGCGATTATGGCCTGCAGACGTCAATGAACATAATATTTCCAGGAGTGCAGACGAGATCATGTGCGTCAGAGGAGGGACTTTAACTAACCCTAGTAAGACTTGGGGAGACCCACAAAGAGAAAACGTCAAGTGTAGGGACATCTGCGAATCGGTTGGGGAGCGTGATCTTGGCCAGTGATCTCACGGTAGACACTTGGCGAGGTTTCCACATTTACAACGTTGGCGATAGCATCGACAACATGCGGTGCAATCCGAGAGCTTTGTTAAACTTTGGTTGCCCTGATTTTGTCAATTACGGAATATTAAAATAGGGTATGAGATGACTCGAGTCTGCCTCTCCAACTGTATTATTCTCAGGATTTGTCCCATCTGGGTGTGTAAAATACGTCCTCCGCAGGCCTCCGGGCATGAAGCCCGCTTTCGTGAGTAGTACTTTGAATGCCTACTCAAGGCATTTCCTTGTAAAAATATTTTTTTAAGATTTTAATGTCATGAATTTTGATTTAAACTCTGAAATCTTTTTGACTGAGTTTTTTTTTGTGCCTCCTGAAATTGCATGCACAAGGCAGGCACCACACGGTCCTCACCCCCTTCCCCGGTGCTGGCTCTGCGGAGGCTGGGAGTACCCCCTCCTTGAGCCTTTCGGATGCTATTTCAGCACCGAATGTCACACAGACGGTGATGAGCATCACTTTTGCCACCGCTGGGTGACCCACTTTGGCAAGGAAGTATCTTCCGTGGTTTGCGTGTTTTTGAGCAGAATTGGAATTGCACTTCTGTAGTATTCAACGTAACCTGGCAAGATCTGGCATGATTAATGGGTCCAAGGAGGACAAAAAGATAGCAGGTCCCACTTGGCTGTGAAGTGATAGATGATGGAAGCCACTCAGGCTCTTTGGAGGACACCCAGTCACACTCCTTTGGTAAGATTTTGCCAATCATTTACTCCGATAATAAAATAATTATGTTAATTACAGCTACTGTTTGTTCCATGCACATATATCTAACTCTTATGCCTGAGACACTGTTGTGGGTGATAAAGGAGCAGAGTAGAAAAAAATAAACACAGCCTTACTTCCTACTGTACGTGTATGTGTGTAAAGTCCACCCACCTGCCGTGTGCCAGGCCCTAAGGATCTAATGACCAAGATTACAAAGCTGAGGAGAAAACCAATCTGCTCCCTGCCCTCTGGGAGCATATAGTCTAGTTGGGAGAGGACGGCTGGACAGTTGTAACAGCAGAGGAAACTGCATGTGCAAAGGCCCTGGCGCTTAGTGCATGTGCAAAGGCCCAAACTCCAGATGTAGGTGGGCAGTACTGTCACGGTTTTCTAGGTCTATCCGAGAAGCACTGAGAAATTGCCAGAGGCTTTTAAATGGGAATTGGACTTACATCAGGCTTTCTAACTGAAGACAGTACAGGTTGGATTTGAGAGATGAGGCAAAGACCAGAGGACTTGGTGGTTCACATAGGTCTGTAGAATTAGCAGGTGCAGGGCACAGAAGTGAAGGCACATCCTCAGGGACTCCAGCCAGCATCCCTTAATGCACTTCGTGAGGTCTTTCCTGGTCCAGGAAACTTGGTTTGGGTGGAGCCGACAAAACCAATGGCAACAATGGAAACCATTGTCCGTTGCGCTGCTTGTATTTCTCAGCCACTATTCGGGTCTGTTGCTGCTGTTGTTAAGTGACTTTTTCAAGATAATTGGCTCTTTCTGTACTTCCACACTGGCTCAGTGCTAACGCACCCACGTTATCCGGGTACCTACACTTTGGCCTGTAATGGAGAGATATGAGAAGAGGCCTGGAGTATGCCCACGAGCATCTGTAAATCTCTCTGGAGCCAGAATATATGCTTATTCAACTCATTATATATATGAGTATCGGGCTACACCGTATGGTGCTGGCAAGAACAGAAATGATGGACGTAACCACGAAAACCATACATTTGAGTACAAGAACCCTGGAATCTGTACCTTGACGCAGAAAGAATAGCTCTCTAGGGGCGCCTGGCTAGCTCCGTCGGTTAAGCATCCCACTCTTGGTTTTGGCTCTAGTCATGATCTTCGGGTCATGAGATCGAGTCCCACATCAGGCCCCATGCTCAGCGTGAAGTCATCTTGAAATTCTCTCTCCCTCTCCCCCTGCTCCTCCCGTGTGTGCTCCCTCTCTCGCGCTCTAAGAAGTAAATACCTTTTTATTTGCATTTTACTTTTTAAATTAATTACTTTTTTATTGGTGTTCAGTTTGCCAACATATAACACCCAGTGCTCATCCCATCATGTGCCCCCCTCAGTGCCCGGCACCCAGTCACCCCCACGCCCCTCCCCTTCCACCACCCCTAGTTCGTTTCCCAGAGTTAGGAGTCTCTCATGTTCTGTCTCCCTCTCTGATATTTCCCACTCAGTAAATCTCTTTTTTAAAAAAATAATAGCTACCTAAAAGCACAGACTTATTTTTCAAAAGAATTCTAATAATCAGGGAAAGTTATCACTCGGTCTCTGGAAGATTTCTTCTGGAGGGTGGATAGAAATAATAATGACTGATTTGCAACTAGAATTTTATTTTCTTCACAAACATTTATGGAATGCATCCTATGTTTAGGGCTGAGATCTAGGTTTTTGCTTGTTAGGAATTTTGAAGACTCTTTGAATGTTGGTTTTCTTTTTTATTAAACAGTTGGCCTTTGATGTAATTACAGGCATGAGGAATGTCAGGTGCATAGGCTGACCTGTTACATTTTCATCATCATCGCTGCTAGTTGTTGCCAGACTACATGGTTAACCAAGGAATTAAACAGCATGCCAGTGCCTAACTAGCAGAACTAGTTATACTGATGGGCATGTTTTGCTGTAATAATTCACGGAAGGGGTGAATGTAGACACACAGGCCTGTGTTGGGTCCTCTTCTGTCACTCTCAAGCTGAACGATTTATTGAACGTCTCAGCGGGTTAAGTTTTCTCATCTGTAAAATGGTGAAAATAATATCAACCACACTAGGGAATTGTTCTAAGGAAGAAGGAGCTGAGAAATGTAAAAAGCCTAGCTCGTTATAAATACACCCTACATGGTAGAGTTATTATTGACTCCTCTGCAAGCAGAGAGAGTGCATGAATAAGCAATAATGATCTAATAATATGAACACGATTTTCCAATAAAATGCCTAAGAAGACGCATTCAGAGGTTTACCCAACACAACGATCTCAAATTGATTGGAGGTAGTATTTCGAGTGATCCATCCTTTAGTAATATTTCACATTTTTTGAATAATGGGAAAAACACATGCACTTAGGCATTCTTTTCCAGACAAGTGGATCAATGGAAGATACTGGATTCCAGGGGAGAATTGACCATGGTCTTCAAAGGCAGGGACTCTATGTAATGCATGGGGTATCCCAGACTCCTTCCTAGCACGGTGCCTGGCTTACAGAGGGGATCACTAAATGCTACACCCTACCCTTCTCTTCCCTTTACTTTCTTTTCCTTCCTTTCTCCCATCCTCCTCCATGATTTTATCTGCCCCACAGGAGAGGCAGCAGCAGGCCACCAAGACGCCGCCTTACCTTGGGCATTTCCGTACTGTAATGGCAATGTCCATCCAACGCAATTAAGGGCATTTTTTTTTTCTTTAAAACCAAGTGTTGATAAACCGTATTATCACTAAAGTTCTGGAAATACACACAAGCCATCTATGAAGATACAGAAAGAACACAAATGGTAACACTTCTTTTCAAGACTGATTTTTTTTAAGATTTTATTCGGCTCATGGTGTGATTCCAGAGTCCTGGGAAGGAGTCCCACATCAGGTTCCCTGAGAGGAACCTGCTTCTCCCTCTATGTCTCTGCCTCCCTCTCTGTGTCTCTCATGAATAAATAAATAAAATATATTTTTTAAAAAATCAGTCTTGAAAAGAAGTGTTCCCATTTGTGTTCTTTCTGTATCTTGATAGGCAGAGCCACCCAGGCGTCCCTCAAGGCTGATCGAAGTGAACCAAGTCTCTGTTCTTTCCATTCCGTAGGAACGGATTTTTCCTGCATGCACTTAGGACATCAGCCCTGGTACTCCTGATGAATAGCATGCTGCCCTCCGCAAGTGAAGGATGCCTGGGTGGCTCTGTCACTTAGATGTCCAGACTCTTGATTTTGCCTCAGGTCCTGACCTTGGGGTTGTGGGATTGAGCCCCACATCAGACTCCATGCTCGACATGGAGTTTGCTTGGGTTTCTGTTCATCTACCCCTCCCACCACCCCCAGTCATGCTCGTTCCCCGTCAAATAAATAAATCTGTTTTTTGTAAGTGAACAGATGATTCACATTACAAAAGGATATTCTGAAGGTCTAGGTTGAAGTTGATGGGTGAAGATTCAATGTAGGAGAGGGACCTTTGGCTACCCAGTCACATATTCATCTTTATTCAGTTCATTTTCAGAGTTTCTTTAACCACAATTTCTGTAGACACTTCCTCACTCACTCTTCAGCAGCTGGAGGAACATGCCTAGATCCATGGCTATATGTGATAATGACAGAAGGGTGTTCTGGGAGAGGGGAAAAAAGGGACCGAAGGAACAGAAATGGTAGCTCAAAATAGGTTCAAAAGTGGAAGAGTCCTGAGCAGGGAAGAGGATGGAGAGTTTTGACAGCCTGGAAAGCCAGGCTGACCATTTCAAATGAACATTGGCCCGTGGCTGTAGATAGAACTTCTTTCAGCTTCCTGGTAAAATATGGAAGGCAAAGACCCAATAGACTTTGCGCTGTGTGAAGCCTGGTCTGTAGCTGTCCAACTCACCCTGGGTCTCACACAGATTCTGACATCCGGTTGGTACTTAGTAAATAATTTTGAAACCACGAGCATATGCAGCTGGAGATACCAGGTTGAGTCAACAGTGAGTGGGTAGTGGAGGGAAGTTAGTGATGGGGTCCAGGGGCACCAGTGAACTGTATGATCGTTTTAGAGACGTTATCTGTGTTTCTAACAGTGGTTCCGCCACGTGGAGATGTTGTCCCATTAGCAATTGCTTTCTCCCTTCTGTGCTTTTCTATCTCAATCTCTTTATTCATGTCCCTTACTCAGAGGGATGTGGAGCTGGTGTCCTGTCCTGTGTCTCTAACTCTACAAAGACAACTGAACCTACAAGTATTCTCCCCAACATAATAGATCCAAGGGAGAACTCACCCTCTCTCTTGGAAGACATTAGCTTTGTGATTTTTTCCCCCTAAACTGTAGTGTAAGAATGGATAAATGCAAGGAAATATAAACAAATCAACCATGAGAGCTAGTGAAATAATTTGCAACAACATGAAGGGATGATGGGTGTTTTGTTTTATTTTCCTTTGATTTGTAGGCTAAGCCCCAGATTTTGATGTGAACATCTTTCCCCTGGGATCAAGGGGGTGGGTCTTGAGAGGAAATAGCTCCAGTGTGGATGAGAAAATTCAAGAAGTTCTTCTGGTCCAGACATTAGAAAATCTAGTTTAACAAAATCACACTTGTAACCATATGATCCACAATTTGTGCTGCGAAATGCCCTCAACATGTTGATAATCTGGAGATCTACTCTTTCTTTCTTTCTTTCTTTCTTTCTTTCTTCTTTTTTTTTTTTTATGTTTTTTTCATTTATTCATGAGATACACAGAGAGAAGAAGAGGCGGCTTCTTCCCAATGTGGGACTCAATCTTAGGACTCCAGGATCACAACCTGAGCCAAAGGTGGACGCTCAACCACTGAGCCACCCAGGTGCCCCTTTTCTACAGTTTCTCAATCATATCTAGTACTTTGCCAGCTGCTAGACTATTCCACAAAGAAAAAAAAATTAAAAAATGGAAAGAAATCCATCAAGGTAAGAAAGCTCTGGAGCATAGCAAAAATTATCAAGTTGGGTCACAGTGGGCTCTAAGGATCACCTCTTTCCACTGATATCAAGGCCCACTCCTTAGGAAAAGGCACACCATGGGGACTATGGCGGAACACACTGAAGTCTGACCAGTGGGAGAAGACAAACTGTGTGTGTTCCGGTGAAGATTGATCAGAAACCTTGAGAGCCTGAGCCACCGATCGCCAGGGCCCCTTGCAGTCCTGGCTTTGCGCGCAACCCAGCAAGGCTTAGACGTGATCAAGGAGACTATTGCCCCCCCCCCCCCACAAATACGTCTCGTGTCTTATTAGCAGCGCATGAAATTGATCCACCCTGCAACCGACTGCCAATACTTCAAATCAAATAGATATCTCCCATGGTATACATCATGTTGAATGACAACTGGAAGCTAGTCTTAAAAAAATGATTCCAGAGGACAGAGACTTGGCTTCCAAACAGCTTGCAAATGGTCTCATAACACGGGCAAGAAAATTAATTACGTGCCACTGGAATCCCCGGGGTGTCATGTATTGTGTGGAGTCATTCTTTTCAGAGAGCTGTGAGTGAAGTCTTTGGAAAAGGAAAAACAAGGTTCCCTGATAAAATCTGCCCGGTCCCACTTGCTTCCAGATGCCACACAAACAAAATGCATTGTTTCCAATGGCAGTTTCACTCGGGCCAGATCGAATCTGTATCTCTCATCAGATCGTCAGTTCTAGCCAAGACCTAGAAGGAAAACTTACCCGTCCAGAACCAAAGGCGTCTAGCATTGGTGCAACTGTTTATTTAAAATTTAAATGCATTAGTGATTTATGCGTCATAATGCGTAATATGGCATGATGTTCCCAACAACTGTGTGGGTGTTAGAGATATGTAATTTGGTTGCCTGATGAGAAATCTGGCACAGTCATTTGGAAAAAAAAAAAAAAAAGTACCTAATCTTCCACTGTGGATGTGTCTTCTGATTTTTTAGTGATTCCAATCTTCCTTTAAAAAAAAATCATAAAAATGAAATTAGACATTTGTTGAATGTGGGAGAAAATTTTCACAGAAGGAAATGGTGTGAATTAGATGCAAGCAGATGGTAACACTCTATGGCTGCTTGCCTGCTCTGTCAATGGGAAAGAAGTCGTGTCAAGGTGCAGAGGGCAGAGAAAATATCAATGTCCCCATCCTCCTTCAGCCAGAAAAGCCAACCGATTAATCTGACTCTGTCTTCGTTGGTTTGAAGGGAAGGTCTTAGAGGGATGAGTTGATATTTTGTGATATTTTGTGATGATTTTGAAATCTAAAAAAGAACAACAACAAATAAAACCTCTTCATTTTTCTCTCTCTCCCGATATAGCAGAGTAGTACCAAGATGAAGGATTTTCTCTTTGACTTCACGTCTAGAAAACAGATCCTGAAATGCAGGAGGGCAGT
Organism: Canis aureus; assembly: GCF_053574225.1. NCBI lineage: Eukaryota > Metazoa > Chordata > Mammalia > Carnivora > Canidae > Canis > Canis aureus. Next base: position 119,874,687 of record NC_135649.1, on the reverse strand, counting down.
ATTGCCCCTGGAGGGACATTAGGCAATCCCTGGAGACCTTCCAGGTTGTTCCAAGTTGCAGGGGGAGGAGGGGGTGTGACTGGCATCTAGTGGTCGGAGGTCAGGGGTGCTGCGCGACATCCTAACCCTCCTAAGTGGGCACAGGAAGCCACTCCCCTCCAAGCACAGCAACCCAGGGGTACTCGCGTTTCACAAACAGGAGAGCAAGAGGAGGTGCCTCCTGCTTTCAGCCGTGGCTACAAAAGGATGCCAGGTGCTGGGTGTAAGGACATGCCTGGCGCCGGAGCCTGTAGGCCGTGCTTCCCCGGCTGCCAAGTAGAACAAGTGTCCTAGTCGCCAGGTAGCCACGGAGCTCTGGAGCAAATGCGGAATGTGCCAGGCTTCCAGCTGTGTCCAGCACATCTTTGTCTGACTTCTGGTAAATGCATGCTCTGTCTATGAAAACAGCTAATGTGCTTCCTTAATATTGGGAGAGAAGAGCACCTTATATAACCAAAATGAGTTGTTTTCCTTAAAAAAAAAAAAAAGGCTCTGTATTGTTGTTAATGAAAGCTGCCTTTTCCTTTTCTCCCTTCTCATTTTTCTCCTCCTTCCTTTGTCTCTCTCTGCAATAGGATGGCTGTGGTCACCCCCATTAAATTTATTTATGTGAGCAACGCAAACATCTTTAATTCCTCTCTGTCTTGTAAGCTCGTCTGAGTTTCCGAGGATAGCTTAATTGCCCGGGTAGCAATTAAGATTTTAGCTATCAATCTAGCAGTTTTCTCTCAAGGGCAAATACCAATAGCGAAAATCACAAACTTCCCTGAGACATGTAATTTATCCAACAAACATACAAATAAGGGTCATCAGTCATGATTATCCCAGCCAATCTTTTCCCTTTGAAGGTTCCCCAAGGGAGAGACACCGATTGTTTGGCTTTAAGTCTACAGCCATCAAGTTAATGGCCGTGAGTGACGGATTGTTAACCTGCAGTATTAACCAAGCATTATCTCTTCATTTTACACATCCTCCCATTGTAAGTTCTGATTCTGTGTCCCAGACCTTGATGAGCAAACCATACAAAGGAAACCCCCTTGTAGCCTCTCCCATGGTTGAGGTGCGAACTGGGTTCTCTGCGGGCCTGGGTGGTGGTGTGGTTTTTGAGGTTGGCTTTTGGCAGCTGTTGCCTGCTGAGACAATGGAGCTGCTCCTGCCTCTGGCCAGTTAATTCTTCATGGTGGTTCTAGGAGTTTCTCATGCAAATATATCTGTGGCTCTATTTTTACATCCCTTCTGGAGACGTAACTATCTGTATCTCCCAGGACGTTCTTCTCTGCTTACATTTTCTAAAGTAGATCGTAACATCGGTAAGCAAATGTCTTGAAAACGAAAGCTACAACAACTTGTACGGTGGCAATGACAGCAAAACTAAGGTCTGTTGAATGCTTGCGATCATGGTAAGAACCCAGGTCTTCCCTCAGTGTTGTTTTTAAGATTTTGTGTATTTATTTGAGAGACAGAGAGCAAGAGCATGAGCAGGGGAGCAGCAGCAGAGGGAGAGGGGAGGGCGCCCTGCTGAGCAGGGAGGCCAATGTGAGGCTCCATCCCAGGACCCCGAGATCATGCCCCGAGACGAAGGCAGACACTTAACCCACTGAGCTCCCCCAGGTGCCCTCGAAATACTCATTTTTAAAAGCCTCATAAACTGTAACCTCCTGTGCGATTGGGGAGATTTAAATATAAACCCCAAAGAGTAGGCAATGAATGATTCTTCTCCTCTGAAAGCTAACGATACTGTGTTTCTGATAACCTCCACATTTTCGTAGTTTTGCATAAAGTGTAAAAATATGGATTCAAAGCATGCAGTGTTAGAGTAATTTTCTCAGAATCACTTCTGACGTGCATGGCAACGTTCTCACAAGGGCCCTGCGTGTATTTCTCTGAGACGTGGAACTGGTGGTGCTTTGGATGGTTGACTTTAAGCACCTCTCACGTCTTCTCCCTTCCTCCTGACTCTTCCATTCTTGTGTTCCCATCTTCTCTGCTCAGTGCTTTGTCAACCCCTCCCTCCTGGCTAAAATCTCTCTAAAGGAAGCATTTGCTTATTCCGCTGTGCCTCTGCACACATACCCCATGTTCCCGCTCAAAGGAGACCCTCCTCATCAAGTCTGGCACCAGCGTCTAGAAGCGATCCAACCCCTCTTGGTATCCTCTTCATGTTTTGAAGCTTTCATTTATCAAACGGGAACAGCACTTATGGATGCCAATGTCATATCCTATTAAAAACCCAAAACCAGAAAACCTTTTCAAATCGAGAGAAAGTGTAGATGTAAGGAAGCAGTACCTACCTATACAAGGCTTCAAACTTCCATGATCCTGAGGCGCATCCTCAGTAGTGTGTTGCTCACTGGCTTCTTGGTTTCCATTTGCGTGATTCTCATTTCCTTGAGGGAAAGAAATATTTCCTGTGGGTCTTAGGAAAGTGAAGCTGGACGCTTGGTTGGTGATTCCATATAAGGTCAACAAGTAGGATATGGACCAAATCATACAACTATTGATCTCAGTGTTCTGAGTTCGAACCCCAAGTTTGTTGTAGAGATTACTTAAAGAAAATTTAAGAAAAAGTAAAATATTTCATTTGGTATTCGTAATCTCTTGTGAAGGAACACAGGATAGACATTGCTTCCCCCACTTTATAAGAACCAGACTGAGACCACTGGAAACCAGTTGTCCTTTACAGCGATCCTTTGATCCAGCATTGGCATAAGATCCCACATTCCTGAGTGAGATTAAAGAGCAAAATACATATCGAAAGCAAATTAGTTTCCCTTATCTGTTGCGGAGTCCCAGACATAACCAGACTCTTTGTTCAGGAGACATTTAGGAGGATAAAGCTACTCCTGAACTATTCCTCCAGTATTTACGCAGAAATCTCCTAGAATAAAGCCTACAGAGAAAAGAAATTACATCATGCTTGCCTGGTGGGCAAAGGAGCCCACCTCTTCATCTTTCCCCTCCACTTGCTGGATCCCGTACGTTCTTCCTCTTGTGCCCACCCTCACAGCATAGTTCCGAGATCACGGTCTTACAAAGTAGATTCCGTATGTCCTTGGGAATGTCTACAAAAGGCTGCCTTTTGCTTTATTTCTTTTAAAGATTTATTTGAGAGAGAGCATGAATGAGAGGGGCAGAGGCAGAGAGAGATGGAGAGAGAATCTCATGCAGTCTGCATGCTGAGCCTGGAGCCTGAAGCAGGGCTGGGTCCCATGACCTTGAGATCATGACCTGAACCGAAACCAAGAGTCAGACACTTAGCCAACTGGCGCCCCATGGTTGTATTTTAATAAATCATCTCCTGTTTCTGGAATTCAAAGACAACATGAATTCAGGTCAGTGAGAAGAGAGTCATTTGCCCAGAAACCCACTGTGAGGGATGGAGATCATTAACATTCAGAAATGATTTGCAAGTTGGAAATTCACTTGTGAGCTAAAATAGAGCATCTGTTTAAGTCATCACACACTGCTGCTTAGTCTGTCAAGGAGATTCACACCTTTTTTTTGTCTTGCCTAGTATCTTTATATACTTGTGCATGGACAGTTTAGTAGAAGGTTATTCAAGAGTGTATAAGCTGGTTCATGGTATGAAAACAGAAATAAGACTTACCAACTGAGAAACTTGAGTGGGTGATTACTTACGATTGAGAACTCTTGTTTCTTCTTCTACTTGGGTTTTTGCAGTCAAAGTGCTTTACCCCGAGCTATACCTCTGTCTGTACTTAGGCTTTTTAATCCAATGTCAGATTGCGTGTGTGCATCACCAAAGTTTTTCACCGTAGGTCTGATCCAGTGGAGGAGAAACAGAGTCACCCACCTGAGAGAATGCGCTGCTCTCGTTTCCTGGGATTTTAGACTTTCTCACCACATACAGAGGAAGAAACTGAGCAATTCTCGTATACTGGATTCATGAAGAATGGGGAGGGATCATCTGTTTCAGATGGTTTAATGCCAGCAAAATGTCACAGAAGTTGTAAATGGAGAGCACGTTTTGTGACTCTGTTTCAAGTTGAATGAGATGAGATCCAATATGTTTTTAAACTGCTTTGTTCAAAGAACACGGATCTTCATCTTGCTTTTTTTCCGACTCCCTTCCATGTGTTCACAAGGAAGCCAAAATGTTTATGGGAGAGTTCAGGTTACAAAATCAATGAGAAAGAGGAGGGAGAGAGGGAAGTTGATTGGTTCTCCAGTCAATCAATCCATCCCAAATATATGAAGGCTCTCCTTTGAAAGATCTTTGAGAGGATAAACTATTTTGATTCTCTTTAAGGAAATATACAGTACGAACTCACAGTGGTATCATGCCTTAAAAAAGAATATTTGCATACCCATTCCCTCTGTAAAATCAGGTCACAGTGGAGCGCCTAATATAATTCTATTTCTGGGCTCTGTCCACAGCAGGCGAGAACATTAAGTGTTGTTGGATTATTTTCCGAGAAAATGTTTATTACCCGCTCCCTGCTCTATACTCTTCAATTCTTCAGACATACCGAAACACTAGTAAATTTAAACAGTTTGTGATCTCCCGAGGAAACGCATGGTAGCCTTCCTGAGATATGGCTGGAGGTAAGCTCTCAAACGGAAGCGATCTGGGAAATAGAATTTTTTTTTTGTTTACTTTAAACTGTAAACTTAATGTTTATATAGTTATTTTAAAAAGCCAGGGATATTAAGGCTTAAGCATTTGCCAAATGTATTGACATGATTCTGAGTTGCCTGCATTTAAGTGGCTATCCCAAGTGTGGTCGTGTCCCATTAAACTAAAATGTCGTCGTGGTAAATTAAATTCTGTGGGATCGTGTAAACACACCCAACTGGGTTCCTTTCCCTCACTACTCTGGGTTCCCCTCTCTGGTGTATTAGTATGAATTTCCACTTCCAGACTCAGCCTGTGTCCTGTTCAGGGGTGCTCCGGCCGCCACGCTTACCTTCTTGGATCTTGTTCTCCAGAGTGAAGCTTCTTCCAGCTTCAGGTTCCTCTTGAGTCGGGTTGAAAGAGACCGGTGAGCAGAGGGAGGAACAGATCGAGAGCTCCATCCAGTGACGATGATCTCAGATGCTGAAAGTTTGGTTTGTCTATTCCTCGAGCTAAAACTGAGCTGTCCTATGGTCCTATGATCTGAGCTGCTTTTCAGTCCAGTTTCTGATTAAGGAGATGTGTCGTGCACTAGCAGACTACTCCCGTCTCCGGTTTCTTTTGATCGTCCTTTTTGTTACATTTCACATCTTTTTCCCTAAAGGGGCTTCTGTAGGAATTTATTCAGATTACAGCTGACCCTTGAACAACATGGGTTTGAACAGTGTGGGTCCACTAACATGCAGATACTTTTTGATAAATACCTTCCAGGACTGTAAATTTAGTTTCTCTTCCTTATGATTTTCGTCAGCACATTTTATTTTCTCTAGATGACCTTAGTGTGAGAACACTGTATGTAATCAGATAATTTAGAACATAGATGTTAATGGGCTGCTCATGTTATCGGGAAGGTTTTGGTCAGCAGTAGACTCTTAGTAGTCAAAAAAAAAAAAAAAAGACTCTTAGTAGTCAACCTGTGAGGGGGTCAGAGGTTGTACATGGATGGCCAACTGTAGGGGGGATTGGTGCACCGATGTTGTTCAAGAATGGACATTACTTCCTTTGCAATATTAGTGCATGCGCTTGCTGAATTGCACGTGCTCTATCAGATTCTGTTTTAGTAAACTGAGTCACACTCGGTCTTTTGAAGGCAGCATGGAAGAGTAGGACTGAAGAAAAGTCTTGTCCCTTTTTTCCTCGAGGGGCGGTGCTCACCCAAAGACTTACCCTGTGCAAGTAGAAATATTTCCGCTCCCCCCTTTCCGCCGATGTCCCCTCCCCTGTTTTGAGAGTTCTTCTATGGGATTGAATGTGAACAAAAAAATGACATTTCCCACCTCAGTCCCTCACAGCATCCCACTTTTATCTATTAGTTAGAAATGAAGATGTGACTTAGCTGCCTTGGAGGCAGGACTAAACCTACCATCCTTTTTCTTAAAATTAGTTGTGCCTACGTGGAGAATTTTTATTAACCAGGTACTTCTTAGGAATGTCTTGTTCATTGTCCCTGCGGTATGACATAGTTCCACGGATGGACTGAGGATAGCAGTTATGTATTTTAAAGACTTCCTGTGGTGGGGCATCTTGCAACGCACAGCTGGTGAGCTAGGTTTCAAGTTGTTCTCCCTGACTGTAATTTGCAGACGTGGAGAAGAGACAAAGAGAGAGGTGTGTTGGTTGATGCCGTGGGATGCAGTGGGGTGTGGGAGAGGAGGGAGTCAGAGCATGTGGCCCAAGGAGTCACAGAAACATACCAGGGCAAGAGCCCTCCCCTGCGGGTCTGCAGCGCTTAACGTCATCTTTGACGTTTGCGAGTTGGTGGATACACGTTCCTGAATGGAACCCAAGTGCCCGGGATTGAAATGACGTTGGTTTGGGTGCAGATGCTTTATGAAATACTCAGCTGAAATATAAGGACATTGGGCATCACCATGCTGAAGATGACAGACATATGTGGACCTGGGGTCTTTAATACCGTAACTGTTAGCCACATGTGGCTAATTCAATTTAAATTAATTAAACATAACTTCTGTTGCACTAAGCCATCTTTCAAATGCTCAGTAGCTACATGGGGTTAGTAGGTTCCCATCATCTCAGAATAATGTTCTATGGGACCAAACTGATAGGGACTTTTAACACTTAAAATCCTAGAAATATTTCTTTGTTCCAGTTGGCTTCTAAGCCAGGGAACCACAAATTCAATTTGAATCCTGCTCTCTTTGTTTAATTTTTAAATTTAATACTTTAAAAACGTGCAATCGTTCAAACATGCAGAAAATTCCTTTAAAGCTGCAAAACGTCACCCTCTGTCTTTGGCTACTCCCACACATTGTCCACCAACGGGATGTAGAGTGAGGCTGCCTCGGACATGGTGCCCTGAAAACATACCACACCCACTTTCTTCAGAGAGTGCTTTGTTTTCAAGGTCGTTTTCTCGAAGACTAAGAGGGAGCAAAGGAAGTGTGATTAAAAAAAATAACAAATAAGAAAAGTCTCTTAAAACCTAAGTGCATTCATCTTCAATATAAACCTCTTTGTCCTGCTCTATTTTCCTCTATCGCTTTTATCACGTACTAATAGGTTTTATAACCTGTGTATTCATTATGTTTATTGATAGTCTTCCTTTACGAGAGGTCAGCTCCTCGAAGGCAAGGGTTTTATCTATGTTTGTTCCCTGTTGTATATTCAGTACCAAGGATGGTCTCTGGCACAGGTAGGGACTCAATAAATATTGAGGAAGGAACAGAACAATCCCGCTGGTTTTTTCTTGTCATTTGGCTTCTACATTGTGGTTTGCTTGGCAGGTATTCCTTTAACTTTATTATTCTGGTATCTTCTGTTTCTAAGGATGGGACTCTATCGGCTCTCAGATCTTGGCCAACAGTTCGTCAATAAGCATGGGGCACACATTTCGCCAGGGGGAAGATGTGTGTGTAGGTTCGGGAGGATGAACAGTATCCTAAGAGTGTAGGATGAGGGAGGCGCCACAGGTGTATGTAGCCTGAAACCGCATACTCGATAAAGTAATAGATTTTTATACTGAAAAACCTCTGTTTTCATAATGCAAATTGTCAGGAGCAAGAAATGAAGCTGCCTGAAATCTAGCCTAAGTGAAATTCAGAGAAGATGGAACATCTCCCAATAAGGTGCTTCTGGGCATCTTACTCTTGATTTATGTGCCCAATGGGAGCTTTCCATGAAGATCAAAGAGAGACCCTGGCTTGGTTGTGAGAGGGATTCTAAACTATTTTCAGCTAATTGAGAGACCAAAATTCACCACGTTCTTTGAGGACATTATGGGATGTTGATATTTTGACCCCTTGAAAAAGTATTTAAGAGAAATTTTATCATCAGGAAATATGACCATGTTCCCTATGCAGTGTCAAACCTCAGCCACAGACACAATCATCTTTAATAGGACGGTTCTGAATTTTTCCTGAGGCTGGTTATTTGCTTCTGTTCGAGTGGCTTGTCTTTTATGAGCAGACATGCACTAGCAGATTCCTGAGACCTAAGACAAGATTTTGGAAGAACAACTTAAAATTGACAATTTTTAACCATTGACTTCTGCTTCCCTTCCTCCCGTGAATTGGGGGAAAAGACATCATTTTTTATTGTAGCTGCAGGTCCTGTACCTTCAGTTTACAGACGGGGTTCCGTGGGAGCAAATCTGGGTGCCGGGGAGATGCAGTCAGCACAGAATGCCATCTGTTCATTGAGGTCTGCCCTTGTGTCTCATGGTCTCATATGGATATTGCTGATTTCAGTCTCCTTTCCTGAGTACCCATTTTTTGAACTTCTGTGATCAGCAAGTAGTGTCCTAGGCAGTACTAGGGCTAGAAGAAAATGAAAGCACAATGGTCTTAGCTCTCTAACGTGGAAGGAGAACGTTGTGAGCAATCAGATAAACGCATCTTAGCAGGCACTCTGCCCCTCGAAGGCTTCGGTTAAAAATAGTGAAGTGCAAGGTGAACATCACAGAGTCGAGTGGCCGTGACTCGGCCTTGCATAGGGCGCTAAACATTCTGCAATTCAGATTTCCTTCCATGTAGTCCAGCCTCTGGGCTCTGGATGGCTGGAGTGCACTGCACGGACCCATCCTTAATCCTTGCTTACCATCAGTTGGAGCACTGGAAAATAGCAGATTATTGGCAGCACATTCAAAGAGGTGGGAGTAGAGTCACGCCGGTGATCCCCTCTGCTGTTTTTGCACGAGACCACGCCAGCTGGCCCAGGGGGCTGCCTCGTTCTGGATTCTGGCACCTGCTCCTTCAGACCCTGGATAGGAATGCTCCCTCTGTATCTAGACTCAGGGGCCTTTCACACCTCCTGGGCACTTCCTTATCCTTCATGAGTCAGGTTCCCACAGGTTTGTGCATGATTCTTCACTTAATGACCTCATCTGAATATGATACCTTTTGCTGGATGCAGTGCTGACTTGGTAAATACCATGGAGAGCGTCAAAAATTGTAACAAGAGCTCCATTGCTTGCTTCCTGTCCTCCCTCCCTCCCTCCCTCCCTCCATCCATCCACTTCCTTCCTTCCTTTCTTCCTCTCTTCCTTCTGTCTTTCCTTCCCTTCTTCCTCCCCCCCCCCCGTGTTTTTAGAATACATAGTGAAAAGGTGACAGTAGAGAACCTATAGTATTTGAGTTCCATCAATACACCAACAACACATCCACATGTACAGGATTTATCAGAGGCATGATGTTCTCCTAGTAAACAATTTAAGTCTCACCCTCCCCAAACACATGATAATCAAATTGTTCCAGTCATTTGCACATTGGCAAGAAATAAGATGTAGGTTTAATCCATCTAGACTGAGAAATGTTCTCTTTTGTTTCAATTCAAGGAGTGAGGAGGGTGGGGTTAGATAAGGAAGCCCTGCAGTCCAATGATTAAGTAAATGGAAAAACAGCAGGAATGTAACTTCTCCCCTGACTGCTCTGTGAAACAGCGTATTGTAAGTCTTATTTCCCACCGACTTGTGAATTGTGTTTATTCCCATGCTTAAAGTCACCACATCAAGCTTAAATTAAAAAGAGCTCAAATTCTCCAACTCTTGATGGAATTTGATCCTAAAAACTTGGCTTCCGCTTTCTTTTACCAACAAAAACTTTTGTGCCGCTGTAGTAATTTTATTTCGTGGCATTGTTAATCCAGAGACGCCATCTGTAACATCTTCGGATCGTGTGAATCCTGGCATTTGTACCAGGCAGGTTCAGCCAAGTCTATTCCATGCATGAGAGCCGAGTAACCAAGCCTAGGCTGGCAGCACGAGGGTTTTATGCCAGACGCGGAGACCAGACGCGGGGAGGTCATTCTCTTTTATTTAATGATGTATACTAAGCAAAGCCTACTGCGTGCCCCTGCCCGATCACATTTTTTCCGGTCTCCCCAGATATGTGCACTCTTCCGAATTGTTGATCGCCCTTATTCACGTCTTTATCCTTCTATGGCAGAGATGTGCTTTCTGAACTAATGCATTGCTTTTCTCGTGTGACAGGGCTTGTACGCATAGAGTTCTGCTGTATGTCTTTCTGCGAGGCAGACTTGGAATTTTGTCTTTGAGGCAGTGGGGAGTCACCACAGGGATTTCAGCAGGGAAAGTGACTTGCTCTGTGAACCCTTGAAATGTGTTAGCTGCACAGAAAGATGAGATGATGGAGAGCTGGAGAGGGTGAGGAACTCGCTCAGAGTCCTGCTTTAGCAGAACAGGGACAGGAAAGGAACCAAGCTCCAGAGCTTTTGCTGGGTGTTGGGGAACGGCAAGGGGGAGAAGAAGAGCCAATGGGAAGCTGTCTGATGGCTTCTAATGCCCGGCTGACGCGGGTTCTGGATTAGAGCCAGTGGATCCCATGATTCTGACTGTGTCTGAGTTACTTGATGAGACCTACTGTTGAGGTGGGGGTGGAGGGGACCTAATGCACCCTTGATGCCAAAGGCATCATAACACTGCCTGAATCAGGAGGTTCTGTCTTCTGGTGTCTACCACGTCCAGATACTGGATTTGGTCTGTGTTAGTACGTCTGCCAGATGGGCTGGGATCATCTGTGAGGCATTCTGTTCTCTATAGAGTCTAGCAGGGCCACTCTCCCCCTGTCGGTGGAATCCATGTTCTCTGGGTTTCAGCAATGTCCTCTGAAGGAGCTGATGTGCTTACCTTGTGGGTTCCTGTGTCTGGGTGCATGATAAACCGAGGCCAACCGGGTCAAGCAGACCTACTTCCCCCATCAGAACTTAACCTGGTTATGATCCCCTGCTCAGAAATTCTGAACTGAAGTGCAGTTCTGGCAACACCATCATAAAACATCACTCTGACAAATATGAGGGTGGAGGGATCTTTAAAAATGCATGTAGTTGTATAAACGGGAGTACATCCTGACAGTGACATAACGTGCAGTTGCCAAATGAATGAGAAGGGCTTTATGCACTGATCATGTAAAATCTCCAGAAAGCTCGTAAGTAGAGAAAGTGAGGGACAGGAGAGTTTATATGGTGTGCCACTTTTTCTTTAAGGAAAAGGAGTAGCAATGTATATTCATATTTGAATATAGAGGAATTAAAAGGCTCTGGAAGGAGAGTTGTCCAGAAATGGGAGGACAGGTCTAAATAGGCAGGAGACTATTCAGTATAACTCTTTTTAAATGATTTTCGTTGTGAACCACATACTTTTACCTATTAAAATGCATGTAAACAAATATGATCCAGTTGACATTGTATTGATGTTCATTTCTCTTTGTTGATAATTATTTATTTTTATTATTTTTATTTTTTAAAGATGTTTTTTATTTATCCATGAGAGACACACAGAGAGAGAGAGAGAAGCAGAGACACAGGCAGAGGGAGAAGCAGGCTCCCGGTGGGGGGGCCTGATGCGGGACTCAATCCAGGGTCTCCAGGATCACACCCGGGCTGAATGCAGTGCTAAACCACTGAGCCACCCAGGCTGCCCTCTTTGTTGATAATTATACCGTGGCTATGTAAAATATCAGCAATAGGGAGTGTGGGGTAAGGTCAAAAATGAAACTATTATTTGGGGGAATTTTCAGTATAACAGAAATGAAAAGTTTTATTTTATTTATTTATTTTTAAAATGTATTTATTTATTTATGAGAGACACAGAGAGAGGCAGAGAGGCAGAAGCAGGCTCCATGCAGGGAGCCTGACGGGGCACTCAATCCTGGGTCTGCCAAGATCATGCCCTGGGCCAAAGGCAGGCGCTAAACCGCTGAGCCACCCAGGCAGCCCTGAAAAGTTTTATTTAAAGCTGATACACAAACAGCTGCAAGCACATGAAAATGTGTTGGATATCATTAGTCATTTGAGAAATCCAAATTCAAAGGGCAGTGAGGGGCACCTGGGTGGCTCAGATGGCTAGCATCTGAGTCTTGATTCCAGCTCAGGTGATGATCTCAGGGTCGTGGGAGACAGCCCCGTGTCGGGGTCCACAGTCAGTGAGGAGTATACTTGTGATTCTCTCTTTCCCTCTGCTCTGCCCCCTGCTCACTGGCTCTCTGCCTCTCTCTCTCTCTCTCTCTCTCTCTCTGTTAAATAAATAAATAAATAAATAAATACCTTTAAAAATAAATGAAAGTGCAATGAGACACCATTTGTGTGGCAAACAGAATGGCTGAAGTTAAAAGGAAAAAAATTGACAAAAGAAATCTCATGGGAGAGACGAATCTCTTCGGTCTGACAACTTTGCAGTAATGTTGGCAGGTTCTTATAAAATGAAATCTGCATCTTGTCTTTTGACCCAGAAATTCCATTCTTAGGTGTTTATCCATGAAAAGTAATTATGCAAGAACGATAATATCGTCTTCATTTACAAATGCCCCAACGTGGAAACAAGCGGAATGCAGAACAGGAGAATGGATGAACTGTTCATTGTATATAGGAGGCATATGGCTGATGGCATGCTCCTACCCCGCAGTACCACTTAGCAGTCAAAAGGATCAAGCTCCTGATCTAAGGAATAGTCCGCGTGAAGCTCACAGACATAATGATGAATGAAAGTCCCTTGATACTAGAGACTTCCACGTATGGGAGCTGCAAGAGCGAGCAAAACTAAGCACGCAGCACCATGGCACAGGAATAGCAGAACAGTGTTTGCTGGAAAATTGGCCAGGAAGAGAGGAGAGCTTTCTGAAGAGATGAAAATGTTCTATATGGTATTGGCGTTTTGGATTAATAGAGGTGTATCTGTTTGTGCAAAGAGTTGAGATGATTTTTCTGTATTTTGATGTGTGCATATTTTGTCTCAAGAAATGTGTGGAGGTATCTGACATAGAATGGCAAAATATTGCTAGTTTTTGGAAGTCAGGTGATAGATTACTGGGATTTCATTGTACCATCACATTAACTTTTTCTACGTTTTATATTTTCCCTAGTAGAAAGTTAAAAATAATTTTTAAAAGAAAAAAATACAAATTTTGCTTTAACGGTAGTCATTCATTTGGAGTAATACCTGAGATTTTTTTTTCTTGGTTAAGATGGGAGTTTTACGTATGTTTTACGCTGAGAGGATTCATAGAGTGTCAGGTTGGGGGCAGCAAGATGTTGTTCCTGGTGACATTGAAAATCAAAAGAACACTTAAAAATATGTAGTGATAAGATCATAAAAAAAGAATGGTAAGAAACATTGAATCCTAGGCTGGTGGAAAATACTAAGGAAATCTAAAAGCTATTTTTAGAGGTAGATTTTGGGTAAGAAGTCCAAGAAAACCCAAGCCCACTCCTGAGAGCAGATGATGTTAACAGAGAGAGAGCACAGGACTGCTTCAAATACTGATCTTCTTCTGCCTTTCTACACTAGAAAATGGTCTTCAAATTTTGAAGATAAAAGCAAATGGAGTTGGGAGGGACTTAAGCCTCTGATAAATGAGGAAACAGTAAGAACACAGGTTTTTTTGTTTGTTTTTAAGATTTATTTATTTATTTATTTATTTATTTATTTATTTATTTATTTATTTAGAGAGAGAGAAGCAGAGACACAGGCAGAGGGAGAAGCAGGCTCCTTGCAGGGAGCCCAACGTGGGACTCAATCCCAGGTCTCCAGGATCACACCCCTGGCTGCAGGCGGCGCTAAACCGCTGTGCCACCGGGGCTGCCCAGAACACAGGTTTTAAAAATAAATTTAAAGTCAGGTGAATTCTATCTCTTGCTAGTAGTCATTGAGAAATGGGGAATAAGAAATCTGTAATGGTGAGAGATGGGTAATGTGAGCCCAGTTTTTCCTTCTTTTCTTTTTTCTTTTTTAAAAGATTTTATTTATTTATTCATGAGAGACACAGAGAGAGGCAGAGACACAGGCAGAGAGAGAAGCAGGCTCCACGCAGGGAGCCTGATGTGGGACTCGATCCCGGGACCCCGGGGTCATGCACGCCCTGAGCTGAAGGCAGGTGCTCAATCACTGAGCCACCCAGGGGTGCCTTATTTTTATTTTTATTTATTTTTTTTTTTGTGGGCAAGGATAACACTATGGAAATTACAGCCTGGTCAATTAGACAATAAACCTTAATATTCTAGAAGATGTACTCAACAGGTGTCCTGAGAGCCTGTACTAAATGAAGCAGTGGTTTCTGGAAGCTCCATGGGTTTGTGAAGGGCCAGTCCCTGTGCTACTGGTTTCATGAAAATCCGTGGGTAGAGCTTATATAGTCATCAACATATTTTTTTTTTTTGGCAGTTTCCTCTTGGTATTCTAGAGGAATGTACGAGAGAATAGGAGTGAAGCCGGAGAGTCAGGCAAGTGTCCGTTGACAGGTGATGAACAACGCTGGTGATGGGTTTACCACCCACTGCAAGGCTGCAAGGCTGCATCTCCCGTGTGCAAAGTGACACCCAGTCTAGAGCATCTGTGTCTCTGCCTAGATGTACATATACAGCCATATCTTCGAGGATCTACCTACCTATCGTAAAATTAGCCCACCTTCTTCCTTACTTAAGACACTAAAAAGTAGCCACGTGCCATATTCGGAGAATGGAGTGGCCAGATTTTGAATGTTCGGTTTAAGGCTATCACAACACTCTTTACTCCTGTTGCAAATAATCTATGATGATATCTGCACACCTTCTTGTCTTATTAGATAGAGTACGAAGAACAAAAGTTATCATGTTCTGGGTGATTCATCATCTTGTGAAGCATTAGGGTTGCTTGAACTTCCGCTGTACTTGCAGAGGGGCAGGAGGAGGTATAGAGGAATGGCGAGGGGATTAGCATTGGCACCCGAGGGGTGGGTCATTATTAGACTTAGTTTTTATATATTTTTTTAGACTTAGGTTTTAAGTCATATTGTCTGTTTCTCATTCTTTTCTCTCCTTAAAATGAAATTCTAAATTCATTTTTACAGCCTTCTTGATAGTTGTGTTTAAGCGCCACCTGTCTCTTATTAAAAGTACATGTGGTGCCTTAAAAATCCTAGTTAATTAAGGTGCTGTATTCTAAAGGACAACCCTAGTATGTGGAGAAAAGACACGCACAGTGACACACTGTCTGTTGAAGTTCGCATTCTCATACTGTCATACTTTAATTTGTATTACTTTGTGCATGTAACCCCTTAGCTAATAATCACCAGTGAATTAGAACAGCAGAGGATTCACGGCAGCACATGCAACTCCCAGCTCGGTTAATGAGCGTTTCCAGTGATTCTTCAAGGAGAAGGTTGAAGCAAATTGCTGAGAAAAAACTGCCATCCTCATAACCTTCTCATATTCCCTTTTCATTAACATTGTGCTACAATTTTAAGGACCATCTCTCTTTAGTCATCAGCAATTTAGTGGGGAAAATCAATTCTGGTTTTAAGACATCTTCCCACCTCCTGCTCAGCCACCTTCTGAGTCGTACTGATTATTTTTGAGCATGTGATCACCAAAGTAAGAATTGTTGGCAGTCCTTAGAAAGGTGATAACTTAGCACATAATTATATGATGTTTTGAGTGGTTTTCTAAAGTTTTCCTTGTTTGTGCGAGTTATAATCTGTTGGGAAAAAAAGGACTGATATTGTGAGCTTGTTTGGTGCTCAGTCTGAATATCATGATCATTGAGATGGTTCTGAGAGATCGTTTATAATAATTATCTCAGTAGTTGGAATGATGGATGGAACATGAGAGTCAGGGTCATGGGCATGTTAGCAGCTCGGTGACCTGGTGTAGGTCATGCCTTCTCTCAGCGTCAGGTTTGGTCATCAACAACTGTGATGAGAACCATCTCTCTGCAGGATCGGTTGAAGAATTGTCCTGGACAGAGCCTGGGACAGCTTCCTGTCATGCTCCTTTATGTTCTTTCCCTTAGGCTCCCTTCCTTTCCTTTTTTACCCCCAAAGGGTCTACTTAATTTTTATTGAGTTCCTTCCTTTTATTTTCTAAATAAGCTTCTCTTCTCTTGTTGCCCTGGGAACAAACCTGTCCTTATTTTCCTTTGTGCTAGACAGTCTTTCAGAACTTGAATCTTGACTGCATAATCCCTAAACCCATGCTCCTTTTGACCTGGCAGGTGTAATTCGGTGTTCAGAAGTGTCACAAAAGCAAGCGAAAGTCGGGTACTCTTAAGAAACACTGGATGTAGGAGTTTGACTTTGATTTCCTGAGTTGGGTGCAGGTGGAAAGTCTCAGGGAGGAGAAATGAGAGTAGGGACAGTAGGTCTAAATAAAGAAAGAATGGAGAACACAGAGCAAAATGTTAAATACTGGAACACATAGAAAGATGGTGAGATGAATATCGAAAATGATAAATCTGTAGATGTATCGTGTGAGGTCTCAGCATCCTGCAACAGCTTTCTTAAAGAATTTCACTGGTTTGTTACCTAAATAAAATGCAAATTGAAATTTTTCTTAACCTTAGGCAGAGGGTGAAAGACATTCAAAGTGGGACAGACTTATTTGTTTAGTGAATTTAACCAATAACAGAAATACTGCTTTCTGTTCCTTGGTGTTGACTTCTGACACGGTCGAGCAGGCTCAACGCTGTAAGCGACTCCGTGCGTAGTAAGCTAGGGAAACCTCCAAGGCACCCAGTCAAGCCCATTAGAATTGCTCAATTTCTGAGTTTAGACACAATCTGTTGCCTAACTCCTCTACCCTTGGGTACTGGAAGTATGAATCATTGGTCCATCAGCGCTCCAGTGATGGTTCATCAATACCTTTTGTCAACTGGAGCAGACCATGAGGTACCTGCATATTTGGTCAATCATTATTCTGGATGTTTCTTCCAGAGTGTTTATGGATGAGATTAACATGTAAGTGGGTTGTCTGAGTAAGGCTGAAGGCTCTCCCTGTTGTGGAAGACCTCAACTATTCACTTGAAGGCTTAAGAGATCAAAAGGCCGACCTTCTGTGGTATAAGAATTTTCCAGTTTAAACTAGAAAGTTTAGCTAGCTTCTGGCCTTGTCATTTGAAATGGGAAATTGGCTCTGCAGATTTTGCATTTGCCAGTCTCCATAATACTGTGAGCTAATTCCCTATAATAAATTTATATTATGTTGAATATATATTAAATTATATAGAATATGATATAATGTGTTATATTTAATATATATTTCCTATAATGTATGTATACACACACATACACACATATACACACATAGATATACATCCTTCTGGTTCTGCTCCTCTGCAACTACCTTCCACTTATGCAGGCATCATGCAAACAGGTTTAAGTCTTTCCCAAATGTCTCAGGTCACAAATCGGTAGTACAGTATTTGGTTAATATATGTTATCCTTGCGGGTAGCCTGGGTGGCTCAGTGGTTTAGCACTGCCTTCAGCCCAGGGCATGATCCTGGAGACCCGGGGTCGAGTCCCACATCGGGTTCCCTGCATGGAGCCTGCTTCTCCTTCTGCCTGTGTCTCTGCCTCTCTCTCCTCTCTGTATATTCTCATGAATAAATAAATAAAATCTTTTAAAATATAAATATATGTTATCCTTGCGGACCTCATCTGGAATGGAATGATAGAATCCAGGCATTTGGCTTGTGAACAAAGAGCATTGCGTCATGTTCATTTTATGCTACTGTACTTTTATGTAAGCCAAGAAACCTAAGCTCATACCCAACACTCATGGGGACGGTATTGCCCAATAAGGTGCTTGTAGGATTGCACTGGTTTGGGGGAAGAAGGATGATTCTTTTGGGAACACGGGGTGGGCGAGGAAATACACAGGAGGTGAGGTTAGAGACACGTGGTCATTTGAGAAGCTGGCGAGCACTTTCTAGTGTAAGAAGGTGCACTTTCTTAATGAGAACAATCAAAGTCTTCATGTTTAATTTTTTGCTATGTAGGGGATCCCTGGGTAGCTCAGCGGTTTAGTGCCTGCCTTTGGCCCAGGGTGCGATCCTGGAGTCCCGGGATCAAGTCCCACGTCGGGCTCCCGGCATGGAGCCTGCTTCTCCCTCCTCCTGTGTCTCTGCCTCTCTCTCTCTCACTCTCTCTCTGTGTCTATCATAAATAAATAAATAAATCTTTAAAAAAAAATTTTTGTTTTCGCTATGTAGTGAGGTCCTCCTTGAGGGCCAAGAGAAGCATAGCTTCACAGACCTTGGGGGACACGAGGGACACCAAGGACACGCAAGAGCTTCTCTGGTAGGAGTCATTGGACTTTTTCTGCAAGGGGCTAGATAATAAACATTTCAGGCTTTGTGGGGCCCAGTCTGGGTCGCAGATAGTCAACTCTGCCATTCTGGTGCAAAGTCGTCACAGGCAATGCATATACAAAACACACGGCTGTGCTACATGAAAACTCTATTTGTGGAGGCTAACATTTGAATTTCACATACTTTTCACATGTTATAAAATAGTCTTGATATTTTGGGAGAACTATTTAAAGATGTAAGAACCATTCTTAGCATGCAGGCCGCACAAAATCAGGCAGCAAGCTGGATCTGGCCTTGGGGGCACAGTGTGCCCAAGACCTGTGTTCTCTCTCTCTCCCTCCCCCCCTCCCTCCATGTATACTGTGTATGTGTGTATATCTCCATATAATACACACACATATATATAAATATATAATACAGAATACATATTTTATAACTATCCACCTAATGTATACCCACATATATATACTGTATACAACATATATGCACAGTATTTTATATTTATAAGGTATTATATGTGATTCTATATTCATGATTAATCTTTCATATTCTATATTAATATACTCTAACATATGTTCTATATCCATATATATGTTCAAATATAGGCAGTACTTCATTCTGAGACCTTTTTGGAAAGCACCACTGAATGCCAATTATTCTTTTTTTTTTTTAATAAAGATTTATTTAATTATTCATGAGAGACACAGAGAGAGAGAGAGGCAGACACACAGGCAGAGGGAAAAGTAGGCTTCTTGCAGGGAGCCCAATGCGGGACTTGATCCTGGAGTCCGGGATCACGCCCTGAGCTGAAGGCAGATGCTCAACGGCTGAGCCACCCAGGGGTCCTGAATGCCAATTACTCTATAAAACATTGGTGTTTTAAAAGTGTGGTGTGTGTGTGTGTGTGTGTGTGTGTGTGTGTGTGTTGGGGTTAGGGTGGAGCTTTTTGCCTGGCCTGGGGTGGTCCTGGAGTTGATGTGGATCTCAGGCTTGTCATCACTACAAGAGGGAATTGGTCTAATTCAGGTATGTGCAAACTTTTCCTTAAAAGGCATGCCAGTGAATGTTTCTGGGGTCATACCATTTCTGTTGCAAAGTCCCTTCTCTGGTTGGGGTAGTTCTCAAAAGCAGCCAAAGGTAATAAGGACAGTCTGTAAGAAACAATTGTGACTGTATTAACAAAATAAAAGGCCCTAGGCAGGGACCAAGATTTGGTCCATAGACTCTACTCTAGTTCTTAAAATACCTTCTGATGGGGAAATCTCTGAATGTTGCTTCTACAAGAAGACCATCACAGGAGGCTTGTCTGCTTTACTCCAAGAAGTTGATTTTTATCTCCTTTTTATAACTAGAAAAGCTGGTGTGTAAGGAAGGCTAGTTAACGTGTGGTAATTATGTCAGTGGAGTAAATTGTATCAATGAATCCTCTCTTGTCTCAATTCTTCCATAAAAGGAATATGTCCTTCCAGATATTTATATGTTTTCATAAAGACCCATTGGTGATTTGGAGGCAACTTATGAACACGAGTTACCTACCATTATTTTGTTTGGTATTCGTTTGATACGTCGGCTTTATGCACGTGAACAATCACTGACTTTGGTGCCAGATGGGCCTCGACCCTAAGAGGGATGGCCTCAGGACTCTTGGCAAGAAGGTTCTTGGCTTTGTATGGGAAAGAATTCCAGAGAAAACCATTTAGAGAAAGGGACGAAAATTTATAAACCATTTAGAGAAAAGTGAGAAAGGAGCTTCTTCATAGACAAAGTAGCATTCTCTCCTTCCATGTGATGAAGAAGACCCCTTCCCTTGCCTCCAGTGAAGGAATTTAGAAGTCTTTTCTAATTGGCTAAACATGTAGGGAGAAGTTTACTCTTCAACATTGGGTTTAATATGTACATTGGGTGGTTATTTTTTCTAGGGTCTTGGGGTTGTGGAATTACCTATGGGAGCAATTCTTTTTTTATTGTTTGTTTGTTTATTTATTTATTTATTTATGAAAGAGAGAGAGAGAGAGGCAGAGATACAGGAGGAGGTGGAAGCAGGCTCCATGCCAGGAGCCCGACGCGGGACTTGATGCTGAGACTCCAGGATCGCACCCTGGGCCAAAGGCAGGCGCTAAACCGCTGAGCCACCCAGGGATCTCCTATGGGAGCGATTCTTAATGTCCAGTGTGTGCGGCTCAGACAGCTGGAGGGAGCGGGGTGTTGTCCCCGCTCATGTGTCCATGAGTTGGATCTTGGCGTTCTTTTTATGACTTGCTGACTTTTCGGTTAAAGGTCACCCTAAAACCAAAATGGTTTGACTTTGGTCAGCCTAGCTCCTGAGCCTCGCTTCCCTCCTGCCTTAACTTCAAGGCAACCTAAGCAGAGGAATTATCTCCAGTTATTTCATTAGTATTGTTTTTTTTTTTGTTTTTTTGTTTTTTTTTTTTTTGACATGTAGACAATACGCTAGTGAGCTGGCAGGTGCACAATTCCTTTGAAGCACCATCTCCCTCTTTAGATTTACAAGGTAAGCAAAGCGTTAAATTTCAATTTAAATCATAACAAACTAGTATTCCTCGTGTGGAGCCTTCCTTTCTTAGTTCATTATTTGTCATGTGTAGTATGCTAGGCACAGTAGCTTAGAGAGGTACAGTAAATTCAGGTTGCAGTACACAAAATCGCTACTCGTGCACATCGCCGGAAACGTAGTTTAAGTGTCCCTAGAGGAGGCATGAGGACCTTGAACGTGCTAAGGGCAATTCCTGCCCCAATCCGACTTCTGTTAAGTGAACCTGCTTCCCTAGCTCGGTAGTTTCCATAGGAGGGCTTGTATCCTTGTGAATACGTGTGTGGGTCTGTAAATGGTCTGCTGCATGGAACGGGGTCTGAATTACGTCCATCACTCATGTGTTTGAAGGAAATGTACTGTGAGAGATTGCTCTTGTCCTAAACACACACACACACACACCCACACACACACACACACACACAGCAAAATCGCTCCCAGAGGCTGCTGAAGTAACAAAAATTAAACTAAGAAGAAATCCTTTTACATAGGTGAGCCCCGGTGGCTGATGATGGCAGTCCCCTCCATCAGCTTGGTGTGACGTGTTACTGGAAATTTCATGGATGCACCTGAGCTCGCTGCCTTTCTCGTGGCACATTTTCCTTATAAAATAGCTCAGTTTCGAATGTCTTCAGGTGCTTTAGGCAGATGGTGCTGGGAAATCATTCTTCGAATTGCCTGCTCATGAAAGTGATCCTTGGAAGAGTCACATTGCAGTGAACCAATCAGCAACCTGTTTCTTAAGCCGCCTGGGTCGATTTTTCATGTGAAATGTGGCTTGTATTGGTTGATGGGAGGCTAAAACGGGTTCCCGCTTCCAAATAGTGATGGTCGACATTCCTGATTGAGGATGGTTTTTTTCTAACGGTCTGTTGAAATGTTTAGTCTAAAATCTTCAAATGAATGAATGATTTGGGTTACATTTTAATGCTTTTAACGTTTCTTGTATCTCACCAAGTGACCTGAGGGATAATTAACGGACATTGTTAAATATTTATTTGGTTACTTAATTTCGGTCTTCCTACTGGGTAAATATTAATTGAAGAACATGATTTGGTAACTACAACATATGCTAATAGGTTTTCAATAAATATTAGCAGAATGAATTAAGAAGTGAATGAGTATTATAGTAGAATGTTACATTAAGCTTTGCCTTATCTTGCTAAAGTAATCCGTAAATGTATATTTTAGGGATGTAAATAGAAACTCTGAATTCATATTCTTTTATTTCTAAAGAGCTACTCGGGAATTATCTTACCTTAAAAAAAGTCTATGCTTATTTTGGATACACTAACATTGGGGTATATAAGTCAAATTTATATCAGCTCAATGTTCTGTTCTTCGGTTCACAGTGTGCAATGGAACCAAAGGTATTGAAAGCGCTAGGGTTCAATTTTTCACTCTTTCATGAGACCTGAGGTTTGTTTTGGGAGTTCTGTGTGAGCTTTCCCTCTGAGAGCATGGGTGAAGGCATTCAGGGAGAGCGTGTAGAAAGGGAGAGAAAGGGGCGAAGTGCAGAATCTTGGTAAAGCATATATTACATTAAAATTTTAAACTTGCAAAAGAACAAATATTTGTCAGGGTCCCCAAGATCAGGATATACAACCACATAAAAATGAGCCAAGGCTTAGCCAGCCTAAATGCCGGTTATGGTGTGGGGTGTTAGAAAATGTAAACAGGTGCCAGTCATGCTAAATCAACAAATGCTGCATAAACCTAGCAAATTCTATTTTCTGGCCTTTCAAAATGGCAACTAATATAAAATAATTTCTATGATATGATATGAAGGATAGAGTGTTTAATTAGATTTTACAAGATCTCTTCAGTTTGAACAATATGGAAACAATTTGAGTGTTTGTAATATACCTTAATATGCATCAAAAGTGTGATATTTAAACTCGCCAGAATAGGTAACATAAAAAAGAAATGCCAAGTGTTGGTGAGCTTGGAAGCGATTTTTACCCATACTTGGTGGGAATGTAAATTAACAATCATTTCGTAGTATCAATTTAAACTGAAATTTTGCCTTGTCTATGAGACAGGAAATCTACCCCTTGGTATGTCGCTGTGAGAAATGAGTACATCTGCCTCCCATGTTTACAGGAACTTTGTTCATCATCGGCTCCGACTGTATAGAACCCAACTATCATCATTAAGATAAAATAATTGTACTATATTCTTTTTTTAACGATTTTATTTATTCATGAGAGACACACAGAGAGAGGCAGAGACACAGGCAGAGGGAGAAGCAGGCTCCCCGCAGGGAGCCTGACGTGGGACTCGATCCCAGGACTCTGGAATCATGACCTGAGTCAAGATCATGACCTGAGCCGAAGGCACACACTCAACCACTGAGCCACCCAGGTGCCGCAAGACAATATACTTGCACTATATTCTTAAAATGGAATATTATCTCACAATAAGAAGTGAATGGATGCTTCATGCAAGAATATGGATAGGTATCACAAAAATAATATGGAACAAAAGATGCTAGACCCATAAGAGTACATGTCGTATGATTCTGATGACAGGAATTTTTTGTGAACATGTACACCGTATGATAGGAATCAAAACCATAGTTAACCATGAGGGAATGTTGACTGGAAAGGAAATTAAGGGAGCCTTCAGGTAGGCAGGAAAAAGTTCTATATCCTAATCTTAGATTTGATTTACACAATCAAAACTGGACACAGTTGTATAGGAAAAATTATCAAGCCATGTTCTGCTAACTTCACGCTATCCAAGTAATGTGCACTATACTATGTATATTTTTTAAATTCATTATTTTATATGAAGACATTCTTTCCTCCTTAATTTCCAAACTGGAAATCTTAACCATCCCAGCTTTGTACATTTTATCAATATCTCAAGAGGAAGAGTTAGAAATATAGCATGTAGATTGTAGGAGAAAAAAGAGGGGGGAAAAAATCTCCCACTGCCCTCTTTAGTTCCTATAGATGAGAATAAGTCCATTACTGCTGTATGATTGAAAGCGAAGCTGCACGTTTGCTTCCCCAAGCTCTCATTCCGTTTCCTGCCAGCCAGCTCAAGAGCTGAACAATAATGCAGTTACTACTCAGTGTTTGTGAAGAGCAGTTCATATCCATTACTGCTACAACATCATATCTTTCCTTTTATAGGTTTTTGCCAGTGTAAAGGCTAATGCAATCATGCAGGATCAGGGGCAGTTAGAGGATTTCCCTCGAGTTTTCTTTTCCTAATGAATACACTCCTTCATTGTAATGGATTGACCTTTGAACACTAATGTAAATCTTATGGCTGGTTATTTTATTAATTGCTAGAACCTTGCTCACTGGGGTTGTTAATTCACCCTAAGCAAGGACCACCTGCAATTAATCTTTTTCTAATTCTTGACACCATGGTTTACAATTATTGATTCCTTTTTTTAAAAAAAACAATTAGATATTTTAGTCTTTTACAAACTGACACAAAACTGCAGGTCCTGTAAATGATTTGCGTGTCAGAAGAAAAGAGCCCTTAGCAGCACATCAAAGTGTTTAAGTTCATTTGCATCCAGTAGTTGCTTTAACCCTTGAGGTGAGAACATCCTTTGTAAGGGACAAATGAATCCAAATTTTCCATTCAAGGGATAAATTAATCCAAATACTCCATTCACCAGACCTGTGATTGATCTGCCCCACGTCCTGGTATGCTTGGCTGGTGACTGACAAGGACAATTCAGACCTGCCTTGTACCTGATAAATCAGAGCTGACAGGTACAGACTCAGCCCTGAGTGACGATCTCCATCACTGTGGTCCTGAGGACCAGGGGCAGCAGAGAGAGTGGCCGGGCCTCTCTACACAATAGCTATTTATATTCTGAACCACTCTCGGGGACAAAATGGTACACGCTCCCGGTCCAAGCCGGTTGCAGTATGAAAATGTGTCTCACGATCGCAGGATGCATCTGTTTTATTTATATTTTCCTTTTCTCAGTTCACTTCTCTCTTCTGTGAAACGGACCCTTACACAAAAAGTAACCTCAAGTAGGGCAGGAACTGACAACCCTGATGCAGAGGAACCCGCACAGAATCGGGGTATTGTCAGGATTCATACTGAAGTGTCTTGAACTACAGCCACTGCTTCTGCTTCTGCACACTTTCTGCTAACCCTTCAATTCATCTCTCAGACGTCCTGTGTTCTTCATTTTGACATCCTGATTGATTTACTCCTGTAGCTCTCTGCCCTTTGGCATCCTGGTGGCTTTCTTGTGTCCTCTTAACTGCACTGGCTCTCCTAGGTACATCAAACTTGCTATGGCTAAAGCCTCCTCTTCTCATTTTGGCCCTAATGTCCAAGGATTTGCTGGCAGGTAAATATTTTCCCTCTGAGTATGTCCTTTCTCTTACCTAGAGATTTAGGGGGGATATACCTTGAGGAAAAAATACCTTTGGCCTTACTATTTTTCCCCCTAAGATTAAAAATCAGGGGATCCCTGGGTGGCGCAGCGGTTTGGCGCCTGCCTTTGGCCCAGGGCGCGATCCTGGAGACCCGGGATCGAATCCCGCGTCGGGCTCCCGGTGCATGGAGCCTGCTTCTCCCTCTGCCTGTGTCTCTGCCTCTCTCTCTCTCTCTGTGTGACTATCATAAATAAATAAAAATTAAAAAAAAAGATTTAAAAAATCATTTTCCAACTAGTTTAATACGCCAATTGATATTTTTTATGTTTACTAAAATCTTGGCATCTGTGTAATAAAAATATTAAACCTTTGCATTCATATACTTTATTATTTGCAAACATTGACTTATTTGATATTACTTAAAGGGTATATGGTTTATTTTAAAATATCTGTTTACTCTAGAATTTACTAGAACTTTTCTTACCACCATCCAAGAAAACTAACCTTCTCAGGATCACCAATGATCTTCCTATTATTAAATCTCACCTTTCTATTAATTAACCTAGCCATCCTTAATCATTTTATCTTGATGTATTAACGTTATCTGAAACAATGGAATAACTCCTTTTACTTGTTAAAATTCTCCTTGACGTAGATTTCAAGATTTCACTTTGCTGATTTTCCTCCTACTTTTGTGCCAGTTCTCTTCATTCTCCTTTCCTGGATTCTTTTCTCCCCCTATTCTAGATCTGGAGTGTGCCCCAGTGTCCATTCTCTGCATCCTTTCTTCCACGTCTACATTCGTTGCCTTGACAATCTTTTAACATCAAGTTTACATGTTAACTCAATGATACTGACTCCCAGATTATACCCCCTGCCCTGAAGCCCAGACTCTTAAGTGCAACTTCTATCTGAACATTTCTTTCCACTTGACTCTCTAACAGGTGGCTCTCAGTCACGATGTTCCATATTAACCTCTTTTTAACTCTATTTGAAACCAGTCACTGGGTTTGCCAATTAAGGAAAATACGATTGTTTCCTGTCACTGACTGAGACAGTGGGTGCTGAGTGCCATTCCCCCAGTGTCCTATGCTGCTTTCCTTATGATCCTAGGGCAACCTTCTTTTGAAGAATTGTCTTCTGAGGACCACAGTCAGGCTGTTAGAAGCATGTTACCCACAAATTGTCACGTGCTAGAAGACTTGTTATTTTCAAGATGGCTTGAAGGATCTATGTCTTTTGCATTTTCATATACATTTTAGAATTCAATTTGAGAATTCCTACAGAAAACCTCCTTGTGGCTTGTATTTGGATAACATGGAGTCTGTGAACCTTGTGGGGAGAAGTGACATCTCACAAATATGGAATCCTATCATTTGTGAAAGAAGTAAATATCCCCATTAATTTATGTCTTTGTTCCTTTGTCTCAGCAGTGTTTTGTGGTTTTGAGTGTACAGATTTTGGGGCAATTTTTGTGAAATCCATAGCTAAGTGATTTTTGTGGATGGTGAGAGAGTAAATGATGATGGTCATTTTTTAAATCTCATCTTCCAGTTGCTTTCTACCAACATGGAAACACTTCTCTTACTAATATAGAAACAAGAAAGGGTTTTGTATACCAACTTTATATCCCTAAAGTCTAGCTAAATTAAGTGTTTTAGGGGAAAGTATCTGATCCATGCCATAAGTGGTTTGGAGTCCGTAAGTCAGGAAAACTGGGAAAATACACTTCTCTCATTCACGAAGGCCAGATGAATAGGTTATAGATTGAGAGGAATCTGGTCCTTCGCGAATTCCTTCTACTTCATCATGCTTACGTCTTTACACATAGTCTCCATTCAGAATGTGGTAAGCTTGAACAGAGCTTCTCTCCTGTGCATCTTATTTATTGGGTTATGAGTCAATCTCTATCTCTCCTGAGCAATAAGCAAACTGAAACACTCCCAACCAAAGAAGAAGAATGATTTCAAGTAAAACGTGAACAATTAGGTAGCTGCAAAAGTAGCAGGTAAATTTTCATAGAGTTTCACATTCCCAGGGTCATACCATGGTGAAATCAATCTGATCCACACAATAAGAAGTACAATTTGTTCTTAGCAGAAACACAACTCTGCTATCTATGCTAATCACGAACAAGAAGGAGTCAGGATAAATGAAATCTCCAGGTAATCTCAAACCTAATTTTAATCAATAGTCTCAAACACTTTCCATCTCAAAACGTGCATCAACATCATTATCAAGTAACCAAATTCACTAGATTCAATTGGGCTGCTTTAATTCCCATTTCTTTCTGGCTAGCAGTATTGTCCCTAATTAATGAAACGGTCCCAGAGGAGGCAGGCGTAAGAATGATGGCTTAGATCATGTACTAATGGATGAGCAAGAACGGAAGGTACGTGGGTTTTCAGTGTGGTTGCGATATAGGCAGAGCAAGCTGTGATAGAAGTAACAGTTATGTCAGGCTTGAACAAGAAGCTGAAGGAATTTGGAAACATTCAGTAATTATTTTATACTTGTGTCACTTTAGTAATACAGCTTAACTGAGAAAATTAGTCATTTAGGACGCAAATTGTCACTGTTTTCTGGATGGGGTTGTCCATCTCCCATTCCCTTCAGATCCTCTGTGCGTCTGTTTTCTCTCCTCCATCCTTCAACCTAAAGCCACAGTCGAAGCTTTCATCAGTTTGCACCAGGATATGGGCATAGTCAAGGTCAGGCTGCATGCGTCCAGAACAGTCTGGGTCAAATATTATTTGCCAGTGCAGAAATCTGCTGATGGTTCTGCATCGATTCTAGAATGCAGACCTATCAGGGTGCAGTTGACAGGCTCCCAGAGGAATCTGAATAGTTTAGTTTCAGACATGGCTTTCCCCCTTTCGAATGGCCAGTCTTCTAATCGCTGCTGGCTTATTGACAACAACCCCCTCCACCCCCATATCATACCCTTTCTGGTGTCCTTTCCCTCCACGGAATGCATGTTGCCATTTCATGATGATTGCTTTCCCGGTTCTTCCGCAGCTGGTTGACGTTTCGCCCTCTCTGAGAAGACAACTCTGTGTCTCCACCCCCAGCATTCACAAACCACACTCTGTGTTCCCATAGAGTATCCTCTACTGTCTCCATACCTGCCCTAATTGGAAACGCATCCTCTGTCCCAAACATTGGAGTTTTCAGTGCTAGTGAGACATTCATGAGGGTTCACAGTACGTGAGACATTTGGAACTGGAGCTCGGCGGGCTAGTCACCGATAGGAACATGCTTAAATCCATGCCCTTGGTTTGCCTCTCTGTTTCTGTTGTGAACGTCTGCCCATTTGGACTAACAAAATGGAAATATCGAGTACACGATGAAGTCATGATTTAAAAAATTTGAGGTATATGTAAATCAACAAGAGAGGTGGTTAAAATTCTATTTTCTAAGCATCAATATCAGAGATTCTTAGGCTGCATGTTTTGGGTAGTATCAAGGAATCTGATTTTATAAAATCCTTTAAGGTGATTATAATGCAGGTAATTAAGCCTTACTTCTGGAATCACTGAAATAAAGAATAGGCCAACTGCAAATTGACCCAACAATAGCAGAAGGATTATATAAATAATGATATACATTACATGCAGTAATGCGCAGTCAGAGATATATGTAATTACTAAAAACAGAGCGACACGGAGCTCTGCTTGCTTAACTGGACAACATGGTGTAAAATCCGTTTACCTTCCATAGCGTCAAGCAGTGATTTGCCATGTCATGTTTTATGTACATTTATACTCTTTAGCCACTCCAAATATCGAGGAGGAGCTCTAGAAATCTGCTGGGAAGCTTGAACACCTCCCCATCACCTGTCCGCGCAAAGAGAAGGGGAGGGCATTCATTCATCAGAAGAGGTCTCTTGAGTTGGAAGCAGGTGTGTGGTCTTCATACTAAAAAGGGATGAATGGATCACCCACACTGATATTTTTTCTCTCCACTTCATGACAGTAAGAGAATGAAAATGATAAAGAGAGGGGTGGGCTATATGCTTGAATAAATCTCAGAAATGAGGACCAGCCAAAACCTATATGAAGGAGTAGTTGTAGCTGATGTGGGAAGGAGGAAGACCTTTCTTCTCAGGTGCTTGTTGAGGGTCATCAGGGCTTGTCGTTTGATGAAACGAGGCTTATGATGGTTGTAAGTGAGCCATAATGTGCAAACAAGAGAACTGCTTGGATATGCATATTAGATTATTGAACTTCTTCACCTTCTCCCTCTCAACTACATAAAATGCTAATTGATGCCTGGGACAGACAGGAATGCAAAAATGTCGTCTTCCCTACTGAAAGTGAATGTGACCACCTCAAAAATGAAACCATCTGTATGTCTCACACCATCAACGCGTCAAGTAACAAACCACAACCACACGCTAGGGAAATATATTAGCAACACCGGCAAGTGACTGCTGGTTTGTATCCAAAGCACATCAAGAATTGGTACAAGCCAGTATAAAAGCCCCCAGTCTCAAGTGGGGAGAGGGTACAGAAGGTTTGCGGAAAAGAATGACCCTGATTAGTACCATCGACAAGATAAATTAAGATAACAATGCACCGTCCTATTACTGCAGCTACAAAAGAAACGGAGGCGAAGCTACACTCCAACCTCGCAAAATTGGTTCCCCTTAGGAAGAACCTGTAGGTCGTAAATTAAAGAGGGAAAGAGGCTGAAGGGGGTGCTAGTTGCATCTTTAACGTTCTGTTGCCTTATGCAAAACCGCTCATCTAAGCAGAAAAGAAAGGGTTTGGGTGGGAGGAGGGAGGAGACAAGAAAATGAGAAAGAACTTCTCAGGTCATCATAAAGATGCTCTCAAGTTACACACTTTGCACTTTATCTTCTGCTTTTTCATCCCTGGGGGGAAAAAGTCTTTGCAGAATAAAATCTTTGTTTGTTAAGGTCATTTCCTATAGAGCAGGCCAGTAGGTGTGTTTACTGGATATCCTGCAATTCGAACCTGCCTTTGAGTGATGATTTTTCTCTAAACAGCCATGGAAATGACTGACTTCAGGTCTAGTTGCATATTTTCATAAAAGCTCACATCAACCTATATACTGACAGAAATAAGTTCTGTGATATTCCAGGAGGCTTTCCCTTTCTCCCGGAGCTCTCTAATACACCATAGCAAATCTCACCATGCAAAAATGGTTAAAATGAGCTAGAAAATCTTCCTTCGCTAAACTCGCCACAATTCTCAGCAGCAGGGTGTTTGGACAAAATGCTTTATCTTCCTTGGACCATGATTATTGGCAAGGAAAAGCTCTGAGCGATCGGAATTAGGTTTATCCGCAGGCTGTGTGGGGAGATGTCTGCCTCACCTTGATTCTTTCTGGTGTCCAGGCTAATAATAGAAGTCCCAGGAAATACCTGGAAAGCTTAATAATGCCCTAGACGCGCAGTGAGGAGTTTGGGGGATCTGGGCATGATGATTCCCCTGGGACTGAGAGAAAGTACAGGCAGGTGGGACGGAAAAGAAAATGCTCTCAGCGAACAACTTGGAAACGATCAACCTTTATGAATAGAAACATACCTGGAGGGGCACCTGGGTGGCTCAGTAGGTTAGGCGTCTGCCTTGAGGTCATGATCCGGGGGTCCTGGTACGAGCCCCCATTGTGCTCTCTGCTCAGTGGGAAGTCTGCTTCTCTCTCTCCATCTGCCCCTTCGCCCACCCATGCGTCCTCTCCCACTCTCTCTTAAATAAATACAAATATTTTTAAAAGTTAAAAAAAAAAAAAATCCACGAGGAGAGAAAAAAATGCAAAGATCATGCCCCAAGTTAGTCTGTTTTTAAACATCCAACTCTGCTGTGGCACCGGTTTTTATAGGCACGTTTCTAATTATTATCCACCTTGGGAAGCAAAACCAATTCTCTTAAATAAGAAAAAAAAAATAATGCTGTTTTAAGAAAAGCTGTTTCATCTATCTTGGAAATAAGGGTAGGTGAAGGAAATTCATTTGTCCCACCTTCCGATCACTGCATGTTTCATTAGCTTGCCCAGAGGCCTTCCGCACTCTGGTCGGCTGTCCTGTACAATGAAGCTATTTTTCTCGAGCACTGCCCTGCTGGCTGACCACATTTCGGCGACGGCTTATGTTTATTTATGAGGCTTGCTTGGGAAAAGATTTGTGAAGTCAGACTGGGAGTCCTCAGATGTGTGTTTACTCTCCTCCAGCCTGGGCACAACCTGTAGCGCCCACAGTACAGCTAGTTCCAGAATGAATTATGCATCAGGACGTGTCACTGATAACCAGGCAACATGCTCCCTCGATATCTCATATTCAGCGGTGGTGATGGGAAGAGGGAAATTTGGAAGATCCCAGTTCCCCTGAACGCACTAGGTTGAAGTGACAGTGAGAAGCAAGATCGTGGCATGGCCCTTGTGAAGCAAGAGTAATTATTGGGGAAAAAAGAGCAGGATCTCCGCTGGTGGGCCACGCTGCTGTTGTCTGCCGCTAAGGGGTCGGCTTCCAAAGCCCAGCTTGCTTGCTTAGGTTAAGAGCTCCATCAGGTAGGGGTTTCTAAGACAGCAGGATGCATAGCCCACTGTATGTGTATCCAGACATACGGGTTCGTGAGAGGCAGATTTACTTTAAAGAATTGGCTCACGCAGGTGCGTTGCCTGGCAAGTCCATGCCCTAGGCTCGTCTGGCCAGCTGGAAACTCACGTAAGACGACGTAGCAATCTTGAGTCTGAATTCTCTCTTCAGGATGACAGGCCCCTGGGCTGGAACGTCAGGCAGGGAGTTGAGGTTGTGGTCTTGGGCCCGGGCCCATAGGGCAGACGGGCAGGCTGGAAACTCAGGAAGGATTTTTACGTTATGGTCCGAGGCAGCACTTTATCAAAAGATTTTATTTTTATTTATTTATCTGAGAGAGAAACAGAGATAGCAAGTGAGGGGAGGAGACGGAGAAGCAGGCTTCTCCTTGAGCAGGGAGCGCGACGGGGGGCTTGACCCCAAGACCCCGGATCGAGACCTAAGCTGAAAGCAGACTCCTAACCAACTGAGCCACCCAGTGAAAGAGGGTAATTTTGTTTACTGAAAGTCAGCTTATGGTAGATGTTGGCACATGGACAGCGCACCTTCTTGGCAGCATCTGGGGTAATGTTTGACCACTTAGGCACCACTGTCCAGGCAAATTGACAACAAAGTAGCCAGAATCCATGCCATCCTAAAAGCCAGCATTCCAAAAAGGAGGTTGCTGAACAGCAGCCAAAGCATTTCTCTTTGGACAGTGCACGGCACAGGCTTCTGTTCAATGGCTGTTCAGGTGGCAAGTCTACTCTTGTAGCTCCCTTGCAGGCCTGACTCTGAACACAAGTGATCTTTAAAATCCATTTCCCTCAGCCCCACTATGAAACTTGACCTGGATGTTTTCACATTCCATATTTTCCAATTACACATTTTACAATAAATTAGCCCATTTATTGGGCTAATTTCCCAGCCCTTGGTCCATCGCATATTTTGGACCCCGGGACTGTTCCAATAAGATCTTCTGAGTTCACGTCTTTTTTTTTTTTTTTTTTTTTTGAGTTCATGTCTTAGAGAAGGTATGCTGGGTTTGGTAGGATTGTGTTTATATTATGTGCTGTGACATTTACACATTATGAAATAATCACCCAGAATTTTGTATAATATCCTCCAGGTTCATTCTTTTTATAGCATGTGTCAGAATGTCCTTCCTTTTTAAGGATGAGTAATATTCCATGCTATGGATATATACTATATTGTTTAGTCATTCGCCTGCCAGTAGGCACTTGGGTTGCTTCTACATCTTGACTGTTGTGAATTGTGCTGTCATAAACATACATATGTGTATTAAAAGACACTGCTTTTCATTCTTTTGAGGATATATCCAGAAGTGGAACTGTAGATCATATGGTGATGCTATTTTTAATTTTTTGGAATCTCCGTATTGTTTTCCAGAGTGGCTACACTATTTTTTATCCTTACCAACTCTACACGAGAGTTCCGATTTTTCTGCCTCCTTCCCAACACTTGTTATTTTTGTTTGTCTTGAGAGTAGCCATCCTAATGGGTGTGAAGTGATCATTTCATTGTGGTTTTTGATTTGCATTTCCCTGGTGATTATTGATGCTAAATATCTTCTCCTAGGATTCTTGACCATTTGTATAGCATCTTGGGAGAGATATAGATTTAAATTCTTGGCTCATTTTTAATTTGGGTTATTTAGTTTTCTTGTTGCTGCTTGTATGAGTAGTTGTAGGAGTTCTTTATATATTCTGGATATCAGCCCCCTAACAGAGAGATGATTTGCAATTATTTTCTTGCAGTCCATAGGTACCCTTTTCAAAATGTTGATCGTGTCCTTGGATGCACAGGAGTTTTATTTTGATGTAGTTAAATTTAACCTATTTTTATGTTTCTTGCCTGTGAGAAACTATTTTTAAGACATTAGAAAACATTTCAAAATGCAGGTATTAGGCCAAGTTGAATAAAGACAAGATGTTGGCATCACTGACTAGATTGCATAATATGGTATGGTCTCACTCCTAATGAGTTTATTGTAACCCCAGATGGTCCAGTGTTCTCCAACTACATTCAGAAGATACCTTATAAAATTAATTCTTCTACTCCCTCATTTGAAACAAAAGCATTTTGGGACACCTGGGTGGCCCAGCGATTGAGCGTCTGTCTTTGGCTCAGGGCGTGATCCTGGGGTCCTGGGATCGAGTCTGCTTCTCCCTCTGCCTGTGTCTCTGCCTCTCTGTGTCTCTCATGAATAAATAAATAAAATCTCTTTAAAAAGTGAAACAAACACATTTTTTAGAAGATTTCATTTATTTCAGATAGAGAGCACAAGTATGGGGAGGGAGAGGAAAAAGCAGGCTCCCCAGCAGCAGGGAGCCTGATGCGGGCTCGATCCCAAGTCCCTGAGATCATGATCTGAGCCTAAAGCAGACACTGAACTGGCTGAACCACCCAGGTGCCCCTGAAGCACAAAATTTTAATACATGGTTCAGCTCAAAGTTACATTGTCAAATTTGATATAACACCCGCGTATTGGAAACAAACCCCACACCTATGTGCTCTAAACCTTTGTTGTGCAATCCACGGGTTCAATTTAAAACAAAACAAATTTCACCGTGAGTAAAATTCTTAAAGTAAACAAGGAAACTAAATCAACCATCCCTCACACTAAATCAAACTAGCAGAGATGATTAAGGTAATGATTTTTAAACTGAATATCACTCTATCATAGTGTATAACCATGCCAGAAGATCCATTTGGAAGTGGCCCAGATGAAATATGCAATAAAGCCAGAAATTATCATTCAAAAGATCTAGATGAAAATGTTCAAGTGTCATTTAGGCAAGTGGCTTTGGATGCCCAGGTAGCATACAAATGACCACTCCTATCACTGGGCTTTAAGCCTAGATTTGTGTCTCATGTGTCTGGTGTCACCTCTGGAAAACACTGTACACAGGGTCCAGTTGGGTCCTTTGAGCATGCTTATACAGGGATGCTGGCCGTTGTGTTTATTAACTTCTCCAGGTAATGGGAATAATGAGCTGCCACTACAATAAGATCCCAGACACCACTTACATTTCTGTACTTGCCCATACATTTCCCTCCATGGGAGGCCTCTGAATCTCATACTTCTGGCTGGAGCCTATGAACTTGGCGAGGCTGCCTCAGCTCCTGACTGTCCTCTGCATTTTATGAGTCTAGTGCTTTTGGGGTTGCTTGTGCTTTATCTTTCCCCATGCAGTCAACGAGATTGCCTGCTGAGTGGCTGATTTTCCAGATGACGTTATAGCACACGCAGTGCTGAGGGCCCTGTGATTTGGGGACTGTATTTTATATGGCTCCTTCTACCAGAAGTCTTCCTAACTTTTTTTTTTTTACAAGATCTAATTTTTAGTTATTGGATAAAATTACTTCTATGCTATTTATTTCTAATCAATCTCCCGGGCCTTAGTAACTAGGAGATAAAAGTCCTGTTACCCCATCTATTTAAAGAAGACCCTGAAATTTGTCTAGCTGTCTTCATGTGTTGCTTGCTCAGGTCCCTTCCCCTTCTCCTATCTGTTCTGTGGGATCTACCTCTGTTTTGTCCCTGTGGTCCTAGTAAGCCTTTGAGTCCATTTGTCATGAGGTGCTACTGCTGGACCCAGGTAGAAACTGAATAGGAATCCATTTTTAAAAACAGTGTCCCTCAAGTGTTTATTGGAATGAAGTCATTCCAATTGGGAGACGTCCTGACCTTTGGGGTCCTTAAGAACAGTTCCCCGGGCTATCTTTACTGATGCTGATGGAGTCTACTTTTAGTGCTCTTCTGGAGCTCACCCCAGTCTTCCTCCCATAGAGTCTTTTACTCTTTCCTTAAACTTTGTCAGAGTGAGTTCTGGCATTTGTACACCCAAAAGCTTACACATGTGGTAACAAATGGAAACCAGAGGTGGTGGTAGAAGGTCATCATCTTGCCAGTCACTTGCCTTTTAAGTAATAATCAATCCCCTCCACTTTCAGACATTGATTGTGCAATATGGATGAGGCTCTAAACTTAATGTGGTAGGGAATGCAAAGTCTGGCAAGAAAAGTACTTCCTTTTAGATTTGTAATTGAGTAGGAAAAATGAGGGAAACACAGAAATGACTATAAAATCTAATAAATTGAGAGTCGTTCAATTTAGTGCAAGTACAAGATAGATTAAGAAAAGGTGGTGAATGATAAGATTAGAAAGACATCTCCATTTGTTTGCTCATTTTTGAATTCATTGATTCAATATATACATTTGCCACATCCATCAGTCATCAGAGAGGTAGAGACTCTTCAAATGCTTTAAATTAGAAATTCTGGCTTTTTATGTAACAGAAAGCTATTTGTTTTTGTTCATATAAAGTCATTCTAAATACCTTCAGAGTTGGACAAAATAACATGATTCCTGAAGTGAAGAGGGGCCCGTAACTTTCAACACATTCGCCCTTAACTAAGTGTTTTATAGTCTGTCACAATAATGGGCCAAGTACTTTTTGGTAAGTTACTGCTTTCTCCCAAAAAATCAAAACATAGATTTGTCTTGCAATTGTTACTGAGTACTGTGGGATTCTTTATTTCTGAACTGCACAGAACCAGAACATGTCGTGCCATGGCTGTTCGGGTAGTATTGTGAAGTATTGGGAGGACTTCTTCCTTATGTTGTGGTGGGGCTGGAGAAATCACCACGAAAGTCCATTTTGGGTGGTTCATCAAAAATGTTTATATACAGTCTTATAGAAAAAGCAACCTTCCTGCAAGCCATCCTGCAAGGCATTTTTTTTTGTAATAATAAGATTGATCCAGATCTATTTTCACTTAATTCCTTAAGAATCATAATGCCCCAATGTGACTGTTGGCAACCTTTCCCTGCAAAGCACCAGATAGTAAATAATTTAGACTTTGAAGGCCATGTGGTCTTTGTCACAACTTATATAATTTGCTGTGCAACACAAAAACGGCCATGGGAAATAGATAATGAATGGACAAGATGTCCTTCACTAATGCTTTATTTATTAAGATAGGTAGCAACAAGATTTGGCCCCAAGATCATTCTGTATGGACCCCCTCGTTTGACATTATGAGCGCATTGCTTTCAGTCACAAGAGGTTTTAAAGCAATTAAAACCCAAGTTTTCTTTTTTTTTTTTTTTTTTTTTAAACCCAAGTTTTCTGAGCTATCTGATGGGAGAGAGTCAATAAGTAGTACTCAGAGATGCATATGTGTCTCATTTCTCTAATGGAATTATATGTTTCTGTAAGGTCCAGATGACATTTTCATGATCTTTGTGTGCTTTCCAGCGTCAGGACGCAGTTCTGTAGACAAGGTTAGGGTCGTGGAAGTGGTGGTATCCTCCACAGAGACTTCTTCAGGACCACAGCACCTGTGGTTCTGAGGGTTCTGTGGACAGACCTCAGTTGAGTCTCTCTTCTTAATTGCCCTCAGTTAAAGAGAGCTAGCTCCTCTTCCAAGGCTGTGCGTCCCTCCATTCCCTCCATGGGCAGGGATGCATTCAATGTAAGTGGTCCTGGCATGGTTATAAGAACTGGTCCACCACTTCATTTTATGGGTGGACCATGTTGAGGGGCCATCCATGTCCAGAGGTCTGTCCACCAAATCAGGTGAGGCTTTTCACGAAGGCCTTCTGAATCCACTCTTCCTTCTACCAAGTCGTGGGCCCTTCATCTATGGGGCATGGCATTAAGTCAGGGGAGAGCTCATTATGCATTGTGGTGGGATAGGAGGTTGAGGGGAAAGGTCAAGACATGATGTAAATGAGGGAGGCAGAGGAAGCCAATGACCTGAGAGAAGGAGGAGCCAGGTGGTGAAAGGAGAGATGGAGAGATTGGACCAGAAGTGACATAAAGGGAAGAGGTAGGGGACAGGAAGTAACAAGAGTAGAGAGGGTGGCCATGCATTAACACAGGAGGAGGGTTAGGGACATGGAGGAAAAGATGGGATGGGATCTCAGGGAGCAAAGTTAAGATAGCGTTCCTTTTAGAGTTAATGATGAGAGTATAAAGGGATCTGCTTTGGATAATTACAAAACATTTTATTGAAAAGGTCAGTATTTATTTCTTTAGACCTAAAGGTCAAAAATTCAATTTATATGTATGTATGTATGTATGTATAAAATTTTTGACCGTGAGAGTTAATGACCATTATTATTAAAAGGTTGCAAAGGAAGTCAGCAGGGATTTGCTACAATTTTAACAGGAAGTCATGAGTCATAGTTAATTGCATACATGCATAAAAAAAATGTCCATTGGTGTACCAAGGTGGCAGTTATGTGCTGTAGCACTGTAGCTACTTGTGATACTTGCACCATGAATTTGACATGCCGTGCAGAAATGCTCCGAAACAACTTCTGGCACATTAGGTTCCCGGCTGGGCATTGTTGGCCTTTATTTTTCTTTTTTGTGTTCTTTGTGTGTGTGTGTGTGTGTGTGTGTGTGTGTGTATGCGTGTGTGTGTTTAATTCTGCAATGAATGTTCCTCCTGGCCACATAAATCATGACAGTAAATATTTAATAAACATCTGTCCATTGATTAAACAGATTCAGTCATGATCCAAACTCTAGCACTTAATTCAAAACACATCTTTAAATTTACAAGTGTGCCAGTGGCCATTTTTACTACTCCTGCCAGAATGTGGTAAGGAATACTTAAAACTGATTTCTAGAAGTTCACTGCTCTTTTGAGAAATTGTGTCTCATAATGTTCAGGCATAACGTATATTAATTTTTAATCAGTTGAGTAGAATCTTTGCTATTTGGAATCGGGATTGTTTCCAAAGACTAAGAGCCCTTTTCCAATTGAAAGAATTCCTAAAAAAGATGAAAGTGTTGCTCTTGCAATAACCAGAAGCCACGTTACTTGCTTTAGACAGCAATCCTCTAGAAAGCAAGAATTGTGTGTAACTTGATTTTAAAAGTAACTATATTTAATCTGTGAGCATCCGGGGATTTCATCAGTGACTGTCTCGTGATTTACATTCCTGCTGTGATAGCCGAACGTCTCCTTATCCCCCCTGCAACTGCTCACACTACATCTTACACGAGTGGGTCTATTTCATGCCTGGAGGAGATTTGAAAAGTGAGGTCATTTAAGACTTTCAGTGTATGGCTCCATCCTATCTAAATTTAGTGGTTTACCAAGGCTTCTCCATGTCGCTCAGAATCTATGACGGCTCCTCTCCATGGGCAGTTCCATAAAAACAACACTTTGCCTGATACAAAATAAATCTAACAGCAACAATATTTTGCAGCTAACCTGAAGAGGCAATGCAGGGGCAATTTGCAAAGCTGCGTAGCTGGCAAGAACGTGTGTGCAATGCCATTGTTGTAAAGGTTCAAAACCCAGGCGTCTTCCAATTGCAAGTCATTCATTTTAGGTCAATCGCTTTTCGGCTCTTTAATTTTTTTAGGCATCATTTTAGCTCCCATAATGAAACCATCACGTGTGAATTTTTCTGGTACTCATTAGAAGTGGTTTGTTTTTTTCCCCCCTATATTTGCTATATTAGCCTCTGGTTTTCTAGGTTAGGATTTCTGCACATAGGGCCACTGTTACCTGCTCTGTTTTGTTAACTCACCTTTTCTCTGTTTTCCTTAAATTGCCTTCTTTCTACTTATAAAGGAAAGGGCATCGTGGCAAACTGGGATTTGGTGAACAAGTCCTTGTTCATCCCAGGTCTTTCTTTTATGAGTTTATAAACTTCAGTGCTATAGCCTGTCAGCTTTGGTCTTTGCAGATGGAATCCTGCTAATCCTTTAAGGCTGTCTGCATAGAGCAGCAGCTCTGAACTTTCAATCATCCTGTGTTTTCTTCTCTGGACCTCTCCTTACTCTGTTATGACTTTATTGAAATGCAGTGTGCATTATCCTTACTGCAGTAGGTTTTTTTTTTAAATTTACTATTATTATTATTATTATTATTATTATTATTTAATTCATGGTGTCCAAGGTTTCCCTAAAAGGAACAGATGCCATATAGCAGAAAGAGAAAAACATGGGGGAAATTTATGGGAGATTTTCAAGAGCCAGGCTCAGAAATGACACACATCA
Source organism: Canis aureus (assembly GCF_053574225.1). Lineage (NCBI taxonomy): Eukaryota > Metazoa > Chordata > Mammalia > Carnivora > Canidae > Canis > Canis aureus. The sequence continues at coordinate 119,834,979 of NC_135649.1, read as the reverse complement.
CTTTTGCTCATACGCCATTGGCTAGAACGTTGTCATACTACAGCACCTAAACATTTATTTATGTTTTCTACACACTTTGTCAGGAACTGTCTTAGAACAATTAATCTTTCACCAACGTGTTACTAATTTCTATACCTATACCTGGTCAAAAGCTAGGAAGTGACCCTTAAAACAAAATGTGGTAACCAGGATTTCCTCTGGACAGGAACTGAGAGGGAGTAGAATCTGAGCCTTCACACCAGTGTAGATTTTGCCTTCCTAAGGAGTAGATCTGAGACTCCACCTGTACCTTGTTGGCATTAGCTGGCGCTATATGATATACACCCAGCAGAAGAGAAGAAACCTTGTTCATCTGGATAGCCCTCCCCGGTAGCTCATATTTCCTGGATTTGTAACCAATAAAACGAGTGAATAAGACTCTCATCCAGTGAAGCTGTCTTCTTGCTAGGAGTCCAGGGTGGGCTGACCTGAGTGAGCAGACTTGAGTGGAAGGGAGTTCTGTGTTCCCAGCAATCATTTAGGGGATCCATCTTCAAGTCACAGTACCCAAGGGTGTCCTGAAGGGTCATCACTATATCCCACACAGCAGGAGGGGTGGGGAACCATGGAGGAAATTCATTGGAGATTTTTATGAGCCAGGCTTGGATGGGACACACATCGCATCTACTCATGAACCATTGACTAGAACATCGTCAAGCATCAGCTTTAACGGGAAGAGAACCTGACGAGCGTGCTGAACAACCAGGTGTCAAAGGAGAAATTGATTTGGTGAATAGCTGACACACAACTATTTCATAACACCTTCTTTGTACTGCTTTGATTTTTTTGCCTTTTTAAGCACGGAGCCCATATTTCAAATGAGTAGAAAGCTCCAGTTTTGGATGAACTTTCACAGATCAAGGGTGATGCTGCCAACATTTGATGCTTAAAGAAACACAGGAGCGCATGGAAGTAAACACCACATCACCCTCATGCCAAACATCAGAAGACTACATTCGTCAAGCAGATCGAGAGGAAGGCCAGAAATTCAAAACTATCACAACTTGAAATACAAAGCTTCAAGAGAGGTGAAGACAAATTGGAGTCCAAGAGCAGCGGGCTGAGAAGAATCCCACATTCCCCTAACTTTAGGGTGGGGGAGGGCTTTCAAAATGGCAGAAGTGATAAAGCTAGTCAAGAGTTGAGAGAATTCATAGAAAGCACCATTCTGGTTCCAATTCTGATTTCTTTCTTTCTTTCTTTCTTTCTTTCTTTCTTTCTTTCTTTCTTTCTTTCTTTCTTTCTTTTTTTGAGGGGGGGGGGTTATTTCCTTAAGTTGCATTACAAGTTACATTTTCTTTGAGTGTTATAACGTACACATAAGTCTGTGTTTTAAAATCACTGTTTATGGGACACCTGAGTGTCTCAGTGGTTGAGCCTCTGCCTTTGGCTTAGGCTGTGATACTGGGGTCCTGGGATAAAGTCCCTTCTCCCTCACCTCTCTCTGTGAGCCTCTCATGAATAAATAAATAAAATCTTTAAAAAAATGAAATCACTGTTTATATAGCTTTCTGACTCCTGCCCTTATTTTCAAGTGTCCTCACTAGGTAGACACCAATTTGTCTACTTATGTTCTAGTTCCATATTTTTACCTCTCTAGTTGAGATACTTGACCTTGAGGTACCATTGACTCCCAGATATTTCCCTTTGGAAAATGAGCACAATGGTAATATTTAAAGGACCATTAATATGTGCCCAGTGTGATCCCAGGCTTTTCCTGGATTAATTCAAAATCTTAAAATTATTTCCATGAACCAGAAAATATTATCAATCCTATTTTATAGAAACAAAACCAAGAGTTAGAAGTTAGATAATTTTGTCTAAGTCATACAGGCAGCAAGGGTTGATGCTGGAATCTCAAGCCCTATTTTAACTAACTTATTTGAGTTATGAAAAAAAATACTGTAAGTCATTTCTGGCACAATATCTGGTTCTTCCTGATGGACCTGATACTTCTTAATCCCCATAATAGGCTTACCTTTGACTAACTTTATTATCCATTATTTTTATATTTTCTTCTATTTAAGAAGTTTTTTAAAGATTTTGTTTATTCATGAGAGAGGCACAGACAAAGGCCGAGGAAGGAGCAGGCTCCCTGCAGGGAGCATGATGTGAGATTTGATCCCTTGACCCCCAGATCAAGACCCAACCCAAAGGCAGCTGCTCAACCACTGAGCCACTCAGGTACCCCTTAAGAAATGTTTTATTTTTTTAATTTTTTAAAAAAGAGTTTATTTATTTATTCATGAGAGACAGAGAGAGAGAGAGAGAGAGAGAGAGGCAGAGACCCAGGCAGAGGGAGAAGCAGGCTCCATGCAGGGAGCCCGACATGGGACTCGATCCCAGGTCTCCAGGATCACACCCTGGGCTGAAGGTGGCGCTAAACCGCTGAGCCACCCAGGCTGCCGAGAAATGTTTTAAAACAGCTTTATTGTAGTATAAATTATATACCCCAAACTACACATATTTAATATATAGAATTTGATGACTTTGAATATATGCCTACACCATGATACTGTCACCACAGTCAAGGTAATAGACGTAGCCGTCACCTCTGAATATGTCCTTGTTTTATTTTTGTTTGTTCATTGTCACAAGAACACTTCATATGAGCTTTAACCTCTCAAGAAGTGTGTAAGTGCACAAGAACTTGCTGTTTAGACACTATGTTGTACAAGAGATCTCTAGGATTTATTCATTCCCCTTGCACAACAGAACGTTTTAACTATTTTCAATTCCATTAGCAACATAAGTACAATTTAATTAATGATTGATATTTGGTTCTTGGTCATTTTGTTAAATCTTGGATATTTGTTCTTTCTTGATATTTTATTTTCTGCTTTTTACTTAACTGCTCATATTTTCTTTTTTTCTATGATTGTTTGAAAACTATGCCAAAGAAAACATAGTTGGATATTTAGTTCTAAAGTAGTATCACTGCCCTCTGCCCCTTAGTAATTATTTAGCACAATTTTTAGCATTTAGCGTCATTTAACTTCCCTCTATAGATTTTGTTAGGCAGCCCCAGTGGGCCAGCAATTTAGCGTCGCCTTCGGCCTGGGCCTGATCCTGGAGACCCCAGATCGAGTCCCATGTCAGGCTCCCTGCAGGGAGCCTGCTTCTCCCTCTGCCTGTGTCTCTGCCTCTCTCTCTGTCTCTGTCTCTCTCATAAGTAAATAAAATCTTAAAAAAATAAAAATTAAAAAAAATTTAAAAATAGATTTTGTTAAAAATGAACTGATTTTTGTTTTTTTAAGATTAAGGCTATTGTAACTATATCAGTTAGAAAATAGTATCTTATTTTATATATTATAACATGCATTACGTTGTTTTGCTTTTTATAGATTGAATTCTGAATCTTGCCTTATACTTAATCACCATGATAACTGTTTAGACACCAACCAAGTTTCACTGTTTCATTGCTCATTGACAGTTTGATTATATACAGAATTTCTCTTGATGAGTAATTTTATTCCTTTGTCTGTATTTGGAGTTCTTGAAGATTTTTTTAAAGAATAACATGCATTTGATTTTTTTGAAGTTTTTGCATGGTGGAATTATTTTCCTCGGATGGCTTGTATGATTTGTGAGTTATGATCCTAAATTTCCAAGTTCCTCTTTGCTTGGGGGTTGTACTTTGGAAGGCAATTCTGGAGTTCACTTGATACTTTCTTTGGGATAATCTAATTTCTTAAAGAGGTGAGCAACTCAAGTCTTGAGAAGTTTCTCCCAGTTTTGAATATAAGCACTTTCTCAGGATGTATTTAGTTTTGGGTTTCTTTCATTAGTTCAGAGCCCCCTCTGACATGAAGGTAGCAGTTTTGTAGTGTGACACTGTATTGTAATGAGCTCCCAGCTATGTCTAGCTTCATCCTCTTTATCTACCTCTGGACCAAAAGCTGTGAAAGCAACTCGATTCGCCAAGCTTTGCTGCAGCCAGGGGTGTCCATGGGACATGGCAGTGACCAGCAAGACAGGTAGCTTCTTCCACTGCTGGCACTTTTTTCCTTTACCTTTTCTTTCTGCTTGGAAATTTGGTATGGCATCCTCAGACTCTGCGGCCGTTTGCTGACCAGGGACAGCAAGACCAGGTGGAATCAAAACTAGAAGAAGCCTTGAGCAGTGGGTACATTTTCTTGAGCTGCTCCCACTCAGCCTACAGTGTTTGCCGAGATAAATCTACCTGTGGATTTATGTAACTATGGTAACTGTGTCTGTTACTCTAGCAGAGTTTTCTGTAACTTGCATTCAGAGGAAATCCTCACTAACGGCCAAATTTGACATCCCTCTGTATTTGGAGTTAGGATCAAATACTAGGGTTCTATCTCCCGTTATGGGTAGAGGAACTGTTATGGTGGGATTCAGCTCTGCACCTCTAAAGACAAAGTTCAAAGATCCTGATGGAATATTATCATCGCAGTTGGTAAGAACCCACCCGGCAAGATCTTGTGGCCATAATCCATCTGATCAACCCGGGGCCATTTTTAAGACTTCTGTATTTTCAGTGGTGAAAAACTTTCATGTATTGCTTCACTTTATAAAAATATTAACTAGGTTTTCAAGGGGATGCATTGCCACTTAATTTCTCCCATATACAGAGAGACATTTAGATGTTTGTGCTTACTGGCTTAGTCCCATTCAGCTCATTCAAGGAAAAAAATGCAACTTTTATCTTGGTGGTATCAGGTGCAAAAATATAAAGACTGTATTTAAATGATTGAGTATTGGCCTAATAATTGAGAGGCACATCAGTGCAGTTAGTAGAATGTCAGAAAAATGTGTAGACACAGAAGATGAGTCCATGATTATGTTGATACTTTTGAAAAATAGATTAAAAAAATTGGTGATGGGGCAGCTGAAAAACTATTTGAAAACATAATGCAACTGAATTCCTCATAATTTGCACCAAAATAAATTTTATGTAATTTAAACAAATAGTCTAAAAAATCCAAATATGGAAATTGTTTCTTCTTCTCTTTCTTCTTCTTCTCCTTTTTTTGCTCTGGAGAAAAGTCCTTTTTAGTCATCATCTTAAACCTAGAAGTCAAAAAAAATATGTAATGTAAATATATGTCCCTTTCACACCAGTCCTTAAATAAATTAAAAGGCAAATGAAGATTTAGGGGAAATAAAACATGCTTGCAGCACTCTGTTTACCTTCCATGATTCTTTTCTTTCTAAATTAAGTTCTCATTCAAATGACAGAAAGATCGCACCTCATTCCAAATCTGGGTAAGGACCTGATCAAGAAATTCAGAACAAATAAAGCACCAGTGGCTGGTACTCATGGAAAATAGTCAGTTCTAGTCAGGATTGAGGAAATGGGCAAATTAAAAGATGCTATTTGTGCCAAATACAATGATCGAATGTCAGAAAATAATCAGAGTTGATGAAGGGGCAGGTAAAGATTAAATTGGGCTAAAGGATTCTGCTTATTGAGCCCTTCCTGTTCTAGGGCTCATTCTCAAGGACATGTGGAAGGAAGCTGAGGGCAAGAAGTGACTTCGCTAGATACCTGGAAATCCATCAGGAAGTCAAATACGTGCCTCTGGTTTTGCTCGTGATTAACAAAACCACTTATCGCTTAACACAATGTATGCTTATGTGATCATTATTAAAAGCGAGTAAATGGAAACTGTGATTTGTTTTTCACATTATCAAAAATAATAGCTGCTAGCAAGGTGTTAAAATTAGTATAGAACACAACAGCTGTTCAACTCATTTTCAAGAATGATTTTTATATATCGCTTACAAAGTACCTCCATTCAGCAATAAACAAAATTCTGTAGAATGCAAGCATTTAAGCTGTGTGACAGATGGCCACTACTCATTTCCTGATGCATTTTGTAATGGAAATTTAACAGAGAAAACGCTAATAATAATGCTGTTAATATAGTGCCTTTTCCCTAGGAGCTTCAAACACTTGACAAACATTACATAATTAATGCTTAAATATTATGCAAACATCCACAGGAAGTGGGAAAGAAGGAGCCTCTTTCTGTGCTTGCAGACAACACGTATTCACATGCAGATGAATTCTGTGGAAACAAAACAGGTAAAGAAGTAGTTTCCCCTGGTTTCTGAATATCAGCATTACCCCCCTGGTAATTCAAATTTGTCAGGCGTGCTAATCCTCGCGCTCAAATACTCCACCGTTATTTATAATGTCTGTGACAGAACTTGCTGCTTTTTCCATTAAAGATCGCAACTAGCCCGCAGAGTCCTTCTCCAGTCAGTAAATGGTTTGGCTTTCCAAGCCACTGTGAAGTTTCCAAACCATCAAGTGCAGGAGTTATGACAGTCTTGCAGGTGAAGAGTTATGACTGATGTCATCTCTATTGTGGGTTTTTTTTTTTTTTTATTGTTGATTGTAGCTAGAACATTGGCTTTGAATGGATGATGGAGACCAAATTACCTCGCTGGCCAGAGGCAGGACCCAAGAGTACACAGCATCTGGCACATCCTGGGTTGTAGGAGAAATGTGGCTCCCCACAATGGGGTCCTCTCATTAGAAACTCTGACGTGAACCTACAGAATACTGACGTGGGGTTTCGAGTGTCCCTTTGTATAAGGATTAAGAGATAAATTTTTAAAAATGTTTATTAACTGTGAAACTGCTTTTTGTCTGGTAAACCTAAATGGCTCTCATGAATGCATAAGACTGGGGATGAAGCTACCGGAACCTGAAAGGTTTCCAGTAAGTCAATATATATTAATGCTGCCATGACTGCAGGAAATTAATGGATGGAGCAACTTTATTTCTAAATCTGGCTTTTGGAAGCACAATCGAGATGCTTCATTCAACCATCAGGACCCGACACTTACCCTGAACACCACTGCATCCACAGCTGAACAGTTTCTACACAAGAATCTGTAAAGAGATAAACCACTGTCTCATAGCGAAAGGTAATTTGGAAACAGAAGTCCTGACTAGGTTCTTCCTTTGTAAAAGGAATTTTAAAAAATCTCTTTATTTCATCGTGTGGATGGTTTTCCAGAGGCCAGTGGGAATGGCTGCACGGTCCCTTACATCATTCTGCACTTGCCCCAGCGATGGGTCCTGCTTATAAGAATGGTGGTATCTGCAACACACGTCCAAGTGCAAGTCTCCCTACCATGTGATAGTGCTACACTTTGGTCGCCGAGTTATTCTACAGGATTGTTTTCCTTAAGAAGATGTTGTGATGAACTCCCCCCAGCTTGTAGAATTCTAGTAAATTATATCAAGTGATTCTAAGAAAATATATAATCCAGATCATTACCAGTTTAGTGATCCTCCTAAGGATAGTTGTTAGCGGCACAGAATGGATTTGTGGCCTCAGTTGAACCCTGTTTTTCCCACCCGGGCACATCGACATTTGAAGCTGGATAATAGCTCTTTGTTGGGGGCTGCCTTGCGCGTTGGGTGATGTCTAGGAGATCCTTGGTTTCTACACAGTGGATGCCCGTAGCACGCCTGTCCTCAGTGTGGAAAACAGAAAATAGCTGCATATATTGCCAGCTAACTCCCACAACGGGAGATTATTACACTTGAGCATGACTGATGATGTATATCACACACTTTGTGTGACTAATTTGCGACAGCACCAACTATCGTTGTCCTTGAAATCAAATACAGTCTTAGGAATTCTTGTCAGAAATATGGTCCCTATGTCAGTCTACTTCACTACATTTCCATAAACACCCTCCGGCATTGTTTAAATGTTTTAACAAAATTGTGTTTCGTGGTTTTCTTCCTTTGTGCTCCAGTCTCTTTGTCTGGGTTCATTCTGTCCTCTGTTCAGACCAGTACGCTGTGGACTCCCCTAGCTCATCCTACATGCCCTTGAGCAAGGAAAATGTTTATTTTTAGAGAAAGATTTAAGTGGAATTTTGAAAAAAAAAAAAACAATACACAATAATTGAAGTGTGCTTGGCACCAATTCATTGGTGTGATAAAAATGAAATTGGAGATATATTTTATTTAAAGACAATTCAGTGTTACGGCTCTTTGGGGATTTTGCATGACTGTGTTACAATAGGATTAGAGACACAGTGCCGTGTAGTCACTACCAACATACTTTTTTTGTTTTTTAAGATTTTACTGATTTATTTATGAGAGACACAGAGAGAGGCAGAGACATAGGCACAGGTTGAAGCAGGCTTCCCCAGGGAACCGGATGTGGGACTGGATCCCCAGACTCCAGGATCACGCCCTGGGGTGAAGGCACGTGCTCAACCCCAGAGCCACCAAGGCGTCCCTACTGACATACTTATTTAACTTCGCCCAACCACCAAGTGCTCTGTGGCTTCAAAGCTTCAGATGTCTTAGCCCCTTAAGGACCCCAACTCAGATTGGGTGGTGCTGTGGAGCATTAGCATTAATTAATACCATTAATTAACAGGACAGTTCCTAGATGTGGGGAGAGCTTGTTTCATATTTTGACCTTGCCATCAATTGTCTTCATGACCTTGAACCACATAATGTCACTTCTGCAAATGGCAGTGCCTGCATTTGAGCAGGGAGTCGATGAAGCCCATTGTCCAGGTTTTTATGAGGAATGATAAAAGATTTCTGCAAGGTGGCTGTGTTTGGCCCAGGCGTGAGGGGCTTGATAAATGCTACTTCTCTTTCTGTGCACCAGCATGCAAGCTCACTGACTTGCTAGAGGAGAGAAATTAGATAGAACAGCACTCTGTGCCCTGGACTTGGATGAAACCACGGGCATTTAGCGCTCAGATGGCCATGCAGGCGTTCAAAAGTGATTGATATCTGTGTCTGAAAGGCAGCTTGATTTCAGCTGAAAAAGCTGGGTCTGCATGCCATGCAAAGGATCTGGAGTTTCCTAATATAGGAATGTCAGCTACTGGAAAATAGATATTGGTGTCTGCCTGCAGTTCCGACCAGAGCTCCGCAATCCTTTGTAATTCCCTGGAGGATAAGAGCATCTTGTGTTATGATGAGGTGACTTGATGGGCTCACGGTTGGGGACTGGTCACCACAAAGGCCAGGCCACTATTAGAAGCTTGGAACTTTCAGCCTCATCCCCAACCTCCAGGAGAAGGGGAGGGGCTGGCAATAGACTTACGATCGATCGTGTCTTCATGATGAAGCCCCCATAAAAATCCCTGAAGTATGGGGTTAGGGGAGCTTGTATCCTGGTGAATGCTTGGAGGTGCCAGGAGAGTGGTGCCCAGAAATGGCCCAGAAGGTCCTCAGCCTTCTCATATTCCTCACCCTGCGCATCTCTTCCATGCATATGTGCTCTCTGTTCTACACCATATCCTTTCCTGGGAAATTGGGAAACAGTGAGTAGATTGTTTTCCTGAGCTCTGTGAGGCAGTCTAGCAAATCAGTCAAGCCCAAGGACAAGGACCTCCGATCTATAGCCCATGGGTCAGAAGCACAGGTGACAATCTGGACTTGTAAATGGTGTCTGAAGGGCAGGAGGCAGACTTGTGGCACTGAATCCTTCACCGTGGGATCCGATGCTGTCTCCAGGTAAACAGTGCCAGAATTGAGTTGAATCGTAGGTCGTCCTGTTGGTGTCGCAGACTTCCTTGGTGTGGGAAGCCTCTTTCAACACCAGAAGTACATTGAGTGAGGTGGCAGCGTTAGGGCAAAGGAGACATACAGGAGTGTACATCTTTCTAAGCAGGAAAGGTTATAAACAGGAAACTCTGTAGAGAAGTAGATTAATGGTCCTTAAAGATGAGATATTTCACTCTTCTTGGGCTAGGGCCATTGCTTCCTTTTTTTTTTTTTTTTTAACAGCTCTATCGAGGTGTAATTTATTTACCATAGAACTCTCATGTTTAATGATTTTTAATAATTTATGGAGCTGTGCGACCCTCACACAATCCAGTTGGAGAAAATTTCCATCACCCTAAATAAGATCACTTGTGTCCATGTGTGATCCCTGCTCCAACTGCTGGCCCCCAGATATCAGTAACCTATTCTCTTTGTCCATACAGTCACCTATTCTGGACTTCCATCTTTTTAAATTAAAAAAAATATATAGTTATGTATTTATTTGAGAGAGAGAGTAAACGGAAGGCAAGGAGGGTCAGAGGGAGAGGGAGAGAGACTTCAGTAGACTCTGCACTCAGTGTGGAGTCCAATGTGGGCCTCGATCTAATGACCCCAAGATCACAATGTGAGCTGAAACCAAGAGTCAGACACTCAACCAACTGTGCCATGCAAGTGCCCCGCCTCTGCTGGGCTTTCTATATGCATAGAGTAGTATACTGCATAGTAATTTTTGTTGTGCTTTTTTCACTTAGCAACACATTTTTGAGGCTAATCTGTGTTGTGGGAGGTAGCATTCTTTACCATTTCATTCTTTTTTGTTGATGTGGTAATATTAGGCCAGTTAGTATGAAAGCATACTTGAAGGTCTATGTAAAGTAGGTATTGAAGGGGCCAATCTCAGGTTACTTTGTTGTTGGTCAACTATAACGCATGTAAAAAGTCACGGTACTGCAAGCTGCTCAGATCCAGAGCTTAGTACCTATTATTTTTTTGCTGTCGTGATCATTCTATTTTTAAGTCACTTTTGTTTTTAATACAATTACCACCATGGTCCTTATCCATTTAATGCAACTGGCAGAGGGATCATCTCTTGCTATTTATTATTTATAGGAACTTCTATAAATTCTCTTAGGGTGATTTTAATGAGATTTGTTTCATTCACCGCCGGAGTCTAAAATTGTCTCTTAGAGCCAAGAAGTGTTCAATAAATACGTGTTGAAAGGGAAGGATAGATTGGATGGGTGGATTCCCAGCACCTAGCATGAGTTCTCCCACATGGGGTATCCAGTAAATACTTCTTGAATGAACTATTGAAAAGTTCAGCTATTGAAATACTGCAAAACTACAACCAAGAGTTTAATGACTTAAAGGCATGTAATTCTAATATTTTCAATGCTGTGACCCTGCAGCGTACATGTTTCCACTTAACTGTTGTCTAATTTAGTTGGCCAGGATTTGAGGCAAAATTCAGAAGTCGTCAGGTGTAGTTGTTAGGTAGTGAGAAGCAGGTAAAAGCTCTGAAACGTGGGACCCCGGATACTTCCTCTGGCAACGATAGATACTGGATCCTGGTACAGGGAGGGTTTGTGGAGACTTTTTAGGAGCAGCAGTGTGTTAGCTAACACGGGTATGGGATGGCCCTGCAAGCTGCCCATAGCTAGTGCTCCGGGATTTGACCTACCTGTTTGTGGGTTGTGATGCTCATCACCCTTGGAAATCATCGTGCAAAGGCTGGTTACAGACAGAGGTTACAGACAGAGACCCATCATGCAGGGCGGTGGCAGCCAGGCCGCAGGAGAAATCCTGAGGCGCTCAGCCCGCAGGGGCAGAAAGATTTCTACCAACGCTCGCAAGCCTGACAGATAGTGGCGCCTGCTTAGCAATCTTAGAAAGGAACACTAATAAAAAGGTTCGCTTTTGATGTATCGGAGACACATTTAATAGTGAGGGGAGGAAAAATGTTTTCAAATATCAACATTTTTCAAATTAATTTTGTGTTGTTTCAGTAAAGATGTCTGTGATTTGGTAGGCCCTCAGGTGTGGGTTTAATTTTGTTGGCTTTTGATGTATGATTGCAGAAAGGTGTTATTCCTGAAAAGCCATCAAAATATAATTAAAAAGTCGGCAGAGGTGATGGCTCATCGCTAGCTTTGTTTATTTTTTTTAATAAAGAAGAAAACCCCAGTTGTGCTCTGCGTGGAGAGCAATGACCATAAACCAAGAGAGAGAATTCAAGCACTTGGAAGATCTCACACAGGGTTGTTTTCGGGAAGGGAGGTGGCTGTCATTCTGCACAAGGCACACTGAGATCCCAGCCTAGATAGTGGGGTTTTTTTTCTTGCAAAGTTTCTATCTTTAATTTTCCTGGACTTCATTACAAAGTTAACAGTGGAAACTGTGCATTAGGACCAGGGCACTCATGACACCCACTCGCAGATGGGTCTCTTTGCACACTCTTCCCTCTGCACTTGTTTCACCAGCCCTCTTTCTGTCCCTTCCAGATGGTGACTTGCCTCACGTCTACCTAGGGTCCTCTTGCTCTGGACGCCTGTCCCCACAGACCCCTACTGCGATTCACTCTTGCCGCTCGGCTCTTGCTCGTACCTTGTCGATTTGTGCGTGGAGTTTACATTTACTTTCCTTCCGTACTTTAATATCCCCAAATAGAAGAATGTGCTGTTCATCCTTACACCCTTCACCCTGGTCAATGGTCTGAAAAAAGATGCCATCTTAAATTGAACTGAGTTATGTTTATTTTTTTAATTTTTAAAAATATTTTTATTTATTTGAGAGACATCTTGAGTAGGAAGCGGGGAGAGGAAGAAGCAGACTCCCCACTGAGCAGAGAGCCCTAACTAGGGCTCGATCCCAGGCCCCTGAGATCATGACCTGAGCTGAAGGCAGATGCTTAACCCACTGAGCTGCCCAGGTACCCCTGGACTGAGTTAGACCTAAATCATGTTTATAATGACTTTCAGGAACTATATATGTGTATGTATTTGCATAGAATTATATGCATATGCTTATATTTACATGTACATTTCATTCATGTGAAATAGACTTTCTATTTTGAACTGTTTGCTTGCACTGCAATACTTGCAGGTGCTACACTTAGTCTTTCAGCTTGAGACTGCTTCCCTGATTCGTGCCTCCCCTCCAAGGAGGGCAGTTCTGTTATTGAAGGAGGCATTGCAACCTTTTCTTTCTTTCTTTTTTTTTTTTAATATTTTATTTATTTATTCATGAGAGACACAGAGAGAGAGGCAGAGACACAGGCAGAGGGAGAAGCAGGCTCCATGCAGGGAGCCTGACGTGGGACTCTATGCCGGGACTCCAGGATCACGCCCTGGGCCAAAACCACACCCAGGGATCCCTACCACTCAGCCACCCAGGGATCCCACAACCTTCTTTCTTTGCACATAGTCAACAACGTACATTTTGTTTAGAATTGAACGTGCACCGAGTTATCCACAGAATCGTGGGCTTCAGACATGCTAATTTTTGCTCCGCAATGATGCCGATTAAGCTGTAGGACGCATTGTGATGGCTAAGTGCTGGCACCTTTCCGCTACCATTCCAACATCTAATGCCATCAGTGTTAGGGAATCTGGTTGTGTGGCTGCACCATCCATTCTCAACCGTGGTGCACAGAACACACCTGCCGAGTGGCTTCTAAACTGTGCAGATCCCCCCTCACCTGTGCAATCCTTCCTGCTTCAGTGATGTGGGAGGTCTTTGAATCCTGCCAGGGAACAACATCAGGTGGTGTTGTCTCCTGTTTTCCGGGAACCATTCATGTTAGCACCCCAAAGCCCCTTGTCCTCGAACTGTCTCTCGGTTCTACAGTGACTTCTGGCAGGTCCCTCTTATGCGCGGAAGGCCATTCCTAGGTCCACTATTCTAAATGTCATCACTGCAGACTCACTGGACCAGCTCTAGACGTCCTTCAGAAGCTCAAATCCCAGTCACGTGTGAATGCAGCCTTGCCAGTGACGTCTCTTCCCTCACCGTGTAGCTGCTCTTGCATTCCCGGCCTGTCTCAGGATTCACTTCCACACGGATCCCTGTAGCTCCTTCCGGTTAGGCTGGTGATGCATCTCATTTGGGGTTTAGGCTGTTCGTTTCTGCAGAGTAAGGCTCATCCTGCCCCGCTCATCTGTGATGAGATCAAAATAGAGGACCACACCAGTTGTTGCTCACTGTGGGGCCTGAGGTCACAAGAACAACATGGCCTGGAATTGTATGGGAAGGATGAGTTCCCAGGACCGGCCCCAGAGCCACCGATTCAGAGGCTTTGAGCACAGAGCTCAGGAGTCCATGCCTGAGGCTTTCAGGTGATTCTAATGCAGCCCCAAGTTTTAAAATCACAGCTTTTGGGAACACAAAGGATGATGGGGGTTTGTCTTGAGGAATATACACTTTTCAGAGACACCTCCTCTGGGTGAGCTCAATTGCAAAGGGAGGAGAGGTTGCCAAGGGAGGAGAGGTTGCAAAGGTGCAAGTGGCTTCTTTTGAACAGTGGGTTGTGGGGTCAGGAAGGCTCCCTGGGGTGTGGGGTTTGCCATCCTCATGTTAGCCCAACACAGTTCTCAGGGATTGCTCTTTCCCTACCAGGGCCCGCTTTCACACAACAGGCCGGTCAGGGCTCCACATCCAGTCATCGTGGCTGCTCTGCCCCATGACTCTCCATCCTGGTGCTGCCCCAGAGAGCTTCCCATGGGCCTCCTGGCTTGCCCAGCATGCATGAAATGGACAGTCAGCCACTTACCCTTTTCTTTTTCCAAGGCTTCGGATGTCGTTGAAAGCAGCCACCCCACGGAACTGTCCTCCTACCAGTTCAGGCCCGCAGCCACTCGATCTCCACAAAGTTTTGTCTTCCCCCAGCAGCTTATTTCCATGTTCCATAGATGAAAGCTTTTGCAATTGTGCAAAAGCGTATAATCACCCCTCAACCACCCGCAGTACAGACCCCACTCCTTCAAGGAGGTCGGGCTGTGTAAATTCTGAATCCTGTCTGTGGGTCTGCTTTACAGCCCAAGAAAGTTCATATTGTCTATGCCCGGATTCCCTAGAAGGCAGGGCACGCCAAAGGCAGAGCCTACGCAGTGATGCTTTCCTGGGAGAAAGAAACCCAAAAACATCAAGCAAAAGACAGTGCGTTATGGAACTGGTCCCAGCAAGACGGGAAAACACACAGAGGAAGGAAGAATGGGAGGAAGAATGGGATCTTCCAGAGAAGTCCACTGCGGGAGGAAAGGGAGATAGAGTTATTGTTTCCTCTGGGATGTACCCTACAGGGTATTAACAGTCTTGTGCTTCTAGGCCATCCAGGCAACCACTGGGGATACCATACTCACACCCAGAGGACTGGCACTTCATTGTATCACCTCTGAAAGAGGGGGCTAGAGCTTCCACACTTTAATGCATGCCAGAGCGCTGTAGCTCTTGCTATAGTGCGGCCAAGCTGGGACCCAGCCCTTGTGCCAGCCCCCAAGACACGAGTCCCTGTAGACAGTGGGTGCCAGGGTCCCCGCAGTGAGGAAGCATGTGAGGACATGGAGGGCAGCGTATGCCAGGAGAGTCCACGGAGGTACACGAGGAAGTTCCAATATAGTGCTTTCAGGTGGGCCACTGTCTACATGTTCTCCAGAACTCTTTCCATTATGCAGCAACATTACTTCTTGAGTTTATAATCTGTTTTTCCTCTTCCATCTTTTATGACTGAAAAGCAAAAAAAAAAAAAAAATGTTTTCTAGCCGAACCTTGTGAACGATTCATATTAATGTTAGGTTGCTCTTAAAAAAAGAAAAAAAATATGAGTGCTAAGAAGCTCTGATCTTGTACTGTGAGTTTTTAGATTTTTTTTTTCCTGGAGACAGCACTCAAGAAACATTAATTCAGGAGCTCTCTAATTTCTATGCCCTCTAATAAACCCTAAAGCAATAGAAAAGCTTCCTTTTCCCACAACAATCAGTGACCCATTAATTTTTAATCTCATTTTGTGCACATTTCCAAGAGCAGTTGCTTCATATCCCCCCAAAGTCTTAGTACTTACCCTACTTCCCCTCTCTCTCTAAACTGTAGGCTCTTATTTTCTTATACTCGGATCATCACCAAAACTTAATGAAGGAACAAAGAAAGAGTGATAGAGGGGTAAACGAGCATAGGGTCCCCCCATCCGTGTGCAGATCTGTCAGGTGTTTCCTGTGCCTGTTACCTGACTCCATCCGACCTCAACGTGTCCCTTCATAGCCTTGCCCCTACTTTGAGTGGGAAGATAATGAGGCACACGCATAATTCTCTTGCTCCCAGCTCTTCCTGTCCTAGATCTGCTCTTAGTTTCCAAACCCTGTTCTTGAGGCCGCGTGCCCGGCTGTCCTCAGGGTGCCCCCCTGACTCTGAATGTCGGTTCACCGTCCGTGTGGCACCTGTCATAGGAAAAGAGCTTCGCCAAACGTGATGTACTCTCCTCCTTAGCTACTGTCACATTTACCATCTTCCGGCTTCTTTCTCCTTCCTTCCTCTTTCTTCCATTCCTTCCTTCTCTCTCATTCTTGTTGAGTATCTTTTTTTAAAGGATTTTATTTATTTGAGAGAGAGAGAGAGAGAGACAGGGGGGAGGGGTAGAGGCAGAAGGAGTAGCAGATCCCCCGACATTCAGGGAGCTCGATCCCAGAACTCCAGGACCAGGACCTGAGCCGAAGGCAGACGCTTAACCGACTGAGCCACCCTGCTGCTCCTTGAGTGTCTTTCTACCTTTCTTTTTTCATTACATTTCTCTTTTCCACTAAGTTCATAGAACTCCATCTTAGACTGTAAGCTTCCAGAGGACACAATCTAAGCCCTGTTTTGCTAAAAATTGTATCTCCACTGCGTATGTGTTGAAAGAATGGTTGAATCTGTAAGATGAACCAAGACCTGAGTGCCTGAGCGTACTGTGTCAATAACCAACAGCCCACATGGTGGTAACTCTCTTTTACTACAACATGTATTTTCTCTAGGTTTGTATTTGGTCTTTAGTCTTGGAAATGTATCTGTGGCTCATCATGGTCGGTGGCTAACAGAATCTGCCTATGTGGGGCCACAGTGATTGTAGGTAGCATCCCTCTGTAAGCAGTGATATTTGCTCATGAATTTATAATACTTCCAAGAGGCTGTGTGATGATACAGAGAGAGGGAGTCCCTCAACAGGTTTTCTTCTCTTTCCAAACCTGACGTATCTCTCCATCTGATTCGTAGCAAGGAAGGTGCACAATCCAGGGGGGGTATTACTATTCACCTGACACCCAGCAAGGTAGAGCCGCTCGCTATTTTAGCAGCTGGAGCTGGCTTTTGTCACATGCCAGAAAACAAATTTCAGCTAACGGGAGATCAATTCCTAAATTGTGAGACTGAATTTGTGCCTTGGGTCCCCGGGAAGCAGCATCCATTGACAATAGGCTCCAGTGTGTATGTGCAAGGAGTTCAGGACAGTGGTGATCCGCTTCCTAAAATGCTAGGACAGCTGTCATTTCTTCCCCATTGGAGATTCTCCTTTTTCTTTGACTTTAGGTAAAAGATCTTTGATCATTCACGTATTAGAGCTGGTCTACTTCTGTCCTTTGTCAAATCAATCGTGTTTTTTTTTTTTTTTTAATTAGCAATTAAAAAACATTTAAAATTAGCCACCGGGCAGCCTGGGTGGCTCAGCGGTTTGGTGCCTGCCTTTAGCCCGGGGTGTGATCCTGGAGACCTGGGATTGAGTCCCGTATCGGGCTCCCTGCATGGAGCCTGCTTCTCCCTCTGCCTGTGTCTCTGCCTCTCTCTCTCTCTCTCTCTCTCTGTCTCTCATGAATAAATAAATAAAATCTTAAAAAAAAAAAAAAAGAGAATCCATAGTACTCAGACACATTTGCACTGCAGTAGGAACAGTGGTTTTTGTTTTCACTTCTGTATCACAGCCAAGTGTCCAAATTTCATGTTCCGTAAGCTTTCAGGCCGCGTTTATAAATTCTCAAAGCAAGCATAATCTCGGCGTTTTGGGGAACCTGTTGAAGGCCATTTAAAAGGCCTGTTTTAAAATTCATTTCTACTTCTGTGATCACCAAACGTCTTCAGTGTCGTACATCCATTACCAAAAGGATATGTGACTGGCTCACTAAACCACACCCCCATAATGTGTCTTTCCTTCCTCAAAGGCACCAGCTCTAATAAAGACCCTTTTGTCACCACAGTCCTTAGCAGCACAGAGTTGTCACTTGCAGTGGGAGCCGCTCTTGGCAGAAGGAGGTAGCGTGAGCTCCAGCTTTGGGTTTGCTTCTCACTTGATGTGCAGGTTGATTAGATGGCATCACCGCCTTCCCATCCTGTTGGCCGACAACGATGTAGCACTCCCTGCGTACAGCACCTGAACCCTTCCAATCAGATGCTCTCTGAGTTCCCATAAATACAAAGGAGCCATCCTGGAGCCCGGTGCATTCTCGAGCTCACACAGCTGGCATGTGGCAAAACCAGGGATGACCCTGGGACCTTACAATTCCACTCTCCTTTGTCCTGCCAACTCAGTAGTTGGTTTTTATTTTATTTTATTTTTTTTTAGTAGTTGGTTTTTAACTGGATACTCGATATATGCAATTGTTAGGAAATATGTAAATGCCTGCAAACACAGCATCAGTGAAGTCCTAAAGAGCCAAGCTGTAACCGCCAGACTATTTCATGAAAGGAAATGCTGCACTGACTTTAGTGAAGGTGGAACGTGATTCGTCACTGGCCAGGTAGTAAGTACAAACGTACAGCCGAAGGTCTCCCTAAAGTGGAAACCAAAGCCTCAACTCTTGAGCTCAGTAAGGACGTCTGGGTCTAAGGGGGTTTAACCTGCCAGCCAACGCGTGACCCACACCTGGCCTGAAGCAGCCATCCTTACAATGGGTGCAGTTTCAAAAAAGGTGGAATTTGCGCAGATACATACGGAAGTCGTGATGGAGGTTGATCTTCTTTTGTCGTAGAATATTAAAACGAAATAGCTCTAGTAGTATGAACGTCACAGTCCTTTAAATCCAATGAGGGGCATTATCCAGAGTGATTGCACGGGGCGCATTCACGGTGGAGGAATCCATGTTCTGGACGGGAGGCCTTGCATTCTCCACCCAGCTTCAACGTGAACACACGAACCCTTTTCAGAGTGACACAGCATGCCCTGCATCTTGGGGGGGAAGAAACAAATGCAGAGTTTTGCAGATGTGTGACTGTAAACTAAAACAACACACACACACACACACACACACACACACACTGGAGATCCAGTTTGGTCTAGAAACTATAGAAAGCAACCCAGTTTTCTGACCTCTGCCAGGAAATGATATGCCAGCTAAATGCTCTAGAACCCAAACACGCCAAAGGATGTGTTTTCCCCCAGCACCAAAACCCAGAGTGGAGGTTTGGATTCTATCATCCGGGTGCCTCTACTAGGATGGCTTCAGTGTACACAGTGAGCAGGGCGGTGGTGTTCTCAGTCCACACTCCGCTGTGCACCGTGTTAGAGCCTCACTATGCCGTGTGCAGAACGGACATTGAGCGAGAAAGTCCTTCAGCTCCCCCCGTGCAATTCGTGCTCATCTCCTCTCCCAGTACCAGCAGGTTCTATAGAACGTCCTCGGCACTTTTCAGCCGTTTGTTTTCGGGAAACAGAGAACATGTAGGAAGGAGAGATTCAGGTCTTGAAGAAGGGAAAGCTCTATTCCGCATGGCATCCTGGTGACCTGAGACCCTTTCTGGTTTTCACACTAGCAGGCTACTCCTGGAGTGCGGAGTGTGCACGGCTTGCCTGGGGACCCTGCACGGCTTGCCTGGGGACCCCGCACACCTTCCCTGGGGACCGTGTGCACCTTCCCTGGGGACCCCGCACACCTTGCCTGGGGACCCTGCACACCTTCCCTGAGGACCGTGCGCACCTTCCCTGGGGAGCCTGCACACCTTGCCTGAGACCGTGTGCACCTTGCCTGGGGACCCTGCACACCTTGCCTGGGGACCCCGCACACCTGGCACTTGCCGCCCAGGTACGCCCGCCCTCCGTATTCCTCAAGTGCACCGAGGAAACACAAAAGCGCGCTGCTCGGATTTCTTTCCTTTGGCCTTTCTTTCCTCCCGTGCGCGTCTGGGTTTCCAGCCAACCCGGGGAGGAGCCCTGAGCTTCCCGAAGGCTCCGCAGGTCTCCCTACAGCCACCAGGACGCTTCCTTCATCGTCTTCCTAGGTTTCTGCTTCTGGTTTCAAGATTTGATATTTTTGTCTCTCTCTTCTGCTTTTTTTTGTGGTATCGACTGTGTTTTAGGAGAGCGGCCCCGGCGCTGCCCCGCCTCGGATGTTCAGGATGGTGGCTCGGCCGTCGTCCCCTAGGGGGTCGCAGCGGGCGAGGCCGGCTTCTGGTGAGGACGGGGGCACCTGTCGTCGCCGGCGGTCACTCTGTGTCCTGCCTCGGGCGGGCGTCAGCGCGGGGGGAGCCGCGCGGCCTGGCGGGGAAGTGCGGGCCTTGGGGTCTCCCCTGGGCCCCAAATGATGGCTCCGGCCAGCAGGTTGCATAGGTGCAGCGCTGCCTCCAGAGCACACGGGAGCAGGGCCGCGTGGCGCCGCTGGCTGTAGGCCAGGCCACTGTCTGGCCGACCCGGGCCCACGAGTCCCTCGGGACACCTGCACCTGCAGCCCGCGACCCCGCCCGGCCGGCCACCCCGCAGGGTCCCTGCAAGGCGCAGCCCCCCGGGGACATGAGACATGAATCGAAATCCCCGAGTCTCATAGCGATGCAGCCAGTGAAACGGGAGGGGACGCCGGGGGACAGGGGCTTGTCGCTGTTGGCGGCTGCCTTCTTCTCAGACACGGCGCTGCCGTCCGCCGGCGCGGGGACCGTGAGGCCAGCACCCCGTTAGCGCCGAGTCCCGGCCCGCGTCTTCCTAAGGACATTGTGTTGTGGTCACCGAAGCCCGGATCCACGCGTCATCGCTCATCCTTAGGCCGTTACCTCCTCCCGTGGCACTGCGGACGACAGAGGCCCCGGGTCGGGGTGTCCCACGCGCCCGCGCCCTACATCCCTGGAGATGAAGAACCCCTGAACACAGAGAGAAACTCCTGCACGGGCCCCGTCGAGACTCAAGACCAAGCCTCAGCCAACTTTCTGCAAAGACCCAGACGGTAAATACGTAAAGGTTTGGGGGCCAGGGAGCCTCCCGCTGCTCCTCTGCGGGGTGAAAGGAGCCACGGACCCCACAGAAACGGATGCGGGTGGCTGGGTTCAAGGGAGCTTGGGTCCGGTGCCCACGGGTCGTGGCCCCAGCCTGCCGTCGGCCGAGCGGAGCCCCGTCGTAGCTGGAATAGAAACGCTTGTTCACCGTCACCTCCAACATCAGTGAGGGCTGGCTTTTATCTGAGAATGCGTCGGGAAGTTGGGATGGTGGAAGAGGGCCCCTGCATTGATCCGCACGAACTCTAGGAAATGGTTGTTTTTGACTTGGCGCCTCCTCACCTGGGGCTGAGAATTACATCTCCACAAGACAAAGCGGAGCAGGTGTGGTGATCACGATTGCCACTTCATAGGCTGAGGAATTTGAGGCTAAGTGGCATTAAGCAGAGTTTGCAAAATCTCACAGGGGAGAAGTGGATGTTTTCGAATGGGGTGGGTGGGCAGGATTTCCACCAAGGCCAGTAGGTGTTGTCCAGGAAGCAGGATGGCGAAGTGGGCTCTAGGCTGTGGCTTTGACCTTCCCATCGATCTCCTCCTTTGGAGTTGGTGATACAACTAAGTCAGTGATGTTTATCCTTGTGGTCCTATACACGTTACACACATACGTACGTATATGTGTGTAGGCCACGGAGTGTGTCTACAAATAATACTCTCTAGTTGTTCTCATGTGGCCTAACTGCCTAACATTACCTAACATCATTTATCTTTAGAATGATTACAGCCACTGGGAATATGAAATACCGTGTGATTCGGGAAATAGAAACAGCTATTGGATATTTCACATGGAATATCCCTGGATATTGTTGGTTCGAACCAATTTGAGGAGATCCAATTGGATGCATGGGCAGAGATGCACAGAACAGCATATATGGTGACCCAAATTTATTATTTATTTATTTATTTATTTATTTATTTATTTATTTATCCAAATTTAATATGTAGGGAAGAGTCATGAATTGTGACTCATATGGTCAAGACATGTTGATTGTTGTAGGTTCCATCTATTCTTTTGGAACATGGGTCTTTAGGAAAATCCCGCCTGACGTCCTTAAGTAGTTGTGATTTTGGTGTACCTCTGTAGAGATTTTCCTTTATTTCTACTTTCTTGCATATATATACGGAGTAGCTGTTCACCCATGTCTTTCTGTCCTATTCTTCCCGTTGTCTAATTATAATAATACCCCGTGTACATGGTGCATGCATACACGCTGTACTGTTTTCCCATGACTATTTTGTTACAAATACTATCTGATGTTACTGAAAATTCCTCCTGAGTTATGATATTTTTAAGCTTTCTCATTTATTTCTTTAAGCGTAGTTGTACATTTAAGAATAGTCTTTGACGTATAGTTGACACACAGTGTGACATTAGTTTCAGGTGTACAACACAATGATTCGACCGGTTTTCGTCAGTCGTGACTATTGGCTTTTGTCCGTCAAGCTGTTTACTGTGAACCATTTGATCATTTAAGGAAATTATTTGACATTCAGGGTAACATTTCTGCTCTCGTAAAGCCATATGGTTTATTTTATATCAAACTCAAAAACAATGTGTTGACGGTTGTATTGTGTGCATTACGTTAAAGAGGAAAAAATGGCTGGTGAAATTTAAAAATGATCGAGTAGGGAGTGTGCCTGGGTGATTCATTCGGCTCATCATCCTGCTCTTGATTTTGGCTCAAGGTGGTAAGATCGAGCTCAGAATTGTGCCCTGTGCTTCATATGGAGCCTGCTTGAGAGTCTCTCTCTCCTTCTACCCCCAGCCCCCCAAAGCTTGTGCGCGCTCTCTCCCTTGCTTTAAAAAAGAAAACAAAAATGATGGAGTAGGTTGAGCACATTTCTGCAGGTGTCTACAAGCGTTTTGCCTTCGCGTTGTGTTTTCAAAGGTTATAGAAGTGCTTATTTGCTTTTATCTCTTGGGCCGCATTTTGCCATTGTTGGGATCATCCTCCGTTTGTACATTGTGATAGAAACTGATGCGTATTTTTTCAGACCACGGTGACACTCGATTGTCCATTGCCTGGAGCACTGCAGCCTGAAAAGGGTGTAAATGGACAGAGTTTCACTGGTTCCTGGGGGGGGTGGGTGGATAGCACTTTCTGTCCTGTGGAGCCGTGTGTATTCAAAGGATTTAACAGATCCCCGATCAATGAAGACAAAGAGTATTTTCCACTGTGAGTGGCTTCAGAGCATCACTCCACCCGGTCCGTTCTAAATGCTGATCTGGGTGCTAACGCACAACTTCATTAAGTAACCACAGCTCAGGAGCATTCCGAACAGATGGAGTTGAGAGAAGGCTCACGTGTAAGTTTAAGTATTTATTTACCTCGTGCATCCTTGTGGTGAGCGTCCACGCGCAGAGCAATATATTACGTGCGTCTGTGTTTGCACAGGGAAGGGAGGGCAGATACCTGGCGGGGTGTCCACTCAGCTATGTGAGTCACAGCATTCATGAAACCGGCCTGTCAGGTGCATGGTGTTGCCTCCTTAGCGACCACTTCTGAATCTACGGTGTCTGAATGTTATGACCCAAACACTTGGGAGGTCTGAAAAATTGGAGGGAGGTCGTGCCTTTCCCACGACGTATATGGGAAATGAGGAAACAATAATTTGAAAGCCCAGTGTTTTTGTCTGTTTCTATTCCATAGTAAGATGGGGTGCTGTCCCTCCTTTCCTTTTTTTTTTTTTATTTATTTATGATAATCACAGAGAGAGAGAGAGAGAGGAGAGAGAGGCAGAGGGAGAAGCAGGCTCCATGCACCGGGAGCCTGACGTGGGATCCGATCCCGGGTCTCCAGGATCGCGCCCTGGGCCAAAGGCAGGCGCCAAACCGCTGCGCCACCCAGGGATCCCTCCTTTCCTTTCCTTTCCTTTCCTTTCCTTTCCTTTCCTTTCCTTTCCTTTCCTTTCCTTTCCTTTCCGTTCCGTTCCGTTCCGTTCCTATCCTATCCTATCCTATCCTATCCTATCCTATCCTATCCCATCCTCAACAGCAGTGAGGCTTTTCTTCCCCTCCAGGAAAAGATTTTAAACTATTAGAAAGGAGGTGCAGTGCACACTGTGCACGACATGTGCACACGGAGGGGGAGACTTTCAAGAATTCTGCGCAGCACACCTGTTTGCCATGATTCCTCCTCCGCCCCACCCCTGTGTTTGGTCCCTTGGGGGCCACACCAGCCTACCCAGGCATGAATCCTGCCTACTTGAGTGCTATAATTTTCCCTCTGTCTGAAACGCACGCGGGAACAGACCCCACTACACTTGGCCAGTTGTGGGAATTGAGTAAGTCAACACGATATGCCTAGCAGTCAGCGGCGGACGCATCTAATCCATCTGTGCTGCACAACCTGTAGACACCTGTCACATGCCATGGATTGTGCGAGTGCCTAGAGTATATCCTCGTGCTCTCCGCTTCCACAATCTGGAGGGAAAGACAGCTACTCCTCGTATAATAATGCAAATGGCTACTTTTTATTTATTTTTATCTTAAATAGTTTAAGTAATCTCTACCTGCAGTGTGAGGCTTGAAGACACAACCCTGAGATCTTGAGTTGCATGTCTCCCCAACTGGCCACTCCCGGGCTCCTTTTTAAGTAGAAGTTGTTAGAAATGTCTCAGGGATGGCCCTATGTGTAATGGGGACACCTTAGAAACTAAGGGGTGCTTGATTTTTTAAGAGATCAAGGAAATTAGCAGTCATACACACGAAATACCAAAGATGTCTGGGGCTGAAGGAGCAGTGTGTTTCTTAGCAAAGAATAGGAAGAAACAGTTTATAGGATTCTGACATGGCAAATGAAGGTGAATCAGAATGTGCCGCTTTGGCCTAAGGATTAGAGCTAAAACCAATTAGATAGCAAAAAAGGAATGAATCCTCCCATTTTCTGCCTAAAAGCAGGGCATCCATTGCTGTTTGCAAAGGTAACACAGCTTCTTTTGTAAAACTTTTTCTTTCTCTGTTATCCAGAAGAAAACAACTCTTTAAAAAAACAAAAAGATTTTATTCATTTATTCATGAGAAACACACAGAGACACAGGCAGAGGGAGAAGCAGGCTCCATGCAGGGACTCAATCTTGGGACCCCGGGGTCATGCCCTGAGCCGAAGGCAGATGCTCGACCACTGAGCAACCCAGGTGTCTCTGGAAAAAAAAAAAAAAAAAAAACACCATAATCACTGGAGTTGACTCTTAAGTAGCAGCAGAGGGTACCAACTCGAGTCTGTATAACAAGCCTTACTAAAAAAAAAAAAAAAAAAAATCATTTTCTAGCGTTAATTTCCATCATGTATTTCCTTCCCACAGTTTGCCACCTCTAGAAGCCTAGACTCTCCCTCCTTCCATTGTCCTGCCTCCTCTCAACAATTAATGTGTCCTTAATTAAACTGTTTTTTATAAGCTTCTGGGTCTGACTGCCTCTTCGGGGTTTTAATTATTCTGTGAATCCCTTTCCTCGCATGTCAAATGTAAATTTGTCAGCAACAGAATCTCTATACCTTTTTTTTTTTTTCTGTTAATGTGTTATTGTTAGTTTAATTTGCATGTCCCACTCACCGAACCTAAAAGGAAGAAGGGAAAGTGTTTACTCAAGGAGTCTACACATTCTTCCAAAGGGGATCATGGAAGAAGGAGACTGAACTGATTTTCTTGGGTTATCATGGGTCTCCCTGTGGTGGTGAAGGGTATGGTCACCTCCAACGCCCTTGTACACATGGGGCTTGCCCTCCTGGCACCAGGGCCAGACTGCAGACATGACGCTCACTCAGAGTTCACCGTACCAGTTCAAAAAACTTCAGGGAGAGCCAGCCTGATAGAGCTATGAAGTCCTGCGTGGGTATGGCGTGACCCGCTCTCCAGGTGTCCATGGAGAATGGCAGCAGGACCTCTCACAACCGGGTAGGTCCTCTGCGTGCACTGCCCACGAGACCCTGGCAGCCACAGGAGCCTGTGTCAAGGCCGTCTCACTGGTTTCTCCCATCTTGAGTTGGGAAAACACACACACAAGCAATGCCCACATTTTCTAGATCATCATACAGTGGTGCTGGTCAGAGAACAGACCATTGGCAATGGTGAGTGGCCGAGGACACGCTCCTAACACATTCTAGGCCAGTTAGGATTAGAGGATGATGATCCTCTGTAAACACAGGGCACGTATACATCCATATAGGATAATAGAACGTAACATTAGAGCTGGAATAAAAAGTGTATAGTTTTTAAACATTTATTTATTTTAAAAAATTTTTCCTTCATATCCCGGTCAGCTGGAGGGTAAAAACACTTTTGGTGAAAACCTTGTTGTTGTTTTTGTCCCATTGAGTAGAGGAATTTGTTGAACCAGAAAGACCAAGAAATCCCTTTTGTTTGTTTGTTTATTTATTTTAATTTTAAAGACTTATTTATTTATGATAGACCTAGAGAGAGAGAGAAAGAGAGAGGCAGAGACACAGGCAGAGGGAGAAGCAGGCTCCATGCCGGAAGCCTGACATGGGGCTCGATCCCGCGATTCCTGGATCACGCCCTTGGCCAAAGGTTGGCGCTAAACCTCTGAGCCACCCAGGGATCCCCAAGAAATCCCCTTTGGATCCGCATCCTGGACAGCGTGGCCCACACACCAGCAGCATCAGCTGCATCAGCAGGGGCGGGTTGGCTATTCCGAGTGCAGATCGCGGCCCACTGGGTTCTCCCGAGCCATCTGCATTCTCTGTCGGGCCGCCTGGATGATTCATTGCTCATTAAAATTGAAGAAGAGCTGTTCTCACCGATGATCAATAATCATTTGTGGAAAGAACGAATCAATTTGTATATATATGAATAAAAAATGGAATAGGTGTGCAATTAAAAAGTAGCTCATGCCAGTCCTGTCTCTCTTTACACTTGTCTGGAATCCTTAATGCGGCGTCTTATTCATGGGCTTTGACATCAGGCCTCTTGTATAGACCCGGCTCGCGTTTCTCCATGGGGCTTCCTTCCAGTCTGGGCCACGCGGCTGCAGGAGCGGAGCTGGGTTGCTTCTCTGCACCTCGTCATCTTGTGCACAGACCAGGGTTGCCTCAGCTCACCCTAGGCGGTCTCCACTGCAGGTCCTTGCAGAACCTAATCCTGGGATTTTGAGCATCTAGGTCTGTGAGACATGCCTATCATATTTTCTTTTTTTAAAATTTTTTATTTTAATTTTTTTAATAAATTTATTTTTATTGGTGTTCAATTTGCCAACATATACAATAACACCCAGTGCTCGTCCCGTCAAGTGCCCCCCTCAGTGCCCGTCACCCAGTCACCCCCACTCCCCACCCACCTCCCCTTCTACCACCCCTAGTTCGTTTCCCAGATTTGGGAGTCTCTCATGTTCTGTCTCACTCTCTGATATTTCCCACTCATTTTTTCTCCTTTCCCCTTTATTCCCTTTCACTATTATATTCCCCAAATGAATGAGACCATATAATATTCCTATCATATTTTCGTATCCCATCTGCCTATACTTAGAATTAAATACCCTGGACTCCTTGCCCTACTATTCTGGGTCGCAGGTTTTATCAGATGACCACATAATAAGATGGTCCATGCCCATCTACTAGATGGCACATGGGGTGTTTGTTGAATGCTATTATTTTGATTTGCATATAGCTTCTGAGGGTCCATTGGCTTTGTTCTTAAGTTCTTTTTTTTTTTAAGATTTTATTTATTTATTCATGAGAGACCTAGAGAGAGAGGCAGACTCCATGGCGGGAGCCCGATGTGGGAGTCAATCCCGGGACTCCAGGACCGCGCCCTGGGCCAAAGGCAGGCACTAAACCGCTGAGCCACCCAGGGATCCCCCTGTTCTTAAGTTCTTCACGTAAGAATTCTTTTTTATTCTTCAATATGGAAGCTATTTCATTAGCTCCACACATGAGAAAAAAATATCAGAGTCTCAAACTTGAAAATGCTTCTGTTTTTATTTTTCGTTGCTTATCACTGACATATTATATTAGTTTCCAGTGTACGACATAATGCCTCGAAGTCTGTATATATTACAAAATGATCATCGCACTCAGTCTAGTTAGCGTCCATCACTACAGACATCGTTACCATTCTTTTGCTTGCGGTTATAACTACTTTTAAGTTTTTACTTTAATTCTAGTTAGTTAACATACGGTGTTATATTGATTTCAAGTCTGTGATAGAGTGATTCAATGCTTCCATACATCACCCCGGGCTCCTCCTGACAAGTGCCCTCCCCAATCCCATTACCTGTTTCACCCATCCCACATCCCCACCCCCACCCCACCCCCCCCCCGTAACCATCAGTTTGGTCTTTTCCTCTTGGTTTGCCTCTCTCTTTCCTCTTTTTTCCCTTTGCTGTTTTATTTATTACATTCCACATACGAATGAGATCATGTATTTGTCTTTCTCTGGCCGACTTATTTTGCTGAGCGTTGTAATCTCTAGCTTTATCCATGTCCTTCCAAATGGCAAGAGTTCATTCTTTCTTATGTCTGAAATATATTCCATTTATAGATATGACATCTTCATCCATTCATCAGTTGATGGATACTTGTGCTGCTTCCATATCTTAGCTTTTCTTTTTTTTTTAGATTTTACTTATTTATTCATGAGAGACACAGATTGAGAGGCAAAGAGAGACATAGACAGAGGGAGCCCGATGTGGGACTCGATCCCAGGACCCCAGGATCATGACCTGAGCCAAAGGCAGATGCTCAACTGCTGAGACACCCAGGTGCCCCCATACCTGAGCTTTGTAAATAATGCTGCAGTAATCATCAGCGTGCATGTATCCTTTTGAATTCGTGTTTTTGTATTCCTTGGATAAATCCCCAGTGGAGCAATTCCTGGGTCGTGGGGTAGCTCTATTATCAACTTTTTGAGGAACCTCCACAGTTTCCCAGAGTGGCTGCACCAGTTTGCATGCCCACCAGCAGCAGAAGAGGGCGCGCCCCCTTTCTCCCCGTCCTCACCAGCACCTCGTGTTTCTTGTGTTAATGATTTTAACCATTCTCAACAGTGTGAGGTGATGTCTCATTTGATATCATAGTTTCGTTTGTATTTCCCTGATGGTAGTGATATTGAACATCTTTTCATGTGTCTGTTGGCTACCTGGATGTTTTCTTTGGAGAAATGTCTGTTCATGTCTTCTGCCCATTTTTTAATTGGGTTATTTGTCTTTTTGGGAATTAAGTTGTATCGGTTCTTTATATATTTTGGATACCAACCCCTTATCAGATATGTTACTTTCAAATATCTTCTCCTATTCAGTATGTTGCCTTTTAGTTCTGTTGATTGCTTCTTTTGCTGTGCAGAAGCTTTTTATTTTGATGTTTTCCCAGTAGTTTGTATTTTTTTTTCCATTAGGAAACATCTAGAAAGAAGTTGCTATGTCCAATGTCACAGAGGTTATGGCCTGTGTTCTCTTCTAAGATTTTTTTATGGTTTCCTATCTCACATTTAGGTCTTTCATCCATTTTGAGATTGTGTGTGTGGTGTTTAAAAGTGGTCCAGTTTCACTCTTTTGCATGTTGCAAAAAAAAAAAAATCCAGTTTTCTCAACACTGTTTTTTGAAACTATGTTTTAACCATTGGATATTCTTCACTGCTTTGTCAAAGATTAATTGACCGTATAATTATGGATTTACTTCTAGGGTTTTTTGTTCTGTTCCATTTATCTGTGTATAGTTTTGTGCCAGTACCATACTGTTTTGATGACTAGGTTTTTTTTTTTTTTTTAACAGCTTTTTAATATAACTTGAAGTCCAGGATTATGGTGCCTCCCGCTTTGTTTTTCTTTTTCAAGGTTGCTTTGGCTATATTTGGGCTGTTTTCTGATTCCATACAAATTTTAGAATCGTTTGTTCTAGCTCCATGAAAAACGCTGTTGGTATTTTGATAGAGATTGCAGTAAATGGGTAGATTACTTTGGGTAGTATAGACATTTTAACAACACTTGTTCTTCCAATCCACAAGCATGGAATGTCTCTCCACTTCCTTGTGTCATCTTCACTTTCTTTCATCAACGTTTTGTAGTTTTCAGTTGTGATTATAACTTTTAAAACTTACTCCCTTGGCAATTTTCAAAATAAACAATTTGGTATTGTTAACTATCACCACTCTGCTACATATTACATCCTCTATGGTGTCCTCTACTTTCCTGTCTTTGGCAGCTCTGTATATTGGAGTTCAGTATTTTTGTTTACTTTTGTTTTTAGATTCCACATATAAGAGAGATCATATATTTGGTGTTCTGTGCCTGACTTACTCCGCCCATGTGTGTTGTCCTATGTGACATAATTTTCTCCCTTGTCACTCTGTTGCAGGTATAGATCGCATTGGCTTTACTCACTTATCCATTGATGGACACTTATGTTGATTCCATCTCTGATTGTTTTTCTTAAACTATTACTATGATGCTGCAGCAAATGTTTGTAAGAAGTTATGAGCTCCAGCGGTTTAGTGCCGCCTTCAGCCCAGGGCGTGATCCTGGAGACCGAGGATCGAGTCCCACATTGGGCTCCCTGCACGGAGTCTGCTTCTCCCTCTGCCTGTGTCTCTGTCTCTCTCTCTCTCTCTCTCTGTGTCTCTCATTGATAAAATAAATAAAATCTTAAAAAAAAAATGAAGTTCTGAGCTCCATTGCTTGCTAGTTAGGTTGCCCTAGCTGACTGACCTCCTTAGAACAGTGACTAGTATATGGCAACCTTCATGTTGCTTCAGGCTTCTGCCCTGATGGATGCATGTATTTGTTCACTTGTGGATTTAATAAGCGTTTGTTGTGTTATGTTTACGTGCTGGCTATGAAGGATAAGACTCTGTGCTGTCTTTGAGATTTTCATGTGTGGGAAAGATGGTCTTACAAATGCCGGGTAATGAGCTGGCTATCATGTTGGCCAAATGGCCAGTCTTGGGGAGCTTAGTGGACAGACCTATGCTGTCCACCTGTGTGAAGGGGCATCCTCACAGGAAAGGGACTATTTATGATACAGCTGAAGTGATCAATCTGGTTTCTCCTCATCCTCTCCCTCTGTTGAGCCTCACGGGAAATCCTCCATTGGATTTCTATCAGCCCAACAGCTCAAGTGGCTTTTATTGTTCTCGGATTGATTTGATGTGGATTCACCTGGGTCTGTGTCGCCCAGTGCAGAGGGGTGGACTCAAGAGACAGAAAGACTTCCTGAATCCCGGTGTCCAGGGAACACAGCCTGGTCGGACTCCGTTATCAATATGCGCGTTGTGTGCCATTCAGATGTGCACATTCCTTGTCTTCTCCATCCCTCCATTTTATGTATCACTTGAAACGCTGCTGTTCTTAGACCTTATTCTAAATAAGAAAGGGGTCTTTCTAGGCTAGTATTTTTGAAAATCCTTTGTGCTTACTTTTCTGCGCTACCAATCCATGATGCTATTCATCTCTCCATCTTCTTTTTATCTACCTATCTATCTAGCATCTACTTATCTATTTTTTTTTTTTGTTACAGAAGGCAAACTTCAAAATAGCACAAGACATAAGATGGTATAACAAGGAAAATACTATTCAATTCTATGGCACCGAATGCAAATACCTTGGTGTCGACATACAGGATATATTCTTAAGTGAAGGACAAAAGCCAGTGCACGGCAATCTCGGAGTCTGGGTGTGGGATTGTGTTCTGAGTAGGAATATGGTCTGTGCCTGTCACAAGGCCCCAAGGTCAGTTTGAGCCATAAAAGCTTGCACCTAAAAAAAATAAAAAAGCTTGCTCCTTCATTCTTCTCCCCCCCCCCCCACCCCGACCCCACACCTCCTTCTTTGTAAATGTTTGTTTTTTTCCACTGAGAAGCAAAATTCATCGTGGAGATGGTGGCTGGGGAGGTGGTCCTGTGTTGTCAGGGAGAGAGCTGTGAGATGATTCAAGCCCTTTGCAGGGGACCAGTCCTGTCGATGGGGAGCGGGAGACAGAGGCGTGCAGACCTCCACCTCCATCATTTTGAAGTCTTACAGAAACAGGCTCCTGACCTTTTTAAGTAAAGCCAACTCATCCATCAGCCAACAGAGCCAAGCTGGCCCCACGCTGTCTTCCGCAGGGAGGGAGCCACAAGCATCCGTCTGCAGCCACCACCGCCCCACGGCCCCGCTTCACTTCCTCCGCAGACTTACACCAGCGTTGGAAGGTATTCGCGGTAGGACCCTCACCTCGGAAGGCTCTCTGGAAATCCCTTCCCAGGCTTCTCCGTTTACAGAAAGTTCGATGTAATTACAATAAATGGCACCGTGACTGTCATCGTTGAGGTAAATGGTGTCCGAAGAGACGCGGTTGGCGGGGCCCACTTGGGCCGCGGGGCAGTGGCACCTCCCTGAGTCGGCCACTGCGAACTCTTGTCCCCTGCCTCTGTGTCGTGTGGGCCTCTGTCAGCAGGCGAGGCTCTCCTGTCTGTGGCTCACTCTGTCGGGCCCGGGGGTTCATCGGTGGAGCCTTGGTGTGAGCGGGCCATGGATCGCGGCCCAGTGTTCAGCGCCTGACGTGGGCTAGTGAAGGGGGGGTGACATTCAGGGGTGCAGCGATCGCTTCTACCTGAAGGAACACCGTCCTGCTTCTTGTGCCATGTCGTCACGCTGGGCACATTTGATATTTAGGGCTGCCGTTTTTTTTGCAGCGGTGGTGGGAATGTGGGGTCGCTTCTCTACGTAGTAGGAGGCATACCAGCGTCCCTATCTCTGACATTTTCTGCCAATAGCACCCTACCCCTCAAGTTGTGACCGTCAAATGTGTCTCTGGTCATTGCCGCATGTCCCAGGGTAGCGGGGGCACAATCTACCCCCTGGAGAACCACAGTCAAGTGCCCAGTTGTCATTTAGGTTATTGGACAACTGATAAATTAAAGGAAACAGCAAACATAACAAACTTCTGTTCTAACGGTAGGAATTCCATTCCAAATGTAAATTGTGCAGCACTGTTTGCAGAGTGGAGACTCCGATTCTGTTGGGACGTACAGAGACACTCGTGTTGCACATAAGGGGTGGTTTTGGAAGCAAGTGGATGTACGTGAGCAGCGCACCCCAGATCCCGCATGCTAGGTTCTTACTAGGGTGAGGATTATTTCTGCAGCCTGTCTGACTTGAGAGACACCAGAAGTTGCCACATCTTCCTCCATTTACCAGAACTACCAAACCTACCGCCAGGAAAAGTGACACCGGACGCTTGTGTGTTTGCTGGGGGTGCTTCCTTCTGTTTCTGAACTCAGCTTTCAAAGGATGATCACAGTTCTTGCGACCACAGCCGCATCTGTGCCTCTGTGGGGTCCTGAGCACACGGTACAGGTGCACGCACACTCCTGTCCTTCCACACCCTCAGCCCTATTCAGCCATAAGCAGGGTCAACATAATCCTAAAGCAGGTCCCGCATTCCCGCTCCATGCCATTTCACCACGTGCTTAACTTGGCTTCTCACCCGGTGCAGAGAGTGGACAGAAGACAAGTCACACCACAGGCAAGGTGACATCTGGGGGGGAAGGTAAGGAGCCCTACATGCGGTAAGCCTGGGGGGCCCAGCTGAGTTGGGGCACCGGGTCCCACCAGGCAGCCCTGGGCACCCGCTGCTTCTCTCCTGGAGGCACCCTGGGGCCTCGATCCTGTTCACAGCCTGCGGGGGCAGCTACTTTTCCAAAAACGATCGTAGTGGGGTCATGTCTGAAGAGTCTGATGGCTTGCTACAAAATCATTCCTTTGCGGGGCACCTGGCTGGCTCGGTCAGAATGCAACTGCTGACCTCTGGGTTGTGAGCTCCAGCTCCCTCCACACTGGGTGTAGAGACTACTTAAAAGTCTACCTGTATATCCTCCCTTTCGGAAGGGATTTAATCAGTGTTGGTGCCTTGCGGGCCTCCTCTGCTCGTGTTGGGTTCTGGGGTGTCAGCTGGTGCTAGTATTGGCAATAACTCCCTAGGACGGCTCGCATCATTGCTTCGCACGGACCCCCCTGCTTAACCTGAGTGGCTCCATCCTGCCCTCTATATTCTCACACACACCCAAGCTACCCAGGGATAGTCTGGGTCTCCTTTTCCAAAGGAAGAAAAATAACTAGATAAACTTATCAAAGTGAGATCTTAGGCATGAAGCATTACCCCTCAATTTGTTTCCTTTGTTTAAGAGTCTCTTGTGGTTGTCTCCCTCTCTGATTTCATCTTGTTTTATTTTTTCCTCTCTCCCCTTATGCTCCTGTTTTGTTTCTTAAACTCCAGATTTGAGTGAGATCATATGATAATTGTCTTTCTCTGATTGACGTATTTCGACTAGCATAGTACCCTCCAGTTCCACATGTATATGTGTTTATATATGCTCATATGTGTATATATGTGCACAACACATCTTCTTTATCCATTCTTCTGTCGTTGGACACCTGGGCTCTTGACACAGTTTGCCTGTTGTGGACATCGCTGCTATAAACTTCCAGGCAATTCTTTAACAAAGGTCGGGTCAATTCAAGCAAATACCTTAGTAAGCTGCTACCTTCTCCTGAGCTTGAAAAGCAAAGATCGATAAAGCCCAGAGTTACCTGTTGTTACACTGGCTTTGGTGAGAGGATGTTTTGGAGCAGGCATGTTTTATGAAGCAGATTAAGCTAAGCACTTGATTCACCTAAGCCTACGGAAGACTCTAAAAGAAAAAAGGGTGGACAAGGAAATCTGAACCATTTTTTTTTAAATATAATGAAATGTTAGTATTTTAAGTTGCAAACAGTACCTCTCCAATGCTGCTCACAGATACCTGCTGGTTGTATTTTGCTAACGTTGACTATTAGATGATTCTATGAGCAACTGTCTTGTAGTTATTATTTGTATATTGTGTCCCCTCTGGTCCAACGTAGCAACATTTATTTGTTTTCCGTTTGAAAGGAGTTGGGTCTATTTCGAGTTTGGATTTTCATCCCCTTACTGTGTGATGTGTGCGTATGTGCCCGTTGTTTTCAGAAATGGCAGCAAGGCAGCGTCTGTATGTTCCGATTCAAGACCAATAGCGCGATCACTCAGGAATAATGCATTTTGTAAAGTATTTTATCTACTCTTCTGTCCCCTCCTGAGAAGGCATGAAAGCCTGTGGCCCCTACTCAGTTGATGCAAATGTGATAGCTAGGCCAACTTGACCAGAATAGTCCCACAAAGCAGATGGCTCCTGCCCACTGAAGACATTTGTCACCACAGACAGGATCTAAGCACAGAAAAGGAGCATTACGAGTAATGCCAACTTTGGGAGCAGCGTTGAAGTGCATATATGTCCTCACACATAAGTGCGTGCATGCGCACACATGGGCACACACACATATATCCGTGGGCGAGAGTCATTACTTTTTTCCTCTCTCCCCTTAATGGATTTTCTTGAACGTAGAGGGGAGAAGAAAAATCTTTTTTTCCTTCTACCTGCTGAGATCAGTGGCTAGAGCCATGAATCAAACACATAAGAGGTTAACAAGAGGGTAAAAAGTCATTGTTAATGCAATGGCGCTCACAAAAACTAATGTGGCACAGGTAGGCATCCAGACAATTGGGCGATACACCCATTTTAAGCCAAACAAAGCAAGGCTTTGGTGGGGGAGGCAGATTTGGGGAAGGAGAGGAAGGAAAATATGGCAAATATGGGGCTGCCTTGTTATGCAGATAAGCATCTCTTTAAGGGGAGAAGAAATGTCTCCCCGGGACTAGCTCATCACCTGGTGTGGAAACATCTTTACAAATGGAAATTCCCTTTATAAATGTGAATTTCCATTACAAAAGGGGAAATTGATGCATTCTGCATGGAGGCTGATGGAGGTAAAAGCTTCTCTCGTGTGTCCTGGGTCTCAGACGCCTTCAGTTCATAATAATCCCAAAGCCAAAGACGCATATGAGTATGGGGTGGTTTATGGTGGTACCCTTCAAACGTAGGGGAAAAGGGGTTTTCAGGGGTTCCCTGATCTTCCCAGGATACCGCAGTACAGAATACAAACTCTAATAGTTTCCAGTTTTTCACATTTTGGGGGGGAGACCTGGAGGGGTTTGGCCAGGAGGGGATCATATTGGGACAGACATAGTTAAAACAGAAACAATTGGAAATGTATATCCTGAAGCTTGGTTGTGGAGAAAGGCTGTTTTGTCATGCTGAACTTGCAGCAAACACAGACAGAAGGATTGAGTTTGTTCTGTAATTACTGTGAGAGCTGCTTGGCCCTTTGAAGGCACTCCTGTGGTTGAGCACAGCACAGATAAACAGCAGAATAACAGCTATTTGGGGGAGCAGCATGCACTCCTGCAGTAATGTCTTTGTTTTTACAAGGACTTTGTATCTTCCCGAAGCTTTTGGTTTACCTCTCAGGATTTACATTTAGTTTCGGTTGTGCGACCCTGCCCTGCTGCTGCTTTTACTGACATTCTGAATTTTCCCCCGTTGGCTTCCCTCTGCCAAGGTTTGAAACAAAGAGTTCAAGCATGGAGGACATTCAGGCAGGTGGTCATTGGATCTCAGGAATTTCATTTCATTTTATTTTTTTTTACAGATTTTTTATTTGTTTATTTGACAGAGAGCATAAGCAGGGGGAGCAGGAGAGGGAGAAGCAGACTCACTAAGCAAGAAACCCTACCCTTGAGATCAGGACCTTGGCGGAAGGGCAGATGCTTAACTGAATGAGCCACCTAGGTGCCCCTGTGTTGGAAATGTTAGAATATAGCAACGGATGGAGGGAAGGACACATGGTTAGAACAACGTTTCCAAAGGGTGTATGTATCAGTTACAAGGTATGTAGGTCCAGGTATGTTGGCATCAGCATCGAGGAGTCTTCCAGAACCTTGGGGGAGATAATCAAGTCATTAGGGACATGACTCCTTGGCTTATAAATTTTATCACACCAGAGTTTCAGTAGAAGGAATTTAGAGACAGATAGTTCAGGGCTCATACTTTGGCTCTGTCATCTATTATCTGTGTAAAAATAACCACTTCGTGTAGACTGGTAGAGGAATTAATGACATGACATTCTAGTTACCATTACTTGTTGATGCAAAGATAGTGCTATGTTTGTTGTAATAGTTACTGTTTGAGTTATTAATTTCCCTTTCTCATCAGCGCTTGGTTGTGGTAGTAATGACATCAGAAGATGAGCCCTCGAGGGGTTGGAAGGGACTTCCACCAACACCAGACTGTGAGGACGCAGAACCAAGACTGGAGTCCTGGGACACTGGGCCAAGACTTTTAAAGTTGGATCAAGCTGTACCCAACACCTGCCCCAGGTTTTAACATATTTCTGTTTAGAAGAAGAAAACTTGATTTTTTTTTTCTGTATATGCTTGATTGCCATAGGTCAGGTGCCATGCCCAGTATGGAATAAGGAGGAATTTTTGTTTTGTTATGTGTCAAATAAGTTGGGAATATGGGATTACAGGGAATCTGGGTCTATCGCAGCAGGTTGTTTGGTGGAGATGGCCTTTGGGATTACAATGCTACCATTTCAAACATGTTAGTGCAGAATAATGCTAATCATAGATCAGACATTCAGTCCTATCTTATGGTCAAAGGAATATTCTCACATTATAGGCAGCGGGTTTTATTTTTTTTTTAAGATTTTATTTATTTATTTATTTATGAGAGACACAGAGAGAGGCAGAGACAGGGGAAACAGGCTCCATGCAAGGAGCCCGATAAGTGACTGGATCCCGAGACCCCGGGATCACACGCCGAGCCAAAGGCAGATGCTCAGCCACGGGCCACGCAGGCATCCCAGCAGTGGGTTTTAGTAGTCCCTCTATACTGCCGCATTTGTTTTTTTTAAGAATTTTTTTAAAAGATTTTATTTATTCATTCATTCATTCATGAGAAGCACAGAGAGGAGAGAGAGAGGCAGAGACACAGGCAGAGGGAGAAGCAGGCTCCATGCAGGGAGCCCGATGTGGGATTCGATCCCGGGTCTCCAGGATCACGTCCTGGATTGAAGGCGGTGCTAAACCGCTGAGCCACCGGGGCTGCCCTATATTGCTGCATTTGAACATGCGTTTGTTTGTTACTGGAAAGCAGCAGTCAGGAGAGATCAAAGTGCTGTCTTACTACTTTACACTGTGGTTAAGGACCAAATAGAAAGAAAATGACTAAAAAGTTCTACAAGTAAGAGGAATTAAATGGAAAAACAAGTATTACAAACTTAATATTTAAAAGAAAATGGAACAAAACAGAGAAGTATGGGGATTTTTATTAGGCCTTACATAAGTGTGAGAGATGCCAGGATGGTAAAAGATCCTAAGAGGACAGTTGGGGAATCAGAGCAAAGTCATTAGCTATGGTGCACAAAAGGAGCTGGTGAAGATGACCAACCTGGTTGCCATGAAGATCCCTTGGAACCTACCAGGACAACGAGAACCCTCCAGTATAAACTGGTGCTCATGGGGTCTTTGAAACAACCTGGAGAACTGGAGCCCTTCAGGACTTAGTGCTTTCCAGGAGAGTCAGCTTGGAACCTACCAGGACAACTAGAACCCTCTGGAAAGGCCTGACACCCATGGGGACCACTTGGAATCTACCAGGATAACTAAGGCCCTCTCGTATGAACTGGCAGCCATGGAGACTGCTTGATACACACCAGAACAACCAGGTTCCACCTAGATAGCCTGATCTCCATGGGGACCTCTTGGAAACTACCAGGACAACTAGGGTCCTTCAGGGTAAAGTGGCACCCATAGGGACTGCTTGGAACCTACCAGGAGAAATAGGTCCCTTTGGGATAAAGTGGCACCCATGGGGATCTGCAGAAGAAGCCAGTGCTCTTTGCCTGGCACTGGCTATGCACCTGTCAGGGCTCCCTGGGGTCAGTGATGAAATTTTTCTGGAAGGATGCTAACATTTATGGTCCCAGCTGCCACCACTACCTAGTTTGTCAAGCGCATCAGTGACAACTTGAAGGAATGCATCCTGTTCTGGCCCCACAGCAACCTATAACAGCTGCTTCCCAATCTCAGAGAACATTTCAGTGTCACAGAATTCTCCGTATGGCCAACTCTCACCCAGAATTCTACAGCAAGATCAATTCTGGAAAGCATGGAACCAGAAAAGCTGCATTAACACAATGTAAAACTACTACACATGGTTCCACTGAAACACAGCTTAAATGGGCCCATTTTAACAAACCAGAACACAAACCAGAAGACAAAGATGAGACTGAAGTTCATCCACTGAGCAAAGGAACCCAGTTCGCAGGTATAAGTAGACGCTCTGCTCTAGTCTCTGCTCCACAACCCAGGACAGGACTTTCACCCCGGGTTGGAACAGTCAATATTTTCCTTCCACCAGGAGCATTCGGATCAGCAGAGACGCCTTCTGTAATAGTACAAAGCTAGCATTGAACCATCTGCCCGCGAGGCGGCCTGACTCTACCAGGAAATTGCAAATTCCCAAGACTATATAAGGGTGGTCGTGTCCGGTGAAGGTTCTCCAGGTCATTTGTTACTTGTAGCTCGTATTTCAAGAAGTCTTAGGACTCCCTAGAGTGTTCTGGGGATTGTCTTATACTGACTGCGTAAGTCCCTTCTCTCCTGTATCCCATTGCAGCTTCCAACTACTCAGTCGTGCACTCAGTCAAAACATTTCTTTCTTTGAAAGCACAGAACCGGAGGAGGAAATGTCAACCACTCAACAAAGATGTTTAGATCTG
The DNA here is from genome assembly GCF_053574225.1 of Canis aureus. Taxonomy (NCBI): domain Eukaryota; kingdom Metazoa; phylum Chordata; class Mammalia; order Carnivora; family Canidae; genus Canis; species Canis aureus. The sequence goes on along the minus strand of NC_135649.1, from coordinate 119,795,593 downwards.
GTTGATACTCAGTTTTACATTTTATCGGATGCTGTTTAACGGGGCTCAGACGTTCCTCATTTGTTTCCCTGCCTGATTCATCTTAAAGGGGGGCTCGGAAGTTCCTGGTCTGTTTCATTGCCCAGTTCGTGCATCTGTAGTCTTCTCACCCCCGCTCTGGTCAGCAATAACGTGAAACCCAGGGAAGGTCGTGTCGTGTGTGGACCATCTTCTCTTGTAGGAATACATTTCACAGTCGAAAGGAATGTCTGCTGTGTATTCATCCTTGCAGCTGGGGGTCCCCGTCACAAAGAATAGGGGACTCCACACCTTCATCCAGCTGGCTCAGAGCAGGAAAGGGTGAATCGTATAAACACATGCAAACATCACCTCTTGCTGTCAGTAGTCGATGTGCAGCTCACCATGATGTGCTCACTTGAACCACAGATGAGGACTTTCCCAGTGTCCCTCAGGTGTTCCTCATCCGAGTGACTCACACACTGGGGGTTGGCCCCTGTCCATTCGATGGGGATTATTTTTTCCATTTTGTAGCATGAGGTATAAGTACCTTGATAAAGTGCCATTATGTTTTTTGATTCCAAAGATTGAGCATACTGTGTTAATGATCATACCTCTGTGTTCAAGCTCTAGACAAACATATTAAAATGCAGGGGGACAAATGGCCGGCAAAGTATAAGTGATCCACACTTCCAATAGAGTCTTTACCGACTCGTAGATTTTCTTTTTTTCTTTTTGGGGAAAGATGTTCTGCTAGCAAAGCACGACTCTCTAGACAATGCTGGTCTGTTCCTTTTGTGATACAGATATTGCAGTAGAAAGTGAAATAAAATACACAAATGGCTTATCTCTCTTACTGTCTTTTTAGAAAAATTAACTATTGCAAAATTGGCCATTGGTAATACCTTCATATTCTGATTTGACAAAACTTTAAAGTAGATGGCTTTAAGAGTAACATTCTTAATGTTGTGAAGAAATGACCATCCTGAAGGCGCTGCAGACATTTGCCTCCAAATGTGTTCATTTAGAGAAAGGGGATTCAGCTACCCATGAGCAGTTCATACTTTGTATTAGATTCTGCGGAGGCTGAAGGAACAGTTATCTTCTTGCCTCTGTGGTCTGCCATATGTCTGCTAAATGTCTAAAGGTAATGAAAAAGTACTTTGTGTAACAAACGATATTCCTTCCTCTCTCTCTCTCTCTCCCCATCTCCCTCGTTGGGGAGGGGGGCCAGATGGTACCTATTTAACATACTCAGATATATAGCATCACATATTTTGTCTGGTAAACAGAGAAGAGAACAATTATTAGGATACAGTTTGTGGGTTTTTGACAAACAGCCTGATACAGCGCATACTTTGCCAGGTCTGTCAACGTGAAATACTTTTGCAAGTGGAACTGGCTATATTTTATGTGTGCTTAGTTTAAAAATGGAGTGAGTTTCCTTGAAATATGATTTCCAAGTTTTGAACTCATTATGCGTGGATGCACTCCATTCTCACACAGAATGCCTTCTCTACGAGAGATTGATGGGCAAAAGATGGGGGCCACTCATGTGGCCGTCTCGTCTGTCCGGATGAGTCAGTAGCTCCATAGAGGCATCTCTTTATGAATGTTAATGTCATTCTTAAGATAACTTTTTTTTTTTACAGTGTTGTTTTTCTCAATACTCTTCCTTTTTAGAATGCATTTAAAAAACCATTATCCTCTTGTCTTCTTTATGCGATTCTAAGTTCCTGACATTAGCAATTAAATTTTCCTTTCAAATCCCCTTCATTCTGATCAGTTTCTTAGGGTGATTAAAAGTGTAAACTATAGGGGAGCCTGGGTGGATCAGTGGGTTAAGTGTCAGACTCTTGATTTTGGCTCTGGTCGTGATCTCAGAGTCCAGCTTGCTCTGCACAGAGTCTACTTTTTCCTCTCCCTCCCCTTACGCACTCCCACCCGACACTGGCTTGAGCATCTATCTATCTATCAAATAAATGAATGAATGAATGAATGAATGAATAAATCTTGACAGATTTTGTCCTTCCACAAACTCCAGCCAGACCCTTTTTGAGTCTGACTAGGCTCTAAGCTGGGACATGTCCTCCAAGAGCCCAGTTTTGGCATGAATCCTATCAAGGTGGTTTGCCCAGGATCCCATGTCCTGCATATCTCATTGATCTCCTGCGTCTCCATCATTCCCCAGGTGCTGTGTGATCAGCTTGATTGGCTTTTCAGCAAGAACCCATTCAGTTCGTTGTAGCAACAAATTACCCGACCTTGTCAGTAATTTCCTACTCAATGCTGCCCTGCCCCGCTGCCCCCCTCTACCATTGCCAACCCCCCCCCCCCTACTGTGCTTCTTGGCTTTCCTTGTTTGTGAGGTTGAGCCCATTCTCTCTCCTCTCTTGCAAAACCTCATTGCATGGTCTCTGTACCTACCCTGGCAATCTTGAGTAAAGTCTCCTTTGCCATTTTAACAAATCTCATGAATAATTTTTTTTTATCAGTGTCTATCTTCGTAACCCATCATAACTTGGAACAGAACAACCATATCATCCAGCGATCTCACTTCTGGGTATATATCCAAAGGAAACAAAAGCATTCTCTCAAGACCCTATCTATACCCACATGGTCCTGGCAGTAGAATTCACAATAGCCAAGGTTTGGAAACAAGCTACATGTTTATCAATGGATGAACTGATCAAGAACGTGTAAAAGATAGGGGCACCTGGTGACTCAGTGGTTGAGTGTCTGCTTTCGGTTCAGGTTGTGATCCCCAGGTCCTGGGATTGAGTCCCACATTGGGTTTCCTACAGGCAGCCTGGATCTCCCTCTACCTATGTCTCTGCTTCTCCTTCTGTGTCTCTCATGAATTAGTTAATAAAATCTTTAAAAAAGAAAAAGATCATGTGAGAGAAAGAAAGGTGAGCTACTATGCTCCAGCCTTAACATACAAGGATATTTTCTCATATACGGAACCGTGGATGAATGTCAAGTGCATTATGCTAAGTGAGATGATCCAGACAGGGAAAGAGATAAGTACTGCATGGTATCACTTTTATGTGGAATCTTTTTAAAAAGCAAATAAAAATTTAAATGCCTCAGTGCTGACAGTAGACTGTTGGTTGCTGGGCATTGGAGAAAGAGGGAGATTGGGAATAATATCTGAGGATCTAATGTATACGATGGTGACTGTGGTTGACAGCACTGTTGCATAATTTGATAACAACATACATCTTCAGTGTTCTCACACACACCAAAGTAAATGTTTTTTTTTTTATTTTTACTTATTTTTTTATTCATGAGAAACACACAGAGAGAGGCAGAGACACAGGCAGAGGGAGAAGCAGGGTCCCCTCAGGGAGCCCGATGCGGGATTTGATCCTAGGACCCCAGGATCACAACCTGAGCCAAAGGCAGATGCTCAATCCCTGAGCCACCCAGGGGCCCCCAAAGTAAATACGTTTTTGATGTATTCAGGGGAATCCTTTCAAAAAGTATAAGGTGTCAAATCATCATGTTGTAAACTTTAAATATCTTACAATTTTATTTGTCACTTATGCCTCAGTGAAGCTGAAAAAATATGTTTGGGTCATATTGACTGGATCTACTACTTGAACGTTTTATTTCTCACTGTAAACAGTCGTTTTATTTTGAGTCAACATAGAGGAGGAACTTACGTTCAGCATTGATTTTCAACTTGAGAAAGAGAGCAAAATTACAGCCTTCCTTCGGGGAAAATCAGAGATAAAGACAAGCAAACCGCTTCCAGATGACAGGCTCTCTCTTTACCAAGCGATGATTTCGAAAGCACAGGTGTTGCAGACGGTGTCTTCGAGGGCTGGATGTGAGGAGCCATTTTATTATATTTATTTACTTACCTATTTCCTTGAGGGCAGCATAGAGTATTTATCTTTGTATACTCAGTCTCAGTATTTAATATATAATAAATGATTCCTTTTTTAAAAAAACTACATACGTTAGGAGCTGTTCTCATGAGGATCTTCTGGCATGAGTACATGTTAGGAATTTAGCCTCTGCTGCCTGGGTTGAGAGTCTCTTGAAATTAAGTGTTGAGCACTGACATGTGGAAGGGACTCGGTCCATTTTATTCATATGAATAAGTGGCTGATTGGAATCAGAGAGGAGAGCCAGCACAGAGAGACGGGAGACTGAACCAAGGCCATGTCTATACGCATGGATGGAAGGGAGCAGGTGTGAGACCTCCTAAAGGGTAGAAAGAGTGGACTTCTTTATCAAATGAGGGGATGAGCAAGAGATGAAGTTAGTGTTTTTTCCCCAGTCTATATGAAACGGCGATGTGTTCCATCCAGCTGGAGAGTGGGGAGGGGTAGCCCTGTGTAGCCCTCATGACAGGCATGGCCCCGACATCCAGACATGACTTCATACATGACTCCCGAGTACAGGGGAGCCATCTGGGCAAGTTGTCCGTTCATCATCTTGTAGGTTGAGGAAGCTGGTAAGCAGGAGAGCAGGATGACAAGAGGGTCAGAACAGAAGGCCATGCAGCTGCATTTTTTTGGAGCATTTGGGAAGCTTGATGGGAAGATGTGGGTGGTATATAATTCGCACAGGGGAAAATCAACACTTTTAAGTGGTCAGTTTTGTGACGTTGACAGGTATCGACACTTGTGGAACACCACTCCATGAGGATGTAGACCACTTCCATAAGCACTTCTGTCCTCCCCCAGCCCACCCCCGAATGTCCCTGTAAGCATCCCCAAACCCAGTCCTGGCCACCTCACGTCTGTTCCCTGTCCACGTGGTCTTTGCAAGAATGTCACATATGATGGACATAGCCAGTTGTAGTCTTTGAATTTGGCTTCTTTCACTCTACACAATGCACGTGAGGTTCGTGCACGCTCCTGCATCACTTCTCCATTGCGGGTGGTGGTGCATTGTTTGAGTACCCCGCGGTCTGTGTGTCCAGTGGAAGGGCTTGCAGGCTGTGTCTAGGGTTTTGACTGTGGAGTCACAAAAGGGCCCTTTGTGGCCAATGCAGAAGCTGTGTTAGTGCAGGGGTTGAGATGAAACCAGAGTGAAGTAGGCTGAGCAGTGACTGAGCAGTAGTGAGGAGGACATGCTTGTTAGAGATTCGTATTTTATGAAATTTTGTTGTGAAATGAGAGACAGCCAGAGATCTGTGGTTCCACTGACAGATACAGTGAAATGAAGATTTTGTAACGTTTCTTGCAGGCAAAGTAAAGTAAAAATTTGAGCAAATGGACACTTTGAAGACAAATACAAAGGCTATTTATTTTGATTGCTGGCTGTTTTGGGGCTTTTTGTTTTGTTTATTTTTTTGGTATTACATCACACTTAAATACCTGAAAAACCAATCTCGTAATCACAGAAATTGTGAACTATTAGCATCCTCATGTGTTTGGCAGACTGATTTTCAGGTCTCTGGGTTGAGATCTAAATGCAAGTCCCGTTCAGGCCATCCGTACTATGACGTTGATGCCCTGGATGACTCTCATGGACAAAATTCTGGGAGACACCTCATCACATTTCCTTCAGGGAGGAATATCTTTCTTAAAACCTTTGGAATTTTCTGCCCTGAGTAATAAGAAAAGTAAATAAAGTAATATCAAACCCACTAGGACACAAAAGACTAATTTTAAAAGGATGCACAGATGAGTGTAGAATATTATTGAAAATTAAATAATCATGTCTTGATGGGACATGGAAGAGATATAGGGAAGTATATGGAAGAAAGATAAACATGCACCAACGTCCTGGAGAATATGGTGACAGGCATGTCAAAGATGGAGGGGATGTCTGGCTACCTGAGCCAGAAAAAGAGTTTGGGGTGGGTGGAAATTGTTTACAGCTCTCTTCTTTCCTGTGGGGCTGATTGCTTTGTATTCTGTTGCTGTGACTTGGTGGTATGAAACATTAATCTCTGGAATAAAATTTATATGAACCAGCACAACTTTTACATTATACTGACATCATTCCTCCAAAGATCAATGGCATACGGGGTAATTCATGATGTGCAATAGGTGTGTATCAGTAGAAAGAATGATGTTCCAGGTGCAGGTGAGAAAAGTTTGGAGCGAAGTTGCAAATAATTCAGGATCAGATAAAGTTTATAACAGTAGTTGTGATTAATTCTTTAACCTGAAACACTTATTAGGAAACTTTGAGGTCAATTCCCAATTTTACAAATGGACCATGTGTAATAACTTACAGATTGCCTCGTTTACCTCCCATGGTCTGGAGGCAGCATTTTCTACTGTCAATAGCATTATCTACCTTTTTCTATATTTTTCCTACATTGCCTATCATTCCACGGATGCACTAAAACACAGTACACACATGCTGGAGAAATCATAATGTGATGAGTGTAACAGCGATGGACAGATAATTTCCTGATGTGTCTCTCTAAATGAAATTTTCCATTTCTTCTATTGTTTGTCACATATCTTGCTGAAGAATAAACATACATTGTCATTGCCAGCTTGTGAGGCAGAACCAGGCGGGCTTGTTCAAAATACAACACACTAGTCCCAAGCAGTGGCCCCAAACTGCCATGGCTACAGAATGAAGGGCCATGACTGGGGCTGGTTTTATCAGAGATGGGGTGAAGTGTTACCAGTTTCGATCTTAGCCCCAGTCATTTCCCTGTTCCCGCTTCAGCGATACACCTGGAATGCGGTTTCATAATGATCTGTTCATGTATTGACATTGCCAATTAAAGATGAAGTTCAAGAGAGAAGGATTCTCTCCCCTTCATCTTTGTTTTTATCGAGGCTCTGGTCCCCTGCCTGGCAGCTAAATGGTGATGCACCTTTTACTTATTAGATGAATGTATGAACCCAGAAAGAGGGATTCAGTGGTTGTCCAATTAGTGTGAATCCACTTAAGGTGGGTGATTGTGTTCTACCTTTATCACACCTGAGCCCTGTTGGTAGGCATGAAAGGGAGGTGGAATGCTAGACACTGTGGCCATTCCAAGAAGACCAACGCCAGCATCTTGGTGTAGACGTTCACACCCAGGGGCAGAATGAGACAGCGTAACCTGTATGAGAAACAGACTGGAGTTCCAATTATGACGGCACTGGTGTCTAGCTGTGGGACTTTGGGCATGTTTCACGGTCTCCTCCTCAACGTCCCGTCCTTGGAACGGCAACATCTGCATCACCTGGGAGCTTGTTAAAATGCACACTCTCTACCTCCACCCCAGATCTGTTGAAACAGAATCTGCAGGTGAACTGAATCCCAGCTGATGTGTGTGCACGTTGTATTTTGAGAAACATGTTTAGACTGTCTTCACAGTAACTCCTCTATTGGTAAAATAGAGGAAAGTCACTGACCTATAGAAACATGAAGGTTACAAAATTGCGTGTGAAATGCTTAACACCTCAACGTATACAAATGAAAGCTATTAATAACAAAAATAAAATAAAATGTTGGAGTGAATGGGTTACATGTTGGAGTTTTTGGTTTCCCTGATTGAGTGGGAAAGTTGTTAACAGACCTCTAAGGGTTAGTGATCCGGGATGCTGCTAGAATAAACATCCTATAACACAGGATATTTACCTACAACAAGAGTGATCCCATCCCAAATGTTTTAGTGTCAAAGATGAGGAATCCAGAATTACTATAATCTAGTAACATTTCTTTCTAGAAAAGACACATTTACTAGTGAAGATCTTCCTGTAGGGGACACCAATAAATAATTTCTAAATGTCCTCAAAAATCAGCCATAAATAGCTTCATGCACGTTTCTTTGTAAAAGGAATTAAGGAATAAATCAGGTTATGAAAGAAATTTCTCCCCGTCTCCCAGTGCATGCTATTCTGTTATTTGTCTCAGGTAGCTTTGTTGTGTGTGCTAGGAAATACTGGTAAAAGCTGGGGATTGAGTATTAAGGTATCATGCACGTGTAAAACTCTATGATGTTAAAATGCTAGAAAGTGTAAATCAAACACTGAGGCAATATTTCAAACAAAGACTCCTTTAAGCACAGAATACTGTCCAACTTGTTCATGGTAGGAAAAGATCAAGTGGAGAATTATTTCATTTACAACAAATGGTCACATTACTTCTCTGTAATAAAACACAGCCTGGGTCATAAAAACACACGTCTAAAGAAAAATTTGCCTTAATTTATGACCTTCATTTTGTGTCCAAATTTCCCTTGCTATTCCTTTTTATTAATTTTTATGTTTTTATGGTTTGTTTATAAGCGGAATGCTGTCCCCAAATGGATGAACCTGTTTACTAGTAAATCAGTAAACTGTACGCGGTGCTTTAAAATAAAGAATTTTGTTGTGATCAATCAAAAATGAAGAAATCTAAATCTCCCAAGGGAGCATTGATAGGTTACATCAGCTAATACAAACCCTGCTTCCAAGAATCAGTACCGTTTGCTGGTTTATGAGCCTTGCAAAAGCACAAACTCTCATTTTTCCTGCTCAGCACATCTCTGTTGTAATAAATAGGTAATTGGTTTTGTCCTATTAGACTGTTTCTCTATCACTCTTGGCAATAATCACATCTAAATCCATAGGCCTACAGTTTCCTTTATTATGCATTTTTCATTAGTTTAACTCCTCTTCCTTTTTTAGTGGAAGAGCACAAGCAAAAATAATCACAACGGGCAAACCTAGCCCTGATAATGTTTTGTGTTTTGTTATTCACAGGTCTTTGTTTTCTTTATTAGCATTATTTCACTAGTCCCTAGTAATATACTTACCATCTAAAAAGACAGGATTGTTCCTTCCACAAATGACTCTCTAGGATTAAGTCCCAGTTCAGACCGCTTTAAAATGCCATGTGAAGGATAGCATCACCGTAATTAAATAATGATCTTTAAAAAGATGAAAAAGGGTTTTGGGCATGAAGTTGAAGAAGTTTGTGCAAGGTAACATTGCTACCATGTAGCACACATAATATATAGACAAAAATTGAAATATGTATTAACATTAAGGTTAAAAATTGCAGAATTTGAGGTAAGAATACATAGCATTTTGCAAATATTCCAGATATTTCTATTTTTTTTAAGATTCTATTTATTTATTTATGAGAGACAGAGAGAGAGAGAGAGAGAGCGGCAGAGGGAGAAGCAGGCTCCATGCAGGGAGCCTGACGTGGGACTCGATCCTGGGACTCCAGGATCTCGCCCTGGGCCAAAGGCAGGTGCTAAACTACTGAGCCACCCAGGGATCCCCTACTCCAAATATTTCTATTTTTTTAAAAGATGTATTTATGTATTTATGTATTTATGTATTTATTTATTTATTTATTTATTTATTTATTTATTTATGATAGACATAGAGAGAGAGCCAGAGACACAGGAGGAAGAAGAAGCAGGCTCCATGCCGGGAGCCCGACGTGGGACTCGATCCCGGGACTCCAGGATCGCACCCTGGGCCAAAGGCAGGCGCTAAACCGCTGAGCCACCCAGGGATCCCCCCCAAATATTTCTAAATCAATATTCTCCTTGTCATAATAGCTTAATCTTCAAACAAGTGTATGCTTTTTTTTCTTTTTATCAGACTCTTTGTGTGTCTGTCTCTACTCATGACAGTCCCTAATGAAACACTCAAAACATGTCTGTTTTCCATCCAGTTGACTCTAAACTCGTGTAATTCATACATTGGACTACCTGATGTTGAAGTGCCTTCTGAACTGGATAGTAACACTCTTGTGAAGCTAAGGCTTCCCTGTTGGTCTACTGGGGGCTTCCCATGTTCTTATTTTATGTGTTTAGGGTGTTGTATGTTGACTTTGACAATCAAGGGGAAATTGGACCCTGCTCTGTCGGGACAAGGAAGAGCCCAGTGGGATGACTACTTGCACACCATGCTTGGTGGTCACGGTGAATGGAAGACAACCTAACCCTGTCTGGGCATCACTCACAGGGTTCAGATTGCTTATGTAGCCTATTCCACCAAGTAAAGAACCCCTGTGAATAGCAGTGCTTCCTAGAGTATCGAGAGTCTTGAGTAGGTGGTGAAAGAGGCAGGTGAAGAACATGATATGGCACCTGTAGGCTCCACCAGCTGCATTTCCTGTCTCATTCTGCCTCCTATAGTTACAGTTTTTAATTTAATGCCTTATTTCCTTGTCCTTCCCTCTGACATAGCAGGGTAAGTTGGCTGTGGTGGTTCATTGTATCCCTTACAACCTATATTGTTGAATATCAACTGGGATCCAAATAAAGACAGAGAGGCAAGGACATCCAGGTGATGAGGCTCTAGGCTGTCTCCTCTTGAGAAGGAATTATGCGGGTTTTTACTGTACATGGAATTCAACATGTGTGAGGTGGAGGAGAATTTTGAAAATGTGTGTATGAAAAGAGGTTTTTTTTTTCTGGATAATAAGAGACCAGCAATTTTATTTTATTATTTTTTTAAGATTTTATTTATTCATGAGAGACACAGACAGAGGCAGAGACATGGGCACAGGGAGAAGGAGAGACTGGATCCCGGGACCCTGGGATCATGAGCTGAGCCAAAGGTAGATAGATGCTCAACCACTGAGCCACTCAGGACACCCAGGATTCACTATTTTATTTTATTTTTAAATAATCTTTATACTCAGTGTGAGTCTAGAACATACATCCCCATGATCAAGAGCTGCGTGTGGTAATGACTAAGCCAGCCACATGCCCCAGAAACCAGGAATTTTAGATGAATTTTTGTTTATGATCACATATTTATTTACTCATCCCACTCCCAGTGATACCATCCTGACTTTTTGGGATGGTGGGGTTGAGTTGGCATCATCACTAGGTGAAGGTGTCATGTAAATTAGGGCAGCTGAATCATTTCTTTAGGGATTTTGCATGATAAACAGAGCAGGAAAAGGGCTTCAGGGGATTCATCCCAGGAGCTGACCTCTAATGAAACACTCAAACAGTCCCTGCTACTTGCATCCTGGAGATGCTTTGTCCATATTGGATGCTCCTTTCTCTCTGAGCTAGCTACCAGTTATCCCACAGGTTAAATTGTTTTTCTTTTCATTTCTCCCTTAAGATAGCTAGCATTGGGTTCTATCCTTGCAGCTAATAAGTAAATCCAAATGGTCAGTCCTCATAACTAATTTCATCGTATCATGGTTAAGTGCATAGTAAATTACTTCAGATGGATTTTCAATCTGGGTGAAAACACTAGACTATGTACTTTCCTGTTGCATTTTTTTCACCATTAAAGGGATCCAATGCAAAATATTGCTTTTACTATAAACCTTGTATTTAGGGTGCTTGGGTGGCTTAGTGGGTTAAGCATCTCCCTTCTGTTCAGGCCATAGTTCCAGGATCCTGGGATGGAACCCCACGTTGAGCTCTCTGCTCAGTGGGAATCCTACTTCTCTCTCATTCCACTAGCTTGTGTTCTGTCGAATAAATAAATAAATAATAAATAACATCTTTTAAAAACGTGTATTTATTATGGGAATTGTATTAGTAAGTATAATGGTTTAATATAAAAATCAGAACATCTTTGTTATATATATTCTTCCAGCAAATGACTCAAAGCAGTAGAAACCATGATGATTTCTTTAACACTGAAGGGATGCCTTTCATGGGAAATCCAATTAGTATTCTGGTGTTCAGGTCACCGCAGTAGAATGTGGTCGGGCTCGGCATGAAGTCAGAGGCCGAATAAGGGGCTTTCTGGTAATGTGAAGGATAGGAATGAGGAAGGGGCAAAGTTGTTGTGACAAGTTGTAAATGAGGCCATGGTGATGATGTAAACCACACCTGATAGGGCCATCACCACTAGTTAAACTTGAATCGGAAAACACCTGTGTGCATGGACCACCACATGGTCAAGACTTAGAGCTACAGATGATTGATTCATGTTGTAAATAGCCTGTGATAACTGATTTCTATTCAAATCTATTTAATGGTGGCTAAGTACATGGAGTAGATAAGTATGGCTCTTGTCTTGGGAGATTTCATCAGACGTCATTATGTTTTACAAACGTCCCCCGCCCCTCAAATATTTGGAAGGTTATGCCATCTGGAGGTGCTCACCCTATTTGGAATTGAAGTAATAGAAAACATGCATTGGGAGGATGGAGCTTGGTAAATGCTGGTTCTTTGAGGTCATCTTCCATTACTAGGGCTAGATGACAGCCTCCTCGTGGAAATGTGTTTCCATTTGCTGTAGGCAAAGCTACAATCCTCACCCTGTCAATTCTTTATCCATGATTAATGACCAGAGAAGAAAATCCCGAGAACCGCCTGGGTCACCATCAGAAGGAGCATGCATTTGTTTCTAGGAAACAGAATATTACAAAGTTAAGGTACTCCCCTCAGGAATGTGGAATACAGATAGGCCCTTTCTAAGAAATCATTGTCCGATGATGATGAAATAACAAGTTGAAAATGTCAACGTGAAAAGTGCAATTGACTACTGATAATTGGATATTGATGAATTGGTTATAATGATACATGGGCCACAGAAGTGCTGTTTCTGTTCTGGCACAAAACCCTAGAACACCTATTCCCCGGTAGTGACTGGTGTACGGATGAAGGAGTTTACATGGCTGTCCTGGTTCACTATTCACTTCCGTATTGTGAGGTATGCAAAGCATATGTAATTAGATCAATTATAAATACAAAAAATTTGTGTGATTAAGCAAGTGCCCATTTTAGAAAACTAAATTAGGCTTACCTTTGTCTTCTCTTTCCATTTTGTTGTTGTTTGGGGTTACGTCTAAAATTTCCACACACAAAAAAAATAAAATAAAATAAAATAAAATTTCCACACATTTTTCCTGCATAAAATCTAACATCTCATCTTTGACTTCTCATGACTCATATGAGTTAAGATTCTGTGTTTTTGTATCTCCTCAAATGGACATATCTTTCTTGATTAATATATAGGGTATCTATTTTGATTAAGACTCGTCAGCTTTTAATGTTTACATAAATCAGCTGATGGTCGACTAAAAAACTACATTCTCATGTCAGTCTTTTGCGGGGCAGGGCCTGAGATTCTGTATTTCACAGAAGCTCCCAAGCCTTGCTGATGCCATGAAGTCCTTGTTGTCATGGGGCTTAAACTCGGGGATCAACACACTTCTGCAGAGTACCAGACAGTAAACATCTCAGGCTTTATGGCGCAGATCCTGTATGTCCCTAAAGCTCGATCTCTCTGTGTAGCCCAAAAGCAGCCAGAGATGATGCAAAAACAAATAAATGTGGTTGTGTGTCAGGTTTTATATAAGGACCCAAAAAATAGGAATTTCACAGAGTTTTCACATGCCACAAAATACTATTCTTTTAAACCTTTTGAAATATTTAAAAATGCAACAAGAACAAAAAATTCTCAGCTCATGAGCTGTGTAAAAACAGGCAGTGGACTGTACTTGGCCCTGGGGCCATAGTCTGCTGATCTGTGTTTCATGTGAGCATTGGGTATTAGATTGAGCTCTTTTCAAGAAAGAGAACAGGCCTAACAGAATAAGGAACACTGCTTTGTGCTGTATCTCCAGGTGCTGCGGTTTGTTGAGAGGTTCTCTAAAAGACCCAAGGAAGTAAAGGATTTCATGTATATTTTTTTATAAGCATTATCCTGATTATCTTTCCTGGGAGAGTAGACACTCAGACCACATTCATATTTCCAAATATTTATTTTAACTTCCAGATATCATGTTTAATGCAGACATCAACCATCTGTTGAATCGTTGTGTATTTTTTTTATGATGCTGCAGATCAGTGGGACATATAAAATATATTTACCAAGCTTTACGGAAATCCATCATAGTCTAAATATGATCTAATTGGTGCTTTAGGAACGGACTGTAATTCTTGTTACTATTTCCATATGTCCATACTGTTACAGCTAAGAGGAAAATTAAACCTTTCCACAAACCATTCTGTAAAGGCTTTGGGCCTCAGCTGGTGCACTTGGTTTGGGGAAATTGGAAGGTTCTATTGTGATGTCATGTCCAGGCAATCTATCACCCGGAGATGCAGCTCCTAGTCAGAGCTACTTGTTAACTTCCAAGCCGGATATTACCGATTTGGCCTTGACCACATAATATCATAGCTTTCCGGGGATAATGTAACTCAGAAGCCACAGGGAAGCGTGTCTTCATCGTGGAGGAACAGAAACCGTGTGGCAGTTATAATCCCGATAACCAGCACACAGCATTCTACTTCGTCAAATAGAAGATGGCAAGATTGAAACTTGAGCCTTTATTTTATATACCACTAAGAAATTGTTTTAAAAGGTCACTTTGACTATAGCAGTCCATCAAGTTTAAGACACATGCTAATCGCAACTGTGTTCCTTAGAATCAATGAAATATAGTATTCAAATGCCAGATGATACAGAGGGGAGAATTATCTAATTTCAAATTCGGATGAGCTTATGATCAGGATAATACTGAGGCTGGCAACCAACCATTTTAATTTTCAGCACTTTGTTTCCTTCCTTCTAGTTGTAGTAATATAATTGTTTCTGGGGAGCAAATGTCTTGAGGCACATTGAATATCTTATTAGAGCTTACACATTTACTCCATGAGCTGCCAGAACACATATGGACCCATGTACTGAGTACTTTAAAGACCACGACATGGGCGCCTGATGGGCAGGCAGCTTGTCCCCATGCAGGCTGTGGACCCAGAGCCTCTGCATCTTAGGGAGGCACCATCCTCCACATGTATTTTCCAAGCTCTTGGCCATTGGAGCTTTGAGTTGGTAGAAGCTGAAAAGGCTTGGGGGAGCCCAGCTGGGAGGTTTTCATAGTGCAGCTCAACGCTTTTGCTTCCTGACACTTGGTCACGTGATACCCAGCAAAGTGAGGCTAGGATTGGGTCTTGCCTTTTACTAACCAAAAGAGAAAGGTTGCTTCCTCCTCAAACTGGAACCCTTGAGCTTTCTTTCCTCTCCTTAACTGACATGCTTCTACTCTACTCTTTCCAAATTCTACCCCAATGGGAAAAGATTACCACGATCAAGGATTCGAGTGATCATGTTCTTTTCCTGCCTTTCCATACTCCTTCATCCCTCTGCCAATATCCTTTCAGTGATGGGCAGTTCTGAACTTCATTTCCTGTGAGTTTATGATAGCATTCTTTAAATTATTCAGAGTAATATTTCTTCTCATGCTGGGAATAGTATCCTTGTTTTAATCTCCTAGCCTATTGTATCGGCTGATGGAGCTTATAATATTTAGCGCCTTGAAATTTTAGTGTCATGGTCCTGATGCCAGTTTAAATCGCCATGACGGGAGGAGGTGTTTTCAGATTTGCACACATGTTCATGCATTCCATCCACGCTTCAGGTTAAAAACCCATGACTGTGAGAGAAACAGCCAAGCTATAAGTAGCCAGCACTGGAGGAAAATTGGCTCATTTTAACAAGTTACTTGTAGAATAGATGAGACTGCCAAAAATTCTGGAGTGTTTTTGCCTTCTCTTTTCCCCATGGTGCTTTCTGAATACATTTTATGTTTCTCATCCTGGGATGTGAATAAAAGCCCATCATTGCCAACAGGTGGGGAAGCAGCCAGGCACGCAGGCAGGAGCGGTCCTCCCTGCTTTACTTCGTTATTGAAATGTCCCAGTGAAAGGCTCTGGAGCCTCAGCCATCCAACAGCTTGGAATTGTGCTAATCGCATTCAGCCTGTTGCTTGATTTTTTAAAAAATAATGAATCAATTATGCAGATGTCTTTGTAGGGCTCTGCATCGAAGAAATTGTGTCTCTTGAGGCACCGCAAGGGCAAGGGCAGTAATGCAAAGATGAAGGGTAACAAATGCAAATGTTGATCTTACATGTAGAAAACCCTAAAATTTCCATGCAAAAGCTCTTAGAACTAATAGATTCATCAAAGCCACAGGATGCAAAACTCCAGGCACAAAAATCACTTGCTTTCTGTACACTAACGGTGACCTCTCTGAAAAGGAAATTAAGGAAACAGCCCCATTTAAAATAGCATGAAAAAGAATAAAATACTTCGGAATAAACCAAAAGATGAAAAACTTGTATACTTCAAACTGTAGAACATTATGAAAGGAATTAAAGAAGACCCAAATAAATGGAAAGTCATCCTGTGCTCATGGAGTAGAAGACACTATAGTTAAAGCGTTCATACTACAGAAAACACTCTAGATTCAATGCAGTCCCTTTCAAATTCCATTGCTTTTTTAAATATATATATATATAGGACAACAGGGGTACCTGGGTGGCTCAGTCATTTAAGCATCTGACTCTTGATTTCAGCTCAGGTCATGGTCTCAAGGTAGTGGGATCAAGCCCCATGTCTGGCTCCATGCTGTGTGTGGAGCCTGCATAATTCTTTCTCTCCTTCTCTCTCTGCCCCTTCCCCGATGCTCACATGCACGTTCTCTTCCTCCCCTGTCTAAAAAACAGAAATAGGACAACAAAACCTAAAATTAATACAGAGTCACAAGTGACCTCAAGTAACCAAAATATTCTTGTAAAGAACAAATTTGGAGGTCTCACACTTCCTTATGACAAAACATAATAGAAAACTACTGTAATCAAAACCGTGTGCTTCTGGCATAAAGAAAGACATATAGGAGAATGGAACAAAACCGAGAGACCAGAAGCGGTCCCCCGTGTGTATGGTCAAATCATTTTCAACAAGGGTGCCAACCCCACACAATGAGTGAGGAATGCGCAGGCTCTTTTTAACAAACTGTGCTGCAAAAACTTGTTATCCCCACAGAAAAGGCTGTGGATGGAACTGTAGCTTAAATGCAGAAATTAACTCCAACTGGATGAAAAACTTAAACCTAAGAGTTAAAATGATTAAAAAAAAAAAAAAAAAAAAAAAACCTCCTGGAAGAAAACGTAGGGGAAAAGTTTCATTACAGTGCATTTGTTAATGATTTTTTAGCTATGGCATCAAAAGCAGAGGAATTAAAACTAAAAACAGACAAATGGGACTATATCAAACTTGAAATCTGCACATCAAAGGAAATGATCCACAAAATGAAAAGGCAACATACAGAATGGGAGAAATTTTTCTAAATCATACATTTGACGTAAGGTTAATGTGCAAAATATAGAGGGCTCCTACATTAAAAATAACCTCCCCAGGGCAGCCTGGGTGGCTCAGCAGTTTAAGCTCCTGCCTTCCGCTCAGGGCATGATCCTGGAGTCCCAGGATCGAGTCCCATGTCAGACTCCCTGCATGGAGCCTGCTCCTCCCTCTGCCTGTGCCTCTGCTTCTCTCTCTCTCTCTCTGTGTGTGTGTGTGTCTATCATGAATAAATAAATAAAATCTAAAGATAAATAAATAAATAAAAATCACCCCCCCCCCCAAAAAAATAAATACATAAAACCCAAGGGGTGGCCTGGGTGGCTCAGTCATTAAGTGTCTGACTCTTGATCTCATTTGAGGTCTTGAACTCCCTTTTTTGGGCTCCATGCTGGGCATGGATCCTACTTAAACAAACCACACAAATAACCTTATTGAAACAATGGTTAAAAACTTGAGTAGACATTCCTCTGAAAAAAGATATATGAGTATCTAATTAGAGAAATGCAAACCACAACTACAATGGAATACATAGCATGTCAATTAGGATGTTCAGGATTAAAGAAACTAATAGAAAAATTCAACAATGATGGTGAGGTTGTAGGGAAATACGTGGGTATGTAAAATTGTACAGCTGCTGTCGAAAACAGTACAGGGATACCTCAAAAATTGGGGGGAAAAAAAGAATCATCACATGATCCAGAAGTCTACTTCTCTATATTTACATCTAGAAGACTTGAAAGCAGGATCAAAAAGATAATTGAACACCCATGTTTATTACAGCATTGCTCAAAATATCCAAGTTGTGGAAGAAATCCAAATACTCAACGATAGATGACTAGATAAAGCAAACGTGGTATAAATGTCATCTAGAGACACAATAGAATACTGTTTGGTCTTCAAAAAATAGAAATCCGGGATCCCTGGGTGGCGCAGCGGTTTGGCGCCTGCCTTTGGCCCAGGGCACGATCCTGGAGACCTGGGATCGAATCCCACGTCAGGCTCCCAGTGCATGGAGCCTGCTTCTCCCTCTGCCTATGTCTCTGCTTCTCTCTCTGTGTGTGACTATCATAAATAAATAAAAAAATTTAAAAAAATAATTTAAAAAAAATAGAAATCCGGTTTCATGCTTCAAAATGCACGATCCTTGAAGACATTATTCTAAGTGATTTGAGTCAGTCACAAAAGACAAATACTATATGAATCCACTTATATGAAGTGTTTAAATTAGTCAAATTCATAAAACCAGAAAGTCGAGTTGCAGTTGGAAGGAGCTGGGTAGATGGGGAAATGTTGAGTTAATTGTCCAGTGGGAATAGAGTTTCAGTTTTACAAAGTGAAAAAGTTCTAGAGATCTGTTGCACAACCGTGAATACTTTGCATATATATGGCACCATTGCTTTATAAATATGTAGCAAAGAATACAAAATACTAAATAATAGCACTGAAGACTTCACACTTTATTTTGCACAATAAATACACCAATTGAAAGTTTTACTTTTGACTCTTTTATGATATGTCTTTATGCAAACATAGAAATAATTTTGAGAAGAAGAGTTTTTCTGTACCGACTCTCCATGACCAGAAAGTGAAAACAGAATTTCTTATGTCGATCGTGGAGGGTGGGGGGCATATTAATATATATCATTTTCTTTAGTTTGGGCTTCTCTGTAACCACATACGGTGACTAGTGTTCAAATGTAGTGGGTTGTTTGAAATCTAAGGCCTGGTGATTGGGAAAATGAGACAGGGTAGGAAAGGCAATTGGTAAAGCCCTTTAGTGTACAGATAAATACTGCGAGTCAAATCTATCATTTAAAATTTTCTACTAGCTACATTTTTGTACTATATAGAAAAACAGGGAAGATGTTTAATTTTTAAAAGATTTTTATTTATTTATTTGAATCAGAGGAAGAACAGTGGGAGCAGGAGAGAGAGAAGGAGATGCAGAGGCAGAGAGAGAAGCAGACTCCCTGCTGAGCGGGCATCCAACCCAGGCCCTGAAGTCTCAACCAGAGCAGAAGGCGGATGCTTAACCAAAGGAGCCACCCAGGTGGCCACCGCTGGAAAATGTTTATTTTATAGATAGATTTTTCTTAATCCAGTACAGCTAAAACACCATTTCATCATGTAATGAGTACAAAATTATTAATGAGGTACATCATGTCTTTTTTTTCAATATTAAGTCTTCAAAGTTGATGTGCAACTTTGATACGGAAAGCACGTCTTGATTGAGATGCTGCACATTTCAAGGGCTCAGGAGAGTTGTGGTTTGTGGTTACCACGCTGGAGTGCACAGCCATAAACTAAGTGATATTCAGCCCCTGGCTCCATGGATGTCTGCAGCTTACTTCTTCTAGGAAAATGCTGGGACTTCATCTTAGAATTACCCTATGAGAGAGCAAGGGGGGCCGTGCTACTCATTTCCCCTGTCCTGTTTTTTTTTTTTCCAAAAATTTTTTATTACTTTTTTTTCAGGTTCGAAGATACCACATATGCCTTTGGCAAACACTTTCATTGTTTAATTGCCATTGGAGTAAAATAGCCCTTCTGCACAGACTTGCAGTCTGTAGGGCCATTTTGAACCCTTTGCTCATGTTTTATGTGCTGAAATGGCCTGTTTTTTGATATTTTAATATTCTTTTTTTAAAAGATTTTATTTATTTATTCACGAGACACACACACACACAGAGACAGAGACACAAGCAGGCCCCATACAGGGAGCCCGATGTGGGACTCGATCCCGGGTCTCCAGGATCAGGCCCTGGGCTGAAGGCAACGCTAAACCCCTGAGCCACCCGGGCTGCCCAATATTTTAATATTCTTAATTCTGAGGACTCTAGTACCCACTTTATTTTAGAGGCTCCCAGCAATGCAGACTTGTTGCAATTTTATTAGGTGTGCAACAAATATCCCTACTGAACGTTTTTCTTTTCACTCTTTTTCATGACAGAGTGAATCATAAATTGAGCTCACAAATAAACTTTGTATCATTTTGTCTTTGAGGGGATATATCCAAGTGACACAATTTCTTTAAATGCATAGAATAATAATCCAAAACGCTAGGTAATAGGACTGGGGCTGTGACATCTCATATGTTTTAAAGACAACTATTGACTCACACCTACAGTTTTTTGTGGGCTTTGTTTTGCAGCAGCTGCACATTATTTATCATTTACTTGTATATTTATTTCTTTGTTGAGATGTTTGAAGTCGATCGATTGTTTTCCCTTAATGATGTGTAGGACCTTCTTTTATGCATTTGGTCCTGTTTTCCCTGCCCATGTTTAATTTAGAGAGATAGAAGGACCACATTTCTTACCCAGAGCCTCCAAAACCAGACGTTGTGCAAAGCGTGGGTCAGTGCTTTCTTGTAAGCAGCAGTCCCAGGCCATGGAGGGGAGGGGGTAGGCAGATGCAGAAAAGATTGAGAAGCAGGTTATTCTTTGCATTCTCAACTTGGCTTCTCTGTGCAGCAGCTCGCAGCAGACTCCGCAGGACATTCATGTGGACAACATGGCATGTTTGTGCTTTGGAACAGGTTTCAGAAGGCACCCCTAAAATCCTCCCAGTTCCTCTCTCCCATTGGTCCCCAGTGCCCCATAGAGACTTGCCCTCTACATTTCTCTTTTGCTTCTTTGGCCCCTTGAGACGCTGGTGGGGCCCAAACCTTCAACCTTATCCTGAAATGTGGGCAATGCCTGGATGGGCCACGCTGCTCATGGGTCACGTGGTGGGATGAGGCGTGTCCACCATATGGTCAGAAAGCTGTGCAAGATCCAGAAGGGTGGAGGTGTGTTGGAGTACAGACAGTGACCTATGCATCAGGGCTCTCTTATTTGTTACAGGTTAGAGATGGGGGGGTCACCTGGAGTGGTGTTCAGGTGTCACATGGACTAGCCCCCTGTTAGGTTTTGTTTGCAGTTACATGTGTCTGTTTCACATATAAAGGGGGCTAGTGTAGGGGGTTATGTACAGTATTCTGAGAGAATGCAGAGTGAATATGTAAAGCAATGAAAAGCACCATGTGTTTTCATTTTAGATGTAAGGAAAATATAAAAAAATAAGAAATATTTTAGAAAACTACATAAATTATTATCACATATGATCCTGTTCTAAGGTGTTTTCATGACAATATGCTATTTTTTTAGTCACCTGAATACTATAGTAAAGTTGAGTTTTACAACTGCTCCACAATTAAGAATTCCCAAGGAATGTTCTGAAAGTATTCTCAACTTGCATTGGAACTCCTCCAGTGAAGCCAGTAATTAGGGGTTCAACGTTCCAGTCAAAGGTTTTGAGTTGATTAAAGGAGTTTTCAGGTTAATTCAAATGTGTCAGAATATATCCCACATCTGCCTCTTTTCCTAAGTAAAATGATATCTGCGACTAAGGGGAGCTTAAAATCTGACATTATCAGACTTTATTTTATTTTTTTATTTGACAGAGAGAGAGAGCACAAGCAGGGGTAGAGGCAGAGGGAGAAGGAGACTGACTCCCCATTGAGCAGGGAGCCCAGTGTAGGACTATATCCCAAGACTCTGGGATCATGACCTAAGCCAAAGGCAGACACTTAACCGGCTGAGCCACCCAGGTGCCCCATGTTCAGACTTTATTAAGCTATATTCAATGTCAGGCATTTGTCTTGATCATGATTTTTTTTATCATAATAATTCTTCCATGAATATCTTCATTTACTAAGACTTTAATGTAATTCATCGTAATGAATCATCTTTCCTTTGGAAATTATCTAAGATGTGGGTTTGTCTATTAACATATAGTTTCCTGAGGAGCACTTGCCATTTTGATTTTTAAAGACTTTTAAATGACCTTCCAACATCATGTTGTATGGAACATCTTACTGATAGAGGTGGAATTCTGGTAGGGAAAAAGAGGCTTTGTCGTCAAGACTCTGAAAGTACTCACCTTACAGTGATATTCCCAATCAGTTTGAAGAGCTTTGTCTTTGATATTGCTCGTGACTGCCTTCCAGGTAGTGAGTAAGGTGTTACATTACATCGATTTATGCATCAGATTAAAAAAAAAAAGAATCCTAGTCCTATCATAGAGCAAATCATATCCATTTATTTGGCTCATTTCTCCCTACCAATAAATTAGGTCTTTGGGAAACTGCTCCTGGTGGACTCCTTAGTCTCCAGGGAAATCTAAACAAGAGACTGCAAATCTACCTAAATCTCTCTGAAGCATCCATCCTGCCCTGTGGTAGTGATAATGCTTATCCTCCCCAAGTGCGCATTGCAGCCGGCACGTAGCAGGTCTTGGGGTACTCTGCAGAGTAAGCATAGCACCTGGCTATATGCCTGGATAGGAAGAACTCTAACTGGCATCATACGTTACACTTACAGAGTGTTTTGCCATGCATATGGGTGAGCATATGTATCCGGTTCTCTCTAACTATCCTGCTTGCAAATATCTTGCCCACGGTCTTATTCTGGGCTAGAGAGCATAAGTCTATCTACGGGTTAGGGGATCCTCACGTAGACCCCATGAGATGGTACCTGAGATAAGGAATCTCTCCCTTGATCCTAGGGAAACCCTATGCATAAGTCTCATCTTATGAGGGTCTAGGTGCCACTGAAAACACATAACTTCTCCAAGTTCACCTTGCTTGTAAGTGGTTCCCCAGGGAGCTAAAGTTGGATTTCCATTTCCTGATTTGGCCATTTCAATGGTACTAATCTACACCAGTGAATTGTGACTTGCAGTTAATAAGGGCCTGGGTAGCTCAGCCCATTAAATGTCTGCCTTTGGTTCATGTCATGGTCTTAGGGTCCTAGGATGGAGCCCTGCATCAGATTCCCTGCTCAGCAGGAAATCTGCTTCTCCCTCTCCCCCACTCATGTTCTCTCTCTTGCTGGCTCTTGTTCTATCTCATATAAATAAATAAAATATTTAAAAACCTCCTTAAAATTGATGATGGAGTAGGATGACTACGTAGTAGGATGACTACCTGGGATGAGGTTGTCCATAAGGATGGAACTGTTTCCAACACCTATTTAGGATTGAGTCTGGACCTGCTATCAACTCCTCCCGCATCTAGCGATAGCAACGGACAGCTAAGGCACTGTGTCCTATCAACTGTTTAATCCGCAGCATATTGCCAGTCAGATGTAGTATTTTCATCACAGTCACTGCTAAGATGTTCTCAAAAAGGCTAATAATCGCAAACCTGGCTTACGTACTAATTCACATCGTGGAACACCCAGGTCAAATATTGCACACAGGAAGTAACACAGAGGAAGTAACAGTTTGGTTCTGAGCGTCAAGTGACCTCCCGTTTTGTGGAAATGGCCATCCTTATCGGAAGGGTAGATTGCAGATGAAATAAGTCTGTGTCCAGCTGTGCAGCAGGGGTAGTACTCGAAGGAGAAAGAGTAATGATACCCTGGTGCTGGGATACAGTGTATCTGGTAAAATGATAGGAAGAGTTTGATCTCCACGAAGGCTGCTATGTTAGGAGCATGGTTTGTGAAGAAATTTCCCCAGGCCTCGGCCCTGCATTGAAGATGCATTGCAAAGCAGGAGGTGATAAAAAGCAAGGATTTGGGAGTTCAACGGCCAGGCCTGCTGCTGAATGTCCTTCTCAATCCTGGTTGGGCCAGGGGAGTGCCTCGGAATGGGTTTGCTGTGTTGTGAGGATACGCACCTTCCAGATCCTTGGTGATGCCAAATTAACACTGGCCGTCCCTCAGCGTTTTTCTCTTCCATCAGAAGATTTGGGAGGTTTAATTCCCCTCTACCCTTGAGGCTGTGCTCCTCATTGGTATTATAAGGATAGTTGTACGTCGCAGGGTTGCTGTTGACAGATGGAATGAAAACAACGTATAGCTGCCACCACTTTGCAGGATGTGTGACTTACAGCTGCCGTTCAGTACCGTTGGGACACTTTGCAGTTGTTTGGCACATTGCACACCCCTTTGAAAACCACTTACTTCAATCCATTGAGATTCTCTTATTTACAAATGAAAACGTCAATTTGGGTCCATACCAAAGTCTCTTTCTTATTATTCATTATTTGTCTAGATTAATAATGCCATTTAATGGCTGTCCTTTGAAATGGAAGATAAATGGTCTGAATTTATATGAGTACATTTCACTATCTTAGGATATTAAGTCCTATTAAATTTGTCTGGTAATAAATGTTTCTTTATAACAAAAGAAGTACGTTAATAAGACACATTACAATGAACTATTCCATACATATGATTTCATACTATGAATCTGTCAAACTGTAATTTATTTATGTGCGTTCTTCTTTGAATGGTCGTTCTTTTGGTGCTGAGGATTGAATAGATGTGTGCACCTCCCCCAAAGTTCATATGCTACAGTGTGAATCTCCAATGCGATGGCATTTCGGAATGGGCACTTGGGGATGTTTCAGGGTTTCACTACCCACCCGTACTGGGGTTGACCTATGGGGTTGGATATAAGCACTTCTAAAAAGAGGAAGATAGAGGGGGTCTCTGGTCTCTTGGTCTCTTCTCCATCATGTGCAGATACAGCACGAAGGTGGTCACCCACCAGCCAGGAAGATGTCCCTCACCAGAACCCGCTCTTGCTACTCCCTTGATGCTCAACTTACAGCCTCCAGAATTATGAGAAATAAATACTTGTTTTTGAAGCCACTCGGCCTGTGGTATTTGGTCTAACAACCCCAGCCGACTAAGACAGGTTGCTTTCAGCTTTTCTCTATTTTCTTTATGTTGTGCTGTTAGGAATAGCATTGCACCCTGCCTTGGCTACTTTAGATTTGAGCTGATTATCTGCTAGCACATACTCACCCTTATCTGGGATGATTTTGGTGATTCTCGGCCCTTTTTACATTTTCAGATACATTTTAAAAGATTTCAGCAAGTTCTATAACATCCTCCTTTTGTTCTTGCTCTTCAGCCTTTCTGTACTTTAGATCCTCCTTCTGGGAGCATTTTCCCTCTTCCCTAAACTTCCTTTAGAGATTCTATAGTAGGCCTCTCTTTATGGTGAATCGTCAGTTTTTGTGATCTAAAATCTATCCCTACCTTGTCCTTGAGAAGATTATTCTGTTGGGAGTGCAATTATGGGTTATAGTTATTTTCTGGGCAACATGAAGAATGGTTTTCTGTCTCCTCTGACTGCCTTTGATCCTGTTTAGAAGTTGACTGTGTGCAGGAAATGGTTGGGTGGTGTGTGTGTGTGTGTGTGTGTGCACGCGCGCGCACGTGTGCATTAGAGAGCCTTTTTTTTTTCATCTCCTCTTTCACATTCATGTTTGTGGGGGCCCCCATTTTCATTACCGTCTCTCAAGTGTGGATTCCTTGTCTTTTCACTCTGTGTGAGTTTCGTGGTTGTCACTGAATCTGATATGCTTTGCATTTCACCATCTGTGGGAAGTGCTTGCCCTCA
Source organism: Canis aureus (assembly GCF_053574225.1). Lineage (NCBI taxonomy): Eukaryota > Metazoa > Chordata > Mammalia > Carnivora > Canidae > Canis > Canis aureus. The sequence goes on along the minus strand of NC_135649.1, from coordinate 119,770,209 downwards.
CCCTGTTGTTCCTGCTTTCTGTGCCCTCCTCCCCCCCAGAACTCTTCGTTGTGTAGTAGACCTTCCCTTGCAGTCTTAACACTTGTGTCACATTCATTTCATTGTTTGCATTCCTTTCCATGCTCTCACATCTCTATTCCAGTTTGATAGTTTAATTATTACTTCAGTGTCCTTTGCTCCGTGGATGCAGCCACCCACAGATCGTATTTTGCATTGGTCGGGAGGTCAAGACGTCAACTTATGATGCAGACAGCTGGGTTTCATATCTTAGTTCTGATACGTATTAGCTGTGTGACTTTAGGGTAATTACTGTCTACTCCATAGGGATGTTATAAGGATCACATGAGTTAATGTGTTAAAATCCTTATATCTGTGTCTTGCATTTTGTTTTTTTTTTTTAATTTTTATTTATTTATTTATTTATTTATTTATTTATTTATTTATTTATTTATGATAGTCACACAGAGAGAGAGAGAGAGAGAGGGGCAGAGACACAGGCAGAGGGAGAAGCAGGCTCCATGCACCGGGAGCCTGACGTGGGATTCGATCCCGGGTCTCCAGGATCACGCCCTAGGCCAAAGGCAGGCGCTAAACCGCTGAGCCACCCAGGGATCCCTGTGTCTTGCATTTTGTAAACAATACTGTATTTTGGCTACTGCTTCAGTTTCAAATATATGTATTTGTATAATTTCAATCTTTCAACTTCTTTAGGCTTTTTTTTTCTATTTTAATACTACTTCTCCTTACTCTTGAGTATGAACATTTCTTTTTCTTTAATGATATGTTTATTATATATTGCTTTGTATTGGGTCGTTCCAGTATCTAAAGTATCTGTTTCTGCCATTTGTTCGTTTTCCTGACTCTTGCTCATTCTCTGGGTTCCTGCTTCTATTCTGTGGTTTCTGATTATGAGCTATGTTTGCTGGAACTTTATGTAGGAGAAGTCTTTGTGGACTGTGATTTTACTCAGCTCCTTTATGGAAGATTTGTGTGTATACTTGTAGGGTTTCTGGAGGTATTAACAACCTAAACCCACATCAGATATTTCTAAGCTTGAAGTTTTTTTTACTATACAGTTGCTGTGAATTCAGGCCAGAAACCTACAGTGATTGGACTGCTGAGATTCTGGGATTCTGGGATTTCTTACAACCACAGTCCAACCCATGGTGAGTCACACACCCAAAACTACTAAATCTGGAGCTTCACTTGGAAGGTTTGGAGATCTTAACCAGATTGGCCAACTGAGCTCAATCTGTCTTTTTTGGTGCAGAGGTTGTGGCCTTATTGGATTTCTATGGAGATTAGTATATTTGCACAGGTGTGTTGTTACAAGATAGATATATAACACGATAAAAAATACAGTAATTATTTTTAAATTGCTGTTGTGTAAATGGTCAGAATTTAATACATTAGTGATGAAGGCAGAATTTTATAGGACATGAGTGAACAAACCACAACCTATCAGGTAAAATCTGCACGTCTCCGTGTTTATGTACAAAAACGTTAATGAAATATAGACTCTCCCATTTATTGGCAAGTCGTGTATGGTTATTTCGTCATGATATTATTAGAGGTCAGTGGTTGGATCAGAGGCCCTATTGCCCACTAAGCCAAAAATATTTATTTTCTGCCCTTTTACAGAGAAATCTTTGGTGACTCCTATTCTAGACCTATGGCTAATGTGGGATGGCAAAGGGCTTATGTGTGGTTTTCTTGTCAAATGGACATGTGAACTCTTTTAGGTTGGAGGAAGGTGGAACGTGTGATATTTGTCAAAGAGAAAGAGATACAGGACCATAAGGCCAGGACATTAGAGTTTTAACAACACCAGGTCGCCTCTTATGTTATATTTGGTGTGATATTTTATTTATGTAAAATGAGATCTATGCACGGGGTCCTCTGATATGTGAAATACTATGTGTGGGTTTTAATATAGGTGGAACAAAAATCCTTCCTGAGTTAGATGTTCCTTCCAGAAGAAGCAAAAATTCAAGAAATTCAGCCATCCTTTTACCTCTCGATGGCAGATTTCTTTATTATAGTTATTTTGATAGCCAGCATTCTATTGTTTTCCTACTCTAAAAGATTGGGGCTCTTTAAAAGAGCCACTAGCAGGCTGTAACAGTAAGAAGAGCAGCAAAGATTTCTTGAAAGAGCTGTAACAAAAATATGGCACAATTTTAGCATTGTGAAAGCAAAGAGCAATAATTGAAAACTACAAAAATTAATGGCAGGGGACATGCCTTTGGGCATCTCTCTCACACAAGCGGCTGGACTTCCTGCTGAATCAGCAGAGTCCTTCCTGTTCTCACAGCTTCTGGCCAAAGAAATAATGATATGTGATGCCAAATCTAATGGAGGATAAAATACAGATGCAAGGAGAGAATGGCAGAAGGGGCTAAGGTCCTCCCAGCTTTGTAGATTCGATTTGTGTCCACAACACTGAGAATCTTGGCAATTAGCCAATTGGTGTGAACAATGGCAGCCAATTTAGGGAGATAGGATTTTCTTTCCTTTCCTTCCTCGTTTTTCTTCTTTATGGTCTTTTTTTTTTTTTTTCTTTTTTGAATGTGTGTGTGTTTGGAGAATTGCACATCCCAGAGTGTATGCAGTTCTTTTTGGGCTATGAATGTAAATGAATTCCCATCCGTTATGAAGGAATGAGCAAGGGTAGAGGTTAGACCAGAGTTTTGCTCTCCTAAGACACCAAATCCTGCTTAGATTAAAGGATGAGATTGGATTGGCATTCACCCGAGCAGCAGTATGGACATATGAGAGATATTATTATGCTCTTGCTATAGAGATTCCCCGGAGCTGCCCTATGCTTTTTTCATTTTGGGCCTTGAATTTTTGGTTATTCCTTGAATTTCATGGACCATGCCCAATTCTTTGCAATCATTTTTCTTTTGCTCTCATGTTAGTTATGAGTAGTTTTATTGTTTACAACCAATGATCCCTATCTGACACACATAGGTATCACAATTTTTTTATTTTATTTTTTTTTAAATTTATGATAGTCACACACACACAGAGAGAGAGAGAGAGGCAGAGACACAGGCAGAGGGAGAAGCAGGCTCCATGCACCGGGAGCCCGATGTGGGATTCGATCCTGGGTCTCCAGGATCGTGCCCTGGGCCAAAGGCAGACGCCAAACCACTGCGCCACCCAGGGATCCCGGTATCACAATTTTTGCTTGTATTCTTGTTTCTTAAATTCCATGGTCTCCAGGGCCAAAGTTTACATAGACACAGCCACTACTATAGGCTGAATTGTATTTCCCCCAAATTCAGATAGCAATGACACAACACTCTGAATCTGAGTCTATGACTGTATTTGGAGACAGGATCTTTAGGAGTTTGCTAGGGTAAGGCTCTAATCCTAATAGGAATGGTGCATTTATAAGATGAGATTACAACTCAGAAATGCAGAGGGAAGATGATATGAAGTCCCAGGGAAAGGACAGCATCTATAAGCCAATGATAAAGGCCTCATGAATAAACAACCCTATGAACATGTTCATTTCAGAATTTTAGTCTCCTCATCCATGAGAACATAGATTTCTGTAGTGTAAACCATTTCATCAGTGATATTTTGTTATGACAGCCCTAAGATGGTCTTTATGTAGTATGCAAGTACTTTTATTAATGGTACAGGAATTGAATTAGAAGTGTTTTGAAGGATTGTACTACTGTCATACTTAATGGTCCTACCCCTACTATTGTCTGATCCTGTGTAGTTCTGGCTTACATTGGAAATGAGTGTCTCCATGGATATAGTGCAGTGCACTAAGGCTCACAGCTATTAGGAATTCTGTGCTGAAATCAACATAATTCTGAATGTGACGTCTCCGTGAACTCCTTATTCCTTTCCCTTAATTTTAAAAATGCAAATTCTCTGTAAAATGCTGTGATTTATCCTGGTTTCACTGGAAAACAGAGCCAGAAGAAAGGATTGTGTTTCCTTGTTTTATTTTGAAGGTGTATCCCAGAGCAGGGAAGATGAGGGAAATGAGGATGAAGACATTGCAGGGTGATGTGTCATTGCACTGACTTCTCCCAATAAATCATGATGACATGTAGATAACATCTTGCATCTTGATAGAGATAATAAGAAAACTTTAAACAGGTGTCCTTGCTCAGCCTGGTGAATAGTCCACAGCCGGGCAGAACAGAGTAGTCAAGGAAAGATTGCATTGTAGGGAGAAAATTGTGAGGAATCAATCTTTTGAGTGTCCATCTGTCTTTGGTCTTCCATTGATGAATTTGTACCCCGTGGTATAGTATTTACTTTATCATCTAGCCACAAAGAGGCTAACTCCAGGAGATATCTACTTGGTTCCATTCTGATGTAGAATTCTTCAAATGTTGTTATGACTGAAGTAGAACATGAAGTTAATAAACCAAGAGACCACTGAAGTCACAAGAACCTGGAGAGACACACAAGATCTGTGGGGTAAATAGCAGAATTCAAAGTTTTGAACATCACTTATATTTTAGTATTGATTAATTAACATAGTCAGCAGTATAGTTTCTACAAAATATTTTTAAACCAAAAACTTAGAAACCAAATTCTTTTTTGTAAATAGATTTTGTTCATTTATTCATGAGAGAGAGAGAGAGGCAGAGACACAGGCAGAGGGAGAAGCAGGCTTCATGCAGGGAGCCTGACATGGACTCTATCCCAGGACCCCAGGACTTGAGCCAAAGGCAGATGCTCAACCACTGAGCCACCCAGGTGCCCCATTTTTTTTTTTAAATATAGAAACCAAGTTCTAAGCCTGGCTCAGAAATGCTGCTCATCCTTTCTGACCACGTTCTGTTGTTCAGAACCCCACCGTGTTACCTGGTTCCACCTAGCAGGAGTTGTGTTGTGGTTTTAGGCCTGGATAGAAAAGCCAAGAGAGTTTTGGGACACATCACTATTCTTCTGCAATACCAGCGTCACTCTGATATTTTCCGTGCTGGACATAATACAAGTTGTAGAACAAAGATATTCTGAGTGGAAGTACAGGGCATCCCTGGGTAATAATATTCTTTAAATTTATAGAACTCTGTCCAGTTTATGCTACTCTCTATAGAAGAACATTAATGCCATTTGTGAGGTGTTAGGGAAGATTGCTAAAAAAGATTAAAGGGATAAATTACATGCAGATAATCAAAGGGACTGGACTTGATTAGCCCAAGACTTAAAAATGACAGAAAGATTCTCAGCCCATGATAACTTGAGCATCAACATTTAACTTTTTCTTTTCCTTTTTTTTTTTAAAGATCTTATTTATTTATTCATGAGAGACACACATGCAGAGAGAGAGAGAGAGAGAGAGAGACAGGCAGAGGGAGAAACAAGCTCCATGCAGGGAGCCCAACATGGGACTTGATCCGGGGTCTCCAGGATCACGCCCTGGACTGAAGGCGGTGCTTAACCGCTGAGCCACCCGGGTTGCCCAACTTTTTCTATTCCAAATCCAATGAAAATGGTCTAAGCATGTACAACGTAATAGTATCTATTTCTGGAAAGTGCCAATGGCTCCTTCTCACATAGAAGAAAACAGGATAAGGAAGAATGAAATTTCCATCAAACTGCAGTTCCCTTGGGAGGGGAGGCTTCGCCCTACACACACTCTTATACTGTCTTGTACAAAAGATATTGGTTGGCATCCGGTTGAGTCTGAGATAACCCAGGTGGGGAAAAATCTCCATCTGATGGAGATGGCGCAAAGGAAAAGACTCTGTAGAACATAAGTTTTGCTCTATGGTCCATGTCTAGTACCATATATTAAAAGAGACTGCTCCCCATTCCCCCCAACTACCAACAGACACACCAAAGAAATAAACCTTCTTCATCAGAGAGGCTTCCTCAGTCTATAGCAATATCTCTTGGCTCTCCAAGGGTCACACCTTTGGCCACAGAGAAATGTAAAGTTGTAGGAACCCTGATTTCTCTTTTTTACCCCTTTTATATGAACACTGAATACTTAACCTGGCTGGCAAATAATGTGTACAATTCCCTGTCAACACTCCAAATAGAAATAAAGATATAACACAAACATAACAGAAATAAAGATATAACAGAAACATAACAGTGACTGCAGACATATGCAGTCACTGTCACTGTCACAGTCACTGTCACCCCAAGAAATATTCTCAAGGACATTGTCATTAGGATTTGAGAGATTATGAAATAAACAATCTTTGGAAGACTGCAACCATAGATCACGAATATGAGAGATTAAATGGCAATGGTGTCTGAATATCTAAAATTACAATTAGAGTAGGGAAGTGTATGTTGAATGTTCAGAAAGGTGAATTGGAAGGTGAAATATAGAAATAACCCTATAACTCAGATTTTCAAAAAATAAAGAGGTGTAGTTGGTGAGAGGAAGATGTGTTATACAGAGCCTCCAGACACTCAGCACAATAGGAAAAAAATAGAGATATCATAAGGAATAACAGAACCACAGGTGACTGAATAAGAGATCTTGAGTCTTTATAGGTAGGTGGAAAAATGAAAGATATCAATATATCACATTGATTTGCTTTTTTGCTTTTTTATAGATTTTATTCATTCATGCGAAACACAGAGAGGGAGAAGCAGGCTCCCTACAGGGAGCCTGATGCAGGACTCAGTCTTAGGACCTTGGGATCACGACCTGAGCTGAAGGCAGATGCTCAACCTCTGAGCCACCCAGGTGTCCCAGTGATTTTCATTTTTAATATGTACATTAAAAAAAGAATCCTATAATATAAGCTTCTTAGCAGGATAAAAATATCAGAAGAAGATGGTACAGAGTAAGAAACTAATCAGACTTCTTTTGACCATAAATTCCCAAACACAATATAACAAAAGATAGGATTTTGAGAATAAATGGTTATGACATGAGATTTCAATACTCATTTTAAGACACTCATTTATAAGGGCAATAAAACATGTTCCTAAAGTTTAACAGTCGTATTTTTTGTTGTGAAAGCTACTTGAGGAATTTCTGTAACTGCTATATATTCATGATAGATCAAACCAATCACTTATTAAAAGGCACTTTCTTGACTCCAGTAATAAGAGTATGGAGATAAATTACATATAGATCCTTAGGAATCAAAACACAGAAAAATAATGAGAAGCCAATGAAAGCTTAATATTTGGAAGATAAAATGTATGCATAAATCATAATTTACTAAATACAGATCTTCCTTGAGGTGTCTGGTTGGCTTGGTTGGTTGAACAACAAACTCTTATTTCCCATGGGATCAGGATCTCAGGGTTATGGGATCAAGATGTAGTGGCTTCCCCACTCAGCAGGGATTTTGCTGAAGATTATCTTTCTCCCTCTGCTCCTCCCCCAATTCATGCACCCTGCTTTCTAAAATAAATGGAGCCTTTAAAAAATACATATCTTCCTTGACTTATGATGGAGCTATGTCCTGATAAAACTCATCGTAAACTGAAAATACTGTAAATCTAAAATGCATTTAATACACCAAACCTCCTGAGCACCATAGCTTAGCCCAGCCTACCTTAAATGTGTCCTGAACGCTGAAATTAGCCTACAGTTTGGCAAAATCTTCTAATACAAAGCCTATTTTATAATAAAATGTTGTTTCATTTATTGAATACCATACTGATTGTGACAAACAGAATCACCGTATGGGGACAGAATGCTTGTCAGTGTATCACTAGTTGACCTTTGTGATCGATCACGGGTTTACTGTTAGCTGCAGCCTCTGCCCAGTATCATGAGAAGATTGCACCACATGTCATTGCTTGCAGAAAGATCCATATTCCAATAATTTCTACTAAATTTCATCCTAATTTTAAAAAAATTCCTCTTTTCTCCTTGTGTTTCTGTCTGTATAGTTTCTATTGATATACATCAACTCCACTAATCTTTTCTTCTACAGTGTCTAATCTGCTGACCACGTGCACTGGTGTATTATCTCAGATTCTATAGTTTTCATCTCTTTGAATTCAATTTTTTATCTGATATGGATCATTTTTAATTGTCAGTGTAACCACCTTACCTTTTTACCATATGGAATACAATTATAATCACTGTTTTGATGTCTTTTTCTCTTTTCTGTTGTGGGTGCTTGTCTATTGATTGATTTTTCGATCATTTTTTCCTCTTTTCTTTCTGGCAATATGAACAAGACATAAAACTGTTATTTGAAAGCCATCCTCTTCATTATCTGTGAAATTTTGTCTTTATATCAATATTGAAATAATTATCCTCATGATATATATAACTGCTAGAAAATATGTACTGCTGAAACATACATTTGACCTTTCAGGAAATACCTATCCTTGTCCTCACTACTTATGGCTGTCCCTATACCTATAGAGTTTAATTCTCTGCATAATTATTTCTTTGAGAAGGAACTATTTACTTTGTATGAAATACTGGCCCCTTCCATTAGTTCATAACTCCTCCTTGGATATAAGTCAATATCTTTTTCATTTGACATCTCAGAGTTTTATTTTATTCACAGAACATCACTAAGATTAAGAGACATACATGAAACTGATATAATTTCAATTCAGTATAATGAGCTCTAAAAGCAAATTTATTTTATCATACAGAACATGTGTACATTGTTATCATGGGTTATTAGAATTTATAAGACTGGATGGTGTATTTTTAAATTATGAAATGAAGTTTAACCAATGCCATTTATATTACTTTGTATTCTATAATGGGAAAAGTGCATTCAGGAACTTTCTTCTCAGTTTGGCAATCGTCAGTTCACTTTATTTTGATAAACTCCATGAAAATACTTTTTTTCCATGAAAATATTATACTTTAAGTCAACGTTTGTACTTGTGGAAAGACGTTCTACTGGGGATTTATTCATTCTCTTCTCTCATCTGGCATTCTACAATGTTGTCTTCCTTTAGGTTCCTTCAGAAATTGTGAGGGGTGTTTTATGGGAGAGAGTACGAGGCCTTGGCTTTTTATGTCCCAGAAAGAACTACCCGTTCTTTTCTTCATAGCCCTGGGAGTGTCTCCCTGTTCTGCCGACCTCTTGTGGCTTCAAGTCGCTCATTATGGCTTAGGATCATCAGCAGTCTTTCCTGGTCAATGTCTAATTCTGTGATCATTTTCTCCAACCCCATACTCTCTTCTTCTACCCCTCCTCTTGTGGATTGACAACTTGGATTTAGAAAGTATCCCACATGCATTTCACCTTGCTTTGAACTTGCAAGGTATTTTCATTTTTACCCAAACTTCTCACTGGGGAACTCAGCCATCAAATCCTCTGGTATTTGGGCTTAGATACTGTAACTTCCAATCTTTATCATGGCTTATTTTTTATGTTTTATTATTTTGTTCTTAAAACAATTGGGATGCTTGGCTGGCTCAGCAGTTGAGTGTCTGCCTTTGGCTCAGGTCATCACCCGGGCATCCTGGGATCGAGTCCCACATTGGGATCCCTGCAGGGAGCCTGCTCCTTCCTCTGCCTATGTTTCTGCCTCTCTCTCTCTCTCCCTGTCTCTTTCTCTCTGTGTCTCTCATGAATAAATAAATAAAATCTTAAAAACAAAACAAAGACTGAAACAATGCCCCCAGCCCTCCTGATCACCACCTCCACACCCTCCCTACCTATATCTTCACTTCAATCTGCCTGTGTAGCATTACGTGAACTATGCATTCACTTGGAGGATTTTTCTACTGTCCTGTTTTCAACCCTGCTTAAAAATGAGTTACTGTTTTCTCCTGTTAAGTCTCATCTCCATAGACCAATTTTGAGTTCCAAGTGCTCCATATGGAGATACATAGCTGTATGTCGTTGGTGGAAATGTAAAATGTAATGTATATAGCCCTTAGAATCTGGATGTCAAAATTCAAGACAGGTTCCTGTGTAAAGCCAAACAGACTTCTGCCCCAACACTTTCTTTGCTTATAAATTCCCCAAAAATGTGGAATAGAGATTCCATTATCTATCCCTTACTATTTGTCTGAAATGATGATAAAAATAGGTCTCATTACATGCAGGAAAGTAAGCTGTTATTACTACCAGATGGCTCCCCATGATTTGCTCTCAATTCACACCAATTTTCTTCCAATCTATGCCCAGCCCTCAACCCCCACCCTGTCCTCATGTCTTTATACATCATTACTGTTGTCTGTAGATCAGCTCCTTACAAATTCCACTGTTAATTCTGAATGGTACACTGAACATAAACACGCTTTTTAAAAACTTTTCATCCAATTTCTTTTTTGTAAAAAAGATTGTATTTATTCATAAGACAGAGACAGAGAAAGAGAAAGAGAGAGGCAGAGACACAGGCAGAGGGAGAAGCAGGCTCCATGCAGGGAGCCCAATGTGGGACTTGATCCTGGGACCCCGGGGTCACGCCCTGGGCTGAAGGCAGGCACTAAACCTCTGAGCTGCCCAGGGATCCCTTTGTCCAGTTTCATTTTGGAAGAATAATTTTGAAACAGTATTATATATTTTCCTACCTATTTTAATGTTGGCCTCTAAGAATTGTTATGTGGTGAATGCTGAAGAAGGATTTAATTATCACCTATATTTACAGATCGCCATTATGTATCTATAATCTAAAACCTATTTCTATAGAAATGTTGGACAGCAGATTCAGTTTTTGTTGATGAAAAAAATCTACATTATATAGTGAAACTTGTAAAACGAATCCTCCTGATCTGATCAAAAAGCCTAATTTGATTTTCCATCAAAAATTGTGATTCCATTTTTCAGTTCGAATAAATGTGTTGATGTTGTGAGGGAACACTCTCAGTCTTGAGTGCTGTTCAAGTGATGAGCCACTTTGTCCTCAGGGTGAAGGAAAACAGTGCCAGGAGAACCGTGGAGTGAAAGGGACATGATGAGGTGTGTCCAGGGCATCAGGTGACTGATGCTGTTTTTCTATTCTATGTGTGGAGCTCGGCGAGGTGCATGGGAGGGGCTGTCCATCCCAGATCTTTCCTCTGAAAGAACCAAATTTCCAACTGATTCTATGTGGATGTCCCGTTGACAATTCAAGCCTACTCTTCCCTTCAGTAATTGTTCCTAGCCTCCCTCTTGACACCTTGACATCAAAAGGGAGAGCTCAAACATTACTTTGCCTAGGTGACCAAGTCATGTTCATAGTGAAGATTAAGGTCATTCCTAGTGAGAAGTTAGGGTGCTGGCTTGTACTCAATGATAAGATGTGAGCAGAAAGGTCCTTCACCTCTGTGATCTTTAACCCCTGTCTAGTCATGAGAGAACAAAAATCAAGGATATAAGCCTATAATAAGAAGCATACTATAAAATACCCGCACCGTACTTCTCAAAACTGTCGAGGTGATGACAAACTGTAAGAGGCCACAGGAAACTAAGGAGACATGCAAACCTAATGCAGTGCAGGGCTCTGCAACAGAAAAGTCCCATGACTGAAATCCAACCTATGTGTACCACGTAGTTAGCGCTAATGTGCAGTGTTTTTCGTTGTGATTCGTGGATCATAGTTATATAAGATGCTAACATTAGCAGAAATGGGTGAGAGGCATGTGCTGGAATTTCCTGTAGTATTTTTCCAACATTCCTGTAAATCTAAGTCTGTCTTAAAATAAAAAGATCATTATAAATGATGTAAACCTTGATTCTTATCTTAGCATTTCCCTAATTTTTGCAGGTATTAGTATCGCTTCCTTCTAGGAGATGTTGCTCTTGCTCTATCATCAAATCATGACCAATTGAGTTTCTAAGCATCCCTTGGGATATTTGTTCTCAAACTGCAGAGCCACTCAATCCTGCATGAGTCCATAGACAGTTGGCTTTTTGTTTTTTAATGTTGTGACTGCCTTAGAGGATGCAATCTCTCTTTCATTATCACCTGTTGTCCGTAGTCTCCCTTAGGGCTCACTTGTGACATTGTGTTTTCTTTGAATTTGGACAAATGTATAATGACGTGTATCCACCATTACAGTTTCATACGAAATAATTTCACTGCCCTAAGAATTCTCTGTGTCCCAAGTATTTATCCCTCTCTTGCCCCCAAACCTCCCGACTGCTGCTGATCTTTATAGAGTCTCCCTAGGTTTAGTTTTTCATGGTTGGATGGCTTGTTTCCTTTTAGTACTGGTATTATCCCCTTGTCTGGTTGTAGCACAGCTTAATTTAGCCATTCACCTACTGAAAGATATCTTGGTTTCTTCCAAATTCTGGCAATGATGAATAAAGCTGTTATAAACATCCATGTGCAGGTTTTTGTGTGGATTTAAGTTTTCATTTCCTTTGGGAAAATACCAAGAGTGTGACTGCTGGATCCTATGGTAGGAGTATGTTTTAGTTTTGTAAGAAATGGCCAAATGGTCTTCCAAAGGGCCTTAACCATTTTGCATCCTATTTACTGTTGACTATATTTTTAAATCAGGACCTTGAATGCCATCTGGCACACAGAAGATACTAAAAAATATTTTATCAATACTGAAGTATCAGAATCACCTGGGCTGTGTATTTAAAGTGTGTATTTCCCAGCCAAATCCCTAGAGACTCTGATTCAGGAGGTCTGGAATGGGTCCCAGGAATCTGCCAGCATAATCAGTATCCAGGGAATGCTAATGTGCGTGGTCTGAAACCCACGCTTTGAGAAACACTGCTTCATGAGCTCATTCTGGCAAACTTCCCTGTCCTGCATAGTCACCGAAGATGGTTTTGCCCACTTCTGAAAAACCGTAGTTCCTGGTTTACCCTATGAATATCCCTGTGTTCTGAGATTGCTACTAGATGGTCTTTAAAATAAAACAGGCTGCTATGATGGGAGGTGGGACTGTGGTTCATTTCAAAAAAATATTTACTTGAATGAAAATCGATGAGCAAATATGTAAATTCTGACTGTGGAATTTTGGGTAAGCAGGCAAGATAGCAAGATTGGAAAGGATTTATTTTTCATACATAATACAGACACTTGAATCTTATTCAAGTATTTGACTATGCTTTCCTGCAACGAATCCAAGACTTTGCACAGACAAAGGGCATAGGAATAGTACGTAGTAAAATAAGGCATTCTCTTACATAAGCATATTATAATGATGAAAATCAGGAACTTCATGTTGATCCAGTACTATTATTCTCTATCTAGAGGCCTCTTCAGATGCTGCCAGTTATAAGAATAACATCCGATCTTATCCTTCAGTTGCTGTGTTTCTTCAGTTATTATTTTCTTAATCTAGAGTAATTCCTGAGTTTTTCCTGTCATGTGCCACTTTTGAAGAGTGCAGGTCATCTATTTTATTGAATGACTTCATTTTGAGCTTGTCTTGATGTCTCCTTATGATTAGGTCCAGGTTATGCCATAAAAAAAAAAAAAAAAGACTTAAGTTTACAGGCAATGTACTTTTCCCTTGGCTCAAGGTAGGTAGTATAAGGGAAGATAGGTAGCTAGAATGGGTTGGAAAGCTTTCAATATGAAATTCGGAGTTTCTGGAAGGGGGATGATTTTACTGAGGAATAAAAGAATTATGTAGGGTAGGAATCTTTCTTCATTTCATCGGTATCAGAGGCTGACAGCATAGGTTGTGATACATCACTGAAATATATCTTCAGGTTTCTTACCTTTTATTTGCACTCCCTCTTTCCTTGTTCCATGCCATCACTTTGTTGGGGAAACCATATCATTTCCGGTAGGATATCTACATTCTAGAATTTGAAGAATGCTTATTCCTGTTGTCTTTTTAAATGGAATTGCTTTCAACAAAGTAAATAGTTCAAGAGTCACAGAGATATGAAATCCTGGGCCAAATTCTAGAACAGTTTTTTTTTTTTGTAAGATTTTATGTATTTATTCATGAGAGACAGAGAGAGAGAAAGGAAGAGACACAGGCAGAGGGAGAAGTAGGCTCCCCACAGGGCTCCCGATGTGGGACTTGATCCTGGGACCAGGATCATGCCCTGAGCCAAAGGCAGAGGCTCAACCACTGAGCCACCGAGGCGTCCCTAGAACAATTTTTTAAGCACTTATCATTTAGGATTTTAGAAAAAATAACAACAGGCATTTACAACATGGATTCACTCAAGACACATTTTGCAAGGTTCTGCCCATTTCTTTTTTTAAAAGGCATTAATGTATTTTTTTAAATTTATGTTCAGTTTGCCAACATACTGTATGATACCCATTACTCATCACATCACGTGCCCTCCTTAATGCCTGTCACCCAGTTACCCATCTCCCCCCCACCTCACCTACAGCAACCCTCAGTCTGTATCCGATTTAAGAGTCTCTCATGGTTTGTCTTTCTCTAGTTTTTTTCTATTCAGTTTCCCCTCCTTCTCTTATGGTCCCTTTCACTATTTCTTATATTCTACACAACAGTGAAACCAAATAATAATTGTCTTTCTCCAATTGACTCATTTTACTCAACATCATACTCACCGGTTCCATCCACCTCAATGTAAATGGTAGGTATTCATCCTTTCTAATGTCTCAGTAATATTCCATTGTTTAGATTTACCACATCTTTTTTATCCGGTCATCTGTCTATGGCCATCTTGTCTCCTTCCACAGTTTGGCTGTTGTAGACAGCGCTGCTATAAGCATTGGGGCCCCTCTGATCACTACATTTGTATCTTTGGGATAAATACCCAGTAGTGCAACTGCTGAGTGCGAAGGTAGCTCTGTTTTTACCTTCTTGAGGAACCTCCATACTGTTTTCCAGAGTGGCTGCACCAGCTTGCATTCTCCATTTCTTTTTCTTAATCCCAGACTGATAGTCCCAGAAAAATCCCTTAGTCATAGTATATCTAGTTTTCAGAAAAATGATTGGCATAAGCTTTTGTAATGATAAAATACACCTCCTCTTGAGCACCTCTTCTATATGAACAACTTTATAAATATCAACTGGATATCCTGATCCTGCAAATCAGAACTCAGGAGCCAGGCAAACTTACACTCAGTTTTCAGTTTTGCCTCTTCCTGGGAGAGCTTACATGTATACATAATCACCTCATGTCCCAGCTGCCTTATCTGTAAGATAGTGATAATAGTTAGTTCTGCTTTTAGTCAGTACTTGTGAGAGCTAAATATTGTGGAAGTGAAGTGCAGGTAAAAATCTTCACATGGTGCCTTGCATGTAGTAAATTCTCATCAATTGCTGTTAGTTATCACTACCCCCATTGTACAGATGATGACACTGAGGGTCAGAAAAGATAAATCTCTGGAATACAGTCTCCCAGTTCTGAGGTCCAATGCCAAGGTCTTTTCCATAATATCCCATTGCCTTGTTATGGACAATTCAAGGAGAAAATGTTCTCGAAAACTATTTGATTACTCAGATTTGTTTCCGGTTGGGTAACACCAGATGTTCTAAGATGAAACCCATCAATGCTTAAAGTAGTCTGTGGTCTATAATAAATGGATCTACTGGATCCTTCCCACCATTTTGCCTTTGTGAAATGGATCTTTGGCTGAAATTTGGGTCATTTTTCAAATGCAAAATTAAAGGAAAGTACTCTACATAACGCTATAAAGGAACTAAAATTCTAAAAATACAAATAGAGTTAAATAAAAACTTAAGTTTTAGTTATGAGATGCTGTTACTTACATATACAACCTTCTGAGTTATTCCCATAAAAACAAAACTTCACAAATATAGATTATTTTTAAATTTTGAACTTTCTATGAATGTAATAGTGGATTTTTGTTCGAAACTTTGAAACCCCTGTCTGCCCTTCAGTGAGTTCTTTGGTCAAGAATAGGAGAGATTATGGATTCTGTATATGCTACAGGTCCCAAGCACAGGGATTTAACAAAAGTGGTTGGCGCTGGAGGCCTCCATCTCTGTGGTCATGGTCAAACATTGAGCAATAAAAAGTCCCCTCTAAGTATGAGCTGTGATGCTACCCACTGGGGATCAAACAGAAAATATGGTTCCATGACGCTCTGTAGAGATCTGCTTGACCTGGGGCTTGATGGTGCCTCCTCCGTCCTCATGAACTAGAACAGTTCTATACAGCCTGTCATGGAAAGGACAAGCAGACTACAACATCGTCAAGGCCATCCAGTGGAGGCACATCTGAGGGATCCTTTCCTTCCTCCCTGTCTTGATATCAGAAGAACTTGTATTATACCTTGAAGTTACCCAAAATAAACATGGCCTTTGTGTGGGCAGTGGATAGTAAGACTGTTGCAACAAATGGAAGTGGCAAAGGTAGTGATCCACTAAGGTTTGTCATGTACTTTTGTAAAATACTACTCTGGATTAGTAAATTAAGGGAAGCCCATACATCCTGGATATATGACAGAGATAGATCTCCATCACTATCCATCACAGACAGTATTGCTCGTTTGCATGAACCAATGTTTTCTTCCATGATGAAAGCTCGGAGGGGGAGGATGTTTATCTCATCAATGAAGGCCACACTAGAGCTAAGGCTGTAGCAGTCCAACCACATGCAGTCTTCCATCCATGAGGCTGGAGCACTCCATGTAGGTAAATGTGGATACATTCATCTGGGGGCCACCACTTCCGAGCCTGGAGCCTCTCATCCATTGTTGTGCAATATCAAGCAATATGATTATCAACAATAGAAATTTGTAAGCTAATGCACCTTTTCCTATGCATAGTTAAACTTGGACCTGAGACAATAAATTAGTCACCTAGAATAGCTATTGCCCTGGACCGCTGGGACAAGATATGCTTCACAATTATGCCACCACAATGGTCCCGAATACAATGGCTGTCTCATAAATATTTCTCAGATGGGGCCTCTCTACCATGATGAGGAGTTTCCCACTGAATATGTTTCTATCTCGGTCCCCTGGGAGGAAAAGCATGCTGACTGTTGTTCAGGAAAGTGCTGTATTTCCTCGTAAACCTCTACAGGGATTACATTCTGACTCTCAGCTGTCACATTCCATGAGCTACTTTTATGACAGTAATGGCGGCCCCAAGTTCATGGTGAAATAACACACCTCCCACAAAAGGACAGAGGAGGTGGACTCCATACTGGCTATTCCAGGGTGTGCCAGCTCACAAAGGGAGACAGGAAATCACAGAGACATTACGGAGATTGCTTTATGGCCGTGGCCCTATAATTACCCTGGTAGAGCAATCCCTTCCCATCTTTTGGTTCTAACTGCGAAAGCTGGGTACTTGAACTGGACACTCACCGCTGAACTCCGTCTTCCATCAAAGCCAATTGAAAATGCCATTTTGTTTGCTCCTTTTTGCAAAAAAGCCCTGCTGTCAAGATCACTCTTATGCCTTTGCACTACTTGTGCTAGGAATCACTTCAGATGAAAGGCTACAATTATATCCAGACGAGTGTAGAATGGGGGTAAGGGTAAAGAGGGATGGATACCTGCTTTCAATACCTGCTTTCAAATGCTGCCTTTGGGATAATCATCTTATTTATCTTTGAGATGATTGTGAACAAGCTCAGGTCAGGGAAAGAGGAGAGTTACTATTTATCCGTCAGATAAATTTAGAAGATTCTGGAAATGCATACTTAGTAAGAAACAATTCCATAAATGTCTATTTGTCTTCTCTTTAAATTCCAATGACTAAATTTATTAATTTTCAATTTTGGTCAGTTTATATCTAAACCTATTTCTAGGCAGATAGCTACTGTGAGAAAGAGAGAGAGAGAGAGGGAGAGAGAGAGAGAAGAAATGGTGGCTTTGAAGTAGTTATTTGTTAGATTTTTAATATTTTCTTACATAATGCTATGTTCCATCTTGTAAAGCACTTGGGAGCATACTAACATATGCGTCCACACACATATATCCCCTTATTATTTATTTAAAAATCTGTCTAGCATTAATGGAAAGGATAAGGTATAAGGGAAAACAAGATAAAACTTTGTTTTCAATCATAGGAAGACTATAATTCAGTTCACTGTTTTAAGTATTTTGAAAGGATGTCATACTCTGTGTCAATATATTGCAATTAAATTCTGTTTCACTGACGCTATAATTCATTTATACTGTGAAACCTCGGATGTTTCCTTAATTGATGAATCCTGTATTCATTTGAAATGTACATGAATTACTTTTATTTATATTTGAAGTGCTACCGACTGAGTTTGGATTTTCATTTCCTTAAGTGGAAATCTATCATTTCATTACAATGACAAAAATTTATTGGTTTGCAGTAATGATTGCATGTAAGGGTGAATCACTTAGACTTTATACTATCTGTAGCTGGGGTAGATTAAAGATGGGCACGGATTTTGTGCAGTTCTGCTCCTCAAATGATGAGAGTCCATTTCCTAACCCCATGAATTAGGACTGGTGTCTTAGTTTGCTGTCACCAATTGAATGTGTTGGAGTGATTAATGTTTCAAACCTGGACTTCTAGAATTCCACAAGGCTTGCATTTCTGTTCTCTTTGAAAACTGCTACTGTATGAACAAGCCCGTCTATCCTCCTGGAAGAAGTGAGATCAGATAGGCAGAGGCCCAGGCAACTTTGCTGTCCCAGCCAAGACCCCAGAAAATTGACCCCAGAGAAGCCACAAACAACTGACATGAGCCTCAGGTGAGTCCTGACCAAATTAACAAGACCCAGTAATGTGAGAAAATTGACAATTGCTGTTTTAAGCAATGAAATTGTAAGTATATCACTATGCAGCAGTAGGTACCTGAGACCAAACATAATTAGACAATTCATTGCAAACTATATTTATATAAATCCTGGTAAAAGATAATGACAGTAAATTCAAACTTAAACTAATGTAGAAATTACATTTATATCCTAATATTTGTTCTCTTTAGAGGAAGAGAAGTTATATTATTTTTTTAATCTTTTAAAGTAAACAGATTGGTTAGGTAAACAGATATTTCCATGATACCAAATTCCAAGAAGGATTTGTCTTGTGAACATTTTATATATAGCAGCTGTGTTAACGAAAATACAAAAATTATCATTTTTGCTGTCTCATACTCAAAAAGGCAATTAATGAATAGTCAAAGGTAATTAATCTATTTTTTTAAAGATTTTATTTATTTATTCATGATAGACATAGAGAGGCAGAGAGAGAAGCAGGCTCCATGCCAGGAGCCTGATGTGGGACTCGATCCCGAGTCTCCAGGATCACGCCCTGGGCCAAAGGCAGTCGCGAAACCGCTGAGCCAAAAGGTAATTAGTCTAATATGAAAGCTGTGAGTATTTCTGGGGACATATTTCGATAAATTTTCCAACTTAGGAAATCTAAAGAATATGTAAGATTCACATGGCCCATAAACCACTTTTTACAACCTGTCTCTATTTCCAATTCTGTTTTATGTTAGAAGTTACCATCTAAAATTCAACTTTTCAGAGTGTGTCCATGGATGTCTTTAATGGGATTGTTCTCAAGGGTAATGGAGCTTATGGTCTAGTATTGAAAGAAGAATCCTTATTGCTGTGGCTCTCAGGTTGGAACGTCATTCCAGACGTTGTGCAACACCCAATTGTTATCAAGACCTACAAAACCGTTGTTGAGTTCTTCTTTCTACAATCCAACCATCATTTGGTTAATCAACTTAAGTTATTATAACATCCTCTGCCACATCTTAAATTAACATGCTAATAATTATAATGATTATTTTACTATCAGAGGGACAGAGTTCAATTGCGTTTCAGACCACATGAGATTAACAGCTGCTTCACCAAGATGAAAAAGTGGCTTCAGAGGTTATCACTTTTGAAGCATGCTTGTATTAGTTTACCCTGGTGCCCTGCGGATGAAATAAAATGATAAAGCAGGAAAGTCTTTTTAAAAAAATCTTCAAATACTCTTAATAACACCGGGAAATTGGCTGAATAATCAAAACCAATATAGAACTCGTGTTTTTGGCACTTATGTTCTTGCCAGAAGGATAAGGTGATATAATGGATTTTGGCTGTGGTCTCAAATGTCAGTAGGGCTTGCCTAAAATTGGAAGAAAGGAGCTCTGTGTTCAAATGCCAGCACAATAGTTTATCATTTTGGGGAATGTGGATAAGACCCTTTAAATCTCAGAGCATCAGCTTTCTCCTAAAAACATGGGGTTATTAATATTACTTCTTGAGAGTGTTGCTTAGAGAATTAAATCCACTGGTACATTCAGAATGCTTAGAACACCTGGAAGACATTTAACTGTTCAATAAATTATAGTTATTATTATTAAGACTGCTTGGTGCTCACATAGGCCTGAAAATTTGGGAACAGCGCTTTTTTGAGAATAAAATTAGTGTAGAATTCTGATAAGCTTTACAGAGAAGTCATGAATCACAATGTTTGTGACACAGACAGTTGCCTCTTTTTGAAACCGGTGCAGATGATTATTTTTTTCTCCTAACAGACTCATGCCGAAGGGATTAGAGGAAGCACAACAAGAACTGAGGTGTCTTGTTTGAAATAGGATGTGAAAATGGGGGAAGAGGCCATCCAGAGTAGTATTCTGTTAGACTGATTAATCACATGAATTACAACACGCCAGATAACTTTGCTGATACTCCCAAGTCATTAGTGATTTTTGGACCTACATGAAGAATTTCAGAACTATGAAATCTCCAATTTATGGTATATTTAAAAAAAACAATCCCAATGATAAAAATAATTACATGTTAGGAGAAAAGCTGACAGTACAGATTAGTGAAAAGAAGTAAAAACAGGCTATCTTTTTTGGAGCCTAAAGTTTTGGTGTGTTGTCTCCCAATCTTTCTTGACCCTTAAAGGAGAACCACAAACTAAATTCAAAATTACTTTGTAAAACTTGGTGGTGGTTGTTGTTGTTTGTTTGTTTTTTCTTCTTGAATAAGAAACCAAGGTGTTACTTCATTATCTCTGACAGAGGAAGCTAAACAATGAGTTCTCAGATTCCAAAGACAGCATTCCAGATATTCCAAAAATATCAAAATTTTTGTTTATACTCTTGGAATTGCTTTAATAGAGCTCAACAACAACATCATCAACAACAACATAATAGAGCTCAACATTTCTGGATCCTTGTTCTACTGAAAGGCTAAACTTTGAGTACGTGTCTAACATAAACAAGTTTGCATTAGTCCTGTATTCATAGGTTAGAAATATGCTTATGAAATTAAATTAACAGGATGTTGAATAAAAATAAAAGTGTATTTTCTGGTGTCTCTAACCCCCCCACCCCCCCAAAAAAAAGCTAAACTCTGAAATTTGCTTTGTTTTTAAGTTTATGGACACTCTGATTTAAGAAAAGCATATTTAAAAAATGACCTCATAATGCTTCATATCAGCACCATCCATGAATCGTTGTGGTAGAAATGTACGTGATTTTCTGATACCAATTTTAATTAGGTGCATAAGAGTAGACTGGAAGCCTAATAGTTACACCCAGAGGCCTTACAGAATATGGACCCAAAGTGGGGGGTGGATGTAATACAGTCTGAACTTAGCTAGAAGACTGCTGGAAAGCTACATGGGTAATTGCCCTTTTAGAGTTTAAAGTTGGCTCTCCAGTCTGCATTGAAGTAGATGTCCTGAACTGAAGTGAACCTCTGGGACCTCTTGAAAAATTACATCTTTCCCTGGACTCGTATACCTTGGGTCATGGCAGACATTTCTGGGTCTCTTATCTGATTGACAACCACCCATCAGCTGAGCGATCCAGCTCTGAATGTGCACATGTGCTTAAACGGTTCTGGACTTGGCCATACACAACCCCCGGACAAGGAACTTGTGAGGAGATAAAGGAAATTGCTAGCGAGCCACTTCTGTGGCTCAGGACCGAAGCCATATTAAGAAAAGAGAAACCGGGGATCCCTGGGTGGCGCAGCGGTTTGGCGCCTGCCTTTGGCCTGGGGCACGATCCTGGAGACCCGGGATCGAATCCCACATCGGGCTCCCTGCATAGAGCCTGCTTCTCCCTCTGCCTGTGTCTCTGCCTCTCTGTCTCTCTCTGTGTGACTATCATGAATAAATAAATAAAATCTTTAAAAAAAAAAAAAAGAAAGAAAAGAGAAACCTATTTATCATCTCTACCACCTGTGCCTTGCAGAGGCCACAAAATGATTCAGGACAATCTTGCAATAAGTGTGCCAAATACATGAATTTCCCTTTCGATTCTCTGTAGAGTTGATTTCTAAAGATACAATAGAAAATAACAGAGCAATGAATCAGTGCCTGGCAGATCCATGAGTCTTAACGCAGGGGAATGACTGGTAGTCTGCCAGACGACAGAGGAATTCCCCTTGAAATTATTGCTTTAACTCAGATTTACAAACAGATATTAAAAATACAGAGGAGGAGATCTCAAATCACCAGCTTTCAAAGTTAACAACCAGAGAACGCATCACCATCACATTTCCTTTCCTTGGAAAGACCTCATTTTTGCCATGTGTTAATTAAGCACTTACTTGAGTCATGATGTCTTTGCTCTCAGCATGTCATGATTTGGGCGCTTCCTAATTGGTGCCCACCCACTCCATTGCAATTTCGCCTTTTTTTTAACTTCATTCAGCCAGTTGACTGATTTGCTCTACAAATATATAGAAGCATAAAGACTCCAGTTGATAGTAGTGGTTTAATCGGACTTCTCACACCACATTCCAGTGTTTCATGAAGGCACCTCATGTTTTATTTCCAGACCGTGCTGTTTGCTCACTGCAGATGGATAAGTGAAAACGAAATGTGGCCACTTCCCTGTCCACAAATTACATTGCATCTGTACCTGCTCCTCTGTTTTGTTGTTTTCATTGCTGTTGTTGTGTTCACCCTAAAAGAAAGATTTTAGTGTCAAAGGAAAGTATGGGTCTGGGCTCTGAGAAAGCATGCAGAAGCAGCAGCTAATAGGTGTATGTGTTCACTGTAGCATAAATCATAGGGTGTCGGAAAAAAAAAACCATCATAGGGTGTCAACAAGCAGGCGTGAGGCATTTATGGATATAAAATCTCCCAATCTACTTGTGTTCCAATGACCTCTTTTGGGGGTTTTCACTGCTTTTCCTTGTCCTGCTATTTAAGTGGGGAGTATCTAGGAAACTTGCATGCATTGGGTGAGATGATGGCAAGCTCTTATTTAGGCAGTGTTGGAACAGGTGGAGAGTTTTAATCTAGAAAATGCAGGGTTTTTGTTGTTGTTGTTGTTGTTGTTGTTGTTTAAGAGAGCCAGGGAAAGACCCTATGTGAGCAGGGCAGAGGGAGAGGGAAAGAGAGAACCTATGGCAGGTTCCACACTCAACATGGAGCCTGAAGTGGGTCTTCGATCTTATAACTCTGAGATCTTGACCTGAGCTAAAACTGAGAGTCGCATGCTTAACTGACTGAGCCACCCAGGCACTCCTAGAAAAGGCAGGATCTTTCTGTTGAAATAACTGAAAATTACGAGGTGGAAGAAATGAACATAGGCTGTTGGTTTCCAGAGAGCAGATCTAGATCTCAGAGGCATAAATTACCAGGAGGCAGAGATAACAAAGACATTAGAATATGCTAGATGTGAGAATTCTATTTTTTTTTAAGATTTTATTTATTTATTCATGAGACACACACACAGAGAGAGAGAGAGAGATTGGCAGAGACACAGGCAGAGGGAGAAGCAGGCTCCATACAAGGAGCCTGACGTGGGACTCGATCCTGGGTCTCCAGGATCAGGCCCTGGGCTGAAGGCAGCGCTAAACCACTGAGCCACCAGGGCTGCCCTAGATGTGAGAATTCTAAATATGCTACTGTTTCAGAAAGAACATCCATTAATATCATTATGATGTACATTCAGCTTTCCAAAAATATTGCTATTCCTTATAATAGTAATTTTAATGCCTTTTATGTGTGTGCCTCTTACAACATTTTCAACAGTTACTATTACTGTTATTCTTGATGTTATATTATTATTAATTCAGAGTTTCCTAGTTATTAATAAAGTCTTGGCAGACACAGATCATATATCACTTGCTCACTTCATTATCATCAGTACTAACCTGATTCCTGACACGGTAGACACTCAATTAATACTTGTACAGTAATAAATTAAAATGGTACAATGAAAGAAGCATACTGGTTTTGGGTCTGATTGTTAAATAAACATAAAAAGACACTGGAAACCATGTAGAGAAAGGAGGATATAATTATATTAGGAACCACTGTGAAACAGTCACTAGTATTGAGCAATACATTTAGTCCTGATGGAGTTTTCTGGAAATGGAAGGAGGCCTGTTGTCTCTTTGCTCTGTGCATTGAAAAATGGAGACATTCACAAAGATGTCAACTGGGTCCCTCAAGAGAGGCCCAGTGCTTCTATTTAGATGTGTTGGACACCATGAAACACCCAATGACTTTTAGAAGAATGGCGCAAGGGCTACAGATGTGTTATTTCAATCTAATGGTATATTGAAATCCTCTTTTTCTTTAATAAAAATGTGTGTCATATAGAAAGGTTTCCTTAAATAACTAGATACCGGGGAGCAATGACTATTTGAGAGATAAGTGTTTGGGTAGGTGTAAATTAGTTTATACTCTCCATTGGATGTGATTTTGCCAGTACATATACTAACGTGGATATGAGTAAGCTAGTCTACAGATTTCACTGGATATGAATAATCTAGTTTACAGACTGCATTGCTATGGGTAACCTAGTCGATAAACTTTAGTGGATATCAATAACTAGTCTACAGACTCCATTAGGAATGATTAACCTAGTCTATAGACTTCACTAGGCTTAAGTAAACTGGTTTGTAGACTTCATTTGGTGTAAGCTGCTGTATAGACTTCACTATGTAAGTAAGCTAGTCTATAGAATTGACTGCATTATGGATAAGGTAGTCTAGGCTTTAGGCTTAACCAGATAAACTAGTCTACAGAGTCTGTTAAGAATGGTTAATCTAGTCTATAGACTTCACTCGTTCTAAGTAAACTAGTCTGTACATTCCATTGGGTATCGATAAAGTAGTCTATAGACTTAACTGGATATGGATAAGCTTGTCTACAGACTCCATTAGTTATGGGTAAGCTAGTTTATAGACTTCCCTGGGTGGCATGTGTACAGTAGCCTGTGGACTACTTTCATAGAAATAGAAACATTTACATGGGGGCAAAATGCACAAGTGAACATGACAAAGTGTCAGGATGGGCCAATACTCTTGAGAACAACCACCTGGATAAAATATCAGCAATATTTTCCACTGAGTAAACTCTCGCATCTGTTTCCCATGTGTTCTCACAATCAGCAGGTGCAAAATTAAGCAAAATAGAACCACCTTGTAACTAGCGCTCTCTCATGGTTAAGGACTCAGAACCACAAACTACTTCCCGATGCTTTTCCTAGTTGCAAGTGATAGTAATAACAGATGACAGTAATATTATTAATTCATTATGAGAAGTCCTTTGGCCGATAGTCTCAGATAAATTTTTCTGAAAGTGTGATTGGTTAGAGAATGATTCTTAGAATGATTAAAGCGTTGAGTGTTGAGAAAGACCTAAACAATTTGGGACAAATTCAATGATTCTAAATATGCATACTGCTAATTCAAAGATTTTTAGTAGAAGTCGGAGGCTAATTTAAATACTCAGCTGTCTCTCTTTTTTAAAAAAAGATTTTATTTATTTATTCATGAGAGAGACAGAGACACAGGCAGAAGGAGAAGCAGGCTTCATGCAGGGAGCTCAATGTGGGACTCGATCCTGGGTCTCCAGGATCACACCCTAGGCGGAAGGCAGGCGCTAAACCGCTGAGCCACCTAGGGATCCCCTACTCAGCTATCTCTTTAACTTAGGTATTTCACCAATTTAGTCTTATAAATCTCTAATAATTTGATTAATACATTTCTAATATTGATCATTATAACTAGATAGCAAGTAATGAATTAAACATTTTAAAGTCACATATTCTAAAATTTTAATTGTGTGAGTCATAACGAAAAATTATAATAGGTTGGAATTAGTCTATAATGATAACATGTCAGTGATAGTTTAGCTCGCAGATTTTTTTTTTGTAACTTTCGTTTCTCTGTAGGTAATTGTTTTCTCTGACAAACTGACTAAAAGAATATTAGACATAATAAATGTGAAGAAACTGTATTTACATCATTGTCAGGGGTCTAAGGAAAAGTCAGGAAAATCTCAATGTTTATTTTCTATTTCACAAATATTTTCTAGTAATTAAGTGTGTTCCGTGGCTAAGCCTTGTTGAAATGACAAGTTATTTACACCTCTGGTTTTGATGGGTGTTGTCATGGCATGTTAGACTCTCCACTTTGTAAGTTTTCAGACTTTCTAATTGTGTAGGCAAACAGGCTGCACAGTCCATAATAATAGGCAGGGATAATTCAGATGATAGAGTTTATAATGCAGCTGAACTAGTACTTTGTTTTACATAAAACTGCATCCTGGCCTCTTTAGTAAACAAATTATTATTCTATTACCTCCTCCAGAAAGATGGTGGTTGTTTAAAATACAGTATACCTATTATATGTTGGTATTAAGTGTCTTTATGGCATTAAAATATCCCAGGGATGGAGAGAGTCCAAATCACTGGACTCATTTCACGGTTTCACTGAGCCCTGACAGATCAATTTAATACGTGAACATCATTAATGTCAACATTTCTCATACAATTTAAGGTTCCCAACATATAATACAGGGACAAAGTCCCAATTTGGACTTGGAAAGATAGTTAAGAAAAACCATTAAGATTTAGGAATAGGGGAAATTACAGTGGTTAGTAATGTAGTATGAAATATTCTAGAACATTCTCCATTTTTTAGCTGCCAGATACTAAATATGGAGTGATGTTCACCGAAATGTGCTGACAGATTTAGATTATTATCTCAGAGCTCATGACATTTGTACACTCTATCCAATATGCATACAGAACCTATAGAGACACAAGTTGTATCTTCCCCAACCACCTTCTACCATCTTGTTTCTTGTGAAGAACTGACGTTGTTATAGCAACATGGAAATCCAGTGGACATGGACTGACCCCGTCTTTAGGCTCTTAGTCCTAAAATAACACTTCCTTTTTTCTCTTTTCCATATGTAACAGGAACATACCTTATGGCTATTTAGAACCATATGTGCTTTCTCAAATACAAAGACAAAAGACATTCATTTTATGCAAATTATCATAACCACTGCCATAATTTTTTTTGATAATCATTTTATAGCTAATATTTCCTACTGTAAAGAATATGTTTTTAAATCATATTACCGGTCTTTGGTCTTGTAATCAAAAGTCATAAAAAGAATGCATCCTCGAAGGATTTGACTTTAGGCACTTTTGTCTGTGTCTATTAAAAAATAGTGATGTAGAAACTTGAAATACTTTTGACTTCACCTACTGGTGTTTTTAAATGGGAAATACAGTTGTATTTAGAAAAGGAGATCAAAGTGGGAAAACCCTATAAATGGACTCTAGGAAATGTGGAGTGATGGATAGGGTACAAATGACTAACCTTTGGGAAAGTGATTTCTCCTACACTTCATTTTGCCTGGATTTTCTCATTCTCAGTCACGTACTTTGCAATGACATTCTTTAGACATTCTTACCCAGAAAAGCATTTAAGATCCTGATCACAGAATAAATATTATTCTGTGTTTAAAGACCCCTATTTCAAATTGCTTTTATTGTGGATCCTGCGCATTTAATAACGCAGTTAATGAGAAGTTTGTTTTCTCCTGGAATGATGAGACAGATTTTGAGAATTTATCCCCACGGTGCTTCCATTTGCCTATCTTAATAAATGAGATGTCAATAATGTGCCTTTGAGTTTTACTATTAATATGAGTTTGCTGAACGGAAACCTGTTGCTTTCAGCCAAATCTCAGGGAGTATTTGAATCTCGGAACTTAACCATGAAATAACAGCAGGCGTTCAGCAGAGCCGTGTCACACCTATGTCACTTCATCTCCTAGTCATAATTATGAGCTCATGTCTGAATTTTCTTCTGCCGTTATTCAGGCATCAGTGGGATCAGAAGGAAACTAAGGGAATGGCAGAGAGGAATACCGCACTTCAGGTGGGGGAATAATCAGAGTCTTGTATAGAGATGTCTAGATCTCATGTACGACATGTATGTATATAACATGAGTATTTATTATATATAATATGCATGTTCTATAATATATGCCTATAGATCATGTTCATTATATACAAAATAATATCATGTTTGTAAATGTATATATATGATTATAAATACACATATGTATGTATGATACTGATTTCCACCTACCCTAATATATATTTTTTAAAGATTTTATTTATTTTTTCATGAGAGACGCAGAGAGAGAGAGACAGAGACACAGACAGAGAGAGAAGCAGGCTCCATGCAGGGAGCCCGATGTGGGTCTCGATCCTGAGCCTCCAGGATCACGCCCCAGACCAAAGGCAGTGCTAAACCACTGAGCCACCGGGGCTGCCCTACCCTAATGTTTTAAAGTTGACTTCAGTTTAGGCTTATTTTTCATTATGTTTTGTTTCTTCTTTCTCTTTCTCTTGCTCCGTTAATACCAGTAACTTCAGATTTGAGAGTGTCAAAGTCCTAAAGTGATAAGATATTTAAATCTAATCATGTAAAAAAGATTCTAAGGGATCCATAGAACTTATTTTTGCATGACATGTAGAACTTAGTTTTTACATAATACTTTTACCATAATAATAATAATACCATAACTAATATTTTAAATAACAGTGGGTTTGGTTATTTGATCAAATTCAATTAAGCCAACTCATTGTTGCATAAGAAATGAAAACATATTTACAGATTCACTGCAGTCCCTGGTCTCAGGGATGAGAATCCGAATCATTCATTCACCGCCTGCTGTGCCTGCTTGCATAGCGTAAACGTACGTGGAATACACGGTTGGCCACCGGAACTGAGTGTGTGGAATATTCACACATACACTTCTTAAATTGACAGCCTTATGCATTCCTCGCAGTTTACATAAAAAATATGTATGCTCCCTGTCAGGAGTGTTACTGTTCTGTCTTTGTTTTTGCTTTTGCTTTATTTTGTTTTTTGTGTTTACGTACGCAGTTCATCTTAAAGTATGGAAGAAAAGTTCTCATTTTATGGGAGGCTTGTATTTGAATGATTCGGAAGTAACCATTACCTTCGTGAAATGCATCAGATTAAATTCGGCCTTCTCATTGATTAGATTGTCAGCAGTTTTCCTTATTTACTGTAGCTTTTCTAGAATGGGTTAAGGTGCATCATCAACCTACAGAAGTGCTGTTTAAACTGGAAAGGCTAATCGTGAGCTTAGGGTCTGCACAGTTAAGTTGCTTTATTTTTCTGAAATGCACACATGGCACGTTGAGCCGTGTTCTTCCCTAGAAACCTTGAAGCAAAGAGCTCTGATCCTTGAGGCTGGCGGTCACCCCAACCACATCCTGTTGTGGCAAGTCAGGAGGTCAGGTGTCTCAAAGGAGAACTTGGTCTTTCAAGTGTGATACCGTGTCAGATCATGAGCATTATTTAATAATGACTGAGGTGTGAGCAATCAGGTGAATGGCTCAGATCTTTTATCAAGAGCCGTAGAAGACATTTTGTTGTGAAAAGATTTGAAGTCGCACAGAGTGGATCCATGAGATGTTCCTCTCATCTGTCTTATATGAGATTATAACATTTAGACTCAATTTTGAGGACAAAGGATTTTTAAAAGCCAGCATTTTATCTAAAATATTTTTAAAGAAAAAAATATAAAATAAAATAAAATAAAATAAAATAAAATAAAATAAAATAAAATAAAACAAATAATAAAATATTTTTAAAGGCAAGTAAAATGAGGAAAAATCCCTTCAATGATATATGCTCTATTTACCTAATTTGTATTGTTTTGTAGGGAATATATTTGCCGGTCTGAATTTCACATTCAACTATCATTCAACATTGATGCCATCGTAAAAAGAAATGAATATTTACAGGTTAAGAAAAGAAGTTTGCATCTGAGAAATTCACTTCATCCTTTTTTCTCCTTTTTCTTCCCCAACTGCTAATAAAAGTTGAGATAAATTTTTAGAATACAGATTTTTTTTTCCCTGTTGCTTGTTACCATCTTTCATAGCCACGGTATTTCAAACTATTTTTGATATTTTTATTACACCTATGGGGGATATGAAGGAAAAAATAACTTAATGAAATTGTGTCTATTTCTTTTCTGAAAACTTCAACAGGTTGCTCGTCAAAGGGATGGTTAGTTGTAATAACATTTTACTATGGTACATTATTAGCGGATGATGGTGTGAGGTGTTCATTTCTGTCACAGTCAGGGAAACCATTTCCTTGCTGTGCTCTCAATTTAACTTAAATCTTATGATTTCGTGTTTTTAACAAACACCTCCTTAATTTTTGGCACTCCGTCCCTCCCACTGACAGCCCGATGCCTGGTGGCTGTGATTGTTAATACATACAGTGATGGCCAGAGGAACATATTAAGTACAAACCTTAACTTGAGGACGGCTAAAATCACTTAGAGTTTAGCAACATTTCCTCATACGTTTAAAAATATTAATAAAAATAAATATCACAGAGCCAAATGTTTTTTTTTTTTTAAATCACAAAACACACGTTCCTTGTATTGCTTTCGGCGTACACACAAAAATCAGTCCTTTGGGGAAGACGTAGATTTTTGAGTTTAGTAATAATGAAAGAGGAATTGAAACATAGAGTGACCTACAGATGCTCCTGAATCCTGCGAGGTCTTTAAGTATTTCTTTTAGGTACATATCTGGGTGCGTTGGTAGCAAACACACATTCTGCACAGATGTGCCTTTTTGTTTTTTTGTTTTGTTTTGTTTTGTTTTGTTTTGTTTTCAGATGTGCCTTTTGGAACACGCGGTTGTCACGATGGAGGAAAGGCGACAGATGCTGATTCTGAGGAGCACGGCACCACTGCATCTCATGTGGGGACATCCGTGCAGGTGGCCAAGTCAGCCCCTGCGTCAGTCCCATTGTTTATATTTCTCTCCACCCAATGGCTTATGGGTGTGTTCACTCACATCCATCCAGCACCCCATTCCTGTCCCAATCTTCTATATGTCCAGGTCAGCTTTGCAGCTCCGTATGGAATACCGTGTAAGACAATGTGCTGTGCCCACACAAAGCTTGCGTCTACACTGAGAGAATGGGTTGGCAACCCAGCTGGGATCTAGCTTTTGCTTCCCTTCCTGAATCCTCCCTGTGCCTCCGGGAGTTCCTTATGGCAGGCTGAGACCAACACCCGCCATCACTTACTCATAAGGCTGACAAGGCTCGGGCTCCTGTCCCTTAATCTCACTTAGTGCCTGTTCTGAGTGCATGTGATTTCCCCTTGTGTCAGCATCAGGCATCCTCAGCATCAGCCTCCATGCTGCCAGAGAAGTTTCCAGTGGACACGGCTGGGGTAGCTGCACCCAGAGCATAGCCATACCCTCAGAATAACTATGCCTGCAGCATTTCCCCTTCCCTCCTCCGTGGTGCATCCTCTCTACATGGGGCTTCACCTGAAAACCAGTATTTGGAGCTATGCCTTCACAAGCATTCACCTGACTCCCTGCCTGGAATTGAGCCCATATGCTAACGTCTCCTTGTACACCTAATTTAGCCAAACATCCTGTGCTCATCTTTAAGCTGATGACCCTAAAGAGAGAGCGTATCCTCACTGTAATGCATGAGAGCCAACTCTACAGAGCTTGAAAATTCAAAGTTTAAAGGGCTTATGTCTGGCATTTCAATAAAGGACACCTATTTAGTCCTACACAGATAATTGTCGATAAATCAAGGCTTGAAAGTCCTTTGAAACACGTGGGAAGCAATTTTATTTCAAAGGATCCTTTTAAGATAAAAATGACCAAACTAGAGAATGTCCACCCAGAATACACACACACACACACGCAAACACACACATCTTATTAATGTGACATAAACATGTATTATTAGATTAAACAATAAATAGTTATTTGGTAATAATGAACAGAAGTTAACCTCTAAAGTCACAGAGGTTCAAAATACGTGCCTATGAGTAGCGTCTGCATTGTTAACATCAGGAAAGCACACAGCGTAATAATGTGATTTGATTTACAGAGTTTTCCACCATCCATTTACAGAATGCTTTCGCACATGATTCTTCCAAGAAGTCCTTGGAGAGCATGGTGGGAGGGCAGGATCACTGCTCCTCATTAACGAGGGGTTGGCCAAAGCCCAAAGAAGCCAGTCATGTCTGGGGCTCCCGTGTTCCCTCCAGGAGCGTCTCCCCACTTTACTGCACTCACGAGGCTGTGGTTCTGTGTCTAGCGCCGCGTGTGACTCCCCCACACGTCTACACGCCTGCTCAGCGCAGCTCGAGTACCACCACGGACGCCCTAGTACAATGATGTGAACGCAGGGGCCAGCCCCAGGCCTGGCAGGACATCCCAGGTAGCTGCGGATGATTTGCAAGGTGCACACTACAGAGCTCTACCCCAGAGAGGAAGAAGTCAGGTCGCTGAAGAGAATCACACTTGCAAACGTAGGGACAAGATCCAGGGTCATATTTGGGAGCTGGCTGTGGTGGAACTCACCCAGTTGTCTTAGTCACCTCTTCCTCCATATTGGCCGTTAACCTCTTACCTAATCAATCTGCACCATCAGTGTGTTGGCTGAAATGCTGAGGAGACCAGTCCAGGTTTCCAGTCAAAATGTGCATTCGAATGACTCTGGGCAGCCACCTCCTGGAGAAGATGGAGGAATGTCCCTAGTGACAGGACAGAGCAAGATACGGTCTAGGACCCTCGGCTTTGGGTTCAGACCCCAATTCCAATATTGGCCTCCTGCAAAGAATATGCATGTCTCACTCTCTTTGTATATAATTTGCATCTTACTTCAGCATGTTTCTGTGAAGATGACATATGCACGAAATGTAAATAAAATTTTCACAGCATCTACTCCATAAATACCAGATACAAATCCCCATCACAGATTTAGGGAAGTTAGCTGATACCCCCAACTTGCTTTGTTACAAGAAAAAAACAAAATATATGATTTATTTCTTTTATTTTCTTTAATACTTTCCCACCTTATTAAGGTTAACAGGGTCCTTATATATGTACATACTGGCCGTGGGATGCCTGGGTGGCTCAGTGGTGGAGCGTCTGTGATCCCGGAGTGATCCCACATCGGGCTCCCTGCACGGAGCCTGCTTCTCCCTCTGCCTGTGTCTCTCTCGCTCTCTCCGTGTCTCTCATGAATAAATAAATAACCTCTTTAAAAAATAAAATAAACATTTGCTGTAAGTTTTCAGTGACATTTAAACTGAATTATCTTTCCATAAGTAAGCTTCTTTAGGCACATTGGTTTGCATTTTATAGAAATGGAACATCCAACACACAGAACATCCAAGTCCTTTATCTTTAGGTCACAAATAGCAAAGGTGTATAATTTGGAAATGTTACAGACACGATTCCAAATCTCAGCTAAACTCTTTCCCAAATTGCACCCACTCAGTTAGTCTTTAATGAAAATAGAGAACAAAAACAGTTGCTTAAACGTAGCACTGCGTGAGATTCTGATCACTAAGAAGTCCCTTAAAGAGCAGTAAGCCGTGATTGCTGCAAAGCTCAGAACACCAGCAAGGCTTAATTGCAAAGTAGTTAACAGAAGGCCACAAATTCTGTTTTCCTAACAGGAGCTGAGAGCTACGGATGTCATTTCGTCATGCACTAGAATGGCACTGCTTCTCGTGAGTGTGGCACAGAAACTCCACGTCACCCCTCTCTCTCTCTCTCATTTTGTATAAGCTTCTAGGAGCATAGCATGGCCTCCCCTCCAGCAGCACAGGCGTCCACTAAGCCGTACTGGCCTCCTCTCTTCCTCCATCTCTTAGCAGCCGCCTTGACCAACCGGCAGGCATTAGCTCCCAATTGGTGTCCCAGGGACAGCTGTCCACCCAGTTGTTAAATTTCTCCAAAGAGGGTTATCCAACCTTGATCTTTTTCTTCCTGGGTAGTTTTGTGCGAACCAATCAGAATCCATGGCTTTAAAATCAGCCACCAACTGACTTGAGAATGCTCCGTGAGACTCCAAAGCATCAATTTCATTCATTGTTAATACTGCCTTTTCCAGAACGTTTGGAGTAGCATATGTTGAGGTCCAAGTAAAAGTTGATCTTTTGGATTCTGGGAAACATACACAAAATCTCACACATATGCTTTAGGATTATAATGAGTAGCCAGAGCTTTTTCTTTTCCTATAATCAGCATTGCAGATCTACCATCAGTCGTGAAAGAATTTGCAGCTGTCCGTGTGCCACAGGTCTTGATGGATGCAGGTTTCAGTTTGACCACCTGCTCCAGAGATGAAGGACAAATGCCATTATCGTTGTGAACTGTATCTGTTTCTGGTATTTTGAAGGATACAGCATTAGACAGGAGTCCTGTGGCCACGCTGTAAGCACAGCACGCACTCATCCTGGTCCGGTTGGGAATCAGCTAAGGCAGTGGCCAGCCCATCTGCAGAAGGGCCCATTTTCTCACTGGTGAAGAACTTGATCACTGTAGGGAACTCCCACAATGGAAATTCAATCTGAAGTTAGAGATTAAAGACACTTGCTGACCTGGAGTCTTGGCCTCATTGAGATCAAGAACCATTTTCCTCATTTTCCTTGAATGACAATA
This sequence comes from Canis aureus, assembly GCF_053574225.1. NCBI lineage: Eukaryota > Metazoa > Chordata > Mammalia > Carnivora > Canidae > Canis > Canis aureus. The sequence continues at coordinate 119,735,713 of NC_135649.1, read as the reverse complement.
CAGACATCAGACTGTCATGACCACACCACACTGCCCAGAAGCTATCAAGCCAACACCTGTGGTCTTGGCTGGGTGAACAGAGATGAAACCGTGGTGACAGCGTGAGCAAGAGTCTTTGTCAGGGAAGCCAGCTCCACATGCAGCCTCTCTAGCGACACGGCTAGTTTCACTTCCTATATATCTGGACCAAAGATGATACAATCGACGACTTCCTTTGGGACGTGCGTCTGATGCTACAAACCTGAAAGTGCTGCTGTAGCCAAACCATATGGCATCAGGTCCTTCTTCCCTGTGCCTGCCTGCAAAAATGGAACGTGAACATCATCCACCATCACGATACTCCTTGTGTTGGGGTTGGCTAAGGTTTTCTTTGATTTGGTCTGGACAGCTAGGGCAGCTCTTCCTTGGAAGAACAGCTCAGAGCTCTTACAGAAAATCTGAGTGCCCAGTTTCTCGGGAAGATTTTTTTTAATGTGCTGGGACTAAACCAAAATTTATTTCTTAAGCTGAAAAAAAATAGGGGACTGTTAAGGTCTGAATCTGTTTCATACACAGACTATGCCCAGAAGCACTGAAATATGCTCCTTTGGAATCTGAGTCTCTGTAAGGACCTAACATTGTAGAATATTTAGCAATCAGTGCTGATTTTTGGTTGATCAATTCAACGGTTGGGAGTGATAGTCATACTGTTCATGATACCCTCTATTCTTTAACTACTCTTACTTTGTCTTTTTATTATTAATATTATTCGTGAGAGTCGCAGAGACACAGGCAGAGGGAGCCTGATGCATAACTTGATCCCAGGACCCTGGGATCACCTCCTGAGCCAAAGGCAGACACTCAATCACTGGCTGGCTGGCTCCAGAAGGGAGCCATCCAGGCACCCCTTTTTTGTTTTTTTTAAATCTAATAATAAGGTGGCAAAATAAAATAGATGTGTTTTCATGCGGATAGAATAACCCCAACATAAGCTTAAAGCTCATTTATGTAAAAATCCTACCCTTGACCTCTGCATTCATATGTCCATACTTATGTGCACATACACAGACATATACACACGCTCATCAAAAGTTGATGGTCATTGGTTTATTCATATGTTTTTTTCACTTATGTAGAGCTATGAGGAAACAGTTGGTATTAGCAATGAAGACTCTTTCATTAATGTAATTTTTTGGAATTTTACAAAACATCTTGATAATTAGCATTTTCCAGTCTTTTGATTTTTTTTTTTTTTTTTTTTGGCTTCTGGAGTTCTAGGTAACAAATAGGCTTTCTTTTTACTTGTTTGATACATATATCTGATTTCTGTGCTGCATGAAAAATGCCAACTGAGGGTTTTTTTTCTTCCGTGAAGAATTTTCACAGTGTTCTGAAGGAAATACAGAAAATACAAGATAAGCTACTGCATGAAATAAAATTCATAAAAAGCCCTTCCTGAGTGGTTCTCCAAGAAGCATCCCCTGCAACTTTCTGCAGAGTGTTAAGTTTATCTCTTTGATTCAGTGGTACAAGCCAGCCTCCACTTTCATCCTGCAGATGTAGGATAGTTTACTTTTCAAGTAGGTCATAAAACACCCTGTTTATAAAGCACTTAGCTACACTGCACAATGCAAAGAATAACATGTTCAAACACACAGAGAAGCCTTTCCTAAGGAATTTGAGATTTAAAAGCATCACAGTACAATGAATCATTCACAGAAATCTGCCTTGCAGGATTCATCTTTGAACTTAAAGAACAATTTCAAGGGCCAGCACTCCAAAATTTGCCAAAATAGGCAGACTTCTCCCCTCCCGTCCTATTGTGTTTGATAGCAGAGCTGAATACAGCACTGGCTTTTGCAATTCTGTGTCAAGGTTATAGAAAGTCAATTATTAACACCCATTGCTCAGTTAATGTGTTAACATAGATTCGCCAACCATCCATCAGTGAAGTATTTGGACGTTAATTTTACACCAGTAAACAGCAAGGGGACTGGGCATGATTTGGAGTAAGAGCTCCCCAAAGGTTTCTCAACGTTGCGAGCATTGACATTGGGGCTGGATATTGCTTTCTTGGGGGTCGTCCTGTGCTCTCCAAGGTATCAAGCAGCATCTTTCACTTGAACTTTTCCATGCATGTAGCCTAGCATCTCTTGTCTACCTTGTGGTTACCAAAACGTCTCCAGATATTGCCAGTGATCCACTGGGGAAGAGAACTGCCCTTGTTGAGAAGCAATGTAATTCTCACTTTCAGGATTTTTAAATTACTATGTTAAACCACTCGTGGTGAGTCTGTTGTGCAGCCAAGTTGGAGAACCAGTGGCCTATTCCTTTTGTGATTCAAGTCCTGGTCTCCAAGTCAGGAGCATCACGTGGAAATTTATTAGAAAAGCATATTCTGGGTGTACCTGGGTGGCTCAGTGGTTGAACATCTGCCTTCTACTCAGGCCTTGATCCTGAAGTTCCGGGATCGAGTCCCACGTTGGGCTCCCTGCAGGGAGCCTGCCTCTCCCTCTGCCTGTGTCTCTGCCTCTCTCTGTGTGTCTCTCATGAATAAATAAATAAAATCTTAGAAAGAAGAAAGTAAGAAGATAAGGAAGGAAGGAAGGAAGGAAGGAAGGAAGGAAGGAAGGAAGGAAGGAAGAAAGAAAGAAAGAAAAAGAAAGAAAGAAAGAAAGAAAAAGAAAGAAAAGAAAAGAAAAGAAAAGAAAAGAAAAGAAAGAAAAGAAAGAAAAGAAAAGAAAAGAAAAGAAAAGAGAAAAGAAAAGAAAGAAAAGCAGCTTCTGAGACGTACAGAATCAGAATCTGCATTTCACCCAGATCTCCAGGTCATCTCAGTGCAGCTCAGGTCTTCAACAAAACTCCCTCTCTTCTCTGAGGAGTCTCCTCAACTCCCAAGTCCTGCTGAACTGGCAATCCCTGCTCGCTGGTACAATGGTTGTGTCAGCAGCTTCGTGGGGAAGATAGTGGCTGGAGTGTGGAATTGGGTCAGAATCCATGGCTAGATGGAGGGTAACTCGAATTTTCTCTAGAGTGTTTGTGTCCTTAAAAGATTCAAGAGATTGTGTTGGTTCTTGTTGGAAGACTAGAAGGAGAGGTGGTAGGAAAGGACAAGTGAATAAAATGGCAGGAGCCCCTCCTGCTGTCGTCCTGCAGGTCTTCCTCCTCTTTAGCCCTTCTTTTCTTCTTCGCCCTGTTTTATAGATTTACCTTTGCCTCCAGCTGTGGTTGAAAATTGTACCAACGGTTTTTGAGTTAGCCTGAGATGGCTTAGCTCCTTGCAACCAATCACACTCGGACAAAAAAAATGACACTTGGTTTTACTTTAATAAATTTGGTGACGGGTTATATAATAAAATACACTGTCCCAGTAAATTTATTTTATTTTATTTTATTTTTATTTATTTTTAAAGATTTTATTTATTTATTCATGAGAGACACAGAGAGAAAGAGAGAGACACAGAGAGAGAGGCAGAGACACAGGCAGAGGGAGAAGCAGGCTCCATGCAAGGAGCCTGATGTGGGACTCGATCCCTGGGCCCCAGGATCACACCCTGGGCCGAAGGCAGGCGCTAAACCCCTGAGCCACCCAGGGATCCCTCCCAGTAAGTTTATAATGAAAGTTCTGGTATCACACATTGTTGGTTCAAAGTTTCTGATTGTCCATTTCATAAAGACATTTAAAGTGGAATATAAATGAATGTCTACTTTACTCTTTAATAATGCTTTAAATAAATAAACATCCCAAAGAATGAAAAGGGGAATTAAAGTAACCCCATATTAGTGGGTAAAGGAGTGAAAAATGTTTTGTAAACTGATAGAACTAACACACAGCATTAAAATGATAATTCCTATGTTTATAGAACAACATTCAAAATATTTGTCAATTAAATGACAAAGACAAAACCCAAATTTTATTCATGGCAAGATTGCAGCTGTAAAATGTGTGCCTGCATAAGGAGGAAATGTGAATGAAATACAAAGAATAAGCTTTATTGTTTAAAAAAAAAAAAAAGAGATTGTGGCAGCCCGGATGGCTCAATGGTTTAACGCCGCCTTCAGCACAGGGCGTGATCCTGGAGACCCGGGATCGAGTCCCACATCGGGCTCCCTGCATGGAGCCTGCTTCTCTCTCTGTGTGTGTCTCGTGCATAAATAAATAAGATCTTTAAAAGAAAATGAGATTGTGCACATTTCTAGATTTTTGTTTTTATAAAATGAGACAACGGATGAAAATGTGCATGTGTTCCTAACATCCAGGAGACCATAAATACAGTGTAATTTTACATAAGGCTTAGGTGGCACAAATTTGGGTGTTTTCTTCATTTAAATAGTTTTCAATCCACTGTAAAGAGAAATATAATGTACCAGTTTCACGTATGCCCCAGGTGCAAGATATATGAAACAATTACTTTGTCTATAGAATCAGATGTGTTTAGGGACCATGTTTAAGCTCTTCTTTATTTAAGTTTTCATTGGCAGAGGTGTGGATGTGAATAACTTGGTTGTGTCTGCCTTCAGAGCCTTGCTGCAGTTAATGTGACTTTTTGAACTATGCAGATTCTCTAAACCTCCACATCCTGATGCATGAAATAGGTATGCCTGTAACAGGATGGACGCCAAGGTTTTGTTAAAATTAAACGGTACGTTTACACACAAGGCTTAGTGCAGTGCCTGGTAAATTATTATCCCTTAAGGGATACCAGTTGTCATTCCTATTGCCTTCAATTTATGTCACCAGCAAATTCATGACTGAGAATGTAATTATATGGTCAGTGCCTCTCTCTTTTTTTTTTAAGATTTTATTTATTTATTTGACAGAGAGACAGAGAGAGAGAAAGAGAGAGAGAACAGCAGGGGACACGGGAGAGGGAGAAGCAGGCTCCGCGCTGAGCAGGGAGCCAGATGCTGGGCTGGATCCCAAGATCCCAGGTTCATGACCTGAGCCACAGGCAGCCCCCAATGCTTCCTTTTTACAGATTCTCAGCTTCAGTGTTTTATTATCGTACATGAGCATTAATATTTGATTTTAATTTACTAATATGTTAAGAGTCAAGGCATAGTTAATAATCTTCGATTTAGAAAAATGATTTAATGAAAGTAATAGAAAAATATCCATGGATACTTGTATTACTGTTTAAAATTTTGGCCTGATGGGACACACATAAAGGCAAAATTCTTCATTAAGAAGCCCTAATTGAGGGCGCCTGGGTGGCTCAGTGGTTGAGCGTCTGCCTTTGGCTCAGGTCCTGATCCTGGGGTCCTGGGATCGAGTCCCACATCGGGCTCCCTGCGTGGAGCCTGCTTCTCCTTCTGCCTGTGTCTCATGAATAAATAAATAACATCTTTTAAAAAAAGAAGGCCTAATTGAAAAGTACATAACCCAGTTTTCATTAATTTAAACTGCAAGGTTTTTTCTCAAATTTATTTTTTGTTTACTGTTGTTACATTGAGATGACCTAACCTGTTAGAATTATAGTTTTGCCGAACCCAATCCTTCACAATTTTGGTATGCTGTTTTTTGTGTTACTGGAAATATAAGGGTACCACGCTGGTGCTCAGTATGTACTTTCTGTTATAAAGCATTCAGGTTCCTTTAAACTCAGGATTTCTCTCCATAACTTAACCCACATCTCGTGGAGGCTCCATCTCAGCACATGTGGGTCACCCTGAAGGATATTGGGGCAGGCGGAACTGATGAAAATATGGTAGTGTTCGTGCTCCCACTGTGTTGTGAATAACAGTCTTTCCTTCTTCTCTGACCCGGGATCTCTCGTCTTCTACCAACATTAATGAAACTTGCAGGTAGCCTGTTGACTTGCACGTAGGTAATAATCTCAGATACTTGAGTTCTTGATGTGTGCAGGTGTCAGCATCTTTAAAGTCTCAGAATGAGATGGTTGTATGGCACTCAGGAATAAACATTCTCAGTATTTAAAAGTTCCACTTCGTCCCAATAGTGTCTAGGTTCTCTTTGCAAATATTTCCTTTTTTTTTAAATTAATTTTTTTAAGGATTTGATTTATCTGTCCATGAGAGACTCTGACAGAGAGAGAGAGAGGCCAAGACAAAGGCAGAGGGAGAAGCAGGCTCCCTGTGGGGAATCTGATGCAGAACTCAATCCCAGGACCCCAGGATCATGATCTGAGCCAAAGGCAGATGCTCAACCACTGAGCCACCCAGGTGGCCCTGCAAATAATTTCAAATCCACTCAGTTCATGTTGTCTTATGCTATATGCATTATTAAGGCATTTTTTAAAAGATTTTATTTTTAATTAATCTTTACAGCCAGCATGGGGCTTGAACTCACAACCCTGAGATCAGGAGTCATATGCTCTACTGACTGAGCCAGGCATGTGCTCCAATATGACTTCATTTTTTAATTCTAATCATCCATGATCAGCTCTTTACTTTGATTTAAAAAAAAAATCTTTGTATGTGTGTGGGGAGGTACATATATACATACAAATCAATTTTTATATTTGGTGTTTGCAAAGCCTAGAGTTTTGGTTTTTTTTTAATTTTCTTCTCAATACTAATTAAAACCAAGTTCTTCATCTTGGTGATGTAGGAAAGACATTAGGGTTTGAAGCCGATGGCCAAGAAAGAATTCTTGAGATGTCTTTGTTGTAGGTAGTAAGGAAATATATTTTCTTCTACCTCTGTTTCCCATATCATTGGCAGTTGCCTATTACCCCAAAGGAGGGGTATATTTAAAAAGTGCCAGTGCTTCCGTAGAACCATAACAAAATCTCGTCGTAAATCTCCTTATGTAATTTGTAGTGATCATGCTCTTAAAATGACTTTTTTTGATAACAGCAATGAATGAAAACCAAGGTCTAGGACAAAGAGAAAAATGGTCTCTTTCTGTGGCATGATCTTCATTAGGACCACGTTGTCACTTAATTCATATTTCATGAGCACCCGGTCCTGGAGAGACAAACATTGAAGTGCATTGTACTGTGACACTCTTACCGTGTGGGCCATTTCAGGTGGTCTCAATGTGGTTTTAAAAGCAGAATAATTGGGATCCCTGGGTGGCGCAGTGGTTTGGTGCCTGCCTTTGGCCCAGGGCGCTCTCCTGGAGACCCGGGATCGAATCCCACGTCGGGCTCCCAGTGCATGGAGCCTGCTTCTCCCTCTGCCTATGTCTCTGCCTCTCTCTCTCTCTCTCTCTCTCTGTGACTATCATAAATAAATTTTAAAAACTTAAAAAAAAATAAAAGCAGAATAATTGAAACACAGGAACAGTATGAGGTCTACAAATATTTTCTCTGTTCGTATTTTTTTCCCCATAAATAGCGAGTCAAGTTACAAAGGCAGTGAAAGCCACAAATGACAGTATGTTGTAGCTCAAATCCCATATATACTCAGACATAGAGGAACCAGAGATGGACCTACAGATATAACCTCAGGTATGGATATGGCCGAAACACAGGATATGAATAATAAACTAAGTGTACTAACGTGGAGACATGCGTACCTGTCTCTTCATTGATGGGGTGTGACTAAGTCTTGGAATATGGCAGAGAATGTGTTGTTCAAGATGGATAGACTTGCTGTAAGATGTTAGTGTCAGACCGTATATTCAGAAGGCCTTAAATTTATATAAACTGTGAACTTGACATAGAAAGTGCAATATAACTCTTTAGGATTGAAACAATGGGGCAGCTGTGTAACCTGATGTGATAGGAGCTTGTGCCAATGATCAATGTCCAGTGCTTCTCTTCTCTTCTCTTCTCTTCTCTTCTCTTCTCTTCTCTTCTCTTCTCTTCTCTTCTCTTCTCTTCTCTTCTTTCTCTTCTCTTCTCTCTTCTCTTCTCCTCTCCTCTCCTCTCCTCTCCTCTCCTCTCCTCTCCTCTCCTCTCCTCTCTCTTCTCTTCTCTTCTCTTCTCTTCTCTTCTCTTCTCTTCTCTTCTCTTCTTTCTCTTCTTCTCTTCTCCCCATCACCTCACCTCACCTCACCTCATCTCCCCTCCTCTCTTCTTCTCTTCTTTCATTTCTACACCCAACATGGGGCTCAAACTCATGACTCCGAGATCCAGAGTTTTATGCTCTTTGGACTGAGCCAGGCAGTGCCCCTGGAAAATGTTTTCTAACCAAAAACTCACAAGTGACCTTCACCATAATGATAAGCCATAGAAGGCTACTTTCTGTGATGAATAGGGCGTAAGGGAGTCTTGCTGATATTTTGACAAAAGATATGGAAATGAAATATTTATATGTATGAACACACATGCATGTCTGTATGTTTGTGCCATGTGTATACATACATGTACACGTTTTATGTTCCTGCATACATGTGCATACACATACACACCTTATTTTTCTTTACATGTGCAATTTTAAATTTTCACATAACCCTGTGAAACACTTCCTTTATGAAGCAAAGGCAGAAGAGACTCTGGGAGCTTAAATAATTTATAATGTGCCAATGAGCTAGTAAGTGACAGAGCTGGAAACTAACCCCATAAGTTTTTTTTTTAATGTATTAAGTGAATTTACCAATGAACATCCACTACTTGATTTGACCAAGGATGGGTTCCTACACCATAGATGGTATACGTTATGAAATAATATACAAAAGGTACTTATAGGGTAAAGAAGAAGAAAAAGAAAATTATGCTTAGACCATGATCAGACCAAATGGGCAGTGCTGTCCTTAAGGAGAAAGAGATGTGGCTTCTTGTCCAGGACTGGATTTGTGATAAATCCACTGCTTGAGAGTTAGATGTGAGTGTTCTCAGTTTGTCCACCAGGATGCTGGGCCCGCAAGACCTGAAGCTGTCCCCTGGTCAGACAACCAGCAGGCAGCAGGGCCCCACCCACGCTGCTCCCTAGAGGCCGTGTGCAGCCCTTGCCCTTGCTGTGGTTTGACCCCATGACACCTGTGCCCCCGTTCTGTAGAGCACATGCCTGTCCCTATGTCCATGGCCCATCGCCAGCTCTGCACACAGATCCAGACACCGTCCCTGTCGGCAGCAGCCCCCTCTCTTTCGCCTCAGTTGCCCTAGCAGATTTGCAAGAACACAGTTACTCTGGGGCCCTGCGTTCACCCAAAGACAAGGTGGAATCCAGAGCCTCGGTTCAAATCAGAGTGCGGGGCTCGGCTCAGCGCGCTCTCTTCGGTCTGCCAACGTGGTCCGGCTCCGAGGAGTTGTCAGTAATGAGAAGACCTGATGCCTGGGGCAGGTCGCAGCGTCTAGACTGCTCGGGTGCTGTTGCGGGGACAGTTCGTCTGGCCGGTGGCCGCAGGCCTCCCTGTGCCGCCCTCCGCTTCGCAGCCTCAGAGACGGTCCCTTGCTGCCTCGTGGACAACTTTGTCGCTCATCGTGGCTTTGATCAGATTGCGGGGCTGGGCCGTCCGGGAGGGCGGCCTGTAACTCCCTTAGGGAGCCTTCGCCTTCCGTGCGTCTGGACGATACACGCTTGCCCGGCAGCCCCTGAATTGAGAGACTGCAGCGGGTCAGAAGGTAAGACTTCCAGGGGCCTGCAAATGGGAAACAGCCACTTCCCAACTCCATGGCTCTCCATGGCTACTTGGACCTCAACGAACCTATAACGCAAGCCTCCTTGAGTGTCGTCCTTGGAAAGGGCTCGCCTGCCGCTGTGAGGGGTGGTGTGCGGCGGCGGCTTCCTGCCCCGGGTGGCATATGTTGCTGTGGCGTGGTGGTGTCAAGTCGTTGTCCAATAGTACATAGAAAAGGCACGAGATGAAGTTGGCTTGCAATCAGGGCATGTCCTTCCACTTGGTGACCTTCTTTGCACTCTTGCAAAGTGAAATGTGAATAACGAGGACGATATTTTTGTTTTCATTAATGTGGTTCTGAGATCAGTTGAACGATCCACGTCCACAGCAATGTCTGGCCAAATCCGGCTTCTTCAGGGGTGTCGAGAGGGCCCCTGGCTGAGTCCTTTTGGGCTGCGATAACAGATACCATAGACTTGGTGGCTTATAAACAAGAGAAATGCAAAAAAATAAAAAATAAAAAATTAAACAAGGGAAATGCATTCCTCACAGTTCTGTAGGCTGGAAGTCCAAGATCAAGGCATTGGCAGATTCAGTGTCACGTGAGAGCCCGTTTCCTGGTTCATAGACGGCCGTCTTCTTGCTAGAGCCTCACGTTGCACAATGGATGAGGGAGCTCTCTAGGGTCTGTTTAAGAAGAGTACTAACCCCATCCTGAGGGCTCCATCCTCGTGACCTAATCACCTGTCATCAGCCCCATATCTAAATACCATCCCATGGGGGAAAGTGTTTTGGAGGTGAATTTGGGAAGGTCTAAATCAGCTGTAGCATTTCTTAATTTTTTTTTTTATTACAGACAAAAAGAAAACAGGACTCTAATCATCATGTACATAACAAGTAAAATACACATATGGATAACAAAAAACTGAAAGGACAACTGGATAACAAAAAACTGAAAGGACAACTTTAATTTTAGCTTCATTCTAAGTTTTTGAATGTTCTTTTGACTATGAACTTGGTTTAGTTTTAAAAATTAGCTTCAGCTCCTATGATTAGCTTTGTAGATTTAGCAATTTTGCATTATTCCTATAAAGAAAAAAACATTTCTGAGTTTTCACAAAGCAGTATCCTCAAAAAAAAAAAAATCCATCTATTTGAGCCAGGGTATTTTGGAACTTTCTAACTGAACAGATTTCAGTTCCCAACTTTTTTATTTTTAATTTTTTTTTATTGGAGTTCAATTTGCCAGCATATAGCATAACACCCAGTGCTCATCCCAAGTACCCCCCACCTCAGTGCCCATCACCCAGTAACCGCAACCCCCCACCCACCTCCCTTCTACCACCCTTTCTTCATTTCCCAGAGTTAGGAGTCTCTCATGTTTTGTCACCCTTACTGATGTTTTCACTCATTTTCTCTGCTTTCCCTTTATTCCCTTTCACTAACTTTTATATTCCCCAAATGAATGAGACCGTAAAATGTTTGTCCTTCTCTGATTGACTCATTTCACTCAGCATCAGACCCTCCAGGTCCATCCATGTCGAAGCAAATGGTGGGTATTTGTCATTTAAAAATATGGAACGCTTCACGAATTGGCGTGTCATCCTTGCGCAGGGGCCATGCTAATCTTCTCTGTATCCTTCCAGTTTTAGTATATGTGCTGCCGAAGCGAGCACAGCTGTAGCATTTCTTAAGGCTGAGCTCTTGGCGCCATCCTGACTTAGGATATGACATGGACATGGGGAATGAATTGGGAAGACTAGGTCTTTCCTGGGAGATGGTAAGCAGGAGTGAGCAGTGATTAGAAACCAGGGCCCTCATTTCCCTCAACTGTTTTAGGATGGAGCTATAGAAACAGGGAGATAGTATGGAAGCACACTGGAGTGCTAGATCCCATCTCCATGGGGCCATGATAGAGCTCTCACACAAAGCCAGTTCTCCCAGTGGCTCATAGTCTCACTTGGTTGCAGAGATACTGTCTGAGGGATGTGTCTTCAGAGTTTAGGGACGTGGCATGTGGCTGAGCCTTTGTGTGACAGGTAGGGAATCTTATGTAAGTGTAATGAGATATGGAGGTGCTGAGAAGGTTAGAGGGTCACCATCGGCTGGGGAGGGGGAGGGAGAGGGAAGTCTTTCAGGTACAGCTTGGAGACCAGAGACACATGGTGGCACACCCTCCCAGCGGGATAGATTGCGCAGATATAACCGAGTACAGGAGCCAGACCACACAGGGTTTTTTTCTGCTGCAGAGAAGAGTGAGCATTCAAGGAACCCGTGTGGATCTAAGTCTTCTTTCTCCCGAGCACCATGAGTTCATGGTAGTTTGCCTACAGACATGGATGTTACATTGCAGAGAAGCATGGGGCAGTGGGGATACGAAAGACTGAACCTTTACCCAGAAGACCACGCCATACAAGAGACTGAATGGAAGATACTGTCATGCTCTGGTTTGATGGGCTGAAAGTATGTGATCCTTTCCCTCTCTTAACGGAGTGGAAAAGCATATATCTCCTTTTTGATAATTCAAGAAGTCATAAAATTTCTTTCCACATCTGAGTAAAGAATGAAAACATTTTCCTGTGCGGTAGAGAACGTGGGATGTAGGTCCCCAATCTCATTCTCTGATATTATGCAACTATGTAAAGCAACAAAAATGCTTTTTTCAATAAATCCAACAAAGTAACCTTGGCATTTGGCTCATTCTTATAGAGAGGTTGGGAAGAAGTCAAAGTTCAATCATATATTGTGTTTCTCAGAGCAGAAGAAGGGCGTCCCTTCAGACCCGTCCACGAATACTTCTTTGTAGGCCGTGAAGCGAGTTGTAAGGCCTCCCTTGGCTGAGTTGGCCAAGCGCACCTCTGCTCTTTCAGCTGGCTCCGGGCAGTGCAGCTCCCATGCAGTCTTTATGATCGAAGCACTGCAGTGCGGACAATCGGACTGAGCACTTAGGATTGTATTATTAAAAACATATTTTTGCTGGAGAGTTTACCAAAATGAAATGTCTTGCCCCTATTGGTCTTAGGAGAGATCTGGCTACTTTACAGCTTCACAATTAAAGAACTTTGGAAATCCAGTAATTTATCTATGCCTATCAGCGGTGCTTGCACACAGATTTCTTTCCGAGGATATGTGTTTGAAAAATGCATAGCTTGTATACCAGAATAATCTCTTGAAAGTCTTCTCCAAGTATTCAAGCATATGATGATTTCAGAGCTGTTTTTTATTACCCTAATGGTTTAATTGCCAACGGAATCTGTGCCATCCTCCACATCACAGTTAAAAACAGAAGTCCTTTATTTTCCCAGATCCATGGTGGGGAAAAATTCTTTTTTGACCATATCCCATTTAGACGGGGGGTCATAAGGGCCTTGTGCAATTTTAAGTTTTAATAATTGTTGATGAACAGAGGATTGATGCAGATACCTTAATCTGATTATTCATTCATCAAACTCCGATTCTTTGGAGGAACTCAGGGTCAAGTTCACAAACTCAATTTACAAAATTGCTCAGCAGCATCCAGGGAGCATTTCACTAAGTTAGAAACTTGCACCTCTGAAAATTTGCAAGAATGCGGAAGGCATTTGCTCTTAATGGAACACGCCTTTATATATAGAATGAAATCGTTGCAATCATATGCACACATGAGCTTTTTAAATCTGAAGGTAACCCAATAAATGCCACAGGCAGAACAACCCACCTCTTACAATGTTGGGGCATTTCTGGATGGATTGGGTCTGAAAAACATTTTCCCTTCCCAGAGTAACATTGCGGTGTATTTTCTTATAAAAGTTTCTTAGAGGAAACAAAAGTTTCTTTGTTTTTCATGTTCTTAATCGATCAGTAATGAAGTTTATTTAAGATATGGGGGTTAAACTCCATGTTCTTTATTTTTTCCTATTGATCACCAATCACTGCATCACACTGATTGAGGAGTCCCTCTATTAGTGCAGATGGTGTAATGTTAGTTCTCTATTGTGTCATATTTCCATTCATGGATTGGTATATTCCTGGGTCAGTTCCTTCCTGCTTTTCCAATCATGAATTACCCATTTTTGAACCAATAGTTATAATTGTCTATAGAATGTATCTAAAGCAAACTTCAGGTGTTTCTCTATAAACTTCAAGCATGTTTAACTTTACTAGGTACCACTGATTTCACGATAATCCATAATTTTAAAAAGTATTCTAGGTCATTTCTAATACCTTCAAATATAATAGGACTTTTACATTGATCCTTGTGGTAGCCTAACTTAAAATTCTTGCATTTGTTCAGTAATTGGTCGGTGGATTATTTTAAGTTTTCCACATAGCAATCATTACATCCATTACAGCAATCATTACATAGCAATCATTACATCCACAATCAATGATAGCATTTGTTTTTCTTTCCAATCCTGATCCTTTTAATAAATGCATGCCCTTATTTTATTATATAGCATGTGGCCTTCCATGCAGAATATAAGAAATGATTTCTGTCTCACATTTGCTATGAACTATATACGTTTGTAGTAGTTTATTAGGTAAGATGTTTACATCTTTTCCGGTATAACTGATGGTCAGTATCACGAATGAGTATTGAATTAAATGTTCACTAAATTTGCTCTAGGGAGACATTGACTTTTTTCTTAAATGATTTCACATCTGGGACAATTGGGTGGCTCAGCTGGGTAAGCATCTGCCTTCGGCTCAGGTTATGATCTTAGGGTCCTGGGATTGAGTCCTGCATCGCGCTCCCTGCTCATTGGAGAATCTGCTTCTCCGTTTCCCTCTCCCCATCCCTCTGGTGGTGCTCTTGCTCTCTCCCTCTCAAATGAATAATAATAATAGTAATAATAATCTTTAAAAAAGAGATATCATATGTATAGCTTATAACCAATAATAAGTTAGGTTTGTAATATTGTGAGTTCATTCCAGTCCTTGTGAAGACTAAAGCTTAGCCTGTTTTTATGAAGATACTGTTGAATAGATAAAGAGCAATTTGGCAATTGATCCTTAGGTTGATGGTGTAGTTCTTAATTATCAGAACATATTATTAATAATTTGTTACTGGATAGTGAGACATAATGTTTCCGTATTACACTTCATAAGACTGAAATGGACTGGGTCAGTGGTAGCTTTGATCTCACACCACACTTATTAATTTATCTAATATCCTGAATGACATTGATAAGTATCAGTGGGTAGAGTCACAGAACTTCCAAAACAGCGTATCTTGTACAAATTTGCTACCGTTATAACGTCAATGCAGTGTTGATACAAATGACGTGCATTTCCTGAGAGGCATAAAGGCAGCAAGTGCCCCAAGATGTTGTTCTGGAGGGATGCTTTGGGCACGGCGCAGACCAAAACTGTGTCTCTGACTTGAATCACGTGGCCTCGTCTATGCAGAGTCGTGGGATAAATAAGCTTGACCTTCAAGTCTGTGTTTTAGTTGTAGCTTCTGTTTGAGTCTGGTCAATGCTTTACAGTTTACCTGGGACCACTAGTCTGTTTTTGTTTTCTGGAATTTCCGATCTTGTTGTAGTGTGCTTTGGTGGCTATTGTGATGCGGATCTAATCATCTTCCTGCAAGAAGCCTCCAAGGTGACTTCTGGAAAAGACTCCCCACAAATTCAGATCAGCTGGGCAGGCATCACTTCCCAGTGTGTCTGCTGTTTCACAGTGATCTGAAGATCATCTAAGCTTTGGGTTGAGAATGTGATCTCCCACGAGGTTTTCAGGCATCATGTTCTGAAATCTTATATAATTAAATGGTCCTCAGGTCTCACCAGGGCCCTCATTCAAGTCATATATTTACTTTTTAAAAAAATATCCGTGTTTTGTTCAACTCGCAAATAACTTAAGTCTTCTCCAGAATGAAATGAGGACTTTGAATGAGGATCCACTTGGGCAACATTGTTCTTTATGCAATGAGCAATGAGGATTCTCTGTTCATTATTTGTTCGTAAGAATTGAGTTCTTGTTCTTTGCACCTTGTTTCACCTTTTTTTAAAAAAAGATTTTATTTATCTATTCATGAGAGAGAGAGAGAGAGAGAGAGAGAGAGAGGCAGAGACACAGGCAGAGGGAGAAGCAGGCTCCATGCAGGGAGCCCGACATGGGACTCAATCCCAGGTCTCCAGGATTACACCCTGGGCTGCAGGCAGCACTAAACTGCTGCACCACCAGGGCTGCCTTGTTTCACCTTTTGACGAGGAATCCACATTTGCTATTCAGACAGGAGTCCTATACCCAGGCTTGTCATGCCTTTTTGCATCTGGAGAGATGCCTCCATGGTGCATATTTTTAGGGAAAAGTGTAGGTGACTACTCTCTTGGGACGGACAAATTTCCATCTATTTCATGCAAAAAGAGGCCAAAATACAAGCTCCATTAAGTCATTTTCCTTTGGTGACTTATGGCCCTTGTATCACAATAAAATAATGTATTCAAGAGAGGCGTTGAGTTGAAATTAAATTCTCAGGGGTTCTGGTTCTGATTTTAAAATTTTCCAAAGAATTATAGTGCTGTGAGGTCTCAGTGTATTCCTTTAGATGGTAAGTGAAAACCTCACCAGCTGGTGACAATGGATGCTGACTTCTCCTCACTCTTTATTTCCAAGGACTTTTTTTTAAAATAAATTCTTTCAGTTTCATAAATTTGCATCCTGATAATCTTGCAACGAGAGTCAACAGTAGTGTGAAATGGAGACCTTTCATGGAACAAATATTTTTCTGGAGTAAATTAGATTTTTGAGTGCTAAGATATTACATACAGACAATTTCCCCTCCACCTTTATCCCAAAAAGAAACAGAAACCATTTTAGGTTTATTTCCTAAGAGCTTTAACAATGAAGATTTCAGATTTATGTTAGCTAAGTGCCACCCTCTCTTTGGCCACGATTCCAAGCTTTGGGACTATCTCTACATGTACAGTTTCCTAGTAAACAAAGACCTATTTCATGAAGCTTACCACCAGTATTTTCTAGTTTCATGAAACTCAAGTTTCGTTAGAACTGATGGTAGAAACACACTTGAGAAATTGCTCTCAGACCTGAGAGGGAAATTGAGATGAAGTTTCCTTTCTTCTTTTTTAGCCAGTGTGCCTGGAGCTCAGGGCCAAGTTTATATATAATTATAGATTCTTGAGCTTATTTTTTTTTCATGTAAATATTCACTCTAACTTCTTGGCTTTTGCCTTCTTAGTCCTTCTTAGTGGCTTGGGATTTCCTTTATCCAAATCATGTATTATTGAGCATTTTCAAATATTTGTATTATAAAATATTAAAGAGCTCACTTTATAGTTTTACAGTACAAGAAGATCATTTTACAGTTTTTAAAACTTAATCTAACCTTCGTATATTGAAGAGTTCCAGACCAGACACCAGGAAATGTTTTCCTTTTTTTTTTTTTCTAAATTTTTTTTTTTTTATGATAGTCACACAGAGAGAGAGAGAGAGAGAGGCAGAGACACAGGCAGAGGGAGAAGCAGGCTCCATGCACCAGGAGCCCGATGTGGGATTTGATCCCGGGTCTCCAGGATCGCGCCCTGGGCCAAAGGCAGGTGCCAAACCACTGCGCCACCCAGGGATCCCAGGAAATGTTTTCCATATGGGACCAGAAATTAAATAGTTTTGGCTCTAGGGACCTCGTGGTCCTTCTAGTAACTACTTGGGTTGCCTGTCGTGACGTGGAATTTGCCACAGGGAACGCGTAACCAAATAGGCAAGACTATGTTCAATAAAACTTGATGTATAGACACTAAAATTTGAAGTTCATATAATTTTCATGTGCCATGAGATATTCTGCTTCCTTTAACTTATTTAACTTATGCTGATTTAAAAATGTAAACCCCAGTCTTAGCTTGTGGGCTATATAAAAACAGGCAGTGGGTAATGAGTCCAAGTTGACCAAGGCCATTGTGGGTCACACAGTATTGAACTTGACAAAAAACCCATTTTGGATCATATCTGGTACTTGCCATGAAGAAGTGCTTATTCTGGGTCATACCCAGTAGGAAACCTGAACGGGTGCCTGTTCTGGGTCATACCCAGTATGTAACTTGAAGGGGTGCCCATTCTGGGTTATACCCACCACCTAACTTGAAGAAGTGACCTTACAATCCTGCATTCAGCTCTCCTGACCTTCTTACCCATCTGGACAAATCAGAGAGACACGTCTACATTGTCTCACGTATCTGGGAGTTATTTATACTAATATTCAAGAACATGTTTTCAAAAGATAAAGTACATATGAAATAACACATACAGACCCTTTATAATGATTAAGAATCACTAAACTGGGGATCCCCGAGTGGCTCATTGGGGGGATCCCCAAGTGGCTCAGTGCTTTAGCACCTGCCTTCGGCCCAGGGCGTGATCCTGGGGTCCCGGGATCGGGTCCCATGTCGGGCTCCCTGAATGGAGCCTGCTTCTCCCTCTGCCTGTGTCTCTGACTCTCTCTCTCTGTGTCTCTCATGAATAAATAAATAAAATATTAAAAAAAAAAAAAAAAAGAATCACTAAACTGGTACTCAGTAACACCAAAGGGCAGCTTGGTTATTTATTAGGATGATAATATTTTTCATGAAACAAGGGCATCATTTAGGTTCACTTAATGATAGGCTCATTCTGCTGTTAAAAAAATGTATGACTATTCCATGAATACATTGCTCTTGCATAATTTTCTGGAAATTTTCCCACAATGTTGTGAGAAAAGCTGATTTCCAACAGATCCAAACTGATAAAGTTCTCCACAAAACGTTCAGTCTGCCATTGCCGGAAATCTGCTGTCTTTTCCTAGCAGTGCCACAGGATGCTTCTCAAATATCATCAAAGACTTCCTGATGACAGCAGAATGTTCTCATTTTTCATCATAGATGATGGAATAATAGAGTCATGCCCATGACTGCACACTTATGGCTCTGGATATTGTCACCCCAAGCCCTGATCTTCAGATCATTCATGGTTTAAAGATTGCTCACCAGCCTCACTTATCTACTTAATGAGCATGAACTGCTTACTGATTGTCTGTTATACTTTGTGCCTGGCTCTACAGAAACAAATATTTCTGCTGTCCTCTTACATATTAATAATTAACATGGAAATACGTTCTTCAGCTTTGCGCAGTGGCAGTATCGTAGCCAATGAGGTTTATCCGAGGCGTGATTATTGCTCATTGGAAATACATTCTTCATTTATTTGGATTTCATCTTTAAGAGCCATTGGGTGAGCTTCTAAGTCCAGTTTAATATTATGCTACAATTGTGTAAGTCAATCGCAATCTAGACCTGCCATGTTCAGACACCACAGAGAACACTTGGATTTAATTGTCAAGGTTTCTGAAACTCTCCAAATGATACGTTTGATGTTACTTAAGCAAAATGCATTTTAAAGCTATATTTTGCCATACATATCCAAATTGTGAAATATGGTAACTGCACACACTTTCAATTAACTTACCACTTAAATGTGTGAATATAAGATGAAATAAATGGAAGCTGATTATTTCAATATGCATTTTTCAATGTGGCTGTAACTCTGGCATTTAGACCCAGGTAACAGACAATTAAATACCCAAACATGACTGCAGCATACATTTAAACTTTAAAATTAACTCCCACAAGATAGCTTCAAACGCTGATTGCATCATCCGTAAATGACTGTAATCCAGCTGCATAAATATTGATGAACTTCTCAAGTTTGGAGTTGCTACTGTTGAATTTTACTACGTTCCATTTGCAATTCTAAAATGGAAATTCTTCCCTGGATCTTGGAAAAGTGCCATTATTAAAGTGGCCCAAACAGGTCACATTCAATAATGTAGGTGATAAGAAAGAGCAGATGTGTGAATAGAATGGTGTTCTATGCATTTAGCTCACTCCGTCTCTTAAGTATGCCTGAAAAGTCTGTCTTTTGACAGAGCCTGCAGATGTAGCCAGAGATAATTATTTCGTGTGAGGACACTCTCAGCAACCAGAATTAACTTTTCATTTTATTAACAATTAAAATAGCAATGAGTTACTATGTATCTCAGAGCGGCTCCTAAGAAAATTTATCCTGAGTGAGGGTTGATTTTGCCAAAAATTCAGGGAGTCTGGAGAGCTTTGACCATAATCAGCATGACACCTAGGCCAGAACAAACAAGATGTTATTTTCATAGGCAGCAAAGCTATGTGAGGAAGATAATTTTCCTCTCACTTGACTTTCGAAGAACAGGTCTGAGGGCTGTGAAGGGTTTTGTTTGGTTGGTTTCTGCACATGGGATAAAATATTTGATGAAGTGTTCACTTCATTAATAGATGTATTCTGAAATGTAGAGCCAACACTCAGGCATTGGGCCAAGGTTGGTTGGTTGGCTGGTTGGTTGGCTGGTTGGTTGGTTGGTTTTGGCTATACAGATGGGAAGGTGCCAAATGGGTATCCACTTTAGCTCTTCACGTTTGGGACAATTTCCACGTATCGCCATTTTTTCTAGAAAGACTTACTCAAGGACAGGAAAAGTCTAACAGAACTCTTTTTTCCCGTGACGGATGGGTTCTGTTTTTAAGTAGACCTCCCATGGGCCTCCACTTGCACATATAGACATGCACCAAGCCCTAAACAGAAAGTACTTCACACTCCTATCGCTTCCCTTTGAGTCTTGAAGCGGTTGTGCATTGTAGACAGACTCCAACATAAATTAAATATTACAATCTCAGGTTGAATGAATTCATCCAATTGGATATATGTGGTTCAGTGGGTGGCCAATGTGGTACCGCTCCCCCCTCAGCCAGTCAACCTAGACAATTTGGGGGGTAATTTGGGGGGACAGGAAGGAATGTCACCCTCTGAAAGATGTAAAAGAAGGAAATCACACCATTTTAAGTAAAATCCTGAACTCTGGGGGAAGCAATGTTGTACCTGACACCGTGTGGATACCAGGAGGAGTCCCATGTCCATGAATGTGTTGGTTGGGAAGGATACCATTTGATTGTGCAAGCTCCACTGACAGTTTTGGACAAAGCATTGGTTGAGTTTTTGGGATGAGATATTGACAACAGTGGACCTCCTGCTAGTCTAGGTGGAGCTCTAACTCTATGATGGGACACCCTGTTCACACCGTCCTCACAGGGCACTCTGGTGAGCACTCTCTGACTCTAGGAAGATGCAGACTGATACCACTGGGCAGCTACTTTGCCAGTGACCCTCAACTAGCCAGGGCTGGAGTGGCTATGAAATGTCCTAGCTTCTGGGCCCCCAGAGGGCTCAGATGGTTAAGCGTCTGTGTTTTAATTTCAGCTCAGGTCATGAGCTCAGGGCTCTGTTATGGACGTGGAGCCTGCTTCAGATTCCCTCTCTCCCTCTCCCTCTGCCCTACCTTACCCCCTTGCTTTCGTGCATGTGCTCTATCAAAAAAAAAAAAAAATCCCAGCTTCTTGACCCCTTTGTTGGACAACTTTGAGAGCTGCTCTACAGTTTCTTGGAGGACTGAGCTCCTATTCTCCACAAGGTTACTCACTTAACACAAGATTTATTGACTTTTCTCTTTCCCCTGTCTCCCAAATCCATGTCCTTCTGAGGGAGAACCACCTCTCAATTAAATGTTGTGCATCTTAATCCTTGCCTGGGGAAGTGGATTTGCTTTTGGGGGAGTCAAAATGAGACAGTGCCTGTGACTGAGAAGCAGGACCCTCACCTGAACCAGTGAACATACCACTGAGTGCTAGTACTACTGTTGAGTAACTTTCAAATTAACACTCAGTGGATAAGTGCATTTGAAGGAGTCCCAGGTTGTTGTTCACTTAACTGGTGATTCTACACAATAAGTGGAATTTTGCCCTGAGTTTTATGAGATTCAATTCAACCTTTGCATTACCATTTAACACTACTCCCCAACCCCCTCCCCCCAACACGCACACACATTATCCACTGCTTTGCTCTGTCACACAGCCGTGGTGTTATCTGGTGTTCAGTTACAAGTATCTGTTGTTGAAAAAGTAGGCTGCACATTTATTAACTGTATCCTGTTCTGATTCTGTGGACCACACAAATGAGATCAATAATTTTCTATCTGGGTTTCAAAGATATGATTTCAAGCTGCAGTTCCTAAAAGTTGACTGAGTTTATTTCGTTCATCAAGAAAACACTCAAAATCCCCTATGATTCTGCATCCCTAGGCCAGTTCAGCTGTTGGCAGGCTTTCGGGGAAAAGTGGCCCAACACCTCTTGCTGCCCACACAGATGGAAGGACGCTGCTCACTGTTTTAACCCTGGACTGCAGGATCTAGACAGCCATCGTTTAGGATTTCCCTTGGATCTGAAGCTAATGTTCTTGATAAATAAGATGTAAAATTATTTTAAAAGTCAATAGCAACAATAATGTTAAAAAATAAATGCCTTGAATGTTTGAGAGCGCAAGGGAAAATCTGCCTCTCAGACTCCATTTCATGCAGAGCATAGCAGGAGACTTGTCTGAATGTGACGTGACCCCAGAAGTAGACTGTAAAACCATTTTCTGGGTGTAGGTAATTAGAGAACACACTGCATGCAGCAGTCAGGGCCATCAGGAAAGAGATGACATGCACAAACTGGGTCACTGTGCTACAAAGTCTGGGTTTTAACATCATACTGAACTTCCTTAATTAAAATAAAAATGTACATTATATTTTAATTGTCTCTTTGCTTCTAAT
Source organism: Canis aureus (assembly GCF_053574225.1). Classification (NCBI taxonomy): domain Eukaryota; kingdom Metazoa; phylum Chordata; class Mammalia; order Carnivora; family Canidae; genus Canis; species Canis aureus. The sequence continues at coordinate 119,713,618 of NC_135649.1, read as the reverse complement.
TTTAACTTGTAAAGCCCTTAGTACACTGGAGTTAATCAATGCATACACGTATCTTTTTAACGATTTCATTCATTTATTTGAGAGAGAGAGCACATGAAGGCAAAGGGGCAGAGGGAGAAGCAGACTTCCCACTGAGCAGGGAGCCTGACTTGGGACTCAGTCTCAGGACCCTGGGATCACGATCTGAGCCAAAGGCAGCCACTTACCCTACTGAGCCACCCAGGAGCCCCAATGCATAGATATTTTTGAATGAAAGAACACATTATGTGTGTATGTGTGTCTGTGTTTCATTCTGCTTTGTACCTTTTTAACTAGTCCCTGATTATTTTGTTGCACATGCACTTTCTTTTACTTGGTCCTAACGATAAGACAAAAAAGAGCTTCCTCCGTTTTCCTAACAGCAGCACAACGAAAGCAGCAAGAACAACCAAACACTCAAAATGGTGAATGTGTGCCTTGTGCTTTTTTGGAGGGGAGCATTCAAGGAGGCATTGCCATTTACAGACTTACATGTAAAGAACACAATGTGGAAACTGATGGAGCTATTTCAATAATTCCAATACTGCTTCATCCACCCGATTTTCTCCACTGTGATATAAATAAACGCACGTAGAATAACACTTGGTATCCCGGACAGTTCTTGCTTCAACACTTGAAACTGAACGTTTACTTTGTAAAGTGAGTTAACAGCTGATGGGTGTAAAGGTTTGTGAGTGAAAAAAAAAAAAAATCTAACTGAATACCCAGTACTGCTATGGATAGAAGGTGGATGATAATATAAGGAAAAATTGGGATGTTTCCTCTCAAGCATTTACACTGACATTGTATGTGTCATTACCTACCTACCTACAACTGGCACTTTGCACTTTTCCATCAAGAAGTTCCCACATTTCCAATTCTCTACATCTTGCATGGGTGCTTTACACCTAAGATTTCTTAGGATACACCACAAATACCTGTCTAATAAATTTGTGACAACTCTGGCGATACTCTATTTTGCCCCTGGTGTTTCAAGCTGGCGAGAACAAATTTAGGGTCTTCTGATAAGGACACAGTTTTGGAATATGGAGTAGCTAACTTGAAACTCATCCAAGTGATTATAATTACCCAGAGCACTTCATTAAAATGGTGTTCTTGTCCAGGGAAAGTCTCGTGACACGGCACTCAAAACATAAAGTAATAAACTGTAGTGACCTTCATTATCTTTCCAGTGTATATATTTGACCAGAAAATAGTTGACCTTAAACTGATCTTATCTATTATTTATCATTCTTTGGTTGCTGTGAGATTGCTTAATCCCCAGGTCTCAAATTTTACTGTAAAAATTGTTTGTTTCTTCTGGTAATTCTTTTTCTATCTTAACACCTTCTTAAAACAATCAATTTTATATAAAAGAAATGGTAACTTAAGTGATTTTTAAAATGAAGATTGGATCTCTTCTAATGCCTTTTATGACCAACAGTCTTTGGTTAATGCTTAATAACTTTTACTGTCAAGACATTCTTTCTAATCTCAAACCTAACTTTCCCTGGTTGGCACTTACATCCATTCATTCTAGCTCTATGAAGATTAAGAAGAATTGGCCACAGTTCTCTCCATAATAACCCTTCATCTGCTCGATGACAATTACGGAGTCAGCCTTCCAAGTAAATGTCTCCGACCTTCTTTGCTTTCCCTCAATCCCACTTTCACTATTGCGCACATAGGTTGTTACAAAAGGAGGAGGTGAGCTGCCTTTGAACATGTCCTTCTACAACTTCTTCCTCCTTCTCTGCAAATGGTAATTTTGAGAGGTTGGCCCATCTGCTCAACCCCAAATTGATGAGCACTTGCTCTGTTGTTGGTTATAGTTGATTGATTCAAGATCACATGGCCAATTCAGGTTGGACCTTTGTCAGATTCATCAACAGACTGAAATCTGGAGTGGAGTCACAGAAATGGGCACTTTTGGACTGTTTACGGGGTTTGTGGCTACATCTTCTTTAGGTGCGGTCTTTGCAGTTGCCCTTGTGCCTGGGCTTTGGGGTGTTTTTCCAACAGTTAGTGAGAAACTTAATCCACATTCAAATTCCTATTTAGTGCTTCAAGTAACAAAAATAATTGTCTGCTTCTCGAAATCAGAAGTATCCTAATACATATTTCAATGTCCCACTTCTCAATAAAAAAAGAAAGAATCCTGCCCAGGGTTGTTATGGAAGGATTGGGTGAGCACATAACATAGCTTTCTGTTACTCTGGAGGAGGAGATGGTGTTCTCCGATCACTGCTGTTGACTGAATATCAGAAGTGGCATGGATGACACTTTCTAAATTACTTGTTTACACCTAGGTCTCCCCTATTTACTGAAGTGTTGGAAGGAAAGGATAGAGGTTTATGCACTTTGGTTTTGCCACACATTCCATTGGGATGGAGCTGCAGGTTCCCAGCACATGTTTCCTGAAAGTTTTAACACATATAAATAAATGTGTCCTGTCCAAAGAAAAGAGAACTCCAGGCACTTTGACTGAAACCCTATAACCAAAAGAACAAATGACCTAGTGTGTGCGCAGCATGAAAAATATTTACATTGGAGCTCTAACAGCTCTTGAGAGCCTACGGTAAGGAACAAGGTAGACTAGATTCTTTTTGGATGCTACAACATTAGGATGGAGAAGAAAACTAATTTTTTTAAAATTATATATATATATATTTGTTATTGAAAAAAACTAAAAGTACAACAAAATAGATAAGCCTTCTGGACACGTTTGTATGGAGAGGCGAGAGGGGAAGATTAGGTTAGACATAATCATGGGGAGGTGGTTGTGTTCCTTATATCCCTCTCCTCATCCTGCTTATCTCACATCCTGCTTTATCATTACTAATATTTTAGTGCTAATCACAGTGTGTGATGACATAATTTGTACTTACTCATCCGGTTATGTTGTGTCTCTCTACATCCCTTGTGACTCACACGGCCCAGGATCACGTCTGTGTTGTTTTCTCTTGTGTCCACAGAGCCAAAATGGTGCCCGGCACGTGGTAGGACCTCATAGTTCTTGTTAAATATGTTATGTTGATGGTTCCAGAGCAGATGGAGGCAGGAGTCTGTCTGGGAGCTGTGTCACCTCGCAGGCTCCTGCAAGGAAGGAGTGAGATTCGGGTCATGGATGAAGTCACTGAGCTGGTGCAACAGGCATCTCAGTCTCTGGAGCCTGCCTCTCCCTCTGCCTGTGTGTCTCTGCCTCTCTCTGTGTACCTCCCATGAATAAATAAGTAAAATCTTTTTTAAAAAATATTAAAAAAACATTCAGGGGCATCTAGTGGTGTAGTCGGTTAAGTGTATGACTTTTGATTTCGGCTCAGATCATGATCTCAGGGTCCTGAGATCGAGCCCAGGGTTGGGCTCATGTGGTGGGCATGGAGCCTACTTAATTAAGACTCTCTTCTCAAAAAAAAAAAAAAAAAAAAAAGACTCTCTTCTCTCTGTCTCTGCTCCCCTTCCCCTCACCCTTTTTATAAACAGAGGGAGGGAGGGAGGGAGGAAAGAAGGGCATTCCTCTATAGAATTTTGTGTCTTAAATGAAATAATGAATGTGAAGCCCTCAGTGAAATGCTGGATACACCCTGACGCAGGAGATTTCATCTCCGATGCCAGCGGGCATGGCTCCAGATAGCAGAACTGAGGGACGTTTTGGTGAACCAGAGAGTGAACATTCCTTTGAGAGGGAGCAGCAGCTACCCATCAGCTCCAACCTCTGACCTCCAGGCCACAGAAGTCCAGATATTGCCACATCTTTAAGTGACCTTCCAAGACCAGCAATAGCAAATTCGGGCTGTTAATGTGATTTTTTTTTTAATACTTGCAAATGATTTTTTTTTTTTTTTTTACCTTGTGCTCCGCAAGTGAACACATCTAAGGGCTGTGAATATCTATCTGACACCAGCTCAGGACCTCTTAGGAAGTATATTCTCTTGTGATCACCACTACTGTGCCAGCCTATTACGATGATGGGTATTGGCTATGATTATTCTCCCTCTCTTTTGGGAGCAAACCACTCTCTTCGGAGCTAAAGACACTGTGAGAGAGAAACATAATACATACCGTTATAGAAAGTTTAATACAGAAAATCAGTTAATATGCACAAATATGTACAATTACATACAAGATACAACTGTGTTTATAGTGCCTGGGGGGCTCAGTTGATTAAGCGTCTGCCTTGAGCTCAGGTCATGATCCTGGGATCTTGGGATCCAGCCCCATGTCCGGCTCCCTGCTCAGCAGAGAGTCTGCTTCTTCCTCTCCCTCCGCCCCTCCCCTCTGCTCATGCTCTCTTACTCTCAAATAAAATCTTCAAAAAAAGACACCAATGTTTTAAAAGGTACTAGGATGGAAGGGAATTTCCTTTTCATTTTAAACACAACTATGATGTGTGTTCTCTGAAGAGCTTCAGAAGAGCTTCACTTCATGGAAGGTGCCATCTGAAATGGATTTCAGCCTGAAGTGGATAATGCCTCAAGAGAGCTTGATATAGGTTATTATTCATGAATGTCATCATCGCCACCATTACATGTAATCAGACAGGTAACCTACTTGTGTACATCAAGTCTCAAAACCTGCTTTAAATATTTCACATTTCTTCAAGGTTAATGAACTTGACACCAAGTATGCAAATTATAAGTTGTTAGGCATTTGAAGAAATGAACAAAGATCTTAACATCTAAGGAAGCTTGCTACAGCGAGGGAACGAAAGCTTCTGTGTGTGTGTAATAGGGCAGCTGTTCCGTGCCTTCTATAAAATATGGGGCTGTTGTTAAAAAGCATCAGTTTCTAATTACGTAGCATTAGCATCCTGGGTAACATTCTACTTTGTTCTGCGTTTTAAGGTGTGCGATCCTTATATTCACCCAATAAAGCCAGTGATAGATACTTTGTGCTTCTTTTACAAAACAGATAAGTGAAGTATATAGAAGTCAAGGAATTCACAGGGGGCAAGTGGGCGAACTGGAATTTCAACCCCGGAGTCAAGAATCAGGGTCAACGCTCTTAACTCTTTTCATAAATTGATTTTCTAGAGTTTGTTCTACTGGAGTGTTGCTGACTCTTCGAGCACAGTGGTAGAAGCTGCAGGAAGCAGACGGGTATTATAGCACAATAGGACTTGTGTGAATAATATAATAATATCCTCACACATATTTATGGGCATATTCTATGTATTGGTGGATACACTCCCGTCTTCGGGCTTTGTCTTCCACATCTCTCACCTGTACTTCTGCTTTTAATATTTCTTTTTTTTTTTTCCTGTTAGAATTTCTTGCACAAGGCTATTCAGTTTTCCATGGTATCCTTCTCTTTCTGGGTTTACTTGTTTTTGCTTGTTTAGGAACTCATCATTTTATTTATTTATTTATTTTTTACCGGGGGGCTGGGGGCGGGGGGCACCGAGCCTGCCTGGACCCCAATCCCGCGGGGGCGGAACTCATCATTTTAGATCCAGGCAGCCAATGTGGATTCCTAATTATAACTTAAAAGAAAAATTCTTAAAACTTGTCAATTTTTTTCTCTTGTATTGTCCATTATTTTATGGATTAGGTACAATGGGCTCCAGATATGAGGCTCAGCCTTATTCTATAGATGGCATGACCCCCATAAATGAAACACACTTCCTTCTTCCTTGCTTGAAGGAAGGGTAGCTGCTCCCTCTCAAAGGAATGTTCACTCTCTTCTTCCTTGCTTGCAAGATGTGATGTCTCAACCCTTATTTGTGGCAGCCTGTGGCTAACTCAGGTAGCTTTGGAGGACCAGCAAGACTTTCCTTTTCTTATATCAGGGTCTGAGTGAGGTGGAGACTGTGGTGACCCTTCCCTGCTTATTTGCTAGAAGGTGTCTTCTGTAGGTCTGAGAAGGCCCAGGACTTATTCAGACTTGTAAGTGGCCGGTGTGGTTCCTTGGAGTTCCAGCAGAGAATAGAGACTGTGCAGAAGAATCTATCAGAGAGGTCAATCTTGTGCCCTTGTACTCAAGCTTCAAGGGTGTTTTATCTCTCTTCTAATTCACTGGCTACTGGATTTTGCATGGAAGTACAGATAACTCACCCACAGCATCCACCATCTCACTCTTTACCTGGAGGGCTCAGAAAAACCTAAGTTCTAGGATGACACACTCTCCATACTTTGCAAACATGCTCCCTGGGCATGCTGTTACTGGAGGGGCAGCGATGGGAAATACCTTCCTCCCCTAACCCAAGGCGAACACTTTCAAGTGGCTACATTGTCCAAATCATATTCCAGGAAATTAATATTGCATCTCCAGTATTTCTGGATCGATCACTTGCTGGTCATTTTTGGCACACTCCTAAACCTTACACAAGAGTTTGGTTATGCTTAGGATGGATTCTTACAAATATGAACACTGAATCAAAGGGCATAGGATTTTATGCATTTGGATACGTGTTTCCAAAGGAGTGTCTTCAAGAGTTGTGCTGATTTACAGGACCTCCAGTATCGTCCCATTCTTGTAACCCTTCTTGTCTCATTCATTGTAGTATATAATTTCATTGATTTAAAAAGAAAAAAAAAAAAAGAATGACAGTGGGGGCCTTTTTCTCTCTTACTTTATAAAATCTTCTGTAGTTCCTCATAAAGTGTGATGGATCTTTATAATAAAAAAGTTTAAAGTACAGAGAATGCATGAGCAACTCTCTCCAGCCAAAGACTTTTCTTTTTATCCCTCATTTACCTCTCGATCTTTAAAGACTTTGCCTCCCATAGGCTTCTCTCTAGGTTCTGTTTTCTCCTGCATATTTCTAGATTCCGGATGATAATTCCTCCCACTACGGAGCCCAGAAGGCCGTTGATTTCTTCCAGTAACTGGCCCCTTCCCCAGCACCTTTTAGAAGTAGGTCATCACTGCAAGTCTTGAGGTTTCATTTTGGCAAAGAATAACCCCATTTTAATGTTTTGCACCATTTCATAATGAATTAGAAGAGTGATACTTTTGCTCTAGGAGGTTTTCGGCAGCAGCTGAGTTGATGGCTAACGTGCATTAATACAACCTTAGTAAGTGGAGTGAATTTCTGACACTGCATTTGAGTGCTCGGATCGTATTTGTGATCGTCATGATGTTGAACAGGAAAACCCAATCTGGTGATGCATGCTAAGTGGTGAAAATGTGTTCCCTTTGGAAACTTTTAACCATCTCTGTTTCTGGTTTAAATTACACACACACACACACACACACACACACACACACACACATAGTTATTTTAGTCCCTAGGCCACTGAGTGTGTATATATATATATATACATATATATATATATACATAATATATAAATTTATATATAAATATATATATTATATTAAGTAAAATATTTAAATATAATTAAATATAAATATATAAAAATATACAATATATGATATAATATATAAGTATATTATATATAATATATATAATAAATATATTATTTACATATAATTTATATATATAATTTAAACCAGAAACAGAGATGGTTAAAAGTTTCCAAAGGGAACACATTTTCACCACTTAGCATGTATCACCAGATTGGGTTTTCCCAATCTTTAGTCCCCAGGGCACTGAGTTTCAGTGTAAATCTTTATTCTGGGTGTCCTCAGGGGCACAGAGCACCACCCCCCCTCCGTATGAAACTGTTGATCTAGTATGTGTAAGATTCCTCTGTCAGACACTCAAACTTTTTGGTAATATCATTTTCTTTTGTCTAGGCATTTCCTCCCTCGCTCACTTTTCCTGAAATACTATATGCCATGGATTTTTCATGGTGGCAACGCTTAACCTAACTCATACAACAAAAACAAAATAGAGATGAAGAAACTAACTAACAGAATCACAGAATAGTTTTACAGTGGCCACTTGTAAGCTATTTGGCCAGATTAGCTTTCCTCTCTGTTATATTGTACAGGTTTGACTGTGCTGCTCCAAGAAATCCTAGAGCTCTTTGCCCCACTCCTATAGGATTGCTGTTGGCCTGGAATACAGATACAAATATTTGTGAACATGCCCTGTCACACTTCCCTACATGGTTTACATCACCCAAAATCTCACTAGAAAATGTAGATTTTTCTTGCTGAACCACAGATGGTTTACCAGTAATTCCCATCTTCTGAGCCAATTCTCCAAACTGGCATGGAAACCGTATTTATGATATTTTTAATCCTACTGGAAGCCAAATAGACTACCGTGGGACTACTCCCCCGCATTAGTAACGTGACTAGTGCACCTCAGTTGGATGGGCATGCATCAGGAGATTTCAGAAGCATGCATTTTACTCTCTGTTGTTTAGGCTCTAAGGGAAGGGGTAAGCAGACATTTTACCTGAGCCTGATGCAAATCCCAAGAGACAGTTTTGATATACACACACCCTCATTGAGCCCAGCAGCTTCTTTCTGCTTCAGGAATCATGGCAGGAAGTGAGCCTTTTGGTCCTGTGCTTTCCCAACTGCAAGGAGGTGTTTGGAGAGGCTGCAATCCCAAGCTCTAGTTTCAGCTAGTCTGCCTTTACCACAGTTTCTCAACCTGACACTGTTCATGTGGGGGCTCAGTAATTCTTTGCGGGGGTAGGAGGAGCTTGTCTGATGCATTATAATGTGTTCACCAGCTTTCCTGATTTCTACTGATGGGATGCCATTAGCACCCTAGCACCTGCCCCACTTGTGACAAACCAAAATGTCCTCAGAATTTGCTAGTTGTCCCCCGAAATGGGTGGGGATAGAGTAAAATCACCCCTGACTGAGTACCATGGCTTTCATATATGCTTCTTCAGGATCTTCATGAGCTACTCCTTGGGGAGTTCTAATTATTTTCTTCTTACCTGTCTAGAACTTTGTTATCCAATATGGTAACTACCAGCCATTTGTACCCATTTAAATTAATTACAGTTAAAACAGTCCCCTAGCCACAGGAAATAACTGGGTACCATATATTACAAAGTGTTGCCTTCATTACAGAAAGTTACATTGGATAGTGCTGTTCTAGAGCAAATATTCTCAGTGGGAGATCTTACATCCAAGAAAAACAAAAAAATTCTTGGGGAGGAACAAATCCTGCTCTTTGTATTTATAAAGCACAGATATACATAGATTATCTAAGCATATAAAAGTTAAATGCATACATAGATAGAGGTGGTATTAAAATTATATGTCATTTGAGTGGGAAAATGAAGTTTGAAAAGGCGTTTTAGGAAGAACATTAGCAACACACCCTCCCAACAAGAGATGAGAAACACTGATCTAAAGTAAATCATTTGCCCACTTGACACCTGACACCTCTGGTGGGTTTGGGGGGACTTAGTTATGAGGTTTCAGGGAAGACTGAGCTATTTACTTTCAAAGCTGCAAGCTCATGTTCTGGCTCTCCCTGACCTGATCAATATGAGAACCAGGACCTAATATTAGCCATTTGGATGTTCCCTCCCAGGACTTTATATCTGGACCAGCCGACACAAAGTGTGTTGGGCAGTTTATAATTTTGGCCAGCTACATTATCTTTCTAAATAAATCTCCTTGATTTTTTTGTGTTCCCCAATATCGATAACTATATTTTGTGTCCAAGATTCTTCTCAATGTATTTTCCCTAAGATGCATCTCTTGTAGGAGTGAGTTTTACGTCTTTATTAATTTTTTTATTTTAAAAACTTTTTTTTTTAAAGCAAACTCTTCCTCCAAAGTGAGGCTTGAACTCATGACCCCATGATCAACACTCAGTATGTTTTACTGAGGGGCTCGGGTGGCTTGGGTTAAGCATCTGCCTTTGAGTAAGATCATGATCCTGAAGTCCTGGGATCAAGCCCCACATCAGGCTCCCTGCTCACCAAGGAAGCCTGCTTCTCCCTCTGCCTGCTGCTCCCCCAGCTTCTACTCTCTCTCCCTGTCGATTAAATAAATAAAATCTTAAAGAAAAACACAAAAGAGTCAGTATGCTCTACCAACTGAGCTAGGCAGGAGCCCCCTGTGGTAGGAGTTTTAGGATGCTTTTACTCACGAGTGCCATACTTTCTGGAACTCAGCCTGCCTGTTGTTGCCAACAGAGCCTCTCTAAATTTGGTCTGCGTCTTCCAGCTAGATTGCCTCCTCTGCTTTTACAGCCTAAAATGTTCCTCTGGGCACAAAGTTAGGGCAATTGTTAGACTCACCTTACTATTTTCTTCTATCACTGATCACATTCCTGTGCTGACCATTGTACAATATCTGAAGGCAATTGTTTCACACATTTTGTCCAATTTTCTGATTGTTTATTGTTTTTTTTTTCCTGGTTGTTTATTGTTTACTCCTTTTCAATGTAAGGGATAAATCATAGCAATCCTCATATATGTTGTGATATAAGGATATAATCAATGTCAGTATTGACGTGTCTGAGCGCCATTGCATTATTTCCTGCTTTATCTGAAGTAGCCATACCAATCACTCCATAAGTTTTCACTCTGTTCCTTTCTTTTTACAGAATTTCAGAATATATAAAAACAACTTCCTTACTCACTGGTACACTTATTTATATTGGCTGTCTTGTCCTGAGGGCACTTTATTTGCACAGAGTATATGCCCTTAAAATGTGGTGATTATCTTAGCGAAATAACTTTATCTCACTAATTTGGGGACTAATCATTACACAATTAATTTTGTAAATTTAACCCCATTTAAAAAATATTTTGTTTATTTATTCATGAGAGATACAGAGAGAGAGGCAGAGACACAGGCAGAGGGAAAAGCAGGACCCATTCAGGGAGCCCGACGCGGGACTCGATCCCGGGACTCCAGGATCACACCCTGGGCCAAAGGGAGGCGCTCAACTGCTGAGCCACCCAGGCGTCCCAATTTAACCCCATTTTTTAAAGAATACCAGCTCTTTAAGGATTTTTCTAGCTGTCGTTTTGAAAGGAGGATCATTTCATATTGTTCATAGATGAAAAATAACAATACCGAAAGTTGACTAGAAAAGGTGTATGCTGCAGAAAACTTGTCGTCTCAGATTGTAGTGTTGTCATTTCAAGACTCCCACAGATGCTCTGTATGGTTTTCCAGGTATGCATAGTACCATACAGCAATTTCACACCGGTCACGAAGGTCATTTTTAAACATTTCACCTCTTCCGTAACATCATAATCCGATCCTTGGGAGTGGCATAGAAGAAATACAAGACACACACATTCATAACATACCACCTAGAAAAGTGAATTAATGTTCATATGTCCGAAATTGTTGGCTTGCTGAATTTTCAGGCTTTATGTTTGGGGTATTATCATTAGTTTACATCTACTCTGTTTGCTTATTCACTGGACTCGATTCATATTCATGGCCTGAGATCCATCAAGGTGCTACATCTCCCAACATGGCATCTTCACACAGCAGCTGGGCTCTTTTGCTTCTGATCACGATTCCTGACATTTGTTCTTATTCTTATTTAGTAGCCATAGTCCAACATCATAAAGTAGTGGGTTATCCTGAGGGAATAGACACAGTGGGCTGTTCATCAAGATTTGATCCCAAACGTAACAGAAGTATATCCTTAAATGACTTTTAAAACCTACTTGAAGTTCAGGGCCATAAAACATATTTATTTTTGATGCAGTTCAAAATAAGAAAGCCTATAGAAAATGAAAAGATTACCACGCTGTTTTTCAAATCCTAAAAGTTTAGATTATCCCATAAATTTCAGATTCAAGGAAAAGCTGGGAAAATAGGTTACAAAAACAAGACTCTCGTCTAGAATTGGCTTTTGAAATACCTGCCTACGAAGACAATATGGATGTAATTGTTACTTCTTTTGCATGGGCATGCTGCTGTTTTGGATATATTCCTCTTTTGAAATGCATGGAAGTCTTTTCTGAGACAGAAAAGGCACAGGAGAAAGAAAAGTGCATGTAAAACTTGTGGTTTGACAGTTTGGACACAGGATGGTGCCAGCTAAACTTTATTGTGGCCCATTAGATGGAGGGTGAGGGGGAGCCCTCCCCTTGCTCCTCCTGTGATCACATGAAGTTTTAGCCTGGAGGTGGCAACAGGTTGCTCTTTCAGCACTAGTAGGAAGAAAACTGGGATCATAGACTGCATAAGTCTTGAGAATAAGAATGGACAACAAAGGAGAGGAACAAAGGCTCCTGCACCATTGATTAGGAGATCTTGTGGATCTGATACTCGAAACAATGGTCTCCAAGGGACACCAACAGCTAGATTTTCCAGGAATTCCCGTGTGCATTGACAGTACCCATGCCGCATCATCCTTTCACAAACCCAAGACCCAACCGCTTCCTGTATTGCCAAGGTTGGCTCTTGAGCCTCATGAGCATCCTCACTCCCATTCATACTTCCTGCGGACCTGTCTTGGTATCAGAAATGGCATAGAACAGGGAATTTCCATACCTGATGGGTCCCATCATTCTTTAGTCTAAGAGAGCTGAGAAATTATTCTAAGATTGTGAGAATTATGTGAGTAAAATTATTTCCTAACTTCATAGCTGGTGATAATTACATTGTCACTCAACTGCTTGTCCAGCCAACAGAATTTACTGTTGTAATTCCATTTCCAATAATTCCATTAGTTGTTTGATGAAGTATCTGGGCTTCATAAAAATAAAGTTTATGGTAAGACACTTGGATTAGATGGAAAGAGAGCTAAAATGGGGTAACCTGTGAAAACCTTTCTTAAGGATTGGCAAGCATTCATTTTAGGCCAGCAAGATAGACATTAGAGCAATATTTCTCAGCTGGAGGCTATTTTCTCTGCAGAAGACATCTATCAATGCAGGGAGACATTTATGGTTTTGATATTGGAGAAGGGTGCTCCTGGCATCTGGTAGGTAGTGTCCAGTGATCGAACTAAACATTCACGCAATGCCCAGGTCTGCCCAACTGACCACAAGGATTATGCAATTGGCAAAATGTCAGTAATGCCACGGTTGGGTAAAATGCTGTACTAGGCAATTCAGTAGCAAGATAACGAAACTAGAAATCCCCTTCATTTCCCTTCTAGTAGATCAATACTTTCTAACTTTCTACATTTGCAAAGGTATCGAATTCACCATTCTAGACAGTCATGGCTTGTCATTGTATGTGCCAACTTTAGCAATATCTGCACAGCGAAGCTGAGTTGACTCAAGTATTCCTAATATTCAGTCCAGATGCTTCCTGTACTCACTCCTCCCTTCGTATCGTTTATTAATTGAAGTGACTTTTGTAATCTGGACCTTCTCTGTTCCAAGCTTTCTTGAAAGTCCTTTTCTTCTAAGACAATCTTACATATATTTGTAATCCTTGGCACCATGTGTTTAAAAAAAAATGCCATTGATATGAGATGACTATTTGCTACATCCACTTGTTTTCTTCTGAACATGCCTAACATCATGCTACGTGTTCTTCAGGAAAATATTGGCTTTTTCTCCACCGATCCAAGTGGCATTCAAGTGGGTGTCTTCTTGAGATTTCCATGAAAGTTCAGTCCTCTTCCTCCCCCCGATCGCCACAACATTTTGTTTTCCACTGTAGATAATTCACATGTCTTTGTCTCGAAGCTTGGACCATTTACCTGTTATCCATTGCATTGCTCCTCACACTTTATGTACCTTCTTCACCTTTCCTTCTAACTGTGACTGGGTTTCTGCCATGTGTGAGTCATGGCACCTTGAGAAAAGGAAACCCAGAAGGTAATCATCTGCACCTCCCACAGGAACTAGTTCAACTTCAGGACCTAGTAGGAGGGTTCATCAAGGCACACTTGTGGTTAGGCGACGGATGCTCTGTGGCCAGTTTTACTCCATGGTATATATTATATGACATAGGTATAAATTTATATGTAGGTCGTGTGTATTTATACCACCTGAATAGCACATATGCACATGTGTACGATATATGTACGCCACATATCTTTATAAATACTCCTATTATGTGTGTATATATTACATATATGATATTTATGTGTATGCAGTAGATACATGGCATGCATTCAGCTGTGTGTGTGTATGCTATACATGCATTCCTGCTGAATAGATATTTTAAGACTGGAATCCCAATACAACTCATGTGAGGACGAATCTTCAAACCTGTAAGCTCTCAGGAATAGCAGAGCAGGTACTTTAGTTCATGGCCCTGGCCTGCTTTAAGTAGCCTGTGACATTTTATCTTCCCTTCCCTCTTCATTTCTGCTTCTCTTTTCTCTGTGTGGATGTCTCCACTTTTTCCATCTTACAGCTCAGACACGTCACTCAGATTCCACCTATGTCATGGTGCCTCTGCTCAAGTGACTGTTGTCCTAGGTGAGCTACCTCGTGTTGTCCACTTCTGTTGACCTGGCATTTGTAGCAGGAACTAATGCAGGCTGATGGTGTGATGAAGGAGTCAATATTGGAGAGACACTGAACAGCTTGCATAATCAACAGGAAGAGTGGAGAAATGTGCTTAGAATGTGGGTGGGAATGAGGGGCATCCTTGGGAGACATAAAAAAAAGGGGGGGATCCCTGGGTAGCTCAGTGGTTTGGTGCCTGCTTTTGGCCCAGGGCATGATCCTGGAGACCCGGGATCAAGTCTCACATCAGGCTCACATGGAGCTTGCTTCTGCCTCTGCCTATGTCTCTTCTCTCTCTCTCTCTCTCTCTCTCTCTCTCTGTCTCTCATGAATAAATAAATAAAATATATTTTTAAAAAAAGAAAAAAGAAAGAAAGAAAAAGTGGAGAATGATAGGCCCAGGAACTTCTTAACCTTAGCTAGGAAGAGGGACAGTCACGATGCAAAGCAAGATTGATCTGGTTCATTCTCCACTTTTTCATCTGTATAGTGGGTAAAACCTCATCAGACAATTGTGAGAATTGAGTGAGGCAGTTGAAATGGAGATTCTAAGTGCCACCTTTGGTTCATAATGAATATAACACCAGAAAATATGTATGTGTATTTAGACCATGATTTCTCAAACATTGCACTACTGATCTTAGAGCCTGATAATTATTTTTATTGTGGGTAGAGAGGGTTTTCCTATGCATTGCAGGATGTCTAGCAGTATTCCTGGGTCTTGACACTAGGCCTGTGGCCTCCTCTCCCCTCAGCTGTGAGAACCACCTGATTTCCAGACATTGCTAAATGTTATCTGTGGGGGAGATCGCCACCCACTTCTGAGGATCCCTTCTCTACACAAATAACATGCGGGATAACCATATGTTCTTTACAATATTTAATTGTAAGTCATACATTTAATTCATATATAAAACGATAAGAGCTCATATATTTGCATGCTGTCTTACAAGTAGATAATATGTAATATGGGCAACTTGCTCCAGGCATGGAGAAAAAGAGTAAATGTGACTTTTTTTTTTTTTAACTTTGTTGTTGGTGGCAGATACATATCTGATTTATTCAAGACCAAAGAGCCCATGCTTAACATCCCATTTAGATTGGGATATTCTTCCTTTTTTACTTATCTACATTCATTTTGAGGCAATTACCACAACAACATTCTTATCAGTTTAACTTAATCAAATGTGTACATTCCTATTTTGTTAGACTACAAATCCAAAGTAACAAGTGAATGGGAAAAGCTTCTCTTTTTCACTAAAACCTATTACTTCTGCTCTTATAAAGGACCCTCAAGCTGTGTCTGCTTAAATGTAAACCACACAGGAAAAGTGAAAGCATGCTCAATATATTAACTATAGGCTTCTTGAGGAGTGGGGTGACAATGACCGTACCTTTCCCCCTTGACCTGAAGGAATATGTAAATTAAGCACTCCAACAAGTGAGAAGGGGCCAGCATGATTAAATTTTGCAAAATTATATGGCTTATTGATTAGGTTCACAGCGTGAAAGAGTCCAGAAAAATCACCCTTCAGTGGGCCTAGCAAATAAAGAAGTTTTGCCAACCATGAGGTGAGCGTTGAAATCCTCACTTTGCTGACTGTCCATTTACATTGGTCATGAACGTCTTTCCTCCACATCCCAGGGTCCAGAGGAATAAAAGGCAGGGGTGAGAATGTAGAACCAACTGAAGTTTATTGCACAGTCCTCAGAGTTAAGAAATGAGCAGTTGCCTGATGATGTCCAGGTGTTGGCTGGGAGACTAGGACACATTCCACATTAAAGTTGGGTGGTTTTTATTTGCAGAGAATAGAAAGCTTCCAGAAAATACTAAACCTTTCTTGGTTTCTCCAGATGTTCATTTGATGATTAGACCAGGGTCATAGGGCAATATGAAACAGATGGATGTGAATAGGGATCTTCAAGGATGTCTAACTAAGAACATTTAAGGCGACCTAACAGTTGTGTGAAGGCACTGAGAGACACATGGTAGATGACACAAAGCCAAGAAGCTTCTCAACTGGTAAGGGTCTCAATAACCAAGTCATGATCCAGGGAAGTTACACTCTCAAGGTCAAGTGTCTCCCAGAAAAAAAGGTCACGTTCTAGGAATACAAGAGTTTGGACTCTGGAAAGGTTACCAACAGTGGACATAAGCCTCCAGGATGTAAAGGAACCATGTGTGAGAAGAAGGGCCCCCTGGGGATCATCTGGGCTCAGGAATAAGAGGTCTCCTTTTGAGTCTTCGGATGCTAGAGTTGCATCCAGACTGCAGGGAAACTCTCATTTCATCCTGAAGATGGCGTTCGGCAAACTGCCAGAATTTTGTCCTGCCAGTTGTCCAGGGCATTAAAGTCCCAGTATGGATGGCACGAACTGGACTTGCATTTAGCTCTCAACCCAGAGACTTGAAAATCAGTCTGCTAAACGCATGAGGCTACTAACGGTTCAGCATTTACCAAAGCTCTGCTGTTACCTTCAGACGAAGGAAACTTTGCTTTCCCACCTAATCCCTATGTGAATTTATTTTCAAAACAGACGTAGCCTTGGGTAAGGTTTTATTTTTAGTATCATGTAGACTTAAGATAAAGCGTCCTGTGCATAGGAATATAAAAATAGGGAAATCCATATCAGTGTGGGATTTTTTTGTCAGTTAAAATTATTATTATTCTCATCTCTCAAATGGGAAAGTCAAAAACTGTAAATAGGCCAGAGTCCCTGAACCACAAAATGCACTCTGAATGAAAATCACCTTTATTATCTTGCTAGGGGAAAGTAAAAATAATTAGTATATGAGTGTTTGTTAGGTATCGTCTATAAGGGGTCTTTAGATCAGCCTGATAATAATAGTGTTGAAAATTAGAAATGAAGAGGTTCCAATGATCATCAGCAGAGGATGAGAGCAGTGAAGAATCCCTTAGCTTGGAACAAAGGAAGATAAGTGCTCATGGTCTGTAATGCGCTTACGTGGTAGGCTAACCCTTCATCCTGTCCACTGAAGATGATTTCCTGGCCAACAGCTCCATGTTTCAAACTAGCAGCTGTGGCCCTCAGAGAAGAAACACACATGCTCCCAGTATCCAGTTTCTCCTAGTGGATAAATCACAGTGAGGGCTACCGGCAGCGGATGGAAAGATGCCCAAGGCAGAGCAGAGAGGCAGCTTCCAAATGAGAAATGGAATTAGGTCAGATTCGCCATCCACCTGACCCTAGACAAAGTTTGGGTTAGCAGACTCTTGGAGGAAGAAGGGGATTTGGTCTGTGTAGGGTCATCCCTGCCCACTACCATGGTAGCAGGGGTTGTACTCACTGGTGTCATTTCTGAAGGTCAAGGCAGTTTTTACAGAAAGACCGCTTTTTTAAACCTATATTGATGCACATCAAGGCAAAGTCTTCTTGGGCATTGGATAAGCAAGCAAGGCTGAAATTGAATGCAGACAGGCAGTCTAAGATCAGCACCAGGCCACACCTACTTTGTGTCAGCACAGTCTGAGTCAGAGATGTCTAGTCTTCCAGGGGCCATGACCCCGTAGTGTCTCAGCAGCTGCTTCATAGCACCTTTAAGGTAAAGATGGGACAGTCTGAACCCACACAACTTAAGAAGAATGTACAGAGGCGCTGCCTGGCTCAGTGAGTAGAGCATGTGACTCTTGATCTTGGGGGCATGAGTTCAAGCTCCATGTTGGATGTAGAGGTAGCCTAGGTATAGACACACATAAAGAATGTATATACTAACATCATACCAACATTTAAACAAATAACATACATGAAATATTTAAAAATTTCCTTCCTAAATGACCACATCTATTTAGCAATGTGTATGCCTGTGAATCACTGCAAAACTGCAAAAACTTTGGAATCAGCTTGAACTCACCCACCCTCATTTCCTGTTCCACTTTGATTTTTCACACAGCCCCAGACTCAGCTTTGCGAGGAGGTAGGATGATTTAATGTTGCAACTCAGAACAACCGCCAGAACGTTGTTTGCTGAGGTCTGACGGAAGTCAGTTGTTTCTGCGTTTCCCTCAAAAATT
Organism: Canis aureus; assembly: GCF_053574225.1. Classification (NCBI taxonomy): domain Eukaryota; kingdom Metazoa; phylum Chordata; class Mammalia; order Carnivora; family Canidae; genus Canis; species Canis aureus. The sequence goes on along the minus strand of NC_135649.1, from coordinate 119,695,299 downwards.
TAAAATACGATGCCCCTCTGTAGGGTCATACAGCCTCTGCTGACGTGACCACTCAACTCTGCTGTTGCCGCATCAAAGTGCCATAAACAATACATAAACCAGTGGGTGTGGCCATCTCCTAATAAAATCTTATTTGTAAGTTTGTCCACGTATTGTTGATTTGGCACACCGGCCACCCTTTTGTGCACTTTCTGTCCTGTGTTGTATATGACTATCTCAAAAGTGGACATGGCCATGAATCCTCATTGTTTCATTTAATTCTGGTAAAAATCCATGTGTTATAATATCTATGTTCTAGAGGAAGGATTTGGGCTTCGAGATGGACTTGTTAAAGGTCAATGGTTAGCCCTGCCACGCAGCTGATACTTGGGTTCAAACCAATTCCTGCAAATAGGTGAAGCCCCAGGCCTTGCTTCCCGCTCCACCATATTGAAATGAAGTCTTGACCCAGGTTGCCAATCACTTGCTCTTAAACTTTGTCAAGTACACTAGGTTCTCTGGGATAGGTTAATGATTTAGACAGAACTAGTCATTTTCCCTTACCCTTCCAGGCATGATCTAGCTACGAAAAGGTCACAGATGTGAAAGCTTTTGGAAAATCAAGAGGTACCGAAGTTGTAAGGTTCTTCCTCTCAAGAATGGCATCTTCATTCCCTTTTTCTTACCCGCACGGGTTTTTGCACACAGCTGTCCATGCTCAACAAGTTTTGCAAACTATTTTGTCAAAGGAACATTCAGTGTTGTTATTATTCACATCTCGATGTCTCTTCTTCCTCCACAGCACTGAAGTTTATTGATTCCTTGTCATTTCTAAATTCTTCATGTTTTGACTACCATAAATTCTTCTCTAGGGCCCATTTACTCCTCTGATCATAGTTTGGCTTACAGGGACTAAGTAAGCTATCTTTCTTTGGTTAGACAAAACAATTTTCTATTTCTGAAAATATTCCATTTCTTTTAGTCTGTTACCAAATATTCTTTTTCTTAATTGCTCAGACCTATCAGCATACAACTGAAAGGAAATGCCACAGATTGCCAATTCCATAATAAGAAAGCAAAAAAATAAATAAATAAAATCACACATAAATCCAATTAACATTTTGGTTTGCAACTTAACTAAAAGATTGGGGAGATTACTACAATGCTTTTTTTTTTAAATACTCTTCATAACATATATAAAATGGACATAGTTATAAGCATAAACCAGATATAATTAGAGAGGTTTTCATTCTAATTAGATATTTAAAGTCTTGTTTGCAAATGTCTTCCTTTCTCACACTTATTAATAGCAACTGTTGAATTTATATCCTTGCCCTGTTCCTTTGACAACTCCTATGTAAGGATAAAGAAGTGACTGCCAGTGTTTAGTAGCAATGATACAAGCATTCAGGGCTCCCCCCTCAAAAGAAAACAAGAATAACAATGAGAAGGAGGAATAGAAGGAGAAAAAAAACACATCTGTGGGAAATTAAAGAAAACAGGAAAAAAGGAAATGTAACCATAACAAGCCACATTGATTCCACCTGATTCCCATTGCCCTCAATTTATTACAAACGCTGTGATTTCTTCAAAATGGTGTCGATATAGGCCAGTGCCAGTGTTCACTGCTAAATTAAAGTCATCCTTTGGTCAGATTTCTACTGCACAAGGAATGCTAAGCGACCCAGGATCAGATATGATATGTGAGGGGTGATGGACAGCTCTGGACACCATCATTCTTAGCAGCCTTACCCACTGCCCCTTTTGAAGACAACTTGTATAAATCAAAGGCAACTCAGAAATGAAATGCCCTTTGAATTTATATCTTTCTGTGGGGATTTAAATGCATAGAATAGTGAAATGTACCTTGAGGCTGATGCCACCCACCGTTAGAGTAATTTGGATCAAAAAATCTTAAAAAAAAGGAAGAAGTAGTTTTCATTCACTTTACTCCTCTGAGATTGTGCCAATAATAGAATAGGTTAATATGAATGATAAATCACAAAATTAGTTTGGGGTTTGAGAGGAAGTTTATAAATGGTGGTCTCGGAGGTAGATATTTAATCTTCAAAAATTCACATTTATTGAAAAGCCTTTCTGGAAATTTGAAGAATGGACAAAATGGAGGAAATAATATTTCCCTGTCATACAGAAGAGTGATCAGTTTGCTAAGTACACTCATCCCACATACTTGAATGTAGTGTGCACTGGCTGTGTGTACAACAGAATTAGGAAAGAATCAGAGAGAGTAGTAAATATACAAAGAACATTATTGAGATCTTCTTAGGAAAACAAGGGGTTGGATTTGTGAAAATTTCTAAACATACAGAATGAATGAGAGCATGATATCATAAAGCCCCATTGCTGAAAAAGAAAGCTGCATGCATTGTTGCTCATAACGCCACTCCTCCCAATGTCTGTGTTCTTCGCTGTATAACTTTTGAGGGGTTTTTTCCACTAGAGGCAAAGTATATTTCTTCTTCCACTGCTGTTGTGCTGTTGGCCACGTAACTTGTCTCACTCAACAGGGTGCAAGAGAAGCTTGCAGTGAGTTTGTGGGATGAGGTGTCCCCACTTCAATTTCTGCCCCAGCCATGAGAGCAGTGTGGCCCAGCTTACTGGCCCCATAATATAATAGTCCTGCCCAGGGAAGTGCAACCTAGACCCACTCACCACCAGGTAACACAAAGACATACAAGAAAGAATAAACAATTACTCTATTAAATCACTCAGGGTTGGGAATTTTGTTATGGAGCAGAAGCTGACGCATATACCATGTGTGCATCATCCAGATTTCACTAATATTAGCCATTTTGACATACTGTATTTGATTTTTAAGTGAATATTTTGAAATAAATTATAGGGATCATTGCATTTTATTCCAAAAGATAGCTTTTAGGGGCACCTGGCTGGCTCTGTTGGTGGATTATGTGACTCTTGATTTCAGGGTTGTCAGTGTAGAGATTACTTAAAAACAAAATCTTTAGAAAACAAAAATAAAACAAAGGAACAAAAATATCCTTTAAAAAAATAAGAGTATCTCCCACCGAAATCACAATACTATTTTAATGCCAGTGAAGTGGTTTTCTGAAGATCATCAAGCCATATTAAAATTTTCCCAATTGCCTTCACATAGAGGGTTTATAGATGGTTTCTTCAAACCAGGATCTAATCAAAGTTGTTTCTTGAAGTCTACATTTATTACCCCAACCTTGCCATTTTTTAATGGTACTGACTTGGTATTTAAGGAAAAAAACAAAAGACATGTTAGCTGCTGAAGTGCTTTGTGTGTGTTAACTTGCCCTGTCTCCCACATTTCCTAATTATGGTAATTCTATAAGCTTTACATACAGTGTGAGCATGTTAGTCAACAGCCCTTCCTAAGTGGTAACGTTTAATTTCATCTGCTGGCCCCTGGTGCTTGGTCGTCCACCACAGAGATTCGAAGAGTGATGTCAAAGTAAGTGAGTGGGAGCCAGAACCCTGGGATCATCATGACCTCAGCTGAGGGCAGACTCTTCACCAACTGAGCCACCCAGGTGCCCACATTGTAGAATACTTTTAAATCTTCAGAAAAATACTACAAACATAGCACAGAGTTCCCATATATGCCACAACCCATTTCCCATATTATCAACGTCTTGTATGAGGATGGCACATTTCTCACAATTAATGAACCAGTATCAATACATTTCCGTAACTGGAGTTCATGTATTCTTCAGTTTTCTTGAGTTTTTCCCTAATGTCCTTTTTTGTTCAGGATCCTATCCAAACCTTACACTGTATTTACTTGTCACATCTTCTTAAGACTTCTTTTGGCTGTGATAATTTTTCAGTTTTTGTTGATAGCCTTGACAGTTTGGAGGAGTGCTGGCCAGTATTTTGTCGAATGTGTGTCAATTTGAATTTGACTCAAGTTTTTCTCGCAATTTGACTCAAGTTTTTCTCGCGATTTGACTGGGGTTATGGGTTTGAGGGATGCAGACTGTAAGGGTACAGTGTTTCTTCACATCATATCACAGGTGCATATATGACTTAGCGTTGTGGATGTTGACCCTGTTCACCTGAGTTGTCTCTCAGGTTCATCCACTGTAAATTTAACTGTTTTATTTTTCTTTCTTGTATCTCCATCCATTCCGTACTCTTGAGAAGGAAATCTAGAAGAAGTAGGGAATTAGTCTCTACCTTCTTACAGTTGGAGCACGACATAAATTCTTTGCAACTCTCCTGCATGAGGCTTTTCAGTATTCCTACGTGTTTATCAAATATTTCATTTATATCACCACAGACTCATAGATTTTTTTTTAAGATTTTGTTTATTGATTTGAGAGAGAGAGAGAGAGAGAGGAGAGAGATAGTGACAGAGAGTGTGATCAGGGAGGCGAGGGAGAAGCAGACTCCCCTCTGAGCAGAGAGCTGGATGCAGGGCTTGATCGCAGGACCCCAGGATCAGGATTGAGCCAAAGGCAGACACTTCACCACCTGAGCTACCCAGGAGCCCTGACTTTTGGATATTTATTTAATAATTTGGGTTAATAACCCCAAACTACTTTATTCTTTTTGACCATTAAACTTTTACATAATGATTTTACCATTCACTGATCTTTGCATGATATATATGTGTTACAAACTTAAAAATTATTTGTTTTAACTCTATCATTTCTTATGCATTTATACCTTGCATATGTTAACAAAGAAGCATTTTGCTTCCTAACCTACGGCAACCTGGTTCCCTAAAATAAAATTCCTAGAGAGGCTGAGCAGACGCTGAAATGCAGCCATTCAGCCCCTCATTTTCAGACTAAGGAGTTGGTGTAATGGTCTAAAAACTTCGTATTGATAATTCTCTTTTAAATTTAATTTAATATATTAACCTATTGTGACATGGAAGTCAGTGCACATTGTTTCAAATAACCCCTCACAAGTGCCCTATGAACAAACTGCGTGCATGGAAGGTTAACTTGATTTGCATGGATTACGAAGTTGAGAAGTCCTAGCACCATGATGGAAAGAGGTCGGCTGCTTCCAGGACCTACAACCGTACAACTGTCAGAATCTGTGACCTTAACAGCCATGCTCTAGCACACCCAATACAATCGTAACCCCCTCTTTTTGTTTCTTAGTCTTCTCCTGAAGCTAATGAAGGATAGACTTCAGCATCCTTTCTTGGTTCTCCCCCAGGACTCTAACATTTTTCTCTCTCTTGATAAATTGCCTGCATTTTCTAAGCATTAGACTCCATGTAGATCTGCCTCTGCTGGCATCTTAAAATATCTGTAGAGTGTTGAATGTTTTCTTATATGAAATTATGATTTGCTTTTGTCTTCAAGCTTTTATCAACTTTAAGTGAAAGAATGCCACACCTCCTATCTGTCCTGCCCACCTCTTCAGCATTTCTACTCCCGAACACACAGAGAATCAGTGATCGGGACAGAATTGTGGGTGCATCTTCCTTTTTCTCCATATAAGCTAGTTTTGCAGGCCTAGCAGGGCTAGGACAGGGGTGTTACTCCCAGTTGCCGGAGCTGTAGATACACAATGCATGCACATAACACAGTGCAGATGGCACCAAACTCTTTGCCCCCAAGTCTTTGTGGGTGGTCCCATGTTTTGTTATGAAGTAAAAGAATAACGTAATATTCTCTTGAAATAGTTGCCAGCTGTTCTCAATACGTAGCTGCTTTGGTCCACACATGGATGCAGTAGGAATGCCTTTGGAAACTAGGATATGGAAGTATGTGGTTAACTAACAACAGTTCAGCTGAGTAAATGTTAAAGATCTCATAGGCTTTAGGAGTCAGACTTGAACTGGGCAGCATCACATCTAGCAAGTAGAGGGTAGCTCCAATCAGATACAGACGAAGGTTTTGAAAGGTAGAGGAATCGGAGAAAAAGGAAATTACTGGCGAAGGACCCATTGGGTGAGGCCAGGCCGCCCTCTTCAGAGGAACGGAGGGGGTTTATCAGCAATATTCCTAGTAAATTCCTAGTAAATAGGAAGATGCCCACGTTCACTGGTTCAAGATTACATATCGGGAGCTTTCGGAAGGCAGTGAGAGGAGGCATTAAGTCTTGGCTTACCGACTTGGGGCCATCACCCACGCGATGCTGGTGTGGGCCTGTGATTTTCTTTTAACATTTAATGCAGTTCCCTGACATGGGAGAAAACGGAACAACAGGGAGTGACAAAATTGCTAGGCTGGTTCTGTTGCCCTGTGTGCAGAGCCTGCGGTGTCGAGGTTTGCTCGGAGCTATTAGGAGCACGGGGAGGCCCAGGTGAGTGCGCCAGACCACAGGAGGCACCTGCTGTTTCTGACTCCCAGGCCTTAGAGGCAGACCCGTGTTCCCGAAATTAGGTTTCCTGGAGTCTAACCTACCTCCTGGTACGTTTTGCAGCTTTGTGGTCACATGTACATTCAAAGCCTGGGAAAGAAAAAGTGCTCTCACACAGCTACAAAAAATCATAATTTGGTCCCTCCCTCTCACAAAAGAGTCTCCTGAGGAGAGAGATATGTTAACATGATGTTTGGACCTTTCTAGACTGCCAGGGGGGTTGGTATGTAGCAGCCGTGATTGGCAGTTAGGAGAAGGGCTTTCTTGGGCTAAAATTAGGCTTTCTGAATCATATCTTAATATATGGTTAATTTATTTACCTACAGCTTTTGAAATAAAAGATGGTTAAAAAAACCTCAACCCACATGACTAATTTATTTAGTCATACAAATGAATAAACGTTGTAAATGAGAAATTTATTTACTCACATCTTTTTCTTATTTTTACATCTTATTTATTTTTATATAAATAATACAATATGTATTTTATATGTGTAAAGAATATTTGCATTAAAAATATATTTTTTAAAGATTTTTATTTTTTTATTTGAGAGAGAGTGAGAGCGAGAGAGATGACAGAAGGAGAGGGAGAAGCAGACTCACTGCCAAGCAAGGAGCCTGACTCGGGCTCAATCCCAGGACCTCGGGATCATGACCTGAGCCAAAGGCAGATGCTTAACCAACTGAGCCAGGTGCCCCTGTATAAAATATATTTCTAAAAATATTATTAGACATACTTATATAAAATATATACTAAGTCTATAAACATTTGTGTATGATACATATGAAATATATTTGATGCATCTATTTATTTTTCTGTATTTCTGTAAGTTCTTTCTTGCTATGTTTTCATCTTTGAAATGATACAGAAAACTCTTCTGTGCATCAGGGTCAGTAGGACCCCGGGTGCTACATTACGAGGTCTTGATGCTGGGTGCAGCCAAACAGGTAAGTCACCTACGGCCTTGCTACTCAGAGTGGGGTCTAGCTGCGTCAGTGTTCCCGAGCCTGTTGGAAATATAAACTCTTGGGCCTGACCCAGACTTACTGAATCACAGTGTGCAGTTAAACAACATCTTCTTTGTGATACGCATGCATATTAGCAAGTGAGAGCATGAGCATAGCCCATGGTTTCTCGACCTTGGCTCCACTTTAGAGTCACCTGGTGATCTTGCAGAACATCCAAACACCTGCAGGATCAGTGAGTCCTGGGGATCTAACGGCCAGCTTGGTGACTGTAGTTAGCAAGGCTGTAGCGTCTGCTTGATATTTGCAAAAAATAGACCTTAATTGTTCTCATCAAAGCAAAAAAGTAGCTCTATGATCACGGTCATGGAGATGTTTATTAGCATGATTGTGGTAAACATTTCAATGTATACATATATCCACACATGTCGTATACCTTAAATATATGCCATTTTTATTTGTCAATAATACCTCCATAGAGATAGGGATAAAAATACCTGATGCGGGATCCCTGGGTGGCGCAGCGGTTTGGCGCCTGCCTTTGGCCCAGGGCGCGATCCTGGAGACCCGGGATCGAATCCCACATCAGGCTCCCGGTGCATGGAGCCTGCTTCTCCCTCTGCCTGTGTCTCTGCCTCTCTCTCTCTCTCTCTCTGTGACTATCATAAATAAATTAAAAAAAAAAAAATACCTGATGCTTGACTTTGGGTTGCAGATATTCTGAATTGATTTATCTAGGGGCGGTTCCAGGGTATAGGCCTTTGTTAATGCTCTCCAGGGGACTGTCTAATCTGAAGCCAAATCTAAGAACTTTCGCACTAGACCTTTGTGTTCATCCCTCTTTGCCTTTTTTTTTCAAAGTGTGATCTGTGCACCATCTACATAGGAATCAATTGGGAGCTCTTTAGATATTCAATATATTGGACCCATGAACGTTCAATTTGAGTGGCATGGCCCTAGGACTCATTTAACCTTGTGAGGACCTACCTGCGAGTCTTTAGGACTTCCAGATATGCGTTTGACTTGGGGGTCATTCCATATCTGCCAGTTTGTATTTGGGGGATACTGAACTCAAAATGAATGCCCTGACTCAGACCTTCTCTGTTTTGGACCTAAATTCTTGCTTCTTGAACTGGATTTCTTCTCAATTCAAAGGTATTCATTTCTTACCTGATATGAAAGAGTGAGCCTTGTGTTTCCTTAGTTTCCTTGCTTTAGAGTATCTCTAACAAATGGTAAAGTTCAAAGTTGACTGGGTTGTCCTAGCAGCACAGCAGGAGAGGTCTCACTGACTGCACAAAATGGTGGGTTGGACATGTGTTTGGAATTTGGGATGCTTTAAGAATTTGGATCAGTGAAACATTCTTCCCATGTGATGTTAAGATAAGAGATTAACATCGCAGCCAGCTAACTGCCATTGGTGTAGAAGAAAGCCCACGATAAAGGGCCACGTTAACTAGCTCTTTCTTGGCTACTTGTACTTAGCATGTCCTACACTATTTCTGCTGTAAAAATATAATAAAATATGGATTTCCAATTTGAAACTGGCAGACTCAATAAAATTTAGCCTGTTTTCCAAATGCTGATGGATTGGACAGGGAATGGGATTGGTTTAATTTACGAATGATCAAATGTGACCTTTTTATTTTTCCCGGTGATTGATTCCATCCAGAGTGCCTTGGGTTTATGTGGTAATGGATTATTTCATTTGATGGAAATAGGCAGAATCAAACAAACACAACTGTCTAGGTTAGGATTTCCACTGCTTTCCTTTCCCCCAGATGTCTGCCCATCACTCACTCCAGTTGGCCATTTAACAACTACTTATTTATTGGGATGCAAAGGAAATCTGCACTCGGTTCCTGTGGATTTTCTTCTGGTTGGATTTCATAGGACAAGGAAGGCCACCTACATACACGGTACACTAGGAAATTCATACTCCAATGAAAATGACATTATGTCTGTCATTTTCAATGAGAAACACTACATTGGATTGGAAACCGGCCTGATGGTTTAGAAATCCAGGTGCTCTACAAACTGCCTTCATCACCAGTGGATCTATTAAACTCAAGGAAGTCATCTGACCTGTTTGCAGGAATTGCCCATCCTACTTCTACCAATACCTGGGTCTCACAGTCTGTGAGAAGACTGTTCACACCACTACATATGTGGATCTTCTTAGACGCTCCCTCTCTCCCAATATTAAGACGGCACAGAAAATGATCTGCATGTAAATAAATATATTTGAAAATATGAGCCACCATTCTGTGGCAGCTAATCTAATAAAACTGCTATCTGTTTAATATAATTTAATATCGATCAAATGATAGAGGGGTGTATGGATTTTACAGAAATAGAGGAGGAAATATAGTTATAAAATTAAATATTCACTAACAGGATTGATCTCACTGATACCCAATCACAACTACCTTGATCCCCTGCCTAAAATAAAAATCTCATGTGACATATTACACATAATTGGGTAAAATCACTTTCTAGTATCATTTTAACACATCATGGTTTCATTAGAAACATTTAAAAATGTGAAATTCTTCACAACTGTCACTGGACATTATATAATACTCCTCACTATGTATGATACTAGTGGGGGAGGCTGAGGATGTATCAGACATGCCAAGGCAGGTGGTATAAAGTAGCTTTCTTAGGAATGATTGCCAACGAATACCCTGGAGGTTCAAGAGAGGTAGCATACTGTTTCCCATTAGGACTTGAACACTGATTTTTCGTTTAGGTGCAAAATACTCATTCAGAGCTCATTTTCACTGAAAACTTGTTCATCCTAATTTCCTAATCTAGATATTTTATAGTATGGAAAACAAACCTGGGGGATTTTACCCTGGTTACCACAGAGCTTCCACAGACTTTGAGTCTGAATTCCCATTTATAATAATCAGCTGTTTTACAGTGATTTCTACAGGGGTGTTTTAGGAACAGTGTGAAACTTCCATTTGAATAATTTGATGAAATGACATTCATTAAAAAAATAGATGAATCAAGAACAATATTGTTGACCAAGAAGAGTTCATGTTTGTTTTTTGGGCATGGAAATTCTTGGGACTTTAACATCCAGGGGTTCCTTCCTTTGCAGAATGTACTTGTGGATTGTTTATTTAAACTCTACTCGGTCCACTTCTTAATGCCATTTGATCTTATGTATTCTATATCCAAATATCAAATAACACAGTATGGGTGGGTCATATAGGCAGTACAGGAAGATTTTTTAAAATTTTGCACCAATATTGCAAGCTCCAACACATTTTCTTTTAATCTGAAATATTTGGTTTGTCAAGTGCATGCACCAGAGAATTTGCTCAATGAACATAAAACCTTTGTTTCTAACATCAACTGTTTGCTGAGTAGACCATCAAAAAGTCAGGAAGCCAAATTCATGGCAATAATTCCATTATTTGTCACGTGTGTTATTCGGCTGGCTTATTTCATGTAGCACTGTGTACTCAAGGTTCATCTGTGTTGTACCATGTGTCAGAATTTCCTTCCTTCTTATAGCTGAATCATTTTCTCTAAGGGTATCCCGTGATTATTAACACAAAGGCACATGCGGAGATCAATACTTTACAACAAGGGGTGTCATCAGGACTCCACCTGATAGAAGGCGTTTCTCAATCAGCTGCCCTCAATGTAGCACACCTCCGATGCACACCTTGTCCTTCCCATGCATGCCACTTTGTTCTACTCTCCCAATGGTCTTGCCTCAATCAACTTCTATAATACTTTCTTCTGTTTACCTGGCCCTTTAATTTGATCCCGTTTGGCTTATCATGAACCAGGGGTAACTACATTCCTGGAACTCTGCACAGGCAACTCCGTTACTCACTTTCCTTCTGCCATGAAAATCCTATCCGGTAGAGAGTACTGCAACATGACGTTTCCCTTTGCTGTCTGTATGTGAGTCTGGGACTGTGCCATATAGATGCTGAAGCACGATGGCGGATTTAGAGGATAATATGTCAAGAAGTACAAAATAATTTGTTGGAATTAATAGGAACTTACCACTGCATCTACTTTGTTGGTGTTTTGTGCATACCTTTTATCCTTCCCTATAGTGACTGAACAAGTGGATCCTGAGAAACTGAGTCCATTCCCCTAAATTTCTGGTGGGTTTTATATATATATATATAGTGTTATCTGTCATCAATGAAAGTAAAAGTTTTAAGAGCATAGTCTGGTGGCAGACATAATTTTAGATTTGCCATGCACACTCTTCATTTTCTCGTTGAGGAAGGAAGAGGACAGAGAGCTGAAACACCTGGCCAAGCTGGCCACGTTCCTGAGATTCCCCATATTAAATCCTGCATGTACGTTCCAGCAACTGTTTCCTTAGAGTCTGCTTCCATACATGCGTGTGCTTACGTGAAAGTCTACTGAGCATGTGGCTCACTTGGTGCGTGCCACAGTTGTGTCTAGTGTATTTAAACCAAGCACAAAAACTCACTAAAAAGGAATTCTAGGTGAGTCAGGGTGGCTCAGTCTGTTAGGCCTCATACTCTTGACTTTGGCTCCAGTCATGATCCAGAGCTGTGACATCAAGGCTCACATTGAGCCCTGCTCTGGGCATGGATCCTACTAAAGATTCTCTCTCTGTTCCTATCTGCCCCCTCTAAGGAAAAAAAGAAGAATTCTATTCTTTGTTTCTCTCCACAAATACTAAGAAGAATCCAATTACTGGTATTTAATTCCATATGATGAACCTTCTTTTTTCACCAGCCTTCTGCCAAACCATCCTTTTTTTTCTTTTCCATACAATTAGAGTACTGTTCTCTTCTCCTAGCTCACGAATCTACTGAGGCAGAAGCGATGACACATTTTTTACTGAAATCATCTGGGGCTTTTTTTTTCTCTTTTACTTGTGTTAGGTTCCTGTACTCTAGGATATAGCTTAAAATCTCATTCCCTAGCAAACTGTCAGTGGCGAGATGAGCTAAATTAAGCAAATGAATAGTTTTCTGAAAGATCAGCCTGAAGGATGTCCATGAATGGACCAACATGCCAGTAGGGAAAGTCTTGGATTTCAGGTTCTTTCGTCCCGACATGAGTAGCAATTTGTCAAGTGTTAAGGACCTGAGGCATGTTCAAGAGTTTTCACAAGATCTGAGGCTTAGAGGGATCACAGATATCTTAGTGAGTTGAATCAAGTTTTAAATAGCTTCCTACCAGTTGGAACCACTAGCAGGTCACAAGGTCTAGTAGGAGAAAGGGTCAAAGACAGTTGAAAACAAGTACGAGATGGCCTGACATCTAGGAAGAGAACCTTGCAGTCCATTGAGAAGTGTCTTTCACCCACCAGGACCTCGGTGACAGAAAAACAGAATCCCCACAGTGATACCGGGCAGAGGTTGTCCTGAGGCTACAGAGAGAAGGGGAGCAAGTCTTAGACAGACACAGAAGCAGTTCCCAGTCCAGTTCACCTCAGAAAAGAAGGGTTATGCCTTCCCGTAGAGGCAAAGCAAGGGCATCCAGGGGCTAGATGCTCACAAACATCGCGGACCAAAGTACATTTTAGCTCAGTGTCAGCTGGAGTTAGGATCAGAAACAGGAACTGTGGTACTATGTAAACATTTCTTTCTTATTTCTAGCTTCCTGCCGAGAATTTCATGTTTACTGTTAGCTGTCTGATAAAAGCTCTGCTTGAACATTTCCGAACTCATCTACCATCAACTCATCGGAAAGATACCAACTCATGCAAAAGATACCAACGGACCGGAACTGAGTCTACTTTTCCGAGATGAATGCTGATGGTGTGAATAGCCCAGCCTTCCTTCCGGCGGCCCAGATGGAACTTGCAAAGAAAACAGGCTGTATCAAGTATCTTATCATTTAATAAGTTGAAGATATGAATTGACCACAACGAGAGCTGCGTAAGATTTTAGGCTTCATTCTCAGAGAACAGTGTTTGGAATGAAGGAGATGGTGACCAGATTATGTCTTGCAGGCTGGCGCACACCTGTGGGGTTGGAATCTGTCATGTGGACAAGGACCTAGACACACTTGAACACACTCAAGAGACATTGACTCTTTGGTATATTGGAGTAGCTACCTATCTGTGGTGACACTGAAGGCTCTGAGAATCTTGACCTTGGGAAGACTGACTGCAGGAGGTATGATTCCACAAGAAAGACCCACCGTATGGGAGAGAATTCCACATCAGAAATGGCACCATGTTTGAAGAGAGGCCAGGGCCCTACCCAAGTTCCCTAACATTTGAAAGCCTGGTTTGTCTCATCCATTGCAAGGGGAGTGACGATGCTTATCTTAAATGGGATTTTATCATTACAAAGGACATGCCAAGGAAATTCTATTTGATCTTTGGATTGGTTTTCTTACACCTGAATTGAGTAAGGACTCTCTCAGAACTCAGTGTCTTCTGTTCATCTCTCTCAAAAAATGACCCAGGGAGGGTTTAACAATGAATCTGAGGAGACAGTGGAAGCTCTGGCCTCATACTTATACTAGGTCTTCTCCTGGCAGCTGGTCCAGTATAGCCATCAAGACGGATGAAAAGGAGATTTCTAGTTACAGACCCCTGCCTCTCACGTTGAAGGGAGCACTTTAGCACTGAATCCTGAAATGGAAGGGATATTCCAAGTCCTAATTATAGCCCTTCCTTTGCTTGCAAAGTCAGGGAAAGATAAGGAAAGGTGCCTTGGTGGCAGTATGAGGACTGAAAACCCTGTCCCTTGTCTCTCAGACAATGTTTTTGGTCACTGCACCATCTGCTTCCCTACAAATAGGGGCAAATTAGCTTCCAAAACACTACACCCTGTGGGAAACTGACTTCAGGGTCAATAGTCCGCATGTATTGACTTAAGGTAGTCAAGCTACAGAAAGGGTCGATGCTAGTTTTCTTTCCTTGACATATTTATTAATAATTTAGCTACCGGGAAAATAGGATGCCTTCTGGTATTGATATGAGTTGTAAATTTTTCTATGTCGGCTAGAAAAGTGAAATTAAGCCAAGAGATTAAGATGTTAGATTGTGACATTGAAATAATGTTAGATGTCCCTTAACACAGGCAAATAATGCAAGGTGTGAGGGCAAAGAAATACCGAGAAGTCATTTTTGCTTTTTAATGTGCCTGTTGATTATGGTTGGTTTATAGTAGTTATGTTTTTATCATCTTTAAAACAAGTTACCCAACTCCTCTATCCAAATGTACATTTCCTTTCTTTTTTTTTTTAAGATTTATTTATTTATGATAGACATAGAGAGAGAGAGACAGAGAGAGAGAGGGGCAGAGACACAGGAAGGAGGAGGGAGAAGCAGGCTCCATGCTGGGAGCCCAACGCGGGACTCGATCCTGAGACTCGATCCCGAGACTCGATCCTGGGACTCCAGGATCGTGCCCTGGGCCAAAGGCAGGCGCTAAAGCGCCGAGCCACCCAGGGATCCCATACATTTCCTTTCAAAGTAGATAACTTGTAAGGCCCTGCACTTACCTCAGTAATGTTTAAACTGTCCTTTAGGGGCACCTGGGTGGCTCAGTTGGTTAAGCAGTGGCTGCCTTCTGCTTGGAACATGATCCCAGGGTCAAGTTGGGCTCCCTGATCAGTGGGGAGTGTCTGCTTCTCCTTCTCCCTCACCCCACCCAACCCCACTCATGCTCTCTCTCTCTCTCCCTCAAATAAATAAAATCATAAAAAAAAAAAGTCTTTTAAAATGCCTTATTCGGAGCCTAAGGCACTTTCTTTAAATTCTTATTCACAGCAGATTTTCCCACAGAGTATATAGGCTGACGGCGATAAAGAAAAAAATAATCTTTATTTAGATTTTTTTTAAAAAGTATGTGCTTCTATAAAGGATGGAAAAAAATGAGAAAATAATTTTCAATCAAATAGCAAAAGGGGTAGATGACACAGAATATGGCAGCAGTCTTGATGTGTGTGCTTTGACGGTACAGAGATCAGTCTGGGAAGATGGGCCGCTGTGCTCTCATCTATGTAAATGACTGTACGTTACTTTTTTTTTAAGATTTCACTTTATTATTTATTCATGAGAGACACACACAGAGAGAGAGAGAGAGGCAGAGGGAGATGCAGGTTCCACACAGGGAGTCCGATGCGGGACTCGATCCTGGGACCCCAGGATCACGCCCTGGGCTGAAGGCAGGCGCTCAACCGCTGAGCCACCCGGGGATCCCCCACCGTATGTTAGTTTGAATGCAAAGCAGTTCTAACGGAGAACATGCCCTGGGTCATGTTAGCCTAACCTTTATCTGGCATTCTCCAGCAATGACGTCTCTGTTTTCTGCCTCAGTCCAAGGTCTGCAATGCAGCAACTCCCATCTATTCTGATGTATATATAATCTCAGACAGAAAGCAAGTCTTTGCAGTGTTCCTGTGTGTACCCAACATGGAAAGGAGGGGTGGATGTTCTGGACTATACGAAGACAGCAAGAGGATGTCTGATATTCTGTCCATTGTGCATGGCACTCTCCTCCGTATTTGATGCAAAGAAGAGGAGAAGGAGAGCTTTTAGATCCAGTGTCAAGTCAGAGAAGAAGATGGAGGCTTCCTGGGTTTTCTTTGACACAGTGATGTCACTGGGTCCCAAACCTGGTCTTCTATGATTCACCTAATGTTAGAAAGTAGCGGCCGGGGAAGGGCTGCAGAGCAGCAGCTGTGCGTTTGGAGTGAGCCCATAGGAGAACATTTTTGAAGCATCTGCTTTATTCTGTATTTGAGAAACAACCTTTTGATGCTTTTGGTGCTGCAGAGCATGTATTGTCCCAGGGCCTGGGAAGCTGCATCATTCCCCAGGGATCTGCTGGCATTGATCCCATTAGGAGCTTCAGGGTCAAGGCCAAGTTGAGAGAGAGCCTACTTTCATGGTCTTCAGCTAGACTAGAAAGAAAGGTGAAACCCGAGCAAGTGTTGAGAGCTACAAGCGTGCCATTGTTCTTTACACTCCCAGGTGACATATTGCTAATGGGGTCACTCGCTCGTAAGAAAGATAGTTGACAAAGCAGAAATCTTTTTTTTTTTTTTTTTTTTTACAAAGCAGAAATCTAAAAAAAAAAAAAAAAATACCGAGTCTCTGCGTTGACTTCTAGATTCCCCAGGTGGGAAGAAATCTGCAAGGCAGTGGTGATCTATAGCATGTAACTGGGAATATGAAAATATAAGATCTACGGAAAACATTTCGTTTTGACTATGTAATTTTTTAAATAAAAGTTGACAGGTTCTGATTTTGGTATCCTACAGTTAAATTCATTTCCTGATTGTTCAGTTACTCTCATTTTCTTAGTTAACGTAGTGCAATAAGCTTACATGCACATTGCACAAAATTCAAAGGTCCTGAGGGGCATATAGTGAAACATAAGCCTCCTTTCTCTTTTTCCTCTGCTACCCAGTTCCACCCGAGAAACAACCATGTTGCTGGCATTGTGGTAAATTTCCATTTTCCTAATCTTATCCTATTCAAATCAAATCAGGACAAAATAAGGACACCCAGGGAGTCAGGAAGGGAGTCAGCAACTTAGTGTACCACTTTGTGCTGCTTCACAGATGAGAAGCATAAATGGTGGTGGGTAGGCGGTGGGTGAGAAACTTGCAGATGAATACAGATGAAAACCCAAGAAGCCCTAGTGCAGGCCATCATTCTGAGCTGCAAAATGCCTGCAGGGGGACAGTGTGGACAATATGGAATCATCAATCTGATCTCCCAGAGCATTTGCAAAACCACTTTTTTAAGGTCATATAAAATATTAATAAGATGCATACATTTATTTACTGATGCAGAATATGAGTGACTCATGTCATTGTTAGCACTACACGAGCACTTGTCTGCGACACTGCAAAGGGGCTGTTACCACAAAGGAAGATTCTAGAAAGGTGGAAATGTACAAGAGCTTTTTGGGAGGCAGGACAAATTAGTGAGAAGTGTCCAGGATCCAAGATTCATCTCAGAATCGTACTAGGGCAGATGCTAGGCTGCTGTGGGTTGAGGACTCAGAGCAAAAAGAGCAAGTCATGGACAACTCTGTTACTGTTTGGCTGTGAAGCAGAAAGACAGAGCTAGGGCACTTGTGTGATCACGGGAGTGATTTTTTTTTTTTTTTAAATAAGAGACTTGAACATCAGCCTTACCTCCTTACCTCTTGTTACAGACAACTTACTGTTGGAACAGAGCAAGTTTTCTAGAGAGTCACACATGGCCACCCCATCTTCAGTACACACCCCACGTCCTGCAGCTATAGATACCCCTTATCTTGCCATGGTCTGGGTCAGGGATGACTGACAAGGGCTAATAACCGTAGCTGGTATTGACTGGATACATCCTGTCCTATCGAATTTACACACATTCTGCAATGGCATCATGACAAAAATCCAGCTTGGTACTTATTAGCTGTACAGCAGGTGCAAGAAAGTGAGCAGACTAAGGTTTACAGAGAGTAGCCAGTTTTCTGCAGGTCATCAGCTCGTAAGTGGCAAGGGTGTTATCAGACCCCTGCAGCCCAATAACAGAAGCCACCGTGCTATTATCTCACCCCTGTCTGCGACTCACAACAATATCAAGAAGTGTGTGAAAGCATGAAGAGATGTCTGATCATACAGACCAAACCTCTGTAACCGTGGAGTCCATGAATGTAGAGCCTGGGTCCACTGTCTCTGCAGTTCCATCTCATTTACATACGTCATTGTAAACACAACTAGCCTGACCATCGGCAGCTGTGGCCCTGGAGATTCCAGTGATCAGCCAGGGTGCAAACAAACTGAAAAGAATGCAGATTTATCCAGCGTATGCTAACTCAACACAGAGGAATCTGTTGGCTTTGATGCGAGAGGCAGGTGTATACCTGAGAGGGAGAGAGGAGTTGGTCAGCGATGTGTCTTTATTCTGGTGCCCAGAAGATGGGTCAGACTCCAGAGTGGATGTTGCTATGGAGGTTTTGTAGATGTGAGCAGCAGCAGCTATCAGCTGTGTTTTTTTTTTTTTTTTAAGATTTTATTTATTTATTCATGAGAGCTACAGAGAGAGAAAGAGAGGCAGAGACGCAGGCAGAGGGAGAAGCAGGCTCCATTCAGAGAGCCCGACACGGGACTCGATCCCGGGTCTCCAGGATCACGCCCTGGGCCAAAGGTAGGTGCTAAACAGCTGAGCCACCCAGGGATCCCCTATCAGTTGTGTTTAAGGAGATTACCCTGGGTAATATGGGTGGACCTCATCCAGTCCCTTGCAGACTTAGAATACAAAAAAGTAGGAGTCCCTGGAGAAAGCGATCCAGCTTCAAAACTGTAACACTGACATCCTGAGTCTCCAGCCTCCTGGCCTGCCCTACTAATTTCAGCCCCCTAGATCATACAAGCCTGTTTCCCAAAGGCAAATCTCAGTATATAGCAATATGGTGGATGGATACATAGACCTCCAGAACCTATATAGGCATCTCTCTACCTATCTACCTACCTGCCATCTATCAATCTATCACCTATCAATCAACCCATCAATCAATTGATCTATCATCAGTTTATCTATTATCTATCCATCATGTTGGTTTTGTTTCTCTGGAAACTCCTGACTGATACAGTCATGAAGAGGCAGAGCTAGATCACGGGGGGTCACAGGTCACTTTCCTGTTGCCACAATCACTTTCTTTTATGTTGACTGTGGCTTGCTTACTCATGTCTGGGGCTTCTTTCTGGACCGGTGTTCAGTATTTCTTCTTTGATTTCTGAGTGCTCTCCTGTTTGTTCAGTATTCTCCATCTTTGCCATCAAATATTTTTTCTCTCTTGATCTTTATGCTTTCTTCTCTAGTTTTCTTTTTTTTTTTTAATTTTACTTTATTTATTTATGATAGGCACACAGTGAGAGAGAGAGAGAGAGAGGCAGAGACACAGGCAGAGGGAGAAGCAGGCTCCATGCACTGGGAGCCCGACGTGGGACTCAATCCCAGGTCTCCAGGACCGTGCCCTGGGCCAAAGGCAGGCGCTAAACCGCTGCGCCACCCAGGGATCCCTCTTCTCTAGTTTTCATCAGTAATTCTACATTCTTTTTTCTTTCTTTCTTTCTTTTCTTTCAGTTTATTTATTTAAGTAATCTCTACACTCAACATGGGGCTTGAGTTCTGGACTCTGAGATCAAGAGTCGCATGCTTTTCCAGCTAAGCCAACCAGGCACCCTGGTAATTCTGTGTTCTTTTAATTGCATCAAAAGACTTCTGCAAAATACCATCCCTACAAGAGTCACTATGCACCCATCACTTTACGATGCCAGTTAAGAAGCATGGTTTCCTGTGATCCCCGGACCTGAATGCCTGCTTTGGCTCTAATAGATTCAGGTGAAAATCATGTCCAGTGGTGTTAATTAATTATGCAATTCATCCCTGAACATGTTTTTTTTTTTTTAATTTTTTAATTTATTTATGATAGTCACAGAGAGAGAGAGAGAGAGAGGCAGAGACATAGGCAGAGGGAGAAGCAGGCTCCATGCACCGGGAGCCCGACGTGGGATTCGATCCAGAATCGTGGGATTCTCCAGGATCGCGCCCTGGGCCAAAGGCAGGCGCTAAACCGCTGCGCCACCCAGGGTTCCCCTGAACATGGTTTTTATATCTGTCAGCCAGGTGTGAATGCTAAGGGACTTGCCTTTTTTACCACATCAATACCTAACCATTGTTTTATTGTAAATTTCGTCTCTACTTTTGGATGACAAATCCAACTGTTAACTCAGAAAGTTAATGTTTACAAAGGTAACAGAGCTCTATTATTTTATCAAAGGTCACTCAATAAAATATAATAGAGGTTTGGTGCCAGATAAATCTCTTTACAGAAACATGGCTCTTGTAATTTATGGTTTGAAAGCAAAAACAATTTTATTCTCTACAAATGTATTTCATTATTTTCATGCAGTACATTCCATAGCTAAGGAAATCTTTACCTTTTTTCTTGTCCAGTTAGTGTGTGCACTTTTCAGTTTTAATGGAAGAAATAGATCCCTAGGAGAGAATGAACATATATTAAACATATGTACAAATATTTAATAATAAAGGTAGAAAATATATTACAAAATAAAGTAAGAAATTTTGTTTCCTCCAGTGCCTTTTTTCTTTTAAAATCTTCTTTGTAAATTATTTTTCTTGGTTCCCTATGCTGCTTAAATTTTCTCTGATGTCTTTGCAATGATATTGCTCTGCAGATACCTGAATTATATCAGATCTACAGATCACATGAGTATGTAGCCATAGCAACGGACAGGCCAGGTAATGGTTCTGATTTTATATAGATTCATGAGCCCTTAAAATTAGACCTTTTCCATTTTAATGAAAAAGGGGGGAACCATTTCTACCCTTAAGAAGTATGTATACTTTGTATTTTTACCCTTTACAATCATATGTATAAATGATTGATTTACAATTAATACAAGACTCGGATCCAGCGTATAAAATGTAGATTCTATTTTGAAAATCAGAAGTATGAATTGTGCATCAAAATAGAAAATCTGTAAACCTCACCACTTCACATTAGTGGAAAGAATGGTTCTACATAATATTACGATTTGAAGGTCTGTACAGGTTTGCTACTTTAAAAATGTGTACAATGTGTGAAAGCGAGCTTTGCTTTTGCAAAGATAACATTTTGCTAGGCGACGTCTAAATCTCATGAATTCCCAATTAGATCAGCAATAATGAGATGTTATCTTAGGAGAGAATGTCTTAATTAGTGAGTGCAGCTTACTCTGGTGTTTGCAGAAGTGCCTTTACATCACGTGTGGAACCTGCATTACATCTGATTTTCTCTTCCTACACCCTCCTTTCTAATGTGCAGGGAACTCTCCAGGATTTTACACCAACCCTACGAGATGCTGACGTTAACCTCTGAGGGCATATGTTATGGTGCACGTTTTCCAAGGTAGTATTTAAAACAAAAAATATTAACATCAATAAAGTTCTCCTGCTGTGACCAACTCATTCTCCTTAAAAATTGCCAACTAATCTGCATCATAGATAATATTTAACTTTTAAATCTTCCACTGTTCATGCCACCTGAAATCATTCTCATCAGAACCTCCTCTGAATTATCCATTACTTTTTTTTTTTTCTTTTTAGGATTGTATTAATTTGAGAAACAGAGTGAGAGCAGAGGGTGGAGCACAGAGGTAGAAGGAGAAGCAGACTCCCCACTAAGCGGGGAGCTCGAGGCGAGGCTCTATCCCAGGAACCCGACATTGTGACCTGAACCAAACGCAAAAGCTTAACCGACTGAGCCACCCACGCGCCCCTGTATCATCCATTACTCTTAAGAATTAGTATTCACAGCAGAACCTTAAATGCATCTTACGACGCCCAAGCAGCTAGTCTCAACAGACTACTTACTGTATGATGCCAAGTGTGTGACATTCTGGAAGATGCGAAACAGTGCAGACAGTGAAAAGATCAGCGATTGTCAGAGAGAAAGGGGGGCACAAATAGTGCACAGAGACTTTGAGAGGCATCAAAAATTGTGATATTTTAATGACACATATATGTCACTATAAATTTGTCCAGCCGCACTGAACGTACACCACCGAGAGCGAAAGCTAAGATGGGGATTGGCGATGATCACGTGTCCATGAAGATGTATCTGGGGTGAGGGGTGGAGTGTGCATGCGATGGGGGAGATAATCTATGGGAAATCTCTGTGCCTCTCTCTCAGTTTTGTTGCAAATTAAAACTGCTCTTAAAAAATAAGGCCTGAAAGAAAAGAATTGACATCCTGTTGTCCTTGCTTCCTCCTTGTTCCGCATATGAAATGGATGCTCCTGGGTTCCTGCACCACTTGGTCTTGTCAGTACGAATGTCCACGTGGACCCCTCCAAGCCTCTTGACTTCTTTCTCCTTCTGTTGGCCACTTGCCATTTCCTAGCTGCTGTGGGGACGCCACACGGCAGTGGAGGGTCTGGGAGCTGCAGGCATCTCCTCCCCACGCGGCCCCTGTGCGGATTCTCTATGCACTGTCTGCACCAAGTCGGTCCTTTTAAAACAGTCGAACAGGTTGTGTTCGTCTGTTGCTTGTGGTCCCTGGGCCAGCCGTGTGACTGTGTTCTCTGAAAATGACAGCTGTGTCTCCTCGTCACTCACATTGCGAGGCCAGTAATTCCATCATCTTCACTTTTACAGATGATGGACCTGGGGACTGTTGGCGTTAGCTGACGGGATGAGGACTCACAGCTGGAGTTTTATCATTTCATCTTCGATAAGGTCTGAGGGTCACTGCAGCTGCAGAGTCGGGTATCTGAATTTCCTCATGGAGGGAAGTAAAGTGAATCTCACCAAATGAATCCCTGCCTGGCTCTTCCTGTGCGAGGAAAAGCCGGTTCCATGTGCTGAGAGGACTTACAGATTGAGGGAGCCAAGACTTTTATGAAAAAAGTGAGTAATGCCAGAGAGCAGGCTGTGGAGCCTCTCATGGATCCCCTCCTGTCTTTGGGCCCACGTTCTAGCACCTCACAAGGAATCGTGTGCAGCCCCTTCCCCAGGGAGGAACCACACGGCCTCACTTAGACATATGCGAATCTAGATGCTCCGGAAAAAAAATGTTGCGAGTTCCGGATTAAATACATTTAAAAAGAGTTTATTTTTCTGTATTTGTTTTGCTTGTATGTTTTAAAAGCCAGGACTTCTAGAATATTTGGCCTATCGGTTCCATCTCTGAGAGTGTGACATAATAGGTGTCAACTCACCAATGCGCAGGCGTGCAGAACCCCAGTTTTCTGGACTCCCCAGTACCTGGGACTCCACCCCACGGAGTGTTCTCGAAAGGAACTGCTATGTTAAGGCCTTTCTCCTCATGGCGAATACACTGAACCACTGGCCATTTCCTAACCTGAGCTGCTGTGGGCATAGGAAACAAGCAACGGTATTGCCAGATTCTAATTTAATTGGTCTGGGGAGACACTGGAGCTTTTGAACGCTACTCTAGTGTGGTTATTCTAGTGTGCCGTCAAGGTTGAGAACTCGTGGCTTAGGACTTAGCACAAAATCAGGTTATCCAGATGGCTTTGCAGTAGAGCTCCCGACTTAAAGTTAGATTCTTGGGAGGTAACAGTGAATAGTGATGGGTGAATGGGCCAAGCATATGCCCAGAGCTGGAGAAGCTGGCAGGAGGGATGACTTCAAAGCCTATGTGGACTCTAGGGGCATCGGAGGCTTTTAAGATTGCTGTCGGCAGTGATGGAAGAAAGAAACTTTTTTTTTTAATTAATTAAGGTTTTTTATTTTTGAATTTTAATTCCAGCAAGAGAGAAACTTAAAAAAAAAAAAATACGGGAATACACTTTCCCCAGCACTTCATCTTATTTTTAGAGGGACGGTAAGCAGAAGGAGAGAGACTCTTAAGTAGGCTCCACACCTCGTGCATGCCCAATACGGGGGCTCAACTTCAGGACCCTGAGATCATGACCTGAGCTGAAATTGAGTTGGACGCTAAACCGACTAAATCACCCAGGCACCTCGACCTCCAGAATTTTATACTGTTGCTCTCTATCTGCCAGTCCTCACTAGCAGGGGACATGTGGCAAGGCAAGGCCACTACTGACCTCCAAGTGTGCAAGGTTGTTGAGCAGAGCGATGAATTCTATTTTTGTGGGACCTATGGCACCCATCAATCATCATTCTTCAAGGTAAACAGGGAGTCCTGATTTTTTAATTCTAAACTAACACTTGACACTAAACACCTTCATCAGCCACCACCAGCGTGCTAGGCCTGGTCACTGCGAAACCAATTCCAAATGATAGACTTTACTCCTCGTCCGTTGCGTAACTATTGCGATAAACTAAAAATACTCACGCTTCTTTCTGCACGTGCAATGTTCCACTAGTTAAAATGCACTGTTTCTATTTAGTTGGTAAACTGAAGCGAGTAGTCCTAGGTTTCCCTGCAGCCTATTTATTCGCTGGGCTTTGTAGCTAGTATGCGATGCCATCTCTCTACAGGAAACGGATATTTCTTTTCCAATCTTAAATAATTAACCAGTGTGATTTTCCACCCTCTTTGGCCGCCGGAGCACATCCCAATTGTGAGCATCCGTTTTGTTTTCTGATACTTCTTCCCCAGCCCCTCTCCTCATACAATGAAAATCACGTGCTGAGGTATGTTTCAAAAAGTGTGTGTTTAGATTTATTTTAAAATCCTGTCTACTTTCAGAGAAAAAGCTTGGGACTATAAATCTATTGGAGGGAGGGAGAAAATGCAAAATCAATTCTTTTTTTTCTTTTTTGGCTTTTATGCTTCAAATCTAAAAGTCATTAATTTTTAATTTTCATCCTGAAAGCATTTTCTTTCCCATCCATACAGCGCCCAAGCATATCAGGGAATTTTAAGCAATTGAGAGGAAAAGTTTTGTTTCTCTTTTTACTCTTCTAATAACATTGAATTGAAACTCTGGTTAAAGAAAGGCTTTGGAGATGATCCGGTCAAGGACCGTGCTCATGGGTCTCTTTGCTATGTATTATTTAGTATATCGTACATGGAGAAATGAATTTTGGGCTTGGGATTTTGAAACTGATAGAAAGAAAGAAAGAAAGAAAGAAAGAAAGAAAGAAAGAAAGAAAGAAAGAAAGAAAGAGAAAGAAAAGAGAAAAGAAAGAAGAAAAGAAAAAGAAAAGAAAAGAAGAAAAGAAAAGAAAGAAAAGAAAAAAGAAAAGAAAAGAAAAGAAAAGAAAAGAAAAGAAAAGAAAAGAAAAGAAAAGAAAAGAAAAGAAAAAAGAAAAGAAAGAAATTTTCAAAAGGATGTTTTGGGTCCAAGTTGGGCTTCTATGGCGTCATGTTTGCCAGTGTGCACACCCTGCATCCCTCGCCCCCCGCAGCTCTGTGGTGCCACAGCTGCCCGCGGGCACCTGCCCATGTCACCTGCCTGGCACGGGCCGTGCCATAACCTCAGAGTCCTTGTGATCACCTGGGTCTCTGTGTCCTGCTGATCCCACTGGAGGCCCAGCGATGGAGGAGGAGGGCAGTGAGTGCAAACAGACAGCTTCCGGGGAAAGGAGGCCAGGGCCCAGCGCCAGGCCAAGGAAGGAAGTAGCTGCCTTGCCTTTGCCATGGCCCATCCGGCCCCTCATCTGCCCCTCCTGCCGCCCTCCCCCGGGCTCCTCCCTCGGCCGGGATGCTGCACCAGCCATTGTGCTCTGCTTGGGATCTGACACCCTGAGCTTCCTGCCTGTGCCCCTGTCCCCTCCCTGTCCCACCGTAACGCTGCCATCAGGCTAAGCTTGCACTAGCTTACACATTGCTGGAGTAAGTAGTTTTCCAGGAGCCTCCCAAAGGAGGCTAGCTTGCATCTAAGTTGGAATAAATGCATATAGCATAAAAAATGACTTAATTTTTTGTGGTATCTCAGACCATTTTCTTAACAATGGAAAAATCTCTCTTTCAAGGCTTGTTTGCAAGGCCTTTTGCCCCATATTGTCCACCACTTTGCTCTCAACTTCACGCCCCAGCCTTGTCAGAGTGAATCTGTTCTGATTTAGTGCTACCATGGCTTGTTCTTTCTTTCTTTTTTTACTTCTATTGTGCATTTTATTCTGGCGGATAGAGTTGTTTGCATGTCCTGATTTCTATAAGCTACTTGAGGGCAGAGGTTAAACTGCAAATTATCTTATCATTTTCCACCAATTTTAATGGAAACTGCAACTCCTTTCTTTACAGAGAGATTTCTATTTGAAAACCCACCGCACTCACCCCCACCATTCCTCCATCCTTTGCTGCCCCACACTCAAGTAGGAGACTAGATTTGTTTAATGTTGGCATCCGCAGGCATATAGACCTGAATTAAAAATATGTTGATGTTGTGCATTTGTGTGTGAGTTGGCTTTTTTATAAATGCACAATTCTTTAATTGAACATTTACAGTTTAATAAAACTGTTCCATTTGTAAAATCATTTTCATCCATCTGGTGAAATGTCAAAAAATATCTACTTAAAACTTACGCTTAAATAAAAATTCTCTTTTTCTTTTAAAGATTTTATTTATTCATGAGAGACACAGAGAGAGAAGCAGAGACACAGGCAGAGGGAGAAGCAGGCTCCCTGCAGGGAGCCCGACATGGGACTCGATCCCAGGACCCCAGGATCACAACCTGAGCTGAAGACAGTTGCTCACCCACTGAGCCACCGAGGTGCCCACTTATCTAAAAATTCTATTTAGGGCCACTATGTGATATAAATGGGGTGCAGAGAGGTAGTGTGGTTCTGCAGAAACAAGAGTTTTATTCTTTATAGCAACTTTAATAGTTATATTTTTCTTAATCAGGTGACTGACTTATCCATGTTTTCCTATTTTTCCGTTGTTGTTACCTGAGTCATATTGAGCTGTTTTTAACTTTTTCTAAGTTTATCCAGAAGCCCTAAAATTGGAAAGAAAAGCCTTGTATTCACAATGTCTATTTTCCCAGAGTAGAGGGAAACTTTTGCTTGTGGAAGTTTAATTTGCAAGGCACAATTTATAACACTATAAAGAGACATTTCTCTTGAAACCAAGAGCCCTATCATTTCTTTTCTCCTT
Organism: Canis aureus; assembly: GCF_053574225.1. Taxonomy (NCBI): domain Eukaryota; kingdom Metazoa; phylum Chordata; class Mammalia; order Carnivora; family Canidae; genus Canis; species Canis aureus. The sequence goes on along the minus strand of NC_135649.1, from coordinate 119,668,507 downwards.
CGACATCTGCAGAGTGAGAGTAAATATTTCTTAATTTAGAGGAAGGTAAGGCTATTTTTCAAGTGAATCCCCTAAATTAATCCACAGGAGTAGGCGTGCTGTCCTCCATCACACGTCTGCCTTAAATATAGTACCTACACAGATGAGGCAAACACAAAAATAGCTTCAGATTTAAATAGGTGATATTGTCTCGTATAGAAAAGATGAGTCTCATCGGTGATGTAAAAGTAGCTGATTTTTATACTTCTGGATTTGCTGCGGGTTTATTTTTTTCATAGAGTTCCTTTATTTGGTATGTAATTAATGGAGAGATTTAGCTTTGCCCTTCAGAAGCTTTTCATTTTTCTAGTAGGATTGAATCACTTGCTAATCATGAACTAATGCTATATTTTTGGCTACCTATCCATCTATTTTCTGTCTAAGTCATTGATTTATCTACAGCTTGTCTTGTCCTAGAAGCTTCAAAGGTGGTAACATGTATTAGGAAATGGTATCCTTACTTATTTATTGTCCTATTTATTGTCCTCAATTTGAGGAGATCAGATTCTAGCAATATGAAGTTTAAGATATCAAGGAATGATGTCAAATAAGAAATATTTAAACACACACACACACACACACACACACACACACACCCCAGGGCAGCCTGGGTGGCTCAGCGATTTAGCGCCTACTTCAGCCCAGGGCGTGATCCTGGAGTCCCGGGATCGAGTTCCGTGTCGGGCTCCCTGCGTGGAGCCTGCTTCTCCCTCTGCCTGTGTCTCTGCCTCTCTCTCTCTCTCTCTCTCTCTCTCTCTCTTTGTGTCTCTCTTTCTCTGTCTCTCATGAATAAATAAAAATCTTTAAAAAAAAAAAAACAGTGAGTATCCAAAATATTTCAGTTGCATTTGCCTGTTGTTATGTGCCCAACGTGCCGTATCTACGTGTTGGTAGCAGATCCACCAGGCCAACCTCAAGTTGCTCACTCTGATGTACTTATGTGGCCTGGTAAGTAGAGGGATCTTATCTCCTGCGGCTTCCTGCCTTGGTGGGCTCAGGCTGCCATAACCAAGTTCCACACACTTAAACAACAGAAATGTATTTTCTCACAGTTCTAGAGCTTGGACGTCAGGGATCAGGATGTCGGCATGTGGGATCTTAACAGCATTCACATTGCTACAGCAAAACATCATAGTCTGGGTGATTTATGAGCTGGCAGGAATATATTCTTCACGGTTCTAGAAGCCAAGAAGATTGAGACCAAGGTGCTGAGCAGATTCAGTGTCTGGTTCATAGATGACCATCTTCTCGTTGTGTCCACGAGTGGCAGGAAGATGAGGGAGGTCCTTGGTGTCTTTTTCAGGAGTGCAGCCCCATGACTTTATCACCTCCCAGATGCCCCACCTCCACATAACATCACATTGGCAGTTAGGATTTTTTTTTTAAGTTTTATTTATTTGTTTGTTTATAAGTAGGCTCCACACATAATGTGGGGCTCAAAGTCACATCCCTGAGATCAAGAGTCGCATGCTCTACCAACTGAGCTAGCCAGGTGCACCAGGAGTTAAGATTATATATATGAATTCTGGGGTATGCAGACACTGGGCACACGGCAGTTGAGTCCTGGTGAGAGCGCTCCTCGTGGCTTATAGACTGCAGCCTTCTAGCTGTGTCCTCCTGTGTTGGAGAGACGCTGCTCTGGTGTCTCTTCCTCTTAAGATTTTATTTATTTATTTGAAAGAGAGAGCACAATCAGGGGAGCCACAGAGGGAGAGGGAGAAGCAGGCTCCCCGCTGAACAGGGAGCCCGACTCAGGGCTCGATCCCAGGACTCAGGGATCACATCCTGAGCTGAAGGCAGATGCTTAATTGACTGAGCCACCCAGGTACCCTGCACCTTTGAGTTTAGATGAAATTTTAAGCTCACACTTTGAGGTCTGTTCTTGCTTCTAACACGTAGGACAGAGAGATGAAACATAAAACGTAAAAACGGAAGAGTGATCGCCAAACTCCCAAATGAAGAGATCAGTTTTTTGGGGGGCCAGAAACCAAACAGAAGCTCCAAGCAATGGGGTGACCAGGGCTGCCGGACTCTCAGTCCACAGCAGGTAGACATTAGGTGTTTGACTTCTGCAAAATTATGGACGACCCCACCATGAGTCCATCCCTTCCTGAAACAAGAATATCAGTGCCTGCGGGACTTCACCCACCCTCTCCGTTAATATTTCACTACCATTTGTCCGTGTGCCTATTTATTTTACGTTTATCTAAAAAGACTTTGAATAATTGAACAAAAGATGCTGTAAGAAAGATTTAAATGCCATCAAATATTCAATACTGTTTTCCCCTTCAAAAAGTAATTATCTACAGAACCAGAACGAAAGTTGGATTTCCTACAATAATAAAATCTTTCCTTGCTGGGAAGGAAATCTTTTGGTGTTTTTTTTTTTTTTTTTTTTTTTTTTACAGCTCACTGCTGTGTGCAGAAGAGTGCTATCTAGCCCACAGTGAGCCTTGATAATGTAGTCAAGTGAGACACAGCAGAACACAGCAAAGCCCTCCTTTTTATACTGGATTCAAAAGGTCTTCGCTGATACAGATATTTTGTTTTAGAATCCATTCTGCTATGTCTGGGAGCATTTTCTCTACGTGACCTCCTCTTCCAGTGACAGGGACAGTTCTGTATCCCAGCTGCAGCACGCGAAGTATGTGTCTGCAGAACGTCTGCAGATGGATAAGGGGCAGCTGTTCCGCTCATTGCACATTTTATGTACTGGCTCTTACCCAGATGTATCTCTTCATCTTATTTTTCCCTCGTACGGTTGCTCTCGAACGGAGTATCACAGCTTTCTGTTAAAAATTTAACTAAGTACTCTATTACTGAGATTAAAATATTTTAAAATATATTCTTTTTATTTTTTCAAAGAATACACATCACAGGTTGAGTTAATAAATAATACACCTTGACAACAGAAAGGCTACTGGGAAAGACTCAGGATAAAGTAGGTTGAGTTCTCCAATTAGGAGGCTCAGAAGCAGGGACTGTTCTTTCACGCTTTGCCAGCACATCCTCTTTACAAACATAGGGATACGTTAATTGAATGAGTGCAGTTGCAAGAGGATGCAAGGATGGACATCTTTAAAATACACACAAACACACACATACGCACGGACATTTCTTAGAGAAATCCGTGCCTATATTGCATGTTGAAGTTTTTTTCCAGGTGTTACTCTAGCTGAATAATATACCAACATGTAATTCATGATCCTCAAGAGGGAAAATGAGCAGAATAATATTATTGTGCATGAACTCTGCCTTTCAGAGATGCAAATTAACCTGTGCTCTTTATATCACTTGGAAAGAGCAATAGCAAGTATCACCCCCCGCACAAAATATCACTCAGTCAAAATGACTTTGGGGGGAGAATGCTTGAATGATTCAGAGCCAGGGAAGCTGCGCGACATGCAAGAGAGGGAGACACGCATGTAAGCAGAGGCGCAGGTGTGGGAGTTCTTATTGAAACCTATCAGCCGCACAGTTTGGATGACCATTCCCCGACAATCCCCTAATATCACCTGTCAGTCCAGACTCATTCAAACTTGGAACTGAAGAAATCCCAATGAATTTCTGCTTAATCAAGAGTGGTATACCTCTGAAGAGTGACATGTACAGTTATAGCCCAGTTGTCTCCTGTAGTCCCTCAAATAAATGTTCCTGCCCTTTTGTCACTTCCTTTCGAGCACCTTCCTTCTTTTCAACTGACAATATACAGTCAATGAAATTCATTATAAAGGACCAAAACATCAACCATTCTGTTGCTTCTTCATAAGCACATAAAGAATGACACTGCCCACAATGTCTCCATCTTGCTTGGCAATGCCTGGTGAAGCTCATTTCCAGGATATGGGCTTGAGAGGACGTAAGAAGTGTATTTCTACCCCTTCTAGCCCAGTTGCATTGTCACCATAGAGCAAAGCACACCTCCAAGACAGCACATCACCCACCCAGCACAGCAAAAACCAGAGCTGGCCTGCGTGCTCCAGCCGCTGTCCCTCTTTTCCTTTCCCACCAGCTGTGGCCAGCTCTGTGTCTAAATACAAGAGGGTAGGTTTCCATATCAGACAGACCTGGTTGTATTTTTGGTCCCACTTGTAACTTTGGGAATCGACTCAACCTCTGGGATTCAGGGTCTTCCTTTGCCAGAGTGATGTGTCAATGCTCACGTTACAGGGTTAATGAGGAAGATTCACCAGCAGACATCTAGAAAGAGTGAGGCAGGATGTCAGGTGCTTGAGAGGTCTGATAGACTCAGAAGTGCCTTTTTCTGTCTGGGTCTCCCATGGGGACATGGCCATCTTAATCGGGCCTTCCCCGACAAGCACAATGTAAGCGAGAGCCCGCAGTCCCCAGATGGTCTACAATCAGAACCATTGTAGAGCATGGTTGGCAGAGCATACAGCAGTGGCCCATGGCTCTGTGTGTGACTGCACAGAGGAGTGTGAAAACCTAGCTGTTTTAAACCGAGTGGAAGTAAATTTTCTTTTGATATTATTCCCAAACTCTCCCACTTCAACAAACACCAAATCCTCAAATTCATGAATTGCCCACAGGTAAGCAATTACTGGTCTCTCACCCCTTCATCCCAAAAGCTTTCCTTCAAAGGAAAATCTTCCAGCAAGACATTCTACCTCTGGAGGAGGGGGGAAAAACACCCAGAAAACATGAAGCCTGAGTCTGTACACATACTACAAAGGATGGTGGTTCCCTGCTTAGCTGAGCTCTGTCTTCTGTGCCTGGGTCTCTTCATAGTGTCTTATGTTTGCCTTAGGTGCTTATTTTGGTTCAAAGTTTTATGAAACCTGCCAGAGGAAGAGAATGTGGGTCTGAGCACTTCCAACTCCCTATGGCCAAGGAACTTGAAAAGAATGTGCTAAATTTCACTGCCTGGTCTCTAGCCTGTCCTGACCAGATGATCTTGCTCTAGTAACCAGGTGAGATCATGGCAGCTTCATTATTAGCATCCACAGCCCCACATGCCACCTTGGATGTGACAAGCACCAGCCTGCGAATCTTCTTAAAGAATGCAAGAAGAAACTTTTTTTCCTGTTAGAGATGCTCAACAGGTGGTCTGGCTAATTGTTCTCCTGAAACCTAATAGTTTCCAAATTTAAACCACCCTATAAGGTGTGTTGAGGGCTGTGGAATGCGGACCCTGTAGTCAACACATCTTATTCTCTTATCTTCACATCAGTGATTAAAGCCAAAGGCAGGCCTTTCTCAGCCCAGAGTGAAAGAGTGAAAGACGAGGACCATGCAGGAGATGCTGTATTTTCTAGAAGGAATACTGTCCAGGCTTTAGGTGGTTTTCTCTGAATTCAGCTATTTCTTTTTTTTTCCCAAGTAAATTTCTTTCTTTGTTCCTGTCCCCTAGGTGAAGTCCCCAAAACACTTTATGGCTCTCCTATGTGCTTGGCTCATAAAGTCGCACGCATCTCTTTACCCTCTAAGCTGAAATTTCTGAGTCTGGGCAATTGGAATGGTTTAGCACACAGAGTGTGCTGGGCTCAATGTCAGCTGCCCAACCCGCATGAATCCTTTACAACTGTATGACAACCACATTCCATAGGCGTTCGTGTCACCCCATCTGCAAATGGAAGAATGGAGATACCACCTGGTTAGGAACTTGTCAGGCATGCTGCTTGGATGGTCATAGTCCCATCTGTCTTCTCAAACCGGAGTTCTGAATGCTTGCTCAGCCTTCCCCATGGCCATGTGAAAGCATTAGGACATGTAAGCAAAATAATGGGTATAAAGTACCGAGCAATCACAAAATGGGAGTTGCTTACTGGGTACTTATCCCAAAGATACAGAGGTAGTGAAATGATGTGATACCTGCACCCCAATGTTCAAAGCATCACTGTCCACAGTAGCCAAACTGTGGAAGGACCCACGATGTCCTTCGACAAATGAATGGATAAAGAAGATGTGGTCTATATACACAATAGAATATGACTCAGCCTTCAGAATACCCACCATTTGCTTTGACATGGATGGAGCTGGAGGGTATTATGTTGAGTGAAGTAAGTCAATCAGAGAAAGATAATTATATGGTTTCACTCATATGTGGAATATAAGAAATAGTGGAAGGGGCCTTATGGGAAGGAGGGAACCTGAATGAGGAAAAATTAGAGAGGAAGACAAACCATGAGAGACTCCTTACTCTGGGATATAAATAAAGGGTTGCGGAAGTGGAGGTGGGTAGGGGGATGGGGAGACTGGATGATAGGCACTGAGGGGGGCACTTGATGGGATGAGCACTGGGTGTTATACTATATGTTGGCAAATTGAATTTAAATAAAATTTTTAAAAAACAAAACAATGGGAGTGGCTGTTTTCCTGAAATGGTATCATTCCTGTGACTTCTTACCTTCCGTCTCTGTCCCGCATGATTCATCCCTTTCACTACAGAACTTGCATGATACTTACACTCTGTATAAGTAATCACACTGCCATCTCTTGGAGTGATGAGCAAAATCTTATTCTTCCCCCATAAGCCTCCATCATTAACCATCCTTCCTCAGGCAAGCCTTGTGCCTAACTAATCATTCCCTACCTTGGGCCTTGTAAGACGCGTGGAAGGAGGGTCACATTGGGTATATTGATCCAATGGCAACTACTGATTGAACGTGTGGCTTTCAGTAGGAAAATATAGGTCCTGAGAGGTATGGGGCTTTCCATAGACTTTGCCTGGGTAAGATCCTGCTCTAACTCAACCCTCTGCCTTCTGTCTCAGCATGGGCTAATCTGGTCTGAGAATCAAACCTATTTCAAGGCTGAGACAAATATAGTCCTTCAAAATGTTTTTCTAATTCTGTATGGGTTATCTATAGAAGTGTAAATGGTTCACAGCAAGGAACTGCTTTTCAGAGAAAGACAAGTAGGATACAGAAATCTCTAGGTTTACCTGTTCCTTAACTTCGAAAAGGGGAAGCATTTAAAGCAGAATTTCTTTCTAAAGAATCATTTGGAAAAGGTTCTAGATCTTCATCATACATAACCAGCTTTCTAGGGAATTGAGATTATTTTGTAATTAGGATATTTGGACTGACCTTGGTCTTGCAGATTGCAAAAATTAAAAAGCATTCATAGAGTGTAAGAAGAGAGCAGGGCAAGGTGAGCATAGACTTGACCAAACAAAAAAACCCCAAAACTCAAATTTAGATCTGCATTGAAATTATTAAAGAGTGGAACAGACACACACACACACAAAAAAAAATCAATTTTCTGGCCTCTAAAAATGTGGGACACTTTCCCAGACTGCAGAAAAATGGGGAACATGGATTTAAATGGAAAAAGATTAAAATTATAAATGACAAAGAAAAGAATCAACTTATAATTCGTGTTTTGAAGGTGATTTGAAAGCACATGGAACAGATATAATAGTCAGGATTCGTGACAAAAGAAAGTGTCACCATAGTGAGAAAACATGATTCCAGTTTGAATGGGTTCACTAGGGCTTCAGGAGAAGTTAATCAAAATAGAACCAAACGAAGACACCATGATTTCAATAAAAGTGAAATAATATCCATAACTACCCTCGCAAATGACACAGGTGATGCAGAAAGCTAACAACAGTGGACTGGTCTCAAGCCACCCTGGAATAGTGGATACTGAAATATCAAGGGGTATCTATAGAATATGGAGGGGTTAGTAATTGTGAGCCACAGATTCAACCTAAGATTCAACTCAACTAGGAAAGCAACAGAGAGATATTCTCAGGCATGCTACAGTTCATGGTACATGCCATATAAGTAGCTTTTCTGAAAATGAAAAAAAAATTACTTGAAAATATATTCCAGTGTACCAAGATTAGGATAATGAACATAAAATTCTTGCTGATGATGAGCCACTAATTAAATTATTTGTTCAGCTTAATAGACAATTATTGAAAATGTGGTTGTAATTAAAGTGATGAACTCACTTAAATGTTCAAAAATGATTAAATGGAAAGAATTAATTATGTAGTAACTGTTCTTGTTTATGCACCTTCTGGATGCCACTCACTATATCTTAGAATTCATATGCCCTTTTCTCAGGCTTGTGATGAGCATATGATGTCATAGCCAAAACACTTAAGAGAAAAATATACGTGGCACTGTGTCCAAGATAACATGGATGTTTTGTAAGTACTAGGTTCAGGATGACAACAAAAAATGTGATGACTAATTAATTACATTACTTCTCTAATTTAGCAAAAATCTAGGCCTGTGGTTTCCAAATGTGTCTCCACATTGGAAATGCAATGGGATTATCAAAATTTAGTGACGCCTGTGTGCCGCTCTCAGAGATTTTGAATTATTTTCTGGCAGGTCATATGGTCTTTGGAGTTTTTAAAAATCACTGGATGATTCTAGCGTGCATACAATTTGGACACCATTCACCTAGCGATAATATCTGATTTCCCTTGCAAAGACCAAGACACTGTGTGAGAGGAACGGGAAGAAGTTTATCTCTGTCTTTCATTCATGTGGAATAATCCTCCCTTGTGAGTGTGTTGTTCGTTTTGATAATTAGACTGCTTGAAGAACACTTAATTCACATTAGGGAACGCACTGGCAGGAAATGTAGAAGGCTCTAAAGGGGACATTCCGATGGAATGAGGTTGAGCTAGGTCAGTGATGCTCAACTGGAGCAGAGGACTGTGTCCCAGCACATCCCTCGCAATGTCTGGAGGTCCTTCTGGGTAGTCATGACCAGGGGGTGAAGAGGGAGCTGGAAATCTGGCTTTTGGTATCTAGAAGAAGCCAAAGATGCTAAAGAAAATCTAGGGGGAATAAATAAATATCAGTAAATATCAGTAAATATCACATGGGTTTCCACCAGAGAGCATCTAAGTCCTCAAGATGTAGGATGGTTAATTTTATGTGTCAACTTGATTGGGCCACAGGGTGCCCAGAGATTTGGTTATATCTTATTTTTGGGTATGTTTGTGAGGGTGTTTCCAAATGAGATCAGCATTGGAATTGGTTGACTTAGTAAAGCAGATGGCCCTTCCCAGTGTGGGTAGGCTTCATCCAATCTCTTGAGGGCATGAACAGAACAAAAAGATGAAGGAAAGGAGAAGCACTCTTTCTGCCTGACCCCATGGGTTGACCATCAGTCTTCTCCTGTCCTTAGACTGGCACTTAACACCACCAGCACTCCAGTTCTCTGGCCTGTTGACCTGGGCTGGAACTAACCATATGTTTTCCTGCATCTCTGGCTTGTGGACGGCAGATCGAGGGACTTGTCAGCCTCCATAATCACATGGGCCATGCATATACACACATATGTGGTCTGGTTCAGTCCTGTGACTGAAGGAAACAGCCTGGTGTGAACTTCTCAACTGGCTTTTAAAGGATCTTACTGCAAACAAATGGAAAACATGCTTCGTTCACAAGTACCCAAAGCCAAGAACCCTACCCCAAAACGTATGCAGAAAGGGACAACTAATGACTCATACAATTTAACAGTCAGTAACTAGTTTAGGAAAATCTTTATCCAGGATACTTTAGTTGTAGCCATGTTCTCTGTTGAGCAGTGTACACAGTAATATTTGGTAGTAACTCTGCTATTGTCAAACTGTAAGATAATTTATTCTGATGAATGAAATCGGGCATTATCCTTAGTGTCCACAAACCAACTGTTTGGAGCAGTTCTTTTCCTGAAACTCTTCCCCAGAATAATTTGTCATTTTCTATACACCAGCAATGGGTCGAAAAGGAAACAGTATCAGAAATCTTTCAGAGAATGTACCAAAAGAAAAAAAGATGTCACTTGAATGTAAAAAAGTGATTTTCAGAATAAATTGTCAGCTGCTAATTTTAATCAGCAAAGATTTAAGTTCACCAGTTGACATAGCACAATGTCTTCAAGTTCCATCTGTTTCCTTTCTTTTAAGGCTGAATAATATCCTCTTATATGTATATATAGTTTCTTTATCCATTTATCTCTTGAAGGACGCTTGGGTTGTTTTCATATCGACTACTGTGAATAGTGGTGCAATAAATACATAGAGGTGCAGAAATGTCTTTAAGGTCTTGATTTCAATTCTTTTCGATATCTACCCAGAAGTGTGATTGCTGGATACCATGGTAGTTCTAATTTTCAGTTTTTGAGAATCCTCCATGCTGCCTTCCATAGTGCTCCACCATGTTGCATTCCCAACATTACAATACCGGTGGACAGAGGTTCCAATTTCTCCTCATCCTCAGCACTTGTTTCTTTTATGGTGGTTTTTTTTTTTTTTAAGTAATTGCCAACTTAACATGTGTGAGGTGATATCTCACTGTAGTTTTAATCTGCATTCCCGTGATAATTATTGGTGTTGAGCATCTTTTCACATACCTGTTTGGCCATTCGTATGTATTCATCAAAAATGTCTTTGCAAGAGAAATACATCAGTTACAGAAGAAATAAGCCAGGATAGAATACTGCATGAGTCTATTTAAGTCATGCAGAATATTGCATGATGCTACTTAAATCATCAGACTCATAGGAGCAGGGAATACAGTGGTGGTTGCCAGGAGCTGAGTGGAGGGGGAAATGGAGAGTTTTGCTTCAACGAGTATAAAATTTCAGTTACAGAAGATGATTAAGTTCCAGAGACCAGCTGTGCAACATAGTGCCAAGAGTTAACAATATGTTATAAGGGCACTTCGGATTCTGTTAAGACAGTAAATATCACATAAGGTGTTCTTACCACAAAACAAACAAACAAAAACAATACAAGGAACAAAAGGGCACACTTCAGGACGTGTTGGAGATGTGCATGGTCCTGACCGTGTTGGTCGGATCTGTAGATGTGTGCATGTATCCAGGCTCATCATGTCGTAACACATTAAAAAATTAGTACCATTTTTAGTATGTCAGCTATACCTCAATAAAGCTGAAAAAATAAGAAGTAGAAGTCCAGCCACTAAAACCATTTACAGTATCAAAAGTAGAAATAGAAAAAAAAAATCATGTTAAATTCAAGGCTAAGAAGATACCAAATAACTGATGTGAGAATCAATGGGAGGAAACTCATGTTTTTTCTTTTCATTTCTGAAAGCAATAATATATCAAGAAAAATTGAGAAAAGCACTTTAATAAAGAAAGCTTGCCTATTTTTAAAAGTCACAACAAGATAATGGAAAAATTTTCCATTTAAAAATTGTTAATCTGTATTAAAGAAGTCTTGCCAAAAAAGAACTGGGAATCTTTCATGAATTTATAGGCACTGTTTGCCAACCTGATCCAATTTTTCTCTTGTTGAAACTGCTTCATTAATTTAATGTGCAAGAAATAAATATTTGATGTGCAATTAGTTGGAGATTATTATGGCCATAATGGAACCTTTCCAAATAAACAGCTGCTCCAGCACTTTAAATGCATGAAAAGCAAGGCACAAAATGGAAAATATAATGACACACCAGCTCTACAGAGGAAAAAAAGTTAAAATATTCAATTAGTGAGTAAGACGGCTGCTCATTTAGAAGTTTGGTGATGGTTTATCAAAGCAGAACAACAAAAACGCAGCCACACATTTAGCCAGATATTCATACACCTGAATCATTATGGAAATTCTCACCTGCAGATGTAATACATTCTTGCCCAAGAAGAAAATTTTATGGAAATAGATATTGATCCATTCTAGCAATTCTTCTCAGGTTATTCATTTTATGTATTTATGGATATAAGTCAACATGTATTTGTTGAATTTGATTATTCTATGTTAGCACGTATATGCATGCTATTAGTGCCTATTTCTACATCTACATATAATTGCAATGATCCCACTTCAGGAGGGAATGTCCTGGAAACTTTCTGGAAATTTTCAACACTGGCTGGGTTGTTTTAATTTTGGAGAAGCCTTTGACGTTTCATAGCACCTGCTCAGACTCTGTGAAGGAATGCATTTAAGTACTTAATCTCCCCATGAGTTTGACAAAAATTGTACCTTGCTTTTGAGATACACCATAAGAATTGGAGTTAGTTGTCTTCCTCTACCAGGAGCCACCCGAGGGTAGAGATTGTGACAAATATCTCAGCATCTCCACATCCTGATAGAGATCCTGACACAGAGTTGCTCAGTGATGTTCATTGAAAGGCTGCCTGAAGGTATTTGCAATACAGAAGAGAAGGAGATAAACGTCTCTTCAGAAAATTGTTTGCTAAAATAAATAGATGATGTCTTTTATTTAGAGGGGAGCAAGAGGAAGCATTCTTCTCTCCATTCTCCTCCTCTTAGGGAGTCAACAGCAAAAGGGCATAGAGAGTTACTGGAACTGGCAAAATCCTTCCCAGGGCTGTGGAATTCTCACCTTGGGCCCCAACCACCAGGCTTTGGGGAAGCCAAGTAGCCACAGATAGGTAACACGCTAGTGCCTGCCAGCTGCCCAGCTGAGGTCCCAGACGGTCTTCCCCAGACATGAGACAGTCACATTTCTGATGACAGCCTCCAGCTATCCTTCCAGGAAGCCAGCTGTCACCACATGGAACAGAGACAAGCTGTACCCCCCTTGAGGCCAGCTCCAATTGCAGATTTGTGAAAAATTAAAAAATAAAAATAAAATAAATGGTTGCTGTTGATTTCAACCAGTAAGTATCAGAGTCTTGTTAGGAAGCAAAAAATGAAATACACATGCGCCAGACCTGGGGCCACATAATAAAGGTATTTTTAGCTAATAATATACAACAGCTATTCAAATGTTGGCACTGTTGCTACCGTTGCTACCCATAGCCTTGTCACTCTACATGGCACAGCAGGGAGAGGAGATGTAGTATAAACTCTCTTGTGTGAAACCAGACCTCGACTCTGTCCCTGCTGGACAAGACCTTCCGTTTTAGAGACAAAATAAGGACAAACACATAAATTACTGCCATAAAATAGTACACAGCAATGCTCTGCAAGTTATTCATACACGACTTGCATGCTATGAACCAGAACGTTGCCCTGTGCGCTAGAAAGGTGGACTGCATCATCGGGGAACTTGTATACATGTAGGTGTGGATTACCAACACGCCAGCAAAAGAATAAACCCACTACCAGTAAGGACAAGTGCAGAACCCGAGATGAACCAGGACCTCCGATGCAGTATCTGGGAATTCTTTGATAAAATGGTATTTACACAGTGACCCTGTGCCGAAAGGGGGCCGGCTTTGCCAAAGGGCCCAATCAGCAGCCAAAGTAGATGTTGGAGGGAAACTCTGAGACAGGATGCCAGGAGCGAGGGCAAAGCAGTGAAAGGAATATTTTTAGGAGGATGGGATAAGCTATGAGTGGGTCCCTGTAGGAAGGGGCAAGACACACGTGCATCCCTTGGGCCACTGGAAGGTGCTAGAACTGTATTATTTTGACTGCAATGGGAAGCTGCTGTGTGGTAGTAAGCAGAAGAGTCTAATAATGATTAATATATATTGCTGACAAATTATGTCAACTGCCATGCGGTGGCTGGGCCAGAATAGAAACAGGGAGACCAGTTAGGGGGCAGAAGCCCCTCCTCATTATTCATGGACTCTATATTTGCAAATTCATCCACTTGTTGCAGTCTCTAAAATCCATACTGTCAGCACTTTGGGGACCAATCATGGACATAGAGCGTAGAAAAATTCAAGCACATGTCCGGTTGGGGTTGACCAAGCGGACACTCTGTTCTTGTTTCAGCTCTCAGGCAATAAACAAGTGTCCTCTTTGGGGGGGAAAACTGAGAAAACTCAGTGCCAAGTTTTCTATATTTCTCTGCCCTTTGTTTATGATGTCACTGCTGAAAACAACCCAGAGCATAGTGTTAAATTGCTGTTCAGTGTTTGGAAGTGCAAGAAGTCCGTGATGTATCTTATGGAGGATATCATGAGGTAGATACACTTCTTGCAGGCATGAATTGTTGGCCTTGGCCCCATGCGAATGACCAAAATAATCTGTTAAATATGGTGTCTTTGAACAGAAACACACTTACAACAAGGTTACCTATTGATTGGTTGATAAAAATGTGGTGACCAACGGCTCCCAGAAATCTAACTTGATATTCCAACCTCCAGGCATGGTTCCGTATTCGCTAATTTAGTGTTGACAGCTCTGTACAGACCATAACGACTGCATAATGAGAATTGACATTGTTTCACTAGGTCCATAGGGTAGGCAGAGGCTGTGGGGGTGAGAAGCGGCTGAGCTTGGTCAAGTGATGAGAATTGAGAGTGTCCTGGACGTCAGGCATGAGGAACCCAGCACTAGTCCCAAGCGTTGATATTGAGTATAAGTTAGGAAAAGATCCTTCCAACCGAGAAGACGAGAGTCACAGGTGGGCTTATGTAGAAGGAAGCATTTGAACTTTCAAAGGATAAGCCAATGGGCAAGAAATTTATTTCTTGATCACATGTACATATGCGTTTATCTGGGACCCATGTACAGTTCAGAAAATTTATGAGAAATTAGAGTCATTGCTTACAATATTTTTAAGGACTATATTTTGTTTGTACGTATCAAGAACCTCAACCCTTATCCGCAGCCAACAAGTATTTTAACTCAAAGAAGTCATGGTACATGTAATAAAAACTGCCCTCGGAGTTAAGAAAAAAACTGTTAGCAAAGGTAATAAATGTTTTTCTCTTCGTAAAACTAAAACGCTGAGTGCTCAGTGGTTGAGCACCTACCCCTGGCCCAGGGCGTGATCCGCAGTCTCAGGATCGAGTCCCACATCAGGCTCCCTGCCTGGAGCCTGCTTCAGCCTCTGCCTATATCTCTGCCTTTCTCTCTGTGTGTCTTTCATGAATAAATAAATAAAATCTTAAAAAAAAAAAAACTAAAAGGCAGAAATGAAGGTTCTTACATAGCAGCAGAGCCCAACTTTGCAGAAGTTAAGGTGCTTTATGCTATCAGCCACTAGAGAAAATCTAGATTAGAGAAACCAGTTTCTTTACAAATAATACTCTCCTTGGCACCACCACCCCGTCCTTCCTTCTCGCCTTCCCTCCACAATTTTATTTTTCAGTATTCACTGAGCAGTTCTGCTGTTTAATGGGCTGCTCTAGAATCTAGGAATACTGGAGGACTTTCATTGTGTTGGAGTGAGAGGCAGAGAAGGATCAAGCAAAAATATATTTCACTAGGTTATTGCTTTAAATGGGATAAAATGCCATGAAGAAAATAGAGTTACTTGGTACAGGGTAAGAGTGAGTGTGGGCCAATTCATAGGAGATGGTTAGGGAAGCAAACACAGAATAACGCTATTTATGGCCAGAGAAATAAAAAAGGAAATAACATTCTTTACTAGATGGTGCTTTTCTGTACAATTTCTCTCAATACACAGGCATCAGGGGCGCCTGGGTGGCTCAGTGGACTAAGCGTCTGCCTTTGGCTCAGGTCATGATCTCTGGGTTCTGGGGTCAAGCCCCATGTCAGGCTCTCGGCTCAGCTGGAAGCCTGCTTCTCCCTCTCCCTCTGCCCCTCCCTGGTGCTCATGTTCTATTTCACACTGTCTCTCTCAAATAAATAAATTTTCAAAAAAAAATACGCAGGCATCAATAATTTGCCTTTAACCAATATTTAGCTGTGGTTGTAACAATGAATTAGTTGACTACAGAAGAGAAAGTTGGGAATCATGTGGTGGGAAACATTAGCTATGAACCGCTGGCACCTCTGGTAGGAGATACTGTGCATCACCCATACCAGACGTGGTGGTTTTCAATATGGGGTCCTCAGTCCAAATGCATCAGAACCACCAGGGAACCTTATATAAGAGGCAGGTTCCACAGACCCAGTTCCAGTGTTACTATCAACAATCACATGGCGTGATGATCTGGCTCCCTTAAAGTTTGAGCATCACTGACTGTCTGGTTGCAGATTCCAAGTTTCTGGCCAAAAGTTGTTTGTTTATAGGCACAGCAGACGTAGCCTTGTGATCGTGAGTCACATTGGACCTTGTCACTTTATTTGAGAACTTCTGAGGCTTCCCACATTCTCAGGTGGTCTTCCTGGGAGAAGTCTGACTTGTGAATGGCAGCCTCTGCAGCCAGAACTTCCAGCCAAGTTTAAGTTCTGCTGGTGAAGTTAAAGCCTCTGAACTTCCCAGAGTCACACTGGAGCAGAGTATCAAAGGGGCAGCAAGTGCAAAACCATATAGCTGCCCACCTCCACTGATGTCCTAACCTGAGAATTTGGGGGTCAGACACACATATGTTGATAAGTCATTCCCATGAAGGAACGGGACCAGAGGTGACGGAGATCCTACTATGTGCCAAGACTTTTCAAAATACCTGTTAAAATATATTGATGAAATCCTCGCCAGCACAGTTTAGGGCCAGCTTTATTTTCTACATCCTCTAGGGAGACATCAGTTACCCAGTGGAAGAACAGATCCAGGTGACCCCTAAAAGTATTATTTCATTATTTTATTCTAATGCCAAATTAAGAGTATTTTATGTACTCCTCATTGGCATCAACCATGAAAGATTTTAATCTGGCTTTCCTTAAATAATCCACCGTCCTCTCTCCTACTATTCAGTAACGTGTTCAAATACAAAACCACTGCCGAGATCTGAAAATGCACTTCATAACGTATATGGTGGATTGTCAGTGGCAGCAGGCTAATAATGAACAGGAGGTACAGAGACTTGCCTCAAGAGTTATATACCTCATTTTTGCCTCATCATATTTCGAGCAAAGTGTTCAGTTATAACAAGTAGATGTTAAATATTTAATGTATTTGTTGCTTTGGATAAAGTTGAAATTCTTGATATATACAAACTTTTTCCATCCATCCATCAATCCATCTTCCTTCCTTCCTTCCTTCCTTCCTTCCTTCCTTCCTTCCTTCCTTCCTTCCTATCGAAACATCATGGACACAGAAAAGTACCTGTGAATCAAGCTGTCCGCTTTGGCAGTCTAGGGAATACATTATAGCCTGCTCTGTCCTACTTTGTTTCTCTGCTCAAGACTCAGGTTACAAATCCCCAGCCAAAGATAATTCATGGTGCTTCATCATACACTGTCCAACAGACATGTCAAAGCATTGCTATAATTTTATACATTTATAAAATATAAAAAAATACATATATATTATAATCTCTCCATTGACTTATATTCTGGTTGCTTATTAGTAAAACATTTGTCCAATGCCCTGAAACAACGTTTCTGGCCAATTTTTATTAATTCTTTTTAATACATATTATGAGAATCACTGTATTTAATACCCCTATATTGAATATTTACCAATTTGTAATAAAACCATCTTTAACTGTATGTAACAGCATTCTGTATATAGTACATTAATGATTCAAATGCCTCCACATGTTGGTGTGTATGTGTACATACATATAAACATGTGGATACACACATATATAAATGTATATGTATGTATACATACATATGTGTACATATAGAATTTTAAAAAATTATCTATGATTTTGTAAACTCCATGCTCTAGCAGCAAACTATGACCACTAGTTGTATAGACTCTAAAGGATTTAATTCATTTATAGTCTATACGTAATTAACAATACTCAGCATGTTTTAATCACAGAATTTAGTTCTCCATTATTTTATACATTAATTCCCTTTCTATTCAGCAGGCATCCACTAGGGCCTGTCTTATACTCCTCTAGTTTACTGTAGAGTTTTTAAAACCCAAAAAGATTTAATAAAATACTATTTTACAAACAAGAGAATTAATTTCTATTAACTATCTGTTTGTCTAGTCTGTGGCTCATCATAAATCAAATAAAAGCATGATACCCTGGAGCAGAGAAGGACACATAATATACCCATCGTAACATGATTTTTATTACCTGCCTTTCCCTCCAGAGGAATACAGTGAGCGAATTAATGAAATCTGCTTTTATTACTGATTCATTGCATTTGAAATGAAGAAGCAACTCTGGATGTTCGAGAATTTAAATTGGAAATAGACTAGGAATTCTGAAGTTGGTTGTAGGGAAGGAACAGGGGAAGACAAAGAGGATGGTTTCTGACGAGGTGGATTTTGAAAGTGGTAGGTAGGTGGGTTAGGGGGTGGTTTGTAACCAAAGCATAAAAACCCTCAGCCTGATACTTTTAGCATGAAGTCAAGGATGGCTGTAGGAAAAGCAAATCAACTGCTAAATGCAGGCCTGTAGATTGAAGGACCCCATGGAGCCTTTAGCCCTACGTGTACCCACCAAACTGGGACAGTAGTCTAGACCCTTCTAGAAGTGGGGCACACAACATGCAGGTTATTTCCATTTCTTCCCTGCCCTCAGGATTTAGCTTTCCCTAGGATATTCCTCAGCTAGGGCAAGCAACCTTGGACAAAGCACCATAGGTTCATATTGAAAACTCCATTATGTGTGTGGAGAGGAGGTAGACAGGGGGATAGAGGCTGTAATTCAGGTTGTCTGTGTGTCCTCCGGGTTTGCTGGTACTTCTGAATGTAATGTCATTCTCTCCTGCTGGGAAGGCAAGGATGGGTATGTTTCTGCAACACAGTGTAAGACGGGCATAAGGAGGTACCTCATTAATACTTGTTGGATATATGGAAGCTGGTAAATGAATGTGTTGAATGGGATGCATGGATGGTTCATGGAATGCAGTTGGAGAAAAATGAGAAACAGTTGATCACACTGTTCTGAGGTTTTTTTAAGAGTACATATCAAACAAGGTGGTCCCTTCTGAGAAATACTGGATTGCACAAAGCCTCTGGGATCAGGTCTTAAGCTCTGTGATTCCTTGAACATTCTGCTAGACCAGAATCTTCTACCTTTGTCTACAGAACAAGACAAGCTCTAGATGATTTAGTATCTATCACCTGGTGAGTGGAGGTCCAATGAAACCCTCCCCGCTTCCCTGCTGAGCAGCCTCCCTTGTGTCAAATGTACCCACTTTCTCGCTTTCCCTTCTTGTTTGAAAGTTATGCACTTCCAGGGACGCCTGGGCGGCTCAGTCGGTTAAGCATCCAACTCTGGTTTCACCTCAGGTCATGATTTCTGGGTCATGAGACAGAGCCCTGCATTGGGCTCTGTGCTCAGCATGGAGTCTGCTTGAGATTCTTCCCCTCTCTGTTCCCCTCTGCCTCTCCCCCCTCCCAGTGCATGCTCTCTCATTCTAAAATAAATAAATAAATAAAATCTTAAAAATAATTTTAAAAGGGCAGCCCGGGAACTCAGCAGTTTAGTGCCACCTTCAGCCCAGGGCGTGATCCTGGAGTCCCGGGATCGAGTCCCACATCGGGCTCCCTGCATGGAGCCTGCTTCTCCCTCTGCCTGGGTCTCTGCCTCAATCTCTCTCTCTCTCTCTCTGTGTGTGTGTCTCTCATGAATAAATAAATAAAATCTTTAAAAAAATAATTAAAAAAAAGAAGTTAGGCACTTCTTTAAATTTAGGCAAGAGTGTATTTGGTTAAATTGCGAATGTTATAAAACCTTGCTTTATCTTGTTTCATTTTGCTCTTGGTACCTGATATTCCATCTAGATAAACACTCAATTTGACCACGTAATAAGAAATAATCATCAATGTGGCACAGGAGGGGAGTCCCAAGGCACTGGAAGTTTATGAAAGCATCAAGGAAGCAGATGTTTGGGCAGCTCTAAGAAGGGAGGTCAGAAAAGCTGATGGAGATGCTGTAAAATTTGACCCTGTCATTCTGCTAAGACCATCCCTGGTGATGGTAAAACTCATAAAGATTAATTATACTTTAAAAGCAGGTAGTCGTACAGATGGGAAAGTGAGCTTCCCAGGCTGGCATGTACAAAGAGGGTCCCAGTTACAGAGGTGAGGCCACGAAGAACTGTCAAGTGAAGCCAAATGAGTAGTTAGAGGGATCAGAGAGGATGTGTCAAGATGTGTTTCAGCATGGAAAATTTAAAACGCTGAACAAAGGTGCAGTGATCCATCACAGGGGCTGAAAAGCAGCCAGGAAGTCGAGGAGGCGACGGACGGAGTAGAGGTGCTGGAAATGATTCTAAGAGTTTTCCTCAGGGGCCACCAAGGATGTTTTGTTAAGTGTTGGGTAACCTCTGCAGGGGGAGGCCAGAGAGCATGTTAGCCTAACCTGGCGGGACTGCAGTGCATGTACGGTGCCGTTCACGTGCACCTGGAGATGACCGTCAGACAATCCAGGAACAGCCAGCTAGGAAATATAATGTAATTTTTATCATCGCCAAATAGCACATTGGGTGTGTGCTTCTCGGCAGCCGTCACAGTGACCTGCAGTTGAGATGCTGCTCAGGGATCTTCATCCACAAACTCCTACCAGTGGAAATGCTCCCACAGCCACGTGCTGACTGCGCGTCTTCACCATCTCGTGTTAACACGGTGCTTACAGCTTCACAGGTCTTCACATACATCTACTCACTTACATACGGATCCTCCACTATTCTCTGGGGCCGGTGCCAGTCTCGTTTCCCAACAAGCACACTGAGGCTCAGGGACATGTCCCAGTAAAGGTGAACAATTCCAAGGGGAGTCACGACCGCCCCACGGAAGGTCAGGCTTGGAAGGCCGTGAGCCTCACACGTCACTATTGCAGAGGAGAACGCAGCAGGTGCGTAAAGGGGAAACGTACCTTGGGGATGTCTCATAGCACACCTGGCTAAAATTGCTTCATTGTTTAAATATTTTAAAAGCACATGATTTGGGGGGGGGGGGTTCCCTGGGTGGCTCAGTGGTTCAGTGCTTGCCTTCGGCCCAGGGCGTGATACTGGAGACCCAGGATGGAGTCCCACGTCGGGCTCCCTGCATGGAGCCTGCTTCTCCCTCTGCCTGTGTCTCTGCCTCTCTCTCTCTCTCTCTGTGTGTGTCTCCCATGAATAAAATCTTTAAAAATAAATAAATAAATAAAATAAAACCACATGATTTAAAGGATGACTACAACTGAAAGTTCATACCCAATAATTTTATTGACAGGGCAAAATAGGGTGGTTTTTCTCTTCTTTTGATTCTTTGTCAGAGCAGTCTGTTTACTCTGACCTGTCAAATGCAGACGGCCTACTCTCTAGCCCGACCCGGCCCCGCTCTTTCTCTCCCTACTGCAAAGATGACCTTTTCTATCCACTTCCAAACAGTGCTTGTAAAGTGTACATTGCACCCCCCTCCCCTTTTTCCTCAGCGTCATTCCATAGCACTTTCTCATCTCGCTTCCTGAAGGGGCTCACGTCCCCGGTTTTATTTCCAACTTGTGATTCCCAGCTCCACATTTTATAGTATTTTACTTTGTGCATTCAACTACTGTAAAATGATTTCCTATTGCCTAGTTTGGGGGCATAGATTTGTAGCAATTTGCCTTGTTCTCATTTTTGTTTTTTATAGGTTCTTCCCAGAAGGCAGTTTGCTGACGTTTATAGAGTTTGGTGTATTACGGGCGAGTAAGATGTGCTTTGCATAAGGACATTCCTATCATTGTTCTCCAAGGTAATGCTGCGTAGGCTCCAGGGGCCACACCAAAATGGAGTGGGAGGTATGAATCATTTCTACTTTGATTTTTTTCAATGTATCAAAAAGGGACAAGGACATATTGTTGTGCAGCTGATAAATCCAGAAACTTTTTTTTTTTTCAAATGATGAGGAAGAGAATGCCCTGATTGTGTGCTGCATTCAGAGAAGGGAAGTTTTTGGGCAAACATCATGAATCCTCTGGCACTGTCAGAGAATATCAGATTGACTAAGGGCAGCCTCGGAGGAAGGAGAGAAAGGTGTCCTACAATCGTATGCAGTTGTCAAGAATGAATCATCCAGTAACTCTTCATATGGAGCCTCTCAGTAGGGGATATAAAAATAGAAGGAGACACTAAAAATCCACTCTGTCATTCTTTCTCCCTGCCAAACTGTTTCACCAAATACCAGATAGAAGAAACTCTGAAAATAGTGGCAAGATCAAGGTCTAGTGTTGGAAAGGAAATATTCCTGTGTAGAAATGTCTGGAAACTGGAAAAAAAAGAAAAAAGGCAAAATGCTTCCCTTGAGTTTGTTGATGCTTGACATAAACCTGTGAGAAGGCTTTCTGAGTCAACAAAGTTTATTGGGGTTTTACAGATACACACTTCCTGGACCTTCAAGAATACGTTAATTGAGAGACCATAGGATGCTATATGCCTGCCTTCTCTAGAGAATATATTACAGAGATTCCCATTTGAGTAGAGTTTCTGCAATTTTGCAAGTGAATTATTGTTCATATCCTCTACTGTCAGTCATAAAAGCCCACACAATAAGACATTCCTTGAATTTTAGTTAGGTGGACGTGACAGCGAGTGCAAGGGAAGGGAGAGACCGGTTTCTACACATAAATGTGTGTTTTCTCTTAGGAGCAAAGGATAATATACCAATGAATCTCTCTTCGGCTTATCTCTCAACAAATGTTGACCTACATTCTCCACCCAAGTTTCTCAAGCTCCTGAATATGGCTACATAGAAGCACCAAATTTTTCAGAGTTTTCTGATAGATTACATCCTAATTTATCTTTATCTTTTTGTCTTGTGGTTTACTTCATCCAAGAGTTGACTCCTAACTGTATGGTTGTCAGCAGATACGACATCAGATGAATGAACAGGCTTGTCTTTCATTGAGGTTATGCATGCCTCATTTTCCCGAGAGTCTCCAATTTCTTGAGGTGTGTAGAAATCCTTTTCTCAGTTATGTTGAGGACAATTCTAAGATGAGGCAGGCTAACTGCTCAACCCATCTTTGGGCATCCTGCAGTGGTCCATATTTTCTAGGTGGTTCAGCAAAGGGGAGACATCCACGTAATATACTATAGGTTAACAACACATATTTATGAAGAAAAACGAAACAAAAGTAAAAACAAAAGTGCAAGTGCTATCGACTGAACCATTTGGGATGGTGAAAGTTGATCGTTAAAGGATTACATCACTTAATGATTTGGAAGGGACAGATGTTCCTCTAGTATTCGTAGATGACTCAGAAATAGCTGGCAGCCAGCAGAACTGCCAGGTCACTAAATTTGAATATCTCATGTTCCCAACTTCTTTTTTCTCTTCCCAACTTCTAAATGAACCCTGACACTCTCTCATGCACTAAGTCTTTCTCCTCATCATAGACAATTGTCATCCTGATTGCTGCCATCTATATTGGGTTGAGATCAGAATTCTTCGAGGGTTTTTTTGTTTATTTGTTTTTTAGAGTAGCTGTTACCGTGAAATGACCCTGCATACCTGTTGAAAATACATATTTGGACCTAAGCCACATACTATATCTAATTCAGATATTCAGTCTTATTCCTTATTCAACTTTGGTCATGATGACAATGAGAGTGTTAATATCTGATAGTTTTCTGGGTATCTTCTTCCATGCAGACATGAAGCTGAGAACATCTCATCCACAAGTACACATCGGGGGCTCTGGGTAACCAGCACATAGGATCACAGTCACACCACAGAAGGATCTTCAGCACAATGTTGGAATATGAAAGGGATCAGACTACTCAGTGTAAAAGAGGTAAGTAAATCATGGTGCCTGTGTAAACTTAAATTATTATGCAGCTGTTAAGAATTATGTTTCCAGGGACTCCTGGGTGGCCCAGTGGTTGAGCATCTGCCTTCAGCTCAGGGTGAGGTCCCGGAGTCCCAGGATCGAGTCCTGCATGAGACTCCTACAGGAAGCCTGCTTCTCCCTCTCCCTGTGTCTCTGCCTCTCTGTGTTTTTCATGAATAAATAAATAAAATCTTAAAAAAGAAAAAGAATTATGTTTCCAATTCATGGGGTCATGGGTAAAGTTCAAAAACAGAATATTAATTTGGAAATACAGGCTGTAGCAGTATATAGAATTAAATTTAGAAAGATATATACCTGTATATCTACATGACCTATGGACACCTCTATTTACCCACATTTACACACTTCCCCCATCACACTTAGAAAAAGAAAAGGAGGGGATGGTGGCAAAAGAGTATGAAAGGAAAAATATTCAGAATCTCAAGAGATAAGAACAAATCACTATCTCAGGTAAAGACATTACCCATTACTTATATTTTCTTCTTTGCTTTTCAGATTTCTTTTTTTTTTTTTTAATATTTTATTTATTTATTCATGAGAGACACAGAGAGAGGGGCAGAGACATAGGCAGAGGGAGAGGTAGGTTCCCTGCTACTCCCTGCAGGGACCCGAATGTGTCTTGATCCCAGGACCCCAGGATGACAGCCTGAGCCAAAGGCAGAGGCTCAGTCACTGAATCACCCAGGCGCCTGCCTTTAAGGTTTCTAAAATAAAATTAAATATTATCTCAACTTGTAATTTTGTAAAAATCAAAAATATAGGATCGTGGTGAAACTGCAGATTTTCTGAGAAGCATGGGATAGGAGTCCAAACCTGCCTAGGATAAAGGAGCACTGCCCCAAGTAAGACACCCATAGTGTGCGGGTTTTCTGACTGATGTAACCCTGGAGGCTTCAGGCGACGGGATGTGAGATTCAGCGCCTGCTTTGGCTAACGGAAAGCAGGGAAATGCAAGCCTCTAAGAATCGAGATCAGGGATAAGAGGCTTCCTCTGAAGCAAGCCCAGCGTGACCGCTGCCTCCCCAGCAAGTCCCTGTTACTTAGCGTGGAGACATGGAAGTGTCACCACGTAACTCACCCGTGGAACAATACCAGCCTGCCTCAACTGAGCCCAGGAAGTCTGGTGTATCAGAAGCAAGTGAGTCTCCTCTCCAGTGGTGATTATTCCGCAGACACATGCCACGGTGTTTTGCTACCACGGTCTTCTCTGGAAGCTACTCTTGCCATGTTGGTGAGGGAACAAAGCAGCGTTCCCTTTGGATGTGTACAAAGAAAAAATAAACTGTTAAATCCATAGCTTAAATGCACACCCAAAGAGCTCTGCTTTTACGTCATTAGTGCTATTGCGCACAGCATTCTGATTCCAAGGTGGCAGTCTAGTACGAAACTTCGATGATCTCGATTATACTTCAGCAAATGCTGCCCTCTCCGTGATGTCTGACAAATGGCCCAGTTGCCACATGGCATCCGTTTGACATGGTCACCTGGGAGACCGAAGTTAAGAAAACATCGGTGTGCCTCGTAATCAGGCACCATCATTTATCAGGAACTGATCTCCAAAGATATAGAGATGGTGGTAGTGACATTTGAGGAAAGACACTGCCCGGGATCGATTTCTGTCAGCTAAAGAAAGCAAAGATATTCATTTCTTAACTTAGATGTCTCTTTGGACCAACTGTCAGGAAAATTAGACTTCTCACGCTACCTGATAAAGATGTTTGCTCCATTTTTGGAAGTTTTAAAAATTTTGTTTAAAAATTTATTTTATTTATTTGAGAGCGAGAGCAAGAGAGCGAATGAGAGAGAAGGAGCACCAGCAGGGATGAGGGGCAGAGGGAGAGGGAGAAGCAGACTCCCCGCTGAGCAGAGAGCCTGACGTCGGTCTTGATCCCAGGACCCTGAGATCATGACCTGAGCTGAAGGCAGATGCTTAACCCACTGAGCCGCCCAAGTCCTCCCCCAATTTTTTTAAATAGCTGAGATCCTTTTCTTTCACACACACAAAAGTATATAATCTTAGAAACTTGCATATATTTTAATGCTACCATTTTGACTGCTATTAAGTTAAATCTTGGAAACTGTAAAAAGCATTTAAAATTATTTAGCTGTTGTCCTTAGGTTTTAATCCCTTTCCCCGTTAATTTCTTTCTTTCTTTCTTTCTTTCTTTCTTTCTTTCTTTCTTTCTTTCTTTCTTTCTTTCTTTTCTTTCTTTCTTTCTTTCTTTCTTTCTTTCTTTCTTTCTTTCTTTCTTTCTCTTTCTTTCTTTCTTTCTTTCTTTCTTTCTTTCTTTCTTTCTTTCTTTTTAAAGATTTTATTTATTTATTCATGAGAACACACACAGAAAGAGAGAGAGAGAGAGAGGCAGAGCCGCAGGCAGAGGGAGAAGCAGGCTCCATGCAGGGAGCCCTGGGTCTCCAGGATCAAGTCCCAGGCTGAAGGCGGCACCAAACTGCTAAGCCACCCGGGCTGCCCTTTCTGTTAATTTCTGTTGTAAATATATTTTCTTATGTCTGATGATAGCACACACCTGGACAGTTTTTCTCATTGTGCTATCTCTTCTGTCCTACTTGTAAATGGTGGGCTCTCCTAACACCCCATGCACGGCCTCCATTACTCCACCAGCTGCTCTGTCTCCACATCAGTGTTATCTATCCCCATGGTCATACATCGCCTTTGTATCGAGATGAACCCCCGTTCTTGTCAGCAGCCCTGAACTCATCTCTAAAATCCTAAGTCCAACTACCTAATTGATATCTACCCTTGGATGCCTATGAGGCAACTCAAAACTAACACGTCCAACATAAAGCTGTTGATTCTGTACTGCACACAAACATACACTCTTCCCAACTTCTCCATCTCAGTAAACAGCAGGTGAACTCCCACTTACACATTTGGTTCCTGTCTTGCTGTCCCATCACACCCATTAATAGACCATATCAATAAGACTGTCCACTCCATTTTTAAATTATAGTCCAAGGGCACGTAACTGGCTCAGTCACTAAAGCATGAGACTCTTGATCTCAGGGTTGTAAGTTTGAGCCCTATATTGGGTGTGGAGATCATTTAATAATAAAATAAAATATTTTAAAATTTAATTAATTACTAAACCTGTCCAATTTCCTTCATGCCCACCACCAACACCTTACCCCTAGCTGCCACCATCTTTCATCTTTGCAGTTATAAGACCTTCCAAGGGCTCTTCCAAGACCCACTTATCCTCCTCTACAATCCAGTAATTATTAACCAAACATTCTAAATTTGGTTATAAATTATTATTCCATCTCAAGCCCCCCCACCCCTGTGCTTCCAACCACAATTAAAACAGAAGTGAAACTCATGCCTCACATGACTTGCCTTTACCTACCTGTCCAGGCTCATTCCCCACTTCTTGTCTCTCAACCATGGTGTTGCACCACTGGCTGATTGTTTTCAGCTTCTCAAACATAAGGCACAAAAAAATATTTCATAAAGTTGTTTTCAGGAGTAAAGACGGTGATATACATTGAGTACTAACAGCAATAGTCACATGGCCACTCAATACATTTATTTTTTCACACAGCATTCAATAAATATTAGCCAGGTAATATTAAGTATCCCATTATCTGGGATATGAACTAGCTTGTTTTAAATCATGTCATAATTAGGCAGTATTTCTGCCATGTGGGGACTGTATCCAATTTCTAAATCATCATTGCTGCCTCCAAACTGAAGCACGTCAGATAGCCAGCCCCTTCCTTTTATTCTCAAAAGTCTATAGTTTAGGGGCACCTGTTTAGCATCAGCCTTCAGCTCAGGCCGTGACCTGGGTCCTGGGATCGAGTCTCATATTCCTCCACAGGGACTCTGCTTCTCCCTCTGCCTGTGTCTCTGCCTCTCTCTTGGTGCCTCTCATGAATAAGTAAGTAAAATCTTTATTTAAAAAAAAGTGTATAGCTTAAAATTACCGCTCTTGCTCATGTCTTTCGGTGAACACATATACATACACATTTATGTTGGGTATTTATCCAGGAGCGGCAATGTGGGGACACAGAGTAAACATGTGTTCAACTTTGTAGATGATGGCTTCTCAAAGTTCCTTTTTCCAAATGACATGCATACACTATTTTTTAGGTCTAGTCAAATGGTTTTCAAATTAGCTATGTTGAAAAGTAATTCTTCCAGAATATAATCCATATGACAAAATGTATTTGTATTAGCTCAAAAGATTACTATAATTATGAAGAAATGTATCAGCATAAAAATTATTATGAAGAAATGCATCAGCATAAAAATTATCTAGGAATTACAAATTACATATCACTCAGCATTTGTATTATA
Organism: Canis aureus; assembly: GCF_053574225.1. Lineage (NCBI taxonomy): Eukaryota > Metazoa > Chordata > Mammalia > Carnivora > Canidae > Canis > Canis aureus. The sequence goes on along the minus strand of NC_135649.1, from coordinate 119,640,711 downwards.
TGTATCATTATTGGGAATATCTCATTATTTTAATTGCAACCAATTACTCCGGTTGGCATAGTCACAGCAAGCAGTATTATATATTTTAGGAATAAATTAAATATATCATCTAAGCGTTCATCGTAACACTCTGCCTTCGCATTCATTAAAGGATCAAAGTTTCCATTAATGCTCACAGGAATTTTGAATCCACATAAATATATCATTAGGCTGAAGGTGAACATCTTTAAGGTAGATTTACCAGCAGTCTGGAATGTTCAAATGATGGCTAATGTGCATTTCTACTGTTAATTTATCATGTGCAGTTATGACAGGCTGCAATATCCATGTCGACTGGACCAACTGTAAGGTTTCAGGATAACTACCCTCAGATGATATTTTGTAATGGTTTTATTGGGTTTTTATTGTTGTGAATCCAGTACTTTACTATTGATTCCCTAGGTCAATAAATTATTTTCCAGTTTCTCAAAGTAGACAAATCTATTTATTCAGCGAGAGAAGTGACCATTTTGAAAACAATTTTCAATAATAATATCCTGAGTTTTAAGACAGAGTTTCAAAGATTATAGTATAAAAGTTGAATTTAGGGGCACCTGGGTGGCTCGGTTGGTTAAGCGTCTGCCTTTGGCTCAGGTCATGATCTCGAGGTCCTGGGATTGAGTCACCCCCTCATTCATGCTTTCCCTCTCACTCTGTCTCAAATAAGTAAAATCTTAAAAAAAAAAAAAAGTAAAAAAGTGAAAGTTGACCTTAATAATGCCATTCTGCTGGACTTTACCTACTGAAAGGAAAATCCTTAGAGTTCTCCCTCTATGGTTTGGTGCCCATAATTTACATAAATTTTGTTACTTTGTTTCATTAGTGATGTTTGTTCCTACTCTTTAAGCTGTATGCAGTACACTGCGCAGTTACTGCGTGCTTGATTCCTTGCTGCGGTTAACGTGCAGATCTGATCACTAGTTTTCACTTGGCATTTCTCCTTCATTGTTCAAGCAGACTCTAATTGCTCAAACCGCCAACGTTTAGCGAAATTCGTTGTCCTCCTGTCTTTTCCAACGGCTTTTGACTGGTTTTCTCTTGTTTGTGTCATTTCTTGTCTGGTGTTCAGTTGGGGCTCACTAATTTATACAGATTAAGAAGTAAATCCTACAGGAGCCTCTGGGTGGCGCAGCGGTTGAGCGGCCGCCTTTGGTTCAGGTTGTGATCCCGGGTCTGGGGATCAAGTCCCACATGGGCTCCCTGTGAGGAGCCTGCTTCTCCCTCTGCCTGTGTCTCCGCCTCTCTCTCTGTGTCCCTCATGAATTAATAAATAAAATATTTAAACACAAAAAGAAAGAAAGAAATCCTACAAAAATAAGAATACATTTAGTACAGGCTTAATATTGGGGGAAATGACTAATTTAGCATCATTTCCTAGAATCTGTGCTTTTCTTTCCCAGTATTGATTTAGAAGTAGGTAGAAAATAAAATCCATTTGGAACATGCACTAACCCTAACGTTAATATAACCTTCTTCTTGATACTATCCTAATCAACTGCCAACCCAAACCCAGTGTCTTCATCCAAAATATTACAGTCTGGATGGCTTATAAATAACAGACATTTATTTCTCACGGTTCTAAGGCTGGAAGTCCAAGATCAAGGTATGAGCAGGTGTCTGGTGAGACCTGACTTCCTGGCTTGTAGTCTTCAGGCTGTGTCCTCTCTCTGGAGACTCTTTATAAGGTCACTAATCCCATTCATGAAGTCTGCACCTCCTCCCTCACCTAATCACCTCCCAAAGGCTCCTACTTGCAAATACCATCCCACTGGGTTCTAATTTGCATTTTGGACACAAAATATTCAGTCTATAGCATCAAATTTTAAGCCATAAAACATGACCATGAAGGAATCAGAACACCATGGCTATATTTCTCTATGTTATTTCTTAGATGGATACAAACAATGGTATTTTATAAAAATTTGACATAAAATAGCTATTTCTAAAAGAGCTGTGAGTTCCAATACCTTGTCTTTGCATTATAAAAAGGTCCCATTTTTAAACATAAGAACCCTAGCAGTGTATAATTTGTCTTTATATCTTGGCTTTATATCTGGGGCAGGAGGTACAAGGGCTTTGAAGTCTGGCAAATATGAGCTTAAAACCAAGCTCTGATAAGAGACTTGAAGTCAATCACTTTACCTCTCTAATAGAATGGCTGCCATTCCATCCTCTGTAGGACATAGATAATACCATCAACAAAATTTGTAAAGTGCTTAAAGAGTGTGAGACAAACTGCCCTTATAAATGGTTGTACCAGTTTACCACCATCCAGTGCCATATGGGAATTCCACTGACTTCTCTCCTTCAGGCCCCATATCCAATCAGCTGCTAGGTCTTAGCGTCTGATCTGGAACAGAGGCAAGAATGGCTATGCAGTGGAAGCTCCAGGTGCCCAAGTGGGAAGTTTTGTGGCTGATGAGATGCTGCTGAGAATCTGGGAGCCTCTAGTCCACAGAGAACCCAAGGGTTGTATTTGGTTAAAGTTGGTCTTTACTCTAAGGGGGGAGGATCTTTGAATGTGTTCTTCCCTTTGGTTATCTGTTCTATCTTCACCCTTGCCTCCCTTTCTTCCTGTCTGGATTGGCACATGTCTACTGTTTCAAATCCCAGTATGGAACTTCTTTTTTCTCTATCACACTTCAGTTCTTTGTAAATTGCTGGTTCATCACAGACATAAATTTCTCCAGGAAGCTCGACTTCAACCTATCATTGACTAATGGTGTTCTGAGTGAAATCACATGTACTTAAATGAGAGACATCCATCCCTCCAATAGCTTTCAGCAATGTCTCTGTGTCTCCCATATACCTGGCATCTCAAACACAGGAATGGCCTCCTCTTTCTTTCTCTCTCTCCCTTCCTTCCTTCCTTCCTTTCTTTCTTCCTTCCTTCCTTTCTTCTTTCTTTTTTCTTTTTCTTTCTTTCTTTCTTTCTTTCTTTCTTTCTTTCTTTCTTTCTTTCTTTTCTTTCTTTCTTTTCTTTCTTTCTTTCTTTTCTTTCTTTCTTTCTTTCTTTCTTTCTTTCTTTCTTTCTTTCTTTCTTTTCTTTCTTTCTTTCTTTTCTTTCTTTCTTTCTTTCTTTCTTTCTTTCTTTCTTTCTTTCTTCTTTTTTCTTTCTTCTTTCTTTCTTTTAGGAATGGCCTCCACTTAACAAAAATTCTGTCATTCTCTTTGCGATATTCCCACCCTTCACCATCTTCCCCCTTCTAAGACCCCTCTCCCACCAGCCTTGGATGTTCCCCTGAATAACCCACTCTATTTGAGGACTCATGGATCATGTTTTACAGAAACAAGGCCCAACAAGACTCACTGAATGACATAAGAATGTGAGAAATAGAAAGTATACGCAGGGCTGTTTTTGCCATGACTTGAATGAACAGTGTTTACAGCTTAGTCTGTGTAGCTTCTTCCACTCCCGCCTAGAATTGGCTTCCTTTCTCTTCTTTCCTTTTTTTTAGTGAGTTTCCTCATTTCCCCAAAGACTTATTTAATCATAGATATTGTAGCACTTAATTAATTTCTATTGAGTATGGTCTCAAAATATCTCAGACTTAAATGCAGGGTCTACTGTTTTCCATCAATGACTTCCTGGCAAATATTGAGTTATTTACCCGCAGAGCAGGAAACATACACAGCCTCATTAATCTCTTCTCTGCTATCCCAAAGTCCCCCTCCTCCCAGACCTCAGTGTGAAACATATTGAGTATCCAGTCTCATATATTATTTAGAGAGTACCATTGATTTATGCAACTTTTCCTGGGTCAGAAGTCTGGTGATTCATTGGCCCCATATTCAGTTTGACTGCGGGAAGAGTAACCGTTTGTGAGAATACTCTTTCTCAATGCATGAGACTGTTGTAGTGGGTTCATCTGCTTTTGGCAAAGAAGAGCTCTCTGTAGGGATAACAACCTGAAACACATGGACTACTTGGGGAATAAACTTTCCACGGGTAGGGTAATAGCTAAAAGAATTGCAGAAGCTATTAAAGCAAAAAAGCTTTCCCAAAATGAGAGATAATCCCATCACCGATGAAGAGATTTGAAAGCAATATGGATCACATCTCTGGACCTTTCAACAACAGTGATAAACAAAGGGATAAGATATAATCATAAAGAGCTCCCATTTTTAAAACCATTTTTGTATCAGACAAGTGCCTATTCCTTACTAAGAACTCCACAATGAGCTTGTATTATGATTCTCTTGCTCATGTCCTAAAATACTGACATTAGCTCATCCGTCTTCCCGAAGTTAACTGAACAATCAAATCTTGACTTACTCTCTGTATTTTCTGATGTTTAAAAATTTTAAAATAATGCTAAAATTAAGAGTTTAGAAAGAAATGTAATGCCTTTGGAACAGGTAGGGTTCACAGCAGTCCAGGAATCCATTTGTGTATTCTGCTGGGACACTGAGGAAAAAAGAAAAGTGACCAGGGCAGTCGCCCTATGAGCTTGTCGGTGTCAGCTCTTGGCAATCACTGCAATGCTATTTCCTAGAGGAGAGTCCATATCTATGATCCACTTCAGCAGAATGTAACTGGCATAACTAATATTCTTTTTTTTTTAATATTTTTTAAATATTTTATTTATTTATTTAGGATAGTCACACAGAGAGAGAGAGAGAGAGAGAGAGGCAGAGACACAGGCAGAGGGATGAAGCAGGCTCCATGCACCGGGAGCCTGACGTGGGATTCGATCCCGGGTCTCCAGGATCGCGCCCTGGGCCAAAGGCAGGAGCCAAACCGCTGCGCCACCCAGGGATCCCATGACTAATATTCTTTATGGATTTAGGGATACAGCTCCCCAGAAAATGTTACATAAGCTATGTAACTCCTGAGTACCAAAGGAGAAATTTTAGGAGAGACTATTCTTTATAGAGAATGTTCCCACAAGCGTTGCTCAGAGATTTCAAAAGTAAAATGAGGGCCAGGGAGTGTCCTAACGAAACAGGAAAGAATTTGAATAGTGTTGATGATCCCAGATCTTGTTTTTCTGTGTTGAATTATTAGTAACGTTTGATAATGGGTAAGATTTCAGAATCTCATTTGATAACCCAATGCGACTGATCTCTATGCTGATTTTATATTAGTAGATCTGCTTTGCCTTTGTCTATAAACATAAATATGTCACATTGTGATATTTTATACATAATGATCACTTAGTTCTGTCATGTTTGTAAAGAAGAAAGGCTCAAAGTTAATGCACAAAGCACCCAACTTTAGAAACAAAAGAAAGAAATAGTGCAGATATATTTTTTTAAGGATAATTTTACCTGTCCTCTTCCGTTTTCTATTGGCGGACTTTACAACAGAATAACTCAGTAGAGACTGTGATCTCCCACTGGGGGACCACCACTCAAACAGCATCTGAAGTTCCTTTCCCCAGGGTTGGTCAGTTTCTTGAGAAAGGAGCTCTGGCTGTTCGGCACTTAGTGGGCAAGTGTGGAAAGGACTGAATATTTCATAATTTTGAATGTTGAATTTAACCTAATTCAGTCTTCTAGGTAGTGGAACTCTACCGTAACATAAAAACAATCAATAATCACACTGATGTACAACTTTGCAATGCCTTGGAAAACCGATGGGAAAATTATTCCCCATATAAAATCTCATGCCAAGCTGAATTATCAACCAACTGTGAATGTAAAATACAAGTATTTGCGGATTTTCAAAATCTCAATAATTTACCTTCTTTTCTGAGGGAAGTACTGAAGTGTGTGCTTTACCAAAAGAGAAAATACTGAGGGTAAAGACACAGGAATGGCAAAGACAAGAGATAAAACAAAGAAATCCAAAAAAAAAAAAAAAAAAAACAAAGAAATCCCAAGAGTGATGGTGAGGAGAATAAAGTATGGAAGCTACATAGCATGTCTGGAGACCAATCCAAAGTCATACAGATTTGTTTGACTATTTTTGAGAACAACAGATGTATGCTTTTGTCAGAGAGGTTGGTGATAACTCAGTAATAGATAAATAAAATAAGCAAGCAAATAACAGGCAATTACTTCTCCAGGGAAAACCAAAGAGTTGTACAAAAGGAAACTGTTTCATTGTGTGTTATATGTTTTGGCACTGAATAATAGGTATATAGCCTTAATAATATCAACAATGTCTTTTGACTTAGCCAAAAATTGTTATATGGGGTTGGGTAGTAGGGGAAGTCTTAGAATGGAAATGATGAGAGACACAAATAAGTAACAGGTGGATAATCTCTAAAAACAAAACAAAACAAAACAAAACAAAACAAAAAAACAAAAAAAGCCCCCAGCACATCCTTGTTAAAAAAAAAAAAAAAAAGAAAAAGAAATACCTGAAGAAACAGCTCCAGTAATTAAAAATGCATGCCTCTGGAGTTCTAGAGATAAGAGATAAGGCTCCTGGTTTTAATTACAGTATAAGCAAGGTCGTTTTGTGTATATATATATATGTATATACACACATACATACCTTTAATACACTTTTAAACACTTTTACAAGATAAAAAGGTTGACACTTCCTTGCTTTCCACAAACTCCTTCAATTTCCAACTCCTGGCTTTTCTGCCACAAACACCCAAACTATACCTTTTATGAAATGGCCCACTGATCAGTGTAATCACTTTTGGGACCATCTGATGGTGTTTTTCTCTGACTTTGTGAAGCAGACTCCAAACTCACATTTTTTTTTTCTATTACTGCCAAAGAAATGCATACGTTGTCCTATGTAAATGTAAGAGTTCGATTTCTGTAATCTTTAAAAATTTTGTACCTTCTAAATTTTGGTGCCATTGGACAAAGCTGTGTCACTTCCTTCTGGCTAAAAATCTCCCTTGAGGAACAAAATCTGTCCAAATCTGGCCAGACTGTTTCTCACCTTTCGTCTATTCCATCCCATTCTACTGTCTCCGCCTTGTCCATGTGAAGCTGTCCCCAAGCTTTTCCATATTCTATGCCCTCTAATATTAATTTCCTTTACTCACTCTAAGAGAATGAAAAACACGGAATACACTTTTTTAAGGTTTTAATTCTTCAAGACATATTAAAAGCAACACTCCATTCACACAAGGCTGGTCAGTCCATTCTTGCTCCTCTGCCCACAATACTAGATTTCCATTCTCTCTCCCTTGCCCTCATGAATGAATCCTTAATCATATACATGTCTTCCTTTCTGAACTGAGATCCTCAAAGGTAGGAAATTTATCTTAATCACTTGATTATGTAGTGAATAAGTTAATGGACAAATGACTAGTCTACCCAATAATGTAAGGAGAGAAGAATAGATCATCCTTTCTCTCCTGCGTGCAAACTCTGCCCGGATTACTGTCTGCACAAAATATAAAAAACCAAACCGATAATGGCACAAACCAGTGTTCACAGACTGTTTTTATGAACACAGAAACAAATTAGTTCCATTTTCAATTCTCAAAACATCCAATTTTATGGGAAAATATAATGCCATTTTAATAAGATGGTTGTCAGAGTTGAAGTAATTGTGTGTCTCAGCAGAATAAAATTGTTTCCATAATGGAAATTAAACCAAATACCACACGATGTGCATGTGTTCACTTAGACTGAACTTCCCAAAACACTTTTCTTGAGATACCATTGATGTTTTACTATTTATCTGTCTTTGCTGTATAATTACACATTATGCAGATGAAATATCAGTGATAGAAATTGTTTCTGAATGTTACAGAGAAATCGTGTAAGTTCTTCAAGTTGATCATGAACTGTTGTTCATCTTCTGGATTTGAATGTGCAGAAGGGAATGCTGAGCATTTAGTATTTGCTGTACAAAGTCTGCATGGTTACGTGGAGTTTTGTGTGTGTCCCAGTTTAGTGATTAAAACGGAATTGTTACCTTCTGTGTGTCCTTTGTTCCTTCACATTCGTGTCAATGGATGCCTCACTGACCAGAGGTGCTAGATTTCCACTTATTTTTATGTACTCAGTATCCCATACACTGCTTGTATATGCATGATCATTTTTTTAAAGATTATTTATTTATTCATGAGAGACATACACAGAGAGAAAGAGAGAGAGAGAGAGAGAGAGAGAGACATGCAGAGACACAGGCAGAGGGAGAAGCAGGCTCCACACAGGAAGCCCGATGTGGGACTTGATCCCCGGACTCCAGGATCGCACCCTGGGCCAAAGGCAGGCGCTAAACCACTGAGCCACCCGGGCTGCCCTGCATGATCATTTTTATTTATTTATTTTACTGGGTCAATGTAGGGAAGAGAAATGCAGCCTACATGTGAACAGAACACAAATATGCCACATTACCAGTGATAAATCAGAAGTAGGAAGAACACACAATGATTTCCTTTTTTCCCTTCTTTCTATATTTTTATATGTTTCAAGATTTCTAAAGGCCAAAAACAAATCTTCTAAGGACTATCTATTCATATTGTGGCCCACAGACCTGCATCACCTGGGAGTCTGTTAGAAATGCATATATCCTTCTGTCCTGTCTCCAGAGCTACTGAATCTGGATTTGCATTTTAACAGGATCCCCAGGTATTCCACATGCACATTAAAATTTGGGAGGCACTATTCTAAAAGATTTTTTCTCACTATCTGGCAAAATGTTTGTCTCCTCCCTTCTTTAAGTAGTCTCCATGTCCAGCTTGGAGCCCAACATGGGTCTTGAACTCATGACCCTAAGATCAGGACCTGAACCGAGATCAAGAGTAGGACACTTAACTGACTGAGCCTCCCAGGCACCCTTCTCCCCATTTTTAAAATGTACTCCATAGTGACGTTAATTTTTTTTCTTAATATAAATTTACAATATTAAGAAATACTGGGGCACCCAGGTGGCATAGTCAGTTGAGCAGCCCACTCTCGATTTCAGCTCAGGTCCTGATCTCAAGTGTTCTGAGATCAAGTCCCACATTAGGCTATGTGCTCAGGGCAGAGTCTGCTTAAGACTCTTTCTCGCCCTCCCTCTGCTCCTCCCCCACTCTCAAATAAATAAATACATACATCTTTTTTAAAATATTGAGAAATACTTCGTGAAAAATATGACTACCTTCTTTATAAGGTGCTGGAAAATGTCCTCTTGTAGACAACATGGGAGGTAATGAGGAAGGGAACCATGTGGCTATCTAAGGAAGAGCCTGTGAGGAAGAGTGGACATTGCCCATGCTTTAGAAGGATATTTAAGTGTTCAGGGATCAGAACGGGCCTTCTGTGGCTCCTGGGAATGAGTAGAATGATCAAGAAGAAAAGAGTAGTAAGTCACAGAGAGACCTTTCAGAACTTTGTAAGGACACTGATGTCTACTGGCATGGAAGTGGTGAGCTATGGAAAGGTTGGCACATAGGCTGGCGGTATCTAGCTTACATGTCTGCTTTCTGCCTTTCCATCTGCAGGAGGGAAAGTCGAATCAGGAATCCACTCAAAATGTGACTGCTACACCCCAAGAGAGCAAGGATGGTGGCTTCGAGGGGGTAGTAGAGGATTGGGAGAAAAGTGATCAGACGCTGCTCATACTTGGAAGATGGATGCTGTTAAGTCTTCATGAAACACTGGAGCTGTGAAGGGTGGACAGAGCTCAAAGATGACTGCTGAGGCTTCATCTGAAGAGTTGACATAAGCTAAGGTGAAGAAGACTGCAAGGGAAGTAGTGATTTTTAGTTTTAACTTTTTGGTTAGGCATTTGAGAAGGAGTGCTGAGGCCCTCAGGTTTTGTTATGTTAGGACTAAGATGAGTATCTCCTTCTTTCTCCTGGCTGAAAAGGCCATTTGTGACAACACAGATGGAACTTGAGGACATTCTATTGGTTGACATAAGTCAGACAGAGAAGGACCAATATCATATGATCTCACTTACCTGTGGTGTCTGAAGAAGCCAAACTGTGAGAAACAAAAAATAAGAGGTGGTTTCTGGGCACTTAGGTGAGGGGGGGAAGGGAAAGATGTTGGTCAAAGGGCATAAACTTCCAGTAATAAGATGAGTAAGTTCTGGAGATCTAATGCGCAGCATGCTGACTGTAGTTAACATCATTGCATTATATACTTAAGATTTGCTGAAGTATCTGCACCCCGATGTTTATAGCAGCAGTGTCGACGATAGCCAAACTGTGGAAGGAGCCTCGGTGTCCATCGACAGATGAATGGATAAAGAAGATGTGGTCTATGTATACAATGGAATATTCCTCAGCCATTAGAAACGACAAATACCCACCATTTGCTTCGACGTGGATGGAACTGGAGGGTATTATGCTGAGTGAAGTAAGTCAATCGGAGAAGGACAAACATTGTATGTTCTCATTCATTTGGGGAATATAAAAAATAGTGAGGGATCCCTGGGTGGCGCAGCGGTTTAGCGCCTGCCTTTGGCCCAGGGCGCGATCCTGGAGACCCGGAATCGAATCCCACGTCGGGCTCCCAGTGCATGGAGCCTGCTTCTCCCTCTGCCTGTGTCTCTGCCTCTCTCTCTCTCTGTGTGTGTGACTATCATATAAAAAATAAAATAAAATAAAATGTTTAAAAAATAAAAAATAGTGAAAGGGAATAAAGGGGAAAGGAGAAAAAATGAGTGGGAAATATCAGAAAGGGAGACAGAACATGAAAGACTCCTAACTCTGGGAAACGAACTAGGGGTGGTGGAAGGGGAGGTGGCAGAGGGTGGGGGTGACTGGGTGACGGGACTGAGGTGGGCACTTGACGGGATGAGCACTGGGTGTTATTCTATATGTTGGCAAATTGAACACCAATAAAAAATAAATTTATAAAATAAATAAATAAACAAATTTTAAAAAAAACAAGATTTGCTGAGATAGTAGGTCTTGAATGTAATAACCACTAGGGGTGCTTGGCTGGCTCAGTCGGTAGAGCATGTGATTCTTCATGTCAGGGTGATGAGTTCAAGCCCCATGTTGGGCATAAAGCCTACTTAAAAAAAAAGAAACGTGGTAATTTTGTGAAGTGATGGAGGTGTTAGCTAAATCTACTATGGTAGTCATTCTGCATTCTACGGAGGGATACAACAGGAGAGTCAAGTGTCCACATGAGGAAAGGATTCCAAGGTGCAGACAGTGAGGACTGTGTCAAAGGATGCAGGAAGTCTGGGGAGGGGGGTATGGGTGAAGAAGGTGATGGGGTTTAAGGAGTGCATTTGTGATGAGCACCAGGTACTGTATGGAGGTGTTGAATCACCCTGTCATACACCTGAAACTAATATAACACCATATGTTAACTAACTAGAATCAAAATTTTAAAAATGATTGGTAAGTCCAGGTGGCTGAGGACGGGTTTGGCATTGCATGCTGCAGCTGAGAGGTCACTGGTGACCTCAAAAAGACCCATTTTCATTGGAGAGGTGTGCAGACACCTTGTGTTAAAGAAAAATGTAAGATAGAGATCTGAATATGTCATAATAAACCAATTTTTTTGAAGGTGTTTTACCAGCAGGAGAACACAATGTGGGCAGTTGCTGACAAAGGAAATGGGAATAAGAAGATTATTTTTTTTCTGTTCCTTTTGGCAGGGGTGGGGTTTGACAGCAGAGTAATCACCTGCTGCTCATTTAATTGATCCAGTTCAGTGTGACCACCTAATAATGACACAGATGGGAGGGAGGATTGTGGAAGTCATAGAGAAGTCCACGCTGACTTAGGACTTATGATACAAGCAGATGGGCCCCGGGTTGCCCTGCAGTCACAGAGGGAAGGATGAAATGTGTGGGAATCAGGTGGGTAGGTGGGTAGAGTGAGGCAGAGCTGTTGTAATCTCTCTATCGAGGCTTCACACTTTCCCCATGAAATAGGAAGGTCATGAACTGCAAGCAAGAATGTGGAGAAGGTCCTGGACATTGGACAGATGTTGGACATTGAGGAGAAAGGAGAAGGTAAGATCCTCTTAGATCCCTGTCATTCAGAGTGTGGCCTGCAGACCAGCAGTCACGGCCTGAGAGTTATTGAGCTACCACCAACCTCTCCGGCACCAAAGGAACCGAAATCCACAAGATCTCTTGGTGATTTCTTTTTTAAAATCTATTTATTTATTTGAAAGAGAGAGAGCATACATGTACACGTGCAAGTTGGGGAGGGGCAGAGAGGGAGAATCCCAAGTAGACTCGGTGCTCAGCGCAGAGCCCAAGTGGGACTTGATCTCGGGACCCCGAGTTCACGGGCTGAAATCAAGAGTCGATGCTTAACCAACTGAGCCACCCAGGCGCCCCGATTTCTCAGTGTTTTCTAAGCCACTTGTTTTCAGATTTGCACACTGGATCTGACCAGGAAGATTAAAAAAATCTAGATGCTCAGGCCATACTCAACGCCAATTCCATCAGAATATTCTGGGATGGGGTCCAAACATCAGCATTCTTTTAAACCACCTGGATGGCTTTAGTATGAAACCAATTTTGATGAGAGTGTTCTGGGTATGCGGGTAAGTGGATGAACTCAAGAAAGCCCCGTGGAGGCTAATGGTCCTGGGTTTAAAGACCCCATTTTGCCAGGTTGCAAGTTTTTCTCTTCTGCTGCATAAGTGTAGGTCCAGAATGCGCAATGCAGTGCATGCAAAGAGGACTAGGGTTTGGCCAAGCAATGAGAACAGCAGCCGAGTTCTGCTTACTGGCCTGCCTTGTCTTTCCTGCATTCTCTCTCCTGCAAATTAGAGTGGCCCCATTTGTAGCTCTTGTAAATTTTTGCTGTCTGCCCAAGATTTAAAAGGACATTTTTGAGAGTTGAATGTACTAATATATAATATGCTCTCTTCTGCCCTGTATTCCTCACATATTCCTATCAGAATCATGCAAGCGTGTGATAATACAATGGATTTCCAACATCTGTGTGTGTGTTAATGATATCATTCTGTTGTGTAAGCTTGAATAAATTCATCAGTAAATCTGTGTGCCCTCAGAATCTTCACTATCATTTCCTGATTTTTGTTTCACTTTTTACTTTCTTTTCCTTTCTTTTATTGATTTACACAGATTTCCAAGTTTGTCTAGAATGCTCAGTTTAATTTCAGTAATTTATATTTTCAAAGGATTGTTCTCAACTTCTCTAACATTTTCCAGTGTATCTGTGCAGATCTGTGCATAACATTGTCTTATAAATCCTTAACTGCCTTTCTGTGTGTCTGCCATATTCAGTTTCTCAGGTCTAGTTTTTTTTTTTTTTTAAGATTTTATTTATTCATAGAGATACACAGAGAGAGGCAGAGATACAGGCAGAGGGAGAAGCAGGGGAGCCTGATGCAGGACTCATCCCAGAACCCTGGGATCATGCCCTGAGCCAAAGGCAGACTCCCAACCACTGAGCCACCCAGGCATCCGTCTCAGATCTAGTTTTTTTTTTTTAATTTTTTAAAATATTTATTTATGATAGTCACACAGAGAGAGAGAGAGAGAGGCAGAGACAGAGGCAGAGGGAGAAGCAGGCTCCATGCACCGGGAGCCCGACGTGGGATTCGATCCCCGGTCTCCAGGATCGTGCCCTGGGCCAAAGGCAGGCGCCAAACCGCTGCACCACCCAGGGATCCCCAAGATCTAGTTTTGTTAATTTCCTTCTACTGCCTTTTTTTCTCCAGCCTCCTGCCTTTTCATCATCTTTTACAGAATTTTGTCTTTTTTACTAATTAAAGACTAATTTCTTGAGGCTTATCGGTAATCATTATTTTCTTTTTATGATATTAAACAATATTAAACAAACATGTTTATAGTAAAAATTAGTAAATGTTTATAGTAGTAAAATTAGACTGCACATGTAGTCTAATGTGGGACAGTCATCAGACAAAAGTGTTGGCATTTGATAAGTCTCTGCAAAAAAATAAAAATTAAAAAAATACGTCTCTGCAAAGATGTTTCATGTGCTTTTGTGTGCAGACATTGGCTGCCTACATTGGCCTTACATAGAGTCTTAATCATGTGCTGTTTGCTGCTTCTCAGTTTGATCATAGAGTGATGAAGTTGGAGATGCAACTATGGAGCATGGAATTCAAATCCTCAGTTTCTGCCTCTGCTTTGTAACAATCAGCACCTGTCTTTTATCCGCTATGAATGGCTTCCTCCTCCCAAACCTTTTGTGGGAAGCCAGAGATAGTCACACCTGCCCCCACAGGGATGACGAGGCGATTGTGAACGTGAGTGGTTTTCACCTCATTATATATGCATCAGGTCAACAGTGTTTTATAAGCATCTCTTGTTATATGTTAGCTGGTTTCAGGGTTTTTTATGATTATAAAGAAATTATTTCTAAATCGCTCAATAGGCCTCTTGTACATTTATCTGACGATATTTACAATTGTTAGATAAAAGGACTGGAAAGGTTTTATTCATTTTTTAAAATGATTTTATTCATTCATGAGGAGACACAGAGAGAGACAGAAGGAGGCAGAGACACAGGCAGAGAGAGAAACAAGCTCCCTGCAAGGAGCCAGATGTGGGACTCCATCCTGGACCCCGGGATCACGCCCTGAGCCAAAGGGAAAGGTTTTAAATACAGAACTCTCTTGAAAATGCAATAGTTAACTCTGATAAAAAATGCCTGACCATATTATAATGGTACATTTTCAGAGATGTAAAGTTCTGCAGTTTTACTATGACTTCATTTGAATGCAGTAGGGATAAGTAATATATTCACAAAAAGTGAGTCCATATAGCCCTTTTCAACCCAGATTCTTTGAGAGAATTAAGCCCTAAGAGTCATGAATTTTTTTCTGAAGATTGCATTTTTAAGTAATGTCTACACCCAATGTGGGGCTCAAACCTACAACCCTAAAATGAAGAGTTGCACACTCCAATGATGAGTGAGGCAGGTGCCCTGGTAATGACTTTTCTTCTGTGCACCTATATTAATACTAGATTTAAGAGGATGTTCACTAAAATCACTGTTTATATTCTGTAGTTCGCATAAGCAATCCTGTTTGAGAAGGAATTAATAGGAAAAATTATTTCAAATTACCTCCAATTCATTGACTATATTTAAGAACAATTTTCCTTAAAACTGATTTTGGAAAATTTGATGAATCGAGTATGTTCAAAAGCAATCAATTGCCTTAGAAAAACTAGTTTTAAATAACATAGCATTAGATGAATTAAATTGTGAAAAATCAGCTATTTAATAAATAGACCTGGAGCCACACCATTTGATATGTAGCAGTTAATTCAATCTGACATAATTATTCATTTTCCTTGTTTATTTTTGCCTTTTAATCTAAGAGCAGAAAAAATAGGTTACTTCTTCAACTGCCCTCTTTCTGTTAATTTGCCCATTGTATTTTTCTTCTGTAGATTTACATTTTTCCTAACTCATTAGTTGTCATCTTAATCTGTATTTAGTTTGCTGTATTGTTCACTTTCATTTTGCCTTTTTTTTTTAATTTTTAAAAAGATTTTATTTACTCATGAGACACACACACACACACACACAGAGGGAGAGAGAGAGGCAGAGACACAGGCAGAGGGAGAAGCAGGCTCCATGCAGGGAGCCCGACGTGGGACTCGATCCCGGGTCTCCAGGATCAGGCTCTGGGTTGAAGGCAGCGCTAAACCGCTCAACCACCCGGCTGCCCCTCATTTTCCCTTTTTAACTAATTAAGTTGAATGACTCCCAGATGTACTGTGGGTTTTGCTTGTTCGCTCACTGTGGAAAACTTTGATGACTAGGAACTTGCCTCTAAGAATGCCTTTGACTGAACTGAAATCCATCCAGTTCAATATTCAGCCATTTCTGGTCACCAGCACCCCTACTGGCCAACGTCCTGCCTGTCCCTCTCGTCCCAGTCATATTATGACTAAGTGAGATGATAGGTGAATGTAGTTGACATGCTATTTTCCTCTTTAACCCAACCAATCCAGTATATGTATTTCAAAACATTTATTTATTGATGCATTGTTGAATAAGACAGAGAAGGTGGAGAGAGGAGCCAGTGTATAGTATGCAAGCACGTGAATAAAAAGATACTTCATCATCAAGACAGTGTGGCAAAAGAACAGACAAACGGGCAAAGGGAACAGAGCAGGCAGCTGAGAAACAGACCCACACAAATATAGTCAGCTGATCTTTGACAAAGGAACTAAGGAAATATGATGGTGAACAGATCATCTTTTCAACAAATGGTGCTGGAGCAACTGGACATCCACATGCAAAAAAATTAATCTAGGGGTCTCTGGCTGGCTCAGTCTGAGAGCCTGCAACACTTGGTCTCCGGGTTTGTAAATGCGAGCCCCATGCTGGCTGTAGAGATTACTTAAAAATAAAACTCTTTTGGGACACCTGGGTGGCTCAGCAGTTGGGTGTCTGTCTTTGGCTCAGGGCGTGATCCCGGAGTGCCGGGATCAAGTTCTGCATCGGGCTCCCTGCATGGAGCCTGCTTTTCCCTCTGTCTGTGTCTCTGCCGCTCTCTCTCTCTCATGAATAAATAAGTAAATTTAAAAAAAAATAAATAGGGGATCTCTGGGTGGCTCAGTGGTTTAGCGCCTGCCTTTGGTCCAGGGCATGATCTTGGGGTCCCGGGATCGAGTCCCACATTGGGCTCCCTGCATGGTGCCTGCTTCTCCCTCTGCCTGTGTCTCTGCCTCTCTCTCTCTCTGTCTCTTATGAATAAATAAAATATTTTTAAAAATTAATAAATAAAATATAAATAAATAAATAAATAAAAATAAAAATCTTTTAAAATAAATCTAGACCATAGACCTTATATACCCTTTATTTTTTAATGTTTTTTTTAAGATTTTATTTTTAAATAATCTCCACACCCACCATGGGGCTCAAATTCACAACTTTGAGATTAAGAGTCACACAATCTACCAATGGAGCCAGCTGGGCACCCCAGACCTTATACTCCTTAAAAAATTAACTCAAGTGCATCACAGAGATAAGTGTAAAATGAGGAAACCATAGACATCTAGATGATAACACAGGAGAAAATCTAGATGATCTGGGGTTTGGTAATGACATTTTAGATATAATCCATGAAAAAAATAACTGATAGCCAATATTGCATTAAAATCAAAAAGGTCTGCTCTACAAAAGATACCATCGTGGCAATGGGAAGAGAAAACACAGTCTAGAAGAACTATTTGCAGGGTGGCTGGATGGCTAGGCATCTGCCTTTGGCTTGGGTTGTGATCTCCAGGTTCTGGGATTGAGCCCCACATGAGGCTCCCAGCTCAGCGGGGAGTCTGCTTCTCCCTCTGCCTCTTTCCCACTTGTTCTTTCTCTGTCTTTCTCTCTCAAATGAAAAAATTAAAAATATTTTAAAAATATATTTGCAGAAGACAGATCTGATGAAGGGCTGTTGTTATCCAAAATATACAAAGAAGTCTTAACGTTCAACAATAAGAAAATAACTCAATTTAAAAATAGTCAAGGTATCTGGGCAGACGCCTCACCATAAAGGTACACTTATGGCAAACACGTCGATAAAGAGAAGTTCCACATCATATGTTATTAGGGAATCACAAATTTGAATGAGATACACAAATGTTGGAATGGTGAAAATGCAAAATACTGACAACACAAATTGCTGGTGTGGATGCTGAAAATCAGGAGCTCTCATATGCAGGTTATGGGAACACAAAATGATAAGGTCACCTTGGAAGACAGTTTGGCAGTTTGTTAAAAACTAAACTTACTTTTACCATAAGATCCAGCAATGGTGCTCTTTGCTATTTACTAACCAAAGGATGCAAAATCTTATATCCACACAAAAAACCTGCGCATGGGTGTTTATAACATCATTGCCAATATCTGGAAGCAAGCAAGGTGTCCTTCAGTGGGCGAATGGATACATAAACGGTTGTACCTCCAAAGCAGAACATCATTCAGTGCTAGAAAGAAATGAGCTATCAGGCCATGGAAAGCCACGGATGGAACCTGTAGTGCATATCACTAAGTGAAAGAAGCCAGTCTGAAAAGTCTACATACTGCGTGATTCCAATTCTGACTTTCTGGAAAAGGCAAAACTACAGAGACAGTAAAAAAATCAGTGGTTGCCAGGGGATTGGGGGGGGAGGGGGCAATGAATAAGCTGAGTACAGAGGGTTTTTAGCACAGCAAGTCTATTCTGTACCCTATAACAGTGATACACGTCATTATACATTTGCCCAAACCCACAGGATGCACAAGCCCAAGAATGAACCCTAAAGTAAAGCATGGACTCTGGGTGATAATGATGTGTCAGTGTAGGTTTGTGGATGTTAACATCTTGCGTGAGATTTTGATAGTAGGATAGGCTGTGCACTTAGGGGGGCAGGGGGATGTCTGTGATTTCTGCTCACCTTAACTGTGAACCTAAAACTGTTCTAAATAATAGAATCTATTTTTTTTAAAGATTTTATTTATTTATTTGAGAGAGAGAGACAGAGAGAATAGGCAGAGGGACAGAGACAGAAGCAGAAGCACTCTGCTGAGCAGGGAGCCTGCTGTGGGACTTGATCCCAAGACCTGTGCTGAAGGCAGATGCTTAATAGACTCAAGCCACACAGGCATCCTGAATCTTTTTTTAAAGATTTTATTTATTTATTCATGAGAGACACAGAGAGAGGCAGAGACATAGACAGAGAGAGAAGCAGGCTCTTCACGGGGAGCCCAAAGTGGGACTTGATACCCGGACCCCGGATCACGCCCTGAGCCAAAGGTAGATGTTCAACCACTGAGCCACCCAGGCGTCCCCAACGCTATTTTTGTAAAAATATTTCAGGCAAGTGTTTTGAAGAAAATACCTGAAGGTAATATGATAGGGAGTATGTGGAGGGGCAAATTTTGATGGGTTATAGGTGTTCTCTATAAGAGATTTCAAACTTTTTTTTTTTTGGTGAGGGAGGTTGTCTAATCCTAGGGTTTCCTGCTGCTGTTGAGGTGAGAGGGTAGTGTTATTACCATATTGTTAGCAAATTGTGTGTATGTGTATGTGTGTGTGTTGCACTCAACAATATTTTCAGATTTTTTTTAAGTTAATATAGTAGTCTTTATTACCTATCGTATGATCCTCTTGGTGAATCAATGTGCATACCATTTGCCAAAACAGAAAGAGCATTTGCTGCTCCTAGGACTCACGGTTTAATTTGCATCTATTAATGAACATTATTGATCATATTGTACACATCTCTACATTTTCATTGATTTATTTCTTTTGACTTATCCTGTCAAAAGACTGGAAAAGTGTGTTAAAGTTTCCCCAAACAAAAAACAAAACAAAAAAAAATAAATAAAGTTTCCCCAAACAATTTAGTGTCTTTGCATTTTAAAACACATTTTGTAAGTACATTTCAAATATATTTGGATGCTTTGTCATTCACCTCATAAATATTCATGACTATAATAGCTCCATTGACATTTTATCTTAATTGATGAGTGCTTTCAAATTTTGTCCTTGACATATTTTAGTATCAAACATTTCAGCAAATCAAACTTTGTTGCTTTTTTATAAAACTTCTTTTTGTGCAGATGCATTGGTTAAAGACTTGGAACATTAATTTTCTATATATATTTCTAAAAAAAAGACAAACAGAATTACTTAAATCAACTTCAGATTATGAAAAATAGAGAAAAGTACTTCTCAATAACCTTTCTGAGCGTGATTAAAAGAAGTATAACCACCAAAACACAAAATGAGGTCATCATTCAGTATGTACTGATTTTGGAAGGAAATGGATGGGAGCCATTTGAAAAACAGAGAACTAAAGAGGAAAACACATTGATAGACATATTTATTGTTTAAGTCATTGGGTAAGTAATTTCCATTCAATATGTTTTTAAGTGTTTCATCAAATCATGGTTTCCAGGGAGCACGTGGCTGGCTCTTTTGGTAGAGCATGCAACTCTTGATCTTGGGGTCGTGAATTCAAGCCCCATGTTGGGTGTACAGCTTACTTCAAATCCTGGTTTCCATATTACTATGTCATGTGCTTCACCTTAGAGATTGTCATGCTGTGACATGCCTTGTTTTGTTGTATTTATGTATTTCACCTGGCAAATGAATGTGTTAATATTTATATGCTTAGAGATTTATTTTTTTAAGATTTTATTTATTTATTTATTCATGAGAGACACAGAGAGGCAGAAACATAGGCAGAGGGAGAAGTAGGCCCCGAGATGCGGATTCCTGATGCGGGATTCAATCCAAGGACCCCAGGATCACAGCCTGAGCTGAAGGCAGATGCTTAACCACTGAGCCACCCAGGTGCCCCTGCTTAGAGGTTTAAAAGTAAATGCACAAGATTTCCATGTTTGCACATTTAGAATGTTTCTGCAAAAGGCACACAGAAGATTCCATTTTACAACATTATCATTGGAAATACATACCACAATTAGATATACAGAACACAGGAGCATAGTTTTAAAACAGAATGGTGTGGTTTTCGGAGTAAATTCTAAATCTTATTCCTTAATTCTCAATCTCATTCATTCTGTGTACTTCAATTTTAGATGTGTGAAGTAACAGGAAGTAGATGATTGCTACCTTGTAATAATGCGCTTTCCCACAATGATGTCTGTCTGTCTCATAATTCCCAAAATGTGTGACCACATTTTTAGATGTCAAAGGAGAATTAAAGTTGCAGATGGAATTAAGCCTGCTAATTAGTAGACTTTAAAATAAGAGGATTATCCTAGGCCACCAGTGTAATCCTAAGGGTACTTAAATGTGGAAATGGGAGGCAGAGCAGTGTTCGAATGAGGTGATACCTCATGAGGTGGTAGGACTCACTGGGTCATTGTTGGCTTTGAAGGGGAAAGAGTCCACAAGCCAAAGAATGTGATCAACCTTTCTAAGCTGTAGAAGACAAGAAAACATGCTCTGCTGTAGCGCCTCCAGAAAGGACCGCAGCCTTGCTGCCATCTGTGAAACCCATATGGACTTGTGAACTCCAGAGCTGAAGATCTGTAAGTTTCCATTGTTTATGATTTTGCACTTAGATTCACTCGCTTACAATTCAAATATTTGCCCAAAAGCCCATGGGCCTCTTGGTTGTGAGAATGAGAAAGTGTTGTCCACAAGGCAACATAGTGACAGGTGACCAAGTCAAAAAATGGTCCTCGGGGAGGGGGTCACCATTTGTGCAATGCAGCTGTTCTGTAACTGCTTTCAAACCCAGCATGCCAAGCTCAGAGTGTCCGCTGTGTAAAAGGTGACATTATTTCAGTTTTGCAAGCTCAAGGTTTTAGAGCTTCATTGGAAACAGCATGAGGCCTACCCATTCTTTATTGTCATTCCTGGCTTACATCCATGTCACAGCTAGATTGAAATAGAAGGATGAGAGCCTAATTATTTTGCTTTTTGTTTCATTATTTCATTTTAGTCAGTTAACAAAATGAGGCACACATGTGAAATTAGCAGAAAGACTTCTTGATAATGACTTCCTGTAGCCATCACTGAATTTCCTCATTTAATCAATAATTTCATTATTTTATGTGGAGCTGTGTAAAGCTCCCCTTTCCGTGTACATATATAAATAACTAATTTTGTTGTTTCAAAACATTCATTCCTGCCAAAACTATTTATACCATTTTAAAATATTAAAAATTTTTCATGTTTAGTTCCTATCAGCATGCTGTCTTGACTATATTATGGAGTATCATTATTTCAATGTAAAATTTTGACAAATGACCATAATAAATCTATTGATTTATTCCATTATATTATATGGAAAAGTCTTGACTGGTAGCAATGCTGCCAAGCTTCAGAAGAATGTTCTCTTAAGCAGAGAAAAGTCCTGTTTTTTACTCTGCTTCTGTTTTAGCACATGGTGTTGGATATGATACAGACTGATACAGCAACACAAGACTGCAGATTGAAAGTGCGAATCAAGAAGATTCTACAGGTATATTTTTCTCAACACTTATTGCTAATACCCACCTCAATGTAATGCAAGAAAATGCACAGATTATATGGTATCTCCATTTCTGAAATGTGAGAATTTTTTTTTAAGGGAAAAAATGTGCTTTTAATGTCTTTGGCTTTTGTAAGAATCTTTCCACCTAGGTAAGTTTACACTCACTTTTACTCCTAGGAATGTGTGTTATATGTATTCTGAGTGATTGTAACTAGTTTCTTTTTTTTTTTAAGATTTTATTTATTTATTCATGAGACACACAGAGAGAAAGAGAGGTAGAGACACAGGCAGAGGGAGAGAAGTAGGTTCCATGCAGGGAGCCTGACGTGGGACTCAATCCCGGGTCTCCATTATCATGCCCTGGGCTGAAGGTGGTGCTAAACCACTGAGCCACCTGGGCTGCCTTGATTGTAACTGGTTTATGGGTAAGTAACACCTGAAGATGTTTCCTTTCCTAAAAGAATGTAACTATGCTTTCTTTTTGTGACAATTCCGTGTACAGTATTTTTCAAACAAAGGAAGGCTTTAGACTTTTGCAAGCTCACAAAAACCTCCTCTATTACAATTTCTTTTTTATTTAAGGAATTTTAAACCTTTAAACCCTACCCTTCTTACCCAAGGTAAGTTCAAGAGTGAGATGTGTGTATCTGATTGATTTCTGCAGTGGAGGAGACCATTGGTTAGCATTTTGGCTCCCAGCTGCCCAGATGGCATTTTCCATTGAAAAATCTGCAAAGGTAGGTATTTTGGAATCAGCGAAAAGAAGAAACCAGGTCTGGTCTAGTAGGTGTTCCTGCTTTGAAGAGCAGCCTGCACACATTATTTTTGCAGCAGAGGTAACAAATATGTGTTGAGCTGCCATCATTCCCACATATGTAATTCTCATAACAATTTCAAAATAAGTCCTGTATTCATTTGATGAATCTATTTTGGTTCTGGAGATTAAGTGACTTATAAGAAGCTGAGAGAGGGTGAGAATTCAGTCTTGTCTATCCACAAAGTCCAAGCTCTCATGACTGTATTCTCCTGTGTTTTCTGTCATAGAACAGATATGGTTTTCCAGGCAAGTCATGTCCCTGGGTTGTGCAGGAATTCACAACACACCACGGAAATATCTGTGTCCACAAAAACCAGAGAGGATGGGGTTAAGCAGATAAAAATACAACAGTCGTTTTAGAAATCTAGATTTAAAAGAGGAATAGAAGCAAGGCAAGATGATGTTTGATTATGATACATAATGGATTTAAATGCTTAAATGTAATTAAAGATATAAAAAGGATAGAAGGAAACGTAAAAATGCTATGAATATACAGCACTGTAATGAGTTGCTTCCTTAAGACACAGCACTAGTTGCAGACACTTGTCCATTTAAAAAAAAAAATAAAAAAACAGCCAAAGAGAGAAGGCAGTTTAGGAAGACAAAGATGATGTCAGTGGAGCTCCTGCAGGTGGTGAGGTTGGGGCAGGAGGGGGAAGTGATGAAGAGAGAGGTTCACATGGTTAGACTGTCCTTTAGTAGAGGCCCTGAAGGATGATGGCATTGTCCAGAGCACTAGGTAAGTTTCACAGTTTCATTGGCAACTGAATAAAAATGAATATAATTCCATTGCCATCAAATCCTTGAGATTTAGTACATTTAATTCTATTTAATTCTATTTTGCAGAGAGTGATGAATATGGAATTTATGTTCGGCAGGACCGTCAAGAAAGCAACATTTCTCTTGATACCCTACTCTGATAATCGTCTCATTTGGCTACATAAATAAGCCTGGAATGGACAGGAGATTGCAATTTTACTGGATTTAAGATAACACTGCAGCTGAGAGCTTGGAATCTTCCAAGACTTTCTCCTGCTTTCAAAAGTCACAAATGCAGAATCATTAGATTTCTCCATCAGATTAATATTTTTCCTAAAAAATGCAGTTTCTTGGGATTGGTCAGTCTTCAGTTGGATAATGGTGGTGGTCAGTGCTCTGGGATTTTGAAAGTTACAGTCCTTCCTTAAGAAGGCATTTTGTGAAAGGAAATTGGATTATTGTGTATGCTTAAGAAAAAAAAATGAAAGGTTTAAGTCTTTTCTTCTTTGAAAAAAAGAGTAATTTTTAACCTTAAAAATACTATTGGAATTCCAAAGCAGCAGCAAAAATGTCTTACGTGTGCCTATCAGTGAGATCAAATATGTATAAAAGAATATGATGCATGTAATCATAATTGTAGTGTCAGAGCACGGTTTCTGGATCTCAGCCCTATCAACATTTGTGTCTGGATATTTCCCTGTAGTGGGGGTGTCCTGTGCATCGCAGGACATTGAACAGCACCTCTGGTCTCCATCTAGACACTAGATGCAATAGTAGCCCTCCAGCTATCACTCCAAAAATGACTCCAAGCATTGTCCATGTTCCCTACAGGGAATCACTGCCCATTGAGAACCACTGTGTTAGAGATGAAGTTGTTTCTTGTAATTCTGCTGTTGGAGAGATTTGTTTTCCTTTCCTTATATATATTTTTTATCACCTGAAATTCTACCCAAACATCACAGAAAATGTAAGTTCTGTGAGAACAGGGATCTTGTCCATCTTGCTTATTAGCCTACTCAGGGCCTAGCATTTTAATAAATACTTCTTGAATAAATGAATGGAAATACAATAAAAATAAATCTGCTCATGCTTTATTGAGTAGATAAAAGAAGATGTGATTTCATTAATAATATATTTAGATCTATTTGAGTTCTTAAGCTTTGTATTAAATGGAATTTTACTGACCTCGGATTAGTGAATTTTACAAGTAATATAAATCTACTCTTTCTCGTTCTCTTCTCTATTAATTGGGTTACTCAACCAATAGGCATTGTGTGCAAGGTTGTAAAGAAATACATAACAAATATATTAGATATTGTGATCACTTTGTAATTTGTAATAGGAAGAACTCTACAAAATGTGAAGATACTTTGTAGACTGAAAAGGAAAAAGCCATTTGTATCATTTAACTGGTTGTTTGGCTTTGCTTGTTTCAGCTGGATGTTCTGGGAATTGAGGCGATGTGTTCAAACTTTGGGGAAGAAAGTGATGGTGAACATACCCCCATAGACTTCAAGAGGAATGGAAGCCACCAGAGCTGCTTCACAACAGACGGGTTACCCAGCAGTGCCAGAGAGTCAGGGATGGGAGCAAATGAAGACTCTGCTATTCAGGGTGTGGGGAGGTGAGTGCTAAAGTCAATTTGCAGCGATAGACACAAGACTGAAAGGCCAGAAGCATGGGGATCCCTGGGTGGCTCAGTGGTGTACTGCCTGCCTTCGGCCCAGGGCATGATCCTAGAGTCCCGGGATCGAGTCCCACGTTGGGCTCCCTGCATGTAGCCTGCCTTTCCCTCTGCCTGTGTCTCTGCCTCTCTCTCTGTGTCTCTCATGAATAAAAAAAAAAAAAAAAAAAAAAAAAGGCCAGAAGGAAACATTTCAGTAGTATCCAAAATCTATTGTGTTTACTCATGAAACTATGGATGACGAGGCTGGCAGATTTGGAAACAGCCGGCAACTTGGGGAAGCCAGAGGAAGTAGGCAGCCGTTATTGGGGATTCCTGAGAGCAAAGAGAAGCTGCCCATCACTGGGATGGAGGCTTGGGATAAGGATTCAGCTTTCTTCGGGGCCAGAGCTCACCCCTGCCGGCAGACTTGAGGGCTGAGGGTCCTGCTGCGGGAGGGGTTGTGACAGGGCTGTGACAACATGTTCTGAGAGGCAGGTGTGTCATTTGTGGGGGGCATGCTTATTTCCACTGAGGACTTTGCCATCTGCACTTGCAGTGGGGCCACCGAGTGAGAAATGCCTGGGTCTGCAGCGGCAACCAGGCACACGCCAGCTCCCTTCCATCTCATTGTGGGGTCGGAGACATGTGCCTTCTGCTGATGCTGGGGACTCAGCTCAACTGCGTTCTATTGTAGTAGAAGGGAGGGAGGGAGGAAAGAGGAAGAATGCAAAGAAGGTAGATGGAAGGAAGGGAAGGAGGAAGCAAGAAAAGAAAGGGAAGGAAGGGGAGAGAAGAAACAGAGTCAGGATGAACACAAAGCAGGAAGGAAGGAGGAAGAAGGAAAGAACATGATGGAGAGTTACCTAAGAGTCTTAGGCCTTTCATGGAACTTGTGCTGAAATTAAAAGCATAGATTGTGCCCTTGGAAATCTCACACGCGTGCAAACCCATTTCTTGTCATTCTTTTGTGGCTTCCATAATGTCCTGAGCGTAAAGAGCCCTTCCGGGAAGTCTTGAGACAGAAGTCCCCGGCACAGGGCCCGCTCCACCCGCCTGCAGTCTCCCATGCGCCGGTCCCCGGGGAGGCTCTTACGGAGTGCCTCCTAGTAAAAGTTACTTCCAGTTGGAATGTAAGGAAGCTTTACGCAAGGTAAGTTGCTGTCCCTCTTATTTGGCTCTTAACATATCCAGGTGCATCTCGTGAACAGCTCTTCCCAACACGTGCCCTCAACGCGGAGCTTTCTGCCGCCGTATTTCAGGGTTCAACAGCCAGACGGGGCTCCCCCGGGCCACGTCTATTCACTGCTGCTCTTCCCCTCGTCCCGCTCTAAAGCTCCCTTCTTCCCCCAGGGCTCTCCGGCACTGCTGTCTGTGCGGCCACTTGTCAGCTTGTGGCCCTCGGGTCTGGCTCACGGGCTTGGCCTCCGTGTCCTCCACGGTGGGCTCACAGGAGCCCGTGGATTTTCCGGCTGCCCCCTCTCGTCGCGTGGCTGGCATCGGTGACCTCCTCGGGTCCTAGAAGGCCAGCGGAGCCATGGCCCCGCTGCTGCTGGCTCCCCTGAGAGCTCCCTCCCACCGGGACTTAGCAAGGTTCCCGACCCTCTTCTTCCTGGTTTCCCTCCTCCTAGAATGCTTTGTCCTGAGGACCCTTCCTTCCATTCCCTTCCCTGTGGATCGTGGCCTGGGGCCAGTTCTGGGAGAATCTGATAGCCCTTGTCTCCTTACCCTCCATCTCTAGCACATCTTTGCGTCTGTTCTTCTCCTCGTGAGCACCTTCCAGGCTTCTGGAATGTCCATCACCCCCCAGAGCTCTACTACCTCCAGGGCAGCACCACGCAAATGCCACCCCTGAGTCTCATGGCTCCCAGCTGGGTATTTTTATACACAATGTCTACAGTTCCGGCCCGGATGTCCTACCAGAGCGAACACATCTGATCTAGACCACACTTCTGCGAGGACATGTTGTTCACCACTTTCTTCCTCCTGTCCTCTCCTTAGGCCAAGGCAGCCTTGTCTGTGGGGCTGAGGCTGGGGCGAGGTTCAGCTGATTTGCCTTTCCGGGAGGCTCCCACCGGAAGACAGGAGCACCTCCTGTGGCACTCCAGACCTTGGGCAGTCCTGCTGGTGGACATCTGCCCTGAAGGCAGGGCAAGGGCTCCACCCACGTCTATGCCTAATTGTGTGCTATGAGCTGCTTCTCTCTTTGAGCCACAGCAGCTAGAAAGGCCCAACATTCCCTGATCGCTCTGGGTTTTGGCTCCTCCCAGAAGCTAGTTCTCAGGCAGTTCTGTGGAGTCTTTGCAGCTTTTCAGTGCTTTGAACAAGTCTTCACAAGTTTGACCCTAATTAATTCATAATTAAAGCCAGTGATATTTACTAAAAATTCCTAAAGACTTTAATAACTCACTTGAGCA
The DNA here is from genome assembly GCF_053574225.1 of Canis aureus. Lineage (NCBI taxonomy): Eukaryota > Metazoa > Chordata > Mammalia > Carnivora > Canidae > Canis > Canis aureus. Next base: position 119,613,247 of record NC_135649.1, on the reverse strand, counting down.
AAAAAAAGGTATTCCTAAAATATTCATGCCAAAAAAAAGGTATGAAATAACAAAGACTAATTTGTGTATGCTTTAAAAAAAGAGAGAGAGGGAAGTCTTTAAAAGGTTATTTCATCCAGATTTTGAAGACTTATATTTTCAGCGAGAGTGGCGAGATCTGAGGGACTCATGTAGCATGAATGAAAGAGGAAACCCAATGATTTCTCTTTTCTGTGCTACTACTTTAATCCACACCCCTCTCCTGCCTTCTGAGAATTATAATTATCTCTCACACGGTTACTTAAGTCTTTCCTGGTTCTCACTTCACGACTTCAGGCTTAGTTTCCTTTGGTAAAATGACGATGCCTTTCTGCTCCCATACTCAGAGATCATCAGTGTCTTTGGGCCACCACAGGAGTCACTGCACCCTGCTCGGGTAGGCCAACATGCCTCTGTCTGCAGGCTGGGATGTGGTCTTAGCTCACACTATTTATCACCCTGAATTTAGAAGATGCTTCTGATGAATGAATGTTGCATTAGCATGTGCCCCATGTTCTCCCAAGTGATCATCCCTTCTTCTTCACCAACCATGCTATTCCACAGAGCGTTCATTTAACCACCACTCCCAACGATGCATGAACACTTCCCCTAGTCTCGTTTCTGAAGCCTTAAAAAAAAAAAAAAAAAAAATCTTCCAGTTGTGCCTGGCTGGGTCAGTTGGAAGAGCTTATGACTCTTGATCTGGAGGTCAGGAGGTTTAGTTCCAAGTTGGGTGTAAAGATTAAATAAATAAATAACTTGGAAAAAAAAAATCTTTCAGGGGCACTCAATGGCTTAGGTGGCTAAATTTCCAACTGTTGATTTTAGCTCAGGTCATGATCTCATGGGTCATGGGATCAAGCCCCACATTGGGCTTCTCACTTAGCCAGGAGTTGGCCTGAAAGATTCTCTCCTCTGTCCCTTTTCCTGCTCCCATGCTCTCATGTTCTCTCTCTCTCAAAATAAATGAATCTTTATGTTTTTTTAAAATTTTATTTATTTATTTAAGAGACAGTGAGCAAGAGAGAGCAAAGGAACAGGGGCAGAGGGAGAGGGAGAAGCAGGCTCCCCACTGAGCAGGGAGCCCAACGAAGGACTCGATCTCAGAACCCTAGGATCATGCCCTGAGCTGAGGCAGACACTTAACTTAATTGACTGAGCCACCCAGGTGCCCCAATAAATAAATCTTTAAAAAAAGTTTTCCATACTACTTTTGTACGCCAACACGTATACAAGGACTCTTTTCAATGTAGTAATCACGTAATCATTTTGAGTACTGCAGCTGTGTGTCATGATTTGGGTACCCTCTTCTCATCCTACCACATGGTGCACATACTGCATATCTGACATAGAGTAATTCATCCTTAATCTTAAAATTTAATTTTTTTAGATCATTCTACTGTATAGGATTAATGCACGCGTGTGCGTACACACACACACACACACACATATTAGCAATGAGGAGAATTTCAATGCAAATGAATGTTTCACCCTTACCAGGGTTAATAAGTCATTAACCTAATTAAGAGGCAACCAAACCAGATGGTGAAGAATAATAAGAGAGGGTATAAGGGATAAAAGACAAGCCTGAACAGAAGTGTACTTTTAGAAGACCTTAGGAGAGGTATCCTATGCTTAGGGAAAGTAAATCCAGATGTTAGAACTGTCTTTCTGTCTGTTAGAAAGAAGAATGTTCAGATTCTAAAAAGAGGGAACCCAGAGTGTGTGTTTCAGCACAGAATCAGCATGAGCAGAGCTAAGCAAATTGGGACTGCAGGCTGAAAGTTAAAAAGAACAATCTGCATTTGGCTGGCTATCCACTTAAAGCACCCACAGAACTTTGCTCTTCTAGAATGGTAGTGGGAATTAGCAGACAATTCTTCACAATTGCAAGTCATAAACTCTGAAAGACAAGGAACATCTGGCTCAAGAAAGAAAACAAAAAAATTATGTCCCTCCGAACGAGCATCATTTACCATAAAGGATGCTCACTTTTAAGTATTAACTTAAAGCTACAGGGAAGGAAAATCTTGAAACAGATTTCATGAGCAAGACATGGCAAACAGTAATCCATTGTAGAATTCCCCTAACTTCTAAGTTAGTATCATTAACATGCTCTGAAGACAGTAAGCTGGTTTATTTTAATGAAAAATTGTAATTATCTGAAACTTCAATGATATTTACTTGTCACTTTGGTCCCTCTAACCATTTTCACAGAAGGTCTTCAATTTTGCATCTAGACAAGATTGGGCGCGTTCAGGGTGGTATGGCTGTAGACTAATTTTGCATCCAAAAAGTATATTAGATGTTGTTCCTGGGGATGCACTGCTATGTTGGCCCCTCATCAGTGAAGAGTGAATGAGTGAGTGGTTAACAGAATGTTATATGAACATCTCTTGTTGGCATTTCTTCCTCTTCAGATCCCACCTACAATAAGATTTAAATGAGCAGAGGGCAGCCTCGGTGGCTCAGTGGGTTAGTGCCGCATTCAGCCCAGGGCATGATCCTGGAGACCCAGGATTGAGTCCCACATTGGGCTCCTGCATGGAGCCTGTTTCTCCCTCTGCCTATGTCTCTGCCTCATTCTCTCTCTCTGTGTCTCTCATGAATAAAAAAATAAAATCTTAAAAAAAAAAAAAGATTTAAATGAGCAGAGAAATGGATTTATTATCTTCTTGGCTATAGCATTGCTTTCTAATTTCATTTATCATTAGCTTTTTTGTTGTTTTTTAAAGATTTTATTTATTGGAAAGAAAGAGAGCGAGCGCACACAAGCAGGGGGAGCAGCAGAGGGAGAGGAGGAAGCAGGCTCTCCACTGAGTAGGGATCCTAATGCAGGGCTCAATCCCAGGACCCTGGGGTCATGACCTGATCTAAAGGCAGATGCTTAACACACTGAGCCATCCAGGCACCCCTGTACAACCTTTTTTGAATGGTAATTTGCCCTTAGCTGTTGGAGTTTTAATTGTGTGTTCCCTTTGAGTAGCAATTATACCTGTTGGAGTTTTTCCCAATGTAAATATGTCTGTTGTGCAAAGATTCATACACAAAGGTCAAAAGGAATCTAAGTGACCACATGTAGGAAATGATCATTTGCGTTTCAGGGTCCTAAGATAAGGCCACTTGAAAGTAATTAGTGAGGGACGCCTGGGTGGCTCAGTAGTTGAACGTCTGTCTGCCTTTGGCTCAGGGTGTGATTCCACGGTCCTGGGATTGAGTCCCACATTGGGCTTCCTGAATGGAGCCTGCTTCTCCCTCTGCCTGTATCTCTGCCTCTCTCTGTGTGTCTCTCATGAATAAATAAATAAAATCTTAAAAAAAAATAATGAGTGAATTCATGGGAATGATTTTTGTGATATGCTACTGGATTTTGAAAAAAAATAAAATAAAAGAAAGTTGCAGAAGAATATATGCCGTATAGAAAGTATGAACCAAATCTATTCTTTATCTTGCTTTTTTTTTTTTATCTTGCTTTTGTGCTTGTGTGTTTCACACAAGGAACCAAATATATACCAATCATATAACAAGTAATATTTGTACTATATTTGTACGAGGAATGATTCGAAGACTTTTTTCTTTGTTTTTTATAAATATGTAGATATGATCCCATTTTGAAGTAAAACATGCTTAACCTTAAAATAAATAAATAAAAATATACACATAACTTTCAAAGTAAGATTACCCACCAGATGCAAACTTTCTAAAAACACTTGGAATCCATGCAGTAGGAGGTAGTTGGGCATTTGGCTGCTGCTCATTGAATATTTATGGCTTGAAAAAAAATATTTATGGCTTGAGAACCTAAGAGTTCTTTTGTATATTCTATTTAAAAATTAAATAGGGATGCCTGGGTGGCTCAATCAGTTGAGCATCTATCAGTATTGGCTTGTGGTCTTGGGTCCTGGGATCGAGAACTGAGACAGCTCTGTGCTGGGCAATCTGCCTGGAATTCTCTTCCTCTCCTTCTGCCCTGCAGCTTGTGTTTTCTCTCTATCTCTCTAAGATAAATAAGTAAAATCTTTAAAAAAATAAAAATTAATGTTATATGTATGTATAACTATATATATAACTATATATAAATAGATTTATATATATATATAAAATATAACTTCTGACTCCTATTGAGGAGGCAATCCCACCTGAAGCTGACATGTCACATCTTGTGCATCACACATCTCCATCCTCAAAATAATCACAAGGGTTATTCATAAGCCCAAATGCTTTGCATGTACAAGGCAATTGTAAAAGTAAGTGGCTTCTTCTTCTACAAAATGTCAGGAATGTAAACTTCTGTGAATATTGTTGCAGATTATCTCATGTCATGAATGTTGAAAGAATATTCATCAAGGGTATGAAGATAGGGGCCACCTGGGTGGCTTAGTTGGTTGAGTGTAAAACTCTTAGATTACCGTGAGATCACGTTCTCAGGATGGACGAGGTTAGGGTCTGTGCTCAGCGTGGAGTCTGGTTGAGATTCTCTCTCTCTTTCCCTCTCCTGCCCCTCCCCCTGCTTGCATACATGCTCTCTCTCAAGTAAAATAAAATCTTAAAAAGAGTATGAAGATACGTCTTTACAGAAATGCATCATAATCAAAATACATTAGCAAGCACAAAACTAAGGCTGATGTAAATGTTAATAACTGTATAGTATTTTAGTACTCTGCATTGGTTCTGCTTTATATCATTCTACATTCACTGATTTTCTGCATCTTGTTATTTGCTGTAAACAAAAGTTTGTTTCTTTCACTTTTTTCTTGGCTGTTTTCTCCCATAAATAACATTCTACTGATAGTGCGGATTATTCAGGAACAGGGAGATAATGGGAACTAAAATAAGTAGGTAAGGAGTATTTTTCTTTATTCTAAACATTCCATCTGTCTAACTATATTTATAGTATGTAAAACACCTGTTTTTATTTCCAAGGGACCAATCTGGTTCTAAAGTCGCAGCTGGTGATAGTCTGTGAGGGTGTTTAGATACTATTTCTTGAGCATGGCAGATGGCTATCAAAAGCAACTTCATAATTTTATTTTTTATCACTATCCCCAAATTTGGACAAACTCAGACAGAATTGACAGGACTTCAACTTGCACAGTGCAGGACATGTGTTCAGTCGGTATGCATAAGCGATAATAACCATAAGCATGTGAGAGTTGAAGGGACCAACCCCTGGGAATGTTAATCTCATAAATATAATGCTATTAATATATAGCATTATATAATTACATATAATATAAGAAGTCAATCCCTAGGACTAAATGTAGATGAGCAATGACGGTAGTAATTTCCAAGAGCTACGTTGAACTGTCGAATTGACTGCACTTGACCAGGTCTCATTCAGCACTAGCAATAGTAGAGAAGGGTCCCTCTCTATATGCCAGTCTGTGTAAGAAGGCAGAAATGGCACAATATAAATAAGTTTAGGATGAACTGTAAAAGAGGATGAGATGTCCAGATCTAGTGACACTGGGGTTAAAAACTAGGGTTTGCAAAAAATAAAACTGACCAACTATTTGTTGCAGTGACTTGGACAATTCCTTGTGTGAAGGACTAAAGGTAAGACGAAAAGTACGACCTCTCCAGTTGAGGGATTAACTCAAGGGAAATCAACTTGGAACACACAAAATATTCTCAATACCTACTTCAAGAATATACTGGTTGAGAAACCAGATCCTTCAACCATGTGCAGTCTGAATACTCGTTATCTTTACAGCGTGATATTATTGAAATATTTGACATGTGTACAGTTGGTAAAATTGATGAAATGCAACAATGACAACTCTAATGATGAATAAGAGAGAATAAGAATAAAGATAATAAATATCCATGAAACTTAAGTTCTTAGTACTTTTGATCTGATTATCCTAAGTGAATTAGTCCAATTTTCAACACGTTCAATATTATGTGCACTTATTGTATCTGATCTATATGACATTAAAGCATTTAAGAAAATCAGACATATCAGACTGTGATTTGAATTAAATGACTAGAAATTTTCATTAGGTGTGTAATCAATGTTCAAATGTCCATAGAAACTTAATCGTTTTGCTTAATGACCTTTTGCTTTATTGGTTAAGTAAATAAAATATGAGTATTTAGAAGAATGCTGTAAAAATAAATTGGGTATCAGTAAAAATAGTGGTATTCTTCATGCACATAAACTTGGATATAAGGAATCTATCAACATTAAAAAGGGCAGATGCATCAATATTTCACCTTGTTCATAGCTACTAGTATTGGAGATTTAAATTAAATCTAGAAATAACTGCTGGTTAAGGAGAGTGAAAACTAAGGAAAGAATTCCCTCTGGAATATGGCAAATAAGTTTCTGAAAATACTAACGATATAATCATTATTTGAAAATATGTAATTTTAGAATATTTAAATCAAGAAATAGGAAGCAAAGAAGGCCATCCCAAGGAACCATTTTTTGCTATTAATAGAATTCTTTTTTTCATAATCTCTATGCCCAAACATGGGGCTCAAACTCACAACCCCAAGATCAAGAGTTGCATGCCGTACCAATTGAGCCAGACAAGAGCCCCTAGAATTCTTATTAAATGTGTTCACAAAAAAAAAAAAAAAAAAAAAAAAAAAAATGTGTTCACCATTGAAAGGGAAGTATGTGATTGAATTCAGCATTTAAAAATGTAAGGTGAAAGAATTAAAAGTCAAAGGATAACAGGTAAAATTGAAGACTGTATATAGTTAACCCTGTGGATACCACTTGACAAAGAACATAACTGAGAGTCACTCATTACTGCCCAATGGGAGGGATGAAACTGAAAGTTGAAAGCCATCTCAAGTTTGAAAGCATTTCTGAGACTACCCAGTGGAGGCAGTCAGTAGGCACTTGGATAGATGGGTTTGGAGATCATAGGACAGATGTCTGGGCCCCGGCTAGATCTCGGGCACCATCATCTGATGGACTGCACATGAAGACCCAATAACCCACTGGGAAGCAGTGAGAAAGGGTAGGGGTTCACAAGGGGATGTGACCTGTCCCATCCTGAGAGGTGTGCAGAAGATGCTGGTACAGGGCTCTGGGAAACACAGCCAGGGACACGGGGAACAGTACAGGAGAACATGCGTGTTTGCAGACACCGTGTGGGACAGGAATGAAAACTGTACGTCCTATATTTGTCAACACCCCCTCTCTCAGATCTTAGCAGGAGCCACCTGGATGGAGGTGGATGAGAAAGACAGACTAGCAAAGAGGAGGATTGGTAGGAGGTGAGTAAATAGAGGTGGCGGTGGTACAGCTCAAGAAATTTGGCTCCAAAGGTGAGCCCAGACACAGGGTGGTGTCTTGGGGAAGTGGGACCAAGGGAGCGTGTTATGTTTTATATGGGAAAGAGCAAAGCCTGTTAGCACTGGGAAGTATGAAAGAGAAAGGGTAGTGAAAAGTGAGAGACTAGAGAAATGAAGCATAGGGCTCCTTAAAAAGAGGTGAGGCTACAAGGTAAATGCACAAATTCTGGGCTATAAGAGGAGAGAGATGTTCTCTCCATTTAAGCACGGAGAAAGGAAGGGAAGCTGTGCAAGATTTGCTCAACTGGTTTTGAGAAGCTGGTGGGATTCCCACTAGAGGCACTTGATTTCCTCCTTGGCATAGAAAATGAGCTTTCTGGCTTATTCTAGGAAGAACAGGGGAGGTGTGAGAGTTGAGCACAAGACACAAGGAACAAAACTTGTATCACAGGGTAGCCAAAGAGTGAATTTACTAGCAAACACGTGGCATTGGCTCCTTTTAAACATTAGAATTAATCTAATAGAACTTGAAAACAGATTTTTTGCAAAATTTGGGTATAGTAAAAAGATAACATATAAACTTTTGCAGAGTTTTAAACTTTATTAAGTGAACGGCTAAAGTCATTCTACCATTGGAGGTAAAAAGACAAATATTATCATTACCAACCATTAAATTAAGTTACTGCAGAACATCCCATCCATTACTAATAGACTCTTTCGTCAAAAGCTAATGGAATTTGGATATTCGTTTTCTATTAATGTCAAAGGTAAAGCAATTTTCTCTAATGAGTTTAGAAACTTGCTCACCAACACCGCAGTCCTATGTACAGAAGGTTTTATGGAGTTTTGCATCAAAAGGAAAATAACTTGCAATTGTGGCATTTCCGTGTTTCTCTCCCAGATGCTAGAGCCTCATTTCTTATACTCTGTTATCCTACTCATGGAAATCCAGCTCTGACACCCTAGGATCCTTCACTCCATAAAATTCCACTTTCCTGTTCGCCACTTTCTCACCAACAGGGTCCATAGTCAGTGTTTCCAGGTGTCCGCTGTTTCTGAGTGGTTTCACTAATTGTACAATAAATGATACCAGCTGGCCTGGAAGACCCACATTTTCTTCATAGATGTTGTAAACTTGAATGACCTGCCTTTTGTTCTAAGATGAAAGTCAGCACCCTGTTCACTTTTCTCTATCCCTCAGAAATGTTGGGCATGGCCAACGTGTCTCCTGAAGATCTGGCTTCTTTAAAAGAGGTCCTGTTCAGTCTTCCACCAGTGCTTCTGATCCGGCTTCTACCAGCTTTCACTGGAAATGATACAAGGTCCCCTCCGTGCTCTCTTGCTTTCCCCCATGCACTGCATCTTTCTCATTTGCTAACACTTATGCCTACATCTTCCTTCCCTATCTCCCTACTGCCCCCCACCAGAAGTAATACCTATCCACACATCAAACTTCCACGTTTACGGTCTTCTCTCCAACCCTTTAATACCAAGTATTTTGGGGGAAAAATCTGACTACAGAATATGACAATATTGTCTATGCCATCTGCCATTAGTGCCCTCCTTGAACAAGTTCTTCTTCCCATTACTATGGAAACGGCCATCTGACCAGTATTTCTCAAAACGCAACGAATCACTTGGAATGTAGTTTAAAACGCTGATTCTATTTATTAGGTTGAGCAAGAAGCCTGAGCTTCTGCATTGCTAACATGTTCCCAGGTGATGCACCCGTATTGGTTTAAGGACTTCAGCTTGAAATCCAGGGACCTAAAGGAACATGACTCAAAGACTTAGTAATGTCTTTGCAAGCTGTCACTTGAAAACTAAAGACTAGAATCTTATTTATATCGTTTCAACTATTTTAACTCTCCAACTCAACGTTTGTTTCATGAGACCATCCCTCTATAAAATTGGCTCTCACTGATCCACACTCCTCTGGTGTCACATTCAGTGGCTTTTTTATCCATATCTTAACTGGCCTTCTCTGCTGAACTCAACACAGTGGACTGCTCATGTGAATGAACTGTACACCTGTGGCTTCCTTGGAGGAAGAGCTCCTTTTAATAATATTACTGTGCAAACATCAATTTTATTAAAAGTCAGTAATAAAAATATTTCAGTATTTCTCTCTTCCCTTTGGGCTCCATGCCTGAACTGTCGGAATATCCAATGCCAAGCCCACAGGAGGGCAGAGATGACACATGACCCAATCACACCCATCCAGAATTTTCCCTTGGACTTTCCGTTAGGGCTATTAAGAAAAAAAAAACAAACAAACAAACAAAAAAAACCTCCCTATGCCCTTTAACCACTTATATGTAAAATAATGAGTTTTGCTCAGAGAGCAACCACCTTACTCACCATCTGGAGAGAACCTATTCTAAAGATAGATTGTATCTGGAGATGTGATTTGAGCAGCTGCATGCAGGTGTGCCAGATATACCCCAGAATGTGCAGCCAAAGGTACTAGTCATTGCCATAAAATGTGGCAATCATCTTTCTTGTATTTCTCTTTGGATTAAAGTAATTTGAATTGGGTTTCCTTCACATGCAACAACAGCTTTCAACAATTAACTGTCCTAAAAATGACTTCTATTTGGCTTCCCTTAAATAAACAAAACAAACAAAAAACTCATTTCTAATGCCTCCTTGGAAAAGTAGGCAAAAGACATTAAGGAAAAATTCTCTGGGGCAGCCCTGGTGGCCCAGTGATTTAGCGCCACCTTCAGCCCCGGGCATGATCCTGGAGACCCAGGATCAAGTCCCACATCGGGCTCCCTGCATGGAATGGAGCCTGCTTCTCCCTCTGCCTCTCTCTGTCATGAATAAATAAATAAAATCTTTAAAAAAAAAATTCTCTGAAGAAATGAAGAACGTTAAGGTCACAAAATTACTTAACCTTTCTTGGCCACCACTGAGCATTCCTTCTGCCAACTGAACTTTAACATCTATTTGTCACATTTAGAAAACATGAACATTGAGAGTGTGAATGAAATTTGCAAAATTTGTGGCTTAATATGAAGAGACTAGACACCACCCAGAATTTGATGTTCCCACTGGAAACATTTTATTATCACATAATTAGGTAAGTCTGTAGAGTTTTCATGTTTCTTGCATATTTAAAAAAAATTTTTTTAAGATTGATTGATTTATGAGAAAGAGCACATAAAGGGGCAGGAGCAGAGGGGGAGGATTAAAGGGAAAGGAACAAGTGGGCTCCCCACTGGGTGTGGAGCCTGCCATAGGGGCTCCATCTCTGTAGTCTGAGATGATAACCTGAGCCAAAACCAAGAGTCACACACTTAACTGAGCCACCCAGGTACTCCTTGCACAGATTTTAGATAATATGCATATTTTTGCTATTGCAAATGCATCATTTCATTTCTTAGGTTCTGCTGGTATAAAAGTACTATTTTCATCTGTTCCTGTCAGCTTTTTAATGAATACTTTAAATTCTCGCAAAATTTTTTAAGTGATAATCTTGTTTATCGAAGCATGGAGTCATCCATTCCTCAAGTGTTGAAAATCTTGGTGTGCTAGACACAACTTACAAAGGAAAATACTTTTGCTCTTTTTTCCTACCATAAATACAAATACTGTTTTCTACCATAAGTAATTAAAACACTTGCAGAAATGGCAGATTTCAGAGCTGGGAAAGAGAAAGTAGAAGGGAAGCCTAGAGAATCTTGTTCCAGAAAGCAAGGAAATGCTCAAAGGATGATGAGGATATGACAAAGGATGATGACACAGAAGTCAGCCAAAATAGGTTCCTGCTGACCAAACTGAGGACAATTTGGGCATCAAAACAAATCATGATAGGGACAGCCCGGGTGGCTCGGCAGTTTAGTGCCACCTTCGGCCCAAGGCCTGATCCTGGAGACCTGGGATCGAGTCCCACGTCAGGCTCCCTGCATGGAGCCTGCTTCTCCCTCTGCCTGTGTCTCTGCCTCTCTCTCTCTCTCTGTCTTATGAATAAATAAAATCTTTAAAAACAAACAAAAACTAATCATGATAGTACCAGAGCATAATCCATTGAATAAAATAAGAAACCATGAGTCCACACAGAAATAAATTGACAGCCTAACAAAGAAGCAGGTATTTATATGATTTTGAAAATGCTGCACCACAGATATACATTAATTATAAATGAGGATAGAATAACTTTGTACAGGAAAAGCCTGGCAGACATCACTTTCACCGAGGTTAAGTCATGTACCATCTGATAAAATGCAATGAGAAAAAGGCAGCATTGCATTTGTGATTTCCCTGCCAATCATGAGGAAACATCAGATAAACCCGAACTGAGGGAAATCATATAAAATAATTTCTGTGGGTAGAATAGTGAACCCCCCCAAAGTCATGTCCATGCAGAACCTCAGAATGTGAGCTCACTTGTAAACAGGTCTTTGCAGATAGAATTCATTAAGAATGTCAAGATGGGTTCCTCCTTGATTTAGGTGGCCCCTGAATCCAAAGACCGGCATCCTTCTAAGAACATAAGACTCAGACATATGCACAGAGAAGCACATGTGAAGACAAGCAGGTGTTGGAACCATGCTGCCATAGCTAAGAAACGCCAAAGCCTGCCAGCAGCCACCAGTAGTTTGGAGAGAGGCATGGAACAGAGTTTTCTTCTAGCCTCCAGAAGCAGCTAACCTGGCCAACACCTTGATTTTTAGATTCTGACCTCTTGAAACTGTGAAAGAAGAAGGTTCTGCTGTTTTAAACCAGTGTGTGGTAGTAGTTATGGCAGTCCTAGGCAACTAACATAGAAAAGGACCCATAATCTTCCAAACTCCCACTGATATTCCCAGTGTCATGAAGTCAAAGAAAGACTGGATAAAATGGTCCAAACTGAAGAGACATTGGTCCAGACCAAAGAGCACTAATTAAAGAGACCCCAAAGTGCCCCCTCACCCTTCTGCCTTGTGAAGACACAGAGAGCACATGGCTGGCTGCAAACCAGGAAGCTGGCACTCAGCAGACACCAAACCTGCCAGTGCCTTGTCTTAGACTTCCAGGCTCCAGAACAGTGAGAAGTAAATCCCTGTAGGCTATAAGCCACCCAGTGTCTGGTGTTCTGTTAAAGCATCCCAAAGAGGCTAGCACACCTTGATATGGTCAGTAACACTGCCATGATTCTGTTCAGCCAGTGGGAGGAGCAATCAGAAATAGCCAAAGGAAGCAGATCCCGTCCCTCTCTAGGAGGGAATGGCGCTGCTAACTCCCTTGGATTTCAAACCACTGTCAGATACTTCTGCTTCAGGCTGCTCAGGACAGCTTCATCTCCTAGCTCCGCAGCCTTGCCAGAAGCTGAGTTTTTGGGTCACTGGGGAGTATGCTCATTGCCAAAGTGTCTCCCATGTAAGCAAGCCCAGGGAGCCATCACTGCTTTGGCAGATTCTCCCCTTTCCTGAAGTGACTTCTGGATTTGAATAGGTGTCATCCTCTGCTTCTCAACTAGCGTTTCTTCTTCCCAGCCCAGGTGAGTAATGGGTTGGGGGTTGATGGTAGAGCTCTGATCTTTTAGCAATTTTTTAAAATTTTTATTTATTTATGATAGTCACACACACACACACACACACACACACACACAGAGAGAGAGAGGCAGAGACATAGGCAGAGGGAGAAGCAGGCTCCATGCACCGGGAGCCCGACGTGGGATTCGATCCCGGGTCTCCAGGATCACGCCCTGGGCCAAAGGCAGGCGCTAAACCGCTGCGCCACCAGGGATCCCTTGGCTAGCAATTGATACCAGTATGTCCTTAGGGTCTCTCCTTGCTTTGTGCACCCCCTTCAAGCTTCCTGGCCCTGTCACACCTGTTAGCTAGTGCGGCCTGAATTTCTTGTTTGTCCATTTTCTGCTTTATCAAGTGAACTTCATGAGGGCAGAAACCCACCTATGTCCTATAGAACCTTTGTATGACTCATTTCCAGGCTTTGGAAGTAGAGTATCTCATTTGACCTGCACCTTTCAGGATGGGATTGCACACATTTCTAAATCCATGAACCTTCTCAGCTTGCCGAGCTTGCCCACAGCTGCAAAACTGTACAGCAAAGCTGATGAACCCATCAGGAGAGAGCTATGTTCCTGGACTGCCTGGTACTGCGTGGCTTCCATAAATGGATGGTACACTGCTTTGCACTTTACCTGGTCTGCCCACAAAAGTGAATTCAACTGTATATAGCTTAAAGAACATTTGTAAACATGGGAAGTAAATGAAACATTCACAGTGGGTAAATGAAAAAATTCAGTAAGTAAACACTTCATCTCTGCACAGTCCAGATGTCTGTGCCATGACCTGTTGTACTTCAGGTATATGTGTGCATGCGTACATATGTATGTTTAAGGAGGCTTCTGTACATTCACTTTTGACTACGTAACGTTACCTTATTTCCAGATTAGGTTAGAAATGCTATTGTTATAAGGAGTGCAGGACTGTGTACCCAGAAATACTGTCTACACTGTGGAAAAGATTGAATCATATTTTTGCCCCTCTTTCTGTGAGTTAAGTGTATGAGAAATTATACTGAGGGACATATGTCAGGAATATGTAAATATATGTATTAGCACTGAGTAAGCAAAGGTTTGAGTTGTGTCACCAGAGGCAAAACTGAGTGCAAAGCTGAGTAATTACATGGTGAATTCAGCCCAACTGAACTGTCAATCTGTAAATAATAATAATAATAGTAATTAATAATAATTACTAGTAATTATTAGTAATTGCTACTAGTCGCTAGTAATTATTATTGTTGCTGTTTAAAAATTTGTCCACTTTTTGTGGCCTGCAGAGATTGCTTTTTCTCCTGCTTTGAATTATGTGGATAATTACTTCAACTTTCAATTTTATTTTGCCATAGTGCAGATATAGCTTAGGCAAGAAAAACCTCTAAACCGTGAACTTCCTTAATTATTGGTTCCTCAACTATAAAATTAATGGACTGGATCCCGAAACTTTCTATGATTAATATTTACAAATACAAAAAGGGAAAGTTATTTATATGTATCTGTTTTAACCATCAGGAAAAAAAATTAAGAGCAGAATACCTGAAATCTGCCCATTTTAAGTGCGCATAACTGTTTAGACTCCCAATTCAATGCCCAGAGCCAGTCAGCTATTTCTTTGTCAGTTTCTGGTATGCACACAATATATCCAATATTTTGAAACCAGAATGTGACAGAGTTGTTTTTTTTAAAATATACTACTTGCTCCTTTAGAGCATTATTTAACTTCAAAACCAAATCTAGTTTCTCTAATTGTCAATGGAAACAGTGGGTTACCATAGTTACAAAGCAAAAAGTGTTGATGAAAAGAAGAACAGAAAGACTAATTAAATTTTAAATGACAGATTCAAAGGCATTAAGAAACTGCCCCGATAGGAAAGCGGGGACTTACCAGGCTGACAATCACAGCAAACCTATTAGGATCGGGGTCACACAGTCTCCTGAGATTTTTCTATCTACCAGTGGTACAGCGCTTCAGAATACTGATGCCAATGCTGTGTGGCACAGCCTGTGCTGAATGCCTGGTTTCCAACAGGATAGATGCATGGGGACACATTCTGACCACCCACAGAGCATGCTTTGTGTCCTGCCTCACTGGAGAACTTGATACACACCCTGGCACGTACAAATTACATACTGCAGTACACTGCTACTTTTCCCAAGAGGGAGAACCTAGTTGCTGCACTGCAGACCTATCTGTCCATGATCTCAGCGTGTTTCTCAAGGAAGGTAGTGTCCACCTACGTGGTCGAAGATGTAAGTAGTAGGTGCAGTAGCTTAGATGTCTAACATACTAAGATTTGTTTTTGCTCGAGGGAGGCATCCATACAAAATTTATTGAAATATCATGCCAAGAGGACAGTCACATAAAATGATAAAAGAGGAGAAATCTAGTGAACATAGAGATGTGAAACAGAACTGAACATGGTCATGTCACTTATAAAAGGATGTATTAAGATTCAACTATCTATTTTCTAGAGTAGCGAGAAATACATACCCCAAGGAATATCACTACTCTATCAAGAGTCTCTGCATAACTCATAAGAAAAAAGGCAATCGTTCCTGGTTATGTGCTAAAAATTGTGTATTTGGGGCTTTTAAGAACCATAAAACTGATTTAAAGAATGGTTTCAAATGTTAAAAGAGAAATGCATAACAATTAAAGACATGCAATGAAACTGGTTTGTTTCTAACGGCCTCTTAGTAATTAAGAGTTTATGCTCGGCAAAGCCCCATAAAAACAGGTTTAAGATTTGAGACAGTGTCCGTGAATTACTATAAACCCGCATACAAGTCTTCAAAGGGACAAGATTGTTACTCAAAAAAGGGAATATCTAAATCAGTATAATATGACTTAAAATAATAGATGAATGCTTATTTTGGATTTAATTCTTACTCACTAGGCTACCTACTTCTTCACGTTTAATGGTATATTATCTAGGTTCCTGGAATAGATATATCCAGTACATAGAGTAATGGCTAAACATTTGGTGACGTGTGGCCTTGCACGAACACAGAGAGAAACCAAGACATAGGCTGAAAGAGAAAGATAGAGAGACATGGAGAAAATTATTAATGAGAGCTTAGGGCTTACAACAGAGAAGCATCAAAACAGCCTGATAATCATGTTAGTGGGGTCCAGGGCCTGGGGGTTTGCCAGTGGTGGGGGAGGTTAGGGTTGGAAAGGAAGCAGGTGGGGAGGAGATAAACCTCTCCTGAAGAATAAGGAAATCCCACCTAGTGTCACAACTGCTGGGCTTCTGGGCCACCATGTCCCATTCATCCTCTGCCTCCTCACCAGGCACAATCTGTCTACCCATAGGGGCAGACCTTTGTTCCTCCATGCTTGGTATGACGAGTATGCCATGCAAACACCCATGTTTCACATCACAAACATGCAGTCACATTCTTTGTAGGAAGAAAGCATATGTGGCGGCAGCCCTCTGTTTTCAATATCCTATGGTTTACCCAAATTGCTTACCCATCTAAATTTTTCAAAGGACATGATCGCTCTCTGAAAGAGACTCCTCAGAACCTGTATGCATCCTTCTTAATGACGTTGCCTAATAAAATGCTTCTCATTTCCTTGCATAGTAAAAATAATCACAAATATTACAATAATAATCACAAATACTATAAAAATATTACAAAAATGATAGTTTTTTTAGAAAATGATTTAATTTGAAACCTTCATCAAAAGCTATGTGGACAAAAATGAAAAAAAAGGTATGAAATCTATTTTGCATTATGAACTTGTAAGCATTCTATTCAAACCAATTTTCTTTCAGTAAAAACTTAATGGCGTCATCAAAGCCATCTTGATACAGTGATTCCATTTTCCTCTTGCTTGGTGGGAAAAGGGCTTGGTTAAGCCTCACCAAGTTTGCCACGGACAACTAGAACAGAAGAACAGATCGAAGCCATAGGACATTACAGTACAAGTAAATGTAACCTATGATTTCTTATCATCGATACAAACAGTGATTTAAAAAAATCAGTTTGAGAAAAATCGAACTTAAAACGTTTAACTTCACCCATAGACTAGATTAGGGTTTCTCAGTTTTGGTACTATTGACATTTGGGGCCAGATACTCATTTGTTGTGGGGGTGGTCCTGTATACCACAGGACATTGACAGCATCCCTAGCCTCTACTCACTGGATGCCAGTAGCACCTCTCGGATGTGTCAACCACACATCTCCTTTGTGTAACATCACCTCCTCTTGACAACCATTAGATTGGATATAAGGGAGTCAATATTTTATATAAGTTATTCGGTTGAGTCCCTAAGTTTATCTACAATATTTTGCCATACTTAACTATCACCATTTTAAAAAACAAATAATTGATGTGATTTAACTGCAACTGAAATCCTGCCAAAGTTTACTGTCCTGAAGAAGTGAAGAAACAGAGAACTTGTCCCAGACAATAAAGAGCGAAAGACTTGTATGCTCATAGGGTTTAGGTACCCTCAGGCCCATGTGTATGATACATGTTGTAAACTATTAAAAAAAAAAATGAATGAGAAGATGCAATTTCTACCTAAAATTATCAATGAGCTTCCAAAGTTTTGGAAACGTGTGGAAAATTTTAGGCAACTATCTTCAAATACAACTGAACATACAACTCACCATTATGTCCTGATTGGTGATATTAATGTAGAGATCCAGCTGCCCTTTATCCTGTGGGGAGATGTCCAGTCGTCCACTGAAGGGTGAGATGGTCACCGTCCGGCCTACAGGCAGGATGGGAAGGCTGTTCGTGAGGCCCCCATCTACCCACTTCTGTGGAAAGAAATACCCCTTGTCAGCACATGTCAATGACACACCTCCCATGTGAAGATGAGCACAAATTTTTGAAGAGGACTTTCCTTTTTTTTTTTTTTTAAGATTTTGTATTTATTTATGAGAGACACACAGAGATACACAGAGATAGGCAGAGGGAGAAGCAGGCTCCTCTCAGGGAGCCGAATGTGGGACTCGATCCCAGGATCCCGAGATCACACCACCCAGGAGTCCCAAGAGGACTCCTTCCTTCTAATATAATCCATGCGCTAGAAATGCTCTCAATTACTATTGATGATGACCAACCAGATCAGTGATTTTCATACAAGTCTTTGTACACATATCATTTATCCATATGAGAACCTCACAGAATCAGGAAGTCTCTCCAACTGTTTAAAAGCTTTAACTAGATTATTATACATAAAATGTACCTAAATTTTTATGACGACAGTGCATACACAGGACATATAATAAGGATGGGGTTCATTAATAAAACGGAGAGCCACATTTACCATTGATACTGAATAACCATCTACCATAAGAGGACATTCCATTTTTTTTTACAAGATTTAAAAATTGTCATTTTCTGTAGCAAAGTTAAAAGTAAACTGAACAACCAGAAATCCTATTTCCAAAGTGGCACCTGAGTTTAAGACAGAAGGTTTTAAAGCCATAAAGAATGGAAGTACTATATAAAAACAAACAAAACTCCACTGAACTCAGAAGAGGTTCTGTGTTTTCAGACCCATACTCAAAGGAGACAGATGGACAAAGCAGGTAAGAGAAGTTTGTAGTCGCTTCTGCACAATTGTGTGCTAAAAAAGGACAACTAAAGAAACATGAAGATAATGTTCCTTATGCTATCCATTTCGAAGCAAAAGAGTCTCAAGCCATCTTTGAACCGACATATTGAGATAATCAGCTCTAACAATAAACACAAAGACACACGCAAAACTGAGGTACAGATTCTCTAAGTAGTATCTGAGATATCTTCCCGTTGACAGGGAAAAAACAAAGTCTGATAATGGTTGAGCACCCCTCACAAAAGAATCTTTAGTGCTGTATGCTAAGTTTCCCCTGAACATTGGGAATGCCATATAGAAGAACCAAAGCAGTACTGTTCAGCAGAGGCAGAGGGCAGAGGGAGAAACAGGAAATGCCCTGAACTAGGTTGAAACAGACGTTCATTTTGTTCTGAGGTGTCTTTTTTTTTTTTTTAATGTCTTTTTAACTCATTTTTATTGCTAAAACTGGTGACTGAATGTTTAGTATTGCAGTGCTTACAGTGGCTTTGGTCAGCCACTAACTCCCCCCAAAGGGAGTAAGAGTAAATACATGAAAAGTGAAAGTGTGTGAAAAGTTGAGAGGATTGCATTCGGGTTTGGACAAAATAGAAGTAGAGTAGATTATAATGAAACTGATCTGAATAGTTTACATATTGTCATTCTTTTTAAAGGAATGAGTATTATCATGTAATTACATTATATATATTATATAGACACAGAGTTACATGTATTTGTGTGTGTTTAACACACCCATGTTCATATATGTTTGTGTGTATGTGTGTGTGTGTGTGTGTGTGTGTGTGTGTGTGTGTATATATATACTTATAAAAACAGAGCTTAAAATAAGGGAGATTTGCAGGGAGAAGGCCCCAAAATATCTGGTTTCATGCCTTTTTGTCCCAGACCTTCTTTTTGTTTTGTTTTGTTTTTCTGATTGCTTTGGACATGGATACAGACTTCTGGAATGTGTTAATACCCGGAGAAGAAAAAAAAAAAAAAAAAACCTTCCGAAATTATTGTTCATATTCTCAGTAGGTTGGATCACCAATGATGTAAAAATATGTGTAGTTTTCATCAAGGGAAATTAAAAATATGTACCGTGTGTCGTATGAGCTCATCTGACTTCGTCAAGTTAAGGGAAAGGAGGGCAATCTGGCTCATCACACTGCAGTGTTCTAATTTACCACAGGGTTAATGACTGCTGTTTCCGGGAACCGAAAATTCCTTCTCCAAATTTTCTTCATTCTTGTTAGCACATTCTGATTGGATAAATGACTACGGAAAACATACAGCTTATCAGATGACTTGATTAAATTTGCACCGTTACTGGCTCCTCTATAACTGTAACCCTACCCCTCAGATACTCTACGTGCAATGCATCTGTCTCCTGATTTATGCTCTGGGGAGCTGTACCATTCCCAAAAACCACACATGCATTCAGGCATGCTGATTCTAGCAAAATCTCTAGAAACAACAGTAACAGCAGTAAACATTCCTCAACCCCAAATTAAAAGTGGAAATATTTTATATGTCACGTGCTCTGGTTTAAATGTCTGCATTTAAACTACTGCTGTCTATGAATTCGCTGGCTGTTTGCTACAGATTCCTGCAAGTCATCCCTTCTTTCCCACCCTGTGGGACAGCATTCTTCTGTAAGCTGGTAACTACCACCATGGGCATGTATGATTCTGAATCTTCTGCAGGGAGAAAACTAAACTGTGCTGGTTCTTCCCATGATGGTTTTGTATCACTTCTAAAGGCAACTGTCACACCCAAATAGGTCAGGTTATGCAAATGTCAGGACTTGTAAATTTTGCCTTACACACTGATATACTCTGGGAACATATGAAGAATTTGCCCCAGGGTCTATGAATTCAAGCAATTCCTCTATTAAGGAAAAATCTAAGTAAGAAAGTGGGTTACCTAGGTGGCTCAGTCAGTTAAGTGTTTGCCTTAGGCTCAGGTCATGATCCCAGGGTCCTGGTATTGAGCCCTATGTCGGGCTCCCTGCTTAGTGGGGAGCCTGCGTCTTCCTCTCCCTCTGCAGTTCCCCATGCTTGTGCTCTCTCTCGCTCTCTAATGAAGAAGTTAAAAATCTTAAAAAAAAAAGAAAGAAAGAAAGAAAAGAAAACCTAAGGAAGTAATCTCTACTGTAAGGGCCTATTAATTCTTTCTGCAAGTACCTCAGAGCATCCAATGTGAAGCTGGATACATGCTAGACAGTGAGATGTGTATATTTATGAGAAAAACTTGATGCAGGGCTGATCTGTCTTCGGGTGTTTTGTTCAAAAAGCAAGTGAATACAAAATACTTTGCTGGAAGAATGAATGAGATGTTGATGTCTATAATTATTGTAAGTACCAGGACACAGGGCCTAATGGTTTATAAAACGACCTGTCCCGTATTACTCAATCTTTCCGAGAATGCTATCAGATAGGAAGGTCATGCTAGTATACTGTTTTCTCATTTTACAGAAAAGAAAATTGAGGCTTGCAGTTACTCATTCTAGCTTACAGGTTGGCAAACCGCGGCCCACCACCTGCTTTTATAAATGAAGTTTTACTGGCATATAGCTGTGCCCTTTTGTTTACATATTGCTGTGCTGCATTTCCTATGACAGCAAACTTGAGTAGATGTGTCAACAGAGACTGTATGTCCTACAATGCCAGAAGTATTTACTACTGGATGCTTTATTTTATTTATTTATTATTATTTTTTTTTTCTACTGGATACTTTAAAGAAAACACCCCCAAACCCTGCTGCAGAGTATGCGGTCTTCTTACTTGCATTTTTCCTTTTCACACAGTGTAAAAGAGCCATGTACCTGGGTAGATGTAATTGTTTTCTGCACAGTTGGGGAGGTGGGGCCAGGAGCAGGAAATATGGCCTGAAGAATTGCTTTGTATTTGCAAACATGTCTTGTATGATACAGAGGAAAAAATACTTATGTCCAACAGAACCTTCTTGGTTCTTGATTCTGAAAATAGAGGGGAGGGATGGTGAGAGGGACAGAAAAACAAGGAGATACCCACTCTCCACAACAGAAGTCAGAATTTACCATTTGAAGTTAAGAAAGACAGGAGGTGGGGAGAGATAGATGAGCTTTTGTTAATTAAAGGGAGACAGCTAAAGTAAAGTTTAAGAAGAAGGTGAAAAACCCTGCAACATTTTACTTCTATTAAAGATTATTGGTACATTGTCTTAATTTTTGAATTTCTGATTTTTCATTTAAAAGTGATGACTAGATACTAACTTTGAGAAAATGCTGGAGTCTTAGATCAAAAATATTCCCTGGAAAACTGTTTTTTCAAACAGACAATGCAAAAAAATTTAGATTGTTGCTGAAAAATAAGATCTTCTCTTTCAGGATAAATGTGAATTGATAAACAGATTTCCATCCAGCCAAATCTAGCTGGTCATCAGCTACATGGTCAGAGGTCACTGCTCTGATGGGACTGAGCCAAATATCCGTGTGAAATGCCTAAATCACGAAGAAACAGAAGTCTAAGATCTGTAGTGATAATTTTATACAAATGCTTAGTAACAGAGTATTCCACAATTCTCTATCCCACAAATATGTCAATAATGAAAGAAATAATAATCTATAATCCATACAAAATTCTCAGTGGACTAGAATAAGTCAATGTTAAATTTTCTTTATATAACAGTCAAAATATTACCTGAATTCTAATTCAGACAAAAAAAAAGAGACACACAAAACACAAAACCCTACAGCTTTTCTTGGGATCTGCATATATCAGTTCTAAAGATGATCTTATTCTGTTATTCTGACATTTTAGTCACTTGCCAATGATAATGCTATCTCTTAAAAAACAAAAACTTGTTAAAACCTCCTCTTGAAAATATCATTTTTGTTCCAAATTGATGGCAAGAACTTGTGCAAATGTGCCCTGATAGTACGCATGTTCAGAGGCCATATATACTGATAGAAAATTCATTAGTAAAATTACAGGTCTGACCTTTAATATGTTTGCATCCTTTCATTCATGTATTCAGCTGTTAATGACTATCTCCCATAAACAGGATACTAAAGATGATCTTATAAGATAAAGCCAATAAAAGCTACGAGAACTTTAAAAAAAATTAGGTTAAATGAAATAGATGTCATACCACTTCCAACAATTGGCAGACAGATTAGGTAGGAAATATACTGTCTGTCTCTTAAGTTAATCTGCGTTACGAAAGTTTGATATTTTTACATGATTGATAATTGATTTTAAAAATATCAGGCTCACAAATACATGTTAATAAAATCCAGCATGTTCAATACAGGTTCTACCAGATGTAGAAACAAGGAGGTCTGTGCATTGCACGGTAGTGACAGGAGCAGGGTGTACTCGTGGCCCTCCTTGGCACTGCCACACGGGCACTGCTCTGCCTCCCAAGGATCTACGGCCCAAATACAAGTAAACCTGATTTCCCCTTGCCCCCACTGCTAGCGCCACCTCTATCACTTTAGAGAAACCACCACAGCAAACCAACCAAGTCAAGACCCAAGTTCCATGAAAAGATTAGAACTTAAAACAGAAGAGGTGTTTTCAGATTGATGGAAATTTTTCTGTGATTTCAATCCTCGGAGAAGCTCACACCCACAGCAAAACACTGTGTTTAAAGCAAAGTTAGCATTTCCCTGAAAATGGAATGATTCTGGAAAATAACTTGGCCTAGAAATCCTATAAAACTGTGGGAGGCTCTCAGGCTGATGGAGAGTCTGTGATAAGCACAGAACGACACTGGCGTGTGGTCAGCTGTCTGCATAAATGGACGAGGTCTCCCGAGGGCTCTGTCCGTCATTATGTGCATGGGGTCTCCTCTTTGTGGACATCAGTAAACTGCCAAGGAAAACTGAATGCTTTCAAAGAGGCATTAAAATGAAGTAGTCATGTGTCTACTGTGCACAGACACAGGTACTCAGCAAGACTGAGTCCTCCTGCCCAAGGTCAAGGGACTCGGTGATGGTCCCCATCGTCTCACAGCTCTGGGACTGCATTTCCTGCTGTTTAGCTGTGGCTCTGCTTCCACATTCCCATATAATGGGGAATTCAGCTGAGAACATCTGACCCTTTTAACCATTCTTAGCTGTCAGGGCACAAATCCAAGAAGTGGGAATGGGGATGGGGAGAAATAATCCAGGGGAGATTTTTTTTTTTTTTTTTTTTTTTTAATAAAAGGAACGCACTAAGCAAAGTGGAACAAGAGGCACAGCAGAGACACACACACTGGAGGTCATCCTGGAGAAGCTGCCCCCTTACTAGCTAGGTGGCCTCAGTGAAGTCAATGAACATCTCTGCATCCAAATATCCTCATCTGTAAAACACCAGGTAGGAATCCCCGCAACAGATGAGAGCATTCTGTTGTAGGTGACAGAAAACAATCACAGCATTGGTTTTAATTTCTTTTTTGGGAGAAGGAAAATGCAGAGTGGAGTGGTAAGGGGGGAGGGCTCCTCAAATCATTCAGGGTCAGCTCATTCTGTGTCCAACCCCAGGTTGTGATTTGTGACCTCATGATCCACAACACCTGCTACAGTTCCAGTCATCACATCTAAGCTCTGGGAAGCAGGAAATAATGAAAGGTAAGTCCCACTGTAATTCAGTTTGTATCTCAGGGGTCAGCACTTAAATGTGTAGTCATACCTACCTACAAGGGAAGTCAGGAAATGTGGCCTGTTAGACACACTGCACCGGGTCCAGCTAACAACTCTAACTCTGTTGTAAGGAAGCAAAGAAAAGTTCATGGTGCAAGAAAACTAGAAGCCTCTGCCACCGGCACATTTTTCTACTGTTACTAATGTTTCAACAGGAAAGTGTTTAGCACAGTCTTAGATTGCAGTGGGCTCTGGGGCTCAGCTCTGTTGTCACCTTGATTCCATCCTCTCTGAAGTTCCCACCTCCTTACTGTCACACACTGTATCTACATCCTACCTGCTACCTCTTAATTATTGACCACACTGGCAACTCTGGTGACTCTGGATTCCCAACATCCCCTTTCATAATATATAATCTCTAAAGCATCTTACCATTTTTTCCCATTTAGCCATTTCTATCACTGTATATTATAAACTCAAGCTTTGAAGTAAAATCATTACATTTCAGATCATTATAAAGTTAAAGTTCCTAAGAGTTCATTTCGATAGCACCTTTATTCAAGATTTACACCTAAAAATAAATATTAACTTTTACTCCTACAGTAAGAGGGAAAGGTTTTTAACTTACTTTAAAATATTTTATTTTATTTTTAAAGATTTTATTTATTTATTCATGAGAGACACACAAAGAGAGGCAGAGACATAGGCAGAGTGAGAAGCAGGCTGCCTGCAGAGAGCCTGATGCAGGACTCGATCCCCAGACCCCAGGATCATGACCTGAGCCCGAGGCAGATGCTCAACCACGGAACCACCCAGGTGCCCCTCAAATAAAATTTTAGATGACAACACAGCTCACACTTTCTTGGGGGCTAAATACCTGCTAGTTCTGAGATACAGTATCAACAATAGGAAAAAAAAATGCGGGGATCCCTGGGTGGCTCAGCAGTTTAGTGCCTGCCTTCAGCCCAGGGCATGATCCTGGAATCCCAGGATCGAGTCCCACTCCCACGTCGGGCTCCCTGCACGGAGCCTGCTTCTCCCTCTGCCCGTGTCTCTGCCCCTCTCTCTCTCTCTCTGTCTCTCATGAATAAATAAATAAAATCTTTTTTAAAAAATGCTTTCCATGAGCTAATGTTTAAATAATTTTATGTTGCTCTTAAAAAAGTGTGTATTTTGTTTCTAACCAGTCAGAAAGATAGCCTGTATGCATATGGCTAATAAATAGAGTTCATGTCAGAACAGCTGTCACTCTTGGGATCTGCATCTTGGTATTTACATGACTTTTCCATGTACGTGACCTCTCTGTCCCTTGTTCTCCTTGTCTGTCCCTTTAGGCAGCCATCTGGGGGCCAACCAGTCTGGACCCAGAATTATACAGGAAGCCCAGCAAACGACTGCAAAGGCCAGGAGAGATCAAAGAAATAAAACTGTAAAACTGTGAGGATTTGCAAGATCAGAACTCAGACAGGTTCCCAATCATATAAGGTAAGAGATTTGTAAAAATCAGTTCCCTCTGTTCAGGTACCATGTTGGGCCCTCACGGTAAGTGAATGAATGAATGAATGAATGACAGATATTAAACATTTTTCACGTACCTATCAAAGGCTAAATACATACTATGTATATATGAAACAAGTAAAACGAATCACATCTCTTCATCCAGGAGTATGTGCTTGATCTTGGGTGTTAAATAGATGCTGTGTTTGACTCTACAGTATGCATCTTCAGTATGTGTTAAATAGATGCTGTATTTGATCATAAATACAGATTACTGTTATGTGTTAAGTAGACAGCATATTTGATTATAAAATGCATATTTCTGCTATATGTCAAATAGATGCTATATTTGATTACAAATACATATCTCTGGTATGTGTTAAGTAGATACTGTATTTGATTATAAAATGTATACCTCTGGTATGTCTTAAGCTGTTAGTGTATTTGATTATAAAATCTGTATCTCTGATATGTGTTAAATAGTGTATTTGATAATAAAATGTATATATTCGGTATGTGTTAAAGGTAGCCTATTTGATTATAAAATGCATATCTCTGGTGCGTGTTAAATAGATACCATATTCGATTATAAAGTGTGTATCTCTGTGCAGGAGCCGGAGAGGGTAGGATGATGAACATTTAATGCAACCACGGTACAGAACGCAGAAAGGAGCTGGCTAAAATACGTTCCCATAGGGGCGCCTGGGTGGCTTAGATGGTTGAGTGTCTGACTCTTGATTTTCGCTTGGGTCATGAGCCCGGGGTCCTGGGGGATTAAGCCCTGGATCAAGCTCCCTGCTCAGCAGGGAGTCTGCTTCTCCTTCTGCCCTTCAGACCCCCACTCATGTACACTCATATGTGCTAATAAATAAAATCTTTTTTTAAAAAAAATACCTTCCCATAGTGCTGACTGGGAGCAGACTGCAGGTGGGTGGTCACCTCTAAGTTTGTCTCCCAGAGCCTGCCTCCTGCCTTGAGTGTCAGCCCCAAGTGAAGGGAGCTCTCCTGGAATGCAGACTGTTTGACAAACACTCCGGTAAGTGAAGGGCCTGAGAGAAGAAGGGCTCGCTGCCTGGGAAGGGACTCCTGTGTCGGGGATAGAGGAAGGAGCGCCAGCTTTGGTTGATCAGGGCCAGGTGTGTGGGCGCCTTGATGCCTTTTCCCACCTGAAAACACACTTCTGCTTATAAAAGGAGCTGCAGGGGACCCCTGGGTGGCTCAGCGGTTTAGCGCCTGCCTTCGGCCCAGGGTGTGATCCTGGAGACCAGGGATCGAGTCCCATGTCAGGCTCCCTGTGTAGAGCCTGCTTCTTCCTCTGCCTGTGTCTCTGCCCCTCTCTCCCTCCCTCTCTCTCTCTCTCTCTCTGTCTCTCATGAGTAAATAAAATCTTTACAAAAATAAAAATAAAAGGAGCTGCAAAGAGGACTTTATTATTTTTAAGTCTTTTACTTTTTTTTAACAAAATGAAGTTTTTATTTTTATGTTTTTTAGATTTTTATTTATTTATTCATGAGAGACACAGACAAGCAGAGACATAGGCAGAGGGAAAAACAGGCTCACTGTAGGGAGCCTGGAGTGGGACTCGATTCCAGGACCCCAGGATCATGTCCTGAGCCGAAGACAGACGCTCAACCACTGAGCCACCCAGGTGCTCCTGGATGAAGTTTTAAAAAAAGCAGTATCCCATTAATTCTGAATGTCAAGATCTTGACAATAAGACACCAAGGCCTCTGTACTTGGTTTTGTTTTGTTTTGTTTCTGTTACAAACAAAACTATGGGAAAAAATCATATAAACTGCTTTGGAAACACTAGAATAATTACAAAACTGGATCCTTCAAAGGAAACATATTAATACGGGAATTTCTAATAATTCATCAGTTAAGAGAAAGTTACCTGCCCTTGGTATTCCACTGGTTTCAGCCCTGCATAAATGGGCACGAAGCTGCTGGCCAAGAGAACCTAGATGAACACAATAAAGAAATAGCTCATAAACATAGGCATTAGCACATGTTCCACAAAATTAATTTATCTACTATAAAAAGTTTTCAAAAACTAACAATGGTTAGTATAAAAAATTAAGTCAGTCCTGTATAGCTCAAGTGCACATAGGATCCAGTTAAATAGAAGATAATACTTGTAATATCTGAAAAGACCCTAAAGAGATATGAACAATTCAATATTCTGTGACTTAGCTGACTTTACTTAAGTAAAATTGGGATTTTAATTGTAGACAGCCAAGTCATTACATTAAAACTCCAGGTAAGTCTAAATTCTTGAGTATGTACTCATAAATTATTTACAATACTCTATCATATACTGTAAAAATCATTCTACAGTTGGTTCCTTGTGGCGCCTGGCTGGCTCAGAATGTAGAGCCTGTGACTTTTATCTTTTTCTTTTTTAGACTTTATTCATTTACTTATCAGAGAGAGAGAGCGAGCATGCACAAACAGGGGAGTGGCAGGCAGAGGGAGAAGGAGAAACAGACTCCCCACTGAGCAGAGAGCCCATTGGTGTGGGACTTGATCCCAGGACCCTGAGATCATGACCTGAGCTGAAGGCAGGCGCTTAACCCACTGAGCGACCCAGGTGTCCTGAGCCTGTGACTCTTGATTTTGGGGTCATGAATCTGAGCCCCAAGTTGGTTGTAGAGTTTTCTTTAAAAAAGTAAAAATAAAGTTGTACTATTATCTTTCAGGGGAGCACACCCTTCTGGTTATTACAGGGGACACTAGCCTGCAGCTTGGAGGTGTTCTGATTTGTCACCAGGATGTTGTTAAGCAGAGCAACACATTTCCTGTGCTAGCAACATGGTCTGGATATATAATGAGACAGTGGCAGGTAGGGACACCAATTATCCTTTATCTTCCTTTGAAAAAGGCAAAAAAGACTGTCATTTAAAATATTGCCATTTCTTCCAACAGAAGAAGCTGGGCATTGGGAACTTTTCTGACATATACATGTTTTATTTTCAAGTATAGTTTCCAAATCACTACTGTTCTATTTGGAAAGACACAGCAGTAGACGCTGAATATTTAAGCTATCATCTTTCAACTAGTAAGCGAAGATGCTACAGTTATTTGTTGTGAAACATTTCATGATACTCCGTGGGGGGGGGGGACCATATATTATTCAGAAATGGATTATGGCCCCAAAACTGATTTGTAAATCACCTATGTAGAATTATTTAGGACTCAGAGGGCATTTCCCCCCAAAAGAAACCATAATATAGGTATGTTTTCTGAGGTGAGCAGTCAAAGGCCCATTTATTCTCAACTATGAATAAATAATAGATCTGGTCACCAGCAAAATGCACTTTCTGTAGGAAAAGGCCTCTCTGGGCTTCAGCCTGACACAGCTGGAACCCATTTATTTCTACATGTGTACCTAGAAGTTGGTACAGGCTTTCCTAATGCACTGCTTCCTCCTCGAAACGTGCCTCCTGGCTCCTCTGTGCCCAGAGCTGCTGAAGGGAAAGGGTCTGTGTGTCCGGCAAGGTCGGTCAGTCCTTCCCAGAGCTGATGCTTGACAGATACCTGTTATTTCTTAGCCTTCTCTGAGGTAGGAATGAAGACCCCTGATGCTTCCCCACCAGTCTGAACGACAGGAGAAATGAGGATTTCCCCATGTTTTGGGGGCTTGTGGAGTACAAGGGGAGAGGTCCTGGTTCTAACCACCCTCACAGCAATGGGCTCCAGACAGGTGGCCCAGGAACACCTGGGGTGTCAGATTGGTGTGGTAGCAAACTCAGTGGTATAGTAGCACAATCCAAGGACTCCAGCAGGAAAGAAGAAAGGCAATGACACATGTCACGCACCTCTGTTGTCCCGTGCTGGTGCTCTGTGCCAGAACCAGCTCCATATTTTGTGTGCCCAGTGCAAAATGAAAATACAGGTATTAAAAATGCAAACACATAAGGACACCTGGGTGGCTCAATCAGTTAAGTATCTGTACTGAGCTGAGGTCATGATCCCAGGGTGTTAGGATGGAGTCCCACATTGGGAGTCTGCTTCTCCCTCTCCCTCTGCCCTTCCCCACTGCTCATGCTCTTTCTCTCCTCTCTCTCAAATAAATAAATAAAATCTTAAAAAAAGAAAAACCTTCAAGATATGGATAGCAGGGCATCAAACCAAAGTACAATGGCAATCTTGCATGAGATTTTGTCAACCATCTACAAAGAAGAGCGAGTGTAGACAGGCCTATACTCAGGCATTACTTTTGAAACGTGCAGCTTGATAGAATAGTGTGCCGTGACGTTAGGCATACCCAGTGCACAAAGTGGCAAAGCAGGAGTGACATTATTTCACACGCTAGTCGGGGACTACAGGATAGAAACCCACCCTTTAGGACCCAATACATCAGCAGTTGGGTGTTTTTCAGAGAAAGGCTGTTGCATTCCCCCTAACTAAATTTGGCTCTGTCATCAATTGGCTACTCCCTTAAAAAAAAAAAAAAAAAAAACAATTACAGACTCTAGGTATGTTTTGCAGGCACACTGTGGCTATTTAATGCAGTTATTTGGCAAAATGCAACATGATACTGTAGCAATAACTGGAGCTCTTTGTGGATGGCACACATATTGTGAGATTGCAGTACTTAATGCTCTTTAAAGAAGCAAAGACACTTTGTAACTATAACGATTTATTTCATTATGCTGCACAATTATATCTGCCCTGCAAAACAACAACAACAACAAAAAAAACCCAAAAGCCAAACAAACAAAAAAAAACCCCACCACCGAACAGACCACTTCCATAAGAATCGGAATTACGTGGGGTTTTCTTCCCCCGTGTCAGAGTACAATGTGAAGTTCAGGAGTTAATGCTTGGAACTCTTGCAGTGTTTGGTTGAAAAATGCTATTCAATTACCTTCCTACAGATAAGAACAGTACAAATCCTCCTAACTGATTCGAAGAGCGCATTGGACGGGAAAATACCTGTCACTCTTCCAAATCAATGTATTTATCCTGTCATACTGCACTTTTTCCCTTTATATGCACTGCTGATTTGTATATCAACCTACGTTTAGTGGGGAAAATTAGCTTCCACAGATGAGAATAAGTGGCTTTTCTTAGTCTGCCTGTGGCCATTTTATTGCCAACAGAGAGGATTTTCTAAGGAAAGAGACCAACACTGGCAGACTCCGGCCACTTGAGAAGATAGTAAGTGTGAACGCGTCCTTCCACTCTGTCTCATTGTTTTCCCACTGACATTCTTCTCACCAGTAAGTCTCAATACATGTAGAACAGGGGTTCTCAACAGGAGAGGGGACAGGGTGTCTTTGTTTCCTGGGGACACTGAGTGATGTCTGGAGACTGTTGTGTGTCTCAAGTGTGTCTGTGTGTGTGTGTGTGTGTGTGTGGGGTGAATACAACTGGCATCTGGTGGGTAGAGTCCAGGGATCCCTCTAAACATCCTATAGTGCACAGGATATACCACCCCAGAGAAGGACCAGACCCCAATATCAGTGACACCATGGTTGGCAACACTGATGCAGAAATCAGGGTCTTGCCATTCATGGCCTGTCATAGAGCCCAGCACTTTAAGCAATGAATGTAGGTTTAAACATTGATCTGTTTTTGTCTCGTTTTTACTAAATATACAATGATAAAAATAAAAGTTAGTTACTTCCTGCAGCAATTGTACAAAACATTGCCAAGTGCATATTCAATCCACGTTCTGACTAGCTCTTTTCATTTCACATTTTATAGAAAAGGGGTGTTTAGAAAATTATGTGGCCCGGCTTCCTTAGAGAATAAATTCCCAACAAGTTTCATTTATGCCTAAAGTTTGCTGTGGAGTTTAATGAGGATCTGGCTGTTTATTCAGAACCTGCTGGTGTAGTTGAAATTCAAAGACAGATTCAAATTTATCTTCCCCAGTCTTCCCAAGATAATGACCAATCTTAAATTCAGGCCTTATTTCACCTTCAGAAGGCTAAATGTGAGAAGATCTTGCTATAAGAGCATTCTTGCTATGTGTGCAGAAATATAGGACACCGTAGCAACGGAGACAGGCTGGTTCTTCCCAAGAGGGACACGGGAAACAGCCCTCCTGGGAATACATATTGACAAGCATTCCACTGGGTCAAAAGACCAGCTCAGACCACACATGTCCATCAGTTTTAAAGACGAAGAATTCAATGACTGGTACTAATTCAGACAAGTGGCAGACACTACCACTCCATGGCACAGTTACTTTCAAAACCATTTCTGCTCAGCTGTGGAAGTGACATAGGACTTCCTTATAAACAAAGAATTTACCTCCCTAATCACAGTTTGCTGAAGGCTGATATTAAAATGTGCTTGGATTTCCTGATTGTGTGTTTCCTTGTGAAGAAAACTAGCCCAGAGTTCAGGGGATACTGTGTAAAGGAGCTCCCAAGTGAAGGAGTTGCTACAGACCATAGCACACATGAAAGAGTCAACAAAAGAGAGTAAGCTCTCAGGAGGACCTGAGGAAGCACTTCCACACACATTATATACCTGATCTCTGAAGTAATTTGTAGGGTAGGTGGGAAAGTGTGGATGCCAACTTGCAAAGAAACCAAGGCACTGACAAGTTGTGCCAATCATCCCATCCACACTCCACCGCAGACAAGCACCAGGCTCTTCCATTTACCAAAGTACCATCTGCCTTTGCATAAAACGATCTCCATTTGGTGTTGAAAGTAACCAACCGGGATCCCTGGGTGGCGCAGTGGTTTGGCGCCTGCCTTTGGCCCAGGGCGCGATTCTGGAGACCCAGGATCGAATCCCACATCGGGCTCCCGGTGCAGGGAGCCTGCTTCTCCCTCTGCCTGTGTCTCTGCCTCTCTCTCTCTCTCTCTGTGACTATCATAAATAAATAAATAATTAAAAAAAAAAAAAAAAGAAAGTAACCAACCCACAGGCACAAATGATCACTGGATTTCATCCTCCAAGGGAACATTTTCATCCATCCCTCAACTCACCCCACAAAAGAGTGTGGCATCCAAAATGAAATGTCTCCGGTTGATGAGAACCAAAAGTGAGGCATCTGAAGGAGGGGGCCTCTTGGGCTCTGGTTTAACTACATAAAGGGATCTTCCCTCTGGGGGTCATGTCCTACTGGTGTGGTACCATATATCACATGTGTCTCCCTGTCTTGGCCTCTGTCATGCCTGGGAAGGAGGGGCGTACACCACACAAGTAAAGTCTGGGCAAAATAATATCTGAAGGCCACATGTCTGTCCTGTAGTGGCATACAGGGAATGGGGGTCGGGGGAAGCCACCAACAACAACCCTGAGGATCAGGCTGCTATAACCAAATACTATAAACTGGGTGACTTATAAACAACAGACATTTATCACAGTTCTGGGGACTGCAAATGCGTGAACATGGCATAGGCAGATCTGGTGTCTGGTGAGAGCCCACTTCCTGATTCAGGCACAGCCATCTTCTCACTGTGTCCTCTTATGGCAGAAGGGGCTCTGCGGTCACATTGTAAGGGCACTATTCCCATTCACGAGGTTCTCCCTTCATAACTTAATCACTCCCAAAGGTCCTACCTGCTAATACCATCTCATGGGGGCTCGGTTCAACCCGAATTTTGGTTCGTTCAAAACATGCAAAACATAGCATTCCACCTCTGGCTCCCCCAAATTCACATCCTTCTTGCATGCAAAATACATTCAATCCCTCCCAATAGCCAAAAAGTCTTAAGCTGTTCTATCATCAACTCAGAGTTGAAAGTTTGAAGTCTCACCTCAATATCTAAATCAGCTATGGGTGAGACTCGAGGTACCATTCATCCTGAGGCAATCTGCTCTCCAGCTGTGAACCTGTGAAATCATGATGCTATGTGCTTCCAAAATATGTGGTGAGAAGGCACAGGATAGACCTTCCCATTCCAAAAGGGAGAAATAGGAAAGTGCAAAGAGGTAACACGTTTGGAGCCAAGTCTGAAACCCAATGGAGCAAATTCCATGAGACCTTATGGCTTGATGACAATCCTCCTTGGCTTGATGTTGTGTCCTGCAGGCCCATGGTGGCAGGGTCCTGCCCCTACACCTCTGCGGGGCAAGGGCTGGGCTCCACCTCTGTGTTGGTTGTTCTGAGTCTCCTGCCAGAGGCTCCCCACGGCGTTCTTCTTTGTCTAGGGTCTTTACAGTGGCCCCACTCCCATGGCTCTGAGTGGGGTGGATTGCCAAGTGAGAGGCGAGGCTGTGCCTCCACTCACCCTTGTACTCTAGGCTTCTCAGGAAAGAGGCAGCCCAGAGCATCCGTGCAATGCCTCAGGGGTCATACTTCCTCCATCTTGGACAATAGTCCTGGCTTCTTTACATGGCTGACAACATCCTCTTGAGATGGCTGTTTGGCCACACCTTCCAGTTCTGTTCTAAAGACGCTGTCACTCTTTTCAATAAGGACAGGCTGAGAATGGTCCAAATCTTTAAGCTCTACCTGGCTTTGATAAGTGATTTCATCTTTAAGCCATTTCTCTGGGCTTGCATTTTATATAAGCAGTCAAGAGAAACCAGGCAGCTCCTCCAGCGCTCTGCTTAGAATGAGGCCTCATCAAATACCCATTTTTATCTCTCACAAGTTATTCCTTCCAGAAAACACTGGGAGAAGAACACAGTTTAGCCAAGTTCTTTGCTACCACAGAGCAAGAAGGGCCTTTCCTCCCTCCAAGACTACGTCCTTGTTTCTGTCTGAGACCTCATCAGAATGGCTTTACTGTCTGTAGTCCTACCACCTTTCTGCCCATGGTGCCCCTTAGGGAGTCACTGAGAAGATGACAGCTCTGTCTCCAGTTCATCTCTTTCTTGTCCAAGCCTTTTAAAGGTCCACTCACAGCAATGTGGGCTCTTTCTAGCGTGTACTTTTATGCTCTCCCACCCTCTGTCCATTACCCCCTTCCAGAGCTGCTTCTTAGCCACATGTCTAAGTATTTGTTATAGACATTCCCCCACGTCAGGCCCAGTTTCCTGTCCTAGACCATTTCCGATGCTACAGCAAAATTTTACAGGCTGGGTGGCTTCTAAACAACAGAAACTGACTTCTCACATTTCTGGAGGCTGGCATATCCAGGGTCATGGTGCGGACAGATTTAGTGCCCGCTGAGAGCCTGCTTCTCGCTGTGTTCTCACAAAGCAGATAGGCTGAGGTGGCTGGCTGGGGTCTGTTTTATCAGGGGACTAGTCCCATTTATGAGGGTTCTACTTCATGATCTCACTCTCAAAGGTCCACCTCCTGATGCCATCACATCAGGGATTTGGGATTGACTATGAATTCAGTGTGGGGTGCTAGAGACATTCAGACCATAGTGCTGAGCTAAGTCACCGTGGGCAGAAGATTCAGGATACGATGGAAATTCAACCCTAATTGGGATCTTTGGACCACTTAATTGGCCAACATAGGTTCTTAGAAAATATTCAGCTATCATTGCAGATAGCAAATGAAACAATCATCTTTCATGCAACTAGAAGCAAAGTGAATGAATACAATTTATGAGTCATCACACAGAAACAAAAGCCAATGATGAAGAGGTCTAAGATCATATGCAAAACAGGGTAGTAATCCACTTCCCGAGATACTGTAGGTGTAGGTTAGTACACTGTTCTTGAATATGGATGACAAGTAAGGGGGAAAAGAATAAAATGTGTAAGAAAGGGTGACTCCAACACCACAGAAAGAAGGCTGTGACACTTCCTACAGGCATGCTGACCAGTAACGTGTGTGGCTTACAATCTGACTTGTTTACTATTTACTGAATACTGGCTGTAATCAACAAGCATACGGGGCTTTCCTGCCGAAACACACTTGTCTTGCTTTATACATTTGTTCTCCATTTTGACACAGATTGACTTATGTCCATTTCACAACTGGACAAACTGAGACTCAAATCTAACTAGTCCCCAGGGACAGTGTCAGGAAATGAGAGGCCTAGATATGAACACAGGGAGATGCACATAAAACATGCAATATTCCAAGAGACCACACACATGTTTGCGTGCACACACACACATACACACAGAGGACTTGACATACATAGACATATACACACACACTTTAGAATACAAAGACATCCAGTTTGTAATAAAAGGTGCAGTCAGGGAAGCCTGGGTGGCTCAGTGGTTGAGCATCTGCCTTCGGCCCAGGGCATTATCCTGGAGTCCCAGGATCGAGTCCCACATCGGGCTGCCTGCATGGAGCCTGCTTGTCCCTCTGCCTGTGTCTCTGCCTCTCTCTCTGTGCCTCTCATGAATAAATAAAATCTTAAAAAATATAATAAAAGGTGCAGTCAGCTGGTGGTTAATAAGCTCAGCATTAAAAAAAAAACAAAACATTAAGAACACCAGTCAGTAAGAGAATAAATAATGATAAAATGGGTATAAAATGCAACATTGTAGTTGAAATCCCTAGTATTTAGTACTCCTAGATTCCTTCACTAGCTACCAACTGATACCTGATGTACTCTACCTCTGGTTGCAGCTTTAGTTTCTCTGTGTCATCTCCAGAATTTACAAATACTGGGAAGTAAGCCCAACGCTGTGTTCAGAGCCAGGTGTGCAGAGCTCCCAGGAGACTGGAGTGTGCACCGTGGGGTTGGGGCTGCTTCCCCTCTTGGCTTTGGGAGGCCTCCCATCTCCTCTTGAGGGAAATGGAAGCACCAGCAGGCAGCTTCCTCGCCCTCCCCTCTGCACTGGGCAGTGAACAGCCATCCTGCCGCGTGGCGCTCCACACGACACTCCACCACTGGTCTTTTGGTTACTCAGAGCACAGAAGCTGATGATGCACCAGCAGTGGGTTTGCTTTCTTTCCCCTCCATGCCTTTTCTTCTTCCCTTTTCTAGTCTCTACCTGGTCTTACTGTTGAACTAAATGCTTCTTGAGTATTCCAGGCATGGACTTCAGACATTTCATAGCCACTATCTGCCATCAAGGAACTATCCATCCTTCCTATTTTTAGGCCGGAAAAAGGTTAGAGCATTCTGCTAAATATTTAAAATGCTTCTTGTATAACCTAGGATAAATGTTAATTATTCAATTATTCTCCTTACAAGATATTACACATTTTGTGTCAACTATTTCTCTTCTGTTCAATGAACTCAAGTAATTACACCAATTCTCTGAATAGTTATTATCTAAAACAAAAGAAATTGAAAAAAAAATCATGTTTACTTACTGCAGTAGTTTGCTATTGCTGCTGTAACAAATTACTACAAACATAGAGGCTTAAAATAACACCAATCTTTTACCATGTGGTCTTGAGATTAGAATCTGTTGTGCAGCTAAAACCCAGGTGTTGGTAGGGCCGCATTCCTTCTGGGAGGGTGTAGGGGAAAATGTTTCCTGCTCACTCAGACACTGGGAGAATTCATTTCCATTGGTTGCAGGACTGAAGTCCTCTTTGCTTCGCTGGCTGTCAGTGAAGCAGCCCACAGCGCCCTCCTGCCTCTATGCTCTACTTGCATGAGGGCTCTACAGCTCAGAAAGAACAATGGCCCCCAAGGAAGACCTCCATTTTTAAGAACTTAGGTACTTTGTTTGGATCCACCCAGACAATCCAGGATCATCTCCCCCATTTTAAGATCTTTACCTCAATTATATCTACAAAATCCTTTTTGCCATGGGAGGTAACATATCCACAGGTGCTAGAGATTAGGGTGTGGACGTCTTTGGAGGCGATTATTCAGCCAACCACATTGCCATATAAAGGGAATTGAGAGGGGGATAATTTTATCCAGCGTGTGATGTAATCAAGCACAATGTTGGACATCTGGACCGTAGTCCAGCTGGGCCACTGACCAGCTAACTTATTTTGTAAAGGTCACTAAACATAGGATCCAGATGCTTTCTTCTTTTGGTTTTTGTTTTTGTTTCAATTTTATTTTTTTATTCATGAGACATACACACACATACACAGAGAGGCAGAGACACAAGCAGAGGGAGAAGCAGGCTCCATACAGGGAGTCTGACGTGGGACTCGATCCCGAGACCCCAGGGCCATGCCCTGGGCCAAAGGCAGGCACTAAACCGCTGAGCCACCCGGGGATCCCCTTGTTTTTGTTTTTTTAATTAGGCTCCACGCCCAGCATGGAGCCTAATGTAGGGCCTTAACTCACAGCCTTGAGATCAAGACCCATGCCAAATTCGGACGCTCAACCCAGCAAGTCACCCAGGCAGCCCTTCTTTTGTTTTCAATGAAGCCATTGTAACAGATGCCACCTCAGGTCATTTATGTGTTCATTCATATTCACCGACTGACCACATATGTTGGAGCTGGCCCTTTGCCAGGCAATGCAACTATCACAGTGGACAAAACAGAGCAACCCCTGCCCGTTTGGAGCTTACATTCTACTGAAGAAAGAGTGACAATAAAAACTAAGTAAAGCAGTAAAATATGGGATCGGGAACAGTGATCGGGAAGTTAGGAGAGGAGACAGGAAATACCAGGGGCTCTGCTACTGTAGATAAGAGTAGCCAAGGACGGATGCAATGAGCAGGTCATAACTGCAATGCATGGCTCCTGTCTTCTGACAAAAGGGAACACAGTCCTGCTGCCGTTCCAACCAGAAGAGGTCTTCCGGCACACTGGCAGCTCCTTGTATCTGTGTTGACATCAGCAGGTTGTGACAATTCAGGCATGGACTGACCAGTTCCTCCCTTTATATTTTGCAAGTCTCCATAAGATTATAGGAAAATATTTCTAATATTTCTTTTTCTAAGACAGACTATTAATGTGTAAGTGCAAGACTGGCATAGTCAGCACACCAAGTAAAAATATTCTAATCTATTAAGTCACAAAGTAATTTTACTTGTCAGTTCAACATTTCATTAGGTATTTCAAATTATATCATTCACACAGTAAAACTTGAACAGTAAGACTCGATAGTAAAAATCAATGCATTTATCATGTAATTCAAGCAGAACTTTTACCAGTTCCTCTCAATCCATCTCCCCCTGCTGTATCCAAACACACTTTCTCCATATTATCTGAAGCTGGCCATAATTCCCACCAAAGGGAAAACAGAGAAAAAATTGCCCGGCTTTTGTAGGAAAAGAGCACTCTTTCCAATTTACAAGTATTTGATGTATTACCTTAGCAAGCACACTGTTATTTGCAACTCTAGCCAAAGTATTTCCCAGAGATCATAAATTCGCAACTGAGCAACTTTCAAATGTGTCTGGATAGGAAAGCATGAAAACAAAATGGGAGAATGAACTGGAACATTACATTGGAAAGTCAAGAGACCTGGGGTCCAGAATGCATTCCCACGGGCAGCCGGTATGACCTTGAGCATGTCACGTAAAATCTCTCCATCTATTTCTCCTCTGCTTAAAAAAAAAAAAAAAAAAAAAAACCAGAATAACAGGGCAGTAATCACACCTGTCCTACCTGCAGAGAACTGAAAAAGGCTGCACATGTACAAAGTCTTATGTGAACCAGGAGATACCAGCTATGTCACTCAGGGAACTTAGTACTGTGATGCTATCCAGCCGCGTCGGTGACCTGAATATGGGTTTGTTGACGATCATGAGAAAAGCACAGAAGCAGCACGGGGGTCTCTGGAGCCTCTGCGGTGGCCACTGAGGGACATGGTTCACCCATTCATCGATCACATCATTTAGTGAGTACTCATCATCTATCAGGCTTGATGTGAAACCCTGGCTCTAAAGAACGTGATGACGTTCGCCTGTGAGAAGGAATTAAGTCAGCCCTGGATGAATTCCTCAAACATGACATGCGTGTTACCTGGGTTACCTTAATGAGGTCCTCCCTGGAGGAAAAACTGGAGACCAGGTAATTTTCTCTGGTTTTGGTGTTGGTGATAGATACATGCAGTCGGTTGTGGGCCAGCTCATGGGCGTTGGGAGGAAGAATCAACTCCATTCCGCTTCTAAGGAGGAAAAAGTAACCTGCGTTATTCACCTTCAATTATTGAATGCCTTGTAAATATTTTAATAGGGAGAACGCTGAGCTGAGCATGCCGCGGTTTATACAGAGCATCCTCAACACTCTGTCTTCACATGCGTTGGTGGAAATGTTCTATATACACGTATATACCTCAATCGGGCCATGAAATCATATCCAGGTGTAACTGCCCCAAAAGACTGCCTTCGGATTTCTTCAGCAAACTTGTAGGTAAATTCATTACACTCCTGAAAAAAAAAATGAGTACGTGAACCTATGATTTATAAAGAAAGAAAAAATTCCCTCTTTTTCCAGCATTCTGTGGCCACCACACAAGGCAACTGGACCCTAGATCTTATAAACCCAACCCTTAGATTTAAGGTGCTCCTTTCCTTTACAGGTATATTACCTTAGCACCTGGCCCCCTTCACCCACGGGTCTTAGCTCCCAGGCAAGCTATGTGTTCTCCCAGATCCAAACTTTTTTCCCCTTTCTTTTCTTTCTAAGCCACCTCAAATGGCTTTGCCCACATCTGGGAAATCCTCGAAAGCTCAATTTTGATTCTCATTTATTAGCACATTGTTCTACACATTTCTCCAACATGGCTGACCTCCTCTCCCATCCCAAGTCTGTGGCCTCTGAGGCAGTGCGATTGCAATAGTACTGATTACTCACGGCAACACCAATGACCAGGGAGGCATCGTGATGAGTGCTGTTTGTCTTTGGAGATCACTGTTGGGCATTGTTTTGTTTTGTTTTTTAAGATTTATTTATTTATTCATAAAAGACACATAGAGTGGCAGAGACATAGGCAGGGGGAGAAGCCGCCTCCATGCAGGGAGCCCAATGCAGGACTCGATCCCAGATCCTGGGATCACGCCCTGAGCCGAAGGCAGACACTCAAGCATTGCACCACCCAGGTGTCCCTAGGCATTGGTATTTTGTAAGAGTCCTGAGTGGTAAAGAGAGGGGAGCATCTAACATGCTGGGATCTACAGATGCAGTTTCTGTTAGCTCGTGGTCACATAACCATGTAAGGTGGGTACAATACCCCACTTGACAAGTAAAAAAACTGAGATTTGGAAAGATTGGACATCTTTCCCAGTTATCTCATCAAAATAACTCCAGAGTCAGGATCTGAACCCAGGCCGATCTTTTCTTTATTAAATCATGCATTAAGCAACCTCTACAGGGTCCTAGGCACTGGGATTCAGGTAGAATGAAAGACAAAGAGCCCGTGCCCTCATGGGACTTAGGACTGCTCAGTGTGTAAATCCCCAAGAACTAGGAGAGTGCCACAACAGTGTGGTTAGCAGGAAGAACCAAGCCTTTCACCCCCAAAGATCCCACATTCTAGCCTCTGGACTCCGTGAATGCTTCCTATACAACGAAAGAGATTTTACAGATGTGAATAAGTTAAAGATTTTGAGATGGGGCAGTTATCCTGGATTATCTAGGGGAGTCCAGTGTAATCACAAGGATCTGTATAAGTGAAAGAGGAAGGTGGAAATGTCAGCATTAGAGAGAGAGATTTGAAGATGCTGTGCTTGGGACGCCCGGGTGGCTCAGCGGTTGAGTGTCTGCCTTTGGCTCAGGCTGTGATCCCAGGGTCCCTGGTTTGAGTCCCACATCAGGCTCCCTGCATGGAGCCTGCTTCTCCTTCTACCTATGTCTCTATGTCTCTCATGAATAAATAAAGTCTTAAAAAAAAAAAAAAAAAGATGCTGTGCTTATGTCTCAAAGATGGAGGAAGGGGCTCTAAGCTCAGGAATGCAGGCTGCCTGCGCAAACTGTGAAAGGCAAGGAAACACA
Organism: Canis aureus; assembly: GCF_053574225.1. Lineage (NCBI taxonomy): Eukaryota > Metazoa > Chordata > Mammalia > Carnivora > Canidae > Canis > Canis aureus. Next base: position 119,572,105 of record NC_135649.1, on the reverse strand, counting down.
TTCTCCAGAGCCTCCAGAGGGAGCTTGGCCCTGCGGACAATTTGATTTTTCCAGAATTATGACCTCTAGAAATCTAAGAGAATAAAAACGTGTTGTTTTAAGCCACTAAGTTTATGGTCATTTATGGTAGCAGCCACAAAAAACTGATACAGTGCGTGTCAGCCACGGGTTCCCTCCAACGTGACTTTTGGGTGAGACAGAAAATGTGAGTAGGAGCTGGACAGGACATGGAGGTAGGTGAGAAAGACTGGCAGGGACAACTGTGAGCACAAGCCAGTGAGGGGTACTGACCTCAAAGCCATCATCGAGCCAGGAGAGGACTAAGTCATGGGGGGTGAGGAGGGGACTTGCGGGGAGGGGGGTGGTGGAGCTCAGGAGACATGCTGAGAAATCTGGATCCGATCCTAAGTCAAAACAGAGCCCTGGGGCTGGGAGGGGAAGGTAGGGGGAATAAGACAATCTGATCTGTGTCTGTGAGGTGGGTGGTTTGTAGGCAGAGAACGGATGCAGCCTGCTGTCAGGAAGCTGCTGTAAGGGGCAGCCCCCAAACTATGTGCTCTTTCTACTAAGCCAGACTGCCCACTTGGCCTACTTTCTTGTATTAATTTTAGTTACAGACACACACACGCGCGCACACACACACACACACCATACACACACTCCCATGATCAGACTGGAAACTTATTAAGCAAGGACTTACTCATCTCTGCATTCCCCACTATATCTAACACTGTGCCTTGCAACTAACGGGCTGAAAAAAGGCTGCAGCACTGAGCTCTTACGTATGGGCGTCTAAATTTGCCTACTACCTAAAATACACCAGGCATCAGGTGCTCCTCTTAATTATACATGCATAAAAGCTCAGAACTAGATTAATTACTCACGTATTTGTCACAACACCACAAAGCTCGAGGAACCATCAGCAAGAGCTGAGCTAACATGGATGTGAATAAGTAGAAAACAGTTTGCTCAAAACCTCAAAGCAATCCTACAAGTAGTGTATTCCAAACTCTAAAACAAAAGGAAATAAAATAAACTTACATCAAATGGCTAAGAATTTGTTTTGACAAACGAAAAATGAGGATGCTCTAGGTCAATACAGAAAATCATTCTGCACCTTCCAATGTGAGCACCCAGGAAGTCCTGCCCCTTTACCCACCTATAACCAATGCCATCATACCAACACCACTAGACGGTGCAATAGGGTTCATCGAAAAAATACACAAGAACACATAATCTAGCTTGAAATAATGATCTCACGTCTCAAATTCAGATCAAGTGTCAGTGTGTGAACATCACAGAATTTCAGTGAAGTGGCTGTATTAGGGCAGAATTTCCAAATAAAGTCAATTTTACATGACACTTTATGCATTCCTCAATCTGAGGATTTATTTATTTTTTTAAAGATTGTATTTATTTATTCATGAGAATGTACAGTGAGGAGAAAGAGAGAGAGGCAGAGACAGGCAGAGACAGAAGCAGGCTTCATGCAGGGAGCCTGACGAGGGACTCGATCCAGAGTCTCCAGGATCACATCCTGGGCTGCAGGCGGCGCTAAACCGCTGAGCCACCAGGGCTGCCCAATCTGAGGATTTAAAACCAAGCCTAGGGATCCCTGGGTGGCGCAGCGGTTTGGCGCCTGCCTTTGGCCCAGGGCGCGATCCTGGAGACCCGGGATCAAATCCCACATCGGGCTCTCGGTGCATGGAGCCTGCTTCTCCCTTTGCCTATGTCTCTGCCTCTCCCTCTTTCTCTCTCTGTGACTATCATAAATAAATTTAAAAAAATTAAAAAAAAATAAAATAAAATAAAATAAAAATAAAACCAAGCCTATTCAATTACAAAGCTGAGGATCTGCCTCCCTGAAAGGAAAAGGTGACACGGAGGAGGAGGAAACAACCCCTTAGGAGTCCCCAGCCTCTTGAGAGTTCTGGAAAGGAGCTGGCTTGCAGTCCAAACCATAGGATTCTGCTAGTGTGTGTGTGTGTGGGGGGGGGGGGGGGGGGGTAGTGCTCACACGTGTGTTCACTGCCTTCAGGTGCTCACTCCATGCAATCCGTTCACAGCACTTCTTCCCTTCTTGCATTTCCAATAAAGCAACCGTACAAAAATAGGAGGAAAACATAAGTGGATTCCCATACAACTGGCCTCAAATCCTGTTTCTCTTTCATACAGAGCTCATCCTCGATGGTGAGAACAAGATTCTCGATGTTTACGATTTTATAGTTTTGACATTTTATTTATTATTTTTAGAAGATTTTTTTTTTAATTTACTCATGTGAGACACAGAGAGGGAGGCAGAGACAGGCAGAGGGAGAAGAGGGCTCCCTGCAGGAAGCCCGATGCAGGACTCGATCCCAGGACCCCAGAATCATGCCCTGAGCTACAGGCAGATGCTCACCCACTGAGTCACCCAGGCGTCCTAATTTTAATGTTTTAAATGGGACTTAAATTTATTCTTGGGCCTGAGTATGCTAATTATTATTCAATTGTTCAGAGCCACCAGAGTATGTAAGTAATGAATGAATATGCCATTCTGCACCTACAGAAGACAGTTCTTAAAGTCAGGAAATGTACGATTGCTGTCTAGAAATGGAAAACCTTTTTATGACGTAGACTGCATTAAATGAAATACCTAATGAAGGCTTATTCTCATTACTTCTGGATAAACTGCCTGGAAATCAAAATTTTTTATCTGTGAGAATCAAAAACAAACAGAATCTCTGCAGCATTCCACTTAGCAGAAATCATCAGCCCAATTTTCCTTTATACACCTGTTTGTAAATGGGAGGGAGCAAAGCATTATCGGCCCCATTTTCCAGGCCTTGCAAACAGACCCTGTGTTCTCATGATCAGATAAAGAAGAAATAGCCTTTGGTAGAAAGAAACAGAGCCGGAATTTTATGACTAAATAGACACTCAAGAGTAAAAAGAGGCATTTGATTTCCTTGCCTCACTGTCATCCAACATAATCTTCCCCAAATCCAGAGCAGAAATCCGTAATAATTAAATTAAAAAAAAAAAAAAGTCTTGACCTTTCCTGTTACCCAGGAAAAGGATTATTTGTCTGCAGTTAACTTAGTAGAGCCAACGTTCATGCCTGCCGCTCAGTGTTGATTTCTTAACAAGGAACGCAGCCTAGTTACTACTTCATTACCTCTAGTTTTTCTGGTGCCGTTAGCAGGACAGAAGCCACCAAGGATCCCGCAGAAGCCCCTGCAAAGGCCTTGACATCCTTCAGGAGCTTTTTTCCATGTCTACAAAGTGCGGATGCTGCCCCCAAGTGGTAAATGCTCAGAAACCCGCAGGCCGCAAACGACAAGTTGATGTGCTTCATTCTAGCTGCGAAATTGAGGACACACAAAAAAACAAAAATGCTGTAAGTTGGTATAGTTCTTTACACACTGGTGTGTTGTCCCATGTCTCATCGTTCCAACACGGTTTTAACGTATAATTCTCTGTGCTGAACACAATATTGTCAATAAAAGTCTCATTAAGTACCCAAATTTTTCACGAAAACTTTTCTCCCCTCTCCCCTTGGCCCCATATAGTTTTATTACTTGTGAAAAGTCCCAACATTTCATATGTATTTATCTCATAGATTATGCTATCTACAATCTGATGTGCCCCGGGTAGAAGCAGATCAGTAAATTACAATTGCCTTTTTTCCTGACCTTTTTAACCTTTTTTTTTTGGGGGGGGTACTATTGTGGAAGGTGAAATGGCTAGGCACTAGCACATTGCACAGAAAGGACACACGTGGTCTCCTTTGCAAGTGCATCACCGCATTTCAAGAGCAGTCCCTGCTCGCTTGCCCCACACTTGCACTGCAAGCATCCACATATATGGATATAATATATACATATTTAATTCCAAAAAACAAAAACAAGGATGCCCACGATTCTTGCATAATGCAACGAGCCATCATTCAACAGTGAAATATAGATTTCATTGCCTAGTTTCTCAAGATACATTAAGGCCGTGAGTGGCAAGGGCAATTGAAGGCCGCAAGGGCCGTCAGGCACAGTCCCGGATGACTTGTGAGCGATTTCAGGACAGAAGCGCGTTTCCGAAGCCTCAGTGGGCTGCATGTCACCAGGTGGTGGGTACCGTGAGGCCACAAAGCTGCACACCTGGAGGTCCTCGGGTCTCCTCCCTGCCTCCTCCGGAGCCTCCAGGGGAGGCACACGGCCCGGCGCGGGCCTCGAGTTTAGGGGCCGAAGGCCTCCGCTGTGTGCAGGGAGGAGCCCCGGCCGCGGCACGCCTCCTTTCTGCAGCCGGGGTGGGGGTGGGGGTGGGGGTGGGGGTGGGGGTGGGGGTGGAGCGGCGGAGCTCGGTGCAGGAAGCAGCCTCAGCCCCCGGCGCTGGGGGCTTGCTCCGACCCGCCCACCCGGGGGGAGCCACCAGAGCCCGCCCCGCGCCCGCCCCGCGCCCCGCCTACCAAGGCAGGCTCCAGGCACTTCCATGCTGAACCCCCTTCAGCGGAGCCGTCACTCAACAAGGCCCCGCCCCCCAGGGCCGGCCCGCGCTGGCCGACTGGAAGGTCTCGCGGGAGGGGTCCGGGCGGGCCTACCCGCGCAGGCTGCGACGTCACCATGCGACGCAGGCATCCCTGGGCCCCGCCCACCCCATTTAAACCCCCTGGACTCAACATGGCGGCGGCGCACCCTCGGACGCTTGACCCCGGCGTCCCCGGGCGCGGGTAAGGGGCAACCCTTTCGTGTCCAGGGCTGCTGTCCTCCATACGCAGCGATGCGTGTCCGTCCGCCTGCGCGTCGTAGCGCCACCTGGGGGCTGGCCCCTCCCCGGCGAGGTCGGTGACCCTGAACGACCCTCCTGCGCCGCGCGCGCCCCGGAAGCGCTGGCGTGTCTCCCGGAAGTGGTTTTTCTTCCTCTCCCCACCGTCCGGGCGGTGCCGCTGGCGGGGAAGGCGGGGTCCACGTGCCGGCTTGTGGAGAGCGGACTTCCTAGCGCTTTCCGCGTCTGGCGGTGCCTTCCCCGTTCCTGAGTAGCCTTTTTAACGGAAGCGTAATCGGAGAGGCCGGGCCGCGGCTGTGGGCAGCGGCCACATCGTCAGGCGCCTCGGGCTGCTGACCCAGCGCGGCTTGCCTTACCTGTCTGAGCTTCTCAGGTGATTTTCTGTGTGAAACGGGATGGTGGTAAAGACGCCCGTGCCACACGGCGGGCCTGCAGCACTCGGCCTGTGGCTTCCTTTGGTGGCGGCCGTGGGCGTGTAGAGTCAGTGAGAGATGGTGGTGGCTTTGGGTGGTGGCCGTGCGGCCGACGTCCCCTGTGGGGCCTCCTTCCCTGTGTAGGCCCCGTAAGCCAGCCTGCAGCAGTCGCAGAGCCCCCGGGGAAGGTCCCCCAGGTCCCCCTGCCTGAGGACGCTCTGAGCAGTGTGCGCGTCCTGCCCTGGGGCGCGGGGCGGGGTCGCCTCATGGCCTGTGCGTCCCTGATCGCGAGGCCGTGGCCTGGGCTCTGCAGCGCGACCCCGCCTGAGGGCCTGAGCGAGGGCCCCGGATGTGGTGACTGGGGACCACATGGCGCCTCACAGTCGCAAACAGCCTCCTGACACCCTTGCGCCTCAGGACCCGCCGGGGCCTAAGCAAGGTGGCGTCTTGCTGCCAATAGGACTGGCGTGACGGGGGGCTGCAGTGCACGTGGTGCAGCTGCGGGAGGGCGGGAGGGCGAGAGGGCAGCGCCCTCCGCGAAGCCTGCCGGGAAGCAGGAGGCCGAGGCCGCGCCGCGGAGCCCCTGGTGCGCGGTGCACGGTGCTGACATGCGCACTAGGGTTTGGGAGGCCCTGCTCGAGCTGCCGCTCCTGCCGCTGCTGGCGTAAAGCGATCTGCTGACCTTCAAACTTCAAGGACAGGCCGAGTCCACGCGGCCAGGAGCGGGGGCGGCGGTGTCCTGCCTTCGGGCCCTGCCGGCAGGTGGATCCAGCAGATGGGAACATTGCCCCCTGCGCAGCGTGCATGCGCACCAGGACCGCGGGAGCCCCCGCTTGAAGGGAAGACGACGGCACCCACCGTGGGCACAACTGCGGGTGAGTGAGCTGCTACTGCCTTAAAGTGTCGTGCCACGTGACTTCAGAAAACTCCGAAACTCCGTTCTTACCGTTTTAAACGCTCTTTTAAAACGTGGTCTCTCTGTTTCGCCCTTATCATGCTCACATGCAGCTAACGGAAACGGTCACCTCCCTAAAGTAACAAAGAATATCAGAGTCAGGGGCGCCTGCCTGCACGGCTCAGGGGTTGAGCATCTGCCTTCGGCTTGGGTCGTGATCCTGGGATCCACCTGTGCATTGGGCTCCCCGCAGGGAGCCTGCTTCTCCTCCTGCTCCGGTCTCTGCCTCTCTCTGTGTGTCTCTTGTGAATAAATAAATAAAATATAAATATATATATATGAGATTCATTCGTATTTGTTTTTGTAATTTAGGGGCCAGCGGTAACATCATCAATAAATATGTTTTGGCTGTTGGATTTCAGTAAATTACTCTTGTGAATATACAGTAATTTAATTGACCTTGAAGAACTTTTTTTTAATAATAATTCATTTGCTTGTGTTTGCTTCTCTGTCTTCCTTAGTAATTTAGTCTTGAACTGCTTTATTTAGCCATTTATCCAACATTCATGAAGCATTCATTGTATAACAGTCTCCTGGTACAGGGCTTACAAAGTTGAAAAGAATTCAGTTCTTCCTCATGAGGGATGCAGACTGGAGTGGGCAAGGAGACTGAAGATGCATCATTACGGAGACCTGATCATGTGCTGTTCCTGAGCCACACAGATGCTCTGGAGGTGAGCACTGAGCTGGGGAGTAGCTCACAGAGACGCCTACAGTCGCACCTGGCACGAAAACACACTGTTTAAACCTGATTCTCCTCTCCTTGTGCCAAGCTTCCTCCCACAACGTTTTACCGTGTATTCCATAAAGAGGGAGACAGGTACAGAATATGGGGCTACTTGCCACATCCTGACCCCAAGAATAGGACCTTCTCTCAGTATTTCTGAGTCTGAGTCTGATCTCTTCCAGTTCGCTGCGCATGTACTTTAATGTTATTTCCCAATTTTGGCTCCTTTATGCACGTGAACACCTCTGCGGGGCATGCTAACATTGCCCCTGCAACACACTTGTCCTCTTTCCTTTCTCATGACTCCTCACCCCTGTCACCTCCTCCTGGAATCTCGGGTACTGGTCCTGATTTCAGGGGAAAGTGGCCACGGTGTTACAAACACAGAACAGTGCCCCTTTAACGGAGGTATCAGCTAATAACCGCCCTGTTGGCATACCTTTCATGCCTACTTGAAGCATTCTCTTGTTTTGAGAACACCACCAATGTCAGAGAAAGGCACATTTGCAGTCATGGAGTAGAACTTCCCATCTGAACCCGGGGAGGCCGCATCCCTTCCCATGGATCGCTCTCGAAAGAAGGACAAGCAATGAACGCCTCCACCCAGAGGGAGCCGGTCCCCAAATAAAGGGGCAATCGGGGCTGAGAGAGAAGCAGGATTAAGCTATGATGGCATTTCTAGAGCCTGTGGTCAAAGCTACAGTGCTCCCCGACTCACTGCCCCACTGCACTCACCCTTTTACAGTTGGCTTTTTTTTTTTTCCTTAATATTTTATTTATTTGAGAGTAAAAGAGTGTGCATGAGAGAGGGCGTGAGCAGGGGGAGGGGCAGAGAGAGAGGGCATGAGCAGGGGGAGAGGCAGAGGGAGAGGGAGAAGCAGGCTGCCCAGTGAGTAGGGAGCTAGTTGTGGGACTAGATCCCAGGACCCTGAGATCATGACCTGAGCCGAAGGCAGACGCTTCACTGACTAAGCCACCCAGGCGCCCTACTGTTTGCTTTCTTAACCTGCTTGGAATCGAGTTACTCAATCTTCCAATCAAGATGATACTTCTGCATCTGCCATTTTCTCTCTCTAGAAATTTGCTAGAGGAACCAATTACTTACAGGAACACTAAATCTTTTCTAAATGGCAAAATTTTTTTTTCAAAATATGCATGAGTTTTACATGTAATATATATTTTTCTGTTATACATGTATATACGCATACGTAACAAAGGACTTTGATAATGTGGAAACTAAACATTTTCAAAGTAGACGTTCTGAAGTGTAATTTATGGTTAGATGCATCTAGGAATATGTAATCTATAAGTCTTCTTTACATGGCATAGAAATTAAATATCAAGTTATTCATGTGAAAGAGACATTTTAAAAATTTAGCATTTATTTAGAAGTTTCTTTTTATTTATTTTTTAAAGCTTCATTCTAATTTAAGACATTCCCAATGTACTATACATTTGCGTTGAGCAATAGAAATGCTAGAGTGTTTCTACTGTTGTATAGGAATTACAGTGCCTGTGGTTCGTAGTCTACATAAGTGTAAGAGCAGAAGATCTTTTAAAATTTGCATACTTCATATATTTTATAGAAGAGAAGTTTAGGTCTTTGATACGCAGGTAGTGGAGTTGGAGTACCAAATGCATTACAGAGTCCTAAATATTTAAAAAAAGCGCTAAAGAAGAAAATGTGTTGTCTGCCTTGGATATTATACTGCAGAAGAGCTGTACCCTTTATCTGACCACATTCATGGTCCACAGTTTGTACAGGTGGATGGAAACCACCTTTCTTGCTGTCCTTCAAATGATTTTCTTAGCGTGGAAGAGGTTTTTAGGGAAATAACGTCAAAAAATGAAATTGTTGAATGATAAACAATGTCAGCTTTGGTGCCTTCAGCTTCATGAAGTTTATCAAAATATTCTCTTTTAATGTGGAGTACTGTATTTAAACATTACTGTTGCTGTTACCAAGGGAAACACCCTAATTGCTAAAACATCCAATTATCTAATCACCTCATTTCAAGGAGACAAAATAAAGATTTCAGTCTGTTTTGTTTTTGCAAAATGACTTCCTTTCCTAAGCATCTACTCTTATTTACTGCGATCTACTTATTACTAGTTTCTTCAATTATTGTCCTTCCTTGACCTTCCAGTCCTGCATACGCATTGTCTTGTATAACTCACAACAGCGATGAAAGGAAAAAACATATATATACATATATATATATATACACACACACACACGAATATTTAGAATTAAAACAGTTTTCCCACATCCAGACAGATGCAGAGATTATCAGCCCAGGTCCCCATCATCCCAAAACACTCCCTGTGCAGAGTCCCATCTTTCCTACATTGTTTCAACAATGAATTAATAAAATATAAGCTCTCATTCTGTGCTGAGTCTTGCATGCTATTTGACCACCATAGCTTTCAGAACCTTGTTTCTTCCCTCAGTTCTTTCTCTGATCAGAATTTGCAATTAGTGTTCATATTTAGATATTTATAATTTTACTGAAAAATGGAAGAAACCCTTGATCGATGTGACCCATAAATGTGTTTATTAATGCCATTTAGAGAACTTGTTCGTATGTGAGAAAGAAAAATAAAAAGCAAGTCCAGCAATTAATTAAGGCCACCCTCTCCCCACTTAACAGTCACAGCAGTAACTCTTTTTGATTATTACTTTTCCTGGAAGCCATATCATAAAGTAGGTTATTGTAAAAAGAACATAATTCCTATTAGGAGCTGTGTTATAAAAGGTCATTATGTCATTGGCCAAGGCAAGGCCTTAACTCCAGAGAAATCATTTATCTAATCATTTTTCTCTTTATGCCCTTGGTTACTCTTTAAACTTTTTCTGGTGTCTCATATATGAAAGAGACTGGGCTAGGCATTCGGTGGGGGGGGGGGGGGGGGAATCTTAAGATAAACTTCTTGCCTTTAATTCACTTTTTTCTTGCTGGAATGTCCTTGCACATTTTTCTCTTCTTTTAAGCCCTACTTTATTCTTCGAAGCCTAAATCAGGCTTTGCTGTCTCATTATATCCTTTTGGGTAACGTTCAGCCACCTCCTGTTAGTATTCACCATATCTTCCCCTTTGTTGGTGCATGAGGCATTGCCAAAGCATTTATGATGTTTTATTTTGGTTGAGATATGGGCCCTCCACTCTCTGTGCTCAGAGGTCATTTGGAGCAGGCACTGTCTTGTACTTCGTGGTTTTTGCCAGCATCTAGTAGATAGCTCAAGACTCATAAACGTTTGTAAGGGTTGGGAATCTTTAGTTGTTGTGTTTCAGATATCTGGCTTAAGCAGGAAGAGAATTGCTGGTTGAAATTATCTAGAAGTTTAGAGGTAGGGCTCACTGCAGTAATGCCTGGATCAAGCACTTGGGTTTCATTTAGTTTCATTCTCCAGGCAGGGCATCCGCAGGAGGTTCATGCCCCAGCAGCGTCCCAGCTGATCACTGTCCATCTTTCAGACTTAGAAGCTTAGACTCTGGTTCCGTTTTTATCACATGAATATCCCTGGAAGAGTATTGTGAACAGCAAATTGTAATACAGATTTCTTGCCATCTGAAAGTAGAACATCCCTATGAAATATTTCATTAACCCAAATAGTGTAAAGCAAAGAAGCAATTACCATTAATTTATATGGAAACATTTTTGTCCATTCCCAGACCTCAAAAAATCTGTTACCTTAGGACACATTTTGGTAACAGATGCACAAAATACATTGAGTTAAAGCACAGATGTTCACAGACACAGTTCAGAGCTCCGGTGGCCTGGTTTTGTGATGCTGCATGCAGTTTCCAGAGAAGGAGCTTGAAGGTGCCACTCTTGGCTGGCACCATGCTTACTGCTTGGGGTGGTACTGCCTCTGTAACTGCTCGCTACAAAACGTGAAATGCTGTATTTTCGTAAAACTGAAAATCCTCTTTCTTTTGGCTAATAAAGAGGTACTAATGTAGGTCTTTTGTAAAAGGGAAGTGGTGTAATGCGAGCCTTCAAAAAGCAGGGGAGACCTGTACAATGATGTGGGCCCATGATTGAAGGAGCATGTGCTGTGCAAGCAATGGCCAAATAGGACTGGAAGCAGTAACTCTAGTCCAGGCTGGAAGCTGGGTCCAGATGGACTTGGTTGGGCAAGCCTCCTTAGGAAGAAGTCTGGCAAAAAAATAAATAAATAAGTAAAAATAAAAAAAGAAAAAAGAAAAAGTCTGGCAGTCTAAATAAACATATCTACTATAATATTCCATAAATATTTGTTGAATTAAACACAAGTAAAAATGCAGCCATTATTTCTATATAAAACAAAAAATATTATTCCTTGGTTATATAAAACTGCACAATACATAATTACCTGATGCATAGTCCCCCAAACAAATAAGAACCCAACTATGATGTTTGATGCCTTGAAAAGTTAGTTGACAGTATTAGTTAGGTTTAAATGTATGGTAAGTATTATTTGGCATAAATGTTTAGCATTCAATTAGCAATAGAATTGTTTGTTTTTTTAATCATATGGGATATTGGATATGTTGCTCACCACATTGGTGTAAATGGATAGAAATGTTTCCCTTTGATAAATTTCCCTGTAGGAAGCTGTGGTACACTCAGAGCTGTAGCAAGGATCTTCTCTTACACCTACGGTCAAAGAAATAGGTGCTAGCAAACATTTTTTTTTGACAACAGTGACAATAATGGCAATGCTATTCTACTAAAAACATTTTGCAGAGTAGGAAGTGATCCCAAATGTCTTTTCATCACTCATTATAATCCATTTTTATAAAGAGTATATAGTCCCCATTTAGTGAGTGCCCACTAACATTTTATTTTAAAACCAAAAGTACCTATGCAATTAACACAAACTTTCAAAAACACTGTTTACAACATCTTCTGAATTTTGAGATCAAAGGACATCCCCAACTACACACATGCATTCTGTTTAGGAAACCACAAAATGGGGGATCCCTGGGTGGCTCAGCGGTTTAGCACCTGCCTTCGGCCCAGGGCGTGATTCTGGAGTCCCGGGATCAATTTCTGCATTGGGCTCCTTGCATGGGGCCTGCTTCTCCCTCTGCCTGTGTCTCTGCCTCTCTGTGTCTCTCATGAATAAACAAATAAAATCTTAAAAAAAAAAAAAAAAAACAAACTACAAAATGAACAGGTACAGTGGATGAGAAGTCTGAAGTTGAAGTCAGAGTGAAATTTCAAAAGGTCTCAGCCTGACCTGTAAAAGACAGCTGTAATTTCAAGACCACCTATTATGGCTCAAATTATCAGAACACAGAGTAGAAGATCATAAAATATGATGGTAGTACATGGTGATATTTGTTAAATTATAGAGACTGATACAGTTTTCCCTGAGGGGAAAACAATCCCCAAGTTCTGATAAACTGTCCTAGGTTTCTACAGACAGATATATTTAAAATAATGAAGGGATGCCTGGGTGGCTCAACGGTTAAGCACCTGCCTTCAGCTTGGGGCGTGATCCTGGAGTCTCGGGATTGAGTCCCGCATCAGGATCCCTGTATGGAGCCTGTTTCTCCCTCTCCCTGTGTCTCTGCCTCTCTCTGTGTGTCTCTCATGAATAAATAAATTAAAAATCTTAAAAAAATAAAACACAGAATTCATTTCCTGAATAGAGAAGATGGCAAGTTCAAAGTCATCCTATCCCAACCACACCATTGCCTAGGGAAGCCTAATCCAGGTGTAGACTTAACCAAAAAAATTTTTTTAAGATTTTGTTTATTTATGAGAGGCACAGATAGGCAGCGACATAGGCAGAGGGAGAAGCAGCCTCCCTGTGGGGAGCCTGATGCGGGACTCAATCCCATGACCCCCAGATCATGACCTGAACCAAAGGCAGACGCTCAATCACTTAGCTACCCAGGTACCTCAGTCTTGCCAAATACTAGTTTTGCATTTATAAATTTCTCATAGGAGGCAGGTAGCTCTACTTAGGTTGTCATTTTAAGCACTGGGCTTTGTTTCCAGTATCTTATTCTCTCTCTCCTCGCCTTGGGGTACATGATCTCACTCTTAACATACTTTTGAATTGCCATATTAAGAAAGTAAGCTTTTCATGAAATACAGTCCTTTGAGTAGCCACAGATGCACATCTCACTTAAAAAAAACAACTCTAGGAATGCCTGGGTGGCTCAGTGGTTGAGTGGCGGCAGTCTTTGGCTAGGGCATGATCCTGGGGTCCTGGGATCCAGGCCCAATCTGCTCCCTGCAAGGAGCCTGCTTCTCCCTCTGCTTGTGTCTCTGCCTCTCTCTCTGTGTGTGTCTCTCGTGAATAAATAAGTGAAATCTTTAAAAACAAACCAAAAAAAAGCTGTAGATGTAGAACATGTCTCACAGGGATCGTAAATTTAAGGGTGTTCAGAAGGCTTTGTAATTCTGAAATGTAATTATCCTTCATTTTCATGTACATATACTCTAAATTTTACTTATTTAATTTACATTTTTTTATTGTTTTAATTCTTAATTCCAGTATTGTTAACATACGATGTTACATTAGTTACAGGTGTACAATATAGCGATTCAACAATTCTGTACATGACTCAGTACTCATCATGATAAGTGTGCTCTTCATTCCCCTTACCCATTTCACTCACCGCCCCCCCCCAACCTCCCCTCTAGTTATCATCAGTTTGTCCTCTATAGTTAAGAGTCTGTTTTTTGGTTTGTCTCCTTTTTTCTTTGTACATCTGTTTTGTTTCTTAAATACCACATGAGTGAAATCATATGGTATTTGTCTTTCTCTCACTGACTTATTTCACTTAGCATATTTTGTACCTTCATCCATGTCATCGCAAATGGCAAGATTTCTTTTTTTTTTTTTTTTTTTTTTTTTAAGATCTGTTTACTTATTTTAGAGATGGGGCTGGTGAGGAGAGGGAAAGGAGAGGGAAAATCTCAAGCAGACTCCTCGCTGAGCATGCTTCTCGCTGAGCACGAAGCCCCACACAAGGCTCAATTCCATGGCCCTGAGATTATGACCTGAGCCAAAATCAAGAGTTGGAGGCTTAACCAGCTGAGCCACCTTGGCACCCCTAAACTTATTTACACTTAAATGTTTTCTTATGTTTGTACCTCCGATTCTTGGTTGTTTATTGGGCTCCAGGCTCAGTGGGGAGTCTCTGCTAATCTCCCTCTGCTCCTCGCCCTGCTCATGTGCACATACTCTTTCTCTCAGTAAAATAATGAATCTTTAAAAGAAAAAAAATGAGGGGTGTCTTGGTGGCTCAGTCGGTTGAGTGTCTGCCTTGGGCTCAGGTCATGATCCTGGGGTCACTGGATCAAGCTCCACATCGGGCTCCCTGCCCAACTGGGAGTCTGATTCTCCCTCTCCCTCCCCCTCTGCTGCTCTCTCTACTTGTGCTCTCTCAGTCAAATAAATAAATGAAATCTTTTTTAAAAATGTAATTAAATTTAATTTCACCATTCTGTGAACAGAGACGAATACTAAAGCTCATTTTCCTTGTGTTATAAAGGAAAATAAAATAACATTTTTGCTTAATTTGTATTTTATTTTAGTTAATTAATTTCAAAGATTTTAGTTATTTATTCATGAGAGACACAGAGAGAGAGGCAGAGACAGAAGCAGAAGGAAAAGCAGGCTCCATGCAGGGAGCCCAATGTGGGACTCGAACCAGCTGAGCCAAAGGCAGAAGCTCAACTGCTGAGCCACTCAGGTGTCCCATTTTTGCTTCATTTTTAGAAGAGAAATACTTCTCATAACAATGTAGTCAAAGCACATCAATTCAGTGATCCCACTTTTACTTGTATAGTACTTGAGTTAACATCCACCTAGGCTGTATTTTCATTAGGTGTTGACATGTGATTATTGAATCAAAGGTTGTTTCCATTATTTACACATTTTCCTGATATTTGGCTCATACTTCTTTTTTTTTTTTAAACTCTGCTAGAATGGCAAATCATAGTGATACCTTGAGCAACACAAAAATCCTCTGAATGTATTTTTATTTGCTTTATATTTTACGTTGTTGGAGGAAAAACATGATGTCCACTTTGTTTTTCTTTATTTAACATACTCTTGAGTTGTGTTTGCAATTTGCCTCTTCTAATCACCTTACAAATACCAATGTGTTTGCTATTCCTAAGAACCCTGTGAATACCTACAGTGGCACTCACGTTTTAAGGATGGCTAACTGAGGCACAGGAGACTAACTTTTTTGAGATCCTTGACCATTACCAGAGACAGGATTCACTTCTTGACTACTATGCCCTGGTGCCTCTCTAGTGCCAGAGTCAAAGTAGATGTACACTCACAGGTGTTTATAGCAGGCATTTTCATAAAGACATTGATAAATGAAGTGAGAAATGAAGCTGTCCAGCTGTACCTTCCCAGGATCTATAGAGACTCATCCTCCACCAAACCATGAAATTGGGATTCTCATGACTTAGACTTGGGGTCTCCTCCCTTCTCCCTCTGCATATTCAAATTAAGTGACATCATTTGTGCCTAAAACTTTCATGCAGTCTCTAGGCCTGAGGCCTCCATATCAGGTGCTGTGATGCCCTGAGGACTACTAATTTCAGTAGACTCTTTATGAGGAGAGAATTTGGGCTATAACTTAGGGTAAGTCCCTGCCTGCACAGAAGGAGAAAGCCCATCCTGCCCACTAGCACAGTTGAGTGGGAGATGGAAGGAGGGGCATTGACATAGAAAATCAGCGTGTTAATTCCTCCGCTTCTCGTGTATGTTTGGGGGTAGAGGGGCCATTTATAGACACATGCAGAGAAATAAAGGCTGTGTTCATTTTTCCAAAGACAGCTGTAAGAGGCTGTAATACCCTAGTGTCTTGGTTCTTAATCCCGCTGCTTTTGATTAGTCTAGGATGGAAGCCAGACATCAATATTATTTGGAAAGGAGAAACAAGCAAACAATTCACAGGTAAATCCAGTGTAGCCAGGCTTGAAAACCATTGTTCTTGGAGAAGTTCTCAATTTGGCCAGTGTGGCGCCAGAGCCATAATGAAGATTTGGGGGAGAGAGGTGCCCGGATGCAGAGTCTGAGCTAAAATAAGCTTAGCGTGGTGATCTCGAGGATTCTGCTCAGCCTGATGAGCAGTCTTAGAAGGGGTGGGAGAATCAGGACCAGCCTAAGATTGGGATGCAGAACCTGGAGTCGTGGAATTTGAAAATCAACACAGAAAGCCAGGATTGTGGACTCTAGCATTAGGAATAAAATTGATGTGCCACAATGCCAGATGACCTCTCTGTAAACTCCAGGCCAGGAACCAAACCAGACCAGCAGAGATGGATGCAGAGCCTGTAACTTGACCAGAAGTTCTATCTTTATGTGTGACACAAGGTCCCAGGAACAGAGCTGATACAGTTTTCAGGGTCCAATGCAAAAGGGAAATGCAAGAACCCTTGCTCCAAAAGGAGGGAGAAAGGTGCCATTGAAAGTCTTTTCTTGGGCCCCTGGGTAGCTCAGTGGTTGAATGTCTTGCCTTTGCCTCAGGTCGTGGTTCCCTGGTTCCAGGATCGAGTCCCACATCGGGCTTCCTACAGGGAGCCTCTCCCTCTGTCTGTGTCTCTGCCTCTCTCTCTGTCTCTCATGAATAAAGGAATGAAATCTTGAACAATAAATAAAAAATAAGAGTCTTTTTTTTACTTCCATTTCTTTCAACATGTTATGGAAGTTGTTATTTGCTATTTCATGTCTTTCTAAAGAAAGAGAAACTAAAACTAAATTATTGACATGAATTTTACCATTTTGCTGATGTTGCATTATGCCTACTTTGGAGACAAGTATCAGACTATTTAACTAGGATGTGGAATCCCACAGTTCATAATCTGTAACTCCTACCTTCATATACATTTTGTGTTTACCACAACAGTGAGGATGTTCTGCAAAGTAATCAAATTCTCTTTATTTCATGCCTTGATCTGCACACATTCCACCAACACTCTCTACCTGATGAATGTGGAAGAGCTTAAAGAAAAAGGGGCTGAGTGATTCTGTCCTGTGCTTTCCTTCTCTTTCGTCACTTTTGGTGGTGGGCCAATGCAGGAAAGTGACTTGAGGAAAAATGAACATAATAGAGTTTGATATTGGTCATTTGTGCTTCCTAGGACACTGGTTCCTTCTTTCTGTTGGTGAAGAAAGTTCTGGTTGGGATGGGATAACGTGTCTTCTTGAGGCTGGCTGCACCCATGCTGACTCAGTCCTAGATGCAACATGCCTAGCTTGTACTTGCTTCAAAACTCACTGATCTCCCATGTTTGGTGAGGCTACTGTAATTCTGCACTCATGAGGCATCGCAGATTCTCTATGTGAAGAGGATGATAAGGAGAATCATATTTCCATTCTGCTTATTGGCTGTATAGTGTCCCACTGGACTTCACTTATAAAACACAAGCTGAAAGACGGGCATCTGGCTAGCTCAACTGGTAAAGCACGTAACTCTTAATCTCGAGGTTATAATTCAAGCCCCACATTGGGTGTAGAGATTACTTTGATTCCATTGGTTGCTAAGAGAAAAAGCAGAAGTCACCATATGTGGAGAGAAAAAAAAATATTGTTAGATTATAGAACCCAGGAAAAGATGGAAGCCTTGAGGATTGGTACTAGGAATTGGAAAGCCTTAAGAAACGATGCTTCTGCTTTGGATTTCTAGGCTCATGTGGAGTCTCATCTGGCATGCTCATTTCCCTTTCTCTCAGGAGATCCGACTTTCTCTGCTTCTCAAGCTGTATGGGACCAGACACAGGAGCCTGTCAGTTCAGAAGTTTACATAACCTCAGTTCGGTCAAATGGCACAAAAGAATAGCTGGTTTTCTGGTGGAGAAGACATATAATTGGTCCAGTGTGTATGTGGCTCTATCTTTGGTCCGACCATTGCTCCCTGATGAGGGGTGAGCGCCAAAGCCTGGAAGCTCATGAGTTGGACCAGCACTCCCCAAGTTTCTATTGTGGCCTTTAGACTTGATTAAGTGTCCTGCATAAAAACGTAATAGGGGATCCCTGGGTGGCGCAGCGGTTTGGCGCCTGCCTTTGGCCCAGGGCGCGATCCTGGGGATCCGGGATCGAGTCCCACGTCGGGATCCCGGTGCATGGAGCCTGCTTCTCCCTCTGCCTGTGTCTCTGCCTCTCTCTCTCTCTGTGTGTGACTATCATAAATAAATAAAAGTTTAAAAACAACAACAACAACAAAAAAAAAACGTAATAGTTAATAATAACCAAGTAACAGTTATTTGAGCCCGGCTACGTGCCAGAGTCTTTCCTGATCATTATTCCTTATCT
The DNA here is from genome assembly GCF_053574225.1 of Canis aureus. NCBI lineage: Eukaryota > Metazoa > Chordata > Mammalia > Carnivora > Canidae > Canis > Canis aureus. The sequence goes on along the minus strand of NC_135649.1, from coordinate 119,553,971 downwards.
CAGTCTCCACAATAAAAACTCAGAAGGATATAAAGAAAGTTCCCTTACAGACATTCCAAAACACCCTTACCACATGATCTGGACAATAGGAAGCAAAAGAAAGAAATACTTCTAGCATAGCTGGGACCTATAAACAAAGGCTGGCTTGTTGTTTTTTAAGATCTTATTTTTTAAGTAATTTCTGTACCCAACGAGAGGCTTAATGTCACAACCCTGAGACAAAGAGTTACTTGCTCCAGTCGCTGTGTGCCAGCCAGTGACTCTGCAAAGGCTGGTTTTAGTATATACTCTGTTGAAAGACTGTTACTGCTATCGTATAGTTTCTATTTCTCCATGGTTATTTGTTGGCTGTTGTCAAAAAGTTGAGGAAACTTCTGATTCTTGATTTTGTTCAAGCAACTCAATTACAATGATAGTAGCAATTAAGCACAGCAGATTCTCAGAAATGTTTGCCCTCAGTGAGTGCATGACTTTCAGAAGAGTGGCTGTGTATCCTCCAAGATGATGTGCGTAATCCCACAAAAATTGATGCCAGATGGATCCGACCTGCGTGGGAAAATAGGCTTCCTGGAATCTTCAAGATATGTTTTGTTTTCTGTACCTATTTCCAGGCTGCCCCCTGCTGGCCGATTGAAGAGGACATTACTTACCATAGAGGACATTACTTACCACCTGTAAATGCCAGGGAGAAGCCACAGCTCCTAGGAGGTCTCAATTGCACCTGGCCTCAGTGCCACTGGAAATGACTGAGTCTCCCTTGCCTGTATTGTACCGTGCCCCTCATCACCTCCACGAGGAGTCAGAAACTGTTCATATCATTTTTTACCATCTGTTTGCTGCGTCAAAAGGGCTGCTTTTGTTGCTTACCATTGTCATGACTGAAATCTCGATATAATTGTGTTTTTTAAATTTAATTTATTTATTCATGAGAGAGAGAGACAGAGACATAGGCAGAGGGAGAAGCAGGTTCCTCGCAGGGAGCCCAATATGGGACTCGATCCCCAGACCCCGGGATCACACCCTGAGGCCAAGGCAGATGCTCAACCACTGAGCCATCCAGGTGTTCCTGAAATCTCGATATAAGATTAAATACATAAATGCTGGAAAACAGATAAGTTAGATTCATGGTGGTTCTTTTTGTCCTCATTTCTCCTGCTTTCCTCACCTGTACTCTGCAGAGGATTTACTGGTTTCAGATGTAGATGAACTAGATTCTGTCCTGAATAAAAGTCAGATGGTTAGAGAGTTACCTGTTTAGACTGTTTTATTTATTTTTTAGAGGGCAAAGTGAGAGTGCACATGAATGAGGGGAGGGGCAAAGGAAGAAGGAGAAGCAAGGAGCCCAGCGTGGAACTCCCAGGACCCTGAGATCATCACCTGAGCTGAAGGCAGATGCTTAATGACTGAGCCACTCAGGTGCCCTTACACTGTTTTTAATGTTTATTGTTATTTAAAGTGTTCACTGAGGTGCCAGCTAGCCATTTATTTATTACATCCAGTTTATGTATTTACTTTTTTTTTTTTTAATTATTCATGAGAGACACAGAGAGAGAGGCAGAGGGAGAAGCAGGCTCCATGCAGGGAGCCTGACATGGGACTTGACCCCGGGGTCTCCAGGATCAGGCCCTGGGCTGAAGGCGGCGCTAAACTGCTGAGCTAGGGCAGCCCTGGTGGCGCAGCAGTTTGGCGCCACCTGCAGCCTGGGGTGTGATCCTGGAGACCCAGGATCGAGTCCCACGTCGGGCTCCCTGCATAGAGCCTGCTTCTCCCTCTGTCTGTGTCTCTGCCCCTCTCTCTGTGCCAATAAATAAATAAAATATTTAAAAAAACAATAAAATAAACTGCTGAGCCACCCGGGCTGCCCCCTGCACCCCCCCTTTTTTTTTAGTGAAGAAAGTTTAATTTAAAAAATAAGCATAAAAAAATAAAAATAATAAAAAATAAGCATAAGATGGGTACCTGGGTGGCTCAGTTGGTTAAGCATCTGACTCTTAATTTCGGCTCAGGTTGAGATTTCAGGGTCCTGGGACTGAGACCTTCACTGGGCTCCACGGTCAGTGAGGAGCCACACGTCTGGATCCCAGCTCAGCAGGCAGTCTGCTTCTCCCTCTCCCTCTCTCTGCCCCTTCCCCTGCTTGTGCTCACGCTCTCTCTCTTTCTCAAATAAATAAATAAATATCTTTTAAAAAATAAGTAAAATATTCTTGTTTTCAAGGAAGCACATACTCATTATAGAAAATTTAGAGAATACAAATACAGATTTTGAGAAAATATTGACTATGCTTAGAAAATTAATATGTGTGATGTATGTATCACACACCCATGTAGGTAAATGTATGTAATTTACTTTCTGAAGATATATATCTCAAATTTTAATATAAAGCATTATATAAAAAAATTATATAAAAGGCCATGAATGTGAGATAACCAAATAACTGACAATCATTAATTTTATGGTGAATGAGCTACTACTAGTAAATATACATAAGACTCTTTTTTGCATATGTGGCTTCTAGACATGTTGTCCATAACTCAGACTGGTGTATATCATTTTATTTATTTAGATTTTATTTATTTACTTGAGAGGGAGAGTGCATGCAACTCTGAGTTGGGGGAGGAGCAGAAGGAGGGGGGAAAGGAAAGAGAAAGAATTTCAAGCAGACTCCACTGAATGTGGAACTGAATGTGGAAGCTCTATTTCATGACCCTGAGATCATGACCTGAGCCAAAACCAACTGAGCCCCCCCCCCAGCATCTCTGGTGAATACCATTTTAGCACTCAATGTTGCCCACGTGTGAAGGAGAACAGAGCAAAGATTATGTTCGGTATTGATGTTTAATTAACTATGAGGCTTGTTTACCACCTAAATGACATCTCCTCACCAAGTTTAATAACCAAGCTGTTTGAACTTAGGTCTTAATGAATTTATAAATTCTTTCACACCATGGGCCTCAAGTGCTAGAAATTTAAATACATGAAGACAAAAATGTCTATAATGTTAATATAGTAGGTTTTTTAAAACACATCTATTAGAGCTTATATTTTTTTTAAAGATTTTTATTTATTTATTCATAGAGACAGAGAGAGAGAGGCAGAGACAGGCAGAGGGAGAAGCAGACATCATACAGAACCTGATGTGGGACTCGATCCAGGGTCTCCAGGATCACACTCTGGACTGCAGGCGGCGCTAAACCGCTGTGCCGCCGGGGCTGCCCTAGAGCTTATATTTTCAAAGAAATGTTTTGGTCAACATGGTTGCCTTAAAGGTTATGAATCGTCTCCATAATCGAGGACTTTATTTTTGTGACTATATTTATTCAGCAGTATTGATTGAGTGCTGTATATGTTCGCATTTTTATAGTCCCTGTGGATGAGTGAGATAGGTAGACCACAGTCTAATGAAAGAGAGAGATGACACCCAGCCATTGTGATACAAGAGCTCACACTTTGAATGGAAGGTGGCATAGGGAGATTCCAGGCTCCTACCCAGTCCCTGGAGTCAAGTTGCACATAAAAGCAACGTGACTTCTACACTGAATATGGCCAGTGGAATCCCAGGGTGTGAGTGGTGTATTGACAAAGAAAGCAGTGTCACAAGAGATTAAATGAAGAAGCAAACGTGAAATCTACTTGTCTTCTGTTACCCCAGACATTAAAGATTTTTGTAAAATGTCACACTTCTCATCGCACTTCTTGAGAAAACACATTTTTCATAAAAATATATGATTGATATATATAAAAAAAGAAAGAGCATTAATTGGAATGTTTCATAGTCAAACCTATGGTGAAGGCCAAGAAATCCTGCTACATCAGTGGATTGGTAGTGACCTTTTAAACACCCCAGGATTTAGCAGAGGGAATGGCATGCAGTAGGTACTCCACGAATGCTTACTGATAATTGACTGCAAAAGGTCTGACAAAATGATTGTTGCACATGAAAAATCCTTGTTCAGGTCTAACCCCAGATAGGTCTGAGTGCGGGGACGAGTTTCCTTGGATAGCTTGCTAATTTGTTATCTCAATTCCAGGGGTGCCTCTGTAATCTGAATAAGAGAGTCCACACTGCCAAGGCACACTGAACATGCGTCAGATACTCGGGGTGAGTACTTTGACAAGGACCATATGTGTTTGGATTTTAAATTTAGATTTAAAATGGATACATTTGTTTAAGACAAATTCACTCGATTTAATATTATTCAGTTTGCATCTGCATTGATACATTTACCTATACACACACACAGACTAGAAGTTTAATTGACATGGCTTAAAATAAGTCAGTGTTTGATTTTTCTGGTTCATGCAGACTGCCTGGTTCAAATCCAGGCTCTACCACTTAAAACTGTGTGACCTTGGAAAGGTTACTTGACCTCTATGTTCCTCGATTCCTAATCTACGGATTAGAGATGATGATTACACCCAAATTATAGAATGTGTATGAGGCTAAATGAGTTCATATGTGTAAGGAGCATAGAATACTCTTTGTTCAAAGAGCTGTGTAGGTATTGTATTATCATTATCCTAAACCACAAAATAGTAACATTAAAAATATTTAACCTACCAGATCAGATAGTCTGTGAAATGGTTGTTAACATATACAAGACAGTGATTATACTAAAAATTTTAAGTGTTTCTGGGGGTGCATGGGTGACTCAGTTCATAGAGTATGCAAGCCTTGATGGTGGGGTTGTGAGTTTGAGCCCCATCCGTGTTGGGTGCAGAGATTGCTCAAATAAATAAACTTTAAAAAATATTTTAAATGTTTCTGAAGCCAAGCAAGTTAATATCTACAAAGAGCAGAGAATACTGTCTTGTAGCAACTATTCTATTGTTATTATTCTTAACCATGATAATATTAAAAACATTTAGATTACTAGATCAAACTAATACTTTACCATCTGTCATGAAGGTTTTATTTTCAATGTCTTAAATATGTTGAAACACATGAATTACAAAAATGAGCATGAAATTAAGTGGAGAAAATGGAAATGCAGTCATTTAGAATACCTTTTCTGTCTTAGATGAAAAATATATCCTCAAGGAACCCAGTGCCATGGAACTGAATACATTTTAAAATCTAATTCATTTTTCTTGCAATTTATGGATCTGGAATTATTAAAATGTTCATATCTTTGAGCTAATGTGGTGTAACAAATTTAATTTGCAAAACAAAGATGACATGACTAGAACATGATCCATAATCACTTTTTCCCCCCTTCAGCTTCATGTTGTAGGCACTCAGATAGACAAGTCAAGTGTATTTCATAACTTCATAGAACTTTCCAAATAATAAACTCTTAGAAAATCATAAAAGAATAGAATTTTGGAACAAAACAATTGTCAGAATTTATCTTCCACACTGTTGTTTCTCAGTCTTGTAGGGCACAACCCCACCAGCCTTGACATGGTTGTTTGGAATGTATGTGGGTGTTTTGGGCTCTTATTTTTTACTGGGAAGTTGTCTGACTACAGCGTCATTGGATACGTGTGAAAGGATGGGGAAATTAGGGAAGGATTGAGTGGCGAGAGCCACACAAGAAAGGACAGGCTGATGGGAAGCTTGCCTGTAGAGTGGCAGCTCCTGGGCAGTGATGGCCATACCCTCCTACCAATGACCATCCTCTACCCTTGGCTGGCAGCTTCCTCAAGAAGAGTGAGGCCTCACTTTCCACACAGCAGCAAGTCTGGAGGTGCTGTGTTTGGATATGGCCAGCCCTGTTCCCTCCTTGCAGTAGGTCTCTGAGTTCTATCTGGAAGGCAGATTGGAGCAACATGTCTTCAAGGCTGCTGGTCACTGAGGTTTCTAAACCCAGCTTAGTGCCTGTCAGCGGTCTGGGTTGTTTGCTGTGTCTGACAAAGATGACCCAAGTTCAATATTGGTATGCTTCTGGGGTGTGTCTGATTTCCTAGACTGTCTTCTTTGAAGATGTTTCATTTTGGTGTTTTGGCAGAGTATGTGGGAAGAGGGTAAAGATTGTAATTAAGCTTGCTTATTTGAAGGGCCGTTTACTCTGCATATAGCAGGGATTATTATTATTAGTTCTAGTGGTAGTAGTAATTATAGTAGTAAAAGGAGGGGAGAGAGTGAGAGGAGGAGAAGAAATAGAGTAGCTCTACTAATAACATCAATTTATTGGTCACAAGGCTGAGGCCTGCTGTGTAAAATATCATGCAGTACTTATAGCAATACTTCAAAGAACAGATCAGTAGGATTCTAATTTCAGAGATAACATACAGAGGAGTTAAATAACTTGTCCCAACTCATCAAGCTAGCAAATGATAGAAGTAGAATTCAGACCTATGGAATAGGAATCCCTCATACTGGCTCCCATCTTCTGCCCTTAGAATCAAGACCTGGGATTGATTATTCCACAGGCTTGTTGTATGATATAACTTGTCACTACATATCTGATCTTTTTTTTTTTTTTTAAGATTTATTTATTTGTTCATGAGAGAGAGAGAGAGAGAGAGGCAGAGACATAGGCAGAGGGAGAAGCAGGCTCCACTCAGAGAGCCCAATGCGGGACTCAATCCCAGGATCCTGGGATCATGCCCTGAGTCAAAGGTAGACGCTCAACCTCTGAGCCACCCAAGCATCCCCGTATCTGATCTTTTATGTCTGAATTTCCCCACCCACAGAAAGTCTGTAATAATAACCAATCTGACGTTCTTGTGGGGTTAATATGAGAGAAAAAAATGTTGTTGAGAAAGTGTTTTGTTAACTGTAAATCCTTTGTCAGTAAATGTTGGTTATTATCTTACTGCTATTAAACATTTTGTGTTCTAGAAATGAGAGTAGCATGTTCTTATAAAACTTTGATAACAGCATGTGCTGTAAATTTGCTCTCCAGAGTTCTGATCCCAGACTTTAAGAGCTGGAGATCATCCAGTTCACAGGTTCTCAATGCTGCTGCATATTTGTATCATTTGGGGGAGGTTTTTTTTTTTTTTTTTTAAAGATTTTATTTATTTATTTGACAGAGAAAGAGAGCTAGAGAGCACAGGCAAAGGGGGAACAGCAGAGGGAGAGGGACAAGCAGACAACCTGTGGAGTAGAGAGCCCCACATGGGGTTCAATTCCAGGACCCTGGGATCATGACCTGAGCTAAAGGCAGATGCTTCACCAACTGAGCCCCTCAGGCATGCCCCATGGGGGAGCTTTTATTTTTTATTATTTTAATTTTGGGGGGGGGAGCTTTTAAAAATGATTGTTGCCCAAGATTCAGTACACTTTCAGAAATCAGATTTAATTGGTCTAGTGAAGGGCTTAGGCATTTAAGTATATACATGTACACATGTGTGCATCTGTATTTGTATATGTTGTAAGTGTGTGTATGTGTGTTCTCCAAGGTGATGCTACCATGTAGCCTTTGGGCAAATGTGGCTGGATCAAACCAACAAGCTTCCTTTTGATGTGTGGGGTAACCATATGTTTACGAAGGATACCCCAGTTGACACGCCTTGTCCACTGCCCCATCTGGTTAGCCTACCCCTTTCACTCTAGTTGTAGGGATAAACAACTAGTATGTAAATTATGCATAGTATGTAAATTATATAGTCCCCTACTGATGAGGAACTGAGGCTTTGGGAGGCTATTTTCCTTCTAAAAGGAATTGAATATGGGATTGCTTTAGAGTCATGTTGAACATCTTATGAGTAAGCAGGATGTTTCTTTAGATTGTTAAGTGGAGAGCATTTCTTAATTTTTCTATAATAAGATAAGTCATTAAAATAGAAATAGGCCCTCTTTCCATGTAAGTCAACAAACTTTTGCACTACTGAGGTCTCCCAACCCACTGGATTCATTTATGTAGAAAACAGTTGATCATCATTTATAATTTCTGAAAGCACCTTCTTGTGAATACTGTCCTTTCTTATTTGGAAAATTGAATTGAGAAAACAAATCAACAGTTTTATCAGTTGTCTCATTATTAGTTTTCCGAATATCACACATGGCCCTGCTAGATATGACGTGCCTAGTGACAATATTTATGAAACCTTAAAACAAAAGAAAATTTGACTCTGACCAAGAGATCTGAACTGTCGTTTCTGTGACAAGCAGTGATGCAGTCTTCTTAGCTGAAACTTTCTCAGACAACATTAGACTTGATTTTGGCCTTAAGGTCAATATTACTTAGAATGTACATGCCCCAGTAAGGGTAGGATACTATTTAGCCAGTAGTCTGGCTTTTAAAGGATACACAAGAAGTCTATATTCAGTATACATACAAATCCATGCAAGTGGGCATTTTGTTATGGTGTTAGTAAGAATATTGTCTCATCATTGGGCATATTTTTCCAGGATGACCCAATCAGAAGTGCGGATCCAGGAAAATAACGTGTTTCAATTGAAGTCCATCAGAGTGAAACCAAGGATGGTAGAAGTTCATATCACTCAGCATTATTGACTTTATCCTCGTGAAATTCATGGATTGTACGATACCTTGAAGATCTTAGTGCAGTACCTCATAGAAGTTTGGAATGTTCACATTGTTGTTGGTGTATGGTCATAGATAAAACTCAGAGTTTGTTTTAATTTTTTTAAATAGTGTAATATTACTTCAGGTATCTAATAGAGTGATTCAACAGTTCTCTATGTTACTCAGTGCTCATCATGATAAGTGTACTCTTCATCTGCATCACCTATTTCACTCATCCCCCCCATCCCCTCTAGTGGCCATCGTTGCGTTCTCTATAGTTAAGAGTCTGTTCCTTAGTGTGCCTCTTTTTCCCCCTCTATGTTCATGTTTCTTAAATTCCACATAAAAGTGAAATCATATGGTGTTTGTCTTTCTGACTGACGTATTTTGCTTAGCATCATACTCTCTACCTTCATTCATGCTGTTGCAAATGGCAAGATTTCAGTCTTAAAATTACCTAATTTAAGAAAGAAAGGTCAACACATTTCCCCAGACATTTTCTGAGGAAAGGGGACAATTAAAAGAGACATTTAATCTCAGTGTCTTTCTGGTTCTTCCAAGACATGCTGGGAGTCCCTCCTCTGTGTTCTCACTTCACATTTCCTTTATTAGCAACCATGGCACAGAATACTATAATTATTGTTTTGCAAGTCTTTCTGTAGTCTAGAACAGAAACCATGTCCTACTTTGCATTCCCAGCACTTAGCAAAGAAATTAGCCCATAACAGATATACAAAATCCTTGAGTCAATTAATAACATACCACAAAATGAAGAGGAGCTTGAGTATCCAATCAAGAATTATGTTCTTGGAGAGAACACATTGTCAGGGAACTGTGATGTTTAGGCTGACATAAAAATATACAATGAAACATCTTGGAAAACATACATTTATTTCCTATGAACAAAGCACTTAGGCTCATTCAGGATTCGGAGAGAATCAACTGCTTACTGTAGGTACTTGAGAGAATGAGGGAGTTAGAGAGACCATATCAAAATCTGATTTTGCTTAAATTGATCAATATGTTTCAGTGACCCTACCTTGGATGCTGAAACAGTTGTGCTCATCAGAGTTCATTCTAACTTAATCTGATCAGTGGGGAATCTCTTTCAATGTGGAAATAACCAAAGCTTTACAGATACACTTTCTGGAATAATGTGATTACAAGATCAACCAAGGATGGCCTATTGCAAAGGGTTTAAGTAGTCCTAGAGAATTCTGACTTGTTATCTGGATGAAAATGACAGCATACATACACAATGACGTGAATTGCCAATGCTGCTGTCACCTGCTTAGAATGTCTCGACTGTGACAGTCCTTTCCAAAGAGACAGTTCAGTTGTCAACACCAGAGTATAAGAACTCTGCACCTTCCAGAACCCGTTAGACTTTCAACGTGTTTTACTTATATGGAGGTATCCATTTGTGAGCCATTGGATGGCCTCCGTGGTAAAGAAAAAGAGAAGTGATAGATGGAGTTGGCCTTCTGAGCAGGAAGATGCTTTGTGTCATACCAAGCAGTCACTGATTTCCCTCTGTGTTCAAAGGAGTATAAACCACCTGGCTTAGTTCAGTTGTGCCTATCCATAAAGCGCCAGATGGCCTCCAGACACCAGTGTTGCTTACTAATCACAAGCAATGTCATCTCTCTATTGGCATAATGCGCACTCTGATAAAGTTATGCAGTTGCTGTGGGACTGGAGAAGTTTTATAATCTTGCCAGCTTCTACCCTTTACAATCAGTAATGTTTACAGACCACTTTGGGGATGTTTCTCTAAGGATAGATCGATCCCTTTAATCTTGGTATCATCTATACATCACTGAGTTATTTTACTCTGTGTTTTTACCTGTTTACAAGATGAATGAAACTCTTCCTTTTGGATCTCAAACTGGCATGTCACCCAAGAAGCACCCAACGACCTCATAGTCCTGGGAGCCCCATACATGCCAATGTCTCTGACTCCCAGGCCATCATCCATGTTTGTAACTAATGTGGATTGGAAACTGTGCTGCTGTCCAGAAACAAGATTTTATTTTTTATTTTTATTTTTTTTAAGATTTTATTTATTTATTCATGAGAAACAGAGAGAGAGGCAGAGACACATGCAGAGAGCCTGACATGGGACCCGATCCCTGGACTCCAGGATCGCGCCCTGGGCCAAAGGCAGGTGCCAAACCACTGAGCCACCCAGGGATCCCCCAGATTTTATTTTTAAAAAAATTTTTAAAGATTGTATTTATTTGACAAAGAGAGTGAGAGAACACAAGCAGGGGGAGTAGCAGAAGGATAAGCAGGGTCCCTGCTGAGTAGGGGGCCATATCCCAGGACCCCAGGATCATGACCTGGGCCAGGATCATGACCTGGGCAGACACTTCACCAACCGAGGCACCAGGGTGCCCCAAGGAACCAGATTTTAGAGAAAAGTTTTCCTAATATTAGCACAGTTGACTGAGCCACCTAGCGTTTCTTCCAAGATCTTGTCTTTGCCTTTCAACTTAAAGACAAGGAGTTGATACCTGCTACTCTCCACTATCCCCTTAAAAGAAAATCTTGCAGATACTTTTTTCCTTAAGATTTTATTTATTTATTCATGAGAGACAGAGAGAGAGAAAGAGAGGCAGAGTCATAGGCAGAGGGAATAGCAGGCTCTATGCAGGGAGCCCGATGTGGGACTCGATCCCAGGACTCCAGGATCACGCCCTGAGCCAAAGGCAGATGGTTAACCGCTGAGCCACCCACACATCCTTCTTGCAGATAATCCACTTCACAATTTACCAATGGCAGTTAACTCTTTCATATGACTAGAATAATGGTGACTGTCTTTCTGGCTTTTGATATACAGTGGTGACTTTAAAATGTAATATAGAAGGGCACCTGGCTGGCTCAGTCGGTTTAGCATCTGCCTTAGGCTCTGGTTGTGATCTCAGGGTCTGGGATCAAGCCCTGTGTCAGGTTCCCTACTCAGGGAGGAGCCTGCTTCTCCCTCTCCCTCTGCCCCTACCTGCCCCTCAGCTCGTATTCCCTCTCACTCTGCTCCCCCTTCAAATAAATAAAATATTTTAAGAGAAAATGTAATATACAGCAATAGTATTTTTTAAATTTTAAGTAAATTAAAATTTACTTAAAATACTACTTACAGCAGTATTATTAACAAGAGTATATTTTCCATGAGTTGCAATGAAATAGTAGTTGTCCAATATATTTCATCTGAATATCTTTTGCTCCACTATTTCTATATGTCATAGTATTTAATTTATAAAAATGATGTATTTTAGAAGTAGGTGGCTCTGCCATTGTCCAGTCCTCCTTTTGCAAACATCTTTCTTTTTTCTTTTTTTTTTTTTAAGCAAGAAAGAGACAGTGCATGTGCGTGAACAGGGGTGGGGAGGGACAGAGAGAGAGAAAAAGAATCTCCTGCAGAGACTGTGCTGAATGCAGACCCAGACATGGGGCTTAATCCCACCATGACCTAGAGATCGTGACACAAGCCAAAATCAAGAACCCAACTGACTGAGCCACCCCAGGCACCCCCAAAGAAACATTTCTGAGACATTTCAAACAATTTTGAAAAAGTCACATTTTGGTTTGTACACAAGTGATTGAATTTCACTTCCCAGGAGTAAAACTTTTTTTCCAATAAAATGTAGTACGACAGCCATGACATGACCAATTCTGCATTTCAAAGTGATACGGAAATCAGTGTACTAAATTAATTTTGAGGCAGCTGCTCTAGTGATGTTAATAGTGTGTGTACCTTCCTGCAGCGGAGGACTTATGGAATCACTTTCTAAAATGACTCACTAGGGAGTCTACAGTGAAGGAAGACCTGAGGACTGGTTTCTCCAGCCTTTTGATAAGATTCTAGTAGAGATGTGGTTTCTTCCTCCTAGATTTTTCACAGTGATCATGAATATTCTTTTGGATTTCATAGACCTGTATGCTCTGCTAAGGTCAAGATTTCAGAGAGAGACGGGATCCCTGGGTGGCGCAGCGGTTTAGCGCCTGCCTTTGGCCCAGGGCGCGATCCTGGAGACCCGGGATCGAATCCCACATCAGGCTCCCGGTGCATGGAGCCTGCTTCTCCCTCTGCCTATGTCTCTGCCTCTCTCTCTCTCTCTCTCTCTGTGACTATCATAAGTAAATAAAAAAAAAAAAAAAAAAGATTTCAGAGAGAGCTTAATAACATTTGTGGTAGTATTTGGTGACTTACTAGGGCTGTTGGCTTGGTCCTTGTCCAGACCTTCCAGAGAATAGCATATCTTAGCCTCTTCAAATCACGGTGCTTCCCACACTCCGTGCACGTGGGGGCATCTCCTCTGAGGTGGTATCTGACTTTATTGATGCCTTTCTCTGGCAGAACATCTACCTGTGCTTAAAGCCCATTCAACTCAAAGTTGTAGGGAGAACAGAGTTTTGTGACTGGAAACACAGCTGCTTATCTTTCGTATCTGCCCAGGTATTCACGTGACACTGCAAAGAATCTCCATCAGTTAAAACTGGTAGAGTACAGATGGCAAACAAGCATATGAAAGGATGTTCCACATCCTATGCAAGTTAAAACAGTCATGAGATACCACCACACAACTGTTAGAGATGGTGAAATCCAAAACATTGACAACACCAAATGCTGGGGAGGAGGTGGAGCGAGAAGAACTGCCTCGTTCATTGCTGGTGGGAATGCAAGATGGTGCAAAGTGGCTACTTTGGAAGACAGTTTGATGATTTCTTACAGAACTAAACATAGTCTAGCCATATGATCTAGCAATTGTGCTCCTTAGTATTTACCCAGAGGAGCTGAAAACTTATGTGTACACAGAAACCTGCACACAACCCTGTATGGCACTTTTGTTCGTAATTGCCAAAACTTGAAAGCAACCAAGGTGTCTTTCAGTAGATGAATGGAGAAATAGACTGTAGCCCATTCAGGCAATGGAGTATTACTCAGCATCAAAAAGGAGCTATCAGGCCATGGAAAAACATGGTGGGAACCTGCAGTACGTATTACTAAGTGCGAAAAGTTGACCTGAAAAAGCTTCAGAGTTCATGATTCCAACTCTATGACATTCTGGGAAAGGCAAAACTATGAAACTGTAAAAAGATCAGTGGTTTTTGTTGTACTATGAGTGCCTTAAACACAGGTCAAGTTTCTTGGCATACAGGTCTCTTTGTATCTCCAAGATCTGCAATGCTAAGGCCTTGATCATGATGTGATAAATAAGGTGCTCAGATTATTCCAGTTCACATTTCCTGAATGTTTTTTGCTCCCCACCCCTGTTTGACTTTAATTCTTACTGTCACAAGGTCATAGCATCTAAGAACATCTCTCTACTGCATTTTCTCCACTCTCAAAATTATCTCGTTACTTCTGGTGTAGGTTGTGGGCTTCTTGTGGGGCAGTTTGTCCTCAGAGCTTTTGCTCAGCTGATTTTCTTTGTCTAGAAACCCTTGACGTCCATCAGATTCTGTGTGTGGCCCACTTTTCCATCAGTGTCTACTTTGGTGCTCATCTTTGCCTTGTACTTCCCTGGGGTATGTTGCTTGAGGGGTGTATACTCTGTGGAATGATTTCACTGCCGGGTGTTTGGTCTCCTTATATAGCTATCATGTTATATATACATATATACGTGTGCTATTTTTATGATGTTGTGTATATATACTATGTATACACACACACACACACACACACACACGGAAGAACCTTGAGATCAGAAACATGTCATTCTCCTCTTGATGCAGTCTTTATTGGTGATGGTGATGTGTCCTATGTTGCTCTTTCTCTTTAAATGCTGACCTGGGGGGACGCCTGGGTGACTCAGTGGTTGAGCATCTGCCTTTGGCTCAGGGTGTGATCCTCGGGTCCCGGGATTGAGTCCTGTGTCAGGCTCCCTCCAGGGAGCCTGCTTCTCCCTCTGCCTGTGTCTCTGCCTCTCTCTGTGTGTCTTTCATGAATAAATAAATAAAATATTAAAAAAAAAAAGAAATACTAACTTGGGGCAACTAGCTGACTTAGTCAAAAGAGTATGCTACTCTTGATCACAGGGTTGTGAGTTTGAGCCCCACATGGGGTGTAGAGATTTTTTAAATAAATAAAACTTTAAAAAAATAAATATTGACCATTGATCTTCAAATGAAAAAGTAAAAATACATTTAAAACTTTTTGGGGATCCCTGGGTGGCTCAGCAGTTTGGCACCTGTCTTTGGCCCAGGGCGTGATCCTGGAGTCCCGGGATCGAGTCCCGCATTGGGCTCCCAGCATGGAGCCTGCTTCTCCCTCCGCCTGTGTCTCTGCTTCTCTCTCTCTCTCTCTCTGTCTATCATAAATAAATAAATCTTTAAAAAAATTTGTTTAATTAAGTAAAAATAATTAAAAGATAGTAGTAATAATAATAATGGTAATAATAATAAAAGGGCCGCTATTGGTGGGCACTTATAAAAAGAGCTTCTTGGGGATCCCTGGGTGGCTCAGTGGTTTAGCACCTGCCTTTGCCCCAGGGCGCGATCCTGGAGTCCCGGGATCGAATCCCACGTCGGGCTCCCGGTGCATGGAGCCTGCTTTTCCCTCTGCCTGTGTCTCTGCCTCTCTCTCTCTCTCTCTCTCTCTATCATGAATAAATAAATAAAAGAAAAATCTTTAAAAAAAGAAAAAAGAGCTTCTTTCTTAGACTCTCCATTATCATCTTTTTCCACCTGGCAGCCTCCCATGTGCCAAGTGCCAATCAACTTATATTCTCACTTTTCAAGAATCACATGTTTTCTTGTGCTTCTCTGCTTTTGCACAAGCTGCCCCTTCACTGAGCATGTCCTCCTTGCTCCTTTGTCTTGTTTGTCTGGAGTCTCCAGACTAGTGCTTTGGACCTATTGAAGTCTCTGTTTCTTTGGGTTGGCATCTCCAGTTGTGCCCTTTCTTGTTAAGGCAGAAATGATGCTCTCTTTTCTCTCTCTCTTTTTTTTTTCTTTTTTTAAAGTAGACTCTATGCCTAGTATGGGGCTTGAACACATGACCCTGAGATCAGAAGTTGCTTGCTCTACACATTGAGGCAGCAGGTGCCATTTGTTCTTGCCTTCTTTTTTTTTTATTTTAGATTTTATTTCTTTATTCATGAGAGACACCGAGAGACAAGCAGAGACATAGACAGAGCTCCCTAAAGGGAGCTCCCTAAAGGGAGCCCAATGTGAGACTTGATCCTGGGACTCAGGGATCACGACCTGAGCCAAAGGCAGAAGATGCTCAACCACTGAGCCACCCAGGTGCCACTCCTTCTTGCCTTCTTGATCCTCTGTTACAACCTCAGTCCATTGGTTCATCACTGTTTATTTGCAGAAACATATTTATGTATTTCTCTGTTTATTTACATACAGATTTTAGACTTTTACCCTGTTCCTTTTTGTATCCTAGTACCATGCAATGCTTTCCTAGCATCCCTGCCAGGAAATGCTACTGAAAGGTCCTTCCAACTACAGACTGACTTCAAAGACTTGACTACTTATTCAGCCTTGAGCTACCTTTTGATGGAAAAGAAGTGATTTTTCTTTCTTGAACAATAAGCACACACATCAATATCAATAAATTTTATTTCAAGAGTTGAATTATGGGACTCCTGGGTGGCTCAGTGGTTGAGCACCTACCTTTGGCCCAGGTCATGATCCTGGGGTCCTGGGATTGAGTCCCACACCGGGATCCCTGTGGGGAGCCTGCTTCTCCCTGTGCCTGTGTCTCTGCTTCTCTCTCTGTGTTTCTCATGAATAAATAAATAAAATCTTTAAAAAAAAAAGTTGAATTACTTATTTAAAAAAAAAAAACTTCCCATTATTATAAGTTTGCAATAATTGTGTAAATGAATTAGTGACTTTCATCCAAACTATAATAAGAGAGCTGGTAGTTTTCTTTAGATGTGCGTTGGTAGAGTTTCATGGGCAGTTATATGGTTCTTTAAAAAAGCAAGTATTTTTGAAGGCTGTGAAGGGGTCTGATCTCAGGAGTTCCTAAAAGCCCAATTTTGGAGTCTCACTCTCCTGGGACTGACAGTGAAGTCTCAATTTCACCTTCTACCAGAAGTATGACCAGTATACATCCATCATTTGTAAAATAAAGTATTTCATGTCGTAACTTTACAAGACATAATCTGAAGATGTTTTATAAACATGAGGTAGGGGGACGCCTGGGTGGCTTAGCAGTTGAGCATCTGCCTTCTGCCCAGGGCATGATCCCAAGGTCCAAGATCAAGTCCCATCTAGGACTCCCCACAGGGAGCCTGCTTCTCCCTCTGCCTCTGTCTCTGCCTCTCTCTGTTTTCTCTCATGCATAAATAAATAAAATCTTAAAAAAATAAATAAACGTGAGGTAGTATAAAAGCATAAGTGCTAAATAACTAGCTACATTTATTTTACTAAATTTTCCAGTATATACACTTAGCTGTTCATTACTACTATCTTATATATATTCTTTCCTCTTCTTCCTCTTTCATCTCCTTCTCCTCTCTCCCTGTTTCTTCTCCTCTTCCCTTTCTTTTCCAAGTGATGCCTTCTAGCGACCCATGCTCCCCTGGATATGAGGTTTTGGTTCTGAGACAACTCTGGATCTCAGAAAGTGTTCCTGTTGCCTTCCACAAAGTGGTTCATTTGATCCTGTTGGCCGCCCTTGGGTAGAATCACCTTTGACCCCCCACAGGGAGAAACGTAGTCAGAGTACCACCCTGTGCCTGTCATACCCAAAGCCCGTGTAAGACATTAATGTATGCCATTGATCCACCTATATGACAGTACTCGGAGAGTAGTTTGGGGGCTCTGGTTAAAACAGTAAAGACAAAACTGTCTTCTTGGATGCATATCTGCCCTCCAGTCTTTAATGGGATTGGTACCAATATGGCACTAGCTGTACCCCAGGCTCTGTTCTGGATTATTGGGTCCAAGTAATTTATTCTGCTGCCCCATCCTGTTGCACTTGAAAAACTTAGTACTTAGTGCAAATAATAAAATATTCTTCACAGAGTAAAGTATTGCTGACAGTGGCATACTAATTCATACTGTTTCCATTTTAATAATCACTGTTTGTTTTGTCACTGACATTTTCACATGAAATATTCTTCTGTCTAAAGTAAAGTACTTCTATTTAATTTCCTTCAGGATAATGAATTCTGTACAAGAAAAAGCTGTTTTCTGCAGGCCCTTATTTCTATTCTTTTACCTTGCCGCTGCTTTGTAATTTATTTACAGTTCTGTTCTTTGTTTGAGAACACTGCCTCGCTACATGGTCCAACTTTTTCCTGCAGTTAGTTTTACCCTCTTTGTGTAATTTCTCTGTGACTAGTACATTGTTTACATTTTCACATGCATCACATTCTTATTCAATGATGCTTTGTAGACCAGGATTCACGTTGGACTGAGTGTAGTCCTAGCTGAACATCCTTAGTCTGCTCTGTGTATCACACATGTATGTACCTATGTGGGAATTCTATAGTGTCTGACACCACAGGTGTTCCTTGACACCTCAACGCTGGTTCCTGATACTTTTCCAAAGTGTTTCCAAAAACATAAGAAAAACAATCATGTATACCATCTATTTTTGTTTTTGCTGTTAAAAAGATTTTCTTGTATATTTGATAATGTATGTGTCCTCATGAGTCAGTTTCTTGTGTTTAGGTCTTTCCTAACATTTGTTTCCAAATTAAAATTGACAAACTTTTATAGACCTTTGGTTGGAAAATAAAGCTTTTCATTTAGCAGAGATATTGCAAAATATGAACGTTTGATAGTTGGCAGCAGAGAGTGGTGATTCTAAACTTTATCAGCTCACCTAGGACATTTTTTTCCTCTAGTTTCAAACTGTCTGCTTATCTATTCCTTTTCTGGGACACTCAGTAAAGTAGATAACTTTGAAAAATTATTTGCTCCTCAGCAAGGAGGTAGGAAATACACACATATGTATTTGTGTGTACATATATGTGTGTATGCATACATATATGTACATATATACACAACACCTAGAGATGCATATACATGTGTGCGTGTGTATTTGTGTACACATATACATGCATGTATTTGTATATATACATAAGTGTATATATGTGTGTGTATACATTTGTGCATATACATACATGTGGACACATACATGCATGTACGCGTATGTGTATGTATAGGTACATATATACACATAATACATATTCACTATACCTGTGTGTATGATAGTATGTATATCTGTCATATATGTAGTGTGTTAGTAGTATATATACTACATATATGTAGTGTACGTGTATGCACATATATGTGCATATGTATACATATACACACATGTATAATACGTCCCTGCTATACCTATGTGTGTATATATATGACTGTGTATATAGATATGTTATACATATATAGCATATATTTGTTAGTAGCATATGTACCATGTATACACTACATGTTTGTACTATACAAATAGATAAATATATACATGTATATGCATATATATGATATGTAAGTATAATAGTAAAGCCTGGTTAAACTGCAGCTTAACTGGTTAAGTTGATAATAGGATCTGCTGGAGGTGAGGAAGAGCTGATGGGCAGAAGGCCAGAGAAGTCCCTAACATTACACCCATTTCTAGTTTGTTCTAGGACAGGACAGGGCAGAGTAAATACCTGGGATGTGGGGCCGTGTGTAACAAGGGCTTCTTAGTAGCTTCAGTGATAGAAGATCACTATTGAAGATTAGGGAAATCCATAAAGGTTCAGGCAAGAAAAAGTAGCAGTTGAGTCTGAGAGATGTAGAGAAGTGCTCACAGTGAGAGTCTCTATGAGTTATTGCCCACCAACCTGGAATTTGGGCTTACACCTTATACCCAATAAAGAACTGAGCTGAAAAGCAGAAATTAAAGCACAAGTCAATAGGAAAGCTGACTTGTAAATGGACCCATAGCTCAGGAATTTCTAAACTTCCTTGTCCAAAAAATGTATATTCACTGAGAAAAACACATTTCAAAATGCAGATGACAAGAAGGAAAATAAGTAACACATAAGTAATTGTCAAGACTCACACTGGAGTTTCCTTTTTCTTTTTTTTTTTTTTAAGATTTTATTTATTCATGAGAGACATTGAGAGAGAGGCAGAGACCCAGGCAGAGGGAGAAGCAGGCCCCATGCAGGGAGCTCGACGACGTGAGACTCGATCCTGGGTCTCCAGGATCACACCCTGGGGTGAAGGTGGCGCCAAACTGCTGAGCCACCCGGGCTACCCTGGAGTTTTATTTTTCTATTAATTGAGGGTGAACTGGCTTTTCTGTTTGAGATCATTGGAATTGTGCTATGTCACGATATCAGGGTTGCTTGTTGGTCTGCAGGATGTGGGATGAAATGAGACCTGTGGGTCTAATAGAACATCAGGTTAAAGTGTTTGGACGGTGCCTGTGGGCAGTGGGGAATTATGGACCATGCATGAGGAAGGTGGGAACGGGGAGAACTGTACTGTAAAAATGTTAATTATGTTGCGATGGGAAGGGTTCTATAAACCTAAGTGTAGCTGACATGTTGGCAGATAGTTTCAGACAGAGTATTGTTTAGAGCACCTGAAGTACAAGAGAAAAGAAAGATTTGAGTGGTCTCAAGATGTAGAATGGATAACACATGGCATTTGACGAGAATTGGTGGGTACAGAGGGACAAGTTCTAGGGAGGTGTGATTCTGTGTCCCGGTGACCACATCTAGTTAGAAGCTGACACTGTTTTCATGGATTCAGCTAAGAGGCAATTATGGATCTCAGTGTCTGGTTTCCGGGTTAAAGGGGGAGAAGTGGGAACATACAGTACCAGGCTAAGGAACTAACTTCATTTTGAAAAAGGCTTTAAGGAGAGCAGCCGATAGCCTAAATTTCTTCTGCTCACATAGGTTACCACTGCTACATTTCTACATTGTCTTTATGATTGAAGAAGGTGAAGGCATATGTCAAAGTAATGATCTGATGAATGTGTGAAATCGGTTTTTATGATTCCTTTGGCATCTTTTTTTGGGTTCAAGGTTCTTAGTGCAGTGTTCAAAAGTCTGTTGTGGGGATTTCAGTTCACCAGTGGAAGCTGGCATTATGCTCTAGTCTAAGAAAGAAAGGCTAGCGGAAAGCTTTTTTTTTTTTTTTTAAGATGTTATTTATCTATTTTACAGGGAGAGAGCACAAGCAGGGGGAGCAGCAGAGGGAGAGGGAGAAGCTGGCTCCCCAATGAGCAGGGAGCCTGATGTGGGGCTCAATCCAGGACCCTGGGATCATGACCTGAGCCAAAGCAGACACTTAACTATCTGAACCACCCAGGTTCCCCTAAATGAAATTTTTTTAAGAGAGAGCCAGAAAATGACAAGAGTCATGTTCAGCATGTTCTGAATCATGAGCTGGAAGTTGCATTACACTATGATCAGTCATAATCTCCGACATCAAGCAGGACGCTAGAATGAAGTTGACAAGAAGATCCTCCATTTCAATCCTTTGCCTTTAGACCTGGGTTATCCCATTGAGACAGGACTTCAGAGTAACCTCTTAATCCAACCTGCTGTCTTACTCAAAACACATGGAGAACATGATCCATCCACCAGTCCCACTGGGGCAATATAGAAAATATGGCAGATCCTGAATTAACAAAATAGCAATGCTCTCAGTTGACCCCTGACACTATCCTGACAGTCAGCCCACCTCAACTGTCTCTACATTGCATTATGTGTATAACTTTACTTAGGCAAACATGGCAACATCAGCCTTGATTTCTGAAGACCCAGTACATAGCAAGAATGGAAAAATTGGTGACTGATTGTAAAATAGATTGCAATATAATCAAATACAAAATCATTACATGAAAACTTTGTACTTTTTTTTTAAAAGATTTTATTTATTTATTCATGAGAGACACACACAGAGAGAGAGAGAGAGAGAGAGAGAGAGAGGAGGCAGAGGGAGAAGCAGGCTCCATGCAGGGAGCCTGACATGGGACTCGATCCCGGGTCTCCAGGATCACACCCTGGGCTGAAGGCGGCACTAAACCGCTGAGCCACCCGGGCTGCCCCTGTACTTTTTAGCATTAGAATATAGGTGAACCAGGCATTATGTTTCATGGTTAATTCAAGTAAACATTTTATGAGCCTGAAAAGTATAAAACCATTTTTACAATGACAGAGATAATTTGGTCTCATGTATTTTCCACAAGAGAAATTCTCTGTCAATTAAAATGCTGTATGAAAAGGCATAAGATGGTGTGTTAGAAGGGTTTGGGTTCTAGGATAACCGGTTAACCCTTCATCCCCTGCACGTTCATCCTCATTCAGGACCTTTAGCCCAATCATCTATGAAGAACATAGCTGCTAAGAGCAGCTCCTCCATTGGGTCTCTGCAAGAGTCTCACAGATAGCTAATGGGTGTGAGAGAATGTAGTCCGGTGCAGAGTTCGGTGCAAATTTAGAGATGTCATTAAAGTATATAGTCCTTGCTTTAAATAGCAATATATATACATTTTTTTAGAACTTTATTCATAAGGAATTAAGTACTCCTGGAATAGTAATTCTAACTCCGTGAGTAGTAAAACTAAGTATAATTTCTTATTTCTGTTATATGCCATTTGATAGCAAGATAATGGAGATTAGAACTCTTTTCTTAAATAATCAAATTTGTCCTTGAATAAAACAGCATTGTAGTCAAATTAGTATTCAGTTGGCTTGTTTTATCCCAGCTTTCTGAGCTATTTCCTCAAGAGTCATTGACTATTTGCCACCTCTTTTAAAATTCAGAAAATGATATTTAGGGAAGCATTCTATATTAGAAAGATAAAAGGTTGAATGGATACTTACAGTATGCAGAATGTCTAGAAAATAACATGTAATAGGAGTTCTGGGGGGGGCTCAAAATGACAATACAAAGGAACTTCCTGGCGAAGCTTGGTAAAGATTTGCCCTCTTCACCCACCTTGATTTTACTTGTATGAGCTGATTCATTTGGGCACACCTACGAATATCAGGACAGGACAGGAAGTGTCAAACTGTGTCAGCAGTTGCAACAAATAGATAACGTTTCTGGTGGACTGCCAGGCAGGATGGAGGTGGAAGTGGATGGGGGTGGAGGGACCAAGACCTTTAAGACCCCAGTCCCATAGTGGATGGTGTAGCCCCTGACATTATACTCATAATAAAGGGAGGAAGCATTGAACAGCATAGTGGGAATGTTGTAAGTACAAACATGTTGGAGGTCTGCCCACCGGCATGGTGACACGTGATACCTTTTGGAATTAAAATTCAGTAAGAGATGAAACAGCTATTTCTGGGAAAAGGTGGATAGACCCTCTTCTTCTGGATATAAGCCAATTTGCATGTGGAATTTAGAACTACAATAGCTTTTCTTTTGCCCTGCAGGACAAGCGATATCTTTGAGACCTGCAGTTCCATTTGGAAGCCGAAATTCTTTTGGAGTTAAGGTTTTTGATCGCCGCTTCTCGGCCTTTTGGCTAAGATCAAGTGTGGAGTTAAGGCTTTTGACCATTAGGTGAAATTGTCCTGAATGAGGTGTCTTTTTTTTTTTTTTTTTCCTGGAAAAAAGAATGGGTTCCTAGAAGACCCAGGAGACTATGAACATACAATGCTTGTATGCTGTCCACCACTGTCTATATTTTATGAAAGTTTGCAGAGAAGAAGAGAGAGGAATCATGCCATTACTTCTTGTCTCCTTTGGCAGCCTGTACTCTTTCATTCTGTATCATATTCCCATCCTTACATACATAAAAAGTATTGATTACCTGGTGATACTTTGTCCTATCACAAACCTTAGTTAATTAAAAATACATATGCAGAGAGAATCTAATACATGCCATGTAAAAGCTCCAGGTTGCTGTGGAACCATAAATCAATGAGACAGTGTGTCATCTTTTTTTTTTTTTTTTAAAGATTTTATCTATTTATTCATGAGAGACACACAGAGAGAGGCAGAAACGCAGGCAGAAGGAGAAGCAGGCTGCCTTCAGGGAGCCCGACGCGGGACTCGTTCCTGGGCCCCGGGATCATGCCCTGCGCCAAAGGCAGATGCTCAACTGCTGAGCCACCCAGGCATCCCAGTGTGTCATCTTTGACCAAAAAACTTAAGGGAAACATAAATTGGAAATATCATCTGGAAGAGAATGTTCTTCCTATAAGCTAGTCAGGATTCTCAAAGGATTTTCAGAAAAAGATGGGTAAGAGAAGTGTGTGGCACTGCTGGTGTGATGCTCAGGGATGTGGTAGGAGAATCTGAAACCCTGATAGAGCACTGGGTTTACTGTAACTTCACACTCATTGAGCTGGCCAAGAGTTTACCCGCATCACATTACAAATAAACACTTTGTCTCTAACACAGGCTAAAGTATTGCCAAGCATCCTGGGCCACCTCTGAATTTGCTCTTCCTGGAAATGACTCCTTTGAGTTCCTATCCAACTCTGTGATTCCTGCTTGACTCTAGTTTTGGCACAACTATTACTGAAGCCTCTGGTGCCGAGATTAAAGTCAGGGCTGTCACGTTTGCCTTCCAGGAAGTCACTGGCAAATACCCACTCTTGGTTTGTTTTCAGATTTGTCAGTTGGCTGATGGCCAAGCTGGTCAATCAGCCAGAAGGTATATATTCTACAAATCACAACTGGAGTCTGCTTGCTGGAACAAAGCTGAGCTGCCAATTTCAGAAGATAAAATGTGTTTCACTTAGGAATCACATTTAATTATACAGAATTTATGTGTTTTATTTTTTGTTACTCCTGAGTGTCAAACTGTAAATGTGAGCTAATGAGAGAGAACTCGAGTACAATGCCTGGCAGGGTCAGGTGGATGGCAGACATGTAAAGTAAGGTCCTTTCACTTACTCTGGTACTTCCTCCCTTTACTTAGCCAGGGAAGAAATAACTTGCTAAAGGTGGTTCACTAGTACAAGCAGGCTTCCGCAGAGGTTACAAATGCATAATGGTGCGTGTAGGTGTGTGACGGTAGAAGAGGGTAAGATTAGGATGTGTAGTGAGTATTTCATAGTAGCCAAGGTTAATTAAGCTGCACAGGATAATCATACATGCTAAGAACATCATTTCCTTTGTTAATTGAAGCATAACTCGCTTCATTGAAATCTGAAATTTAAGCAATATCTTGGGAGTGCCTGGTTGGCTAAGTCAGTAATACATGCAACTCTTGATCTCAGGGTTGTGAGTTCAAGCCCCAGTTTGGGTGTAGAGCTTACCTTAAAAATAAATAAAATAAATTAATAAATAATTAAATTAAGAAAAAAAAAGAAAGAAAAATCTTAGTAGGAAGGCTCTGCCAACTGTAGTGGTGCTTTAAACTTTCTCCCACTGGAGATTTTTTTCCCTTATTTGGAACATAGAAACTGCTCCTGTTGTTAGTATTGAGGAAAAAAACGTAAATAAATAATGAAAGCTACATACAACGCATGGCATAAATGCACAGTGATGAGAGTACATTGTGATTTTAGCCATATTTCTATTTACTTGAACTGTTTCCAGATGATAATTTAGTAAATGAGACAAGGAGGTCTTTAAAGAGGATACACCAGGATTTAGGAGCTCTTGTGGGTTCTGTACTTCCTATGTACTATACTATTTCTGGATTCAAAATTCTTTGATTTTGCAATTCATAGCAAATTAAAACTATCTTTTTCTGGGTTCATGATAAAGAGCTAGAAGGACCAGAGGCAGAGTTCAGTGGGCTGCTATTCATTTCCTAAAGGGGCAAAAAGTATAAATTTAATCATTCCATCATTAATTAACCTGCTGACTGGAGAACATTGCTAGATCTGTATACAAGGCATATTCAGAGGAAAGTGGGTTGTTCATCTATGATTGGAATTACTTGTCAGGCTAGTCTTAGCAACATGTGATTTTGAGATTTTGCCTGTTGATGACCAAGAAAGATGCATGCCCAAAGAGAACGAAATTACACAGCCTGCAAATTAGTAAGACCAAGTTAGAATAGCACCCGGAAGCCTCATGTGGAGTTTGATTTCAAAGCTTTGTGATGTAAGCAAAGTGAAGGACACCTGTAGACACGGCACATGCTGTCTGACGGTTTTGATGCGCATTATCAGAGGACTGTGCTGGTTCCCGACACGTGATTGGTTAGGCAGACAGTACATGGACCTAAAAATATGACCCAT
Source organism: Canis aureus (assembly GCF_053574225.1). Taxonomy (NCBI): domain Eukaryota; kingdom Metazoa; phylum Chordata; class Mammalia; order Carnivora; family Canidae; genus Canis; species Canis aureus. The sequence goes on along the minus strand of NC_135649.1, from coordinate 119,528,427 downwards.
AAATTTCTTAGTGATGCTTTCTTTCTACATACATGCTTTCGCATGACTCTCTTCATTTATTTTTTTTAAGATTTTATTTGTTTATTCATGAGAGACACAGAGAGAGAAGCAGAAACATAGGCAGAGAGAGAAGCAGGTTCCCCACGGGGAGCCCAACACGGAACTTGATCCCAGGACCCTGGGATTACAGCCTGAACTGAAGGCAGATGCTCAACCACTGAGCCACCCAGGCACCCCCCTGACTCTCTTCTTTAGAACACAAGTTACTGAGGATGTTATGAATTAGTAGGGAATCATGGAGAGAAAAGCTGAAGAAAATATTTAGAGGGCATAATTTGCTTAAATTAGATTAGAATCTAGGGACATTATTTAGAGAATTTACAGCATTTTCTCATCACATGGCTTGTTGCCCAATTACGAAGAACACTGAAGCTTTGTCAGGCAGGGACTGCTCTTTCAGTTTTCTACCCCTTCCTCCTGGAAGCCAGCTGATATCACATGCATGATATTTCATGCATAGTGACCTCTCACGGAATTGTATTAAATATTTAAGAATTACCTGGAGGATTCCTGGGTGGCTCAGTCAATTAAACATCTGACTCTTGATGTCAGCTCACATCTTGATCTCAGGGTCCTGAGTTCAAGCCACACATTAGGCTCCATGCTGGCTAGGGAACCTACATTAAAAATAAAAAATCAGATGGAATAAGATCATAGACTCTAAAAGCAGAAGATATTTTAGATGTCATCCTCTTCAAACTTCTTACTCAACAAAGCACCATGGAGGGGAGGAAACTTGTCTTTTTCCTCTACCCTTTTAAGTTGTCAACTAGGACCTCAGTAATAAACAACATATTAACAAGGGAAAGCATACAATTTTATTTAATAGAAGTTTGTGTGACATGGAGGCCTTCATAAGGAAATGAAGATATGGAGAAAGGTTGAGCCTGAGAGTTTTTATGCTAGATTTGGTGCAGAGTGGATGCTGTGGGAAGTTATGATAACACAGAGTGAACTGGGGGAGACTTCACAAGACCTGTGTGTTCAGATTCCTTTGTGTCTCCTGTCTTCAGAGGTAAGGACACTGCTTTCCTCTGAGTATGGGGAGGGCACCTCTCCCATGAGAGTTTTCTGACCTGTTTCAGGTGAAGGTCAGAGAGGTCACTCTACACCTGCCAGTTTTCAAAGCTGGAAATACTCGGTTAATTGAGGTGCACGTCCTGATCCCTATGAACCAACACCCAAGCAGGTCAAGTGATTAGACTCCCATTCTTCCCCTCAGTACAATACCGTTCCCTTGACTCAGTGCAGTACCATTCTCCCCTAAAACACTGTTTACACTCTGTAACTTGATTTGATTGTAATCTGTGTTCAGTTAGAAATATCAAATCTTGCAGTTAAATATTTAATAAGAAAAAGATATTTTCTTAAATTCTATTTTTTCTTTTGTGGCGCTCAAATATATTCCACAAGAGTCTGCATTGGTTTTTGGGTTGTTGTTGTTGTTGTTTAGATTTATTTATTTGTCAGCGAGACTGAGCTGGGGTCAGAGCATGGGAAAGAGAGAGGGGGAATCTCATGCAGACCCCCCACCAAGCACGGACTTGAGGCAGGGCTCCATCCCAGGACCCTGAGATGACCAGAGCCCAAATCAAGAGTTGGCCGCTTAAGTGGCTGAGCCGCCCAGGTGCCCCAAGGGTCTGCATTTCTAGGAAGGAATTCTGCAAAGGCACGTTCTACAAGTTAACACATGATTTTAGCTCAATAGCTCAGGAACATGTGTGTTCTATAAATTAAGGTAAGCTCTACTCCCTGTGGGTTCCTAGTTTATTGGGTCACATGACACCTGTGACTATGGGCTTATTCTTGATTCTTTGGATATTTCTTATTAAGAAATGCATAATTCAGATTGTGAATCCCAGTGGCATTTATTGACTATGTGATATTAGGAGGAGGTTACCCAAACAAACAAGACTGTTACAGATACAATGAATCACAGAGCACCTAGGTTGGGAAGAGGGAAACATAAATTATGTGGGGAAATGATATAGGAAGAGACTGTGTAAAGTGCTCTGATTTCTCCTTTCCTGAGGTCTGCATTCGTTGCCCTTCTTACTTGTTTCTTTGCTTTATGAGACAGAGTATAATTAATGTGACTTTGTTTTTTTCGCTCCACTCACTCACACTGTGTCTGCCGGAAATGAAATCCGAGCGTCTCGGGGGCAAGACGTCCTGTAGCACCTTTGGTCACATGTTGACAGACTGTATCTTGATTCATTGCCACATTGGTTAATCTACAGCATGTGACTGTAATCATTTACCCTTTAGAGGGTCACTATGTTTCCCTCATTTCCGTGTCCCGTTGTCTCCAAATATCAGGCTCACAGAGTAACTGTCTGAGCACCCACATTGTGAGGCTTCTGCTCACATTATTTTCTGTGTCACCTTCCCTCCCATCTCTGCTCATCCCTAAAAGTCTCATTCCAGTCTCATAATTATCCCCATCTCTCTTCTTATTCCTCACATCCCTTCATCCCTTTATGCTGCATGTCACTCCCTACCCTCATTGATGTCATTTGTATTTGTACTGAAGGCGATATTTTTTGAAAAATATTCCTGTGCTCTTTTGCTTGCCCTTGGGCATAGCTTCTCCCCCCCAGTGAACCGGAATCATCCATTATCTAAAATGCCGATAAGGATTTCTAAAGCAGGAAAGGAAAGCAGAAATAATGAGGTCATTGTTCACTTCCTCCCAAAGCGCACTGTTTTTTGAGAACCTAAGAGTGAAGCAGCCAATCTTGAAAGTCAGGCTTTATCAGGGAGAAAGGGGATTTATAGCTAGCTTTACATATCAAAAGAAAAGCAGTGGCCTGAATGTCAAATGTTACTCCAGTCCTAGAATAGAGGGAGTACAGGGTAAGTGTTAAGTCTAGGATCAGCAAACTGTTTCTCTAGTGCTTCAGATAGTAAATATTTTAGGCTCTGTGCTTACTCCGCTCTGGTGTAGTACAAAAGCACCATAGACAATACTTAAACCAGTGTGACTGAGTTCCAAATATTGTCATTTAGGTGACGGAATTTGAATTTAAACAATTTTCATGTGTCACTAAATCTTTGAATTTTTTTTTAACCCATTAAAAAAAAAAAGTCCAGAATTCCAAATTCTTAATGTTGGGCCATAAAAAATCAGAACAGAGCTCTGCTGGATTTGATCTCCCTAGGGCTATAGTGTGCAGACCTCTGATTTCAAGGAAGAGTCTCTCCCCCAAAAATATTTTAGGTGGATACAGTAGAAAGAAGGGAAATAAGCAGTTTATGTGGTGCAATAGCAAGTCTGGATCCTCCTCTGGAGTTACCTGCAGTGGTGACATAGAGATTGAGAAGAAGGAAAGCCAGACGCAGAGGGGCATTGTCCGTTTCCAGTTTGAAAATCTGGAGCACACCTGCTTGAGAGATGGTGCCATGCTAGCACGGGGACAAGGGTGTTCAGTGCAGTAGAAATGCAGACTGCAGAACCTCCCACGTGGGAGCCTGCTCCTATCCGCGGGGAGGGGCCCGGGGCTTTGTCATGACTTACTGGGGGAGAGGGGTCTGCAGAAAGGGAGTCAATAGTTGTATCTAGGAGCCAGGTGGCCTCTAGGCAGAGGCACTGGGTGACATGAAGAAGAGGAAATCTAGTCCCTGTAAGAGTTGACCTCTAGAAGCAGGAATGTATTTCACACATCTTTTCCCTAAACTACTTTAAAATCAGCAATCGTTATTGACTTCCTCTCAAAACTGGGAGTTCTTTGAGAATAGAGTCTATTTGTTAACCCCCTTTGTCACTCATAATCTAGCCTCACTGCTTTAGAAATCACAGAGGCTTGATAGTATTGTTGAATTAAGGTGTGATGGTATGTTATAGGGGTGCCTGGGTGGCTCAGTTGGTTGATTGTCTGACTGACTCTTGATTTTAGCTCAGGTCACAGTCTTGTAGTCCTAGGATTGAGCTCAGTGTGGGCTCTGTGCTCAGCACGGAGTCTGCTTGTCCTTCTTCCCTCTGCCTACCCCCCCAACCCTGCTCTCTTTCTCTAAGAAATACATATGTACATACTTAAAAAACAAAAGTCGTCCTAGCATATTATGTATACTTTTCATTAGTAAAAAGTAACTGAAGACCCAGACCCATGTGTTTTCCATTGAGCTTCTAGTTCAAATTATTTTATAATCATTTGTCTAATCTTGGGGGATCCCTGGGTGGCTCAGCAGTTTAGCACCTGCCTTTGGCCCAGGGCATGATCCTGGAGTCCCGGGATCGATCGAGTCCCACATCATGGAGCCCTCTTCTCCCTCTGCCTGTGTCTCTGCCCCTCTCTCTCTCTCTCTCTCTCTCATGAATAAATAAATAAATAAAATCTTTTAAAAAAATCATTTGTCTAATCTTCATTGTGATTAGTGCTCATAAATTCCCTTAGCAAGAATTTTTGATAATTCCTGTTAATAAAATTTGCATTCTCTTGTAACAAACCTTGACATTCATCTTCTGCTTTTTTCCCCTAACTTTTTTACAGATCTTCCCATATTATTTTTCTTTGTCAATATATAAACCAACACTTTCCCCTTTCTTTCTTTCTTTTTTTTTTTTTCCTGTTCTTGAAGTGAGCTGACACTTATTGCATGGGTGGTGGATTGCTTTGTCAAGAACAGTGTTTGTAGCAAGAGCTTTATGAAACTCTCATAGTAAGAGATCTTGAAAGGCAGCACTTACCTAAATTTCATTTGCCCCAAAACATTGCATTTCAGACAAGATTTCGTATTGTTGATGTTTTAGCACTTTGGAAAATGTACAAGGGAAATTTGACTATTTTTCTTAAACCCCACTGCAAATCTGCACTGAACTGAAGGATGAGAAGAATCTGATGTGGATTTCAGGGTTGTGTTCAGTGAAATATGTGAGCATACGTGAGGAATATTTCTTAGTCTGATTATAATATGGTGATGAGCTCTGTTAATTTCCTTCGTTATAGCAAATGGAAAATAAAATTGCTGTATCATCGCACATAATAATTATAGTTTCTTAAAAAAAGTTTTTGTTTTTTTTCTGGGAGGCTGTTATGGGCTGAAGTGTGTGCCCTCCACACCCCCCCAAATTCATATTTGGTGTTCTAACCCTTGGGAACTCAGAAATTTACAATTTCTGTAAAGAGCTAATTACAGTAAAGTGAAGTCACTTGGTAGACCCTAATCTGACTGGTGCCTTTATAAGAAGGAGATGACGACACAAAGAGGGGCCGCCACCTTGTGAGGACATGGGGAGAAGATGGCATGTATGTGCCGCAGAGACAGACCATTTCTGTTTACACTATGATCTCAGACTTCCAGCCTCCAGAATAGTGAGGAAATAAGTATCTGTGGTTTAATCCCCCAGTCTGTGGGGCTTTGTGGTAGTAGTCCTAGGAAACGAATAGAGGCATTTGGGGATTTCTGGGTTGCAGGAGATTTGGATGATGAACATAGATGTTATTATAGTATCCTTCTCTGGCTGGGTATCCTTCAGCTCATGACCTGCCTTTATTGAGATATACCCACAACTGGTGACAATTCAAGCTCACAGAACAGTAGACCTGACTTGGGCTCATTTGGACAGTGTGTTGATGTCCAGGCGTCACTTGGGGATGGCCAGCTGGTTGGTCCCATAAGCCTTGTAGTGCATAACTGACTCCAGTGAGTTCTGGAAGTCCAAGATTTGATCCTTAGCTGTGAGGGTTCAGAAGTGGATTCAGGTAGAACCCAGCAGGGGTGGATTTACTTTAGATTGACAACTGTCAATATGATTGATCAGATGATCAGTAAGATTGTGGTCCTCTCATCTGCCTCCTCTTTAAAAGGCCCTCACACGTCATTATTGTCAACATGGTGTGTTGGCTCTGTTCAACATTCAGAGGCACTTGGGCATTCCAGTGCTTTCAGGGTGCCCTGGTGAATTCTCTCTTTGCCAGGAAGACTGCTCCGCATGCATATTAGTCCCTTACAGTTCAGATTAGCAGGGTGCTTGCTGTGCTGGGTGGTTTTAGGGAGACAAACAATCCAGATTACCTGAGCATCTCCTAAAGGCCATCCAGCAGAGTGATGGATGGATGAATTATGCTGCTGCCACCACCACTGCCACCACTGCTGCCTCTGCTGCTGCTGCTGCTTCTTTTTCTTCTTCTTTTTCTTCTTCTTCTTCTTCTTCTTCTTCTTCTTCTTCTTCTTCTTCTTCTTCTTCAATGCAGAAGGAATACTGCAAATATTTGGAAACTATTGTTAAAAAGAACACCACTTGCCAAATATGGCTTCCCTTAGCCAACTCATCAAACTGGGGCTTAATACTTTACCTACTTGCAGTTTCAACCTCCTGCAGAAATATAAGTTTTGACCTGTCAGAGATTTTCTGATAAGCACCAGTGAGGGAATTTGTGAAATCTCCCCTTCATTCCCCAAGGGAAGATGAGGTAATCTACCTAATAAGACCCCTTGCCCTTCCCCTGAGGGGAGATGACCTTGCCTGGAATAATCCTTTCTGTTCTTTCACTGGTAATTTTCTAGTCTCCACCCTCCTTCCTATAAAAACCTTCCATGTTGAACAAATCCTGGGAGCTCTCTGATGGCTACAAGGGATGCTGCCCCTGTCAGGCAGCCCTTAATAAAGCCAACTAGATCTTCAAATTTACTCACCTGAATTTTTGTTCTTTAATAGTATCAAAGGAAGTTAGTAAAAACTAGCTGATAAAGAGGCTGTATCCAAGTGGTCTCCTTAGAAATTAAGTCGTAATTTTGTTGTTCTTTTGGGGTTTTTTGTTGTTGTTGTTCTTTTGGATACAAATTATACATGAAAGTTATGTTCCTGGTCAGATGTTTGCAAACATCTACTTAAGCTGTAATACACATAGAAATAGCAATTTAACTGCATTTGTTTGAATTAAGTGTATCTGTATTGGGTAGTGGCAATGCTCTTTGTTGTGCGTATGTTTTATACAATGAAGTGCAAACGTTTTGCACACTGAGCAAGGAGCAAGGCAGCACGGAAATTGCCCTTCTCACTCAGCCAGCGCCACCCGCATGGATGGTTTCTCTGGCCTCTGTGCTGGTCCAGCAGAACCAGATGATAGCTTCTTGTTTAGTTGCTGCAGGAGGGCCTGCCTGGTGGGCACCACACTCGTGTGCCTAAAACAAACGTGGAGCTCTCTTGGCAGCATTTTGAAAGATGAGGTGAACAGATGTGTTGTTTGAAGGAAAATCTCACAATTGCAACTTGACACAGAGACCAAAACCAGAGAATAGGGTGAGGCAGTCCTTTACTTTTCCTGAGTTCCTTATCAGCTCATGCAGGATCCAGCAGGACTTCTGTCTTTAATACATTTCCTCCATCTCAGCCCCTCTCGGTGGCCCAGCGCCCCGACGTGTGATCTCTTTACCTCTCAGAATCACAATCCCCTCCATAACTTGGACACCAGCTGGAAGGAGGAACTGCTTGCTGCCTCCTGCCTTTGCTGCCTCGGGGCCTTAGAGCTAAGTCCTCAAGGTGTGTGTGTGGAGGGGAAAGGGAACCTGTGTGGTAACTCTTAGAATTGATGCCGGGAGTCTGCAGAGGGGAGAAGTTGGAAATGACATCACGGAAGGAGCTGCTGTTGCAGACAGAGTGAGAAAAGTGCAAGGCTCTCAGTGAGAAAAAACAGGGTGACATCGACCCACTGTTTCAACATATGCAAATGCACCAATATCAAAGGGATCCATGCAGAAAAGCTCCCCATCATTGTGGAAACACAGTTTTCTCAAACTGCAGAATATGTGTATGAAAATATCTGACACTTTCATAAAGATGTCAGGAGCATCATTTCAAGTTCTGTATCTCACAGAAGAGGGTTATTATCAGGGCGTGCAGTGGCTTCCACACTGAAACATTGGGAGTGGACAACAGTTGATTTATTTGGATTCCAATTAGGATTATATTGCCAATCAGCTATAGAAGAGATTGGCACAGACTGCTCTCAGGTTGGGCTCTGGAGCGCACTGTTTATGGGAAGGATGAAAGGCAGAGGAGCAGAGCTAACTTCCACCAAGAATCCTCAGTCCCAGGGGCACCTGGCTGGCTCAGGTGGTTAAGTGTGTGTCTTTGGCTCAGTGAGCCTGCTTCTCCCTCTCCTTCCGCTGCTCCCTCTGCTTGTGTGTACTCTCTCTCTCAAATATATAAATAAATTCTTTAAAAAAAAATAGGGGTGCCTGGGTGGCTCAGTCGCTTAATATCTGCCTTCAGCTCGGGTCATGATCCTGGGGTCCTGGGGTTGGGCTCTGCTCTTTTTTGCTATCTGTCTCTCAAATAAATAAATAAAATCTTATTTTTTTAAAAAAAGAATCCTTAGTCTCTCCAAGCACGTTTGTAGAAGAAGCTGCAGTGAAGGCAGGTGAACCCCACAGAAGAAAGGATTACAGTCAGCCTGCTCTTTATTCTCCCACAGCTTTACCTCTTCCTAAATAAAGTAGCTGTAAGTCCAGAATCTAGGGGGAAAGCTACAAAGAAATGAAAAAAGAAGAAATTTTCAGAAAGAAAAGTACAAAGAGATTCTTAGTTTCCTCACTTAAACTTGTAGCAGTCCCCTACTCCAGCAGATGTTTGCCATAGACACCTCCAAGGCATTCCATCTTCTTATTTTGGGAAGGGAATAGTCAACACTTGGCTGCTTTCCCTCTCTGGAGTTGGTTACTTGGGGATGAACATGCAAAAGTCTTAACTTGACAGGTGAATAAGAAAGAAAGATAGAGATAGCATCTCATTGCCATCTGGCTTAGCCAGCTGAAGAGTGAGATACAAGGTCTGCATTGCATTGAACATCTGGCATAGCCTGTGGGCTCATCTGGAGACAGAAAACTCTGCGACAGAATTTGCATCAAAACTGTTCTAATCATTCTCATTACTTTTCTCTGGCTCAGCTCAAGCTGGACGTCCATACATACAAGACATCTTGGGTTGGGTGTTCTTAACTTGGGGAGCTCCTGCCATGATTACATTCTTCTGTCAATAGTCATGATAAAATATGTTGAGTATACCCTAGAATAATGACTTATGCATGCTTACGATGCACATGAAATCTTGAATATGAGGTGGAGGTGGATGCCAAGAGTTTCCTCTCTTTGGGCGTCTACGGTGACTCATCTGACCCTCAGGGCTACCTTGTGCCTCACACATGAGGGCCACCAGATCATCTCGAATAACAAGGACTGCTTGGGTCTTAACCTTGCTTGGGTACTTGTAGATGCTATGATTGTTACCATAATCAATCCATTTTTCCTTTAGCAGATGATTTTAATGTTTTTTTTTTTTTTTAAGTATTGTTCCATTCCCTTGCCAAGTTATCTTCAAGAGATAAAACATTGTTGAAACCATTGGTTACTCTACATATAATCTTTTTTTTTTTTAAGATTTTATTTATTTATTCATGAGAAACACAGAGAGAGAGAGGCAGAGACACAGGCAGAGGGAGAAGCAGGCTCCATGCAGGGAGCCCGACATGGGACTCCAGGATCAGGCCTTGGACTGAAGGTGGCGCTAAACTGCTGAGCCACCGGGGCTGCCCTACATATAATCTTTAGGGGATAAAACACATGGCAATACAATGGAACAATACTAATAATTTTAATGCAAGAATATTTTCTTGAAATAAAAGAGGATTTGAATCTCCACATTAAAAAGGCATACTCTGTACCTAGGAAAACTAACCTCGGTAAAACTAAGGTTATATAGTATAAAGGTATATAAAGGTATATAGTCTAACAAAATTATCAGACTTCCACCTCCCTTGCCCCTTTCCTTCCTTTATTAAGATTTTTAAGTAATCTCTACACTCAATGTGAGGATTGAACTCATGCCCCTGAGATCAAAACCTGCATGCTCCATCGACTGAGCCAGCCAGGTGCCCCCAAATTATTAGACTTTAAAGAAACTTCAAAAAAAATAATCCTCTAGAGCCTCCATAAAGGAATGCAGCCATAAGATTTTAGGACCATTAAGATCTTCCTGGATTTTTAATTTCCAGAGTCATAAGAAACATGCGGTCGTTAAAACATGTCATTTTAAGCCACTAAATTTGAGGTCAGTTGGCTCAGTAACAATAGGAAACTAGTAGAGTGTCTATTTTATTTTCAGTTGCTCTATTTTTACAGAAGGATTTATGGAGATTTAAAAACTGTACTACACTCAGGGCGCCTGGCTTGCTCAGCTGCGGAGCATGCAACTCATCTAGGGGTCGTGAGTTCGAGCCCCATGATGGGCATGGAGCCTACTTGAAAAAAAAAAAAACCCTACTACTGTTATCTTGTCTTTGAGATGTTATTTCCTAAGCGATGATTTATTTAAATTTTAGGGTATATGACTCAGTGCAAACTATTAAATAATAGGTTCCTCCCCAAAACCATGGTTTTATAGGTAAGAACATGAGATCCATGGTACTGCCTCTTAAATAAAAATATATGTTTTTATAGAAAACATGCCAGGCTTGCTTATTGTGTGTAGAAAGGGAAAATGAAATTTATGTTGTTTTTCCCTCCCTTTTACCAGTACACTTGCCATGGATATTGAAAGCATTCCTGGGTGCCTTCCTCGTAGGTAGCATGTTTGCCCTTCTCAGACACCCTTCTAGAGACAGCAAAGCTGTGAACTAGGAGAATATCTGTGTATAACCCAGGAGGAATGAACCCACATTCCCTCAATCTTTGGGGACTGCTGTGTAATAAGTACCAATGATCAGAATCTATCTTTAGATGAATAAACACGAAGACTTTTTGGAAACATTCTTTCAAACAAAGGGAATGCAGATGCTCAGTGGGTGATGATGTGACAAATCACATTATAGTGAAGTGAGATAATTAAGTATCTAAAATTGACTGTGGCACAGACTTCATAGCATGTTCCTTTCTGTTATTCTTAACCTTTTTTATTATGTTCAGCCCTTTTGCTTAAGACTTAAACAGAAGTCCCCAAGCCAGCAACCCACCTCCTGATTTGCCCTTATAGGACACTCTCCGCTGTAGCCTCTCAAAGTGCTGGAGCCCTGGAGAACTTTCATGAAAGCATGACGTGCTGTCGCTGACCTTCATTTGTGACTCTCACTGCAGGCAGTGGTTGACAGTGATACATGAGGGACAGGAAGATTCACCTGCAGCTGGGAGCTCTTTTGTATAACATAGGTCACTTTTCTTATGATAGAAACCTCATCTGTGCACCAGATGAATAACTTGAGGCATGATACTTTAGGGATGCTGAGCCTAGATTCTAACATCATATCTCAAATCAGGTGAAATGCAGCTTCGGGACTTGCGTGCCGATTAACTCGCTCAATAGAGCAAGCTTTGGCCATCAAGTTAACGCTGAAGAGTCAGTAACTACTGACGTGGTTTTCTTGAGTCCAATGTCCAAAATGCCCTGAGACGTTAATGGGAAGCATATTCTCTCTGTCTCTATCTCCCCTCTTTTTAAAGTATTGCATTTTTATTGTAGAGATCTGTAAACCCTTCAAATCAAATTTCATGAATCCTCTTTCCATCAATCCAAGGGAGCAGACATGCAAAAAGCCTGTTATTTCAATAGAAATTGGAGAAAGAAGGTCCAGAAAGGGTTCAGAGTCACACTGCAGACAGTTAGTGATGGCGTTGAGGAAGACACATGGGTCTGATCTACCTCACTTCTCTGGCAGAATGATCTAGAATTGACAACTGAGAAAGAATTCTTGAGGTGTCTTTGGTGCAAAATGGTGGTTGTATTAAAGGGGGTAGGACCCGTGGGCAGAAAGACCTGCTGCCCTGGGACTGTGAGGGGGGTGGCTGATTACATACTTGGGAGTTGGGGGTTAGGAAAATGGAGGTTTCAAAAGAACTTTCATATGCTAAAGAGGACCTAGAGGATACTGGAGGCCTTGCCATTGTCAAGGTTGTTTTTTCCCTCTAGTGAGGCATTAACATTAAGATAGTTGGGAGCTTCCTGGAGGAACATTACACTCTGGCGGCTTCAAGTATGTGTCCATGAGCTGCAGGTTATAAGGATATTTAATTGTATCTACATTTCCTTCTGGAAGCTAGGTTATTGATAAAAATGCTTTGTTCTTGTAAATTACTAAGATATTTGTAAACTGAGGGAGACTCAGGTCTTGTGATTTCTTAAGTTAACTATCTGTTTTTCCTTCTCTTAGCTTTAGGGCAGCCAGGAGTGCCTGAGGTATGTCACACACACATCCCTCTCGGCGGGGATGGGGGTTGCGGGGTGTCAGCTTCTGCTTTGTCCTCAGCTTGCCTTCTGCTTCTTCATCAATATTATTAGCTAGAAAATAGGGAAACAGTTGCCCAAGAGTCTCTCCTTTTGCCCCAGCTTTCTGCTCTTCTCTCTCCATCCCTATCTGGTGTTTGTGCTGGAAGCGATCCAGCTCCTTCCAGCTCATGTTTTTTCCTGGTAGCTCAGACTTCTCCTGGAAACTTCCTCCAGGCAGGTCTGCGTGCACGTGCGTGTGTGTGTGTGTGTGTGTGTGTGTGTGTGCATGCGCATGTGCTTGCATGTGCTGACCCTCCAGCCCACCCCTTGCACAACTCACTGATCCCTATCTCACACATTGTCAGTTGTGCGTTTGCATGCATGGGACATCTCCAGGAAGAGTGTTGTAAAATATTTGCCGGCCAGCTCTGTGTCGCACACTGCAGTGTATCTTCATAACTTAGTCACTATAATACCAGGAATCTAGTAGAAGTTTAAAGACTACTTATTGATTAATTTGTCCTTTGAAATGATGTAGCTGAGCTGTGGATCCCAGAGGAAACTTGATCATTTCATCAAGTATCACTCAGCATCTCAATCCTAATAAGGACTGGCTAATTGTGGAGGTCTTGGGGTTTTGCCTGTAACTCTGACCTTTTTTACTGATCATACTGCACACATTTTAGTTATTTGTAGCCCATAAAATAACACATCAACACGTACTCAAACTTGCTATATTTTTAGGCACAAAGATACCTAAATGCAATGTGGATATCATTATATTTTATAACCACACTTAATGGGGAAAAAATCCTGAAGGCCAACACTTCACTTATTTTATGAGAAAGGTGTAACTTTTGAGAAACAGTTTGGTTAGTAAGCATAGAAGAGATTGGGGGAAGGAAACTGTAGAAAATCATAGCTATAAGGTGAACAACATTATTAATAATGTAACTTTTTGAAAAAATAAGCACCTAGCTTTGGGCAGAAGTTTCCCCCTCTCATTTGATGCCTTATATCAGATATAATTATATACTCTGTATTCACTCTACAGCTGCAAAATGCCTCTCCAAGAGTTCCACGCCAGTAGTAAATGGTAGAACCAGGATTGTCACCAACTGTTTTGAACCTAAATCCAGTGCATATTCTCTTGCTTTACAAATTCTAAAACACATGGAATCTTTCAAAATCTTTAGGGAAATCATGAACACCTGAAAATTATATATGCATGTCCATAATTATATTTTTCTTAGGGGAAGCATCTCAGTATTTCAAGTTTCTCAAAAGATTTTCTGACCCTTACCAAGCATGGAGAGAAAAAGCATAGCAAATGGAAACTGTACAATTTAAACACAGGCAGTTTCCTCTTATTTGTTTAAAAACGTTGCTCATCACTCCCACAGAACAGACCTTCAAAAAAACTCTTTTTTTTTTACACTAATGACATACTGATTTTTTATGATGGCAGTAGAGATAATGATCATGAAAGGTGATAGTGTTTCTTTAGTTACATACAAATTATACACAAATCATATAGCATTTCCAGTAGTCAAATATTAGATAACAGCTTGTTCCAATAAAACTCACTGAATAACATTCATTTTTTTCTCTCCAAATGCCAGTTTCTGTATAAAAAGGTATCTCTGAGCCTACGGACTTAGAGATGTCCTTTTTGTTCATAGGGATGTCATTGTGCTGTGTCCTGTTTAAAGGCTGCACTTTTGCAGGGAAGGGCTGAGTAATCCTTTATAAAGTGTGCCCCCTGGTGTTGGGAAGTGCAGAACTGCAGACTTCCTGCCGTGGTCCTGATTCTCTGAGCAGAAAGAGAAAAACTGTCAGGGCAGGAGTCTGAGGTCAGATGAGCTCAGTAGTAAGAAGTTGAACACTGACCACGTATGAGGCAGAAAGTGGACAAGACACAGGGGTGAGAGGATGAGATTAATTGATGACCGAAAAATTCCGTCAGGCTGCCTACAAAGATAGGGTGCTGTCCTTCAGTGTATGGAATGCACATTCAGTCAGAGGCTGAATATGGTACCAGTATCCAAAGAGAACATGGGATCTGAACCCAAGTGGGGGATTAGAAAGGTCCCTGCTCACCATTTACTCCTCCCGGCCAGTGGTGGTGGTGGGGGGTACTTTATGCTTTCTGTGTCTGCGGCTCTCCATTTTGCAAGGTTACAAGTGCTGGTACCCAGAGCAGCACACCTTTGCCAGAGAACAAGAGAGGATCCCATGAAACTGTAAGCTACCTCTGCTGCCTGGGTACTCTAGGCTTGTTGTTTCTATGAGCCAAGAAAAGGAGGTGTCGTCATTTTGACCTCTTTCATCAGAAGAGATAGAGACACGGGTGACAAGGGCAGAGAGGAAGAAGTGACCCAAGTGATTTGTTTTCAGCAAAACAGAGGTGCAGCAACGCAGCATTGAGAGGAGCTTGGTGTCTGGCCTCAGACCCGTCAGGCATGAGGATTCAGTATCACTGCATCAGGAAAGCCACCAAGCCCGCAGAGGTGTATGGAAGGTACAATGAGATGTAGCCCTAGGGGCTTCTGTTTGTGCTCTTAAGCTTTCTGCACGAAATGTTCCCCAGGAGAAGCTGGATCCTAGGAGAGATAGGATCCCTGAACAGAGGTGAATAAAAGGGGTGGACTGTGGTGGACATATGACATGCTACCTGACCCCTGTAAGAAGGTCTTGCAGCCTACCTGGGGGTATGTGGGTAGGAGGCAGCTCTTTCAGGCTGCTTTAGCTGTACTAAGCTATGTCCCAAGGGCATCTTTTTTTTTTAAACTATTTTTTTAATTATTTTATTTTATTCTACTTATTAATGATAGGCACACAGTGAGAGAGAGAGAGAGAGAGGCAGAGACACAGGCAGAGGGATGAAGCAGGCTCCATGCACCAGGAGCCCAATGTGGGATTCGATCCCGGGTCTCCAGGATCGCGCCCTGGGCCAAAGGCAGGCGCTAAACTGCTGCGCCACCCAGGGATCCCCCAAGGGCATATCTTAACTAGGGTGGCTAACACCCTAAGGATGCTTGAGGTAGGGAGAGATAGCACAGCTTTCTACTCCAACACCAGACGGTGCCACCAGCCATATTTGGTGCTGTCTCCTGTGGGATTGGCCAGAGCTTTGTCATGGTGGCATTGTACTTCAGTGAGCACTGTTTCCAGCAAATCCTGTTTCCTCCTGCTGCTTTCCATGTGCATTGATCCGGAATGAATCTCCTCATGGGGGACCCATCTCAGTATCTGCTCCCAGAGACCCCAATCTATGGCACATGTGTTTTCTAAAAAAATTTTTAAAGAAGATTTGGAGGCACCTGGGGGGCTTGAGCATCTGCCTTTGGCTCAGGTTGTAATCCTGGGCTACTGGGATTGAGTCCCACATCAGGCTTCCTGCAGGAAGGCTGCTTCTCCCTCTGCATATCATGAATAAATAAAATCTTAAAAAAAAAAAAAGATGATTTTGGATGATTATCTACTTTTTTGTGCTTAGTTTGTTTTAACCACCTCCTTTCAGAACTTAACTACAGTTACTCAGAATAGACTAGATTTGTGAATTTATTCTATATGAAATAAGTAGATATTAAATAGATATTATATAGTTCATTGATAACATAAGTGTCCTTTTAAGGCAAGAACCTATATGCAGAAATTTGCTGATACATTTTAATTAGTCCTCTGTGGGATTCATTACCCCACTGGGGAACTGTTTGTATTTTTTATTGCCTTATGGGTGATTTGTGTCTATTTATCATACATGGTTGGGAGACAGCTTCCCTTTATGGAAATTTTATAATGCGGTGTTTCTAAGAAGAATCAAAAGATTAATTGTACATGTTGTCACCTGAATTAGTGTTACATAATATCATTTCAGCATGAAATTCTCTGAGAAACTTCTCACCTGTTACTTTACTAAGTAATGAAATCTGATACAAAAAAAATTAGAGATCACTGAAAAGCCTTTACTGTGAAATGGACATTAGTTGTTCCTGCAGGGGGCGCTGTCCCATAATAAAAAGAAAAAACCCACCTTTCACTCACTGGTCTTCTCAATTTTGTCCTGCCTTCCTGTTACACGGTTAACACTAGGTTTCTGGTTTTAATGTTTAAATAATGTATTTTCCATAGTGTGACAACAACTGTGTTTGTGGCAACATTTACTGGCACCTGATCCTGGTCTTTTATTTTAAAAAAATAGAGATCTAGTTTGAACTTTTGCTGTAGTGCATCAGATTCTTATTTTTATTTTTTATTTTATATATACATTTATATTTTTGAAGTTCGGTTTGCCAACATATAGTATAACACCCAGTGCTCATCCCGTCAAGTGGCCCCTGCAGTGCCCGTCACCCAGTCACTCCATCCCCCGCCCACCTCTCCTTCCCCTACCCCTTGTTCGTTTCCCAGAGTTAGGAGTCTCTCATGTTTTGTCACTCTCTCAGATTCTATTTTTTAGTGCTTTTTTTTTTTTTTTTAAAGTACTCAAATAGTAAAATAATATCGTAGCTTTCTGGAGCTTTTTATACCACCACCCTCCACCGCCTCTTCATTATCGTGAGTTCTACAAAGCCAATAAGTCAGGACGTTTGTGGAGTCGTCCTGAATGTAGCTAAATTGTTCGTCTGTACGCAAAGAACCAGGGAATGAGCCCTGAAAACACATCCTGATCATCTGTGGTTTTGACAGAACTGACACCAGGCTTCTTTGAGAAGCATTAGGACTTTTCTCGGGATCAGCTAAAAGAGGAACCGCCTTGGCAAACAGTTCATGTGTCTCACCTCGCAGGATTTAGGAACTGAAATCCTGTGCCTGAAACCTTTGGAGTCTGTCCCCTTGGAAAGACCTGAAGTTGCAGTACTGTTGCCAACTTGAATTTCCACTTGAACTAAAAAAGAATGCTTGCTGCTTCAGTCTCCAGGGTTGGGATTCAAATGCAAATATGATTTTGCCTGCCCCACCAAAGTGGAGGGAAGGAGCTCAGAATCCTGAGGTTTCAAGTACTGGGTGGAGGGCCTTCCTTTTTTTGACTCTTCTCAACCCTTCTCAATTCCTATTCCTGCAAGCGTGTGTTAATGCACACGCTCAGCAGGACAGCCGGAGAATCAGGCACCTGGTGGCTTTGTACTGCATTCGTTCGTGCTGCTATCAACGTTTTGACGCCAGGCCGGAATTAACCATTACCCCCCACCCGCCTCACCTCACTGACCATCCTGAGCACCTGAGCACCTGAACTTGGTACTAGGTTGCTTGCTTATGTTTGGTCTCCCTGGCGGTAATTTCAGTCGAGAAGCTTCACCCAAATACTTCATGGTCTAAGGCTTTCTTTGCATTCTACTTATTCTCCTAACCCTGTTCTGCAATTTAATTTGATGATACGGACTCTGAATTCAATATAGAGCATAGCCTCCTGAGCCTCGTTAAGACCCAGCCTTCCAGGGGCGCTTCTAAGTTGGATTGCTTTTCACTCCCCCAAACCCCAGTATTTTTGAGACTTAACTGATGAAATTGTGAGATATTCAAAAGGTGTAAATGAATAATTAGATGCATCTGTACATCGTGAAAGGTTCCCATTGGGCTAACACCCATTACCTCCCATATTTACATTTTTGTGTGTGCGAGAGACCATTTAGGTCCTGCTGTCTTAGCACATTTTAATTACACCACTCCGTTTAGTTCTTTTTTTTTCTCCGTGTAGTTCTTGTGCTGTACGTTAGCTCAAGTCTCATTCATCTTGTAACATAAAATTTGTACACTTATATACCAATTCATCCTATTTCCCCCACTCAGAGCCACTTACCAACCACTTTCCTGC
The DNA here is from genome assembly GCF_053574225.1 of Canis aureus. Classification (NCBI taxonomy): domain Eukaryota; kingdom Metazoa; phylum Chordata; class Mammalia; order Carnivora; family Canidae; genus Canis; species Canis aureus. The sequence goes on along the minus strand of NC_135649.1, from coordinate 119,510,353 downwards.
AGTCTGTTTCTATGACTTTGACTTTTTTTTTTTTTTTTTAGATTCCACATAAAAGTGAGAATGTGGAGTATATTTGTCTTTCTCTCTCTGGCTTGTTTCACTTAGCATAATGCCCTGGACATCCATCCATGACATTAGAAATGGCAGGATTTCTTTTTCTTTTAAGGCTGGATAGAATTCTATCTCTACATGATTTAGTCTTGGCAGGTTGTGTATACTAGGAATGTATCTGTTCTAGGCTGTACAGTTTGTTGGTCGGTAATTGTTCTTCAGTTGCTCTTCTGAGTATGAAAATCTTGCCTCCAGTTGTTAAGGAGGTTCATTTTTTTTTCCAAGTAATTCTCTGTATAACAATTTAAAGAGGATTTCTTAAAATCCATATCTACAAATACAGTGGAAAACTATTCTGAGGATAACAAAACTTGCATCCTGTCATGAAACTCTATAGCTGTTAAGTGAATATTCAAACATTGTTGTATAGAAGCCCTGTGTATGCAGTGGACTCTCTATGGTGTACAGAGGGGTTGAGCATGAAACTCCAGGCTGTACTTACCATGGCAGTGAAGGCCCTTCGTGCAGGACAAGCTTACTGTTTGGCTGTGAGTTCATACTGGAGTCCTGTTTGCATTGTATCAAAACTTCTTATGAAATACCTTAAAAATTCTTCTGATAATAGTAGCTCTGTTTTAATTTTTGTTTTTTCAATTTGCTCAATATCCTCTGGGTTATAAAGGTAAGCATGTGATATGTATATCTATCACATTGTAATAGTTTCTGCATAGAGACTATGAAACAGGCATCCTTCTTTGTAACATACAAGAGGAAAGTGTACCTCATCCCCTTTCTTGACCACTTCTTTGTAGAACTACAAAATGCCTTTCACCCAGAAATGGAAAAGTTTGAAATAAGAGCCATATGTGGGTCACTTCAATTTAGGTGGAGACAGAACCATATACATACAGCATGTGGTGGGAGGGAGCCTGTATTCAGGGTTAGAAGGAAATGGAATCTCACAAATGGAAGCCCTTACATGATTATTTTCTTCTGGGATAGGAGGTGGAAAAAGCCACATAAGAAGGAAATGCAGGAGATTAGAGATAGTAAAGTAGTCTAGGAAGACGCTCATCCAAGCACAGTCTTTGGACACTTAAGGTGCAGTGAGCAGAAATTCCCATGGGGCCCTAACTACTCTCTCTGGATTGCACAATGGGCCATTTGAGACCAACAGCCTTCTTTCCCCCTCTCCTCCACGCAAACTCTGCTCCTCAGGACAAGAGGGGCTGTAAGTACCCTGAGGCTTCCCAAGTGCCAAGTTCCCAGTGGCTGTAAATGCCCAGTGCCCAGTACCAACTACAAGCAGCCCCTTTCTGATGATGGTTTGAGTCACATGCTACCCAAATGTAACACTCGTATTTTACATGAGCTGATACCTATACTCAGGTCACAGCCAAGATTAGAGTCTATAATAAAACAGTTCTATCAGAGTTTTAGAGATGACAAATATCAATTTCTCTTTTAATATTGACAGATACCTCTCTAAACTTACTACACTGTAGAGTGACCACTTGCTCATTAGTCACATAGATCTCACCTTTAATTTTGAAATCCATGTGGCATTTTAAAAGAAATTGAACAAACATTGAATGTTTCTAATTAAATTTCACTTAACTCTTTGGTCCTTTTTCTGAAAGTTCATCAAATGGGGATGCGTTCAGAGTAAGAACTTTCTAAGTGTTTCTTTAGGAAGATAGGAAGCCATGTTTTGGAAAATGATATTAACAATTTTAGTTTCCAGAAGACAGTTTCCCAACTCATATCTATTTTATTCATATTTGTGTCAAAATTCTCAAAATTAGTAATACTTAATTCAGAAAATACATTTCATAAGGCATTTTCTCATGTTTCAGACTGGTTTTACCTAGAGAAGATACAAGTCACAGTAAAGCAGGATTTGTCAGATTGAATACTGTTATCATTTTGCCTAGATAACTGTTGTGGGGCTGCCCTGTGCATTGTAGGGTGTTCAGCAGCATCCCTGGCCACCACCCACTAGATTCCCAGTCCTGACAACCACAAATATCTCCAAACGTTGTGAATGCCTCTTTTAGGGGAACCAAAGGAAGGGCAGAGCTGCCCCTGCTTGAGAACTACTGAAGCACATTACAGAATTTTCATGTAATTTTAAAAGCTTCACTAATTCAGACACTGTGGACATAATTATAGATCATAATTGAGGGACGCCTGGGTGGCTCAGCAGTTGAGTGTCTGCCTTTGGCCCAGGGCGTGATCCTGGAGTCCCAGGATCGAGTCCCACAACGGGCTCCCTGCATGGAGCCTGCTTCTCCCTCTGCCTGTGTCTCTGCCTCTCTCTGTGTGTCTCTCATGAATAAATAAATAAAATCTTAAAAAATTATATAATTGAGATTTCTCTTGAGTAGAATTTTCAACATTTACAATATTAGATGTATTAGATTTTAAGTATAAATTTCAAGAGAAAGGTAGACCAGATAACGTTAAATCTTTCAGTATCTTTTTTTTTTTTTTAAGATTTTATTTATTTATTCATGAGAGACAGAGAGAGTGGCAGAGACACAGGCAGAGGGAGACACAGGCTCCAGGCAGGGAGCCCGATGCGGGACTCGATCCTGGGTCTCCAGGATCACGCCCCGGGCCGAAGGCAAGCGCTAAACTGCTGAGCCACCCAGGAACCCCTCTTTCAGTATCTTCTTGAGATACATTTTTGCAGTATAATATATTGAAAAATATATAATATATTGAAATAGGTGCTGTAGGGATACAACTTATTTTTTGTTAAATTTATTTCTTTTTTATTTTTTTAAGATTTTAGTTTTTCATTTGACACAGAGAGACAGAGCATACAAGGAGGGAAAGCTGGGGCAGGCAGGGAAAGAAGGGAAAGCAGGCTTCCTGCTGAGCAAGGAGCCCAATATGGGACTTGACCCCAGGACCCCAGGATCATGACTCAAGCCAAAAGCAGCCACTTAACCAGCTGCGCCACCCAGACCCCATATTTTTTGTTGAGTTTCATCAGAGTTTAGATGTACAACCATCCTTTCTCATATGAAGTAAGCAAGTTACCTAAGAATAGACTTTGACAGAACTTACCAAGTACAAGGGTGAGTTCTGTGGGATGGTACGGCTGTTCTGACGGGTTGACAGAGCAAGCACTCATTCCTGGTAAGAATTTCAGTGGGAGTATTTTTTCCCCAAGCAGTGTATTGTTGATCAAGACCTGCTATAACTGCTTTTCACAGATGCCAAGTTTCTAGTTTTTTCGATCCTTTTCTGTCAGATTGCCACCGTGAGTATTGAATTGCAAGGGACTGCAAACAATTTGAAGTGGGTGTGTATTAGACTACAAAAATTCTCTTTTTGGCAAAGTGTTTTGATTAAGTTGACCTTTTGTGCTTGGGGGAGAGGTGGGGAACGAGTAATTTCACCCAGTACCTACCGAGTTCTTGCATAGGTGGAGAATGAAGCCTGAGTGACCACAGGTGCACAAGAGGGGAACACTCAAGTATTTCTGATGTGTTCTTTGCCCATCATGCAAGTATTTGTTTGAGTGCACTATTCAAATACTTTTACAGATTTTTTTCTGGCAAAGCCAGCATTTATTTTGCAAACATTTGATTGGCTTTTAAGATAGCTGTTATTCAATTGTTTGCTCAATAGAGGACAAAAATATTTGGGAAATGGTTTTCAAGTTAGTTGTCACCTAATGGTTTTTTTAAATTCCCTTAAAGAAGAAATATCTGGGGTTGTGTGAGTGTTAAAATGGTTCAGGAATCGAAGACATTCCCAAAGAAGTCAGAATAATCCAGTCATTGTTACTTGAAGATGACGACTCCTCGCAGAGGGTTAAGAGTTTTAAAAAAGAAAATATGAGAAACCTGAGATAAAAACTGGAGGAAAAAACCATAGGCAGATAGGAGACTAATGGAAGTTTGCAACCAAAGGAGCTCTGAGGGAACAAGGAATATCACTTTATTCTAAGTATCTCTTTTTCCACATTTCCTTCCTCAAGCCAATCTTGTCATCAGAAGCTGTCATGGAAAGTTAGTAGATAAGAGTGTGATACAGGCTTCAGTTGGGTGTGAATAAAAGTTTCGGCTAAACTAGATTTATGAACAAAGGACAATATGTCCTGCTGGCAGGAACAAAATCAGTTTAATAATGAGATTCCATGAAGTGTCTTAGATAAGGGGGAAAAAGATGATTCAGCAATTGATATCAATCAAGGCACTCTGCTACTATAGTAGGCGCGATGGCCAGAAAGCCACTTGTGAGACGAAAGTGTTGGCAGTGCCCAGCAGCCTCGGAAGATGGAGTGATGAATTCTGTGTGACACACTCCAGGAGGGGCTTGAAATTGTGGTTGCGTTTTTATTGGCACTGCTTCATGATGTCTTCTGTGATAAAATCAAGGCACGTGGAGTGACAGAGTTCATCACAACAAACACTGTGACAGAAATACTTCATCTAGATTGCACAGATGTGGGGATAGATAAAAATAGTTTTATTTTACTAATAATTTACATTCCTAATGTGATTGCCTCAAAAAAATGTCAGCTCATCTCCCACACACAGCACCTCAGCATCAATTTTTAGGGTTATGACAAAGGAAATTCGTGTCATATCCAGGTTGGGAGTCCCATTACTTTTATGAGCTTTGTTCGGAAAGCTAACGGATAACACTTCCACTTCTGGAAGCTTCCCTTTTATGACCTGGAGAAACATGACTATAATTAGTAATATTTGTTTCCAAAGCAAACTTATCGACCTGTTTTTACCCCCTTCTTGTGCAGCGACCATGTGCCTGCCTCACCTCCTGTCCTCTGTGCTGCCTTCAGCCCCTCTTCTTCTCTGGATGCCTCTGACCCTGAGTGCTTCCATCTTTTCCTCTGATTGCAGTGGGTGGCCCATTTCAGGTCTCTGCTGCATGGCCTCCTTGCGGTTCCATGGGTGTGGACAGCCCCGTGGAACTAGCTGAGTGGCCCTGTACCCATGTGCAGGATCTTTTTCTGGTCACTTACCATTCCTTAGCCCCTTTCCCTTTGAGCATGTGAAATGCATGGCTGTGTGTTAGGGGAGATGCAGGAGGGAGAGGAGTGCTGTAAAGCCATTCTCCATCATTGTAGGAAAAGTAGTAGTGATGAGATGGTTAGATCAGGTGGTATTTGACACCCTGGTGCTTCCCATTGGCACCAATCGATTTCTGAATTTCAGTCAATTCATTGTTTCCAGCTAAAGGCAATACTGCTTGGTTGCAGATGGTGTATGAACAGCCATATGCTTGAATTATGTGCTCTAAGACTTTCAGCTGCTGTAACTGACTTGCTTTTCACTGGGCAATAAAACATGATTCTAGAAATACAGAGAGAAGGCTTTTCTTTACCTCTTTTTCTCCTTTAATCTCTTGATGAAGCTGCCTCCTCTGTGGCACTTGAAAAACTTTTGTGTTTTATAGCCCTTGTCAGTGCTTTTTTTTTTTTTTTTTTTTTTAGATGTATCATGATATGCCTGGGGAAACGTACCAATCAAAGCTGACTGTGACCATGAATAGAAGACATTCCTTGTATTGTTTCTTATGCACTACCAGCTTACGTTCAAAGGGACTCTCATTTCTTTCTGCCTGAAGAGTGAAAATACTCAGATGGGTAGTAACTAGGGTGCCTTCTCATGAATACCAGTGTACATGATCATTTTACATGTATTTTTACAGTGCCTTATGCATGGATAGTGCTCAAGAAAGATTTACTGAAATGAACTAAACTGAGATTAATTTGCTTATTATAAAGCTCATACTATAGCCAAAACTTGGGGTATGAGAGAATGGGCAGCATCTGTCATCATACAGATACGTATTTCTAATAAAGTTTGAACTCTGGAGGAATTTGTCTTCATTCCAAGCCTTCTATTAGGACTCATTCATAGTATGAGAGAAGTTGAGAAGTCTTGTCAACACCACATCATTCAGGTCATAGATGGATCCTTCCCACCCTGAAATGTTATACGTGGCCACGGCAATAATAAATACATGGCTAGCGCTATCCTGAAGTATTTGAAACCCAGGGTTAGAGCTATCTAAGTCAGCACTGATAACATCAGAATTTTATTACAGTGTGTCCATCCTGGCAACATTGTGACCCAAGCAGCTAATGGAGTAGCAGCCTGTTTCTTGGATGAATGAGAACAAGTTCATTCACAGGAATAGCTAAGTGCTTTATACAAGTGGGGCACATACAGCTAATGCTTTAAATTAAATTTAACTTTTCTAATATGATGAAATATTCTGGAAATTCTGATATCTATATACGTTGAATAATGTGTTATAGCACTTATGATTTTTTAAAAACATCTTTGTTACTGTTAGTTCATGTTAAATAAGCAAATAAAAATATCTGAGCTTAACATTTTATATTTCTTTTTAAAAATTTCCTCAGCTCAATTTCCTTTAATTCTTTGTGCAAAAATCCTTACAACTAAATTCATATTAACTTGGCTAATAAAAATGTCATCCATATTTCTTGCTTAAGAAATGTCACTATGGGGATCCCTGGGTGGCGCAGCAGTTTGGCGCCTGCCTTTGGCCCAGGGCGCTATCCTGGAGACCTGGGATCGAATCCCACGTCGGGCTCCCGGTGCATGGAGCCTGCTTCTCCCTCTGCCTATGTCTCTGCCTCTCTCTCTCTCTGTGACTATCATAAATAAATAAAAATTAAAAAAATAAAAATAAAAATAAAAAAAAAGAAATGTCACTATGGGGCAGCCCCAGTGGCTCAGTGGTTTAGTGCCACCTTCAGCCCAGGGCCTGATCCTAGAGACTCAGGATCGAGTCCCACATCAGGCTCCCTGCATGGAGCCTGCTTCTCCCTCCACCTGTGTCTCTGCATCTCTCTCTCTCTCCCTCTGTGTTTCTCATGAATAAATAAATAAAATCTCAAAAAAAAAAAAAAAAAAGAAATGTCACTATGTGTGTGTTACTAAAAATATTTCACATGTGGAGTGCCTGGGTGGCTGAGTCATTAAGCATCTGCCTTCAGCTCAGGTTATAATCCCAGGGTCCTGGGATCAAGCCCTGAGTCAGGTTCCTTGGTCAGCGGGGAGTCTGCTTCTCCCTGTCCTCCCTGCTCATGTTATCTCTCAAATAAATAAATTTAAAAGTATATATATTTTAAATTTTAATCTGTACAAAGGTAAACAGAGATGCAGATGAAGGACTTGCAGGGAAAAGAGAAAGGGCTGAGAATAGAAGCAAGTTGTGCTTCAGATGTACAAAGAAACAGAGGAGAAGAAATAGCAACTTTCTGGAATAGTATTCGAAGCTGGCTCTAAGACTGTGAACTGGGAAGGATGGAGAATTGATGGTTTTCAGGGGGATGTCACTTCTTCCTCCCCGGGATATCATTGGAATTTGGAGGAGGACATGTTCCAGTTATCATGGTTATACAGGGGATCCCACAGGCCCCATAACATATACAAGTGTTCTGCTCAAGAGAGAAGTGCCCACATCACATACCTTTTCAGTGACCCATTGGAAAAAGTTGAATATGATTCTCCCAAGCTAAAAATTAACTTATTTGTAGAAATTCAATACATTCTCTTTATGTGTTTTTTTAAGATTTTATTTTTAAGTAATCTCTATACCTAACGTGAGGTTTGAACCCAAAACTCTGAGATTAAGAGTCACATGCTTCACCAGCTGAGCCAGCCAGGCACCTCTATGGTTTTAATATATACTAGTATTCTAGAAATAAGACTGGCAGGTAGATTGAGTAAATATTTTGCTTCGTTCCATTTAGAATATCATGAACAGTTATTCACTGCTTGAGGAAATCACATTATTTTGACAATGCCCCTCCCTGAGTAGTTGGTAGAGACTCCTGTGTTAGGGTGCATGTGATGTTTATGTATTTATAGTAGATTTACAACTATGCACAGATATGCTTCCCTGTTTTCAAAATACAAATTTTTTTTAAAAGTATCATTATTATCCAATTAAATTGTCATCTCTTATATCTGAGGTTCTTTTTTTTTTTTAAGATTTTATTTATTTATTCATGAGAGACACAGAGAAAGAGAGAGAGAGAGGCAGAGACACAGGCAGAGGGAGAAGCAGGCTCCATGCAGGGAGCCTGATGTGAACTCGATCCCGAGACCCTAGGACCACACCCTGGGCCGGAGGCCAGTGCCAAACCACTGAGCCACCCAGGGACCCCCAATATTTGAAGTTCTTTACAAATGAAAGCAAGCATATGCAACCTTATCCTGCATGCTCTTAACATTGTGCCCAATCATTTACATATTCTAAATGATAATTTATTATAAATTTAAATTATATTTTCTTTATTTCTGCTTTAGATTGCAGTGGGCATTGTTTTCTATACAGTTTATAATAATATATGTAGACAGATTATGCTACCTATGGATTTCATTTGAGGAGAGGTAAAAAGGCGTGATGGAATATTACAGGACAGGGACCCCTGGGTGGCTCAGTGGTTGAGCGTCTGACTTTGCCTTGGGGCATGATCCCAGGGGTCCTGGGATTGAGTCCTGCATTGGGCTCCCTGCATTGAGCCTGCTTCTCCCTCTGCCTCTCTCTGTCTCTCTCTGTGTCTCTCATGAATAAATAAATAAAATCTTAAAAAAAAAAAAAGAATATTACATTACAGAGGGGGCATGCATGGTAAACTGAAAACATGGTATAAGCACATTCAGGATTTGGGAGGAACTATAGGGCCTGGGAAATTCAAAGACCTTTAGTGGAGCTCTGGAGAAAGCAGTGAAGTTTAGGCTTAAAAAAAAATATAGGTAACTGTGGAAAGGAGCCTCTGCGTACTAAGGTCAGGCAAATTCCAGGAAAGCCTAGGCATGCAATCCCTCTGAGATGGGCTGTTTGCAAGATGTTGAACATGAATTTAAATATGTGTATGGCAGGGCAGTGTCTAAACTAAATAGAAGTCACCTGTTAGTTACAAACCTGGGTCCTGTGGAGCAAAGACTGTGAGGGAAACTGCATAAGCATTGAGCTAGATAAAGACAGTTGGTTTAAAAGTTTAAGAATGGAATTCAAGATTGTTAGAAGTATGACTGGTAATGTTGCTAAAAGTGCTAATTTTTCAAAGATTAAGATAACCTTTATAAGTTTCTAAAATACTTTTAATATATTTTTGTATATTTACAATTATGAGTATACATGTATAATTGTGTATATAATTATAATAGAAAATATTTGCTTCTACTACTTAGAAGTTGAAAATGCATTCACCTGGGGGCACTTGGCTGGCTTAATCTCGGGGTCCTGAGTTCGAGCACCACACTGGGTGTAGAGATTAGTTTAAAAAATAAAATCTTTAAAATAAATAAATAAATAAATAAATAAATAAAATCTTTAAACAACAAATAAATACATAAAAATCATTGACCTGGAAATCAGATACTCATGTGTGTTTTCTTCTTGAAATCATTTTAATTAAATTCTGTAAAATGAGATTAAAATTAGTTTGATTTGATGTAGATCTCTAAATCTTTGTATTTTACCCAAATTGCTAACCATTTGTCCTGGTACTCTTTATTGCCCATTTAAGTTTCTGTTTTAATTCCAGTATAGTTAACATACAGTGTAATATTAGTTTCAAGTGTATAATATAGGTGTATAACAATTCTGTATTTTACTCGGTATCTATCAGTAAGAGTACTCTTCATCCCCATCACCTATTTCACCCATTCCCCCTACCCATCTCCCCTCTGGTACTCATCAGTGTGTTCTCTAGAGTTAAGAGTCTGTTTCTAGGTTTATCTCTGTTTTTCCCTTTGCTCATTTGTTTTGTTTCTTAAAGTCCACTTATGAGTGAAATCACATGGTATTTGTGTTTCTCTGACTTATTTCACTTAGCATTGTACTCTTTGGCTCCATCCATGTTGTTGTAAATGGCAAGATTTTATTCTCTTTTATACCTGAATAATATTCCATTGTGTTTGTGTATGTCTGTATCACATCTTCTTTATCCATTTTTTTTTGTTTGCTTTTACATCTTCTTTATCCATTATCAGTCAGTGGACACTTGGGCCGCTTCCATGTCTTGACCATGGTAAATAATGCTGCAATAAACATAGAAGTACATGTATCCTGTTGAACTAGTGTTCTTGTATTCTTTGGGTAAATACCTGGATATGCTGGATCATAGGGAAGTTCATCCTGAATTCCCATATCAGTTCTAGCAGGGTTTTTTTTGGTGGGGTTTTTCAGATTTTCGACATAGACCATCATAGACCATCATGTTGTCTGCAAATAGTAAAAGTTTGACTTCTTCCTTGCATATTTGGATGCCTTTTATTTCTTTGTGTTGTCTGAGGCTATTCCAGTACTATGTTGAACAACAGTGGAGAAAGTGGACATCCTTGTCTTGTTTCTAACTATAGAGGAAAAGCTCTCAGGTTTTCCCCATTTAGGATTAGCTGTGAGTTTTTCATAGATGGCTTTTATTATGTTGAGATATGTTCCCTTTAAACCTATTTTGTTGAGGGTTTATCATGAATGGATGTTGTACTTTGTCAAATGCTTTATCTGCATCTATTGAAATGATCATATAGTTCTTTTACCTTCACTTATTGATGTAATGTATCATGTTGTTTGATTTGTGAATATTGAATCACTGTTATTGCTCTTTATTTTTCTCTTGACTAGAGTAGTCCTGGGTTATAAGCCACCCTCCCAGCCCCCCATGGAGTTATTTATTTATTTTTTTATGTTTTAACATATTTTGGCAATTCCAACTCAGGAACATTGTATTAACTAAAGTCCTAACAATAGATTATGAATGGAGTTATTTCCATGATCTCTCACACATACTATATCCTTTTTTTTTCTAAAAATGCCTTATTGAATTTGATAAGTGAGACATATTTCATGATTTTGATTAGTAATATTAGGGTTGGATGAGTTTTAAGTAGATATTGGTGGAGAAAGACCTCTGGTGTCTCTTCTTATAAGGACACTAATTCCATCATGGAAGCCTGCACTCATGAACTCATCTAATGTAATTATTTTCCAAAGGCTGTACCTCCCACAGCCACCGCACTGGGAGTTAGAGCTTCAACATAGGAATATGGGGGCATGCAAACATTCAGTCAATAACAGCATCCTGTCCCTACACACATTGCAATCATTTTTTCAAATTTTACTGAACAGTTTTGCTTTTTCCATGAAATGCAAAGAAAAAAATTTTAATTGATATGTACTCAAAATCTTAAATTGTTTTCTGGCTTTGCTTATATGTTTGTAAAGGTCATTGTATATTGTAATATTAGATAGATATTCTCTGTATGTTCAACTAGTTGTCAAAAGTTTTTTATATTTAATTTTGTAACCATTTCAAAAGAAATTTGTTGTATCCGTGAGCTGAAAATCTTTTTACAAGAAACATCATTGAATAATATGTGTTCTTTAGCTCATTATCTCAAATGCAATGCTGGAACTTGGATCCTCCAATAATAGGGTTATTCATCAACTGATCCTGTTAACAATATTGATACTGAAACTACTCAAATGAATTAACGTAAGTAAATACATTATTACAATGACCAAATCTTTATAGTTCCCTTAATATATGATGGTGGCAGTCCTATTTTACACATGTTTTTGTTAAAAATTTCATGGGCATTGGAGCCCCTGGCTGGCTCAGTCAGTAGAGCATTCAACTCTTGATCTTAGGGTTGTGAGTTCCAGCCCCATGTTGGGTATAGAGATTACTTAAAAAAAATAAAATCTTTTTAAAAATTGTGTGAGTGTTTTCAAGCATATATTCTCCCAATAATTTTTGTTAAAATTTATCATTCTTGCTACATGTTCATCACATTCTTGAGATTCTTTTTTTTCATCAGTAAATAGAGTTGACTCTATGAACTATGAATAATACAGTGGGTCATCAAGGAACTTTGATTTATATGACTCATACACAGGAGTACCCATAATTGAATTAAGACTAGCAAGCTGACTCTCCAGCACGCCAGCCTCTAAGCAAAAAATGCCATTGGACTATATTAATTAATTCCTATTTTTACATATAACTTCTTAAGTGACTGGGGAAATAATTAGTTACCTTCATGAGGTAGATATAACATGAAAAAGGAAAACTTTTCTGTTAAGCAGAGACACTTCTGGCTGATCATCAAACTCTGAGGCAATTTTAACCATCTGAGTTCTGTAAGTTAATAATCATCCAGTGTGATGAACTGGATATAGACTTTGTTGATTCTTTTTTTTTTTTTTGTGATTTTATTTATTCAGTCACACAGAGAGACAGGGAGATATATAGGTGGAGGGAGAAGCAGGTGCCCTGCGGGGAGCCTGATGTGGGACTTGATTCCAGGACCCTGGGATTACAACCTGAGCCAAAGGCATATGCTCAACCACTGAGCCACCCAGGTGCCCTAGACTTTGTTGATTCTATCCATAAATCCTTAATTTATCCTTAATGAAGATGATTCTACTGTATAAGGTGGAATGTTACGTTGTATGCATGGAATATATTTCATTTATTTATTTATATACTTACTTATGATAGTCACAGAGAGAGAGAGAGAGAGGCAGAGACATAGGCAGAGGGAGAAGCAGGCTCCATGCACCGGGAGCCCAACGTGGGATTTGATCCCAGGTCTCCAGGATCGCGCCCTGGGCCAAAGGCAGGCACTAAACTGCTGTGCCACACAGGGATCCCTATATTTCTTATATCTAACACACAATAATATGCTTATGGTTATTTGAATTGGAAATATTTTTCTACTCCAATTAAAAATAGTACACAGGTATATTTAGACTATATGTTTGAAAAATATACCAAATTATTAGTTTACCCATGGTAGCCACATACCTTGAGTTCTCTTTAGGCAACTACTTACTGTCTTTTCTTACCTCCATCATCCTCATTATGAGTGGATTCTTGCCAATTCTTGCCTGTTTTGAGAAGAGTGGTCACATAGCTTTCAGTAGTAATGTGAGTCTTTTCCTCAAAAATATTTCAGTGGGAAGTTAGAAATCACAAGGATCACATCTGCAAGCCTGGCTGTATTCGCTAATGGCTCTGTGACTTTGAGTATGTCTGTTTCTCAACCTTGTTTCTTCATATTTGAATAATTGTAGTAGTAATAGCTACATCATATGGTTATTAGCACAGTCTCTAGCACTCGTAAGCATTCATTGAATGTAATTGCTGTTAGTATTTGCAAAGTAGGAAAAAGCTGTATCAGAAATTAAAAGCCAACTATTCTCTTTTTGTGAGAACTCTGCCATAGGTTGCTTTAATAAATAACTATGAAATAAGTGGTAAGTGGATGAATGAGTGTACTTTACCAAACCAGATAACACATGGTGAGGTGGAGTTCTGGTTGGACTAGAACTGTCCACTTTCCCTCTGGCCATCCACCTTTTGCACATATCTTCCAAGTTCTTTCCTATTAAAGTGAATTCCAGATGTACAGTCTTTTTTCCCTTTCTTTCTTTCTTTCTTTCTTTCTTTCTTTCTTTCTTTCTTTCTTTCTTTCTTTCTTAATTGGTTCACCTAGTGTGCGGTTCAGCTTGTGACCCTAAGATCAGGAGTCACGTGCTCTTCCGACTGAGCTAGCCAAACGCCCCAGATGTGCAGTCTTGTTCAAATTGGTTTCCCTGGACGATTCTTCCTACTACCACTTCATTTCTTCTGCCCTCTTCTCAACCAGGTCTTGCATCTCTGGTCCTTGAACCTGCATTGGGTTTTCAGATTTGGAGTTTTTATATGCCAATGTCTGTAGTCTAAGTTTGGTTTTACCCTAAGATCGTTGGCTGGGTTTAACCCCTGTGATTCTCCATGATCTCAAATAAAATAAATCATCCAGTTGAACATCTGAGATCTAATTTTTTTCAGGCAAACAATATTTCCAAGTTAGAGATTTGAATTTTTTTAAAGATTTTATTTATTTATTCATGAGAGATAGAGAGAGAGGCGGAGACACAGGCAGAGGGAGAAGCAGGCTCCATGCAGGAAGCCCGACGTGGGACCCGATCCCGGGACTCCAGGATCACACCCTGAGCCAAAGGCAGGCACTAAACCGCTGAGCCACCCAGGGATCCCCTAGAGATTTGAATTTTGATGTGTAGGTTATGACATTTAATGTAGGAATGACAGTATCACAAGAAATAAATGAATTATAAAGTTTGCTATGCATTAACACCCTATTATTTCATACAAAAACTAAGATAGAAATCAAATAAAGGCAGAATAATTCATTATTTTGGATCAAGTAAAAAGAGCTAGGATACACTAAAAATTGGAAAATTAATACGTTATAATAAAATTCTGTGTAGCGACAAATAAATAATTTTAGTTATTGTCCTAACCTATGTTAGAATTTGCAGCACATGTGGTTTTCTTAAAAACCGTCAAACGGGAACCACCTTGCAGTGGTTCAACAACCAAGGAAGTACTGTACCTAGAAATCTTGGTTGACCTGCATATGGGAATGTAACAGAGCCTTGTCCTTGAGATTTACTGTCTCAGTTTACACCTCCATAGCTTTTTGGAAAATGCCCATCAGCATCTTCTTCCTAATCATACTACATCTTCTTTTCAAATTTTTCTGTCTGCCTCTATATCCAGAGTAGCTGCTGCCCAGTAGCATATGACCACTGGTTCCTGAAACTTGTGAAATTTTCACAACTTAAAAAATTGTGTTTCCCCTCCTATGCAATCTGCATCACTCTGTTGATACATTGAAGATTGTGTGGCTCTGGCCTCTTTTGCACTCAAAGTCCCAAATTCACATTGCTAATTACTGTGTGTGGCTTAGAAAATTAATTTTCAATTATGATAAAATTGTGGTTTTTGAAAGTATTACTCAAAATAATATCTTTTTAGAATACCTCTGCAGTATTCTGGTTCCCTAAAATCATTTCATCTCCCCCTTTCAGTCATTTTAAATCTACTTCTGATGCAGTCAGAAGGTATCCTAGTGGAACCAAACCATAGTAAGGTCCTTCCTTCAAACAGTGTGGTTTGCACAAGAAGCTAGGTCAGTGACTCTTAGATTCTGCATGACTGATGTTCAGAGCTGGATAACTCTTTGCCGTAAAGACTGTCATATGCATTATAGAATGTTAAGCAGCATCTCTGGCCTCTACCCCACCAGATGCCTGTAGCATTCACCCCCCAGTTGTGACGACATAACATGTCTGCAGACATTGCCTCATGTCCCCTGGGGGACAGAATCAGCACTGATGGAAAATCACTGGGCTGGATTAATGTTCTCCTCATACCAAGGCTGGTCACTAATCCCTTAGCATGGGAGACTTGGCATATTATATCAGAGCAACATATAGAAGCTATGGATAGACCGACCAGTCATGCCAACATAACTTTTACTGCTTAGTTAAAAGTCCCTGCTGCTGTTGCTACAGATGGTGATCTGGCCTGTTTGAATTCTACCTGAGTAGGCACTCAAAATTAATGTGCCTCAGGATTTTGTGGTCAAACCAGCAATCATTAATGTTAAACTATTTGAGTTTGAATAATGTGTGTTTCATATTCATATATCAGTGTAAAAAATCAGCTTAGGAGGAATGAATAAACAATGGGAAAAAAAAAACAATGGGAAAAGACAGTCTCCTCAATGAACAGTGTTGGGAAAACCATACAGCCGCATGCAGAAGAATGAAACTAGACTACTTTATTTCACCCTATACAAACATAAACTGAAAATGGATTAAAGACTTAAATGTGAAACCAGAAACCATAAAAGTCTTAGAAGAGAGCATGGGCATTAATCTCTCTGACATCAGCCATAGCAACATTTTTCTAGATATGTCTAGAGATATGTCTCCTGAAGCAAGGGAAATAAGAGCAAAAATAAACTGTTGGGATTTCATAAAAATAAAAAGCTTCTCTGCTCAGTGGAAGAAACAATAAAACTAAAAAGCAACGTACAAAATGGGAAAAGATATTTGCAAATGATATATCCAATAAAGGGTTAGTAACCAAATATATAAAGAACTTCTACAACTCAGCTCTCTCCAAAAAGAAATAATCCAATTAAAAATGAGCAGAACACATGAACAGACATTTCTCCAGAGAAGACCTGTAGATGGCCAATAGACTCATGAAAATACATTCATCATCACCTGTCATCAAGGAAATGCAAAACAAAACCACATGAGATATCCCCTCACACCTGTCAGAATGGCTAAAATTAAAAAACAAAAACAAAAACAGAAAACAGAAGAAACAACAAGTGTTGGCAAGGATATGGATAAAAAAAGCCTCCTTCTTATATTGTTGATGGGAATGTAAACTGGTGCAGCTACTGTGGAAAACAGTATGGAGTTTCCTGAAAAAATTAAAAATAGAACTGTGCTCTATGATCCAGTAATCGTTTGCCCAAAGAACACAAAAAACACGAACTCAAAGGGATACATGCACTCCAATGTTTGTAGCAGCCCTATTTACAATAGCCAAGATATGGAAGCAGCCAAAATGTCCATCAACTGATGAATGGATATACAAGAGGTGGCATGTGGTACACACACACATTAGCACACACAAGAATGTTACTTAGCCATAAAAAAGAATGAAATCTTGCCATTTGCAATGACATGGTTGGAGCTAGAGACTACTATGCAATGACATGGATCTAGAGGTAGAGAGCTAAGCAAAATAAGTTTGTCAGAGGACAAATACCATATGATTTCATTCATGTGTGGAATTTAAGAAACAAAACAGATGAGCAAAGGGGGATAAAAGAGAGAAAAACCAAGAAACAGACTCAACTCTAAAGCACACTATTGGTCACCAGAGGGGAGGAGGGAGGGATGTGTGAAATAGGTGATTAAGAGTATACTTCTCATGATGAAACAAAAATGATTTAAAAAATCAGCTTCATCAGATAAAATAGTCTAGCTCTGAAAAATATTTTTAAAGAAGATAATTACACGTGCAATATAGCGATCTATTCTTGGCTTTTTAAAAATTAATGTAAAAAATAAAGGGTACTTTTTCTGTAAGACAGTATTTCCTTATTCATATACTCTTTAATGAATCTAGTGTCTCTGAATACTAAGTATTTTTATTCTGCAGAAGTGAAGATTTTCAGATTTTTTAAAAGTTTTATTTATTTTTTCTTAGTAATCTCTGTACCCAACCTGGGGCTTAAAATCACAACTGGAGATCGAATCACATGCTCTTCCAACTGAGCCAGCCAGGCACCCCTTCCTATTTCCCTTTTGAAAGAAGTCTAATCCACATCTAATCCTTCTTAATTTTTATTTTGAAATCATCCTAAACTTAAGCATAGCTGCATAATATTCCAGCGACTTTTATTTTTCCTAAGCCACTAGAACCCAATTACTGATGCAATATTCACATATTTTCTACACAGGACAACCACAGACCCTATTCAGCTTTGCCAGGTGTCCTAATAATGGTCTTTATGGCAAGAGGATTCTGTACAGAACCACTCAAAGGCCTCTAATGTTCCTTCCTTTGGTTTCTTGCAATCAAAAGCAGTCCCTCAGCCTTTCTCTAACTTCCTGGACCCTGGTGGTTTTGAAGGTTGTGTGCCAGTTATTTGTGTAGTGGGCCTCGAGTGGAGTTTGTCTTGTATTTCCATGTGCCTGCATTTGGGTTGTGCATATTTAGCAGGAGCGTCACAGAGAGGACTCTGTTGTTCTTCTCCTTGCATCCTATCTGCTGGTAGGTTTGCCTCACGGCTTGTGATTTTTAGGCTAGATCACTTGGTTAAGGAGGAGTCTAGCTGGTTTCTCCACTGTCATCAGTAAGTGTTTTGGGCAGAGGTCTGGTTTGATCATGCACTGCCATCCTGATTCCACCATTCCCTCTGCGGTGCTCAGTTGACATCATACTGGGAGGAAGAGCTTTCTCCTCTCTGTGTTACTGGTTTATCTCGACATGGACTCAGATTCATGTTGTATTTAGTGGCTCATAATCTGTATCATTTCTTATGTGATGCTTATTTCTCACTAAATTCACGGTGAATTCATCCATTCTGTCATAGATTGCCTCTTTTCTAGGCAGCTTCTTGGATTTTTCCCTCTTACCTGTTAATCTCTACTTATTTTCTCTACATTGGACTGTGGCGTGCCCCACAAACTTAATGCAGTGGATTCTTTCCCATTCTATCAGTCTTTCTTGTTTCAACGGGGTGAATAAAGGATGCACACACCACCTGGGTTGTCCTGCAGCAATATGGCACTGCCTCCATAATTGTCTAATGACTTGTGATCAGCGGCTTCAGCACTTCAGGAAAGTCCCAGGCAAGAACATGCCAGTTCTCTCCTTGCTGTACTCTGATTTCTGCTGTTCTCTGGCCCTCATAGCCATCAGGTGATGGGACTCTTGCTGCCCAGGGGAATTCAGCATTCTCTGCAGACACACAGAGCAGACTCATCCTACCAGGCTGACCTAGGACTCTGTTCATTGTCACATCAGTGTTGAACTTTATCATGGCTACCATTCTGCTGATTTAGGAGATGAATGTTGGCACCTGACAGCCATATGCCCCATTCTTCTCCCCTGTACCAGAAATGTTTCTGTAGCCCTAACAAGATGCATTTGGGTTTTCCTCTCTCGTTTCCCCTCATTCATTCAGGACCATCTTATGGGTGGATTTCCCTCACAGATGCCTCACATCATCTGTCTCTTTCCACCCCAAGGCCACTGCAGGTGTAAGGCTGAGGCGCTTACCAGAGCCCATGGACCTAGACATTATTCATTAGAGGGCAGTCATGACTGTCTTTTGTGGCAACTCTCCAACAAAACGACAACAAATGCACAAGTGTACAAGAGGAAACTCTAATGGATAAACTCACTTCTTAATGTTTTGTTTGCTTTGAGAGACATTTTAATGGCCATGCAAATACTAGTCTATCAGTGGTTCTAGATAGGAGGTAACGTCTCCTTCAGGGGGGCATCTAGTGGATTGAGGATGGGCATGAAGCTACATGGTTCGTTATAGCAAAAGGTTATCCATCCCCACATGTGAACAGTGCCAAGTTGCAGAAGAATAAAAGTAGTATTGATTTAATTTTACATTTACATTTTATGGTTCTTTTCATGTTTTCTGAAGCATTTCAAAAGCTGATTTTCTTCATTGATTACTTACTGTGCTTTCAAGATTCTAATTGTTTTATACTTAATCCAACCATCTCAATCTCATGGTTGATTTTCTCTCATCTGACCATTCACTCTGGATTCATGTTAGGAAAAGTGCAGTCAAGTTCAAAACTTATTTTGGCTCTCAGACTATGAAGACGGAAGCCTGAACCTAATTATTATCCACTTAGGTGGAGAAGTAGCTCTTGCATTGACACTGACTGTATTTATTTTATTTAGATGTTTTGTAATATATATAATGCACCTGATTTGTCATAAGACTATTTTCTTCCCCTTTTAAAAAACTTTTAGAAATACTTTCATTTGCCATTACAAGTCATACCAATGCTTTGCTTATATATGTTTGATTCCAGAAATGTATTTTATGATTTCTTTTGTTACCTAAAGGGACACTATCTCTTTATTGTTTCTACTTAATTGCAGAGACATTATATGCTTTTGGGCAGTGTTTTACCCTCAACATGGGCTGGACTGTTTTCCAAAATATTTATGTCATTGTTGCTAACTACAGGAACTCAGGAATTTTTAAAATAAACAGACACCTGAATTCAAGAAAAAACAAATGTTGGTTAGAAATAGATCCACATTTAGATCTTTGCACAGTTGTTAAAATCCACGGGTTTGTGCTGATTTATATAGCACAGCATTAAGAAATGGCTATTTCCTGTTTTCTGGGTCCCCACAGTACACCAATTAGCAATTTCTTTTTTTTTTTATTTATTTATTTATTTATTTATTTATTTATTTATTTATTTTTTTTTTTATTATTTTTTTTTTATTGGTGTTCAATTTACTAACATACAGAATAACACCCAGTGCCCGTCACCCATTCACTCCCACCCCCCGCCCTCCTCCCCTTCTACCACCCCTAGTTCGTTTCCCAGAGTTAGCAGTCTTTATGTTCTGTCTCCCTTTCTGATATTTCCCACACATTTCTTCTCCCTTCCCTTATTTTCCCTTTCACTACAATTAGCAATTTCTAATCTGTCCCCACTCAGTGGAGATCCTTACCTAAATGATAAGCTTCAGCAATTTTGTCTCCTGTTCTTGTTCAAACAGATGCCATGAATTAGTCTTGAAGACATAAAGTCATCTAGAATTTTTCCCTTTGGACATTTAGAACCCAAATCAGTTTAAAACCTTTGTCAGTTGCATGTGACTTTGCACTTTCATACCGAGCAACACGGCAGCTCTCAAGGGAGAGACCTGGTTAATATTTGAAGATGTTTGATATTCCAGTGGTAGACTATGCCGAGCTAGAAGCACACATACATAATACCTTGCATTTGTATATATAGTTTTACGTTTTATTAAATGTGCTGTAGTGCCTCCTTTGATTCTTCCAAACAACCAGAGTGTGTTACAATTTTGAACATGAATAAGATAGAGTGCAGACAAGTTAAACCAGACGGTCGGCAGCTGGCTGACTAGAGTGAGTCCTAGAACTCATGTTCTCCAGCATCAACTCCAGTGCACTTTCCCTACATCTCACCTCTGTCCCTGAATGTTGTCTAACATAAGGGGCACACTTCAGAACTAGTTTTTTTTAATAAATGCATGTTTGTGCTTGGAAGCAAAGGAACACTGCATTTTTTTGTTGTGTTAATAATAGTTGTTTTTGTTTATAACATGGACAGGGGAGGCAAGAAGCATTTTAAACTAGGTTTTGAAACAAATTTAAATTCCAGAGACGTTGCTAACGAAATTGTACCCACCAGAAATTCTCTTAGCTTACTTGGTATACACTTTCCATATTTTTGGAAGAGCAATCTGGGGGAGGGAATTTGAATATTGGGTAGGATCATTTTCTCATATAAGTGTCTAGGGTTTTAAATTTAACTGCACATGATGAAGCTTTAATTCATAAGGTTTTTGTAAAGTTACTAAAGGGCAATAGAATTTTTAATTGGGTTTGTAAATCTTGTTCTCGTTTATAATAACTAAAATACTTAAGTAAAAATATCTCATGTCTGTGGAACAGTTGTTCTTAGTGCAATGAGAAGTAGTTCTGTATCTACAGCTCCCAGGATTAACAGTGTGAAGTTAATGGTCTATCTTAGTGTATGATATGTCAGATAATATTGCAACTTTCTTAGGAACACCCATTTAAGTATTTTTGGTAGTTCTGTTCAGTTGGCTTTATATTTAAAGTGCAGCATATTTACTTAGGTCTTAGTAAAGAATTTGATTATGGAAGAGCAAATGTATGCCTCCTCACTTGACTCACAGTTATTCTAAGTTTTGTTTCCATTATGTATTGAGACCTGTCTCAAGTGCTCCTAAAGATCTGACAACTGCAGGAGGCTCTTGGTACTTGGGGTTGTGTTAGATGTGGCCTCTGACCTCCAGAGGTTGCAAAGAATGGAGAAGTCACTTCATGGTGCTTGAGAAGATACTTAGGAAAAGATTCCCAGCAGAGATATTTGAACTGTGTCTTAACAGGTGATATTTGAACAGATATTGCAGGCAGCAAGGGAGAAAAGTAGTCTTGGTATAGACAGCCAGAGGAACAATAGCATGGATACTTGTCACAGTTGTGACTTTGGGCAGAGAGATGACATCAACCCATCACATGCAGAGTCCATCGCAGGAGGAGAGGCTATGGAACCTGATGGGAACAGACACAGAGGGCTCTGAAGGCCATGCTTGATACGTCATCAAGCAGATCCCAGGGAGCTATTAAAGAGCTTCAGCTGGGGAGTCCCATGGTCAGGCTTGTGTTTTGGAACACTTATCTCTTGGCAGTTCAAATACTGTAGTGTGTAGGCAGAGAGAGGGAGACTTAGGACACGACTGGCATCATCCAGGAAGGAGATTTTTCAGATCTGTAGCTAACATTTTAAGAGCATTGGAACAAGCAAGATGATAGTGTGTATTAAGGAAAGCATGTGGGAGCCTGTTTGCCATTTGCAGGGGACGTTTTAGGAATAGACAGATGTCTGACGTTTT
Source organism: Canis aureus (assembly GCF_053574225.1). Lineage (NCBI taxonomy): Eukaryota > Metazoa > Chordata > Mammalia > Carnivora > Canidae > Canis > Canis aureus. The sequence goes on along the minus strand of NC_135649.1, from coordinate 119,488,227 downwards.
CATCTGAGTGGTTAGGAAAAGAGAAGGAGAAGGATCTCACAAAGGGGAAGATAATGATTTTCATTTAGGGAATTACTCAGTCTGGGTCATGGCAGGACATTTCTTTGGATAAATCTAGTGGTTGGGGAATACATGCATTGAGCAGGACTCGCACACTTGCAGTTCTTCAACACGGTATTGGAACTGAGGTGGCATCACGAAGGCCTATCACTGAGGATTAGGAAGGTACCGCAGACACAGTGTTGGTGTAATGGGGCAGTATGGAAAGGTGACATTTCTGGTGTTGCCTAGCTTCTAGATGGTCACCTCTACTGCCAGTCGAGGTAGACCGGGTTGTGTCATGCTCTCCCCTCTGTTTGGCCCTCCTTAGAATGATTTCTCTTAACACCACTAAAGTCATTGTTGCTGAGATAACACACATGGCTTCTAGTTCTCTAGACCCACTGCTCTTTAATCTGTAGAAATTCTTAGTATTGATCATCTACCACATTGTCTGTTTTTTCCTTTTTAAAGAACTTTTAGAGGCACCCGGGTAGCTCAGTGGGTTAAGTGTCTGCCTTCAGCTCACATTGTGATTCTGGGGTCCTGGGATCGAGCCTTGCAGCAGGCTGCCTGCTCAGTGGGGAGTCTGCTTCTTCCTCACCCTCTGCCCCTCCTATTCATATGCTTGCTCTCTCAAATCAAATCTTAAAAAAGAATTATAATTCTAGTGTAGTTAATATACAGTGTTATATCAGTTTCAGTGTACAATATAGTGATTCAGCACTTCCATATATTACTCAGTGCTTATCTAGATACGTGTACTCTTCATCCCCTTCACCTATTTCACTCATCCCCCCCATGCACCTGCCTTCTGGTCCCCACCAGTTTGTTCTCTGTATGTAAGAATCTGTTCCTTAGTTTGTCTCTTTATTCCCACTTTGTTTTGTTTTTTAAATTCCACATTGAATGAGATCATATGGTATTTATCTTTTCTCTGACTTCACTTAGTATTATACCCTCTATTTCCATCCATGTTGGTGCAAATGGCAGGATTTCATTCTTTCTTATGGCTGAGTAATATTCCAATGTGTGTGTGTGTGTGTGTGTGTGTGTGTGTGTGTGTGTGTATACCATATCATCTTTATCTATTCATCAGTTGATGGACATTTCAGCTGCTTACATACTTTGGATATTGTTGATAATGGTGCAATAAACATAGGATTGTATATGCCCTTTCGAATTAGTGGTTTCCTGTTCTTTGCATAAATACCCAGTAGTGTGATTACTGGATTGTAGCATAGTTCTATTTTTAACTTTTTGAGCAACCTCCATACTGTTCTCCAGAGTAGCTACACCAGTTTGCATTCCCACCAACAGTGTAAGAGGGTTTTCTTTTTCTTTTTTCTTTTTTTTTTTTTTATGTGTATATTTTTTTAGTGGAGTTTGATTTGCCAACACCCAGGGCTCATCCCATCAGGTGCCCACACTCAGTGCCCCTCACCCAGTCACCCCATCCCCCCACCCACCTCCCCTTCCACTACCCCTTTTTCTTTTCCCAGAGTTAGGAGTCTCTCATGTTCTGTCTCCCTGTTTGATTTTTCGCACTTGTTTTCTCTCCTTTCCCTTATAATCCCTTTCACTATTTCTCATATTCCACACATGAATGAAACCATATGATGATTGTCCTTCTCCGATTGACTTACTTCACTCAGCATAATACCTTCCAGTTCCATCCACGTTGAAGCACATGGTGGGTATTTGTCCCTTCTGATGGCTGAGTCATATTCCACTGTATCTAGAGACCACATCTTCTTTATCCATTCATCTGTCAATGGGCACTGAGGCTCCTTCCACAGTGTGGCTATTGTGGGCACTGCTGCTATAAACATTGGGGCAGGTGTCTCGGACTGTCACTGCATCTCTATCTTTGGGGTAAATCCCCAGCAGTGCAATTGCTGTGTCGTTGGGGTAGCTGTATTTTTAACTCTTTGAGGAACCTCCACACAGTTTTCCAGAGTGGCTGCACCAGTTCACATTCGGACCGGAGGGTTTTCTTTTTTTTCGCATCCTCACCAGCAGTTGCTGTTTCTTGTGTTGTTGATTTTAGCCATTCTGACAGGTGTGAGGGGATATTACATTGTAGTTTTGATTTGCATTTCCCTGATGATAGGTGATGATGAGTGTATTTTCATATGTCTGTCAGTCATCTTATGTCTTCTTTGGAGAAACATCTGTTCATGTCTTCTGCCCATTTTTGAATGGATTATTTGGTTTTTGGTGTTCAGTTGTGTAAGTTCTTTATATATTTTGAATACTAACCCTTTATTGGATATGTTCTGTGCAAATATCTGCTTCCATTTTGTAAGCTGTCTTTTAGTTTTGTTGGTTTTTTTCCTTTGCCTTTATTTTGATGGAGTCCCAATATACTTTATTTTTGCTTTTGTTTCTCTTGCCTCAGGAGACATCTCTAGAAAGATGTTTTTACAACTGATGTCAAAGAAATTACTGCTTGCTCTCTTGTAAGATTGTTATGGTTTCAGGTCTCACATTTAGATCCTTAATCCATTTTGAGTTTATTTTTGTGTATGGTATAAGAAAGTGGTCCAGTATGCTTCTTTTGCATGTAGCTATCAACTCCATTTGTTGAAGATACTCTTCTTTTCCCACTGGATATTCATTCTGCCTTGTTGAAGATTAATTGACCATATAGTTGTGAGTTTATTTCTGAGCTTTCTATTTTGTTCCGTTATGTGTGTGTCTGTTTTTGTGCCAGTACTATACTGTTTTGATTACTATAGGTTTATAATATAACTTGAAGTCTGTGATACCTCTAGTTTTGTTTTTCAAGATCATTTTCACTACTTGGGGTCTTTTGTGGTTCCATATAAATTTTAGGACCGTTTGTCCTAAATACTGTTGGTATGAAAATACCAAGGTATTTTGATAGGGATTGCATTAAATGTGTAGATTGCTTTGGGTAGTATGGACATATAAACAGTATTTGTTCTTCTAATCCATGAGCATGGAATGTTTTTCCATTTCTCTGTGTTGTCTTCACTTTCTTTCATAAGTGTTTTACAGTTTTTAGAATACAGATATTTTACCTCTTTGGTTAAATTTATTCCTAGGTATTTTATTATTTTTTTAAAGATTTTATTTATTTATTTATTAGAGACAGAAAGAGAGAGAGACAGACAGACAGACAGAGGGAGAAGCAGGCTCCATGCAGGGAGCCCGATGTGGGACTCGATCCCGGGTCTCCAGGATCACACCCTGGGCTGAAGGCAGCGCTAAACCGCTAAGCCACCGGGGCTGCCTGTATTTTATTATTTTTGATGCAATTGTAAATGGTACTATTCTCTTAATTTCTCTTTTTGCTCTTCATTATTAGTATATAGAAAAGCAATGGATTTCTGAATATTGATTTTGTATCCTGTGACCTTACTGAATTCTTTTATGTGTTCTAGTAATTTTTTGGTGGAATCTTTATAATTTTCTGTATACAATATCAAGTCATCTGTAAATAGTAAAAGCTTTACTTCTTCCTTACCAATTTTTAAAAGACTTTATTTATTTATTCATGAGATACATACAGAGGAAGAAACAGGCTCCCCACAAGAAGCCTGAGGTGGGACTCACTGCCAGGACCCCGGGATCATGACCTGAGCCAAAGGCAGATGCTCAACCACTGAGCCACTCAGGTGCCCCCTTCCTTACCAGTTTGGATGCATTTTATTTCTTGTCTGATTGGTGTGGCTAGGATTTCCAGTACTATGTTGAATAAAAGTGGTGAGAATGAACATCCTTGTCTTGTTCCTGACCTTAGGGGAAAAGCTCTGTTTTTAACCATCAAGTATGATGTTAGCTATGGGTTTTTCATAGATGACCTCTATTATAGTGAGGTATGTTTCCTCTAAACCTACTTTGTTGAGGGCTTTTATCATGTATGGGTGTTCTATTTTGTCAAATGCTTTTTCTGCATCTTTTGAAATGGTCATAAGATATTTATTCTTTCCCTTGTTGATGTGATATATCATGTTGATTGTTTTGGAAGTATGAAACTACCCTTGTATCCTGGAAATAAATCCCACTTGACCCTGGTGAATAATTTTGGGGCTTGAACTCATGACCCTGAGATTAAGACCTGAACTGAGATTAAGAATCAGATGCTTAACAGACTGAATCACCAAGGTGCGTGCCTCTGATTTTTTTTAATGTATTGTTGAATTCAATTTTCTAGTATTTCGTTGAGGACTTTTGCACCTGTGTTCATCAGAGATACTGGCCTTAGTTATCTTTTATCATGATTTCTTTATTTGGTTTCAGTATCAGGACAATGCTGGCCTCATAGAATGAATTTGGAAGTTTTTCTTTGGCAGTTTTTATTACCAGTTCAATTCCATTGCTGGTAATTGGTCTGTTCAGATTTTCTATTTCTTCCTGATTCAGTTTTGTTCCTAGAAATTTATCCACTTCTTCTAGGTTGTCCAATTTATTGGCTTATAGTTTTTCATAATGTCTTATAATTGTTTGTTTTTCAGTGGTGTCTGTTATTTCTCCTCTTTTATTTCTGATTTTGTTTATTTGGGTTCTCTCTCTCTCTCTCTCTCTTTTTATGAATCTGGCTAAAGGTTTATCAATTTTCTTGATATCTACAAAGAATCAGCTCCTCGTTTCATTGGTGTGTTTTATTGTTTGTTGGTTTTTTATTTTGTTTTGTTTTGAGTTCCTATATCATTTATTTCTGTCCTAATCTTTATTATTTCGTTCCTTCAGCTGGTTTTGGGTTTTGTTGGTTCTTTATCTAGCTCTTTTAGGTGTAATGTTAAGTTGTATATTTGAGATTTTTCTTGCTTTTTGAGGTAGGCCTATATTGCTATCAACTTCCCTTTTAGAACAGATTTTGCTGCATACAGAGATTATGGGCTGTTTTGTTTTATATTTTAATTTCTCTCCATGTAATTTTTAATTTGTTCTTTGATATCTTGGTTGACCCCATTCATCATGGAACAGCATGTTATTTAACTTCCATGTTTTTGTGCTCTGTTCAGTTTTTTTCTTGTGGTTGATTTCTAGTTTCATAGTGTTGGTTGGAAAACATGCATGGTATGACTTCAGTCTTTTTTAATTTGTTGAAACTTGTTTTGTGGCCTAATATGTGATCTGTTCTGCAAAATGTTCCATGCGTACTAGAAAAGAATGTGTCTTCTGCTGTCTTAGGATGGAATGTTTTGAGCATATCTGTTAAATCCATCTAGTTCAGTGTGTCATTCAAAACCATTGTTCTCTTATTGATTTTCGGTTTGGAAGATCTGTCCATTGATGTCAGTGGGATCCCTCTTGCTCCCTATGGCATCTCTGCCCTTCCTACCCTCTTTGATGTGGCTTTTATCTACCTTTAGTTGTGTAGCTTGTTCTGCTAGTCTTTGGGTCATTTTCTAGGTTACTTACACTGATATGAATGTTGCCTATTTGTATCTGCGGGACAAATAAGTTTACAGTCCTCTTGCTCCACCATCTTCCCGGCCTGTGTTAGTCTATGTTGTCTGTTTCTTGAAGAATGTATTTGTCTTTAATTTCCAAAGCCCATGATGTCGCAGTGTGTACACTGTATCTGGCACTACTGTCTATCTCAATTTGTGAACACACACACTGTGTTCACAACTAGCATTTGCCAAATGATAGTTAATACGAGGTTGATCCAGGAGCTGATGGTAGAATGAATTGTTTATGGTCCTCTGAAAACAGGTAGGAATAAGATCCAATACTATATTAGTTAAATGAGCACTTTTTTTTATAAATTTATTTTTTATTGGTGTTCAATTTGGCAACATATAGAATAACACCCAGTGCTCATCCTGTCAAGTGTAAATGAGCACTTTTGAGGTGCTCATAAATGTGCCAGGGAGTGTTGGGCACTGGAGATTCAGAACTTGATTACACATGAGCCCTGTTTAAGGAAGCTTATTGGCCAGAACCACTGACTGTTAGGGCTACAGGTGATCCTAGAACATTATAAACCAACACTATTCTCTTTATTTCTTGGAATTTATTTTTAATTTAAAAGCAAATTGAAATGCCTTTGGTTTTTTGTTTTTGTTTTTGTTTTTTTTGTTTTTTGCCTTTGGTTCTTAATGTGTTACCAAAGCAGTAGCTATGGGCTTTAAGCAGGAATTATGAGAACCCTGAAAATAAAAGGGACTGTTTGCACACTGTGCTTACATTTTGTCAGAGCAATATGCGTGATCAATAAACAGTTACACAAGTGTTATTAAAAATTCAAGGTAAATCTATCTTTATTCTGAATTTCATCAGCACAAAGTTGAAAGTCGGACTAAAACTGCAAAGACCTTTTCTATAATATTGGAAGTATTTTTTTATTAGTTCCAAAGATCGTTGACCTGTAACCTGGAGTCTAGAATGTGTTTGTTACTGGTAGATATTTGTTAGATATTTGCTTCAGAAAGCTTTTTCTTTGTTCAATTAAAATTTTAAAACATGTTTACTATAGGAAATTGAGTTGACCACTACCTTTGGAGATAAGTTTTGGTGACCTCACTAATCTTAAGTTAAACTCAAGCTAAGCAGTTTTTTGTGGTAAAAAATATGCTTTCAGTAAAATTAAATGAGTTTAAAAGTAATTTGCCAATAAAATACAGAATCATATGTCAAGTCCCAACAACAAATGAGGAAAATGAAATAAAAAATGAGTTTACTGGCCAGTAGCAGAGCCTGAACCACAACCAGTCAGTGATAGATTTATCCATCTGTCCATCTGTCCGTGCATCTCTCTAACTTTCTGTAATTAATTAAAATGTTAATTTGAGAGAACACATATTGATTACGACAGAGTGCCAGGAATTGTGTTTCTGAAAATAGAAAAGCAAGATGTTCTGTCTTTAGATCAGCTGTTCTAAAGGTGGTCCCTAAGAGGAGTGTCTGTATATCGTACGATACTCTCAGTAGAGGTTTAAAACCAACCGTGTAGTCCCACAAAGAGGCATGTACTGCATCTTCTTCAAATACGAGCATTGCAAGAGTTAACCCAATCACATGCCTAAGTGTGGACCTGACCAATGATGGTAACAGGAAAAGGCATAAAATACGTCTTTTTTGTGTCTGACCGAAACAACTTTCTCTACTAGGCAGAGTGCCTGAGAGGCATCTGACTCAGAAAAGCTGGGGGCCCCTAAGTAACTGTCGGAATGACGTGTTAACAGTCCATAGCTGACAAGTGGGAGACCACAGAAAGACCAGGCCTGAGGCCTGAGGTTTCATTGCAAGCCAGACACATCACTGGAGAAATGAGGTGTTTAGCATTTGGGAGAGACTGTTACAGCCCTCTCCTCAGGCGTGTAGGAAGAGAAGCCTGCTTTCTGGAAAGTGGAGATGGATGGCATGGCAGCTGGCTGGAGAGGGGAAGCATGGAATGGTGAGCTTTGGGAGAAGAGGAGCTGACAGCTGCAGAGAAATTATAGGGAGAGCAAAGATACTTTATTTTTTTAAGATTTTATTTACTTTTTCATGGGAGACACAGAGGGAGAGGGAGGCAGAGACACAGGCAGAGGGAGAAGCATCTAGCATCTCTTCCATGCAGGGAGCTGGAAGCAGAACTCGATCCTGGACTCCAGAACCACGCCCTGGGGTGAAGGCAGGCACCAAACCGCTGAGCCACCCAGGGATTCCCCAAGATACTTTAATATTTGAAGTGTGTCATGGCGTCAGTAAAATGATCGAAATCTACTGCATTGATAGTTTATTAATTTAACGGGTTTACGTGTTAACCAAAAATTTAGGTATAGAAATATGCTTTTAAGGTTAAAAGCGTATGTCTATAATATATTTCCCTTAGAGTCTTAAGAAGACATGAGGGCCTCCCTGTAGCTCCCAAATATAATAGCAGATCTTCATATACTCATTAAATCAGTTAATACATTGTAGAAAATTAGGTTTTCAGAGTAAAGTTTTCATGGATTTGTAAAAATTTCTTGTCCAGCACTGTCAGTTCTCAGACTGGTGGTTAGGAAGCACTATTTCCTGATTCTGATTAGTATTTGCAGGTGTGCCTGGAGCGAGGTTATGAACTTGTTCAAATCATGATTTTGGGAATTCATTTGTGATTGCTCTCGTGTTATTTCTAGAAAACTTTTATGATTTTTTTAAAAGATTTTATTCATTTATTCATGAGAGACACAGAAAGAGGCAGAGACAGAGGCAGAGGGAGAAGCAGGCTCCTCGCAGGGAGCTCGATGTGGGACTCAATCCCCTGGCCAGGATCACACCCTGAGCCAAAGGCAGATGGTCAACTGCTGAGCCACCCAGGCATCCCACTTTTATGATTTCTTTTTTTATACCGAAAATTGAATGAACTGTTCAATTAATTTACCATATCTACCAATCTTACTTTTCTCAGAATGATTATTGGTTGCATAATAAAGTCAAGTCATGGGAATGGAAAGTATATCATATGGAATATAATGAATAATATTGTGATAACATTTTATGGTGACAGATGGTGACTACACTAAGTGTGGTGAGCACAGAGTAAATGTATAGGATTTAGAATCACTATGTTGTACACTTGAAACTAATATAACATTATGTATCAACTGTACTTAAATAAAGTAAATTTAAAAAATTAAAAACCCACTCTAAAAGATATCAGATATGAGGACAGCATAAAAGAGGGGAGAGAATCCAAAATGGTTGAGAGAAGGGAGCGTTATTAAATAAAATCTTGACAACTGCTTCGAAGGGCGTGGATGACTTTGGTGTGTACATTCAGGGTGTTGGCCAAAGTAATCTCTGCCCTAGAGACACACTCTGTTAATGTCTTAGATTGTCATCCTGTACTCCTAGGGGCATGAAGAACAGCTCCTTTAAAGGCAACAATACTACTGTCCGTTGACCTAGGTTATAACCTCTTCCTCTGCCATTTCTTGGATGGCCAACCAGCTGTCTCTAATAGTCCCCATGTGGCTGTATGCTGTCCTGTGCCTTTATCAAGTGGGAAGATCTTCAATTAATGCTTATAGGGAAAATACAAAACTTTGTCAAATTGGATGAATGTTTATTTAAATATTTTTCAGGTAAATTAATTTTGGAATATTGTAAATTTTCAAGGCTGACCTCAACATTACAAAAATAAAAATTATGATGTGTTTAATAGGGTGCATTTTAGTTAGGTGTTGAGTATTGCATTTGGCTTCATGAAACTTGGAATTTTTATGGTCGTTGTTGCAGAAGGAAATTTCAAGGGAATCATTTTATGGCTTTTTATTTTATTCCTTACTCATAGCTTGGCTTCTGAGTCTTTAACGTCCCCTTACCTTTAACTCTGTGAATTAAGTTCAAATATTTTCAAAACCCTCTTTGTGTTCTAATTGTTTTTGGCTTCAATAGGTTAGGGCAGAGCCAAGGAGAATACAAAAGTGAGTCTTAAATAAAAATCAGAAAATATTGGATTCGCCAAATGCTTTCCCCTACATTTACCTGGGAAACACTCTTGTATTTTACCAGACTATGAAACAAAATCCTATTGTCCTTTAATACATCTCTTTTTCATCACCTGATGAAATGTTCCACATGGTTCAGGTGCGTGGGAAGAGAAGGAGCAGCCCACATGTGAAAGCAGTTACCTAGTCTGGTTTCTGCACCTTCAGAGAGCTGCAGCAGCACGTTCAAGTTCATCAGCAGGGAAGTTGTGGATGCTCGTTTGCTCCATGAAACTGAGAGAATCATCCTGGACATACTGAACTGGAGGTTGGGCAGAAGAGAGAAGGACAGCAACTACCCCAAAGTTCTAGTTTTAATTTTTGTGAATTTGGATCTCATAGGAATAGAGTACAGACTGTTGTATTTGGAAAGGACTTAGTGTTTCCAATCTAAGCATCTACTCAGTTCATAAATATTCTCACCGAAAACCCTACACAGATCTTCACTAAAGAATGAAGAAATGACCACCTTCTGAAATGACCACTTGCATCTCTGAAGAGATTTCAAGTCCCTGCTTGTTTCGAAACAAAAGATCTCTGGAATGCCTCTGTCCTTCTTATGCTGCCCTCCCCAGCAGCACTGCGTAGCTTTAAGTTTTCCAAACAGAGCAACTTCTAGTATGTGAGGCTTGTTTCTATGTCCCCGGTGTTCCCGGTCTTTTCCCCACTTCCCCACCCTCCTTCCAGCTCAGGTCTTGCAGTCCTCTCACTGTTGGATTCACCCTTGAGTACATCTGTTGGCCTGTCAGCACCCACGTCAAATTGCTTAGGTCTGAGGGCAGCACCCTTGTGGTGGAAAGACCTGGGGTAGATGGGAACTATTCTTTATTATTATGTTTCTTTCTGTTCATAGTTCCATTAATGAAGTCAGAATTGCATTTGCTTTGAGACAGTAATTACACTCTTGATTTATATTGAACTTGAAGAGAAGTAGCTTTTTTAAGTAGTTTTATATCCTACTCCCTCATATCTAATATTTCTGGATTTGCTTTTTTTTAATCATAGATTTAAGACTTTATTTACTTTACCATTATGTTAAAATAGTATCTGTGAGTAAAATAATGCTTAAGAAAATCAAATCAAAACCATACTAAAAATATTATGGTGTTGCAGGCTTGGGAGTAGACTTCTTTATCCTTTGTTTTTTTTTTTTAATTTTTTTTTCTTTTTTTTTTTAAATTTATTTATTCATGATAGTCACACGGAGAGAGAGAGAGAGGCAGAGACACAGGCAGAGGGAGAAGCAGGCTCCATGCACCGGGAGCCTGACGTGGGATTTGATCCCGGGTCTCCAGGATCGCGCCCTGGGCCAAAGGCAGGCGCCAAACCGCTGCGCCACCCAGGGATCCCTCTTTATCCTTTGTAATGCTATTTCTGGGTTTCTGTTAACAGTGATATAATATTTGTGCCCTTGCATTAAAAGTAAATCATGTTGGTCTTAAGAGCTCATTCCAAACTGTTGAGAATGGATTCTCCCTTCTAACCCATAGACTGTTCTTTCTAAATCTCGTCATTTGGAACATCGTTATTGTCATCCAGGTAATGATCAGAAAGGACCACATGGATAAAAGGATCCATGGGCTACAAAGGTGCACTTGCTCACAAACCAACATCATCTATAACCTGGACCTATTCATCAGTAGTCTTTCTTTGGAGTTACTTCAAAGTCTGTCAAAAGAAATTAACAGTATTTTATAAGCATGACTTCAAGGACTGATACTGCTCAGGAACAGATTTTTGCATATCCATAAAATGATCACTCTAAAAACCATTGTTTCTAAAGCACGTGAAGTGAAAACTGCTGACAAAACTATTTGAGCCCAACTCACCTGAGAGAAAAAATTCCCAGACCTTAGCAAGGCTGTGAATTCCTCCCCATTAAGCCTTGTTTAAATCTGTTTCTAGGGTGGCTCAGTGGTTTGGCGCCTCCTTTCGGCCCAGGACGTGATCCTGGAGTCCCGGGATCCAGTCCCACCTCGGGCTCCCTGCGTGGAGCCTGTTTCTCTCTGCCTGTGTCTCTGCCTCTCTCTCTCATCTGTTTCCTGAGGTCTAGGAGTTATTTCTTCTCTGGATTCCAAAGAAATTTCTGGAAAGTTCTTTCGCTTCAGGGTGTGAATAGGTTCTTAAGGAAATTTCTGGAAAGTTCTGTGACTTGGGGATGTGAATCTTGTACATGCATATTTGTTTTTTGTTTTTTTTAATCTGGAAATTTTGATATGCTAAGGAAGTCAAGTGGGATTTACAGACCCTGGATGGTGAGCACTTTTTTCTTTGCGTTTAAGTTTTTTTTTTTTTAATTTTTTTTTTTAAATTTATTTATGATAGTCACAGAGAGAGAGAGAGAGAGAGGCAGAGACACAGGCAGAGGGAGAAGCAGGCTCCATGCACCGGGAGCCCGACGTGGGATTCAATCCCGGGTCTCCAGGATCACGCTCTGAGTCAAAGGCAGGCGCCAAACCGCTGCGCCACCCAGGGATCCCGCGTTTAAGTTTTAAGCCCAATTTCTTATTCTCCTCACAGTATGAGAGTACATGCACTCTCTCTCACATACTTGAAAACCTTCTTCCTCCTCTTTCTTCTCTGTGTGTTTTGTCTTAGCTTCTTGCCTGCCTTCAATTTCAGTGTCCCGTTCATAATTTATGTTCTTTGACATGTCCTGGGATTAGTGTAAATGAGAATCCCTGGAATATTGAGCCTGGAGGTGGTTGGAATAATTGCAAGATACCAAATGGTCGAGACCCTATAAAAGGGACTATATGTGCAGAACAGCAGCTTCTCTGAAAACGAGTGTGAACCAGCAGGGGAAGTTATGTGTTTGCCGTGAGTGAGTCAGCAGCTCCATGTGGACTTGACTCTCTAGTAAGCCCAGCCCCAGGTCTGAGCCCCATGCATTGTCTATTCATCTCCGTGGGACCCCCTTGGCAGCTCGCCCCACAGGGCCTCCTTCCCCACTGCTCTTGGCCCACTATTCACGTGTCCCTTCATCCTCTGAACTGATTTCAGCCCTCATGACCTTATTAGAACTCTTGTGGGGGTTACTAGAACTTCTCCATCACGACATTTACACCTGTCCTTCAAAGGCACAGACATACGTATGTAGCTGAATGTAGACATGGTATATAGATAAGCAGCGCTGAACGGTTTGTTGAGAAAGGACAGCTGCAACGTTACCTCCTTCATGTTGTTCGTTAGCGTTACGTACCGACATCCACCGTGATTGATACATTATCACCACAGGTGCCAAGTTTAATGGGAAAATTGGCATAATGTGGTGGTAAGTGTACTAATTACATAGGAATGAAATGGTCTGTAAGTTGTCCTTCACTACCCAAATTCTCATCACCTGAATTCTTCCTACACAAATTCATGAATAGAATAGGTAATGAGTCAAACAGGTAATGTTTGAGATAGAAACATTTAGAGAAATCTTTCAAATATATTTTCTCTCAGTTAAATACACGTGGAATCTCTGAACCCAGGAATGGAGCAGTTTTGGGAAAGGGGGTGTCTTCCTTCTGCCATCCTATAGAAATGCACCTTGGACGTTAGCCATCATTTCAGAGTGTAACTTTTAAACCCTGCCAGAACTTATCAAAAGCATCAGCACACAGGCAATTTACTATATAACACTGAGGTGAACTAAAGGATTTGGTGTGAAATGATAAACGTGGGTTTTTCACACAGGTACAAGTGCAGTACACACACCAGAAGAATTTGGTCCAACAAATAGGGCTTCAGCACCCAAGGCCCCAAGTGTCTGTAATATAAACCAGCCCCTATTGAATAAGCCTGCAAAGTCACACTCAATAAAAGGTGTTTCTGAGATTTAAGAATCTCAGAAAGTGTTACTATTCACTTTTATGAATACTAGGGAGAGAGATTGTGCCAGAAAACATTTCAGGTAGAGAATTTAGCGTATGATTGATGTTAGTTTTGGCAGGAGCTTTTGTCGGTCATCACAGGTGTCCCCGTGTCCTGTTGGGATGTTCCTCTTTCTTTGTTACATTCTAAACTAAAGGAAACCAAAGTTTCCTTTTGAAATTTGGCTTTCGTTTTGGGTAAGGAAAAATTGTGTTAATTCGATTCAAACAAGGGCAGTCAAGAGGCCATCAGCTTTAAAAGTGTCCCTTAGATGCCAGTGACGCTTTGGGGGAAATTCTGATTCACATTCCTGACTGTACAGATTTCTGTTTCTGACTGTTGTGTATGGTGTGCATTTACACACCCCGGTGCTTTGGTTTCACTGGCAGCAGCAAATACACATGTGTTGAGATTTTACTCAGTTTAGAATACAACAGGTAGGAAATAATTAGAGTTGATGAAATTATGGGAGTTTTGGTTCCTAAAGTAAAAAGTTCACGTAACAACTGTTGTGCCAGAGGCTATGCAAGCGAAAATAAAATGATATTGTCTATGGCCTGAGAGCCAAATTGTTCAGGGTCTGCAGCTTAGGTCTGCTGCTGGTTAAATGTGTGGGTAACACTGGAAACCTAGTACTGGCTCCAAAAGCATGAGATAGATTCTGTTCTTCAGGACAGCAGGCTGACAGAGCATGTCACCGTACATGAATATGTGAGTAATTGTACAGTGTGAGGTAGAGCTCGCTTGTGCACCCCTCTCCTCTTTCTCAAAAACATTCTTTTCCAGGGCACTGAGGTCAGTGACTGGATTCTCATCCACATAAAATTGCGTTAAGTCTTTAAAATGATGTCTCGAAAAATATCCCCTCAATGTATACATGGAGACATGTAAATACACACAAATACCATGTTTTTCTTTTTCTTGCAATTAAATGAGGCTCCTAAGAAAGTATATTTGTAGTTAGGTCATTGGAAGACTCTTTATACTGCAATTTAAAAAAAGCAAACAGAAAGCAAGTGTCTTGGGCCATCCTGGTTTATTCATAGGAGAATGAGGATTCTTATATGCGTGAATTTTATTGAAAACAGAAGCCTTTTAAGACGTGGTATTTTTTTTTTAAGATTTTATTTATTTATTCATTAGAGACAGAGAGAGAGAGAGAGAGAGAGATAAAGACACAGGCAGAGAGAGAAGCAGGCTCCATTCAGGGAGCCCGACGTGGAACTCGATCCCAAGTCTCGAGGATCATTCCCTGGGCTGAAGACAGGCACTAAACCGCTGAGCCACCCAGGGAGCCCCGACATGTGGGTTTTTAATGCATATTCATCCATTTCTGTATGGAAAAAGAAAACCCATAAAATACATTGTCCATCACTTTGCCCTTCAATAGAACCTGGAGACTTTAATTTATGTGGCCAACGATCCAACACCACCACCACGAACCTTTACTTGTGTTTAAACCTATAATACAGAGGTCGTCCTTGAGGCAGACCAGGCTGCACTGAATTGTTTGCCTTTACATTCAATAGGCCCCAGATGCCTTGTTTGTTGAGTTATTGGTCTTCTTTTTACATTTTTCCGGTTTCCGGCTTCACTTTCCTTCTAGCAACTGCTGTGTTTTTGCAGCTGATGGAAGCTGCAAGGCCATGTGATATACCAGGGTCTTTTCTTTCACTGTTTATCTGCAATTCATAACTGAGAGTCCTGTAATTTACTGGGCAACCTTACCACACCCCTTCTCAGGAAATCTTACAGAGGGGAACCCTGCTTCCTTGATAAATCACAAGGGAGATAGCAGGCAGCATGTAGGACCTTAGATAATCCCACAGAAGATTCCTATGCCCAGCACAGAAAAACTGTAAAGTCCTGTACTCTTCAGGCTAGGAGCATCAAGAGGAAGGATACCTCTGAGCCTCAAGCGGGGATAGGGGTGGGAGATCATAAGAACAGGGCTAGATTTTTCCAAGAAACATCCTGGGAAGACCCATGTCCAATCCCAAGGTTCGTGGGTCATATTGCATCATGTGACAGAAATAGTAGTAGCTAGAAAAAATAAAAGTCATCTTAAGTCACATAAAGTTTGGAGGAGGCCATATGAGATGGTATGTGGCCTCACAAAGTCATCAGAGATCCAGGTTTCTTCCAGCTCTGAACCCCACTGTACCTTATACTTATGGTAAGGTGGCTGCTGAAGCCCTAATCTTCGCATCAACTGGGATGTCATCACCCCGCACCCCAGAAGGCTACTATCCGGAAGTAAAACTTTGCTTTTCCTTGTTGACCAGAGCTTAACCACAAAGCCACATCCATTTGCAAGGGAAGCTAGGAAATGCAGTGTCTTTGATAGGAAACTTTAGGGCATAGAGAGATTCTGTTACTAAAATTTGGGGGAAACAAATTAAATACTTGTCAGATTAAGGATTATGTCTTTGAATTTGAGGCCTTGAAAAGACCTTGTAATACTTATTCCTAGAAATCTTGGCTCCTCCTGTGATTTCCCAGGTTAAATGTAATTTTATAAAAGCACACTTTGAAAGAAATAATGGGATTTCTAATATTTTATTTTATTTTTTATTTTATTTAAGATTTTTTTGTTTTTTTAATTCATGGAGACACAGACAGGCAGAGACATAGGCAGAGGGAAAAGCAGGGAATCCCATACAGGACTCGATCCCAGGACTGGGGGATCAGGACCTAAGCCAAAGGCAGACACTCAACCACTGAGCCACCCGGGTACCCCAGATTTCTAATATTTTGAAATTGCTATTTCATGCAGGAAAAAATGAATTAGAGGCACATATGCAGCCAGTTTTTGGAACAGAGTTTCAAAAAATGGAAATTTATGTTTATGGCAAAATAGTAGATTGGGGAAAAGGAAACTGTCTTAGAGAATTATTTGGAAATGTAAGAGCAGATTAAGGAACCATTGGCACTATGGGAAATCAGCTAAAGGTTTTCAAGATTTACCTGAAAATTTGGAAATGATGCTTATTGATTGATTATTGAAAAGAATCTAGAGAAAACATCCCACAGTATATTCTGAATTTGTGTGTTCCATAAATGAATGATCTCTAAGATAGTGAATGAGGAGGCTAGGACAACAATCACACTCCTTTCTCTCTCATGTCCTTCACCCTCTTCTTTCCTGCTCCAAGCTATGTTACATTCTTGAAAGGAAAGGCTTCTGAGTGGCTGAGACCCTTGTCAAGTCTAGTGTTTCATCTTCTGAAGTTAGGAGTTTTATTTTATTTTGCTTTCTGTAGGAACTCAGCAATCCAGTTGCTAGGCTCAATGTCTTGTATCAAACTCCCACGCTTTCCTGTCTTCCATGAACATGGAGGTGTGACTCTCAGTAACATTGACAAAAGATGTCCACCCAGAAGCTGTGTCTGTTATCAGGAGATATTTGGAGAAGAATAGTAGAATCATCAGAAACTAAATTTGAGTTCACTAACAGGGTGGACTAGTGTAGCAAATAGAGTCTGAGAGCATAGAATTTTAATTTTTATTTCAGTGTGTAGATCCCACATTTATTTCTAACTTTTATACATACACTCAATTCCAAAAAATGACCGAGACTTTATACATGGTGTGTGCATAAGGAAGGAACTTTGTGATTTCATATTTGAATATCTGCTATGAAAATGGCTTCTGGACATGAGTCTCCTAAGCACTTAGTGAAAGGTGAAAATCTGAGTCTCAGACACATTTAGACATGAGCAGAGACCAAGTAGGATGCATTGTGAAAACAGGAAAGGGCCTTTGTTCATCAGAGTTTGAATGCTTTACATTTTAAAACGTGAAAGATTTATTCAATCTAAGGGGAAGCCAGAATACTGAAAGCGTTTACATTTTAAGAACAAAGCAAACTATGGCTCATGTGTTCCCAACTGGGAACTCTTCATGAGAGGAGACTAGGAATTTCTCTGCTTCTATTTGGAACTTATCTTTGTAATGCATAGCACACCTGTGCACCATAAGATTTGTTAAAGTCCATTGCAGCATTGGGGAATTGTGTGCCTATTAAATTATTTGGAAGGATAATGAGTCATAGCTAATTAATTACTACCCAGTTAATTAATCTAGGATTAATTCGGAACTCTACATTTTTATTGTTTTTATTTTACATTTATAGTTGAGAATAATAACTTGGGTTTTAGGTTTTCCCTTGTCTTTTGCCAAGAGAACCTGATGATTTCAACACATATCTTTCTTCATTTTTGACGTTATCCTGGAGAGATTTTTTTTTGTACTCAGTCATTTATTTTTAATTTCAAAGTATTATTATAAGAGTGTTAAATATACAGAAAATAAAAGGTGGATTAGTGTGAACGCCCATATAAACACCACCTATGTTTAACACTCGTTAATATTTTGTCATATTTTCCCCCTTTCTTCCCTCCTTTCCTTCCTTCCTTCTCCCACGAGTTCACAGTAAGCTGAAGACATTATTCCACTTTATTTGTCAATGTTTAAGCATGGATTTCCTAAGAAATGCATGAAAAAAAATATATATATAAATCATGTTCACAGCTAATAAAATTACTAATTGCAATATCTAATCTAATTTTGATATTCATGTTTCCCCAGTTGACCCACCAATTGCAAATTTGGTATTTGGTGGTTCCATACCCTGGACAATTTTAATCAAGTATAACATTATTTGAAGAAGATAAATATTTAGGATGTAATTGAAATATTTAAATTGTATAGGGTCTGTGGCTTATCATAATTCAGTGTCGTTTCAACCTAAGTTGATGGTATTCACAGTCAGAGACCAGAATGGTGTGTGTGTGTGTGTGTGTGTGTGTGTTTGTGAGTTTGTGTCGACTTGAGAGTCTAGTCTGTGAATGCGATGCTTTAAATGGGTGACCTCATTCATCTATTTGCTTTCTCCTGTCAAGCCCAAGAAGTTGGCTGGATGATTGAGAAGCCATTGACTGAGGCTTGATATGGGCTGCTGCCCCCGTTGAGCCTGTCACCACTGCTCAGCAGGTAGCACCCTGGCAGTGACTCCTGGTGACAGGTGTGTGGTGGAGCCAGGCTTCAGCATAAGGTTCTGTGTGAACAGTGCTCCTTTCTTGATGGCCCTTATCACAGAGGATCAGTAAACAGGGCAGATTCCACAGGCTGAGCTCCACAGATTAAAGGTTCCATTCAAAGATGACTGATGATACTCACCGTCAAAGAGCTCTCCTTGGAAAGATGACAAAAGGATTACATTTCAGGGCTCGAATCCCCATAGGGATGTCTTTCATCCGTTTCAACACTCCCACTATTACACTCAGCAGTTCTTGACTGGTGAGAGGAAGCCATTGAACGTAAGAGCACAGAGCCCCAGGCCTCTTTCTTTTCTCTCTTACCTCGTCAGTAAGACCTTTCTAAAAATCTGTCGCTACCTCATTCTCCTTAGGAAGCTGCATTGAGGAGAGGAAAGTGGTTATGTCAATGCCCAGCGAAGGAACAGCAAACTTATCCACAAGCAGCTCTGTTGGACCTGCACATAATATGGTACCTGCTCCGATTTGATATCCAGGGAGCATGGTTCCCTGGATATCCCTAAGATGGAGCAGGAGAGGGCACGAAACCATGGCCACAGGAGAACATAATGCAAGGTGGGCTGAAATGAATAAGATTAACTACACTGACAAAAATATCTGGAGTATTTAACCCTTGGTGTTTGATAATGACATATAATGGTGAATTTGGCAGTTAGCCCCTTTAATGTGGCCAAAGTTTGTCATTTCTATAGTCAGTCTATAAGAGACATGCTTAATTTGATAGCTCTCAATGTTCATGGAAATCATTCATCAGTTTCTGAACTCCTAGATGTTGGAGAACTCACACAACTTGAAAAATAAGCTCTGGAGTTGATGGATGAAATTGAAATTGAGTCTAAAGAAAATACTTAGTTGAGTCTAGGAAGATTATATTTATTTAACTACTTTTTACTTTTGATTTTGATAAGTTCTTATGGCGGGGAATACAATATATAAAAAGTATAATTTTATAAATCTGTAACAATGCACAACTGTTTTCCAATGCCAAAATATATAGTCTACCAACTATACAGCAAGGCAAAGCTGTAGCCATGTGAAGGAGTAGGGCTTTATTTATTTATTTTTCTCACATAACAAGAACTTGGGTTGTAGGTGGCCCGGGACTGCTGTGCAGATGAATGACTTGGGGACTTAGATCCTGGAGATTTTCCTGCTCTGACTTAGAAATTCTTGCACGATGGCTTCTGGAGCTCCAAGCCTAGGGCGAAGGTGTCAGTAGGAAAAAACAAGAGACTCGAGCAAAAGCACACACCTGGAAGTCTGCCTTCTTTCTCCCTGGCTATCTCTGGTTGTGAGGGAATCTGGAATGGGGAGCATTTTCAGCAGACATGCTGTCATCCTCAGCATTATGGTTCTGATAAGGAAGAGGGAGAGAGTGGGTATTGGGTAGAGAAATACCAGGGTGCAGAGTGCCCTAAGGATGCAGGGGAGCCTTTATAACCCAAGCGGGACTGCCCTATGATCATAGAACTTCACATGGGGCTATGAAATATTTACATAAATTCTGGGGGAAGAGTGGCTTTTATGGGCAGGTATTATGGGGATAAACATGTTAGAATGTCACTCTATAGCAAAGATCAACTTTATAGCAAAGGGTAACATTTATGCCAAATGAAGCAACTTCCCTGTAATAAAAATGAAGGATATGTGTTGTAATAGCAAGAGAGCTCTAACTGGACTGGAAGGTACATCAAGGAGATTCGGGAAAATTATTAAAAGACTTGAAAGGGGGCAGCCTGGGTGGCTCAGGGGTTTAGTCCCACCTTCAGCCCAGGGTGTGATCCTGGGGTCCCGGGATCGAGTCCCACGTCGGGCTCCCTGCATGGAGCCTGCATCTCCCTCTGCCTGTGTCTCTGCTTCTCTCTCTCTCTCTCCTCTCTGTGTTTCTCATGAATAAATAAATAAATAGTAAAAAAAAAAAAAGACTTGAAAGGCTGGCAGGGGTATAGGTCTGATGTAGGAAGAAAGCAAGCCTGTACTATTTAAAGCTTTTGTGGGTGGGTGCTGTGGAGCAACAGCATGTGGGCCAAGGAGAAAAGGTTGTCTGTTTAGATAAATATAGGAAGAATTAAATTGAAAGGATCTTCCAAAGAATCCTGCATATTGCCTTGGATCAATAGATATGAATCAAACTTGTACTAACAAGAAGAAAGAGAACTGTCAAACAGAGCCACATATTCGATTTTCTTGCAGCTTAGGAGAATTGTGGTATAACCAGAAAGCTGGAAAAAAGAAAAAAAACGACATTAATTTTTCAGTCTGAATAAAGATCATCAGTGCTGCTCCAGTTGATAAAGAAATAATCAAACAGGCTGGAGGCACCCAGAGTGTAAGAGTGGGTGCCTGGTGAGGGATGGTTCTGCAGGTACATAGGTGAGATTTAATGTCGTGGAGGTTGGAAGGGAAGGAGAGAGGGGTTGACTCTGGAAAGGGATGAATACAGAGAACCAGAGAGAATACCAGAACAGAGCCGGGGATGCTTTCAACATGACGGAATAGGTTGCTTACAGTAAAAGACAATGTGGGGGTAAGATGACCTGTGCCAGGAGAGAGAGCTGGGGTGTGGGAGTGGATGCCCGGAGAGCCCAGTGTGGACCAAGACAGTCAGTATAATGGGCAGTGACAGGCCACGCGATTTCAGCAGAGGCACCTTGTACCTGTAGAAAATCGGTGTTAGTAGATGAGAGAGAGAACTCCTGTCCCAGGCATTTGGAGAGGGAAGATATGCAAAGAGGCAATAGGCACAGAACAAAAACACAGAAAACTTGCACCCCAGCTTGAAGAACACTGACAGGTCAATCCTTTGTCTGTGGCTTTTCCCTTAATGTGGGGGTGACCTGAGCTTCTGGGAAGACAGACAAAAAGGTCTGTACACACAACCTGAGTAGACATGTAGAGAGAGTTACTCCATGTTTTCTTCATAGATACCTACTTCTGTGGAGTTAGTGCAGGAATGAGTGGGATTTGAGCCTGTTCTGGAGCATAATCCTGTCCAGTGGGTTGTGTTTCTGTGAAGTGCTCCTCCACACAGAACAAAGCAAGTACTTCATCATTTTTAGAAACTTTGTGAAGAGGGAAGATGGACCCAAAGATCAGCTAAGCTTGTGCTTTCAAATACTCTTAGCTCTTGAGCATGTGTCTCATGCTTCAGCAACACTGGTTAAGTGGAAAAGAATGACTGAATCACTTACTTGTCTTAGTAAATTGAGGTCACTTCTCATCTTGGGCTTATTTTTGCTACCAAGGCAACCTTCATGCTGACTTTGCAAATGGCCTATGTATTTTACAGATCTGTAACACATAAACTTCACTGCCAACTTGCTTCAAGCCTAGGTGGGAATATAAGACGAACACAAGTCTAGACTAAAAACTTTTCTTCAAGACATGAGCTTAACCAAAATGTAAACAAATATGAGCTAAAGAGGCTCCAATATTTAGCAGAAAAAGTATCAGGCACACAAAGACACGTGCCTTACTTTTCGCTTTACCATTAAAAAATATAAACTTAGGATTTCCTTTATCTGGGCTTTATAGCCTTCTCATCCATAAAAAAAAATAAGCTTGAGGGATGCCTGGGTGTCTCAATGGGTTAAGTGCCTGCCTTCGACTCAGGTCATGATCCTGGGATCCTGCAATCGAGCACTGTGTTGGGTTGCAGCTCAGTGTGGAATCTGTTTCTCCCTCTGCCTCTTTCC
The DNA here is from genome assembly GCF_053574225.1 of Canis aureus. Lineage (NCBI taxonomy): Eukaryota > Metazoa > Chordata > Mammalia > Carnivora > Canidae > Canis > Canis aureus. The sequence continues at coordinate 119,466,135 of NC_135649.1, read as the reverse complement.
CTCCCCCCACCAATTCATGCACGCACACGCTCTCTCTCATAATTAATTAATTAATTAATTAATTAAAAAATAAGCTTGGGACAAGGATCCACCAAATCACTTCTGGTGCTAAAATTATATGATGCCATGCATTTGATGAATGCTGTCTTCACTAACTTCCAGGACAGACGAGAATGAATGGTATTGATAAGAATGATCCAAATGTAGCATGGATCTCTGTTGAGTGAGGTAATACATGTAGAAGCTTAGAAACTATTTCAGTTACCTCTTACCACCAATGTACAACTGACTGGGCACAGAACCTTCCAGAATCTAAATCATTGCCCCTCTTCCAGCAGGCTTCACAAGCTCTTATCATTGGCTCCATTGGGCTATTAAACACTTTTGATTTGGAAACAAACATAAGGATTCAAGTTAGATATATATCTAAATGTTTAATTCATCCACAATTCGTATTTATCAATGACCACTTCTGTCCCAAAAGAGTGTATTATTTGATCGTATAAACTTATAAAAGGAACTTGTCCACCAGCAAGGCATGTTTCTGTAAATCCAGAAAAAAAGTAGAACGACATGGTGAATTCATTGACAGGCATGGAGAGAAAAATATCCTCTTTCTGGGTCATGAGAGGTTGACTTCACTTTTGCTCCTTCAAAGAGAAATGAAGCCTGGCAGGCACCTTTTTGTCGTTGCCCGTGGCCATGTGCATCCCAGCAGCAGCTGTCCGCTGGATCCTCCTGGTGTGGGATTTCTCCTTTGTGATCTCAGAAGTTCTACTTAGGACTATGAAATAGGTATTAGGTGAGCACAGTAAGATGGACATAGTTTTCTAATGAGCATATGCATGCATGTCTGCACACAGCTTGTGCACAGCAAAAACATGGTGTGATTATCTTGAATTTATATTTTTAGGACAGGCTTAAATAAAGCCCTCATGTGCAAATGTGAATGAAAGGAATATGAAGCGTGTGGTTGGCATTTCTGGACAACGAGGAACTTGCCCCACTTTATTCCTGATGAATTTAAATTAGGTGATTCCCAGATTGGGAGGGGCCTCGTGGCGTTGTCCAAACATTCATCTGTTCTCGCCCAGCCTTGTCTGGCTCTGCTTCTGCAACTTGCCCTTACACTTCAGAGCCCGCCCCACAGTCGGTGGTGGAGGTGGCTTTTTCTGATGTTTTCTCAGGCAATCGCCTTTCTGTGCCAAGATAGGAATGTTCTTTGGCTACTTGCCCAGATTTTTCAGGGAGTTAGCAGTACTTCTGTATATGCATGAGGTGGTCAAGAGGTACAGTCAGAATAAGAATAAATACAATACACTCTCTACAGAGTTGGTACAGTCTATGTGCATTGTGCTAATCGATCAACTTTAGCTGCAACTTTGTCCTTTCTATGAGCCTGGCACTTGGGGAGATAGGTGTACGATGACCATTTGCATTGAGCTCTGTGTCTCATGTCAGTTCCAACTAGCAGAGAAAACAACTGCTTGGCCACAGGGCAACTCTCTAAGACATTGTTGCCCTATGATTATTGCTGTTCTTTTCCTCACAGTGCCATGGAAATGGATATTCTTCATGAAGATGCAGAGGTGATCCTTCATGGTCAGATGTCTGGGTCACATAAAACGCATGTTTCCCATCGAGTTACCCATGCAGCGTTACTGGAGAAGTTAGAAAGGACACTAATCACCTGACGCTTGAAGGTATTGTTTCAGAAACGAATCTATTGTTTTTTTCCTTCTCATGGTAAAAAACTTATGTTCCAAAGCTTGCAGACGTATATATTTTCTGATGAGACCTCTGCCTTCATTCTTTAGTATGCTTGATGTTAAAGGCCTTAGTAATATCCACATACTGCCAACTAAAGTTGGTTATTCTAAATAAATCTAAAGTGTGATCCTACAACCTATTACAATTTTGGAGGAAGGTTCTTTCTGTGGTACTCCATGCAAAGATTCTTTCTATTTCTTTCTTTTTTTAAATTTTTAAATTTTTTATTTTTTAGATTTTATTTATTTATTCATGGGAGACACAGAGACGCAGGCAGAGACGCAGGCAGTCTGAAGCAGGCTCCATGCAGGGAGCCCAACGTGGGACTCGATCCCGGATCCCAGGATCAGGCCCTGGGCTGAAGGCGGCGCTAAACCGCTGAGCCACCAGGGCTGCCCCTTTTTTTTTTTTTAAGATTTTATTTATTTATTCAAGAGAGACATGGAGAGAGAGAGGCAGAGACACAGGCTGAGGGAGAAGCAGGCTCCATGCAGGGAGCCCGATGTGGGAATATGGAATGAAGTCTTTGCAAAAAAATTATGTGTATGTACATGTACACACATACACACACATGTATGATACACACATACATATGTATCATGGCTGCATTTTTAGTATAGAAGTAATCTACAGCCCTAAAATTTCTCAACTCAGCAGATACTATAAGGATGTGATCATTGTAAGCCCACTTTTATAGGAAATAGAAGAAAACAGGTATATAAGTCAAGGAGAGTCTAGCCTTAGGGACATGAGTCACCTCCTTTCTAGTTATGTGATCCAATTTTAACCTCTGTGAGCTTTAATCACTTCATCTGAACAACTGAAAAAGAGATTATATGCAGAGACTTGGAGACAGCAAAATTCAGCGAATGCTCATTTACTTTATTCCTGTGTGTGTATGGCACTTCTGACCTTTCTGAAGATGTCGTGTGTTAAGACACACACACCTTTGGCCACTGAGGTCCAGCCATATATTCATGTCAGCTGCAGAGTTACTCATGGGCTCAGTGTTGTGTAATGAGTACCAGCTCTGCTCCCAGCTCCCAGCAGAGGTTACTAAATATTACCCCCAGTTATCAAAGAAGTATAATCCACGTTTCCCAAATTATGAATGCAGCATCAGCCCAGACATTGTCATTGTTGCTTCTGGGTTTTCTTCACGTAAATGTGTTCCTTTGTTCACCTGGGCAGTTGGGAAGCCAAATGGAGTGGAGGCAAGCCCAAGAGTTATGTGAGAGATGGTATCACACTGTTTTCATAGGGAAACGCAGGCCCTAAGCCCACTCCGAGACATGAATGAAATCACTGTGGTTTCAGAAGGCTTTTTCTCACTAAAGGGGAGCTTTGTTTGTTTTGTGTTCATGCTGTATTTCACATTTGTTGAGCAGTGAGCTGTGTTTTTGCTCCTGTACCTGATACCCTGCTGTTTGTAAAGGTGTTCAAGAGAGCAACATAACCTTGTGTATTTGTGTGTCTAGAGGGGCCCAAGGTTTCTGCTAGATTCATCTCTTCAAGGCTGGTTCGAGGAGGTTGGGGAGCTTTTTCAGTCTTTATGCCCCAGCTCTGAGTGAAGGCCTTCCACACAGCGTCTTTGTGACAGGCAAGAGGGAGTATGCCTTTTATTCCTCGTTGGAGCAAAGAGCAAATGTAGAAAGAGGGGTCAGAGACCTGAGGAGGCTTGTCACAAGGCATAGGAAGGTGGAGGTCACCTGCTTCTGTTTAACAAGCTGCTGCGGCATTTCCAGCCAGGCATGTCAGAGCCCCAGCACTAATCAGAGCCCCTCAGCCTCTCGGGGTGGGTATTAAAGGGACAGGACAGTCCCCAGGTAGCTTGTAATTTGAGCCAGTTTGATCCATGGAATCATCCTGCGCTCTTCAGTAGAGTGTGCAAGGCATACTACGGGGGAAAGAGATGGTACCGATCAGAGCTGGCCTTGCTTGGTGCTCAGTGGACACGACTACTTTCATGGCAGTGCAAAACCAAACCAAACAAACACCAAATTGGTCTGGTCTGGCATTTTCTTGGTCGAGAGTGTTGTGTTCCAGAAAGTACCACAGGACTATAAATAGTAACCAATGGCGGTACTTTTCTCCTATTTGCAAACAGCATTCTGAGGAAATGGGAAACCATAGGTTTTTGTTGTTTGTTGTTTTCGGCACCCCTCCCCTGTGACTGGGGTTGGCCGACTAGCGCCTCTGCACCAAAGCTGGGCCACCACCACCTGTTTTGTAAATAAAGTCTTGTTGGCCAGCAGCCATGGCCACTGGGGGATGAGCAGTCTGTGGCTGCATTGCAATACAGCGGCAGATTTGAGTTCTTATCACATCCTTTGGCCCACAATATAGCTGAAAATATTTATTATCTGGTTCTTTGCAGAAAAATTTGCCCACCACCTCAAAGACCCTCATTGTAAGGGTTACCATTTCACTGACTGTTAACATGACTTCGTCCTTGGCCTCAGAACCTCACCTGGCCTCTCTGTACCAAAATATCTTTTACTAGGCACATGTGGCAGTATGGTACTTGGTGCCATAACCATGGCTGCCAAAACCAAAGAGCTGAGTTTTAAATTTTATTTAGTTTTAATTAATTTAAGTTTAAATAGTTACATATGGATAACGGATACTCCATTGGGTGCATGAAAGAGTGCTGTGCTTGCATCACCAGCCACGACTGATTCTCAGGTTTTTATTGTGAAACACATACACACACATTGTGCTGAAGCATAATTATACCATTTTTATTGAATGTATGTCAGATGATTCAGGATTTCAGTCTCCTTTTGAGTTTGTCTTAATGTTTATAAAGGAATGTGTATAATCTAAATCTAGAAATTTTGAGTATAATATAGTTAACCTGCCTGGTTCATTTCTAGGGTCAGTTATGTGTGCTTTATTATTTTTACTTCTTGCTAGGTCAAATTTCTAGAAGGCTGTCATTCTCATCTTTCTTTCTTTCTTTCTTTCTTTCTTTCTTTCTTTCTTTCTTCTTTCTTTCTTTCTTTCTTTCTTTCTTTCTTTCTTTCTTCTTTCTTTCTTTCTTTCTTTCTTTCTTTCTTTCTTTCTTTCTTTCTTTTTTTCTTTCTTCTTTCTTTTTAACGATTTTAGTTATTTAAGAGCAAGAGGGGAGAAGGCAGAGGGAGAGAAAGAAGTAGACTCCCCACTGAGCAGGGAGCCTGATGCAGGGCTTGATCCTATGGCCCTGAGATCATGACCTGAGCTGAAGGCAGGTGCTCAACCTACTGAGCCACCCAGGTGCCCCGTCCTTACCTTTTTTGGAAAAGATCCAGCATTTAGCTCTTTTATTTCTTTGTCTTCTGTTTTATTAGTTTATGCTTTATTATTACCATCCTTGTACTTTGTTGACCTATTTCTTAGACTTTATTTCCTTAAATGATTGGTTTGAGTTCTTGACACAAGAACTTTAAACAATCGTTTTTCCTAGTATATGCATTTTAGGTTCAACTTTTCTGTGTCCTTGTCGTTGATAGTATCAATTTGACTGGTATGGGATTCAGCTTTCTTTTTAATTGTCCTGCTTGGGATTGACTGATCTTTCTTTCTTTCTTTTTTAAAGATTTTATTTATTTATTCATCAGAGACACACACACACAGAGAGAGACAGAGGCAGAGACACAGGCAGAGGGAGAAATAGGCTCCATGCAGGGAGCCCGATGTGGAACTCGATCCTGGGACTCCAGGATCACGCCCTGGGCCAAAGGGAAGCACTCAATCGCTGAGCCACCCAGGCGTCCCCTTGACTGATCTTTCTAATTCTGAAAATTTGTGCTTTTCATCAAACCCCAAGAAAAAAAAATCTCCTTGTGTTCCATTGAATTTATGTGGGACATTATCATTCAGTCAGCGAACTCTAAAAAGTCTATTTAATTTCCATACTTCTTTACCTGTCTGCAGTCCATGGTGGCTGCTTTTTGTACATCCGTGTTATGATTCCTAGTATTCTCTTCAGCTCTCTCAATCTGCCTGTAATCCTACCATTGATTTTTGAAATTTCAACTATCTGTTTTACTTTCCTTCCATTTTTAAAGTTCTACCAGATATTTTCTCAAAAATCTGCCTGGCCATTTTTATCTCATTCCTTACACATTTGTTGATTCCTTCTGTTTTTAAAAATATATTTAATATATACTTATTTCATATTCTGCTTTGACAGTCTCAAAGTCTGATATCTTTTGGGTTTAAATCCTCTTGTTTGATTCTAGTGTGTATCCCACATGGTGGGTAGAATTTGTATATTTTATGATTTTTTTATTATAATTCTTTTTTCATTTGGATCTAACTGTAGAATTTTTATGAGGCTTGCCTGGAGGGCACCTCCCCCCAGGAGAATTTATGTTTGCTGCTGATGCCTTGGAACATTTCAGAACTAAAGGTTTCTTTCAACAGAATTTCTTTTTGGTGCTTCTCTGGCCATTCCTGCCTGAGGTCAGCTTGTTTGTTTTTAATATATGAAGTCTTAAGGCAGTATTTTTTAGTGGTTTGTGTATTTGTTTGGAATTTTTCTGGAGGGTACATGTTTATTGTTACTGTTGTTCTTGACCTTTATGTCGACCCAGAGAGCAGCTCGTCAGTCACTTAGGACCAAGCTGCACAAAGGAGGTAGGCATGCTGTGTAGCATGATGGTCACTATCCTGGATGAAATTATTTGCTTCTCCTGCAGTGTGAGAAGACAGATGTGTAAGGACGTTGTGCTAATGTAAAAAAAGCCGAAAGTCCGCCCTCTCAAGCACTGCCTTCCCCATACACACATACGCCTTTATAATCACCTGGCATGTGTGAGTACAGCATATTTTGTTTGCTAAATGCATGTATCAGTAACATAATCAATTCATCTAAACTAGATGAGCTACTGTGTCCTGAATAAATGGTTCCTGGTGAGATTGTTCATAAGTTTCCCAATATTTGGAAAGCACAAAACAGTGAACAAGCAGTTTATTGGAGGGAGGGTATTTCATAAAAGTGGCTTGGAACCTGCAAACTGAGAAATCTGTTTGTAAACTATATCTAGTTGGTGTGAAGGATCAGATGTGGAGACAGAAAAATTTGTGCTCCTTTTAGAGACCTGATTTAGAATATAGACTAGTATCCAGACTACTTTAAAACGTTGATATGGTCAGCCTGGGGCACGTTGAACACCTTCTACCCTGACAGTTTTTCTGTAGTCAAATGGCACTGGGTTTGCAGAATAAAGATGACTTTGCTTGTCTGTACAAAAGCAAGTTTTCATAAATGTTAATGCTGGGCAGTCACAATTTTTTTTTATCATTCTCAAGCTTAGAAAGGTATCACATAATTACTTTTTTGTTTGCATACTTCAATCCAGGATATGGACGGATAGATGAAATTTATCAGAACAGCCTATATGTCTGGAGAGATTTTTTTTTCCTATTAAGCGCTAAATTCTAGTTACAAAATTAATATATCTGGTCTTTGGAAATTTGCCAGATTACAAATGCAACAAATTTGTATTTGAGTTGACTAATCCATCTTCTTTTTGTATTTTTGGTGAAAACTAATTTAGGGACCACAGATGAATCTGACAATGTTGTGTGTGTTGTTTCTTTTCCTGCTTGTCCTGAATTAACACTGTCTGGTGACTGATACTCAGAGCATGGCTGGGTAGGAGTTCACGCCTTAGGTACTTGGCTACACTGTGCCCAGGTTTGACACTAAGACTCAGTACTTTTAACAAGTTCTCCAATTGTTTCTTATCATCATGCAAGTCAGGAAAACCCTCATTTAGGGAATTCACTCTCCATTAACCACACACTCAATTTACAAAATGACCTAAGCGCTTGTGGAAATAATTTTTTTTGCATTAAACACCAGAGTCAAGATGCTAACTAAATATATTTGGCCTTTGAAGATTTGCAAATTCTCCTAGAATAAGAATTCATAAATGATCTTCTCATTTGTATATATAATGTTGAAACTTGTGTTTTTAATCATTCTTAATCATTTGTATTTTTTTCATTTGTGTTTTTTAAAAGATTTATTTATTTCAGAGAGAAAGAGTGTGTGTGATTGGGGGGTACAGGGAGAGGGAGAGAGACAGACTCCCTGCTGAGTGCAGAGCCTGACTCAGGGCTCAATCCCATGACCTGAGCCGAAACCAAGAGTCGAATACTCAACCAGCTGAGCTACCTGGGTGTCCCTCAATCCCTTGTTTTAAATTTCTTACCCACATGAGACAAGAAAACGCGCCTTCCTAATTAGAATTTTGTGATCCTCGTTAAGCACGTTTTGCATTGGCTTATAAGTCTCCCTGTGTCCTTGCTGTGTCCAAGACATAGACATGGATAGCTCAGGTCTAGGGCTGTCTGTGTTCCTTGGCTCATTGTCATCAAGTCACTGGCTGGATGAGTGACTAGGGGTAACATGTATAATCTCATAGAGTCTCATTTCCCTCTTCTGTGATGTGAAGGAAATAATTCCTCTGATCATAATGGGGTGATACTAAAGTAGGGTGATGTATGTAAATGCTTCCATGGTGTTTAGTTTTCAAGAAATTATGCTATCTCTGATTGTTATGGGGAACATTGGAAAATTTTCATGTAGATGATCATCACTGTTACCATTAGAAGACGTAGCAGTTACCTGTGAAGATGACAGGATGGGAGTTGTATATAAAATATACATACAAAATAAAATAAAGTATGCGTACAACTCAACACATATTAGACACACATGTGTCTATTTTGTGCCAGTACCAGAACTTTTGCAGAAAGTATTGGAGTAAACAGCAGAGCGATGAATTTATGACACTGGAACCCTTTAAACATCTTCCTTCTCACCAGTAGGAACATTTTGTTCTAGGCCACTTTTGATATATGAGTTCTTAACAGTGATCGAGTAATAGTAAATATTGTTAATCTGTTTTACTTTTTGTTTGAAAGATAGATAAAAAGGTAATGACAGAACAACATGGAAAATGAATAGGTGTATTCATAAGGTGGTTATGTCTGGTAAGAGCCTACCTAAAAATGCATGAGAACATACCACAGTCCTGATTTTGGGTAGACCAGATAATATGGCAACAAAATAACTAAACTGATTTTTAAAATGCCAAAGGATGGAACACCTGGGTGGCTCAGCGGTTGAGCATCTACCTTTGGCTCGGTGCGTGATGCTGGGGTCCAAGATTGAGTCCCGTATCAGGCTCCATTCAGGGATCCAGTTTCTCCCTCTGCTTGTGTCTCTGGCTCTCTTTCTCTGTCTCTCATGAATAAATAAATAAAGCCTTTAAAAAAAAATGCCAAAGATAAGAGTAAATAGATAAAATGTCAAAGGTAAATGGCAAAAAGCAATTGGATACACACATGTAAAAAATCAAATACAAATGCGTCACTATTTTTTGGCAAAAATTAGAATATTTAAGTGAGCTCAAAAAGATTTGTACAAGGAAGTTCATTGCTTAGTTTCTCATTTTTTGGTAGGAAAAACTCATACATCTATCAGTAGATGATAGTAAGTGGGGAACAGATCCATAATATGTGATACAATAAATGTAACATTTAAAAGTAATTCACGGGGATCCCTGGGTGGCTCAGCGGTTTGGCACCTGCCTTTGGCCCAGGGCGCAATCCTGGAGGCCCGGGATCGAATCCCACGTCGGGCTCTGGGTGCATGGAGCCTGCTTCTCCCTCCTCCTGTGTCTCTGCCTCTCTCTGTCTCTTTCTCTCTGTATCTCTCATGAAAATAAAATAAAATAAAATAAAATAAATAAAATAAAATAAAATAAAAGTAATTCACTATACATGTGAAAAGCTATCAATTAAGAGCAAAATAAAAACCAAGTTGTAGGGAGAAGATTAACTATGTACCATTCATGGTCACTGAAGATGCATGGATCACTGTACTCTTTATGAGACACTTATGTCTGAGAACTTTCTTTAGAAGAGTCTGGCTACGCATTACATTCTATTCTTTTCTTTTCTTTCTTTCTTTCTTTCTTTCTTTCTTTCTTTCTTTCTTTATCTTTTCTTTCTTTCTTCTTTCTTCTTTCTTTTTTATTTTATTTTTATCTATTTAGTTGAGAGAGAAGGAGCACAACTGGGGGATGGAAAGAGTGAGAAGCAGGCCCCTGCTGAGCAGGGAGCCCAACGCAGGGTTCAATCCAAGGACCCAGGATCATGACCTGAGTCAAGGTCAGATGCTTAACCCACTGAGCCACCCAGATGCCCCTATGCATCAGATTCTTGGTGGTAGTTACAAGGAGAAAGAGTACAAGTGACAGGACAGGATGTTGTCATGGGTGACTTCATCTTTATGTGAAATGTTTCATGCTCTTTTCAAATGAGCTGAAACAAGTGACTCCTATTGTTAATTCTGGGTGACATATACAGGGACATTTGTTTAAATATGTTTTATACCCTGTTTTATTAGAAATAATAAAGCACCCCTGTTATTAATTCTAGGTGACATATACATGGACATTTGTTTATGTATGTTTTATACTTTATTTTCTTTTATTAGAAATAATAAAGTAGGCCTTCAATAAATTAAAAGTAGAGTCCTAGAAGATGATGTTATTATTTAGAGAAAAGCACCCATGTATTTCAAGAGGAAATGTTTCTTGGAAAATTAGACTTTTTTAATTTTTTTATTTATTTTTTTTACTAATCTAGAGAAAAGACATATCTTTTCATTCCTAGGTCATGTAAATATAATCAGATCACAGCCAATTAAATCCTATATGTGATTTTTTTTTTCTGTGAGAGAATTGAACCATCAGAAATCTCACAGCATATTGATTGCCAGCATGAGATACTGAAATTCCTTCTCGAGTCCAGCAGCTTGCAAAGAGCTGCAGCAGGTGTCAGCATCTGTTTGATGTACTTTGTAGATTGTGGCGCACCATGATTTTGGTGCAGTCAGAAAATAATGGAGCATCTGGGAATAAAACTGTCCATCATATTCCCTCAAGATTTTTTTTTAAAGATTTTATTTATTTATTCATGAGAGACACAGAGAGAGAGTCAGAGACACAGGCAGAAGGAGGAGCAGGCTCCATGCAGGGAGCCCAATGTGGGACTCAATCCCGGGTCTCCAGGATCACGCCCTGGGCCGAAGGCAGATGCTCAACTGCTGAGCCACCCAGAGGTCCCTCCCTCAAGATTTTCACGGAGAAGTAGGTAGTGTTATCCCAGCACAAAACATCTCTTCCTCCCAGCTATTCACAGCAGTCAGCTTTGAATAGTAAGAAAGGAGGGACATAACTTTAACAAAGTTACTATAATGAAAATTAAAACCAGACGAAGCACCTTTTTAATTCACTCTGTTTTGAAATATTGCAAATTGTCATATGATGACTGTGTTGTTTCCTGGATGAATCTTTGGTTTTTATAATCATCTTTTAATCAGGTAGAATGATCACTGTCCATATATAGGGTGCAAAATAAACTACATTTTCATGCTCACTTATAGTTCTGGTATTTTCTTTTTTTTTTTTAAGTTTTCATTTTAATTGCAGTTAGTTAACATACAGTGTACTATTTAGTTTCAGGTATAAAATATAGTGATTCAGCACTTCCATGTATCACCGGTGCTCATCACAACAAGTGCACTCCTTCATCGCCATCATCTGTTTAACACCACCCCCCCATCAGTGTGCTCTGTGTAGTTAAGAGTCTGTTTCTCGGTTTGTCTCTCTTCTTATCCCTCTTTTCTTCCTTTTGCTCATTTGTTTCTTTAATTCCACATATGAGTGAAATCATATGGTATTTGTCTTTTTCTGACTGACTTATTTTGCTTAGCATCATACTCTCTAGTTCCACCCATGTCTTCGCAAACGACAAGGTTTCAGTCTTATTTTCATGGCTGAGTAACATTCCATTGTGTATATATTCCATACCTTCTTTACCTATTCATCAGTTGATAGACACTTAGATTGTTTCTGTAAATTGGCTTTTGTAGATAATGCTGCTATAAACATTGAATCAGCATTTTTGTATTCTTTGGGTAAATACCCAGTAGCATGATTGCTGAATCATGGGGTAGATAGTTCTATTTTTAACTTTTTGGAGAACCTCCATACCATTTTCCACAGTGGTTGTACCAGTTTGCATTCCCACCAACAGTACAAGAATGTTCTTTTTTTTCTTTACATCCTTGCTAACATTTGTTGTTTCTTGTGTTTTTTATTTTAGTTATTCTGACAGGTGTGAGGTGGTATTTTCTTGCGGTTTTGATTTGCATTTCATGATGATTAGTGATGTTAAGCATCTTTTCATGTGTCTATTGGACACGAATAGACATTTCTTATCTTCTACCCATTTTTCAGTTATCCAGTTTGGTTTTTGGATGTTAAGTTTTATAAGATCTTTATATATTTTGGATACTAACCCTTTATCAGATATGTAATTTGCATATATCTTCTTCCATTCCATAGATTACCTTTTAGTTTTGTTGATCATTTTCTTCACTGTGCAGAAGCTTTTTATTTTGATGAAGCCTTAGTAGTTTATTTTTTATTTTGTTTCCTTTGCCTCAAGACTCAAATATGAAAAAAAGTTACTGTGGCCAACATCAAAGACTTGTACTTGTGTTCTCTAGGATTTTAGTGGTTTCTCATTTAGGCCTTTAATCCATTTTGAATTTATTTTTGTGTATGGTGTAAGAAAGTGGTCCAGTTCCATTCTTTTGCCTATAGCTGTTCAGTTTTCCCAACACAATTTGTTGAAGAGACTGTCTTCTTCCTAGGGGATAGATATGCTTTCCTACTTTGTTGAAGATTAAATGATCACATAGTTGTGGGTTTATTTTTGAGGTTTCTATTTTTTTTAACCATTTTTAAAAAAAGATTTATATATTTATTTATTCATGAGAGAGACAGAGAGAGAGAGAGAGAGGCAAAGACACAAGCAGAGGGAGAAGCAGGCTCCATGCAGGGAACCTGACATAGGACTCAATCCCGGGTCTCCAGGATCATGCCCTGGGCCGATGGTGGTGCTAAACCGCTGAGCCACCCAGGCTGCCCTATTCTTTTTTTTTTTTTTTTTTAACCTGTGTGTCTATTTTGTGCCAGTACCAAACCATCATGGTCACTATAGCTCTGTAAAATGACTTGAAGTCTGGAATTGTGATGCCTCCAGCTTTGCTTTTCTTTTTCAAGATTACTTTGTCTATTTGAGGTATTTAATGGTTCCATATGAGTTTTAGGATTGCTTGTCCCAGCTCTATGAAAAATGCTGATGGTATTTTAATAGGGATTACATTAAATTTCTTTGGATAGTATGGACATATTAACAATATTTGTTCTTCCAATCCATGAGCATGGAATGTCTTTCCATTCCTTTGTATCTTCCTCAATTTCCTTCATCGGTGTTTTATAGTTTTCGAGTACAGGTCTTTCACTCTTCTGCAGTTCATTACTGCTGTATAGAAATTACATACTTTTTTCAATGGTAGTTGACATTTATTATACAAGGCTCTTACATTTCTTGGATTCTTGCTTCTGAATCTCTATCTGCCTGAACGATTTAACCACATATCTACTTATTCAAATTACAGTTACAACAGTTGACTGTAACCCCCAGTTATGGCAGACCACTCACCCCCAGCACTGGCTGTGAGCCAAGTGTTCTTGACGCTTCATCACACATGCTTGCTGGTATGTGCATCTGCACATTTCTGAATACCTGCTCAACTATTAGCTGTGTGAGGGCAGGGTTCGTGTTATGTTACTTATTCTAGACCAGTACTTAGGACAGTAGCTAACCCATGGTAGACCATCAGTGTGCAAATGTGAAATGATTGAACAACACATTAATGTTTTATAAAGAGCTTGAGAAGAGAAGTGGAAAACCATCAATCAAGCCAAGTTCAAATAGGTAACTTAAGACATGAAGACATGGCTGAATTTGGGTATAGGAGATACAAAGGGCTAGTCAAAAGCATATTTTAAAAATTTTACTATAAAAATTTTAAACACAAAAGTTAAGTAATGTAGTGGTATAGTAATTTCCCATCACTCAGCTTTGATACATAGGTACTCATGGCCAGTTTTGCACCATCAGCACCTCCTGTCCCTCCATTTTGGGTTATTTTGAAGCCAACTCCATAGTTGCATTTCAGTGTTTATCTCTAGAATATCAGAATCCTTTATTAAGAGTCAGGTGACTGTGTGACTTTGGAGAGTAGGCTAGGGCCTTTGAGCTGTTTTGTGAGAGACATGGATTGGCTGATCAACAGACAACAGATACGGCCCAGAGAGAGTGTGCCCGGAGTGAAAAGATTAATTGGACAAAGGAAGTGCATCGCATTGATCAGAGGGACAGAGCACATTGCTTACTTATTGAAAGCTTGTTCCCCTAGGAGATGCTTTCATGACTGCAGTCTTAGCTTATTGCCATAGCCTCTTCATCAAGAGAGTATTTTCCACACACCACAATTACATTAGATAAAACCCTATTTTGTCATTTTCTGTTTGTGACAAACAAAGGTCTTGGGCAGATCAGAATAGAGATAAGGCAGCCAGGAAACTCTGTTTGTCCAGGACAAGTTCAAGATTTGCTCTTTGTCCAAGAGTAATGCCTGAATATAAACTCATTCTGTTTAATGTCCAGACTTGAGTCATCTGGTATCCCTAGTTGTCGCTGTCTAAAACTAGGTTGGAAGCTAAACTGATTATGGGTCATTGTCCCAGATGGAAATGCATCGGCTAGTCACCGTGAGGAGACAGGATTTGCAGAGAAGCCACTGGTCAAAATTAGCTATTTCAAGGACTCAGACAAGTCAGTAAAGGAGTCCAAAAATACTGCCAATAATTTGGGGTCCTCTGATTCCAGCTTTGAGGACCATTTTTCTCTTCCCTACATTTGTGCATCCTGCTTACAGAGTCAGAAATAAGCTGTCAGTATGTCCTGGGGTCCTGAATGAGTCTTCTCTGGGGCCAGGACTGTTTATTTCAGCCTAGAGATACTACGTGTCTACGGAATTCTTCCATTTCAAACATGTCTGTGCTCAAGTGAGCAGGACTAAATTTTCAAAAGACATTGTCATCTCCTTGACAGCAGAGAGCTTTAGGGACAGGTGATGATTTCATGAGTATATGCATCAGTTGTTCTGCTTGTATGCAAACTCATCAAATTGTATACATTAAACTCATGCAGTTCTTTATGTATCAGTTACACTTTAATAAAGATATTTAAAAACAGTGACAAGAAAGAAGAGTAACATTAAAAGAAGGCAGAAGGAAGTAGGGTTTCCTGATAGAGTCCTTTTTATTCTTTTTTAAAGATTGTATTTATTTATTAATGAGAGACATAGAGAGGCAGAGACATAGGCAGAGAGAGAAGCAGGCTCCCCACAGGAAGTCTGACTCGGAACTCAATCCCAGGACCCCTGGATCACAACCTGAGTCAAAGGCAGACGCTCAACCACTGAGCCACCCAGGTGTCACTGATAGAGTACTTCAAAGATACAGTAGTTACATTTATGTGCAGGGTTCTAGGGTTGAGACAAAGCCTGGGGATGTTTTTACTAGTCATTGCTACACCTAAAGGCAAAAAGTAGGATAGTGTGTCTGATAGTGAAACCATGAAGTATAAAAATATTATAGAAGTGGGATTGGTAGGCACTGCCCGTAGATCTGCTTCAAAGAACAAGAAACATTGGAAAAGAGAAGATGAATCAGTGAGGTCTGTCAAACCACAGTGCTGGAGAGGTGAGAAGAAGGAAACTGATAGAAAGGAGGATTTTCCTGAGGGCCCTGGGAACATGTTGTGCAAATGATGAAGATTTTCAGTGAAGATGGTTTTGAATAGAGAGGAATGGATAAAGCCTCAGAGACGCAAGGCTAAAGTCCCTTAATCAGAGAGCTCTTTGCTTTCCTCATTTAGCAAGTGGACCAGCCTTAACACAATGGTGCAGAAGCCCACCCAGTCCTCTTTTGTAATTTTTTGTTACAACTCTTTTAGGAGGATGATGATTTTATGGAACCACAATTTGAACTAAAGCACAAGGAACTTTTATTTTTTATTTTTCTATTTTTTTTTTTAATTTTTTTTTATTTATTTATGATAGTCACAGAGAGAGAGAGAGAGAGAGAGGCAGAGACACAGGCAGAGGGAGAAGCAGGCTCCATGCACCGGGAGCCCGATGTGGGATTCGATCCCAGGTCTCCAGGATCGCGCCCTGGGCCAAAGGCAGGCGCCAAACCGCTGCGCCACCCAGGGATCCCTATTTTTCTATTTCTTAATCTCTTGCTGCCTTACTTTAAGAAACAGATGTTTAATAGATACTCAGTGAGGGGCGCCTGGGTGGCTCAGTCGGTTAGGCATCTGCCTTCAGCTTGAGTCATGATCTTGGGGTCCTGGGATCAAGCCTTGAGTCAGGCTTCCTTCTCAGCAGGGAGTCTGCTTCTCCCTCTCCCTCTGTCGTCCCCCACACCCTGCTCATGTCTCAAATATATAAATATAACCTTGGAAAATAAAAATTAAAAAATAGGTGCTCAGTGAATAACTCTAGATGAAAGGCTCACTGACCCTTACCAGGGTCTCATAACTGTAAAGTATTTTCATTTTGTTCTGCTACCCATCATGGTGGCTTAAGCATTTATCACATTAATTTATGATTTAGTTCAGATGGCTACATATTTATGTATTCAGATTTATATACTGCATATATATAACTGTATATATAATCAGATGTGCATACTTCATGTATGTATCTTAGACATTTATAGCTCACATACATACATATTATAAATATATAATTTTGGATATATACAAACTACACGGAAGGCCTAGGGATGTGCATTCCAGGAACAGAAATAAAAAAGAGAAATTATCAATCTCTTAAATACCAGTACTGAAAAAAGATAAGCACACTTTAATACAGAATTTCATCATGTGAATTTTTTAATCAGGGCCAAATATTTTCCACCACTATCCCTCTAACAGCACCCATCCAAAAAAATAATGAAAACAGAGTTCTACTTATATGGAACGTGTGGTGAAAAGCGACAGCACAGTAAGACTACATGTGTGTTCTTCTGTGCCATGCTCATTTGAAGAACTTGTGCATTTTTTTCTGTGGTCCTGTGCCTTGTTTTTTTCTTTTTGTGCAAGGACTGGTGAGACAATGGCTAATAGGATGGAGGATTTGGATGAATGTTCTACTTGATAAAACAGATGATTGAATTATTTTTGAATTCCCCAGAAAGAATCAGTAAAATCTGGAAAATTATTAGTTTCACCCCTTTAATAGAAAATCATAAAATTAGAGTCTTCTTCCTCCAAGATTTGCCCCTCAGTTCCGGGCATGGTAGATTGGTGTGTGAAAATTTAACATGGAAAAACAGTGGGATCATGTGGAGTGCCTTAATCAGTTTAGACTGCCATCCTGTGAAATGCAGTCCTGGGACAAATTTATGGCAGTAAAATAGTTCAGTTAGCTGTCTGTATGTGAGTCTATTAGAGTAAAACCCAAGGAACCGATTGTGGTCAGACATAGCCACTTCTTCCATCAGGAAAGGGAATTGGCTATGCCAGAAGGCAATCGAATGAGGGAGATCATTTACAGACATTGAATGAGATTGGGTGATACAGAAGTGTCCCTGGAGCTCTTAGAAGGTGCTTGACAGGGCTGAGACCTGGACATGTCTGCAGTACTGCATGGTGCCAAAGATGCACCATTTGACCATGCCTTTGAGGTGAAAGTGACCTAAGACATTAAGTCACGTATTATTATCTTAAATACATGGAGGTGATGTGTTAGGCAGAGTGTAATGCTTGCCCAAGGTCATGTTGCCAGTTAATGAACAAACAAGGACTGGAAATCATTCCTTACAGGATCTGGTAAACATTCTGTATACTACACTGCCTCTTTTCTTTTTCTTTTTATGATTTTATAATTGTTAGTTTAAAAGAACAGATGAAACAGTCATCTCGTCTTTAATTTCTTCCATCGCTTTTAAGCATTCAAGTACATGTGAATTCTCTATGGAAAACAAGACTATTATTTTGAGCCTATGAGCACTCACCGTGGATCTCCGCATCCCATGAATTACCATAACAAATGCTGTGACTCATCCAGCTCCGCAGCATGTAATCATCCCTTTAGACATGGGGCCTTGCTCCCTACAATAATGAGTGGAGATCAGTTGAAAGCCTACGTCTCAAGTGTTTGACACTTGCACTTTCTCACTATTTGTTTAGAAATATGAACTCTTTGAAGACACACAGTTTTTCCCTCCTCTTGCCCGTGCAGTTGTGCATCATACGCAGCTACCCTTGGTGTTCATGGCTTGACTTCATGGCATTGTCTGAAAGCATTGTCAGCTTCTAGCAGTCACTCACATTGTGTTCAGAGGGAAGTATGGAAGTGTTTCATCAATTCACAGTCTCTTCCAGGATATACCGCTTTTTCCATCTCTATGTTTGGCCCTTTATGTCACTCCTGAGAAAACACATGAGCTTGGAAGTGTTTGTTGGGAGGTATGGCAGGTTGACATGTAGGTGGATCCTAGGACTTCTGCAAAAGCCAAGAGATGTAAAGAGGTCTTGGCTGCAGTAGAGGCACTCTGACACAAAGACACATGAAGGACCTTGTAGCTGAGAAGGACCCCAGCCAGCAGCCAGAGAGAGAGCCTCCACCTCATGTCCACATGCCAAGAACTTACATGAACTTGAAGGTTCTTTCCTGGATCTCCGGTAGGAGCCTAGTCCTGCCCATATCTTAATTTTGGCCTTGGGAGATCTCAAGCAGACAAACCTGCTAAGATTGTGATACATTCTAAGGCAAAAGAAAATGCATCATGTTCTACAGTCAGACAATACATGCAGCTCATAAAGAGAGAAAAGAGACAAAGAGAGGGACTAAGCGTAAACATACCACCATGTTACATTGTACTGTAGGAAAGGCCTCCAACCAAGGTGGGGCCTCAGTAAGGAAGAATCAGTCCATGGCAGGGAATGCAGAGGAATCACCTGAAGGAAATGGGACTGATGAAAAATTAGGTGTCTCCAGGCCTTGCTGTGTCTGGAAGCTGTGGGACAGAAGGGACAGTTGTACACAAAGCCATGTCATCAGAGAAGGGCTAAGTTTGTGACAGGGAGAGAAGAAGGGGTGTTCAGGGAAGATCTGAGGACTAGAGGAGCTCACAGAGGGTATAACTTAGGGCTAGGAAACACCGTGGAAGGTTTCAGGAGGGAGGGAAGTGGAGGCAGGTTAACAGAGTGTTCCAGTGTGAGACTCAGTGAGGGGCAGGTAAAGGGCTAACCCAGTGGGGGTCCCCTGCTGATGCCTGGTGGCCACTGTCCTTATAGCCCCTTAGCACACAGGGAGGGGAGGGGATGCTGGATGACAGCTTACTCCCTGTGGCTTTGGCAATCAGAATCAGGCCGGCAGGCACAGGGGAAATTCTTGTTGGTAGTCATGAGCTCAAAGCCACTGGACATCAACACTGTGAAGACAGGGATGTGGTCCGTCTGTTGTTTGCACTAACCCAGGGTTAGGGAACAGCGCTGTCATATAACGAGCGCCTTGTCTGTGTTTGTTGAATGCACTATGAGAAGTTGTTGTTTCCATGTCCCAGGCTTACACCACCTGGCAGGAAGGGAGTTGGCGCACTGCCTCTTCTCCCAGTCACATCAGGTATAAATGAAATCAGATGACCAAGGAAGTCTCAAAACCCCTAATCCTTGTGCTCCTATGAGAGAAGTATTTGGATTTATGTTTATATTTCTTTTTCTCTACACAGAGAAACTGTCCAACAGTGAGAACTTTTGGTTTCTATCTCGCCATGCCTCACCCCACAAAAAAATTGCGATCTTACCACAGACTCGTCGCTGTGGCTGCAGATGGCAGACTTTTTCCCAGTTGTTGTACATGGATCATGTTGATACATTCTGTATCTCAATCAGTGGAGTATTGTGTAGACTCTGTCTTCCAGTGACATCTATAGAGTATGATCACTTCTCACCACTTCCACCTCCACCATCCTAAAGGAGGTTCCCAAGTAGGCATCAGACTCATCTTGAGGGCTATGAGGGTGGGCTGGCCATCTGGTCTACCTGTTTCTACCCTTGCCTTTCTGTGCAGCCACAGTGATTGCATTCAGGTGTAAGTCATGATACTTACCTGGTCTAGCGTATGTCCTGGTACTGCCACGTGAGTGTCCATGATCAAGCCCAGCATGGCTTTCCTTCTCAGTCAGCATGAAATCCACAGCCCAGACTGATCCTGTGCTCAGTGCACAGTGCTAAATTAAATCAATGAATGGCTTTATTCATTCCATAGTTAGTAGTCATTAGACACTTGGTTTAAAAAAGAGAATCTTTCAGGAGAGAATAAAAAGTTACATTGTATGAAAAAGAGCATAAGGGAGAAGAAACAACGTGAACCCAAAATAACCAAATGATTGAATGGGTAGCAATTCACAGAATAGAGAGAGAATTAAGGTGCTCCTCTATTTGCACGTGAAGCCACTAAGACCAGAACAGGTAACTGCCCTCTCCAGCTCAGATAAGCATACTAAAGCCTGGCCAGCACTAGAACAGTCTTTGGACTGTCCAAAATATAAAGCTGGCTCCAAGACGTGGAACAAAAAGACAATGGTGACAGAGTAAAGCCCTTTATTGGCTATGTGTTTACTAGCCATAGTGCTGAACACTTACACATTATCTCTTATATGTATTAATTTAAAATGATGTAAAGATGGAGAATAGAACAGACTACCAAACTATGTTATATTTTTTATGACTGGTGAAACAGCTTTGGTTTTAACAATGAACCTATCATTTATTTATAGTTAAATTTGAAATGGGCAAAATATATTAATTTTTTCATAGCATAGCATGGAAGGAATAAGTATAAATAAATATTGCAAATAAAAAATTCAAAGCAGGGCAGCCCGGGTGGCTCAGCGGTTTAGCGCCTGCCTTCAGCCCAGGGCGTGATCCTGGAGACCCGAGATCGAGTCCCACATCAGGCTCCCCACATGGAGCCTGCTTCTCCCTCTGCCTCTGTCTCTGCCTCTGTCTCTCTCTTTCTGTGTCTCTCATGAATAAATAAATAAAATCTTTTTAAAAAATTCAAAGCAATAACATGCATTAGAGGGAAATAATTATGATGGCAGAAAAAAGGATAAAATATTGGATAAGTAGTGACCAAATTACTACATCAGCCCAAATAGTATTTCATGAGGAAAGTTGTAAGTGTAGGTGAAGCAAACAAAAATAATTTAAAACGGAATTATGAAAGGCTGTAGGAGATTAACCAAGCCACCATTTTGACCAAGTCAGCCTTACTTACTGTCACGCTGATGACATATTTACATTTGCTGGCCCACCGTGGGTGATTTATACAGAGAAGTCATACTTAGTGCCTCTTGCCAATGCATTGCCTCAGATTTAAGTATAAACACTCCCTAACTCCTGCCCTGTGGTTTGGATGTATCATTAGCTTCATCTAAACGCATACTTGGTTATGAGCAAATAAAATTCTTACACATTATGTTTAAACAAGGTTTCAATGCTAGATCATTTTCAGTACCTTCCCCATTTGTGGAATTGTCAAATCAGACAAGCTGCTCTCCCGCAGCTGGTGCTTGGCCCCATCAAAGGTCGCTGTCCCGTGAATTGAAAGGACGTGCATGTCCCACCACTGCTCCCTCTGCGCAACTGTTCTTAATTTGAAACCTGCCTCTTCTCCATCTCTCTCCCTAAGGTCTGTGTAACTCAAAAGGCCACCTGGCTGGTCTGTCTACTTTCTCTGTTTTGAGTTTGAATTGTTTTGTTTTTTGTTTTCGTTTTTGTTTTTTCTGCCATTTGTTCCTTCTCAAAAGCTAACAATTATCTCCTCTCTCCTCTCTGTCTTCCCTTATGCCTTTCAGCAGCAAAGTCCTGCTAATTGTATCTTTTAGAGAGTTTAAAGAGTCTGCTCCTATTTTTCATGTCCCTGCTCACAGTTAGAGCTTGTCTCCAGAGCAGCCACACTAACTTTCTAGCTGTTTGTTGTCTCTGCCTCCATTCTTTCCCCATGCTAATCCATCCCAAATAAAGACCAGAGAGTTACCTTTGCAGAACTAAGCCTTTTAATTGCTTCTCCCAACCCATAGAGTCTGTTCCAGAGTTCAGCTGACATGGAGCTTCCCTTTTACCTCATTCCCATCCCCCTGCCTCCCCCCACACCCAGGTCATACCATTCCCCCAGAAATCTGTCCGTCATCCAGGCACAGAGAGCACAGTCCCACTTTGGTGACTTTGGCCCAGCCCTGCAACACTTGTAAAGCCCTGCTGGTGCCCCATTCCTGTAGTTAGCTCTGAATTTCAACTCTTACAGATCTTTTGTTTCTGACTGATTTATAGTATCGTCATACGCTATGCAGCATCCTACACTGTGATGTATGTTTGTCTGAGTCACAGATGGCTACACTCTGGAGTGTGTGTGCCCCATATTAGTCATCCTTGTCACCTAGCCAGTACTTAACAAAATGCCTTGTTCATAGTGGCTGCTCAATAAAATATTTATTATATCTTGATTTAATAACTAAAGTTTGTTCCCCCCACAAAACAATGTATCCCTGCTCATCTTCTCCATAATGAAATACCGTAACTGATGTTATCATGGCTTTAACTAGTGACCAGTTTAACTGGGGAGTATCTACCCTAGAAAACCAATGTATTCTAAACTCCACATCAGGAAATGAATTTATATATTCTCTCTTTAGATGGGTTAGTTCCACTTTATTTTGGTCCCTTACTAAATAAATTCAGTAAGTCACCCATGAAATATTGGACACAGAGACTGAGTGATGCTGGGAAATTTGGGGTCTAGGGCAATTTTAAGAACCCCTAAACAACATCACATAGGTGGCTCCCTGGGTCAGGACAGGCATGAGGGAAATGATCATTTTGCATCATTGCTTATTGCTCTGAACCACATGTCTCCCTGGAGAGGCACATCTAAAACTACTATGGGTCTCAGCACAGGTTTGAATACAGAGCAGATCCTTGTTGATCAACCAGCTGTTAATAGTAAACAATTTTGTGTGAGCTGTTGCATCTTGAGATCAGTATTATTACATCTTATCCCATCTTACTAATGGGGGGGGGCTTATATTACCCTTCAGATTCTACTCTAGACTAGAGATGATAACTACTTCTTATTGTAGCCAACTTCTAGTTGGAGAGAGAGTGATTTTATAGGTCTGTCTTAGAGGTGTAGGCTGTGTAGAAGCTGAGAAGAGAAGGGTTAATGAAGAATGAATTAAGTCTGAATAAGAAAAATCCACGCAATGAATTATGACCCGTTAAGAGATAAAGTAACCTGGGGACGTGAATACCTTCTTTCTTCTTATTACATGCCTACCGAGTCTTTCTAATAAGTGCGTTTGTATAAGGTGAATAAATCATTGAATAAAACATTGAAAAAGATTGATACTATATGAAAACAATCTCATAATTACAATTATAAACCTGAAATAGGATATAAGGTGTATATTATTTCACGTTTATGAATACCATTATAAAAGTTCAGTACTCCAATAGCATATAATTAGTCATTGTCTAAGGTGTCTAAAAAACTAAAGTACAGAAATTCACGGTAATGGATGGGTCATCTACACTGAAATTCTAGGTCCATGACTGTAATTATAAAGACTACATTGCTGGATTTGAGGACAGCCTTTTAAACTGCATACTTTCTCATTTTCAAACTTACACTTCTAATTTAGAAAAAAAAAGATTAAATTATCAAATTTCCATTCATACAGAGAGTTTCTCTGTGTGTGTCTCTCTTTTTCTATAAGTATTTTGTATTTTGGGAGGTCTGACATCTATATTGCCCTTTCTTAAAATGGGGGAAAATCTTGACTCTTTCTTGTTTCAGAATAGTAAATAGGCTTCCCTGGTCACATCTCTTAATACTGATTTAATCCTGTTAAGTGTTCATCTTTACCTTCCCATTGATCTATGCATCAACTCTGCTTATTTTGGTATTTTTTATGTATGGACTGCATATTAAAAAAGCATTATCAAATTACCTGAATGTCTTAATGAAAGGGAAACAAAAGCAAACTTATAGAACAACAATAATTTATCCCCCTTCCCCAAAGTTGGTCATTCAAACTATAGCTCTCAAGACAGAACTTTGTTAGAGTAAAGCAAGATTAGTTACTCCTCTTTGCATGCAGACATTTAGCAGGAATGGACTGCATTAATCTAAATGTAGCCACGCAGGAGATTCTTTCTTTCAAGTTCACTGCATCCAGCCATAACAAATTCATGGAAAGTTCTTACTGGTAGTAGCTCTGCTCAGACAGTCCATGTATGGGTACAGGATTGTCAATGTGATTCAGACATGATGGGCAATGTGAAGTGATGTATAAATGTTTGCCATGGGAGGACAACATGTTTTATATAGTGTACATATAAAAAAGAGATAGGAATGTTTTCTGTATCTTAACTGTGACTCAAAATTAAGATCCATTACCTCTGGGGCTATTTGTCCAGTATCTTCAGCAAGGATTTCTCAGGGACACATTCTTATCAGCTTGAATCCATCACACCTTCCCGTTCACACCACATCATACCATTACCAGTCTCTCCTGGTTCCCTTTGCTCCTCCTCCAGCTGCTCCTACTTTCTTCATGGACACCTCGTTCTTCATCCTGAACATTAATTCCCAAACACAGTTCCCATTCTCCTCATTCTGCCAGGAAATCTCAGCTTCTTCCTTGGTTTTTGTTATGCATCCCATGTTATGGTGCACATGTGATATCCACAGCTACCACATGTTTCAGAACAGGCTACTGCAGTGGGTGGAATAATGACACATCCCCCAGTGATGTCCACATCTGAATCCTAGAATCTGTAAGTTTCTTTATGTGGTAAAGGGGAATAACCTTGGAGATGGTTTGTGAACTGCTGAACATAAAATAGGATCCAGTGTAATGATGAGGATCCTTAAAAGCAGAAGAGGGAGACAGAAGTGGGGTAAGGGTGATGCAGTGTGACAAGAACTTGACCCACCATTGCTGGCTTTGAAGATGGAGGGAGGGGCCACGAGCCAAGGGATGCAGGCACCTCCAGGAGCTGGAAAAGGCAAGGAGATGGATTCTCCCCAGAGACTCCACAAAGAATACAACCTTGCTGACGTCTTAATTTTAGCCCCATGAGACTTGTTTGAGACCTCTAGAACTGCAACATAGAAGTTTGTGTTGGTTTAAGCCACCGAGTTTATGATAATTTGTTGCAGGAGCCATGGGAACTAGCACAGATGTCAGCTTTCTGATGGACATATTTATTGGGTTGCATCACAGGAATCCAGATGAATTCTCCTATTTCCCAAATGGAAAGCACAGAGATAGAAGTATTGTATTTCCATCGTACCACAACCCAAATATATTAACGCAAAGCGATGTATTCTGGGAAGCCCCCTGCAAAAAGAGGTTTTCCTGGCACTAACAGGATCTGTGTCTGTGTCAGTTACCCACCTGTTCCTTTCCTACCGGGCCTCACATGCAGATTTCCCTGAGTATTTTTTGTCACAGTAAGCCTTGTGGTTGGAACTACTGGTATACCTCTACCCGCAGCATTAGGGATTATGGATTATAAAACAGTATCCATGGGGATCCCTAGGTGGCTCAGCAGTTTAACGCCTGCCTTTGGCCCAGGGCGTGATCCTGGTCCCGGGATGGAGTTTCACATCAGGCTCCCGGTGTGGAGCCTGCTTCTCCCTCTGCCTGTGTATCTGCTTCTCTATTTCTCTCTTTCTCTCTCTCTCTCTCTCTCTGTCTGTCTATCATGAATAAATAAGTAAAATCTTTAAAAAAATAAAATAAAAATAAAACAGTATCCATGAATTTATATGCATAGATGCCATAAAACTATTTGCTACAACTATAAATATTTTATGATCCAAATTTCTAAATCTGAGAATAACTAAATGCTTGAATAAACTTAAGTCAAATACTGGCCCATTAAAATAAAATTTTTAAAAATGAAGCATTTATTACTGGGAAGGATGAGCGATACATAGTGTGATGTTGGTCTTATTGTTTTTTAGGTGTCAGGATGGATAGGTGGATAGATGGATAGATAGAACCAGCATATATATAGCCATAAGATATAAGTGATAGAGTATAATGTCATATAGCTTTTGTATATGCTAAATGAATCTTTCATTTTTACACATAAATTTAATTTGGAAACAATATGTTCAGGCCAACACTGCCTTGTATATTTTAGTTTTCAACATTTCCATAACTTGTATCTATTTTATTTCTAAGCATAGAAAGCATCAGATTTGCAGATGAATATTTATTTGACGCAGCCAGATTAATCCAAGTACAAAATAATCATCTGTCTTTTAGAATAGGCTATAAGCCTTTGGACTTGAGTCTTTGAAAAAACAAATGAAAAAGGGAGGAGGCAAGGACAGGAAACCTTCTATACTCTAGGTGCCCAGGAAATGGTGTCATTAAAAATACCTCAGAGATTGTTCATTTATTAACATGACTAGCCTCTTCCCGTGTCGCATGGATTCAGAAACATCTGTTTTGGGAGAAACACCAGCTTCCCCCATGTTGTCAGCTGTGTGAGCAGAGAAATGTCCCTTCTTCCTCTGCAGCTTGATGAAGGATTTGCGAATAGATGTGCTTATCACCCCCACTGCATCCTCATAGTTACAACTTCTAATTTGAAGATTGTGATCAATTTTCTCTTTACCTACCCATTCTAGGAGAAGGTCATCCCTTTGCTTTCAGAATCTAAGTATTGGCTTTCATACTTCACTTTAAAAAACATAATCACATCAAAAAGAGAACAATTCTTTATGTTTCAGGTCATGAGTCTCTAATATAACCCATACTTAGGAGTGGCTTTCCGGATGAGAGTTCTCTCAAATTGGCCAGTTTGAAAGGGTAGCTAATGAAATCATCCCAGTAATTTTCAGAGTAAGTTAAAAATGAACGAGTACCCAGTCATCTTCCTAATTGAATGGTTGCTACTGTTCCTATATCTCTAGGTCTTTCAGCCTTTGTCAGTTGGACGTTTGCTTCCATTTCTGTTTCTTTAAAGAGCTTCGGTTTCCTCCACACACAAGGATCTCTTGCTGTTGGCCAGTGAGGTGTGTCCCCATAGCGGTCACCTTTCATGTAGAAAGGACTGAAAGGCAAAGCTTCATCCAGAGGTCACTTGGCCTCAACTGACCTTCCATTGCTCCACAGAGCAGACAGGACTTCCCGTATGTGCTATGAATGAAACTCAGAGTGAAAAAGGACTGTCAACGCCAGTTCCCACAAACTTGGGGCTGTTCTGTGAGCACAGGGTTCCCAGGTCTACTAAGGACGCTGGCAAATGTCTCTGAGTGCATTGCTCCTCCTTCCTCACTGGAAAGAAGACTGACAAATCTAGTGTTATGGCCAGTGTCCAGGCCCATCTGGGACTGAGTTTGCATGTTGTATGAATCCCCTGCTATGGTGCAAATCATCCATTTGGCCTGATGAACTATGAGAAACAAAGATTGTTCCTTATGTGAATTTGCTGGTATGTCAAAGAAACAAATTAATATCACTGAAGACATCCTTATATATCCAGGCTGCTTGGATTCAGGTCTCAATTTATTGGAAGAAAGATTAGACACACATCAACTATTGTCATTCTCAACAAACATTGGAAAACTAGTGTGCCCTTTGATGCTATTGGTTGGTGTTCCTTGGGAAGGTGATTATGGTTAGCTCAGGAGTGAGGAGTTCATGAGATACCACCTTCAGGTCCATTTTCTCCAACTCCATGCGTTCATAATCCCAAAAGAAAATAAGACTTTAATGATTCCCTGTAGTTAAGTTGGTGTGGGACATGAGAGATAAGGTGAGTGGAAATGAAGCACAAAATGGAAACAGTGAATTCCCCAAACACAAGCCGCCGGTGAGGCGCGCCATGGCAGCGAGTCCCCAGCATGGGTGCAGTTCTCAGCTTAATCGTTTCTGGGTCTGTTGTGAGGCGGCAGATTGCCATACTCAGCAGGAATTGTACGTCTGAAATATAATTACTAGGATGTGAAAAATGATGGAATTCACTGAAATGATAAAATGGCATCTGTTAAGATCACTCTTGGCAAGGTTCCCAGCTTTTCATTACTTAAGAAAAATAATGATGTGCTAGTCATTGTGAAAAAGGAAAATTTGTAGGAACTGTTAATAATGACTGAAGTGTAACACCATCAGATACATCTGAGAATATCCTGTGGTGAATTCTTTTGGCCCTTATCAGCTATTTCGTGTCCCTCTGAGGTACAATTTTACAGTTTTTTTTTTTAAAACATTTTTTTCTTAAGTATGAAGTTTATTACTAGCTGATAAATACCTTTTGTGATTGATTCCTTATCATATGGGGATACAAACAACTCAGTGAAGGAGTAAATAAAAAGAAAAAAAAATGGCAAAATTTATGTTTTGAAGTAACACAACATCCAGGACAGAATGGAATGAAGATTTAGGGGTAAATAATAAGAGATTCAGGTGTTCAGAATGGTATTGATATATGGTAGCCTGCTTACACCAACCCCAGATAGTTTAGCTTCCCATTCTCCCCACTAAATGTCAGAACTCTTTGAGCTTTTTCTTCTTGAGTGTTTAGGATTGCCAGAGAAAATACAGGATACCCATTAAATCTGAATTTCAGATAAATGTGTTTTTAATTTGGGCATGGGCTATACATCTACTAACAATTAGCCACTGTTGATCTGAATCTTAAATTTAATGTGATAGCCTGTATTTCTGTTTGCCAAATCTGGCAATCTAGCAGCATTGCATATTTTTACATATGTGAAGCTATTTGGTCTCTAAAAACAAAGGACACTTATTTGATATCACAGCATGGCAACTGCTCAACGTGCAGGAAGACATAGTCCGAAGGAATTTTATTTGAGGAAAAAAGGCCATAGGAGTTTGGAAAATAGCACATATTATAATTCATTCTGGGAAATTCAAAATTCACATTAGTATATTTGAATTCCAGAATTTCTAAACTTTCAAAAATCGTTTATAGCCTCAGAATTGCATAATGTTATTTTCCAGAGAACAGATTTGTTGCCTTCATTTGGAGGATGGGGTGGGACGTAATTCCTCTTGTGTATGTGTGCACATTCACACTCACCTGCTTGTTCATTTCATTTCACCATTCCCTCTCCCACCCTCCCAGACTTTTCTTTACAGCTATCTGAATATACTTCTCAAAAAGAAGCACCTGGTGGCTCAGTCGGTAAAACATCTGCCTTCAGCTCAGGTCAGGATCCCGGGGTTCTGGGATCAAGCCCCCTCATTGGGCTCCCTGCTCAGTGGGGAGTCTGCTTCTCCCTCTGCCTCTGCCTGCCATTCCTTGTGCTTGTGCTTGATGTCACATAAATAAATAAACACTTAAAACAAAAACACAAAGGGAAGAAATTACAAAAAAAAAAAATTCTTAAGAAGTTAATGCTGCCCAAGTATGTTTTCAGAAAGATGAAAATAGGTAAATAATTTGAAGTCAGACCTGTTCATTTCCAAATGAACCAGTTGGTTTTTTTCTTCTTCTTTCTCTAGTACTTTTTGAAAGTTTATAGTGTAGTTCTTGATAAATTTCAGAGGTTTTCACTTTTAGAGGGCCATATATCATTATAATTGAATAGGGTAATTTTATGGTATGCTTTCATTCTACTCTCTTTGCCTGGAAGGAAGGAGTGGATATTTGAAAGATGTGAAGAATAATTTATGGATTTAATGCAATTCTTGTTAAACTCAACATGTCCCAAATTATATCTGTTCCATCCCTCATCTACCCTCCTTTTTCTGTTCCTGATCTCAGCTGGGGAACAACTCTATCTTAGACATCTAGGACAAAACCCTGAGAATCATGTGATATTTATAAAGGCATTGCTGTATGGCCAGATTTTTGCACAAAATGATATACTTGGAAAATGGCTTATTTGTTGAAACATGAATTTGCTAAAAGACAAGATTTTTTCCTTTTTTTCTGAAATACAGTATTAAAAAATATAATAATCTCATGCTTATGGTAGCAATTAGATGTTTGTTTGTTTGTGTTTTTAAAACAATGTCTATTCCCAGCCTGGGGCTTGAACTCATGATCCTGAGATCAAGAGTCACATGCTGTGCAGTCAGAGCCAGCCAGGCACTTTAATTGGGTGTACTTTTAAATAATCCATTTACTTATGCAAAGATTGACCAAACAATTAATGTCAGAGTTATGATACGTCTTGAATGTATTATATAACCCATGTATATATTAATTGAAAATTACATTTCAGCAATTTATGGGCAAAAGCCTCCAGAGAGTAACATTTTTTAATTACTTCACACTCATCCTATGGATAATGAAATTCATTGTTTTATGACCTTGCCTTTTGCCTCATGTTTGGGTTGTAAAAGAGATCAAAACACAGCCTTCAGAGATACACAGAATCCAATTACTGTCCCTTTAGATGATTCTAAGAGTAGTGGCTCCTCTAACAGAAAGAATCTGTAAGGAATAGAGAATAAAATTTAACATTCAGATCATGAATTATCTTGATGAAGCAACTAGAATGGGGTGTTGTAATTTCCAGTCAGAGTGGGAGATTAGGTAGTCTGCAGCTCAGATGGAGTCTGCAGATTGAGAGACCACACAGTGTGGAGAGCATGCAGTGTAGTCTCCAAGTGCATGAGGGGTTAAGACAACATGTAGGAATATCAGTTCCGTGTGTGCTCCACGTCTCACTGAGAGGACACCATAACATGCTTGGGAGATGAGTAAATTGCCTGAATTAATGTAACCCCACTTAGAGCCGGTATCCCTTGCCTCGGCAAGCTGAACTCGAAGGAGGCATCATAAGAACGCATAGTACTGGGCAGCCCAGGTGGCGCAGCGGTTTAGTGCCGCCTGCAGCCCGGGGTGTGATCCTGGGGACCTGGGATAGAGTCCCATGT
This sequence comes from Canis aureus, assembly GCF_053574225.1. NCBI lineage: Eukaryota > Metazoa > Chordata > Mammalia > Carnivora > Canidae > Canis > Canis aureus. The sequence continues at coordinate 119,435,431 of NC_135649.1, read as the reverse complement.
CAGGCTCTCTGAATGGAGCCTGCTTCTCCCTCTGCCTATGTCTCTGCCTCTCTCTCTCTCTCTCTGTCTCTCATGAATAAATAAATAAAATCTTTTAAAAAAATCCATAGTATTCAGACCCATTTGCACTGCTTTGGGGATTTAATCAGGGCAACATTTAATAGAACGGTGCCCAATAAAAAGTTGAACATCTTGGCTCATAATTCTAATGTAAAACATACAGCTGGGTGATAGATTTAAGATGAAAGGCATAAAAACATTTTACTAACTTTACAAAAGACATTGGGATATTTGAGAACCTGAGGTTTCATAGGTTTATAAGTTTTATTTCATTTACAAAAATTATTCAACTTTGCAGGGACTTTGTTAGACTGTCAAATTCATTTGAATGTTTTAAATATTAACTTTATAAATATTGAAAGTACTGGTTTTTGTGTTGTGTTTTACCTGGGGACAGTTGATCACTAAGACATCATATTCATATCAGCAGTCCCCATTCAAACGCTATTTTTCCCCCAAGGTTATCAGAGGTCATCATCTAGCCATGCCAAAGCCAGGACAGGAAGACCCATTCTTGTTTGGTTCTTTCTTCCCCACCAGCAACCCCCACCCCAACATACACCCATCAATTACCCTCCATTGTCCCACAGCTTTTTCTCAGTATTTTTTTTCCATGGTCTCCATCCCCATTCCCATTCCCTGAGATACAGTTACAGCATGATAACCTCGCTGCAGCCCTAGGCTTGTTTGCTTCCAACTGATGTGCAAGCAGAGACCAACCACAGTTTCTGGAATACAGGTCAGATCATGTTATGGGATCTCCAGCTTAAGAGCCCTCAGTGGCTCCCCAGGAACATCCTGAACAACTTTACACCTCAGTTGCCAACCTGGCCCTTCTGCCGTGACTGCTTAGGTTTGCAACATTAGTCTGTCTTTCCCTGCCCTGGAAACATATATGCCTTTTGAGAGGAGATGTCTTGTTCCCTGTCGCATCATCTGTACTGCGCACAGCCCTTGGCATGGGAAATGTGCTCAGTAAATGCTGAACAGATTCATGAATTATTAACCAATGGACTATCTGATAGACCTGCAACTTTGATGTTTCCGGTTGTTTATTTATATCAGCCAGTGGTTCTCAACTGGTCATGATTTTGCCTGCAAGAGATATCAGCAACGTCTGCAGACCTTTTTGATAGTCACAAGGGAGTGAGGTGGTGATCATGGCACTGAGTGAGCAGAGGCCAGGGCTGCTGCTAAACATCCTGCAATGCACAGGACTGTTCCTCATGACAAGCATCCTAAGTTGCACAGGCAGTTCCTTATTTGATGCAGAGCATCAATACTGCTGGTGTTGAGAAACCCTAATGTAGACTAATTGTGAAATGAAATCTTATATAGTGTTTAATGGATTATGTTCAGTTGCTAACCACCAACTAAATAGTTTCTTTTATTCCTAGTTAACCACATCATCTCCATAATTTATAGATGATTGGTTAGTCGAACTTTGAATATGCATTCTATTTTTTGTGCCCAGTGGTGAATGTGGAGAATTAATATATAAGTATTATATCAACATTCTAATTAGCTCTTCTTTGAACATTGGAGTGCATCTCAACTATGTTCTCTGCTTCTTAATCAAAGTCACAAGCAAAATAGATTCCACTCCTTTTCATTTGTGAAATACTTTGAAATTAAACTTCTACAGAAATAGTTATCTTCCCAACAAGTTCTCCTCCATGGGGAACTTACCAGAAGTATTTCAGGATTGTGAATTAGTTTGCAAACATTGGAGAGGGCTCAGCAATCTGGAAAAGCACCCCAAGGCAGGTAGGAAAATGGTGACTCTACCCATGATCATCAACTACTCACAATAAGTCAGTAAACCCACACAGTAACTGAGAATGATTAGTTGGCCAACAGCAGTGGAGAGTTCGACAGCATAGGCCTGTTTATCTGGCATAAGGGATTGAGAATAAGCAGTATTGCAGCCACACACACTGGCAGCTGGATGGAGAATCAGTTTGTGTCAACAGCATGTAGATGATTTATCACCAACTGACTCAAGTTGTATATGTGTGCAAACCAGGGACATCTAACAAACAGCTTTTCTTGAGACAGAGAAAATCTTACAAGGGTCACCCATTCAAATGAATGGGCCACAGTGATTTGGAATTTACTTTCTGTGAGAGCCAGACAAAACATAACGGCATTATGGTCTGAGGATTCCAAGGAGTGATTCGAGTAGGTACCCCGTTCTTGTTGAAAATAGAGCCTGAGTGACTGTCAGGAGTACTCCAGTACTGCTGCTGAGCGGAGGATTCAGTCCATGATTTGCTTACTTAGGCCTCTATTATGTTGGTATAAATTCACCTTCCTGGACTTTTCATGATTTCTCTTTGATTATTAAGCCATCACTAAGTTGATAGAGCAATTTCTGCCAATTGACAAATTTTATGGTCAAAGTAGGTGGCAGGAACATGAGTAATTAAAAAGTGGAGACATTTTCATGCTGTTGAGTCATGATTGATGAGAAGATTAGCTAGTTGACTCACTGAAACACTTTATATGCAGCCATGTGGAATTCCATAGACATAGGCATGTGTAGGTATGCAGATAAATATTTATATAAGAGTTGGCTTTACATTTCTTTTCTGTTGCTGGTTTTTGTGAGCTGCCCTGAGGTTGATTGATGCTTTCCCTGTGTACCATATATAGAGAGAAACAGCATAAACCTGATCCACTAGCAAAATAAAACAGTGCATTGCCCATATTGTGGTTACTTATTGTAGTCATGATTCTTCTAGATCTATCATAGTCTAAAAAAAGAAGTCTAGACTGAGCCCTGCTGCTCCTATATTCATTTCTTTGAGGGAAAAGATAGATAGATGATCTCCAGTAAATGACATAGATCCATGTGGGTGACTGTGGGTGGTTTGATAATTAAAAGTCATGAACACTGCACCGTTGGGGAATTCATTAGACAAAACAGTATGTGGATGAAACCTTGTCATTCCTAATTGCTGTAGCAGCTTTGATTTATCTGAGGAAATTTCCAACTTTTGGAAAAGGTGACAAGAATTAAGTCTCTGGAAGTTTAGTTGTCTAGACTATTCTCATCTTTCTGAAGCTTATTAAATCCTTCTAATTCTGGGGTGCATGGGTAGTGGGTAGCTTGGTCAGCTGAGAGTCCCACTTTTGATCCCAGCTCAGGACTTGATCTCAGAATTGTGAGTTCAAGCCGCACATTGGGCTACATGCTGGGAGTGGAGCTGACTTAAAATAAGCAAATGAAACAAATCCCTCTACTTCTCAGATGGAGTGAGAACAACACAGGCAAACATGAAAATATGGCAGCATGTTATCTGAAAAGAGCTGCATTTACATCAGTCTTTTCATATCACCATACATTTTTAGTTTCTTTTGAGTATTGGAGAATTTTTTTGGGGAGCAACTACAGCCTAGGTATATAATGAATCCAGCTGGAAGTCTCTATCTAGTTGCCACCATCTTGAATGATCAAGTGGGTGTTGCATTTGTATCCATGGCTTAGATATCAAACCAGCTACATTTAGAATTGAGAGAATACTCCAAACATAGGAAAGAAAAGAGGGGAGGGCAGTCACAGAAATCCAAGTCGGGGTCAGGTAGCTATAACTCAAGAAATATGCATACATTAGGATTTTAAACCAATGTCCTATCTATGTACCAAATGCTTATGTACTTCATACCACTAAAATTCGGCTCACTCTTTTCAAAATTGCCATATTATGTAAAAATTAGTTTTGTTCTTTATCAATGGCTGTTTTGCCACCTGAGATGACATGGTAAAGATAGGACATAGTAGGTTTATTTCCACATGCCTGGTAATGGGTCCCCTATGTGTAGGTGTCTAACTTGTTGGTGGAACAACATGTTGGAGTTGATGCCCTGGTCTCCGCATCTGTACTTTTGCCTTGGTTGGGCCAGTTAATCCTGTGTGTTAAGTTTAACCTCCTTTAGGTCCTAACGTTTAGGACCATTGTGGTACTTAGCATCAAGTCCTCATGCTTTTGTGCAAGTGATGTAATAAAACAGATTCTATTTTGTCACTCTCTCGTAGCATGCCACCTGCCTTTTCTGGTTCTAGTAACCCATGATCTATGACATCACTATCCTCCCCAGAACCCTAAACTCCCCAAACTTGGAAGTCTCTCAGACCTTCCCTTGAGGGTGAGCAACCCTAGTAAGCATCTTCCAGATATCTGTGTTGATGGTAAGGACTTAGAGGTTGTTGGAAAGGAAGGAGCAGTGGACCCCTCTGAAAAGTGCACTTGCACAGCTGCCTTTACCTTTGGGTTGGATTTATTTTCTTGGGAGTGATCTTAGAGGCAACCTTTCATAATGATGCCAGTGCTGGTAGGGGGAGGGATTGCAGGCCTGTTGCTTTGAGGCACTGCTGTCCCCTTCCAGAGCTGTGCGATGCCTCTTGTCTGCCCCCTTTCCCTGCATCTTGTCCTCCTCCAGTTTGCATTGGTATGTTCATGTCTGAGATTCTAGGTGCCTCTCTTCAAGTGATATTACTTGGTGCAGCAACATGAGTTCCTATGATACATCAAGTACTTAGCACACCTTATCCCCTTAACCTCTGCAAGATTATAAAATTTAAAGTATTATTCCCATTTTACATAAGAAAAAAGTCAGAGTCAGAAGTTTAAAATTGTGGCATGGGTTACATAGCCACTAAGTGGCAGAGTCTGAATGTACCCTCATGATTGATCCATTCCAAAGCCTAACGTTTTAACTTCTGTGCCAATCCATTGTCCTTCTGCATAACTTCTATTGACTTTCCTTGTGCATCTGGCTGACTCTTATCCATGAATCCATCTTTGCATTGAATTGGGCTTAAGTATCTATGGATTTCAGCAACTCACCTTCTCCAAATGGGCAGGTTTAAATTTCTAGTCATCACCAATCTGGTGTCACTTATCCCACCACTGACAGTCACACCATGCCTGGCTGAGATCTGAGATATAATGCAGTAATCTCTATTTCAGTACCCAGTAGGGAATGGGGTTCTAAAGTACATTTTGATATACATTTTCACTGAAATAGGTCTTTTGCGACCCCTTCAAAATAAGAGCATATGGTTGTCATTTTCTAGTTCGGCCATATTCCTGTCATATACGGGGAAGCACCTAGTAGGCACTTTTCTTATTTGCTATAAAAAAAACTCCTCAAGTACAAACACATTGACAAATTTTCACCAGTTTCATAAGGGTTTCAGCCGTGATAATCATTCTCCTGCTCTTGATACCTCATGGCTATGCAAGTCATATTATCACTGAAGGTAAAATTTCAGCGGACAATAAAACACTTCTCTAGATACTAAGCAACATTGTATATTGTCTTGGGGATGTGTTTATTATAGTAGGAAATTTCCAACAGTCCATTTGTAAGTGGTCGGTTGAATTCAGAACACATTTTCTCATATAAATAATGTTATAAATCCTAGAAAAATTCCCAAGATAGCACATAAAAAAACTACTAAATCCATATGTAGCTGTATTAACGGTATGGGAAGAGTCCATTTCATCCAGTCCCATTAGCTAAACCATGTGTTCTAAATATGAACATTATTTTGTAAATGTGCTGCCGAAGCAAGCACTAAATGTGAACTTTATTTTGAGTAAGTGATGCCTATACTTTAACTAAAAAATGTAATACTTTAAAACTTTGGATATGATGCTCCTTTAGAATGTGTTAACTTGTTCTGTCCCATCTGAATCAGGGTGTTGTGAATGCATTGTACTCAGACCTTCCTATTTGGAAGATGCAAAGGGGCACTTGCTTGCCTCATTGAGAACGAGGTCACTTAATTTCATTTCTTGGTCTAGCACTTGGAATTCGTTCCCATGTTGAAGTAAAAATAGGCTAATCTGCCAGTGAAAAAGTGGCCAGGTATATTATTTTAATCACCATATTTCCTCCTTTTTTGAATGAGTAAACTATTTTTGATGAACAAGGGCTGTTGCAACTTAATGCTATCATCTGACCACATCTTCTGTTGTAATGTGGTTGAATCATACTAACAAGGTGATATATCAAAATACTAATTTGCATAAGTTTTGAGAATGATTTTGCTGTACTCTGACCTCAGGAGATACTAAAATGCAAACTAAGGGATTTTACTGTATTTGCTAAATTAATGCCTTCCCCACCCTAAAAAAGTCTGTGTTACTCTTAAGAATGTTTAAATTGCATTGCCACTAGTAATTTCAAGTTTGTATTCCTTTTTTTCTTTTCAAGCTTGTATTCCAACATGGTCAGGGCAAGTGAATATTCAAAGATTTAAATTTTATTTCATCTCATATCTTTGTATATCATGCAGTGCTTTGAGGTAGGTCTTTCCCACAGAAATTGTCTTGCAGTTACTATGAGTGCAGCTATGGGACTGATCAATAGCCAAGAAACCTTATTATTTCTGCAGCTGTTATTTATTTTTTTAACATCAGCATCTTTTTTTGCCTATATTTAACTAGTAACTAGATATGAGATTCAACAAGACAAGAAAAAATGCTCCAGAAGAGCTCTTGAGTAGGGATTTGCTGTGGTCAAACTCGGTAATATATTATATAAGGAACACTCTACCTTGTCAAGTGTCTAAATATCCCCAATGGAAAATAACACACACATACAGAGGTTGCCTGCATCCACTGTTGTATGACTATAACCAACTCACCCTCACCCCTACTTTTTGAAGTCAGAGAATATATGATGCTAGGTCTGTAGATATGCACAATAAAAACTTTCAAGTAAAAAAACAGGTCAGTGTTCAGAGGTGTCTGATTGTGCAAATTAAATGTTTTCATTTTTCTTTTGAAACGCTAAGGTACATATGTGTAGAGTCTTGGTTTAAGGTTTTTTTTAAATTAAATGTGTATTTAGATTTTTCATCATGAGAAATATTATCTCTTATGTGATTTCTGGATCAAGAAGTTTATTTAATCAAAATGAAGAGGGGTAAAAAACAGAAGCAACAGTGACCTTTCTGTGAAATGTTGGTCAACTCTGATCAGTGCCTCTTGAATGAATTCCCCACCTTAAAAAATGGAATTAAATATTCTTGATGTATCTTTCATTTTGAGGATGGTAGAGGTTGAAATTATAGCATTTGCAAATGCCTTTTGAAAATACAAGCTGAAAAATAAGTAAAATATGTATTGTATAGGCTCTCCTTGGAAGATGATGTTTGATATCAATCTTGAGGGATGAATACAGTCTGTGAATTCAGAGCAGGGTAGGTAGACATCTTCGGAAGGGGAAATAATCAGCAAAGCCAGCTTGACGTGTGCAAGACCTGGTGAAGGTTTCCCCTGCTGACAGAGGTTGGTAGGTATACCTTCATGTATTAGACATTCGACAGGAATTTCGGTCATTAAGAAGCTATTTAGCCCCAATCACTGGCAGTCTATACAGAGTTTAGGTATTTAATTCCTACACAAACCTTCTGAAGTTTCATCATTTACTCTTTACCAATTTGGACACCGAGGAAAGAGATAATAAATAGGTTCAGTGATACACAGTTAATAGGGATTTGAAATTTAATAGGGATTTGAAATTTAATAGGGATTTGAAATTTTGTCTCTCTCCAAATCTCCAGTGATTCTGCAATACTACTCCACTTGCATGGCTTCCTCAGGGTCACACAGCTCTTTAAATATAAGTGTAGAGCTAGGACCTGGTCTGCCTCCCATTCTGGAACCTCTTATGTTATATCCCCTTGACTGTTGCCATGTAGAGATTTCTCCTTTGGCTAAGTACTTTCACAGATCTCATCTTATTTTACAAAATAAAACTCCTTCCAGGGAGTTGGATCAGATAAATATGCATAGAGAGACATGGAGAGAAAGAATCTAACCTCATCAGTGTTGCTAAGTGCCTAGCTGCTGGTAGAGTTTGGTATTTTAACCCAGATCTTCTGACCTCGAATCCCTTGTTCATTCTGTGGTATTGATTTATTTTGAAATGAATGATCTTACGTTGCTTTATTTAGAAACTTAATTTGTGTACACTCTCTCTGATAAAATCAGGAGAGTATAGATACAACGGGGAAATGTATGCAGATAGACCAAAGTCACCTTGATCACAACAATTGAAATATTCTACGGTAGACTGTAGGATCCACCAACAAAATACAGAACAGGTTTATAAGTGAGAGAGGCATGATATGAACCTACTCAACTTAGAGAAGTCATAGCATTTCTCATTCTGTGACAGGCAGAGTTCATAGTTATGTTCTACTGGAACATGGTTATTCCAATTTCCAGAAAGATTTGATCTTTCCCAAACTTCAAGCATATCCTTACTCTTTACATGTAAAAAAAAAATTTTTCTTTTAAGATTTATTTATTTTAGAGAGAAAGTGTGAGTGAGTGGTCGGAGGGAGAGGCAGAGGGAGAGAGAGTCTTAGGCATACTTCAAGTTGATTGCAAAGCCTGACGCAGGGGCTCTATTTCACAACCCTGAGATCATGACCTGAGCGAAACCCAAGGGTTTGTCGATCAACTGACTTCACCATCCAGGCATCCCACATGTACAAAATTCAACACGTCATCTTATGATTTTGGTGGTGTGAGTAAAAACTCTGTGATTCAAGAACTATGCAGAAGGGGCTCCTGGGTGGCTCAGTCAGTGAAGCATCTGCCTTTGGCTCAGGTCATGATCCCAGGGTCCTACAATGGAGCCCTGAGTCAGGCTCCCTGCTCGGGGAGGCTGCCTCTCCCTCTCCCTTTGCCCCCATTTCCCTGGCTTGTGCTTGCTCTCTCTCACTCTCAAATAAAATCTTAAAACAACAAAACAAAACAAAATGCAGAAATCCTGCTTTTTTTCCATCTATTTCTTCTAGGGTTTTTTTTTTTTTTTTTTTTTTTTTTGTATTTTTGCCTCACATTTTTTCTGACAGTCATTTGTGTCTCTGCATGAATCTCAAACTCATCTTTGGTACCTGTGCTACCTGAAAATTGTAGTCACATCTAAGATCTTAGGATACTGCAAAACAGGACCAAATTTTCTAGCTTCATCTACTTTTTTTTTCACTTTTTGGAGTTAGTTTGTGTTTTCCCCATCATTCTGTACCTTGTCAGCATCTACCAGAACTAAAATAAAATTTATTTGGATTGTTGATTCTTCATAAAAATAGATTATTTAAATCTAAACTTGAAGCTTTGAAGGAAGAATGTATGTTAATTAATTGGATAAATGGGTTTAAATTTCTTGATGATCCTAAAATGTAAATGTTTAATTCATCCCTCATCTTCCATGCTGCCTAAATCTCTATAGACCCCTAAGAGAAGAGGCACACATTACATATTATCAGAGAGATTTAAAATAGTGTTCAGTGTCCAGCATCAGGATTTTCTTTGCATTTCCAAAGTCAGTCAACAGTCAGTATGACTGTTATACCCAAATTTATTTTGCCTTCAAGGTCAACAGTTAGGAACATTTTTATATACTGTTCTTTCTGAATTAGGGGGAATGTCATACGTTATTTCCTTTTGGATCTGTTTATTTTAAAGATTATATTATTATTGTTCATAGTTAAATGCTTTTAGATTGACTATAAGATTTAAATTGTGTTCATTAAAACACTGAAAAATATAACCCATAAATAAAATTTAATTCACAACTGTCATGCTGACTTAACCTTGGATTTTAAGCTAAGTCTTAATTTGACATGACATAGACTTTTATTTGCTATAGATCAATGTTGATTTTTACAAGAAGTTAAGACAATAGGCAGTGTTCTAGCATGTGATGCTAAAGCTGTTTTTTGTACAAGGATTTTTTTTCTGCATTGATGTTTATTCTAAACTTACAGAAAGTCCATGTTTATATCAGTGGGATGAAGATGATACGTGACTTCCAAGAGCAGCAAAATCTTTAAGAAAAAATAACTTACATTGAGGAAGATCATACTTTTGTTAAGGAGCAGAAAGAAATTTTTATCCTCTAAGATTGCTTGTTGCAGAAAAAATACTCCGGAAAGTTTAACTGTTCATTGACATCAAATTATCCTTGAGTCTCTCTTCAACTTTATGTCAAGGAAGATGTTGAAAGAAAATTAGATCGTTTGTATGCTTTCACCTTACAAAGTTTCACATAATCCAAATGAGAAAAATAAACACATTTGCACCGTATCAAGTTAATTTTCATACACATGATACTATACATTAAAACATTTAAGAATTGTGTACAATTTCCTTTTAAAGTCTGATGCTTTAAACTTAGAAGTTGCAGTGTTTCTACATCTAAACCATTACAGGAGCATCAAATCTATTCTTTATTTTCTTAGATTTGTTTTTATCATATTGGGTCCTTCATATTTACCAGGAATTAGCAAATGGTAGCTCTTTGCTGAACTTGGCTGGCTGTTTTTATAAATAAAGTTTTATTGGAACATATCCATCCAAGGTCATTGTGTTTGCATATGTCTGTACCTGTTTTTGCTGCAGTGGCAGAGTTGAATAGCCACCCCTATGGCCTACAAAGACAAACATATTTATATCTCACCCTTTCCTGAAGATATTTGCAGATCCCTGGTATGTATCAATTTACATCATTTTTATAGGACACACAGGAAATATTATAAGAGAAGTACAGCTGATTTATTAAGTTCAGGATTGCACTAATGGGAGTACTGTAACTTTGTTTCAAGATCTGCTTAAGAAAGTACAAAAATCTATTCATGGTTGGCTATGAGAAGCCTAAACTGAAAACATTGATACTATGCACACACACACACATATATACACATATATACATATAGATAGATATACATATGTTTATTTAGCAGTGATTTGAATTATACAGTGCACTGCTCTAGTACATAGTGCTGACACCAGTTTTTTAAAAATTATTTTATTGCAATTAAAATTGTATTATACTTAACATATACAGCTGGGGTGCCCAGGTGCCTCAATTGTTGAGTGTCTGCCTTTGGCTCAGGGCCTGATCCCAGATTTCTGGGATCAAGTCCCACATCGGACTCCTTGCATGGAGCCTGCTTCTACTCCCTCTGCCTGTGTCTCTGCCTCTCTTTCGGGGTCTCTCATGAATAAATAAATAAAATCTCTAAAAAAAAATAACATATAGAGCTGCCAACCAAAAAACTATCACATTAAAATTAGAACTTTAAAGATAGAATGGATTGAAGACACAACCTAATCCTTTTTTCAAGGAGGAAAACATACTGGAGAAATTATTATGATTACTGTTTTCTCACACTGTGATTAAATGACAACTGAATTTAAATCCTGTGTCGACTACTATTTCCATTTCTTTGCCTCTGGACCCACCTGAACATAATATAGGAAGAATACGAAAACAGTTCAATATTGGTCCATCTGTCATTGAATCCAGTTTGAGGGTCTATAGACATGTTTTTGATATTTGGCTGATTTTCTACCATATTGTTCCTTCATATTTTTTGTCTTCATTTTGATGATAATCTAAATGAATGAAGTATGCCCAGAATCATCAAGATGGGTAACTTTATGCAAGGTTCATTGTGAGGTCTCAGTGCCTTTGTGTTTGAAATTACTTTGGCACCAAGGGGTACCCTTTGCTTATCTCAAGTAGAGAGAAGGAAAGAGACATGGGCTCGGTTCATAAATGATGTGTTTATTCCAAAGAATACTGAATAATTTCAACACAGGTTGCTAGATGAACTGTGTTCTTCCAAAAAGAGAGATACACACATGCGTGGTAAGAATGGGGGGCATTGCAGTTGAGCGCATCACCCTGTATGGCACGTTCAGCACACCTGCACCTGGAAGCCCGTTCCACAATGATGTTCTAAGCAAGCATTCAGTTTTAGCAACACAGCAGCTTCTATCACATTAAATTAACATTAATTTGGATTTTATTGGTTTGGCGGTTTTGTTTGCTTTTAACTTGTAAATTTGGTTTGCTTTTATTGTTGTATAATGCTAAAGATCAAGGGGATGTATAATCAGTTTACATTTGCATCTATTTACATAACACGAAGATGCTAATTTAAGTAAACCAGTGCTGGAGATCAAGGGGAAGTTGATTTTTTCATTGATATATTTTTCTTTACTAAGGGTATTTTTAAGAGCAGCTGTAGGTTCACAGTAGAACTGAGGGTAAAATATAGAGATTTTTTATGCACCCCCTGCTCCCATATATGCAGAGGCTGCCCCATTATCAGCATCCCCACCAGACTTGACATTTGTTAAAACTGATGAACCTACATTGACATGTCATTATCATCTGGAGTCCATAATTCACATTGCAGTTCGCTCTTAATGCCTTACATTCTATGGGTTTGAACAAACGTACACTGGCATGATTCTATCGTTGTAGTATCATACATAGTATTTGCACTGTCCTAAGAAACCTCTGTGCTCCACCTATTCATCCCTTCTGCCCCCTAGCCCTGGCAGCCCACTGGTGGATCTTTCTGTTTTCGTGGCTTTGCCTTTTCCAGAATGTCATGGAGTTGGAATCATACAGCACGTAGCCTTTTCAGACTGCCTTCTTTCTCATAGTAATATATGTTTATGGTTCCTCCATGGCTTTTCATCACTGTTCAGCTCTTTTTATTTTATTTTAATTAATTAATTAATTTAAAGATTTCATTTATTTATGAGAGACAGAGAAGCAAAGACACAGGCAGAGGGAGAAGCAGGATCCATGCAGGGAGCCAGATGCGGGACTCGATCCCAGGACCCACGGATCATGCCCTGAGCTGAAGGCAGACACTCAACCCCTGAGCCACTCAGGCGCCCCTGTTCAGCTCTTTTTAGTACTGAATAATATCCCATTGCCCCAATGTACCAAAGTTTATTTATCCGTTCATGCGCTCAAGACTTCTTGGTTGTATGGGTTTTTTGGGGTGTGTGCGTGTATGTATTTACTTATTTTTTTTTAATTGTGGTAACATATATAACAAAATTTGCTGTTTTACCCATTTTTAAGTGTACGTTCAGTGGCATTAACTACATTCACATTGTATGCAACCATTGCCACCATCCATTATGCAAAACTTTCCCATCTTGCAACACTGAAAGGCTGTCCCCATTAAATACTAAATCCCCTCTCTCTCCTCCCACCAGCCCCTACAGCCACCATTCTACTTTCTGTTCTGTGAATTTGACCACTCTGGGTACCTCCTACAAGAGCAGTCATACAGTATTTGTCCTTTTGTGGCTGGCTCATGTCATTTAGCATCACTTTCCTTGTGGAGGGTGCCTGTACCACATGCAAGCCTGAGAATGCCAGCAGTGACCTAGAAAGCCTCTGCCCTAGCTCTGCTCCCTTGCCTTTGCCAGACCCTCACAGAAAGTTGTGATCGTCTGAAACAGAGGATTGCATGTGTGAGGCACAGATGTATTTTATATGCCCAGTGATTTGTGGGGGACAGTAGGCATGGCAGTCCTTCCCTGCTTTTTTATCTAATTTAGAATGAGAAGTGTGGCTCTGAAAAGTTAACCACCTGGCAAGATGGGCTGCAGCAAGTTGCTGACTGCCCTCGTTGTATCCGTCCTCAGCCAGGCTACACACTTGACTATCAGTGGCTGGAAGACTGTCAGAGATGGATGGGCTCCATGGTGCTGAGCTCAGTTGTTAAGAGAATCCTACTGCCAAGGGATGTAGTGCTGGCAGAGAGCAGTGAATGCTTCCAGCGGACACCCTTTCCAGAAGGTTCTGGATGCTCGTGTCCCCTGTTTCACAAGTGTTAACAATGGCCGTCATGCCAGCAGTGATGATCTACAGGTTCTAGAAGAAGTGATACATGTGTAATCATTCCCCGCAGCCCAGGTGCACACTTTGCTCTTTAGACTACCAGAGTTCACTCCCACGGCATGCATTGAGGTCGTGGGTTGTTCATATGCATAAACATACCATTCACATTACTGACCCATCTCCCTTCGTCTTTCTTCACCTTGAAGCAATCAGAGAGAACAATTGAATGCCAAGGTAATTGTACATACCAACGAGGGCCAGGTTCCAAATTGTCGTGAGGGGCCTTAATTACTTCAGTAAACCTTAATGAAGACAGGAGAATAAAAAGTCATCTTTATTTGATGTTTTTTCTGCTATAAGGTGATTTCTTTCTAGATACTATGTGTTTCTCTGGATATTATGAAAACCACCATTTATTTCTTAATGATATACATGGGAAATTTTGGAATTATTCCTGACATTTTGTTCTCCTTGACCTCTCTTAGCGACTTACCAAGTCCCAAAGTCTTCCTGTGTGGGGTATCTTGTGATCACTCTTCATTTTCATCCGTCTTACCCTTATCTTTTCTTTTAACTTGGCAGTAGCTCTGCCTGCATCCTGCTCTATCCCCCACCTCCATCCCTAACCTACGAGTGATTGACCTCCCTAGATGCCACTCTGCTCAACACTACTGTTGGTCCCATACTGCAACAGGTAATATTTAAATGCCTTTGCCTTCAGGGACCCATAAAATGGGGCCACCATAAGCATTCCTGGTATCTGCCCCAGGGAACCACCTCTTTGGTCTTCCTATTCCAGCCTTTTCATATCCAAAACTGTCCTCTCAGGCAAATTCATTGTCTCCTGATTCTTTAGTGTGACCTCAAGGTTCCATGTGAAGCAGCCCTTTGTTACTTGTTGTTCTCATGTCTTGAGAACCTCTCCCTCATACTCCACCCACCAATCCCACCAAAGTCTTTTGTATCAAAACACACTGGATCTTTCAACTGTTAATGCTCTTTGCAGGTAGCAATTCCAGGTAGTGGGGTCCTTACTCCTCCTCCCCTTCACATGGCCACGGACACTGTCTTTTCATTCTTTAGTTCACAAATGAAATGTTCTTACCTAAGAGAACTTGTGGGCCCTATTTAAATCACCTCTCTCTCTCTCTCTCTCTCTCTCTCATAGAGAGAGCCAGAGGGAAAGAGAGAGAGAGAATCTCAAGCAGGCTCCCCATCTGGCATGGAGCCTGACACTGGACTCAATCTCACAACTGTAAGATCATGACCTGAGTTGAAATCAAGAGTTGGACACTTGGGGCTCCTGGGTGGTTCACTTGGTTGAGCATCTGCTTTGGGCTTAGGTCATGATCCCAGGGTCCTAAGATCTAGTCCCATGTTGGTCTCCCTGCTCAAAGGGGAGTCTGCTTCTCCCTTTCCCTCTGCCTGCTGCTCCCTGCTTGTGCTCTTTCTCTGTCAAATAAATAAATGAAATCTTAAAAACAAACTAAAAAGCATCAGATGCTTAACTGAGCCATCTAGGCATCCTTAAACAATTCCTTTTGTCTCTCCTTGTGGTATTGCCATTTATAACTCCTTGGCCTTTTTTTCCCTAGCATATAATTGTTTTATCAGCCATCCATTTATAATAATTGTTTTGTTATATATGTTACCCCACACAGGAAGACTTTGGGACTTGGTAAGTCGCTAAGAGAGGTCAAGGAGAACAAAATGTCAGGAATAATTCCAAAATTTCCTATGTATATCATTAGGAAATAAATGGTGGTTTTCATAATATTCAGAGAAACACATAGTATCTAGAAAGAAATCACCTTATTCTCTTTCTTTTTCCTCTAGAGGGCAGGTTCTCTGTATGTCCAGTTTCCATCACCATTGCCAACACATGATAGATGCTTGATGCATAGATGGGGAATGAATTAAGGAATAACTGGATGTTTTTGCATTCTCCATCTCCCATCTATAGAAAAAACAACTCTCTTCACTTTATAAAAGAACTCTCTTCATCTCTGCAGAAGTAGCAGAAGCCTGCTCCTTCTCCATGTTAGCTTTCGGAGTCCGTTCAGATTCACAGGATGCCGCCTCTATTGACTTTTGTGGCCTGCCTGTCATTGCATTCGGGACTGACAAGTACCACGTGTGGTACTTTTCTGTTTTTATAAATACATTTGGAGGGCCTGGCATGAGGGATATTTTCAAGCTGTTTGTTATTCTTCTCCTTCCGTGGCCCAAGAGCTTCAACACAATAAATATTTAATAAAGATACTAAAATTGATTAATTGACGAATAGTGTTAAGAGTCAGCATACAAAGAAGTCAAAACTTTTTTTCCTCAGCTAAAATTTTTTTGAGGCAATTGCAGCAAATGCGTGTGGAAAGCTCACAGCTTCATCTTCTTAACTGGCTGTCTCTTAAATGAGACAGCGTAGCAAGAATAGTGAATTTACTTTTTCTTAAAAGGGATCTGCAGAAGGCTTACCGCAGTGATCCTTTTAAAGTGATGGCAAGAATGGCTGGAGCCATCTGGGCTCTTTCCACTGATAGTAATGGGCAAAGAAGATAAGAGCCAGTGGAAACTAACAAAAACTAAATTTTTGTTAAGATCAAATTTTCCAGTTTGGGGACTGTTGGCTCTTTTAGCACCTTTCTTGACTATTGCTGTATTAAGGTAAAAGCTAAGTAGTTATAACAAGGAGAAAGCATATCACAGTGGATCAAAAAGACAGGTGTGCATTTCTCTTATAATGGGGCCAGAGTGTAAAAATAGATATGGCTCCAAAGGATCATCAAAAAAAAAAAAAAAAAAAAAAAAAACCCAGGAGAGCAGGAGACTCACCCTCCTTAATGCAATTCTGTGTATCACAAATTTTAGCCAGCAAGAAAGAAAAGGGAGACAGTTCAATTAAAGCACCATAAAGACCTGGATGTTTCATGCCACAATTGTTTACTTCTCACTTCTGAAAAGTAGATACAGACCATACCTGTACCTAAAGACCAGAAATAAAGTGTATAGTGACTTTAATTGCAGAACAAAACAAAAAAACAGGGAAATACTTAGCAGTCACCCAAAAGTCCAGTCTCCAAGCACGTAAATAGATGCACATTGATTACTTTCCACACATAGAAATACCTGGACTCCGTTCTAAGACACAACCCAAAGTCGCATGTAGTGGGAACATCCAGCACAAAATACAAGGTTTTGAGAGAGATACAGTTTTCTTCTTCAGGTCCATGTGAAGCTCCTGATCACCCACATTTTAAATTAAAAATTAATAGCCAACTTCCATTCCCTCTCTCATGTAAAATGTCAGGGCAGTAGTAAGGTTGATATGAGTATCTTCCATTCAAAAGAAGGAAGAATGAGGAGCAGATACATAGCAGTCATGAAATCTTACCGGATAGCAATGCTGCTGGCGGTGGTGTAGCTGCTTGGCTCTTGAGAGACGTGTCCTTGTTCCTCACCCTCCTTGGCTATGTATGAAGTGGACATTGAGCATTACATTCTGCTTGGGTTGCTGTAGATCTCTACAAGCTCTTCTTTCTCACGTCCACGAGAGATTTTTTGGGTATACTTTTACAGGCCACACATGTGATTTCATTAAAACATAAATTCCTCAAAAACATAGTAGGTTTCCAATGTATTTACTACCCAGTAGATTTGTGTTCTTGTTGTTTTTCCTGAAGCTCTTTTCTGGAGAAAAGTTTCAAGTCTGCCTTACTTGTTTGATTAAGAAGGGGGGAAAAAAGGAAGTTTAACACAAGACTTTCTCATCTTAATCCTGGCTACCACGAGGTCATCTAATAATTAGGTGACATCCTGAATCAGATTATTGCCTTCAGGCTTGATTTCTTTATTTGCCTGAAATAGCTTAATATGTCCTCTGAGAGAGGCTCTGAGCAACATTTGTAACAACTGCTGGTGAACAGACACAATTTTCTTTTTCTTAATAACCTCAATCCCTGACCTCCCTATTTCCTTACATCTCTGCTTGCAAATTGGCCAATTATGCCCCAGTTAATCTTCTTTCTCTGTAATGCCTTAATAAAAGCAGTTAGAAACAGTGAACACAAGAACCTTCTGTCTTTTCCATTCACATTCTGCAAAAATTACATACTCCACCTTTTAACTTACCGTATGTGACAAATTTACCAACTATTTTCAAGGTCTGTCCAAGGTTCTCAGTTCTCTACCCTAAAATATGAGTTTCTTTGTTGCTCTGTTACTACAAGTATAAGCCAGTGCCATTTTGGTGATTGTTATCCATCACCGTACTTGTCCTAGTTTCCACTTGGGATAGTGTTCCTTATCACAGAATAACATTCTATGTGCTCAGTAAACACTATGAAATACAGGCATTTTGAAGCAAGTTATTGTTTAATACTGGACCAGTTGCTGGAAAAAGTTGGAAAAATCTTACTGATCCCATCAAATGTTATTGACCTTTAGCAAGTAGCTGGATCCATTTCTATTCGAAATACCCTGCCAGGGCAGCTTTTAATGTTTATTGAAACAAGCCAGTACTTGTGGCCAAAGATTCAGAGACCAGTAGTCGAACAGAAAGGGAATGGGAGGTCTAAGAGTCAGTTTCAAATGGTCAGCCACAGTGCTACTCAAAACAGCTTGTAAGATAGTGGCAAAAGTATAATGGTCTTGCTCTGAGAAATGGTTTAGTTGATGTATAAAGGCACAGACACAATTTATTTGGTATTGGAGAACATTTCCGTGAGGTCTATGTGGAGATGCTCTATTCCTGATGAACTGTCCTGAGATTCTTGGATTACTTTGAGGAAAGTAGATAATTTGTCTATTAACGAGTGTGGGATGAAGAGCCCTGCATGAGTTTCAGATTTGTTAAATCTCTCCTTGAGATGTTGCAGAATATTTTTCACTTACAGTAATTGAAATAGAAAGTAGCCATGGACGTATGATTTCCAATGTGAATTTCAAGCCATTTTAAAGATGAGTCATAAAAGGAATTTATCATCATATTACTTTGTGGTAACTGACATTATCCAAAAAGAGACAAATATTTTCTAAATGAAAAATGCATCTTTTCAGTTTTTCCAAAGGGAATAATTTATTTATACTATAAGAAAAGGGTACTGCTTTTCTTCTTTTTAAATTCTAGTATTGGGATGGTTTTTTTTTTTTTCTCGTCTAAAGTTCTGAAGAATTGACCATAATATTTATTTCAAAGGTCATTATGGTGGCTCTGCAGCCAGTTTGGCTAGTCTTCTTGCTTGTATGTTCCCAGTTGACTCTATGATGTGAATTTATGGGTTCTTTCGTTTATTTTGGACACAATCTTGTAACAATGGGAGCACAAACTTATTTTTAACTGTGCTTTCTGATTTTGGAAATTTTCCATGCTATCTTGACATTTTGAGGTGGATTTTAATAACTTCCATGTGTAAATAGTAAAAAGGAGAATCCATTTGTGATGACCTAGAATAATTCCAGGCACAAAGGAGGCAATGATGGGAGAATCAAGTTTCCCTTCTACTCTTTATATTTACTCAAGGAAGAACATCTATTAGCACAAGCCTCCTGGTCTCTCTGCCCCTCCCTCCTGCCTCCCCTACAGAAAAGGAATTATATACCTACTGTGACTTTGAGAAAGGGAATTGAGGGTACATACCTTGGCTTCTCCCCTCTTTTACTTCCAGCCTTGGAGGCAGCTGACCCTGTGAGAACATGTATTCTTGTCTGATTCTCTATAATCTCAATCTCCTATGATATGACAGGCCCTGGGATCATTTAGCACTGCTGTTTGCTGAGTGGAAAAACGAAAACTTCTAGGATTTGGTTTAGCTTCTTGTTGATAAATATCAAATACTTCTTTTCTAGTGTGCAGAAGAAAGAAAAAAAAAAAAAAAAAGAATGATTTGAGAAAGCCCAACCACTAAACTCAGGCCTTTTCTTGAGGAACCTTGAGAAATAGACATGGATTTGGATTTGGGACACATGTCGACCGGAAGTTATTGAAGCTTCAAGTGGGGGTTGGGCTCAAGACTTCTGGCCCTGCAAGTATTTCCAATACTAAAGCAAGTGGCTTTGCTGGAAAAATTGAAATTGAAATTGCTTGAAAAACTTTATAATTTTCCCTTTGGTGAATCAGTGCAGTTCTGGACATATTAATAGATAAGAAAATATTTTTGTAGTGATAGGTTATCTTAGGTAAAAACCAGCCTGCAGATGGATGCCAGCTCCGCAACCTTGTGTGGGACTCGGCTAATAGGGCCATAGGGTGCCGGTGGAGGTAGCTTGCTGTAGAGCCACACAGGCTCTGGACACATAAAGACCTTCTTGACAGCAGCTGAGCAGCTTGAGGACGTGTAAGACATCAGCTGGAGGAAAGGACTTGATTCAATGAAAATACATTATTTTCATTTTCATATTCAGCATTTTCAGATATGGGGGCAGGAATAGGCACTCATTTGCCTTTTTTTTTTTTTTTTTAATAAGGTGTTTTATAGTCTGGGTTTCATGGTTTCATGCCAGGACTTTAAATTGCACCCAGGTTCCATGCATGTGGGGGCGAGGGGGATGAGTATGTGAACCTCAAGCATTAAAAAATTGTTAAGATCAAGCTGATGTTGGCAGAAGGGAAACAAACGGCTACCACCACTTCTGTTGTGTTTTGGGTTTTATTAACGGCGGTCACCTGAGGAAGCAGTGGAAGGGAAATCTCTTGGATTCATGTGTTCAGGCTTTTAAGGCTCTCTTAGCAACATGTGAACTAAGCTGGCTTTGGATATGAATACCGTTTAACCTCACAAAATGGCCCTAGGTGTTGGAACTCAGTGGGATATGATTAAAATTCCTGGAATTATGTCAAATCTAGGAAAATGTCTAACAAATTTCTTTCATATACATGCTGTAAAATTGGAAGACATTTCCAGAAGCTAGTTTCTATCCATTTCAAATCTTGTTTATCTTGCACATCAGACATACCTGCAAGTGCTGGGACCCATTGAACATAGTCATATAGAGAGAAGCCTGCTGGTCTGGCAACTTTGGGCCATGTCATTGAGAGAATCAGCCCAGTAGGCAGTGAGAGATTTTCCTGGAAGCCATTGCTACACTGGGATGTTCCAGGAGGCAAAATAATGGCTCCCAAAGATGTCCCTGTCCTAATGCCCAGAGTCTGTGTATATGTTACCCTACATGGCAAAAGAGACTGCAGATGGACCTTGAATGTATGTGCTGCTGAAGCGAGCACATGCAGATGGACCTTGAGATGGGGAGATGATCTTGGATAATCCAGGTGGTCCCGGTGCCATCACGAAAGTCCTATCTGAAACAAATGGTAATATGGGAGAGAAGTTAAGAGTAAAGACATACAGAGATGAAGACTGAATGCAGAAAAAGTATCTCACTTTTGAAAATGTGACTTTAACAATTGGTGGTATGAACTGAACACATTATTATGGCTCAGGGCCAGGAGTAGGATAAGCCACTCAAATCCAAGAGTAATCCTGCCTTTATTTAAAATGTTTATATTTCGTTCAAAGTTTGGTTCCTCTTTTCTCTCCATTGTTAGAGGCATACTTCCTCCCAAAAAGCAGACATTCTGGTCTGCCTGTCCCCAACATAGTGTCACAGGGCCACATCCCTCCTGGGCAACTGGAGATACAGTTTGTGAGGTTAACTAGGATGAAATCCATTTTCTGCATTCCTAACTTATATCTTTCAATCCAAGTTCCCACAGACACAGATTATATATTTTCATTTCCAATTGCCTGACTTCTCTCTCATTTCCAAATTCAGGTGAGAAAAAGTTTATGTTAATTTAGTAGGTCCTCGGGGCACTTGACTGGCTCAGTTGGAAGATCATGCAACTCTTGATCTCAGGGTCATGAGTTTAAGCTCCACATTGGGTGTAGAGATTGCTTAAATACTTTTTAAAAAAAACTTTACTTTAGTGGGACCCTTTAGTCCCCAATATTGGATGATCAGTAAATCTTTGCTGAATAAATAAGCAGCCTCATTTTTATAATTGGCCTCAACTTTACACATTTGGGCAGTTTCAAGAAAGTATGAATCATTTAGCTAAGATTACCACAGGGGAGAAAATTTTACATACATAATCTTAAGTGTATTTTATATCTAAATTTAATTAACTTTTCTGGTGAACCTAATAAAACCACTTATCCATCCCTCTTTTTAAGAAATATAATTACTTTTTATACATCCCATTATGTGTGTGTGTGTGTGTGTGTGTGTGTGTGTGTGTTGGTAGCAGAGAGAGGCCAGATTGTGTGTATTATGGGCTTTTAGCATGTACTTTATTTGGTTTGATTTGAATTTGATCTGTTTTAACTTCAGGGTGAAAAATCAAATCCAAGTTTGACAAAGAAAGAAAACCAAAAGCATTATGAAATTTATATAGTTTCAAACACATTCTTCATTTGGATACAAACTCACAACCAGCAATGATTCAGGCAGACGTGTCTCCATTGATTGGTTTGGTTTTAGATTCCACTAGATTTGCCAGACTTGGAGCTTGTTGTTTGTCAAGTGGCCTGTATGTTAATTGATCAGGATATCAGACATGTCAAAAACCAGAAGTCCTTTCACACTGCCTCGTTCAATCAGTGTCATGAATTTGTGTGCCACACGTACAGGTCACTAGTTTTAACCTGGCCCCCTGGCTAAAACTGGGACCTAAGACCCAACTAGTTCATTTCTACTTCGTATCATAAGCATTCTCTTTTTTGAGGCATTCCACTGCAATGCCTGCAGCCATTCAGAGATGGTCTGCAAACCCTGAGTAAGGATCCTATCTACCATGTGTTTGTGATTCTCGGTTCAACATCCTGTAGGCTTTTAGAGGCCTACAGAAAAGGCTGTCCCCTTCAAAACATTCAGAAACTTTAAACAGGCTTGTACATCTAAGTAACATCAGTTTCTTTGCAAAAATATACCATCTAGATATTGAGTATTTCTGTGCCGATGTGTGGATTGTTATAATAAGGCAAAAGGGTGATACTATTTTAATTCTAGTGCAGTACCTCTTTCTGCCCCATTGCCCTGGTCCAGATTTTCAGAAGTCTTTAGCAAGGAAGGTATACAGGTGGCCAGCACACCAGCCTGTTGTATGCAGGAAGAAATCAGGATTCTGACCAGCCCAAGTTCCCATCACACTCCTGTCCCATGCCCCTTCGAGTTCTGTTGCCAGCATCTTCTAGGGCTTTTGGGAAAGGCACCAAATAGTGTTGACTTACCCCCGAGGATGTGAGGGAAACTAGATGTAGCCAGCACAGAGAGCTGCTGCATGTTACCTGACCAGTGGTAATGATGGGGCTGCTAGGTGTGGACTGCATTTATTTAATGGACCTGAGAGGATGTCACATGAGCATCACTGTTCTGCATTTCTGCACAGCTGCTTATCCCCTAGCCTGCACCCCACACCGTGTCATCACGGGCAGCCTGACTTCTTAATTTTTGTGGTTCCTTCTCTAATGCTTTCTTCGTTGAGTCTGTGCCAGATGATCCGTTGTCAACCTCTCCCTCTTAAGGTGGGAAAATACATTTTTTACAGCACACTCTAGGTGTGGTTTCCGGTTGGAGTGTACCTGGCACCATCACCATCATGGCTCCTTTTCTCATCCCGCAGAAGCATGGCAGGAACTTTCTGCAGCTGCTAATCTCAGGGCGACTTCCCTTTCTCCTTTCAGCTGCTTCTGAACTTCTACTCCTTTGTAAACAACTCATTTTAAGTGAATTCCCTCTGAATGCATCCAGGGATGATGTCTTTGCATCGGACAGACTCTGGGAGATACAGAGTAATCTAAATCTAACTCTTATCACACATCTTACCATATTTTTATATTCATATATTTTTATTCTTATACTCACGTATTTATATATTCTTGTCAAACAGCCCAAAATCACATCGATGCCCTTCACTTCCTACCCTCCACGTGAAGCCAGGACAGAGAATAGGAAGGCACAGTGGCATCCAATTCTTAAAGGAAACTTTAATCAGGTGGCTTGTGGACTCTATTACAGCTTTAAAAATTCCTAAAATCATTTCCTTAGGTAATGAAATTTCCTGAGCCACGAATGAAGACTAGTAAGAATTAAACCCACCTCAGTGACTACAGTTTCCCTGGGAATTTTACTCTAAGGCATTTTTTGCACTTCCAAATGCTGAAACAGTTTGTAAGTTTTATTGATCAACCCTTGTCCCATTCCCGTGAATTATATCTATATCTGAAGTGGAACACAGCAAATGCCCCAGGGTTCTCGGAGAATGTTTTAGAGTAAGAACCATGTCTAAAAGAAATGACAGGCATAATTTATTTATGAAAGCAGAGATGAAATTCAATGCTGGCTATAGATTGGGTATTTTCTACAATGTTGTGGAGCTCTGCTGGACTTTCACCTCTCGGTATTAGCAGTTACTATGTACTTACCTTGCCCTTCCTCCTCTACTGCAAGCCTCTCCTGGACACAGAACCCCTGTTTTTCATTTATTTATGTTTTTCTCTGAGTTACTAGATTGCAAAGAAATGTGGAAAGAATGGTCATTTGGGGATAGAAGTGATGGGCTCCTCTCCAGGTTACCACTGAATTACCCAAATTACCATGAAGAATAAAGCAAACAAAACAAAACTACAGCACATGTTGTAGTGGTGGGGCTTCTCAGAGATGCCCTCTATTTTGATTAATTTCAAAACAATAATTTTTTATTATTTTTTAAAGGATTTATTTATTTCAGAGAGAGAGAGAGAGAGCAGGAGGAGAGCAGAAAGAGAGGGAAACAAGTAGGTTCCCAGCTGAGCATGGAGCCCAACATGGGGTTTGATCCCAGGACCATGAGATCATGACTTGTACCAAACTCTAGAGTCAGACACTTAACCGACTGAGCCACCCCAGTGCCCCTTAACACTTATTGACCAATGTCTACAAGCTTTGGTCGAGATAGAGATACCTGCCTAGTAGCTGAACACACTTTAGAACAAGGAAAAAAAGAATTTGCTAGACTCTGTATTGTAGTACCTAAAAATTCAAGTACTGCCTTGATATCTTGAAGCCTCATGGGACCCTAAAGTTCTGCGAGTCCCCTCCCTACCAGAAATGTCTCTCACTCAGCAAGAAAGGCTCCCTCCCCAGCTAACCAGCTTCATTTCAGTGGTACTCAACATAAGGGGTTTCACCTCTGGCCTGCCTGCAGAATTATTCACCCCCTCCCATGTGAAGGGGCACCTTAGCATCTTATACAAAGCTGGCATCCCCGGCTCCCACGGGTTCACTCTGCGTTCCCAAGTGCGCTCCCCGTCAACCCCTGCGTGCCATGTCCTCCTCTCCGAGAATGAGAGCGTATGTGACCGAGACAGTGCTGGGGACCTCCAGTGTTTGGTGTTGGGTGTTGTATGTTCAGCTGGCGTGCGCTAGTCTCCTGTAGCGTGGCTGCGAGGCAGTCCGGACAGCCTCCCGTCAAGACACAGAGCTGTAATACAGAGCATCGCTGCAGCCCGTTCTGGACCTTGGCTTTCAGGGGTATGTCCCACCCACCCTTCAGCACTTGGCTCTTGTGGGTTCTGCCTCAGGAGAATGAGATACGTAACCAAATAAGCAATGATTCCTGTCGTCAGAGGTCACAGCTGATGGAGGACCCGTGACACAGAATAGAGTCAGACTCTGCAAGTTATTATAGAAGTAAATTTATAATTCTGCAGAACACAGAGGCAGAGCTAATTAATTCTGACTATGGGAAGGGATTTCAGGAAGGCTTAATAAAAGAGATAATATTTGAGCTAGGCCTTGCAGGAGAAGTGGATGTTGGCAGAGGACAGTGAAGGACGTCCCAGGGAGAGGCAGCACGGTGATAAAAGCTGGGGGAAGGGTCTTTAGAATGAAGGGGGCTAGTGTGCCATCAGGCAGTGAGCAAAATCCGGTGGGGGTCAACTTGGAATGCAATGATGAGGCAGTCAGCCTGCAATCCTCATGAGGTGGGAAAGTGTGGGCATGTTTGATTGGGATGCTGAATGCTCTGAAGTCGATTTTGAGCAGATGTGTCTAACAGCACTGGGGGTAGGGGGCGCGGTGTCTGCGCCTACTGTGTAAGTTGCGCGTATCTGTGGCAATGTGTAGTGTAAAAAATGTCTAACCTACTCCTCGCCAGTCTTTGTATGTCTACATTTGTGCAAACATCATTGCCAAGTTGCAGGTAAAACGTTTATGTTCTAGAGCAGTTTTCCAAACTCAGAGCAAAACTTTCTAGAGACAGTTCCTATTTTGCCAGTTATATTTTAGTTTGTTTTTCAAAGTAAACCTTATAACATTCAAGTATCAGGATTGGTTTAGAAAAAAAATGTTATCTCAGATGGTTTCTGAAAATTACAACTTGATATAAAGTTAAAAATAGGAAAAGTTTTCCATCAACCTGTTGGCTTCCTAACTGAATCCTTTGACAGTCTTTTTCTTGCTTGTCTGTTGCACAAATATTTCATGTTTTAGTATGATAAAGATCACGGAAGTCATGAAGATAGTGGCGGAAGGTGGGTGCCGAGGAAGAATTTTCCACCACCATAAGGAAGGATTATGGTTGTATATGTAAGGATCAGTCAGATCCATAAACATCTTATGTATCACTGGGGAAAAAAAGTCTCATAGTGTACCTTGTTATAAGGTTCACCTTGACCAGGTTCATCCATGGTATCCTTATAAGAATTCCTTAGTTAAGAGAACTATTAACATCTAGAGAGGAGGATGCAAGCTCAATTTTCCTATTCTCCATTCAAACTGATAAATGTTTAACTGATTAAATATAGTTAAAGTTGTAGTGATTAAGGAAATGATAAACAAATGAGATAATTAACAGGGACAAAGCAGTTCCTCCTGAAACAATTATTTGTGAAATAATGTAGATCAGAGCCCCTTTTGTATCAGATGCCTTTATGTTTAGTGACATTGCTACACTATGGTTCATAGTGTCCGATCACTGGAGAACCATTCAATCCTGCAAGACCTACATCATTAATCTGCTTCTCTAAACATTAACTTTTAGACTGGTCCAGATCTCACTATTTACATGGGAAGGGTAAACCTGACCTGAGTAGACCGTGCTAGGGAAAATAGTAAAACTTGACTCTGAAAGGTTTTGAAATCATTTTTCTCTCTTTTTAAATAATTAGAAGGGTGAGACATTGCAAACATCAAGGCTTGTGCATTGCATAGGCGATTCAAAAACCTTCCTCTGAAGACTCTGGGGTAACATGACATATCTGTCAGCGAAGCAGCAGGCGGGCGAGGTGATGTTTCTGGGATTGTGGCAGAAGCTATAATGCACGTTACTATGCCAGAAAAGCTTGTTATTTTTCAAATCACAAAGCAGCAATGTAACCTATCTCAGTAGAATCCTTCTGTGAGGATGGGTATACATTTTAGAGCTGTAGAAAGACTGGGCACAAGCTTTAATGGCACAACTGGGTGGGTCCGGAACATGCTTTTGCTTCATTTCAGAATCTGAGAAGCATATTTGTTTATATTCATTAGCTTAATTGAGCTCCTTTTCTCTGAAAGATCCAAGGTGCTCTTGAGAGACGCTGCAGGTAATGAGCATGCAGTGCCTCTGAAAGTAGGAGCGGGGCACTCAAGGAGAAAGACAAGTAAATGAGAAATGAGACGCCTTGAGCATGAGTGAATTGGGTCAAGATGGTGCTACAAACTTGGTATTGCTCGTGCAGTGTTCAGTACACAGAACCTTTTGGAGGTGGGCATTGGCCATCCAATAAGACCAAGAGGAGATGGGTGGATAATACCAGGTATTTGATTCTCTGGACTCCAGGAAACCCACAGTCTCCAAGTGCTGATGATACCATTCCTGGTATAAGCTTTTGCATTCCGTCCCCTTCCTTCCCACAAGTCTGAAGCCCAGTGCTTGCCCACCTGCACTCCGATGGGCTTCTCCCTCTTGTGTCTTTCCTCCAGTGTGCCAGGCTGCACTGGCAAAGCTCCACCCTGCTGCTTGCTTGCCTCTGCATGCCCCTTGACCTCAGCCTGTTTTCATTCCTACCATCTCCTTCCTTTCATCATGCTTGCTCTCTGCAGTTTCTGTTTCTGCTCCCCGGGATTTTATGTGCTCTGCCTTTCTTGAAGAATGGTCTTCCCTGTCAACTCCGTGGGATTCCCTTTCTCTTTGTTCTTTACATCAAATTGTGTATTATTGCCCCAGGTAGGTTTTCTTTCTTTACGTTCCTCAACTTCCAAGGCTGGATGCCCATTCCACACTCTTGATTCCAACCCTTCTCCAGGCTGGGATCCTCTCCTACAAGTGGCAGCTTTGTTCCTCACCCCTATGGCCGGGACCTCTTCTCTTCAAGCTGAGGGACCATGGTTACTGAGGTTTCCTGTGCAGAATTCTCCAAGGCCATGAATAGGCATTAGCATCCTTCCCTCATTCTGAAGATCCTGACATCTGATTGGAAACTAGGGATGCCAGTGTACTGCCATGGATTGACTTCTACCCCTTCCCCATTCCTGTGTGGAAGCCTGAACCTCTGCTGTGATAATGTGTGGAAGTGGGACTTCTGGGAAGTAATTAGGTCAGATGAGATCACAGAGCAGGACCCTAATGCTGGCATTAAAGAAGAAGAAGACAGACCACGGATTGTGCCAGCACCTTGACCTTGGACTTTGCACTCCAGAACATGAGACACTCATGTCTGTTGTTTAAGCCACTCAGTCTGTGATATTCTGTTATAGTGACCCAATCATGCTAATAAGGGCACCGCAAAGCTTCTGACCCCCATCCATTCCCTGGAAGCACAGGTCACAGTTTCATAGCATAGCGTTTGTCCAGAAAAATATTCAATGTTTCCAATTCCCTTACCTGAGTCTGTCACCTGAAAATGCTCTGTCTTCATTCTTTCTTTTTAGATTTTTTTATTTATTCATGAGAGACAGAGAGCGAGAAAGAAGCAGAGACACAGGCAAAGGGAGAAGCAGGCTCCATGCAGGGAGCCCCATTCAGGACTCGATCCCGGGACTCCAGGATCACGTCCTGGACCAAAGGCAGGTGCTAAACCACTGAGCCACCCAGGTGTCCCTCAGTCTTCATTCTTTACAGAACATTGTAGAGGCCAAGTAGATGTGTTCTCAAATTAGTTATGGCCAAATGGGGGAAAATTGGAGGTGGTTTATATTGTAAGGGACAGAAACCCTATACTGGAGGTGGGATTCAGTGTGTTAGTGTAGGAAAATTGTTTTTACTTTTGTTCTGTATTTCATAGATACTTGTAACATTTTAGGAGAAGTAGACATGAGACTAAGAACAGGGTCACTGGTAAATACTGACTACTAGTGTAGGCTAAAGCAAAACAATTTATGTTAGAATATTTTCCACATTTTCCAATTCTGATCTGAAGTTGGTATAAACATGTAGGATTCTGCGATTAGCTCTTCAATTCTGTGATTAACAAAGAATGCTTAGGGCCTGGTGCTGCAGGGACATGGAAACTTTCAGTGGAAATAACTTGTTTTAAAAACTGAAATTTGCTTTGCATTAAAAAAGAATAAATACCTTAATTATTTGGCTCTCTGGTTGATTGGAAGTTGCAAAAAAGGGATTGTGGTGTCTTTGTCTAGTATTTTTTTAAATTAATTTTAATGCTAGTTAAAAGTGTGATCAAAGAAGATCAAGCTTTCTCCAAGCAGAACAGTACTTTATTTCTAATCCATTTCAATCCACTCCAGTAAATTAAACCTGGCAGAGAGACAGGACCAGGCCACCCATCACTGTGTAAACAGGAGACAGGAGAGCCCACAGGATGTAAAATCCAATGAATCCTGCCTCTGTTTTAGGCTACCACACTGCAATCACATTCTTATTCGTAAACACTTATAATCTTATAGAAAACCCATATTTCCTTGTAAATGATTGACAGAATTATAAATCTCAGTCAAAATATAAATTCATACGTTTCCCTATTGCTTTTAGAATAGTAAAGCTGAATCCCAAAGTCTGTTAGATTTCAATAATTCCAGCTGTCTCTAAGAAACAAAACAATTTCCTTGACTTTTATTTCAGTTAAATGTAATTTTTTTAAGCTTGGCTGAACGATGGATAGGTTAAGAAAATACTAATGTCTTAAATTAAGGGGGGAATTCTTAACAGCAAACAGAATGAGATATATTCAAAAGCCTTTCTTAAGACTTGAGTCTCTGAAGGGCTTCCTAAGGAGAGTTTGACTCCTTGACTGAACTTTCCTTGACTGAAAGGGATTGACAAAGATGCCAACAAACTGTTTCGGGTGCTGTGACTCATGCTGTGTGAATACAGGAGATTTCTGAGTCAAGTCAACCGAGTTGCAAGTGCATTTGGAATCTAACGAGCTTTACTGATGAGTACCAAACATCAAATAGAAGCTACTGGGCAAGGCAAATCATATGTTGGAACTGAACGCTGAGGAGATTTCAAAGGTATAATTCTTGCCCTTTGGAAACATGTTTGGGGAGGAGACTGAAAATAGATTTTAGACGATGTTTACCTCAGTTCTACAAATAAATTTTGCTCCTGCTCTGGGTGAAAACATGTTGGGGCCGTAGATTCAGACATAACAGGTTTATCTTCTAAAATTCACCCAGGTATCTTGAGGTAACATTACTCAGTCATCAGAGACTGGTAATAACCACCATAGTGATTAGCTTCCTTTAGCACTATGGTATTGTCCATGGCCCCACAGTCTCCCCAAAGAGACTGAGGCCAGCGGTCCCATGCCTTTGAACCCTGTCTTTTGTGGCTGCATTGGTGCAAATCGATGCACTCTTGCAGAATAGCCAGGTGCTGGCCCCAATCCCTCTTCTCCTCATACTTTCACCCTCAAGACCAGTATTTGAGTGGAGGGTAAGGCCTGGGGGCAGCAGAGCAGTAGAGGCAGAAAAAGAGCTGTCAGCAGATGTAGAGGGGCAAACTGGAAGTGGCGGCTACCAAGATTCCGGGAGGATAGAAAGCCCACAATTGCAGGGAGAGCCTTGGAATGGACGCACAATGAATCAGTGGGGAGAACCCAGAGCAGAAGGAGACTATGGCAGGGACGTTTGATGAATGATGCCATGGAGGAGGTGCACACTCTGCCTCAAGAGGAGGAAAAAGCCCCATGCAGACGCAGGCAAGACGGAAGGCGCAAGAGACAGGCCACATGAGGCCAGAGCCCTAGGCTCTGTAGTTAGATAGAATATGAATCCCAGTTCGGCCGTTTCCTGCCTGGGGGATCTGAGCCAGCTCCCTTAACCACCCTGGATTCCACTGCCCTCCTGTGAAACAGGAGGAACACGAATGACCTTGTACATATAACTACATCGGTTTGTGCACAAAGCGGAGGCCTTCTGTAGAGTGCTGGCTAAGGTTTGGAGTCCAGAGGCCAGCAGTCTGGGTGCGAGTTCCCAGCCCACCCCCGACGACTCTGTGTCTTAATTTCTCTCCACTGGAGGACAGATGTAAAATGGGGATGATAACCGTCATTCCCCCTGGGGGCCTTAATAAATCATGCGTGTAGAATAGTTAGCGTGATGCCTCTCTTTCTAAATTTTTAATATATTGGATCTGTTATTGAAATAAAGATGATTTCTGTGTGGCCGTAAGGAAATTATAAATAGAGGGTGTGAGATTCTGAGGATCTTCATTTTACTTATCTACCAGTATCCCAAAAGGAAACTGTAAAGACGTAGGGATTAGAAGGGACTACGATTTTTAAGCAATAGAAAGGTGGCAGCTGGGACTACCATAGATATTCTATGTTTAACTGTAGAAAGGGTCACTGGTATTTATTTTAGTAATTGATGTTAACAGTGGAAACACTGTCTATTAATTTAGGAAATGTTAATGTCTGCTTTGTGCTCAGATCTGTGCTAGAAACTGGGGATACAGAAATAACGTGTGCTGCCCAGGGGAGCAAACTCTTGGCCAGGGATGACAAAACCTCCAGAGCTGGATGGTGAGATGAAAGCGGAGTTCTGTGCTGGTGTCCCCAGGGGCCCCCAGTGCAGATACTCTTCTACTGTCTTTGCCAAGCACCTCACTCCTCCCCTGACGTGGAGCTGCTGGTAGGGATGGATTACAGGGATGGATTATGGCAGCTTCTCTTGGGGTTTCCTCTCCATTGAGAGTGCTCCCCCTCCTCTAATGCAGGATTTCTTAACCTTGGCACTGGGACATTAGGAGCCACATGATTCTTTCTTGTAGCAGGGGTCATACTGTGCATTGGAAGGCTTAAGCAGCAACCCGGATCTCTACCCACTGGATGCCAGTAGCACTCTTCCACCTGAGATGCCCAAAAATGTCTCTGAATATTGCCATGTGGCTTCTGGGGGACAAATTCACCCTCAGTTGAGAACCATGGATCTAATCATACGGTATGGATACAAAGAGTAAATGTCCTTACATGTGACTTACTCCTGTCCTAGAAATAGTTGGGCTGGGAGGGGAGATGTGTTAGGGAATAGAGAGCATTGGTGGGGAGCAGGCAGGCGACTGTACTGCCAGGCTTTCCTCCTCTCTTCCTGCTCTTGTTGTGGATTTTTGTCTTTCCTCCCACAGGAAGTGGATGAGGCCATCAGTTCTCACAGGTGTCAGTTTTAGCCAAATGGCATCCCCCCATGTTCCAGCCTAACGGATAAGACAGTGGATAATATAATAGCTGCAAAGTCCTCTTCTGTTCCCAGACACCTGTGTCCTTTTTTTTTTCTAACTTTTTTTTTATAAATTTATTTTTTATTGGTGTTCAATTTGCCAACTGGGTGTTATAGAATAACACCCAGTACTCATCCCATCAAGTGCCCCCCTCAGTGCCTGTCACCCAGTCATCCCCACCTGTGTCCTTTTCTTCTCTGATACAGCAAGGCAAGGAAATTGTTTTTGCTGTACGTGCTATTTCTTTTCTTTTCTTTTCTTTTCTTTTTTAAGATTTTACTTATTTATTCATGAGAAACACACAGAGAGAGAAGCACAGACACAGGCAGAGGGAGAAGCAGGCTCCATGCAGGGAGCCCGACGTAGGATTCGATCCTGGGACCCTAGGATCATGCCCCTGGCCGAAGGCGGCGCTAAACCACTGAGCCACCTGGGCTGCCCTGTACGTGCTATTTCAAGTGATTTAGGTAAGCATGTCATTTTGCTAGGGATGCTTTAAAGTCCCACAGACTGGGGTGGCTTAAACAAAAGAGATGTAGTGCCTCATAGTTCTTGAGGCTAGAAGTCCAAGATCAAGGTATTGGTGGGATTGGTTCCTTCTGAGGGCTGGGAGGGAGAATCTGCTCCGTGGGTCTCACCTAGCTTCTGCTGGTTTGCTGGAAGGCTTCGGCAGGCTTTGGCATTACTTGGCCTGTAGAAACATCACTCTGATCCCTGCTTTCATCTACATATGGCATTGTTCTGTGTGCCTGCCTGTCATCTTCCCTTAAGCATGTTTGTGTCCTTTCCAAATTTCCCCATTTTGTAAGGACACCAATTATATTGGATTAATATCCACCCTAATGATGGCATTCAATTTGATTACTTCTGTAACGACCCAATCTCCAAATAAAATTATATTCTTGGGGAATGGGGATTACGACTCCAGCTATGAATTTTGGGGGTGCACCATTCCACCCATAGCAGTAACTAAAAGAGAAAGCCTATTCAGTGATATCATGACAAAAAGTACTGGACTAAGTGGAAAAGAGAGAGATCATAATGTACATACACTTCATGTATCATAACAGGACATCATGTAGAGTTGACAAATCATAAACTACCAGCAGAAACGTATCTTTGGTGACAGGTAATTATTCAAAGAAGGGGAAACAGTGATGGTTCTGAGTTCTCACACTTGAGGATCAGCGGTGGGTTCTGGATCTGATTACGAAACCTGTATTATGGTGTTGCCATAAACGGAACTCCTGTCTCCTCTCAAATCCTGCCTGCCATCTCATTAAGTGAAGTTTGAGTTCTAGTGAAAACTTGAGGTGTCATTAATTGATTAAAATCACAGAGGACTTTTTTGGAAAGTCACATGATCAGCTCTGTCAGTGTGCAATATAGAGTGCCCAGTGTATGAGATTTCTATTACTAGTGTAAAAAATGACTACAAACTTAGTGGCTCAAAGCAATCTGATTTATTATCTTTCAGTTCTGAGGGTCTGATATCCTAAAAGATGATACGAGGCTAAAATCACAGGGTTGGCAGAACTAGGTTCCTTATGGAGGCTCTAGGAGAGAATCCGTTTCCTTGTCTTCTCCTTCTTCTAGATGCTGTGTGCATTCCTTGTCCTGTGGCCCCTTCCTCCTTCTTCAGAGCCAGCAGCACTGCATCCTCAGATGTCTCTCTGTGACCCTCTCCTGCCTCCCACTTTCACTTATAGACACTTGTCATTACGTTGGCCCAAAGGAATAATGCAGGATACTCTCCCATCTCAAAATCCCTAACTTAATTACATCTGCACAGTCCCTTTTACCTTGTAAGGTAACAGATTCCCGGGATCTGGGATTAGGAGGAGGACACCTTGAAAGGCAAAGGGCCTTATCCAGCCTACCAAGCTCAGGAAAGGACAAGGGAAGGCAGTTTTAAGTTGGACAAAGGGATAAGGCAATGGAGAATGGCAGACAGTCCCATTGAGAAAAGTCCCTGGCTGTAGCTCTTACAGGTCTACTAGCAATACTCTGACCTCTTTTCAAGCGGAGGCCATTTATCAAATGTCCTGGTGGAGGTGACCAGAATGCAGCAAATTCCACCTACTGCTCTGGCTGACCTTGAAATCCTGGAGGGGTCTGTGAGGTCCTTGCTCAGCGGTGTTTTATTGGAGTGGGTACAGGATAGTTTTTCCTCTAAGCCAGAGGATGGATGACGTTTGATGAAATCCCACATAAACTGAGCGTGTGTGGTGTGGCTGGTATAAAGCGCTGCAAAACTGTGCAAAGACCATCTTTGAGTTTCAGTTTACCACCCTATTAAAAATAGATCAGTTTCAAATGCAGATTCTGACAGAATCATTAAAATGAAAGAAACAGAAGGTTATATAGAATCTATCTAATAAATAGGTTGGGGGAGAAGGAAAGACATGCATCAAAGTTGAGAGTATCCAGTGAGGAAACCTGCCTTCACCGTGTGGTCGGGCTTCTCAGTGCCGAGGAGAGGCCAGGCACCCTGACTCCCCAGCTGCCTGAGCAGCATATTAATGTAGATGGAAATGACAAAATCAGTGATTTCTTTCTGCTACTTCCACTGCTGCTCTGGGGCTGTACTTTCAGACTTAGGGATAAATTCAATTAAAATAGAAATATCTAGCAGTTACTAAATTCAGTTGTTTATTTAATAGGAGTCCCCTGCGCACACTCGCAGGGACTATTACATGCCATTTGCTGTCAAAATAAGGCAAGCCAAGAGGTTAAAACAAGTCTATAGTTCTTCATGTGTCTAAAATAATTTCATAGTGCATTTTTTTCTAATTAAGATTTAAACAGGAAAATTATGTATGTTGGCTTGTTGCTTTTATGTTTTTATCTGGGAGAGATAAAAACGTTCTGAGTTATAATTAAAATCATTATTGAATTTTATATCAGCGGGTATCAGTGTTGTCAGTTTCTTGGTCTTAACCAAGATGAAATTCATGCAAAACATGCCCATCGTTTCTGTTCTAATTACACCAGTCTAGGAAGGGAAAGATTTCTTAATTTCTCCTCAAGGTCAATTTTTATAGATAACATTTAATCCTAATAGGAAACTGTGCTCTTTAGGAGGGGTTAATTAAACTTGCTACGTTAGCTATATACTGATGAGGAAATCTGTGGTTTCAGAGGAATAGAACCTAACCCCAGTTACTTAAAGAAAGAGGAGTCTTAAGAAAAAAGAAAAAAAAAAAAAGAAAGAGGAGTCTTTGGTTCCCCTCTTTGGGAGAAGCACAGGTAGATACAGAACTTCCGGGATGTCTTGGGCAAAGTTTCCCCCTCCATTCTTGACCTCTGCCTTGTTGACTCCGTATGCTTTTTTTTTTTCTTGACTCCATATGTTAACGCACTTGTTGTTTACATGGTGTGGTGATTACTAACTCCTGAATGCTTCTCCTTGCATTTATCCCCTGAGAAGTCATCAGCAAACCATCCCCAAACCCTGGGTGTCTCCACTCATCATTCTAATGCGCCACTAACCAGAATTATTGAATGTAATCCATCAACCTTGAACACTGAAATGGCATTTACTTAGCTAGCTGTTTCATTGGAACTTCATTATTAGAAAGAAAAAAAATCAAAAAGGTGCAGATCAATATAGCAATGAAATGATTAACTTTCTGTCAGTACTGAAGCAGATGTTAAAACTCAATTGAGTTTTATTGTCTGTCAGTGTAGCACTTACGTAGTGAGAGGCAGAGATCACATTGAAATATTTTGCCCTACATCCATAAAGGGAACATGATTTTGGTGTTTGCTTAATAAAAATTGTTTCCTATTTAATAGAACAAAACCCTCTCTGTATCTTTTTCACAGAGAAGAAAGAAAATCAACTTGTTTATTTTTAATTAGATTTTTAAAAAGGTGAAGCCTTTTCAAGGTATCCAAAGCATCATTTTAATAAATTCTGCAAATCATCAAGATGCATATATTCATTTCAGACGCCTTTAGAATTTAAGACTCTTGTAACTTATACTACAAAATTTATTTTAGTTATAATTCTAGTTTTGGAATTAAGTTAATTTTAGACATTAAAATGGTTATCATTAATTGCATTTTGTCCTTATGTTAGAAAATTATAAATTCCATTTGATGTCAAAATAAGGCAAGCCAAGAGGTTATTTTCCTATATATTTCCCCTATCTATTATTGAGATGGGTAAGCGATAAGACACATGGATTGGATGTATTTTAACTGTAATCCCTATAAGAAAGCATTTCAAAATACTCAGAGAATCCAGAATTATTGATAATGCATATTCTTGTTCATGAAGAGAGATCACATATATTCGTATTTTGTGCAGCAGGCTTAGGCTTATCTACGTCTTGTCAGTGGAATATTTGATAAGCCTACTCTCAATAGTAGATTCTTGAATTCAGTTATTTCCCCATGATATCAAAGGGTTGCTTTTGCTCAGTAAAAATGGTATGGCTAAAACCATGGTATGAAGACAAAATCTATTAATGTTCTGTGTTTTTAGTTGGCATCAGGCCCCATAAGGAATCCCCTCATTACTTATCCTCCATCCCACCCTCTTTACGTTTCTTTTGTGTTGAAGGGTTTAGAAATCTTACTACGATCCTGTTTGAACTGTGCACATGAAGCAAATTAGGTCTGGTAAACAGAAGCCGGATCAGGACAGATGTAGTCTTAATGTCTTAGTCAGTTCCAAGACCTTTGCATGAAGGGGAGGTCATTCAACCTAGACTAGTTATCTGGGATGATGCTACGTGTGTGAATCATAAATCCTTCAGCCTACACCAGCTATCAGAGATGATGTTACATATGAATTCTAAATCCTGCAGCCAAGGGGCACCTCAGTGGTTCAGTCAGTTAAGTATCCAGCTCTTGATTTCGGCTCAGTGCTGTGAGATCTAGCCCTTTGCCTGGCTCTGTGCTGGGCACGGAGCCTGCTTAATATTCTCTTTCTCTCTTCCTCTGCCCCTCCTTTTTCTCTGTGTCTCTCCCTTTCTAAAAAATAATACAAATGTACATGAATAAATCCTGCAGCCGGGATCCCTGGGTGGCGCAGCGGTTTGGCGCCTGCCTTTGGCCCAGGGCGCGATCCTGGAGACCCGGGATCGAATCCCACGTCGGGCTCCCGGTGCATGGAGCCTGCTTCTCCCTCTGCCTATGTCTCTGCCTCTCTCTCTCTCTCTCTGTGTGTGTGTGTGTGACTATCATAAATAAATAAAAATTAAAAATAAATAAATAAATAAATAAAAAATCCTGCAGCCTAGACCAGGTGTGTGGGATGATGCTACATGTATGAATTATAAACCCTCCAACTAGATCAGGTATTCTGAGATGTGGCTAATTTGTGAATTACAAACTCTCCTTCTGGCCTTCCCCCAATAGCTGCAGCCTTTTATCTGGGTGTCTGAACCCTGAAGAAGGAGAACACATCACATCTTAGATTTTGTAGACACCATCTCCGAGCTGACTCTAAGCTCTGGGTTTGAAAATGCCAATGATTCCATCAGTCACACTGGAGGATTCTGGGGGTTTGGTAAAAATAGACTTTGAGGGCATTAAGCCTGCATATCTGGAAACCATCCTGTCATCCTTTTCCTACAACTTGAGTGCACAGTTGGAAAGAAATAGTCAGCAATGGGAGAATCCCCTCACTTGGCTTCATGATCCCCGGAGCACGATAGGAAGAAATCAAGGGGGAGGCCTATAGAGCTGGCTTCCTTATTAAAATACTGCAACAAAATTAAAATTGCATTCCTGGGAAGAAATGCAGAGATTAATGCCTCCATCAAAACTCAGAAATTTCAAGGGCATTGTTTTCTGTCACAACCCCACTTGACTCCTTGTTTAAGCTGTGTGGTAGGTACCTGACATTTGGAGAATGTCAGAAAGATACTGGTTCGGTTTGTTGCTTTGGTCCAGATATCATTTGTTTTATTTGAACTCATAACAAATAGCCTGGCAGCAGATAGTTAATGAGCCGCCCACTTTTGACCTATATTTATTCTCCCAGTATCTTTTCTCTTCTAGATACTTTTTTCCACATAAACCTAATGAAGTTTGAGCAAGCATATGGGCATCAAGTTAGACCCTGAAGTGTTCGCACTGGTTTGTAGCTTTGTATGTTGTCATGTTACTAAGTTCAGGCCAATGGAATATGAATAGTGGTGCCATGAACAATTTCTGCCTTCCTTCCTTGAGGAAGAAAGACAGATGCTTTCCATTTTTTTTTTTTTCCTATTGGCTTAATGGCATTGGCAAGTGGAGTAGTTGACTTTAACCTAGAGATGTCAAATCAGCTGTTGAGGATGGCAAAGCTCTCCTTCCAGCCCTTGGCCATCCACCTATCTCTGGGCTGCTGCAGAAGAGAGAAGCGAACATATCTCCTCTTTGAACTGTTGTATTTACAGTTTTTTGCGTCACAGCAATTTAGTTTGATGCCCACGTAATAGAGAATATAATTCACCATTTCACATTCAGCCTGAGATATTTGTTCAATCCCAGATGCTTAGGTTTTCTCGGTCACTCAAAGTCCCTATTCTTTGGACTTGAGTTTTCTGTGTCATCCTCTCACTGTGCCGCACCATTACAATCCAAACTCAAGGCATATTGCCTCATTTCCACAAAGGACAACTCTCTCTCACACACATACACTCACACACAGGTAGTTGTTACAAAAATCCACCGATCTAAAATGTTCTTTGGAAGTAAAAGAAGAGTAATTTTGCAGTGGAGAAACCAGACAAACTCAATGATCAAAGTCAACATTGACTGTGGTAAGTCATGTTGACAGCATATAACTTTGATATGATATGAGAAAGACACTTCACCTTTGTGATCTTCCTCTCAAATACTCATGACCCTAGTTGAATCATGAGAGAAACAGAATTGAGAGATGTTTTACAAATTACCTGGCTAACATTCTCAACGCTGCCAACGTCATCAAAAACAAGGATTGTCAGAGAAATTGTCATAGTCTAATAAGCAAGACCAAGAAGACAAGACCACTAAACATAATGTGATGCCCTAGTTGGGATCTTGGAGCAATAAGCCAACATCAGGGGAAGAACGAAGGAAAATCAAAGGAGTGACAATTAATAATAATGTTATCAGTGTCAGTTCATTAGTTGTTACAAATACAGCAGACTAATATAAGATACTCACAGTAGGGGGAACTGGGTGTGGTATGTAAGAACTCTAGTATTCCTGCAACTTTTCTGTAAGTCTAAAGCTAGTAAAGATTCACTGAATGTTTTTTATTTTTATTTTTTTTAAAGATTTTTATTTATTCACGAGAGACACAGAGAGAGAGAGACAGAGAGGCAGAGACATAGGCAGAGGGAGAAGCAGGCTCCCTGCATGGTGCCCTATGTGGGACACTATCCAGAGACTCCAGGATCATGCCCTGAGGCAGATGCTCAACCACTGAGCCACCCAGATGTCCCTACTGAGTGTTTTAAAAATGCCCTTCAGTATTGTCTCTCTTGCTTTGAAGAGATTTCTTTCCATTTTAAAGGTGAAGTTCAGTGGGAGGTGAGAAAGTAAGGAATGCAAATGTAGATAACCCTAGCTATAACACAGAGAAATATGGAAAGTAGCTGGAAGCTGACAGAGAGCTTTTGTTTATTTTTAGAATGTGGATAGAAAGGAAGCATTGGATGGAGAGGATGAAACTCTGGGAGAAGAGTAGATAATAGATACAATGTCTGTCCTGAGAAATTCAGTAGTTAGTGGGATCCAGAATACGGGGAGAGAATAGAAAGAACATCTTTGCAATTACAGTAGGAGATAAGGAACAAAAGATTGCCCCTTTTCCATGCAAAAATGTCAGTTTAAACTAAGAAGTTCCAATCCCAGGACTTCTATTTTCACTCTTCACAGAAAAGTACAGTTTGGCTGAGAATAGGGAAACAGTCATGAGGTCAAAGGTTTAGTTATTAAAAACAAACAAACAAACAAAAAACAGCATCTGGGGGATCCCTGGGTGGCCCAGCGGTTTGGCGCCTGCCTTTGGCCCAGGGCGCGATCCCGGAGACCCGGGATCGAATCCCACGTCGGGCTCCTGGTGCATGGAGCCTGCTTCTCCCTCTGCCTCTGTCTCTGCCTCTCTCTCTCTCTCTCTGTGTGACTATCATAAATTAAAAACAAAAACAAAAACAAAAAAAACCAGCATCTGTCCAAAGATTCAGAAAAAGGGAAAAAATGGAAAAAGTCTCAGAACCTAGAGCCAAAGAGTAAATACTACAAGGATTTATGGCCTCTATATATTGTATCTTTCTCTCTGATTGCTGGTTTAATTTGATACACCTCCACTACTCAGGAAACATGGTACCAAGGCTCCTCTACCCGGTTCGTGGATTCACCAGAGGAGAGGTGGTCGTGTTCTTTATTGGGGCAGAGAAATGGCATCCTAGTGAAGAAGGGCCATGGGGCCAGGCTGCCTGATTTGAGTCTGTGATGTAATTTTAGGCAGATAATTTGTCTCTCTGTTTTCTCATCTGTCCCCAAGAATTGTGATAAACAATATACCCAGAACACATAAGCCAGCATTTGATACATGCATCAACTCAGAATTGGACTTTTAATGGGAAGACATATGCAAAACTGGGCCAGAGGAGTTAAATGCATTGGCTAGATATCTGAAGAAATATATCTTGGAGATATATTTATGGAGTAAATATTTATGGAGCAAATATATCTCCATATATATATATATATATATATATATATATGGAGAGAGCCAATAATATAAGGGAGACTGATAAGGGGTTATGGGACTGGAGGTGGAAGGTGTTGTATGAGCACGTGAGCTGGAGGAGTAGGAGTGTTAGTGGCCAGAGAGAGGAATATTTAATGTTAAGGTGTCTGAGACAAAGCCATCCATCTCAGACGAAGGATGACAAGAATTGACAAAAGATAGGGAATATTTGGAGAAATCAATGTTTGGAAACATCCACAGGGTGGCTAGTCAAAACAACAAAGTCTTACTGGTTCTGTAAGGACAAAGTTAAAAATGAAGGAAAGATACAAAAGGAACATTCTGGACATCACAACAAGAGCCACAGACTGATGAACATAGGGAAAGCTAGGAACAGGTGAGAGGTCAGCGGCCGGTATGTAGAGAGGAGAAATAATCCCATTGAGGTATTGCAACTATCATCAATACAGCAGTCCCAGAATTTAGCAGTGTTAAAAGAAATGAAATGGACTTATTATAGCATCATATCGCTACATGGAACTACTTGTTTTTTTTTTTTTTGAACTGGCTTGATTCTAGATTGCCATCAAAGTAAAATGTAATTCTGCAGATTCTTCTTAAGATATAATGTATTACTTGGTACCTGGTGTTAGATTTATTTTGGCTAACAAGTAATGTGAACAATCATTGTGGATTTTTGAAAATTGATGTATTGCACTGAAGGTCAATGTCTTCATTATCTGTTGGATGCTTGATTATGCCTTCGATTAGCATCGTAATGCAGAGGGTCTTCATGTTCTTTCTCGTGAGCACTGCATTTCCCCTTGCAGAAGTAAGATACCCATCAGCAGGAAAAGGGCATGTCTTCTAGGCTAGGAACGAGAGGGAGTTGCTGAAGCAAAAAGATTATAACTGCACTGTGGTTCTTTCTTTTGCAACTTTTGTTATGCCATCTTGCATGTTGAATGTGATAAAATCCAAATCCTTCATTAAAAAATGGCTTCAGCATTTACGTCATAGGACGTACTGAATCTTTCATTGTACTCGCAGTTGTTTCTTTTGCCTGTGAACTTGACCTCAGAAGTACTATTTTTTTCCTTTTCTTCTTCTTCTTAAAGATAATAACCAAATGTGATTCTCTTTGAAGGGGCATTTATGTCAAGAAGTTTGAAGGATACTAATGTAACTAGTGTGGATGGCTCTGAAATTCAAAGTAAGCGTGTATTTTGACTAGCTGTGACATT
Organism: Canis aureus; assembly: GCF_053574225.1. Classification (NCBI taxonomy): domain Eukaryota; kingdom Metazoa; phylum Chordata; class Mammalia; order Carnivora; family Canidae; genus Canis; species Canis aureus. The sequence continues at coordinate 119,393,121 of NC_135649.1, read as the reverse complement.
TAAGAAAAGATCTTTGATAGTGTCACAGTTTGGAAAGCTATTACATAATATAATTGATTCAAGATCATGTCTTTAAAAACTTGACTCCTTACTGCTAATGTAATAGATAATGTTGATAACACTGACATTGAAAATCCTTTTCTAAATAATGGAATCTAATCACAGAAAACAGAATCACCACTTACTTTATTGCTAGAGTTAGTTTATTTTTCAAGGTCATTTTAGTTTTACTGAATCATTTTAAACTTGTAAGCAAATGGCACCTATATTTTGTGGAAAGCTTCAATTTTAAAAGTGAATGGAAAGTAGCTTTTTTCATTTCTGTGTAGTTGAAAAACAGAGGACCCTGAGTAGTTGGGAAGCTCTAGTGTACCAGGGGCTTAGAGGTACAACAAGTGACAAGTTGACTTCTGGTTTTTTTTCCATCAAGTGATTCTGGAATTTCTGTAAAAACATCATGTGACTTGGAGACTTCAGTAATTGTTGAAGAAACCTGGGCTTGCAGTCATCTGCTACTATTGACTTTGGGTCTCTTCCAGGATAAGCCATTTAGCCTCTGTGATAGTGTAAGTTCCTTACGGGTCTAGTGAGGGGGTTGGGTAATGACTGTCTACACTTCAGAGCTGTGGATGAGAATCATTTGTGATGGATCATGCGAAGATAAAAGGTGCAACTGAAGTTGCTAATTTAGCAACATGTATTGAAGCAGAGGAAACTGACGTAGCTATGGGAAATAATGTGTTTGTCTTCACTAAGGGTTCTCCAAGTGTGCTCTTCAGATCAGCAACCTCAGTATTACTTGGGAACTGGTTAGAAATGCAAATTCTAAAAAAAAAAAAAAAAGAAATGCAAATTCTTAGGCCCCCATCCCAGACCTGCTGAGTCAGAGCCTCTGCTGGTGGGTCCTAGTAATCTGTGCATTGACAAATCTCCAGGGATTCTGATTCAAGTTCAGGTGTGAGGCCAATGGCTCTGAACCAGAAGTCAGGGCAGCCCAGGTGGCTCCGCGGTTTAGCGCCACCTTTGGCCCAGGGCATGATCCTGGAGACCTGGGATCGAGTCCCACATCGGGCTCCCTGCATGGAGCCTGCTTCTCCCTCTGCCTGTGTCTCTGCCTCTCTCTCTCTCTCTCTCTGTCTTTCAAGAATAAATAAATAAAATCTTTTAAAAAATAAAAAATAAACCAGAAGTCAGAGGTTTGCTATACAGAGTCCAGTGGTACATATGATTGACTTCATAGCAGTAGGGTTTCATCTCAGCCACACAGCTTTGCTGCTTTAGCCTGAAAGTGGCTACAGACAATGCATGAGTGAATGGATAGGGCTGTATTCCAGTAAGACTTTATTTATAAAAAGATGTAGGTAGGTCTGCTCAGTGGGCTATAATTGCAGATCCCTATTTAAAACCTGTCCTACTGGGGCACCTCGGTGGATCAGTTGATTGTCTGATTCTTGATTTTGGCTCAGGTCATGATCCTCACAGTCGTGAGATCAAGTCCCACATCAAGCTCTGAGCTCAGGGAGGGAGTCTGCTTGAGATTCTTTCTCCCACTCCCCCTACGCTTACCACTGCTTATTTTCTCTCTCTCTCTCTCTCAAAAATGAAATCAAATCTTTAAAACCTCTCTTACTAATTTTAGATCAGTTAGGCTTGTTTTCTGTGAGTTGAAGACATTTATCCACATAAAAGATTGTTTTTAATGCAAAATATGTTTATTCCTGAGTATATGTGGCAAACATGATTTCTCATTATTTAAATTTGTAAGGCTTTTCTGTGTAAACAGAAAGAGATGCTTACAATAAAATTAATTTAGAGAAGATACATATTCATTTCAAAGTATTAATAGTATATTTGGATTCATTGCAAATACATAATGAACAAAATCTTACCTTAAATCTCATTACTTACTTTGGACCATTTCTTGTATGTCATAATCCTTGCATTATAAGAAAAGAATTTTAATATCTCCTCTCAGCGTAGAAGGGCTTCATAGACATCATTGCCTTCACTGTGCAACTAATAAATGAATGCTGTTGATCATTTAAGAAATTAAACATTGGAAGCTGTGTCAACAAAAGCAGTGTTCCTGATCACATAGATGCTTAGAATCCAGCAATGTGGAATTAGAGAATATATCAAAGATTTAATTTGTGATATGACTTCACATGATTCATTTTATGATGTTTTCATGTTGCAGCCCTAGTTTTTAATGCATGTCATTTCTGATTATGGTTAAGTGTATCCTGGTAAATCATTTCTTTCAGCTGCTTGTTTAGCACCAAGTTTTGAAGTGGTGCCGTAGTAGATTTCCTATTCAGTCCAGATAAATGTGCTTGTTTCTAAGCCTCATCAGCTGCCACAAAGGTCCAGGAAGCAAAATCTAAGTGACTCACAGTGCTTTCAAGTTGTTCTTTGAGAGGGTTCTGGAATGAGGTTTGATGGAATCTCCTAATTTTCCAGCCACGGCAACCTGGTCCAGTCATCTGTCCCTAGCCATTGCCCTCTGGGCCGTAGTACTGTTTGGCCAGTCACAGAAATACTGATGTAGACAGCTCACATTCGTGATTTCCAGAAATTTTTCAATAGCAGGAAGTGTTCTCAATATATATAATTTCCTTTTTTCTAAATCCATAAACATGATTTAATAACATATACCATGAGTAAGTTTTAATAATATATTGTAAATATTTGTGTATGTTCCTATGTAGCACATGATAAATGTAAACTGTTTTCTATTCCCTTCCATTTCTTAAAATCTCAAAGCTGATAGGAAATATTTCTTTTAATTTTAATTTTGATTCCAGTATAGGTGTACAGTGTGGTGGTTCATCTATTTTGCGTATTATTCAGTGCTCATCAGGATGGCTATACTTTCAATCTCCTTAATCTACCTGTTTTCCCTATCCCCATCCTACCTCCCTCTGGTAACCATCAGTTTGTTCTCTAGGGTTAAGAGTCTGTTTCCTGGCTTATCTTTTTAACTCCCTTCATTCCTTTTTAGTTGGATTATTTGTCTTTTTTTTGGTGTTGAATTGTATAAATTTTATATATTTTGGATACTACCTCTTTATCAGATATGCCATTTGCAAATATCTTCTCCCACTCAATAGGTTGTCTTTTCATTTGATTGATTATTTCCTTCACTGTGCAGAAGGTTTTTATTTTGATGTAGTTAGAATATTTCGCTTTTATTTCCTTAGCCTCAGGAGCCATATTTAGAGAAATGTTGTTAGGACTGAAGTCAGAGGCATTACTGCCTGTGCTCTCATTTTTATGGTTACAGATCTCACATTTAGGTCTTTAACCCATTTTGAGTCTGTTTTTGTAATATAGTGTTAAAAAGTGGTCCAGTTTGGGGGCACCTGGTTGGCTCAGATGGTTGGGTGTCTGCCTTTGGCTCAGGTCATGATCTCCTGGTCTTGGGATTGGCCCCACATGGGGCTCCTGACTCAGCAGGAAGTCTGCTTCTCTGTCTCTCCCCCTGCTCATACTCTCTCTCTCTGTGTCTGTCTCAAATGAAATTATTTTTTAAAAAAGTAGTCCAGTTTCATCCTTTTGCTTGTATCTATGCAGTTTCTCCAACACCATTTGTTGAAGAGGCTTTTCTTTTCACATTGGATATTCTTTCCTGCTCTGTCAAAGATTAATTGACCATAAAAGTGTGGCTTTATTTCTGGGCTCTCTATTCCATTCTGTGGATCTGTGTGTCTGTTTTTGTGTTAGTATTATACTGTTTTGAACACTACAGCTTTGTATTATAACTTGAAATCTGGGATGTTGTGATACTTCCAGCTTTGCTTTTGTTTTTCAAGATTGCTTTGACTTTCTGAGGTCTTTTGTGGTTCTATACAAATTTTAGAATTATTTGTTCTAGTTCTGTGAAAAATGCTGGTAGTAGTTTGATAGGGATTGCATTAACTGTCAATTCCTTTGGGTAGCGTGGACATTTTAACAATACCTGTTTTTCTAATTCATGAGCATGGAATACCTTTGCATTTGTTTGTGTCATATTCAATATTTTTCATCAATGTTTTATAGTTTTCAGAGTACAGGTCTTTCACTTGCTTAGTTAAGTTTATTCCTAAGTATTTTATTACTTTTGGTGCAATTGTAAATGGGATTGTTTTTAAGTGCAGTTACATGATTTATTGATAATAGAACATTATTTCCTGCTCTCCTCTAAATTTACAGAGCCCAGGATTATTATGCAACAGATTTTGAATAGTTTATAGCACTAACATAGTCTTTTACTAAGAAGAAAACCACTATAAATATTTGCTGAGATATTGAGTGAATTAATTCATGAGTAGTACATCAGTCAGTGAAGCAGTGGCTGAATTTAGGAGAAATTCGTTTATTGAGGAACATTTAATTGAAATGTGCTTTAGCAAAACAACTCCATATAACCATTCCAAAATGATAATAGATGATTGCCCCATGTCCATATGTAAAGACATATATATATATTTATGTATACAGGATAAATATTTTTTCTTTGTTACTGTATCAACTTTTATGTTGTGTGTTTTTTTGTTGTTGTGTTGTTTTTTTAAAAAACAAAATTGTTATAAAAGTATGCTTGGTTATAATGGAGTTTCCACAGGCAATAAAAGCAGAAAAAAGAAAAAGAAAAAGATATTATTAGTTCCATTCCCATTGCATCCAAAATTTGAAAAATGTTACTTTTGGATTACTTTTAACCATGTTTTTTATATTTTTTCCTGAATTTGATTATGTTATACTTATTTTTAATATGAGCTTTTTTATTTCTTCTTTGCCAGTTTTTTTTTTCATTTTAAAATTGATTTAGAGATTATATAACACATAGAGACCTCAGTTATTTTCTTCAGCGTTCATGTAACAAACACTGTGAGAGCCTCTTCTGGCCTAGACAAAGTATAAAGCACAGATGAGAGGAAGTGAATAAGACAGAGCTGAAATGGCAGAAAGTAAGGAGCCCCTGCAGTGGCAGTGCATGCTGTGTGAGAAGTGCCATGAGGAACACATGTCCTGCACTCTCTAGGGGTACATGCATGGCCTCCTAGCCCACCCAGCAGATGATGTCGGGGAAGGAATTCTTTTAGCAGCTAACATTCTAGAGGATGACCATGTGGTCAGAAGACATGAAACTTCCAACTACAAGAAGTATAGCAAAGGAGAATTTATCCTGCAGATATATGTGTGCATGTGGGATAGGTAGGGTATTTGCACAATGTCACTTATGAATAACATATTAATAGTAAAGGTTTCCAAGCAACCTAAGTCTCTCTCAGTAGAGAAAGGATTAAATAGAATATGTATGCTCCAATGACAGGATTGCCACTACCATGGAAGGATAAGAAATATTCTCCAATGTTAAGTAGAAAAAAGGAAGTTGTAAATCCATGTCTATGTTCTATTTACTGCATAAAGAAGGGGAAATAAAACTCTGCATTTGTGTTTTTTTGTAAATTCATAAAGTAATTTTGAAGGCTGTGTAAGAAGCTGATGAAAGTGCTTATCCATGTCTGGTGTTCGTCTGTGGGATTGGGTACTGGATTCAGGGAGGTGAAGGGTTTCAGGGAAGTAGTGATAAACTCCTGTGTACTAGTTCTACAATTATGCAGTAATTAATTCATGGCCAGTTTGGTATCATCAGCACTTTAAGCCATTCCTCCATACCCCAGGAAATTATTTTGAAGAAAATCTCAGACATCATAGAATTTTATATATAAATCTTATAATACCCCTATTGCATCTAAAAATAAAAATTATTAAATAGTTAAATATTCAGTCTTTAGATTGTTCCATATATTATGTATATACAAAATATGTATATATACAAATTGTCCTGTTACTTATGTGTTTATACACTTATATGTATAGGAGCAAGTTGTGTACGTATATACACAAATCCATTTACTTAAAGTCTAAATAATAAATAAGATCCATGCATAACAGTATTATATAGAATACAATTGTATGCAATATGTACAATTAAGGGCATAAGTTTCCTTTTAAATATAATTTAGTCAAAGTAAGATGTATCAGGTGATGCATCTCTGGGTGGACCATGCCTAGGTACACTTTAAGTGTGTATGTGTGTGCATGTACACACATGTAGGTATGTACATGTGAGTGCCTGTGTGTATTATTAATTATTATTTATTAAGAGAGTGTATAGCTTTCATTTTAAAAGGAGTTTAACCCAAAAAAATATGTTCTGTTTACTAGGTACATTAAATATTGTTACTACATATGGATAAAGTTTTTAAGGTAGCATCTCAGTATATCTGGCTGGCTCAGTCAGCAGAGCATGTGACTCTGACTCTTGATCTCGAGGTCGTGAGTTTGAGCCCCACATTGGGCATATAATTTAAAGGAAAAAAGGTAGCATCTCATCATCTATACACAGTCACTGTCTGCATCCTCCAAAGCTAGGTTCAACTTTAAAACTCCTCAAGCCTAGTAAAGTACCGTGTGAACAGATTATTCATGGCAGAAATGTGCATTAGACAGGCGTGTGCTCAGCATTGAATGGGATATGAGACCACTTTACATACTGGCAGAAATGGATCTATTTGTGTAAAAACAAGAAAGAGATTGTGAGAAAGCTAAAAGCCAGTGGCTAAGAAAAATGTTACACAGACACCGAGAAATCTCTGCAGTTATTTTAACAGCCTTACACTATGGACAGAGACAGTGTGGCAGAGATGTCTGCGGAACACAGACATCAATCTGCTAAGCACCCAACCTAAACAGTCATGGACATACCAGCCAATGCTGTTGTTTGAAAACCAACGATAGTATGGCCTGGAAAGTCTCCCGTCACCAAGGGAGAGGAAAGGCTGAGATTGAAATATAACCAAATTTCCTTATAATCAACGCAAGGAAGGACCATTTCTCTAGTATTCAATAATAACAAGTCATTTTATAAACTGAAACAAATGTCATCCTCACAAACTTTTTTTTAAAAATCTACTACAAAGGAACTGATACACTTGATTATGGAAAAATATAAATATTTATTATGATGGAAATAAAAATATCAAAAAATGAATTAATGGATATAAATATTATTGTATAGATTATGAAATAGACATTATAAAAATGTTTTTTTTCAATGTAAAGGAAAAATGTTCTTCTTTCTATTTTTCTGTATTTTTATTACTTACAGGATACTTTGTACTCCAAATGTGTGTGGGTTCCCCCCACACCGAGCAATTCTGTGACACCAGTTGAGTATGCTACAGTTTACTCTGTTTTACACAGTCCACCTGCAGATAGGGTCAGATCCCATGGGGTAAGGGCTCAGTCCCACAAGACTACCTTCCCCCACCCTTCAGAGGCTAATTTTTTTTTTAACTCTTTTTTTTTTTTAAGGTTTTTATTTATTTATTCGTGAGACACAGAGAGAGAAAGAGAGGCAGAGAGACACAGACAGAGGGAGAGGCAGGCTCCATGCAGGGAACCCGATGTGGGACTGGGGATCACACCCTGGGCCGAAGGCGGCGCCAAACCGCTAAGCCACCAGGGCTGAGGCAAATTTAACATCCAGGCTGTCACCCGTGTTGCTGACCATTTGTCTATAAATCAGATTCCTCGTCTTCAGTTTTGATTAATCTGATGGAGCAGCTCACAAAACTCAGGAAAACATTTCACTTACTGGATCACTGGTTGATTCTAACAGGATATAACTCAGGAACAGTCAGGTTCGAGAGATAAGTAGATCAAGGTCTGTGGGTAGGGGCTGGCAGCTTCCACGCCACGCCAGCACCAACAATTTTCATCAACCCAGAAGATCCTCATGCCCCATAATTTGGGATTTTTATGGAGGCAAGATTGATCGAATCATTGGCCATGAGTGACAGAGTCAGTTTGCAGCCTCTCTCCCTTCCCCGGAGTCAGAGGTGGGCCTGAAACTTCCAACCCTCTCATCTCAAGGTTGGTTCCCCTGGCAACCAGCCCCCATCCTCAGGGGCTTTCGAAAGTCACCTCATTCATTTAACCTCTGGTGTGGTTGAAAGGGGCTTGTTTTGAATAACAAAAGCACCCATTTCACCTTAGTGGCTCTGGAGCTATTTCAGGCGCTGGAAATAAAATTAAGTTATAAAACAAAACAAAAATGCCTCGTTGCTTTTACAGAGGAAATTACAAGAATTTTGGGAGCTGTGTGCCAGGAACCACGGACAGAAATCAAATATATATTTCTTACCATAAATCACAACATCACAGCCACAGAGCAGCTGTGCTTAAGTTACTGATGAAGATGTGATGGGATATGGAGTCCATTCTTGGTTGATCTGTCTTTGGCTCTTTAATTACTATTCTCCTACTTCACCTCTCTCCAAGTATCTGAGGCTCGTTTTTCCCAAATGAATATTGAAGGTGCATGGTATGTGAAAAGGCAGCTGATATATCAGAAGGCTAACCCCCTACCTGATTTTATTTAAATACTGCACCATAAACAGAAATTAAAAGTGGGGGGGGGGGAGTTATTTCCATTTCTTAGCAGATACTGAACATTTCTGAACTCCAGGTGTGCTTCAAAAGTCCCTGAAACAGCTTGGGGTTGAGAAGGAGTAGTCAGCATGGTGGTACAGATAGATGACTTCTCAGGATTTGCTCCGTGTACATCACCCCTTCCACATGGAACGTAGGAATGCAGCCAAGGCGCAGGGGTGTAGGAGCACGTGGCTCTGGAGGTCCCAAACAGACCAGGTTCAGCCACTTGCTGCTGACAGAATGCAAAGGCAGAGAGACGGTGGTGTTCAAACTAGAAACAAACTCATTTCAGTGAGGCCAACACCAGGAAGACGGCAGGCAGACTAACATCTCAAAGACTGTCTCCAAATTATTTTGAGGTTCATATAAGGAAAATATGGTACTCGGTGGGTATGAGCAGGTGGGCAGTAAAGATCAGGTGTATCATTGTCTTTGTGGTCAATCATGGGGTCTTGCTAGCTCAAGGCAGTCCTTACGGTTTGAGGGGGTTCCCATCAGGGAGTGCTTTGCTCTCAGGATCTTTTGCCTTATTTAAGAGATAAGATGGAAAGAATTAATTAATGAGGAGATTTTTAAAAATATTTTATTTATTTATTTATTTATTTATTTATTTATTTATTTATTTATGAGAGGCACAGAGAGAGAGAGAGGCAGAGACACAGGCAGAAGAAGAAGCAGGCTCCATGTAGGGAGCCCGAGGTGGAACTCCATCCCCGGACTCCAGGATCACGCTCTGAGCCGAAGGCAGGCGCTAAACCCCTGAGCCACCCAGGGATCCCCAATGAGGAAATTTGAAGTCAAAATGGAAGTAGTTGAAGTCTTCTTTCAGAAAGGCCAGCTGCTGACATCCATGTGGTCTAATTTCTGTGGGCGTCGTGGAGGGTTCATTAACACTTGTGCTTTATATTGCCGCCCTGTCTGTACTGCATGTCATCCATGGAGAGACAGAGTTCAGTCAGTTGGAAAACTTGGAGCACCTCCATCTTTAGTACCACAAACATCTTGTCTTGTACTTTGGCAATAAAACAGTACAGGAAGGAAGCCGAGGTAAATGGGACAGAGGGCTATAAAGCCTACTCCGTTTTCAAAGGAGAAAACAAAGAAAAGAGATGGACCTCAAATTTAAAAAATAGAAGAAAATTATTTTTTCTCTGAATGTATTTGTTTGTTGGCTTCTTGGGCCATAAAGAATCTCAGAGAACAATTCTGAAACCAAAGTTGACTAGGTCATAAAAGACAATTTTTCAGGCCCAGAACACCACCTGATCTCTTTTTGGGAAATTTTGTTCACTTTCAGTATTAACATGCCCAAGTAAGTTAAAGAATGCAGACAATAAACATGTTTGAATATCCATTCTCAAGGCACCCAGTGAGCCCCCACATCAGCTATATCTCCTGGAGAACAGTACTGAAATGGAAACACAAGAAATGAATGAATGGTACACTAGGGAAATGATTCTTCCAGAGTTCCCCTGATTTTATTCAACAGGTGGAGAATCTATCCACTGGATACAAATTAATAGTAACCATAGAGACATAGGAATTATTTATACCATATTTTTAAAGTTTTTAATTTTAATTCAAGTATAGTTAACTACAGCATTCTGTTAGTTTCAAGTGTATAATACAGCGATTCAACGATTCTGTACATTTTTTATTGCTCATAAGTCTACTATTTTTACAGTATTTTTAAATTAAAAAAAAATAATCCCCTATTTCAACTAAGGACAGTGAAGTTTGAGGACCTTAGGAAACTTTTCAATTACATGAAAAGATTGGAATCTGATTAGAACTTTTTCTTAACCACTACTGTATACCTTCCTAGGTTTATAAAAGGAATGAGATCAATCAAGGAAGAAAAATAGTAGTAAGTAAAATTGGCCAGGGAAAGAGGAGCAATAAAAGTATGAATAAATTACTCATCATAAAAGTTCTCTTTTTATTATGCAGTACTCTGCTTAATATATAAATAAGAGTACCTCCATTATTGGTTTACCCAGTGAATAATTCATTTCATCTTTCTCTGAGGAGTTTTTCAGGGGGAAAAAAAAGTAGGCCAGAACAGAATGAGTTCTAATCATGAGTGGAGATGAGCAGGTTCTTTGTAAATAGGTATTTAAGAGATATGTTCGGAGTAACGTTGACACAGGTACCCTGTATCGGCACACAAACTGTACAACATTGACATCTGTCATTTTTCAGTTTAATAGTTTTCATGCAAATATGCTGAAAATATGAAATCATAAACACATTACCTATTTCAACTTTATGTATTTTATTCAACAAGTAAGCAGATATATTGACAGGTAGATAGATAAATTTATGGCAGATACAAAGAACAGAGGACACAGAGAAATTTATGCAGCATTGAAAGTCTTTGGCCACTGGGTGTCATGGTTTTCCCCTGTAATGGTTAACCCTTCAATAATACTTGAAAGGTTCCTGTAATTCTGGAACAGAAATATTCAGTGTTAACTTAAGCAGGAGCATAAATGGAAAGTTTTATTAAAATTAAAATATGCACAGTTCTTTTTTTCAGATTGGTATGTCGTGTGTAAAACACATTACCCATGTCATTTTTTACCTAAAAGTGGCTGAGGAGGATTAAACCCCTAAAAATTTAAATGGCAAGGAATTGTCTAACTGTGTTGGTCACACTGGAGCTTTATTATATCCCATTCAGATCTAACGAATTTGTGCAGTGCATGTATGCATGTGCTTGGGTATGGTTTTTAAAGAACTCTTGGCTGTACAGAATTTCCACACTGCAGATATACTGATTATTAGATGTAATTATTGTATTTTGGTTTCTAATTCCTCTTACCTTTGCCTTATGTATATGTATGTGATGGCAGATGTGTTATAAAAACTCTAGAATTAATAGAACCAGACAGCCTTGCGAATATGGTCCCCTCTGCCAAGTATGATGGAAGTGAATTCTTGTGATTGTATCATTCGCTTATTCTATAGCAGAAATGCTACGGAAGTTGTAGAAAAGCCCTGTAAAGATAAAAAGATAAAGCCAGGGCAGAAGACAGCCCAATGCTCTGAGGATACCATGGACACATTCCTCACTTGATATTTTCTCCTTTTGGTAACCAGTTACTGCCATAGTTGTAAAGGTGAATCTGATGAAGGGATTGACTCATCTAGAAGTCAATATGGCTTCATGAACAATTTTATTTTATTATTTTATTTTTGTCATTGCTATTTAAAACAAAGTGTGGAAAATCTCCAAGTTATGCCTAAGTGTATAACAATGAATCCTTGACTGACTCTTTCAGATTTTATTTTTCAGTAATCTATCTAGCCAGCATGGGGCTAGATTTCAGGACCCTGAGACGGAGAGTTGCGTGCTCTACTAACTGCACCAGCCAGGGGCACCCTACTTGACTGAATTTTTAAATGGCAGTTCTCACATATTCTGATTGTTATTTATATGTTCAGGTGGTGTTGAACAAAGTGCTTGTTGCTATCATCACACTGATGTGTGTCAGTAAGGGAGTTGGACACACTGATGTGTGTCAGTAAGGGAGAATTCATGATTCTCACTCAGGAATTACTGAGGAAGGGACCACCATAGGTGTTAATGGAAGGCCTGCTTTCATTTGAACAGAAACATTTTTTTTCCTGTTCATAATCGTGAAAACACAGCAGATGCCCACTTCTCTCAAATCCATGTTCAATTCTGTTTGTGGGAATGGTGACATAGGAGGAATCAGACATCACTGAGAGAATGGAAAGGTGTTATTCTTGGTTACAGCGCCCCATGGAAAAAAATTATGAATGAGATAAAAACCGAGAACAATGAAAAATCACTCATTAAGCAAACATTTTTGGTGTACTTACTGTTTCAATGAAAGTAAAGTTTCACCTCAACAAAACACCTCTCCTTAAGCAATCTGCAGGCTTGTGGATAGTCAGATAATGAAGCAGTAATCACAGAAAATATGTCATTGAGAATGTGACACATTCTGTTGGAAGGCCCATCTGGCTTGGGGTTCAGAGAAGGTGTCCCCGATGGATTGATATGTGTTCATCAGGCCTGGGACAAGGTGGTAGAGTTGCCTGGGGGGGTCATTGCTGCCGGGCGAGGTGCTAGGGTGGTTGGGAACTTGAGGTTTCTGCAGCTGGTGGTGATAGGCTGGGAGGGGCGTCTGGATGTTCCAAGGGGGAGAACATCACAGCCCATGATGAATGTGCACAGAACAGAGAGGAGGAAGGATCCTGCAGGGCTTTCTAGGAAGTACTGAGAGTTGTAGCCATTCCCTAAGAACAAGAGACAATAAGAGGACAGAGCAGTTAGATCCAGCCCACAGGGGACAGTGGCCTGCATGAGGGTGCTGTTCAGTGAAGACAGAGCTGACTCGATGCTGCTGCAGGTGTCGCGGATTTGAAGTTAACAAGACGGAGCAATACCTGGTCATTTGCTTGTGGGAAGAGATTGGTGAGGGGAATCCTCAGGAACGTATCTCAGGCCTCCAGTTTGCGTAACTGATGGACACGGATTGGCTAGTAGAAGGAGTGTGGTCTAAAGAGAACAATTCTGAATTCTCTCTTGAGTGAACTTGAAGTATCTTTGAAAGTTGGTGGAGATAAATATTGAGTAGACATTGTGTGACTGTTCTGAATCTCAAAACAGAAATAAGAGCGAGGGATGGTGCCATTGTTCATTTTACATTGTCAACTTGGCTACACCATGGTGTCTGGATAGGTAGTTGGACATTATTCTGCATGTTTTTTGAGTGTGTTTTTGAATGAGATTGTTTAAATTGGTGGACTTTGAGTAAAGCAGATCTGTTTGTTTTCTCATATTTATGTAGGCAAACAAAACAAAGACATTCTATACAACCAGTGCAGTGATGGCACCTGAAGAAAATAAAATCTGAAGGGTTTAATCTCAGGAAGGGCATCCCATTGAATCTTGAACTGAAATAATTATCTGTCCAACAGTGGAAAACTCATTCCAAATATGGACTTTGTGCGAATGCAGAAGTGCCCGCAGATCATCAGTTCTTGAAGACTTCGTCACCACTTACCCTTGTGGTTGTTGCGTGTCATGTCTGTTATACCTCTACCACCCTCACCTGCAAGGTGACTGGGCATGTGACTAGGTCAAGACTCGTTTATAGAGCAATCCCTACTTGACTTACCACATTTTCTGGTTGCATCTCCTTTTCTCTCCCCCCGCAAAATAGCCTTAATAAGCGATCTGCCACATACAATTTGTTTTCAAAACACGTTCTTGTAGGATACAAACTCGTGTGTATGTGCTACAAGCTATTGTCCCCACCTGGGCTCTTGAAGGCAGCTATGTCAATTAGTTTCTTCTTTAGGAATTCCAGCTACCCAGGCACAATGGGGACATGCACCGAGGAAGGAAAGTGTGTCATTCCCCCATGTCATTATAAATGTATTTGGGGGCTTCCCGCAGAGCAGTAACCAGACAAGTTCTATGGATGGTGCCCTACGTTTCTTTACTACATGATGAATCAAAAGTAAAGGCCTGTACAACGGCTCTCTTCTCTCCGTTTGTGTAACTCCACAGGGGCGATAGTGACATTGCTGAAAGCAGACCATGCTCCTGTCTGTTCTCAGGGTCTGTGTCTGTCGTGGCAGGGCAGAGGCAGTGTACAGCCCAGGAATAAGTGTTGGGATAAACGAATTCATGTGTTCCTTCACAAGACTGTCTCAGGTTGAAGTGAAAGAAAAACTCATTGGCACCGTAGGAGGGATGCTTTTTATCAATGGGCATCACTGTTTTGAGTCACTGTGACTTCTGTGGTGCACTGTTTTGAAAATCAGAGGTGCAGAGCTGTGTAGATCACATGTAGATCAATTATTTTCATCACCATCTAGTATTTTAGAGCTGAGTACACTTTATTTAAATATGTACACCCCAGAAAGTCTGAACAACTGCAATAACCCTGAGGTTTTAAAGTGCTATGTGGAAGAGCCGCACTCCTCTGCCTCTGCTTCCCCTGTCCCATGGGGTTTATCGTTTACCTTTCTGGAACCTCCCAGAATTTTATCCTGCAGTGGTGTGGCTGAGTTCATGCTTGGGTGTACCTTCGCTCTTCCCCCCTTGTCAGCTGTAACCTCTGCAACAGCTGAAAAGGGCTGGCTCTTCCCAGCAAAGGGGCAGCCTGGGTGCACATCTCAGGAAGGATGACCCTCCCTGAAGAGGAGCTTCGCCTGGGCTGTGTGGGGCCATGGGCTGAGGCCCCGCCACGTTCACAGGGGAGAGAGCACAGAGACGAGAATCAGAGCAGAGAATGAAGGGAGAGGATCAAACCCAGCAGGCAGCTGGAGCAGACAAATGCAATGAGAATTAGAGGATTTGTGGAGGGGAGTCAGAACAATATAAAACAAACACAGTGGTGTGAGCGTGAGA